>NC_080083.1:55744938-57102438 GCF_949987535.1 Balaenoptera acutorostrata
GGCTTGCCAGGTTGCTAATCAGTATTGACATTGTCCCAAAACAGTTTTTAGGTATAATTCAGAGACTGTCCTTTGCAAAGGAGATGACCAGCATTTCAACAGTATGTCTTCCTGGAAGGGCAGATTCTGCTATATCTCCTTTGTCTGCACCAAAAGACTCCAGAGGAATGTGGACACATTTCATGTCCCACTTGTAGAGCAAAGCTTCAAGTGACCAGTCAGCACTGAAAAAAATAAATTATTTTGTAAAAACCAAGCTTTTCCTGTTTTGCTTTAGATATATTCTCATTTTATCCTTAAACTACACACTGAATGAGTAGAGTAGTAAGGCTTGGGTTAACTTTTAATAAAATTGGGAGTAAAGCAGGATTGTTCAGGCTTACCTTCTCACCTGGTAGGTAGACCACAATTGGACCTTGGGGTTCTTCTGCATCAAAAAGTAAACTGTAGTTAAAATGTCTTCAAAGTCTGGGAAGAAAAAACAACTTAATAGACTTCAATTCTGTTGTATCTCTGACTAAATTTACTACTGAGAAGAGCAAAAAAGGTTTACCTTCTGGTTCAAAGAATACATCGGATGCAAGAATAATGTCTTGCGGTGGTAGAGCCAGAAGATCCCGAGATACATGACCCCACGTGAGTCCCACAACATGCACCTGAGGCAGGTTATTCATTTGGCAGCTTTGCTGACAGATCTCTAGACAGTGAGGCAGCTCTGAGCTGTCTGACAGTATTACTTCAGCACCACATTTTGCAGCCATAATTCCTGGAAGGCTCACTCCAGCTCCTATCTAATGACAAGGTTAAAGGTTTTGCTTAGAACTGCAAAGAATTAATGGATGTTGGCAAATCATTTCTCATTTCATGCTTGCATTGGTCAATGTGTAATGCCATGTCTATAAAACATGCCATAATTCAACACTGCTTTACTATGTGGAGCTTCCTCCAAGTTTGTCATGGCAGTTCTAATTGGGTCAAAGGAGTCATGGTCCATTTCAGCATTTTAAAGGGCCCTCAATTCTGCAACTGACAGTTAACCCTTAAACGGGGGTTTGAACTGTGAGGGTCTATGAGCTATAAGGAGCTCCTAATTGTATATGACAGCAGGTCTAAAAGCTCAGTGGGCGATGTGGATGCACAACCAGCCGTTCAGTTGTTACTACCAATTATAAATAGCTTTCATGTGGCTAAAACCTGACAGGTCTGCAACATGACTTTATTACATTTAACGGGATTTTCCAGTTGGGTCTTGAGAGCAGCAAAGAGCTTAAACATACTAAGGAATAATACCAAGGAGTGCCTTCATAAATATTACTATTCATATCAGTTGAAACACATGCTTCCTGTGAGGATGGGCATAGACATTCCTGACCTTTACGGAATTGCTGACAATCATTCCTACTTTGGGCCAGAAGTATGCACCAAATGCCTTCATTTCATTTACATGGTTTTGCAAAAGTTAAGAGGTGTTATTAAGCTTCTGTATTTAGTCTTCGGGTTTAAGCATAGTATTTCTGCTGTAAGCCTTCAGCAGTCGAGCCAGATGGAGTGGTGAGAGAGCATGGGATGCATTTTAAAACTAAAAGGCTAGACAGTAAATATTAGTGCTTGTGCACCACATATGGTCTCTGGTGCATACTTTCTTTTTAAACACTTAAAAGCTCACCTGCCTCACAAGCTGGCCAAATCATCCCTGACTTAAAAATATCTAACAAAAAAAAAAAAAAAAAAAAAAAAAAAAAAAAAAAAATATCTAACAAAACCCAATAACCAGCATATAGACTTAAATTGGAAAATAATATAGGATTTTCGCAAACTGCAAGGGCACTTGTACCTCTAAGACAGCCTTTCCTGGCAGAGATCCTCTGTGAAACCACAGGTACTGGGCCAGGACCACAGCACAGGGCCAAACATACATTCCATATTGAAGATGCAGGACCTGAAAATAATTTTTTTGTATGCCATAAATAACCCATGCTGGAAGTCAGAATATTTATACAGTGGTGGCACAGTGGTTAAGAATCCGCCTGCCAGGGCAGGGGACACGGGTTTGAGCCCTGGTCCAGGAAGGTCCCACATGCCGTGGAGCAACTAAGCCTGTGCACCACAACTACTGAGCCTGCGTGCTGCAACTACTGAAGCCCACACGCCTAGAGCCCGTGCTCTGCAACAAGAAGCCACCGCAATGAGAAGCCCGCGCACCACAACAAAGAGTAGCCCCCACTTGCCGCAACTAGAGAAAGCCCGCGCGCAGCAATGAAGACCCAATGCGGCCAAAAATAAATAAATTTGTTTTTCAAAAAACAATATACGGCAATTACTGAGCGCTTGGCACTGGCATCCATTACAAAAACAACAGTTCCCTCTCTCCAGTTTGCATCCTATGGTGGGGGGAGGGTCGGGATATAAAATTGCAATACCATGTGATAAGCATTCTTCATACCTTCATTTACTCAACAAGAGTTTATCCAGGGCCTGAGTGGCTTAGTAGCTATTATAGGCTGAGGATGTAACTCTCTTGGAATATGAACTACATACACATATATGTATCTCCTACTGGGGAGAGACAAGCAACAAGTAAGCAAGTGGATATTTTTCGTTGCAACAAGCAAAATACAACAGGGTAATGTGAGAGAAATGGGAGTGGGCAGGGACCACAAGGTGTCTGCTCGAGATAGGGAGAGAGGATGATTCAGGCAAAGGCCCTGAAGCAGGAACTGAAAAGCCTCTCGCTGGGCACAGAGAGCCCTGGCAGTGTGGGCCTGAGGGCTGGAGGCAGGGCTGCGTAGTAGAAGCACAGGTCAGAGGGAAGGCAGAGGCCAGACTTGTGAGGTCTTGTATGGCACGGGAAGCTTAGCTTTTATGTAAGTGCAGTGAGAAGATATTGGAGGGTTTTAAGCACAGGCATAACCTGGTAATGCTAAGGAGGAACAGAGGGGTTCTAGGATGACATCCTAGAAGAGGTTTGAGTTAGAGCTGAATCCTGCAGTTAGGAAGGTAGGCAACTTACAAAGCCTTTGGGGAGGCATTGAAAGATGAGAGCATGGTATTTAGGGAGGCAAGGTAACATAGCTCAGGACTCTGGAATGAGCCTGCCTGAGTTCAAACTTGAGATCTATAATTTACTAGCTGTGTGACCTCACTCAAGTTATTTAACCTGTCTGTGCTTCAGTTTCCTCAACTGCAAAATACTATCTTCATAGAAAAGTTAGGAAGATTCGATGAAAACTACCTAGTACAAAGTAAGTATACAAAGTTAGCGATTGCTAAACTGCAAAATCGCAAGACTTTGTTTCCTAGAGCAAAGGATGCCCCTCCTGGGGAGTAGGAAAGGCGGCTGAAGAGGTAAAAATATCACAGGTGAAGGAACTGAAGGTCTGAACCTAATCATTCAATACACTCAACAAAAATATTGGTGCCTAAAATACGCTAAGCATGATTAAAATGCCTGCCCTGGTGGATTTTACCCAGGAGTACAGTGAAGGATTTCTGACCTGGGGAGCGAGTTATGCAGATTTAGGTGTTAAAAAAAAAAAGTGTATCTGTTTTCACAAGGCTTATCTTCACCCACTCCCTAAATTTGGGAAGAAATCCAAAGGAGGTTGGGAGGGCTTTCCTGGCAGTCCAGTGGTTAAGACTCCACAGTTCCACTGCAGGGGGCATGGGTTGGATCCTTAGTCGGGGAACTAAGATCCCATACACCGCGTGGCGCGGCAAAAAACAATCCAAAGGGATATTTCAACGTGCAGGCATTTAGAAACTGCCAGAAATGGGTTCCACTCCAGCCTTCAACTCCTTTTAAGCTGTTTCTCATATTTAAACTGCTACTGCCAATACCTACACCACCAGCTGCTGTTACACATGAAAAGATGCTCAATATCACTAATCATTAGAGAAATGCAAATCAAAACTACAATGAGGTATCACCTCACACTGGTCAGAATGGCCATCATCAAAAAATCTACAGGGCTTCCCTGGTGGCACAGTGGTTGAGAATCTGCCTGCCAATGCAGAGGACACGGGTTCGAGCCCTGGTCTGGGAAGATCCCACATGCCGTGGAGCAGCTGGGCCCGTGAGCCACAATTACTGAGCCTGTGCATCTGGAGCCTGTGCTCCGCAACAATAGTGAGAGGCCCGTGCACCGCGATGAAGAGTGGCCCCCGCTTGCCACAACTAGAGAAAGCCCTCGCACAGAAACGAAGACCCAACACAGCCATAAATAAATTAAAAAAAAAAACAAAACTCCTGAGATTTAAAAAACAAAAAATCTACAAACAATAAATGCTGGAGAGGGTGTGGACAAAAGGGAACCCTCTTCCACTGTTGGTGGGAATGTAAATTGATACAGCCACTATGGAGAACAGTATGGAGGTTCCTTAAAACACTAAAAATAGAACACTACCATATGACCCTGCAATCCCACTACTGGGCATATACATACCCTGAGAAAACCATAATTCAAAAAGAGTCATGTACCACAATGTTCATTGCAGCACTATTTACAATAGCCAGGACATGGAAGCAACCTAAGTGTCCATCGACAGATGAATGGATAAAGATGTGGCACATATATACAATGGAATATTACTCAGCCATAAAAATAAATGAAATTGAGTTATCTGTAGTGAGGTGGATGGACCAAGTCTGTCATACAGAGTGAAGTAAGTCAGAAAGAGAAAAACAAATACCTTATGCTAAAGAGAAAAACAAATACCTTATGCTAAAGAGAAAAACAAATACCTTATGCTAACACATATATATGGAATCTAAAAAAAATAAATAAATAAAGGTTCTGATGAACCTAGGGGCAGGACAGGAATAAAGCCACAGATGTAGAGAATGGACTTGAGGACACGGGGAGGGGTAAGCGTAAGCTGGGACGAAGTGAGAGAATAGCATTGTCATATATTCACTAACAAATGTAAAATAGCTAGCTAGTGGGAAGCAGCCGCATAGCACAGGGAGATCAGCTCGGTGCTTTGCCACCACCTAGAGGGGTGGGAAAAGGAGGGTGGGAGGGAGACGCAAGAGGGAAGGGATATGGGGATATACGTATGCATATAGCTGATTCCCTTTGTTATACAGCAGAAGCTAACACATTGTAAAGCAATTAATACTCCAACAAAGATGTTTAAAAAAAATGAAACACTGCAATGTGAAAGTGCTTTGAAAAACTGGAGGTATATAAAATATAATTGCTCTTGAGAGAGTTCGGGGGCAGCCATGAGCTGAAAGGAAGCAATGCCAGCCTGAGAAACTTTATTTGGTTAGTGAGGGTTGGAAATCCCCTACCCCCCCCCCGAAACTGAATTAAGAAGCCCTTCAACAAGATCAAAAAAATATTAGGTGTCAAGAATGCCGCTTTTCTGTCAAGAAATATTAGGTATGGAAAGGCCCCCTTCCTAGCAGGGTCTTCAAATTTCTTACTTTAAGACATTTAATGTGCCAAACGGCTTCATACCAAACCGTTTCGCTCTGTGGTCCACCCTAAGGCGGGAGGCCGCGGACCCCCCTCCCTATAGCCCCTGGTCGGCTGAGAACCGCTCCAGCCCCACTGCGCTTCCCGGCGGGTGCCTCCGCACGCACCTCCGGGACGCGGACCTCCAGCACGGCCCCCTCAGCTCCCAGGCCCGGCTCCTCCGAGAACCGAAAACGCTTGGCCCGGACCACATGCCCTCGGAGGCCACGCTCGGTCGGAGGGGAGTCGGCGGCCCCCGGGCAGGCCGGGAGCAGGGGAGGGCGCCAGGTCGCCAGGCTGCCAAGCTGCACGCGCGGGTGCTCTCAGACCGGCTCAGGCCGTCTCCCCGGCGCCACGTCGGGTCGCTACTACCCGACGGCAAAAGGGGGTAAGCACCCCTCGGGCGACGAAATGGCCACGTGGTGAGAACAGACCCGAAAACTGGCCAACGAGACACAGAACGCAGGAAGCCCCGGCTGTGAGCCGGACGGAAGCCGGCCACGAAGGAACTGCTGGATGCCGGAAGTGACGCGAACCGGAAGGGGGTGCGGGAGAGGCGGGGCCGCAGCGAGGTGGTGCCTCGACCGTCTTGACCTTCCCAACATGGCGGAGACCCGGCGTGTGTGAGGGCGGACCCCAGAGGCTCGGAGGCCAATGGCTTATCGCAAGAGGCCGTGGGGGGCGGGGAAGACGGCCGACGCAGGCCCAACCCGAGGATCGGGAGGTGGTTAGGGAGTGAATTTTCTGGAAGGCGACTTTAAAGGCGCCGGGCCGGAGCGAAGGACGTTTTGGTGCCGACGCCGCCGCCGCCGCCCGGGTCGGGGAGGGGACGCACTGGTGGCAGGAAGCGAGCTGCGCCGGGGTCGTCGCGGAACCAGCTGGTGACTCTGCAGGATGAACCACAAGAGCAAGAAGCGGATCCGCGAGGCCAAGCGGAGTGCGCGGCCGGAGCTGAAGGACTCGCTGGACTGGATCCGGCACAACTACTACGAGAGCTTCTCGCTGAACCCGGCGGCCGTCGCGGTGAGCGGGCCGCGATCGCGGGCCGGGCGGGGCACGGGCATCCCCGGGAGCTGCGCACCTCTACCGGGGCCGGGGTCCGCGCCCAGCACGGCCCCTGGAGTTCCGATGGGCTCGCCCGCACCCCGCGGAGGTCGGGGTCATCGGGGCCCAGATCCCAGGGTGGGCCTCCTTCTATGCGCCGCAGCCGCGCCTGCCGAGGCAGCTGGAGTCCCACGCCCCTGACGCCCTTCACGAGGCCTGTCACCCCTGTATCCCTTTGGGCGGCGGGGCCCTAGGGACCCTGGCTGTCAAAAGCCACGAGTGGAAGACGCGAAGCCCCCCTTCCCTGATGCGGTGGCGCTGGGTGCGCAGTGCCCGAACGCGCGCAGGTCCTTTTCCCTCCCTAAGAGGAGCCGGAAATAGAATCTGGCTCCTTGGGTATGTGATTGCTAATTGGCCTTGGGGGACACCCTTAACTGCCGCCGGACTTTTTTTTTTTTTTTTTCTTTAATGCGATAGGTCTTTTCTGATTCCCTCAGGACAATGTGGAAAGAGCAGACGCCTTACAGTTGTCGGTGGGTGAATTTGTGGAACGTTACGAAAGACCGTACAAGCCCGTGGTTCTGCTGAATGCCCAAGAGGGCTGGTCCGCGCAGGAGAAATGGACTCTGGAGCGCCTCAAAAGGAAATACCGGAACCAGAAATTCAAGTGTGGTGAGGATAACGACGGCTATTCCGTGAAGATGAAGATGAAATACTACATCGAGTACATGGAGAGCACCCGAGATGACAGCCCCCTTTACATCTTTGATAGCAGCTATGGGGAACACCCCAAAAGAAGGAAACTTTTGGAAGACTACAAGGTGCCCAAGTTCTTCACCGATGACCTTTTCCAGTATGCGGGGGAGAAGCGCAGGCCCCCTTACAGGTAAATACTGGGCAGTGATGTGGTTATAATCTTGTCTACAGCAGCAGGGGCAGCTGAGCGCAGTCAGCTAATCTATTTCCAAAACAGTGAGTGGTTCTCTCTTGGCTGCACATGGCACTTACTTAGAGGGCTTCTGGTGCCTGCCCATGGCCTCCTGCCTGGTGTCGCCTGGGCATCAGGATTTCTGAAAGCTCCCCAGGTGATTCAAACGTGCACCCAAAGTTGAACCAGTGATCTCTAAGGGATGTTTTAATAGTTAAAGTCCAGCAGTAAGACATGTCGGTGATTTTTCCTTTTTCTGTTAGGGATCAGTCCATGCACAGTTCCCTCAGCATTTCTGTGTTCCAGAATTTGTGTAGTCTTTGAAATAACGATAATGTTTGTATAAAATTAAAGCTGCTTTTGCGGTGTGTACGTGTGGTTAAATTCCACTTCACATGTTGGATGTTTCCATCCTTCAGGTGGTTTGTGATGGGGCCACCACGCTCTGGAACCGGAATTCACATCGACCCTCTGGGAACCAGCGCCTGGAATGCCTTAGTTCAGGGCCACAAGCGCTGGTGCCTGTTCCCTACCAGCACGCCCAGGGAACTCATCAAGGTGACCCGAGAAGAAGGAGGGAACCAGCAAGATGAAGCTATTACTTGGTTCAATGTCATCTATCCCCGGACACAGCTTCCAACCTGGCCACCCGAATTCAAACCCCTGGAAGTCTTACAGAAACCAGGAGAGACTGTCTTTGTACCAGGTACAGATGAACTGAAAGTACATTCTTTGATTTCAGTAATTTGTAATTTTTGGAACACAACTATATCGAAAGAGTCAAAGAAATCCCTCTGCACGCTGACTCTGGGTGAAGTGACTGGTCCCCGCCTCTGACCGTGATGTGTTGCTGTGTGGTCACTTGCTCAGGGCACTGCTGGCCACGTTTCTTGTAACCTGGATGTATAATGACTATTGACAAACTTCCTGTATGTAGAGAGCCTATTCATTTTTATTCCTAGTAGATACTTAGTGTCTGTTTATTGAATATGTTCAGTGACTTGTGCTTATTTCTATAAATGGGGTTTTTGATCAGTGTAGCACTGGGTGGATTGAGGCAGGAAATAGTGACTTAAGAGCCAAGAGGCAGGAAATCCCACACCTGAAAACTACACTTTGTTTTGATAGGTTGAGTGTTGGAAGTAAGGGTGTTTAAGAGGGGCATCCTCCATCTAGAAACTGAAGAACTTGCTGCCTTTACAGTTTTGGTCACAGCTTTGGATTAACAGGGTTTGACACATTGATTCTGTAAAAGGGCCAGAGAACTGATATTTTAGGCACTGCGGGCTGGGTAGTCTCTGTTGTAACTGCTCAGCTCTGCCCAAGTGGCAGGAAAGCAGCCAGGTACAATCCATAAACGAACAGGTGCAGCCATGCTCCAGTAAAACGTTACACAAACAGGTCGTTGGTGAGTCCTGCCCTCAGGAGGAGCATTTACCTCGCTGGGTCCTGTGTCTCTAAAGCTCTCCCTTGTGGACAGGAATCCCCAGGTTCTGAAGTTTGTGTTATTTGTTATGTGAGGTTTATGTCATGGAGCGATTGTGTGTAGAACCAATCCTGTTTAACTGTTTACTTGTTGGATTTCAGGAGGCTGGTGGCACGTTGTCCTCAACCTTGACACCACCATTGCCATTACCCAGAATTTTGCCAGCAGCACCAACTTCCCTGTTGTCTGGCACAAGACGGTAAGAGGGAGACCAAAGTTATCAAGGAAATGGTATAGGTGAGAGCCTTTTTTTTTTCTTATTTTTGCTTTGTTCCAACTTCTACCCCAGAGATAAAATGGAAAGAGTCCACTGGTGCAATAACATGTGCTGATTTTAGACAGGCCTGGGAAAAGCTGGGGCCACAAAACCTCACGGGTAGAGGAGAGTGGGTCCAAGGTCAGGGCTAGTTCTCAGGATGTTTGCCAGCCTTGAGGTGACAGGGTAAGACTGCATGTTTGATTGAAGCCAGTCAGTCAAAACATGGTCATAATTGGGATGGTTCCTCGTTTTCTGTTTTGTTTTTGGTTTTGGTTTTGGTTTTTTGTTTTGTTTTGTTTTGTTTTGTTTCCCAGAGCTAGCACTAGCAAAGGAAGCCATTTTGTTTGGGTTTTATTTTGGTTATTTCTTTTTCTTACCGCAAAGCATTATTCCCATTTGAACTTATGACCTTCAGTTCTTGTGAGCGAGGTGACTGCCCTGGAGACTTAGCTCCTCTGTTTATCCACAGAACAGATACAGCACGGGCAGCGGCAGTGCAAGCCACCCCCAGCCACCCCGTGCCACTGTGTCCCAACCCTGACCTGGAGGGACCAGCTCTCGGGGTAAGAGAGGGATTCTGGCTTGTTCAGTGCTCAGCCCCCCTGCTGAGAGGGCCAGCAAGGGTGGTGGCTTTGTTCTCCCCAGACTCTCGGGCATCTGAGGCCCACTGACTCTGTCCCGCAGGCTGCTGCGTGCTGCCGTTCGGTCATGCTGAAGGCCGTCCTGAACAGCAGGTCTTTTGTCCCTGGCTGCAGCGGCCGCCGGAATAGGTTCCAAAGGGGAGGGCTGCCTGCTGCCCTTGACAGACCCGTTCAGCTTCATCTCCCAGTGAGGGGGGACCCTCTCTGTTAACTTGATACTTCTTGTCTCTTACAAACCAATGTAACCAAGCCCCGCTCCCATCATTAAGTACTGTGCTGTGGAAAGGAGAGGTTAAAAAACAGCAGCCAGGAAAGGTTCAGGAAAAACTACGAGCGAGAGAGATTGTTTCTCCCGAGGAGAAAACTGACACTAACTCAAGGAAGATTTGCCTCACGTCTCAGCAGCACGTCTGTGTCGTCTGCACAGGGGGTAGCGAGTTGTGTGTGGCTAGTTTTCCTTTCAGGAAAGCCTGAGCAGCATGTGGGATTTTGTCCCCAGCCTGTGGATCCGTGTGTCCTCACCACTGTACAGGCACGTCTAGGAGAGGCAGGGCTCAGCTCTGAGTCTGGGGTACTGTGTGTGGGTGTCGCCGCCTGTCCCAGTACTGAGAACACGCGTCTTGTCTCTCAGGATCTTGAAGCAGGAGCACCCCGAGCTGGCGGTCCTGGCTGACTCCGTCGACCTGCAGGAGTCCACGGGCATCGCCTCCGACAGCTCCAGCGACTCCTCCAGCTCCTCCAGCTCCAGCTCGTCCGACTCGGACTCGGAGGTGAGTGCGTGCTCGCTGCCCGGGCCTCCAGGGCAGGTCACCCTGAAAACCAGATGTGACTTTCCCGCCTCCTGCCTAGGAGGGAGAACGATGGCAACGTGTTTCACTTTCTTGCAAGAGCTGCAGCTGCCCACGTGCTTGCTGCAGGGTGAATTTTGCCCATTTTATAGCTTTGCACATATTAGTGAATCGTTACAATAATCTCTAGAGGTGAGAGGAGTATCTGGGGATTCTGTAAATGACCCGGGATCACACAGCTAGCGGACAGTGGTGTCGGGATTCAACCTCCAAGAATTCTCCAAACTCAAGGCCCACGTTAGGAATTTCCCCTGTGGATAGTAAATTATAAGCCTAGAAACTCAGCAAATTCAGTCACCTTGTTTAAGCTAACACAGTACTGGGTAAGAGCATCCGTGCTTTTAGCAGATGAAATGCCTGTCTCATGACTGTGTGATCCACTGATCCTGCCTCCTCTTTGGAGGAGGCCGTGTGTTTTATGAGTGTTACGTGCTGTGCAGTGAAATTCCACGATGCCATCGCAAAGTGCTGGCTCTCACACAGTCTTAGAGGGGGATCTTGGTTTCAGACAAACAACCCTGCTGTTAGAGAACACTGGAGGGACCCTCGGGGTCTGAGGAGGCGGATATCCCGACTGTGTCCTAAATGGTCCTTTTGCCTCAGGGAGGCGTGGACAGTATCGTGCTGTCTCCTGAGGGCAGAGGTTCGTTCAGCAAAGAACTGGGCTGCATCTGACCGAACCCCTGTTTTTCTCCTCCCGTGTCCAGTGCGAGTCTGGCTCTGAAGGCGAGGGGACGATGCACCGCAGGAAGAAGAGGAGGACGTGCAGCACAGTGGGAAACGGGGACACCACCTCCCAGGACGACTGTGTGAGCAAAGAGCGCAGCTCCTCCAGGTGACCGCGCGTGGCTGTCGTCTGTGTGCAAGGACGTGCCTGCAGCCTGCGGCAGGGCCCTGGGGGGCAGCCTTGTGGATCCCGCAGACCCAGGAGGGCCAGCGAAAGCCAGAGAATGAGGAGGCTCTGGGAATGGGAGTCCAGTCACTTAGCATTTGCTACCGTAGCTTTTTTCTCCGCTACCGATGCAAGTGAACGTGGCTTGTTTTATGCGTAAGAGCGAGAATCTACGTGGATGGTGCCAAGGGAACCCTTTACATTATTTAATAATAAAAGTTAAATTCATTTTATATCTTGGAAATTTTTTTCCTGGAGAATGCCAGAAGCTCCCCTTGTTGCTCTTCTTGTCATGATCTTGGGAGAAGATAGTGATTCCGCTGGTGGGTGCCCTTGATGGGGAAGTGACAGTTACTGCAGGAAAGGAAGAGAATGCTGAGAAGTTACCCCATATCTTCTGAAGAGCCTGAGGCGTGGCCTCCTGCTTTTTCTCCCCGTTTGCCACTGCTGCTTTGAGCGCTTGCAGATTCCTTATAAAATCGTAATCATGTCTCCAATGGGTTTTTGTTTTTGTTTTAAACCCTATAGGATCTAAATAAATTAAAACTTGAGATAAAAATCCATAAGCTAATCTTTTTGCAAGCACCTGCTCTGGTGCTGGGCACACGACAGGCTCCCACTGAAGTCTGGTGACTCTGCGTGCGTCCAGGGTCTTTAAACCCCAGAACCCTGTTGTCCGTGTGCTGCTAGTTGAAGTGTCAACTGTAGGCAGCATTAAGAGGTGAGGTTTTGGACTTCCCTGGTGGTCCAGTGGTTAAGACTCCGAGCTTCCAATGCAGGGAGCACGAGTTCGATCCCTGGTTGGGGAAGTTCCGCATGCCGCCCAACAAGGCCCACCAAAAAAAAAAAAAAAAAAGGTGAGGTTTCAAGGAAGGTAGTGAAATACCGAAGCCTGTGGGATTCTGTCTGAAGTCCCTGACTGCTGCAGCTGACGTTCCTGTTACGTTCTTTGTATCTCCAAGCAGCCTGGCGCTTGCTTAAATGTGATGAACAGGACCTACATTCCTTTCTGTCGTCTTTTCCTCATTCTCTGGGGTCTGGCTGAAATTCCGTGGGGGAAATTCGGGTGTCTTAATCAAGTGAATTTATCAGACTAGATTGTGCATTTCTCAACCCATGTTGTCCTTTTCCCAAGCATACTTAGATTTCTCTTCTTGCTTTTTTAAGTTTTTTCTATATTGTAGACTTATATCTGCCCTTGGGGTGTGACTTTGCAAGAAAAGTTTTTAGAGAAAGCCCTGCCGTTACATCAACCTGGGGTTCTGGGGGTCCTGCTTTTAACATGTCCTTCCAGCTTTGCCGAAGCTGTGCTGTCTACATGCTGATTACAGGCAGTTGTACTTTCCTTGGCAGGATTAGGGACACTTGTGGAGGCCGTGCTCACCCCTGAGCAGAAGCTCTCCCTGAAGTGGCTTCCACGTGAGCTGTTGGCGGCCACCCAGCTCAGTTTTCCTGTCTTCTGCTCCTACCTTCTCCTTTGTCTTCTTTGAATTTGGATAATCCTCTCTGGCCCAAGCTCCTGTCTCCGGTCAAATGCTGTTCTTTCTGCTTACTGAGACTAGATTGTCAAGAAGTTAAAAAACTCCGCATGCTTAGTGAAGCACCGAAGGCCTCCGTGATGTCAGGCGAGAAGGTGCTGTGCTTCTCCTTTAAAACCAAGCTGGTCGACCGCAAGGCTGGAGGGTTGTGATCCTTTGAATGCCTTGTTGCATCTGTTGCCTCGCTGGTGTTGGTGAGGGACTCCCGCCGTCCACGTGGCCGGCTGCACGCAAGCAGAGACGCCGAGAGTGGTGAGCGGTGAGTTCTGTGTGAAGCGATTACGTGTAAGAAGGACCACGAGTGTGCCGCCCTCCTGTATGCCATCGTCCGTCCAAAAACGCATTCGGTGGCAGTAACCCGGCCTCTCACCACTGCCTAGTGCTATCTTAGGATTCATTACTTTTTCTCCACAATGAGAGAGGCTGTTAGAGTCCAGGGATAATTTTGTCATCACAGAACTTAAATTATAAACAGAGCCAAGTTCTTAAAGATTTGTCGCCATCATTCCCACCACGTGATCCATAAGTCAGAAGCTCTCACTCTGTAAGAGGGTTCATGATAGTGTCCCCACTTCTTGGCCCTGCAGACATTAGGTGGGGATCGTGTTACCTGCTGAGAATAAATGCAGAGGTGGTGCGTCTGGCCTTTGGGATCTGTTTAGGCTTCTAAATAACTCTGGTTTAAGTACTTAGGGACTGCCCAGCGGGTTCCATCTCTTGCCCTGTCAGTTCACCTCCTTGCCTTCATCTGTCCCTAAATTCACCCTAAGAGGGGGTTGTTGAGGGCGTGCCCCCGTGAAAAGCATTTTCTGGGCTGAAATGAGGAAGGGAAGGACACCAGCAGCTTGGGGCCGAGGAGCTTCACTGGTGCAGAGGCGTGTGGGCAGGTGGCTGGAGTTGTATGCTGTTGTCTCTCAATATCCTCCCTTCAAGCGGGTGTGATCAGGGGAATCCTGGTCGCTTCTTTACCACGTGTTCCATGTTTGATAGACCAGTTATCACTTCCTGACTCTCTGGGTCAGTCGTGTGGCTTTTACTTTAGAAGGCTGGTCCCCTATTTTGTCTTCGTCCAATTTTCTGCATTCTGAAATGCCAGCCAAAACACGCGTCCGGGTTGGATGGAACGTCTGCTCATTTCCTAGCATCGCTCTACCTGCCACTCCCCCTCCCTGGCCCTCTGGCTCCAGTGTCTGTGGTTGTGAGCAGATCCAAACCCTGAGAGATTTTATTCATATTTGAATGGCATTCCTCCTCGTTTTTAAAAAACTTTTCTTGACATCTTCAAAATGCTTTTTTCTTTTTCCCAGTGTTGCTACCGGGCTGTCACACCCACTCCTTTTCCTCTAAAATCCATACCAACTGCGCCTCCCTCCACTTCAGTTTAAAGGATGAAACCACCAAACAGGCTTCTTGCCACCAGGGGGCGTGGTGGGATGCATTTGCAGCAGCAGGGATGGTAAAGTGGAAGTTTGGTTTGAGAGACTAGTCACCCAGTTTTACTTCCCCAGATGCCAAAGGTGATTCCTGTTTGAAAAACAATACCCAGATATAAGGGATCCAGCCCGTCTGACAGGCCCGCAGTCACCTCTCCTGAAAGTGCCTGGGTAGCACGGATTACGTTTGGGTCTCGCCACCCCACATGAATGACTGTGGGACACTCTTTCGTTGTCTTAGCCAGGCCAGAGATTCAGCAGCCCCCCTTTTACTGTCACTGTGGGCCAGGCAAACACACCATTGTGGAAGCAAAGCAGGGCCGAGGTGGGGAAACAGAAAGCAGTGGAGTGTGGCTGGGTGATCACGGTGAGGTAGGAAGCAGGAACCAAGGGTCCATCTGTTCTAAAGTTAACCTTTCTACCCACCTGGCGTGAGCTACTCCTTTGAGTGGTGTCAAGGATAGTAAGGAGAAAGATATAACATTAAACTATTTTTAGAGATTATTTTCTGAGACGACAGCTGATCTTAAAACCAACAAGCTGCGTCCTGGAAGAAAGGATCTGGACTAATAACTACTGTAGAGGAGGAGTGGGATGGGCGAGACAAGAGCAGGGGACCCAGGACATCAGGAGGGCTCTGGGTCTTTGGGGATGAGGGAGGTACCAAAGGCTTTACCATCAGCCCGAGGTGGCCAGTGCTGCACACAGGTGCCTCTGGGGTCAGTAGTGCTGTTGTGTTGAGGGTGATGCCTTTGAGGGGAGAGCCACCAAAAGCAGGGACGTTATTCACGTTTTGCTCACGCTTGCAGATGCCCCTTTGTTAATTATTAAAACAGTCAACAAGTGTTTCAGCACCAGGCACTGTTCTAGGTGCTGTAGACGCCACAGTGACAAACCCAGATCCCTGACCTCGTGGAGCTTCACAGACAGTGAACTTGGCTGTTGTTCACAAGGGCCACGGGTCAGAGTGGGTAGAGCCATGCACGTCCATCTCCGTGACCAGAAAAGCAAGTTCAGTCCTTACTAAATGCAAGTTTATGAGATATTCATAAAAGAACATAATTATAATTATAGCTGTGTTTTTAACGTAGGACGCAGCTTCTTTGTGAATCAGCTAAAGGTATTTAAACGAAGGATCAGCAAGAAAGTTGCTGGTGCAAGTGCTTTACACATTTATTAGAGTTTCTGCCTTGATATGCTTTAGACTCCAGAAAAGAGTGTGGGGTGGAACGAGGGTTTTGCAGTAAATGTTGTAAAAAGCACTGTCTAGGAAGTAGGCGTATAAGCACGCAGCTGTAGGTTTCTTGAATTGTATGTAGCATTTCCACAAATAAGTTGTTCCTGCTGTGTACTGGGTCCCGCTGATGGTTCCATGTGGAGTCTGGTTTCTCCTTATACTCCACCCTCCCCGGCTTCTGTCGTAATGTTACACGGATGTTACATTGTATGCAGCAAAACTGCAGAGGTGGCTCTCAACTTCGTCTCATGATTCAAGTTCAAAAACTTGGAGCATCTGGCCCCAGCCTCTGCTCTCCCCGGCGCAGGAGAACCGGCCCCGCCTGCCTGCTGTCTCCGCGGGGGCTGGACACTACAGAGGAACTGGGGCTGTCTCCTGAGTGCCTGGTGCCTCCCCAGGGGTCACGTAGAGCACCCTGAGCACCTCCTAGTTCTGCTTGGGTCTTTCCTGTGGGGTCCGCCACCAAATGCCGGTGGGGCCGCAACTGGATTGGCATTTTTAACTTTTCACTGGGATGAAACTTGTTCATCATTTTAAATAAAGCAACTTGATTTGGGGTTGTGTTGTTTGCATTGTCTTGTCCTTGTTTTCATTCTTACTCATTGAAAGTCAAAGTGTACTGAGTTTGTCTGCACAGTAGGACCTCTTAGATATACACTTGATCTTGAACAACTCAGGGTTTAGGGGTAACAACCCTCCCTACACACAGTGGAAAATTCAAGAAAAACATAGTCAGCCCTCTGTATCTGTGGTTCTGGTTTCTGCAGCCAGCCTCGGATTGTGTAGCACCACAGTATGCGTTTATAGAAAAAAATCCGCGTCTAAGTGGACCCATGCACTTCAAACCCATGTTGTTCAAGGGTCAACTGTATATTTAAAACAAGGTGGACAGGTGACAAAAATAAGGCCCAAACACTTTGGCTGAAAGTGCCCCCTGGTCAAAAGCCAGTAGCCAAGAGATAAACCTCACTCCACATTTTATAGCTGTGGGGCATTCTTCATCAACTGCGACTAAAATTCCTTTTGCCTGTCCCCCCAGTACTATGTGATGCAGCAGGATTAAGCCCACCCTGTGTGGCGCAGCCAAAGAAAAAAGAAGAAATAAGCAATTCTTTAAAAAAAAAAAAGAAAGAGGCACTCCTTCCAGCATCTTGGCTTACATCAAATATCACTGTACGTTTTCTAAAATATTAAATGCACCCTAAACAAAAAACGGAACCCTGGTTTTTCAATATTAGGCCTGTGTTTGGCATGATACCTTACAAACTTTGTCCACTCCTTGTTTTTTAAAAATAACTAGAGCAGGGTTTGGGAGTGGTAGGAAATAAAGTTTTCGGTTACAATGCATTTGTCTCCAACATACACTGTTCAGTGACAGAGCCCTGGAAGGGTCTGGAGAAACAAAAACAGTAGGCTTCTTTTCCCTCATTCCACCCTCCTACGTTCCAGAATTACGCGAAGAAGAAAGACAGTAGGGGAAATAGAGTTGACCCACAGCACCTGGTGCTGAATTCCTGAAGCCCGTCTTTGGGGGCAGCCTCCAGACCCTGAGGCCTGTGTGGAAGGCTGCTGGGTCCAGACCGGGAAGGGGCCTTCACCGGCCAGCACCTAGAAACGTCCTCTTTGTGAAAATGTATCAAAGCAACCCCAAGGAATAAAAGCAGCTGGTGACGTGTCTATAAAGTGGCTGAAAGTAAGCAGAGTTGGTGTTTTCACTGTCTTACAGGCAGTCCAGAGCTACCGTCTAGTGAACCCTCCTGTCTTTACTTGGCCCTTAGCATTCCCCAACTAGCAATTCCAAAGTGCTCTAAGCTTACCTGCGCGGGTCTAAAATGATGCCGAAAGGGCCCCGGAGTACTGGGTATTTCAAACTGCTTTTCAAAAGGAGCCTAAGCCCAAAGCGTCAGGCCTGCCCGGGCAGGGAGGGCTCGGCCCTTCTCGGGCCTCAGGAGCACTTCCCAAGGGGCCAGGGCTCTGGTCCCCAGCGTCTTGCGTCACCCCCACCCCCACCCCGGGTCCTGGGAGGTCGGGGGCGGGCACGGGGCGGGGCGCGGCGGGGGGCTCCGCCCCGGGGCGGGGCGCGGCGCGGCACGCTCCCTCGGGGTCCCAGCGGGCGGGCACTCGGGCGGCCGCGGCGCGATGGAGGCGCCGGCCGAGTTGCTGGCCGCGCTACCCGCGCTGGCCACCGCGCTGGCGCTGCTGCTTGCCTGGCTGCTGGTGAGGCGCGGGGCGGCCGCGAGCCCCGACACCCCGGAGCCCGCGCCCCCGGAGTCCACGACCCCGGCCGAGGCAAGCGGGACGCCCGCGCCGCTCGGCCCCTGCGCGGCGGAGCCGGCGGCCGCGCCCGAGGGGCCGGGGGAGCCCACGCCGCCGGACGAATCCGCGCCGCCGGAAGAGTCCGCGGCGGCGCCGGCGGAGGCGGAGGAGCAGGCCGCCGAGGAGAGGCAGGTACGGACCCGCCCTCCCGGGCGCCCCTTCCCACTCTGGGGCCAGTTATCCTCCGCGGCTCGGCGCCCCCTGGCGCCCCCCGGCAGAGTCGAGAACCGGGCCACCAGTCTTGGGCCGGGCTGCCTCATGGAGGGCAGGAGCCCGCGGACGGCAGGAAGGGAAGGTCCCGGCGTGCAGACTCACCGCCCTCCCCCGAAGTGTCGCCGAGCCTGTCGGAGTTGTGTTTTGTCTCCTGGCTGGCTTTCCTCTTCTTGGCCTCTCTTCCCCCGGCACGGGTCATACCCCACTCCCCACCCCTCACCCACCAGCCCACGGGTTCCCAAATCCACGTGCATGTGGCTTGTTTCAAGGGCTGCAATGACAGTTGTCTTGATAGTAGAAAATATAATACTTAAAGAAAAGAAAGAAAAAAGGAAAGCTGCCTTTTCTTTTTAGGCTAATTTGAAATCCAGATTCCTGAGTCATTTATGTGTGAAACCCATTGGGTGGGACTGAAAGAAAGGCACCGGACAATTGCAGTCCTTTTTATTGCCGTTTCCAAACTGCACGGTGCTTTGCACACTCCCCCAGGGGCTGCAGATCAGTCGGGCCAGCGTGCAGTGAGGAAGCAGGATAAGGCCCTCCTGCGGCACAGCTGAGCCCCCCCAAAGCCGCCCTCCTGCTTCTGCAGTCCGGCAGCTCTGTCCTCACCCTGCGGCCGTCGTCTTGCTTCAGGATATCCAGAGGGGCGTCTGATGGCTTGTGGGCACTCCTCTGCCCAGCCAGATACACTTTTTCCGACGTATCTCTTTAGATTGGAAGCCTAGTTGCCGGGCGTGAAGCCACGCGCCTTCCCAGGACTTCAGCACCCTTGGCCCTTCCAGGCCGCCAGCAAGGGTCCAGAGTCTCATCAGGACGCCTTGTTCTGACTCCTGAGCTCCCTTTCTTGGAAGGGAGGATGGCCAGGACGGTCAAAACCGTGAGCAAGCTGCTTTGGTGCGTTGTGAGCATGTCTGCAGCGCCCACTCTGAATTTTGCTGGACACAATGGTTTATACTGGAGAGAACCCTTGCGGGGAGGAGGAAGCAGCGAGGCTGGGTGGAGGCATTTCTCTTTGCTGAGTAATTGTTCCAGACCCCCTCTGAGCAGGCGCTTTGCTTGACAAGAGGGTGACTAATTGTGTCAGAGTGTATTGTAACCAGCCTGAGAGCTGCTGTATTCATCCCAGGGAGCATCGAGGCCCTGCGGTTCTTGCTGACCTCACCTGTGGTGATGGCAGGTGGGGTTTGGACTGTGCTGATGTGTTAGGTTTGCTCCCATATTTAGGATTCTCTTGGGAACAGGGGAGGTATAGGAGCTATTCCCAGGCTGCCACTTGCTCTCAGTCAGCCCTGCTCCTAGAGTTAACACAGTGGCCCCTTTTCACCCAGAGGCAGCTTCTGGACTGAAGTTTAAAATGTTCTTTAGGGAATTCCCTGGCGGTCCAGTGGTTAAGACTCCATGCTTCCACTGCAGGGGCCCAGGTTCGATCCCTGGTCGGGGAACTAAAATCCCGCATGCCGCAGGTCGTGGCCAAAAATAAATGAATAAATAAATACATACATAAATAAATAAAATGTCCTTTAGTGGTGCTCAGTCATCTCGATCCTCTGGGTTACAGCACTTCTGAAAGAACTTTCTACAAGGCCTCTAAGGCTCTCGGCAATATGATATGTAACGGGTTTAGTGGTTTTTTAAAAAGCAGCCCTGGTTTGCCTCTGGCTGGGAGAAAGTTCCGGTGAGGGCGAGTGGGGGCTTCGAAGGACAAGGCACGTTACAGAGGGTCGTGTGGTGGACACAGCCTCGGAGCCAGTGTGCTGCCAGAGCAGATGACTGTGACAGTTGAGGCTTGTGCGTCCCTCCTTCCTCTCCACAGCCTGTCCTGACATGATCCACCCAACGGGAGAATTAAGTTTAAGTCCATTTCCTCCTTTGGAGGTCTCGCCCTTCCATTTTGGGTTCAGCTCTCCAGCCCTCTCTGAGCTAGCAAGCCCCCGTCGACTCCAGCTGTGCACAAGGCCCTGGGCCAGGTGCTGGGGGACACAAATATCCACTGTTACCCACTCCCCCGCCTTCCCGGTGGTGGGATTACCCTGAAAGGAGCTGCTAGACATTGTCTGGAAATGGACTTGGGCATTTTCGAGAGCAGGTCCCACTGCTTTCTTCTGATGATCACACTGCCCAATCCTGGAGAGCAGACCGGAAGGCCCACTGGGGAAAAATAACTCAAGTCTGGGTTTGGGGAAGCAGCAGGGACGCCGTCAGCCAGCCTCTCACTAAGTCAGCAGTGGGAGTGGGGGGAGGAGGGAGCGCGGAAAGGCACAGCCCCAGCCCCGGGAGAGGGGCACTTAACTCACCTCTCCCCTCCCCCCTGCATTTTCCATTCTAATCCTATCGCCTTCCTTCCTGGCGAGGCCTGGGAGGCCTGAGGCAGCTGCTGCCCACGCTCACAAAGCTGATTATTGAGAAGGATCCAGAGCCCAGGGAGGCAGTCTTCCGCTGCGGCTGTGGGTCACGGGGAAGCGTCCCCTCGGTGCAGGAGGACCAAGTCGCATGAAGGCCCTCCATGGGCTGGGAGGCTGAACCGGGACTGAAGACACGAGGGCAGAGCAGCCAGGGCGGGGTTGTATTATGAAACCTCTTGTCATTTCTCTCTGCGGGATTAGTGTGGGAGCGGGCAGGGGAGGGGGTGGGCATGCCCCACCCTCACGAAGAATTATGGAGAACAACGTCAAGAACAGGAGCTGGTCCCCTTTAAGCCCAGGAAACAGTGCTTTTTGGGTGCTGAGGTATAGGTTAGGATTTTAGGATTTGCAGGCCTCTTACCTAATGGAGATGTGGATTCTAGCAAGGCTGTGTTGTAGGATACCAAACAGTGGTCACGGGCAAAGGGTCAAGTGTCATTCAGTAGTACTAGAGTCAGATCGCTCTGTCTGTGCCAGGACTCAGACATCCTGGTGCTCGGGCCCTCAGTCTACTCAGAAACGGAGTAGGGACTTCCTATAAGGCAGCTGGCCAATGTCACAGGCAGGGAGACTATTCGAGATTGAAGGAGACTAAAGAGACAGGAAAGACAAATGAAATGCCTGATCATTGATTGGATTCTGGATTTGGGGTGGGGGGGTGGAGCGGGGGTGTGGGGAGCTATAAAGAATATTTAGGAGACTTCCCAGGTGGGCCAGTGGTTAAGACTTCGCCTTCCAGTGCAGGGGGTGCAGGTTCCATCCCTGGTCGGGGAGCTGAGATCCCACATGCCTGGCGGCCAAAAAACCAAAACATAAAACAGGAACAATATTGTAACAAGCTTAATAAGACTTTAAAAAACGAAAAAAGAATATTTTGGAGATAACTGGATCATGTGTCAAATGAATGGTTTATCAGATCATTTTGTTGTATCAATGCTCACTTACTTGAGTGTGATGCCTGCGTTGCGATCATGGAGAAAAATGTCCTTGTTCTTAGGAAGATGCGTGCTGAAACATTTAGGGATAAACCTGTTATGATTCAAATAGTCCCACACACACGCACACAAATCAGTCATGGGTGTGTATGGAGAGAGAGTACAACGATGGGTGGAAAAATGGTAAGGATTGGTGAATCTAGGTGAAAAGGCATATGAGTGTTCATTGTATTATTCTGTCAACTTCTCTGTAGGTTTGGAATTTTCCAACATACAATGTCAGGAAAAAGGAACCCAGTGGGGAATTTCTCAGGAAGCGGCTTGGTTTTTCGGGCACTCTAGGGGTGCTGGTCTAATTGAGCTGCACAGCCTCTGTCTGTCTGCAGCTGGGCCCTGGTTCACCTTATCTGAAGTTATTTTGCTGTTGGGTCCATCTTGTCACCAGCCTTGTCACCGCAGGCCTGCCCCCCGGGAGCTGCAGAGCCCCTAGCCCTCCCAGAATGATCAAGAAGCAGGTAAATCCCATCCCCCATCATCTGTCCTGAGCTTCATTTATTTTTTTTTCTTTATTGTATTTTATTTTCATTTTTTTCTTTTTCGTGTCCTGACCTTCGTGATGTCAGCATGACTCCACTTCTCTGTTCTCTTAACAGAAGCCAGTTTAGCGGAGGCTAACAGATATCTGACAGTTGTTCATACCACTTTGAGTCCGCTTGGGCTGCTATAACAAAGTACCGTAGATTGACTGGTTGAAACAACAGACATTTATTTCTCCCAGTTCTGGAGGCTGAGAGTCCAAGATCAAGGTACTGGCAGATTCGGTTCCTGGTGAGAACCCACTTCCCAGGCAGCTGACAGCTGCCTTTTTGCTGTGTCCTCACACAGCACAGAGGACACTCTGGTGTCTTCCTCTTCTTATAAGGGCCCTAACCTCATCACGGGGGCCCCCACTGTCATGACCTCGTTAAACCTAATTGCCTCCCCTAGGTCCCACCTCCAAGTACCATCACATTGGGGGTTCAGCATATGAATTCTGGGGGATACAAGCAGTCTGTATCAGATCTAGTGATTTTCTGGGGGGGGGGTGGGAAACAGAAATAATCCAAATGTCCATAAATTAGGACATTTGATTAGTAAGCAAATTGGTAGAAATAAGTAAGGAAAAAAGCTGAACACAAAACAGGAATAATGTCTTCACAATCATCACAATGATGTACATCAACTAAACAAGATGACACAGAGGGCTGTAAGCAGAGTTCAATGTTTAGAACTGCAAGAGGGTATGTTTTGTAAAGTTCTTTAAGCTCATAAGTTTTTTTCATATGAGAAAGAAGTTGGGGCTTTCCTAATAGCTAAATTTTGTTCATTCTTTCAGAGACAGAGTCTTGTTTGCACATAGAAAATGTAGCTGTCAGAATTTTTCTACTTAGTGGGAAGACGTAAACTCCTAAAGAACATACCTTAAGAAGAAAGCTGTCTGCCTTCAGAGAGTTAGAAATAAAACATTGAGCGTGTTCACTTTTAGACAGTTTCTTTTTTGTAGTCTTTTCCTTCCCAGACCATCGGCCCAAACCACAGCGTGGGAGGGGTGAGACCAACTTAGACCCTTGGTGGACGTTCTTTTTGAGAAATGCCAAGTCCCTGGTAGCCAGAGCATTTCTGGAACAACCTGAGTCTGACTGCACTTGGCTAAGGACAGATAAATGGAAGAGGGGTCCAGAAACCTCCTCGTATCAGGCCCTGATGCACAGACAGAGCTGTTGGCTGCCATTCTGATTGCCTGCTGCCTGATCAGAACCAAAACAGGAAGCCTGGGATGCTGATAGCAATCATTCCTTCTCTCTTGCCAGGGAGGTGGGCGCATCGGTCACTTTCTCCTGGCCAAGGTGGCTAAAGAATAGCTAATGAGATTAAATAGCCTGAAGGAAGCCCAGTGCAAGAATTCATGGAACTTGCTTATCTAATATTTTTGCCTCTGAATAGCCTTAGGACTTGGGGAAGTCACTTAACCTTGTAGATTTCCCATCTACAAAATGAGGGGGTTGAACTAAAATGATGTCTGATACCTCTGTAACAATCTGGGGTTGTCTGCTTTCTAGTCATCAGCTCTTGTTGCATGGCCTGGGTAGAGTGTGTGTGCGCACACGCTCGTGTTTTTTTTTGTTTTTTTTCTTTGTGTGTTTGTTTTGGCTGCGTTGGGTCTTCATTGCTGTGCACAGGCTTTCTCTAGTTCTGGCGAGCAGGGGCTACTCTTCATTGTGGTGCATGGGCTTATCATTGCGGTGGCTTCTCTGGTTGCAGAGCACGGGCTCTAGGCTTGTGGGCTTCAGTAGTTGTGGCACGCGGGCTCAGTAGTTGTGGCTTGTGGGCCCTAGAGTGCAGGCTCGGTAGTTGTGGCACATGGGCTTAGTTGCTCCGCGGCATGTAGGATCTTCCCGGACCAGGGATAGAACCTGTGTCCCCTGCACTGGCAGGCGGATTCTTAACCACTGTGCCGCCAGGGAAGTCCGTGCTCGTGTTTAATATTTTCAAGTTAGAAATCCTTGCAGACATTGCTAACCCTCTGGACAGTCTGGTTGAGACAACCCTGGGCTTGGTCTCAGCAAGGGCCTAATTCTGTGACCTTGGTATTAATACTCTTTCTCCCGGCCAGATTCTTCCTTGCTGAAGGCTCAGAGTCTGAGATCAACCTCAAGACAAGAAAATACCTCTGGCCCAGTGGCCTCCTATGAAGATCAGTAAACCTACTCCAGGGTCAGACCATTCTTTTGTCTTTATTCCTCATGATCTAAAACTGGTTTCCCTTCCTTGGGTGGAGGCCTCCTCAAGAGATCTTAAATGCTGGCCACCTACATTCTGTTGTTGCCCTTGGAGTTAGTCATGGTCAAAATTCTTCAGCCTGGCTTTCCCCAACACAATGATTTCACTTCTTCTGACTCTCTCAGATCTGATTTGGTCAGTCCTTTAGTTTTCTTCCCTGTCCTTGACCTTCTCTATTAATCCTGAAATGTAGAGACTAGAATTCAACCTAATACTCACTGATTGAGGGTCTGGTAGATGCCTGATTGGTGCTTCAGGGTATTTTTTTTAATGAAGCTTTTGATGTCCTCTAAATCCGATTTATAGGAACAGTGCCAAAAACTGTTAATCTGATAGGATTGAATCTGGCAGGCTGATGTCTGAGCCAGACAGAGTGTGTTTGGGGCTTGTGAATGTGCCCTGGTTGGGAGCTGAGGTCAGAGTCTGGGATGGTCCCTTTGGTCTGGATGTTTGGATACACTGCCCTACAGACCGGCTCCTCATGCCCTGGGGCAGTGTGCAGCTCCTAAATCTCTCTCTCTTTCTCCCTCTCCCCACAACCCTGCCCCTTGAGTCAGCGGCTTAGCAGATACTCTCCTTTGCTCTTTGCTAGAAAAGCTCCTGCCCATGATGTCAAGTGGAGCACTTACATCAGGGCCTGGACCACCACCGCCATCTCCTGGAATACACTGGCCACGATCGGCCTCCTGGTCTATGGCCGATGGTGCCCAAATGTATATACCCAGCCCAGCACCGTCCCAGCTGCCTCCCGGACACCTCCCCTCCGTTGTCTAATGAGCACCGCAGACAGTCATGTCTGATAAGGGTGCCTCATTTCTGTCCCCCTGGCATGCCCTGCACCTCCTCCCCAAGCCCAGTGATCTTCATCCCATGGAGAGTTCTAGCACCACTCCCGCAGCTGCTCAGACCAAGAGCCCACATGTCTTCCTGGTTTTTTCTTTTCCCTCTCCCGCCCACCCGCCGTCACTCCATAAGCCCGTCCTGTCACCCGTGTCTCCAGAAGGCCTCCTGCCTGCTGCCACGTCTGCCCATCTTTCTGGCCACCGCTCCAGCCCAGGGCTCAGCCGGCTGTTCAGTAACCTCGCAAGCGGTCTCCCTGCCTCCAGTGTGTACCCCACCCAAGCCCCACCCCGCAACCAGCGTGCTCTCTGTAACATAGAAGCCTCATCTCCTGTTCTCCTGCTTACAGCCCCCAGTGCCTTCCATCGCTCACAGAATAAACTCCGGGCTCTTACCAGGGCCCCTGAGGCCCAGCAGGACCCTGGGTCTGCCCCTCTGCCTCTTCTCCCAGCTGCCCCGCCCCCTCCACTCAGTGCCCCCCCGCCCCGCCCCACGCCAGGCCTGGTGCTGCCCCTCCCTTGCCTGGCAGACTCTCCCCAGCCTAGATCTTCACAGATTGCTCCTCCTCCCCTTTCAAGTCTCTGTGTCCTTGGCCACCTTGGCGGATATAAATTCCCCCCAGTACATCGTCCCATCCGGCTGGCTTCCTTCTCAGCACTCAGTACGGGCTGAGATCATCTTTTATTTTAGCCTGCATTGTCTGCCGCAGTGGAATGTCAGCACATGAGAACAGGGTCCTTGCGTGCCACGTTCATGGCCACGTCCCCAGCTCCTACAACAGGCCCAGCGGACAAGCGGCACCCAGAATGAGCTTGCTGAATGAATAAGCTGCAATGACAACAAAAAGGAAAGAAAACTCTGTTGGTTCCTGCCGAAAGGCAGGTGCTGCCTCCTCGTAGGACTGCCCTGGGCAGCAGGAGTCTTACTTCTCTTCACGCCCAGGCCTCTAGCCCAGGGCCTTGCCTGTCGCCTGCCTGCAGTGCATCCCTAGAACTGTGTATTATGCCCCGGCGAGGCAGGCAGACGGCTCTGTAAGGTAGTCATCTCTCCAATGCGAGACGTGTTCAAACAGACTGGATAACTAGCAATTCATCAAAGGTTTTATCAACTGGAGTTTTGTACTGGGTAGAAACCATGTTAGATCAGTGGCTTTCTAACATTTTTTAATGCCCCGGATACCTTTTTCCCTCTTTAATCTTATAGGGGAGGAAGCCCAGTGCACAGCGGAAAAGCGGAACTGCTCTGGGTGAGGGTCTCCGCCCCTCCGCCCCTCCCCCTCCTCCTCGCAGTGGTCCCCGCAGCCCCTCCACTCGGCTCCAGGGCTCTGCCGACCGCAGGTAGAATAATAACATGAGCTCAAGACTGTCCAGGTCAGATCCTGTGATCTCAGAGGACCCCATCCAGACAGAGGAAGGAGAGGGGCTCAGGGGTGAACAGCCAAGGACGGATCCTGTGCCTGAGGCTGTGGTCCCAAGGATGACCCTCCGTTCCAGCCCGCCCCCGCACCCCATGGCACGCGTGGTGGCTGGGAGAGGACGGCGCTTGCCAGTAAGCCCTTAGAGACTGACCTCCCTGAGTCTGGAAGCAGGAGAGCTTCGAAAGCCAGGGGGTTGTTTGGATTGAACGTGGCAACCGTCATTATGGGGCTTTGGCAGGAAGAGCGTCATGAAGTCAGCGTTTTAAGCTGTCCTCAGAGCAGATGATTGGCGGAGAGTGGAGTCGAGGACACCGTGCCTGTGAAGGCACTGAGTGATTGAGACAGGAGTGGGGAGAACGATGGGGCTGATCCCAGGCGGCTCTCAAAGGCGGGGAGAGTCCAGAAGTCGGAATAGAAAGGAAACAGCAGGAAATTCCCTGGCGGTCCAGTGGTTAGGACGCCACACTTCCACTGCAGCGAGCTCGGGTTCAGCCCTTGGTCAGGGACCTTAGATCCCGCATGCCGTGTGGCATGGACAAAAGAAAAAAAAAAATCAACATTCCCAAGCCGTGATAGAGTGTCAAGACGCTGTGACTGCAGGGATAAAATGGACACGTTGAGGGGGCCAGTTTGGGACAAGAAGACTTCAGTTTCTTGTCACAGGGGACGTGCCTTGTCCAGCTGCACGTGTGAGTTTAGAGAGCTGGCCTGAGCGGCCTCAGCCTGGAGCGAGGGTGGCTGAGTTGTTTTGATGGTGCGGGCGGAGAGAGCGGCCTGGTCGTGACCTCCGCTGGCCCGTCCTCCCCACCCAGAGCCGGCGCCCCAGGGACTGGCGCCGGCTCTGCTCGCCCCACAGCCGACGTTCCCCTCTGAATGCGGAGGATGAACAGCCTGACTGCCTGATGGAATCCTTCTGGAAGGAGTGCCAGCCATGTCCCGCCCGCTCCCGCCTGAGTGGGAGCCTGGAAGCAGCCCTTGCGCCAGGAAACCCTCTCCGGAGAAGGAGGGGTCAGCTGGCCTGACCCAGGCTGCGGGGCGGCGCACGGGGAACGCTGCGGCCCCCGGAGAGCTTCCTGTTATCTCTGTCGTTGCCTCCTACGGGGGGGGGGGGGGGGAGGGACAGGCCGGCCTCCCCCTCTGCCTGCCTGGTGGGGCCGTGGTCCTCCCTGTCTAAAACCAGTCCGGGCTAACTGGGGGGCGGGGGGGGGGTGCGGCCGTAGCAGAAGGCAGCTCAGGTGGCTGGTCACAGGGTCCAGCCGACCCTATTTGCAGGACTCCAGGGCAGGCCCATCTCCTTAGGCAGACAGACAGACAGACAGACAGACAGCTGTCTCTCTGCCTCTATCTCCCCCCATCTCTGCTCTACTTCAGCCTGTGTATCGGGCCTGGATCAGCCAGGGCAGCCATAAGTGGCGATGCGCTGCCTGTCAGCTATGCATGTGGCCCGTGGGGCCTCTGAGAAGCCTCCTTCCAAGCCCCTGTGTGCCCTACAGCCCCCTCCCATCCCCTCCGCCACCCATCCCCTCTTGGCCTCTGGGGGACTCCGGTCTCGGGCTCCTGGCCTTGGAGAGGCTGTCAGGAGGCCCTCCCTCCACCTGCCTCCATTGGTGGAAAAGCTGAATTAGAAAAGTAGCCCGGAACATGTGAAGTTAGAACTAGTCTCTAACCTGCTGAGACGCTGGTCACTGAGCTGACCGGGGCGGGGTCTCCGTCCCAGGCCTGCTCTGGGGACCAGCCAGGATGACACCAGCTGTCAGTCTCAGAGGGTGTCACCAATTCACAGTTCTCATTAAATTGATTTACTTTCATTAGCACTTGGGGTGTTCGTCTGCTAGGGCTGCCATAACAAAGTACCACAGACTGGGTGGCTTAAACAATAGAAATGTATCTTCTCCAGAACTGTGAGGTCAAGGTGTCGGGGGTCTGGTCTCTCCTGAGGCCTCTCTCCTTGGTTGCACATGCTGCCTTCTTGCTGGGTCCTCACGTGGTTTTTCCTCTGTGTGCAAGCTTCCCTGCTCTCTCTCCGTGTGTCCACATTTCCTCTTATAAGGACACCAGTCAGATTGGATTAGGACCCACCCTAATAACCTCACTGAACTTACCTCTTTGTAGACCCTCTCTCCAGATACAATCATAGTCTGGAGTACTGAGGGTTCGGACCTCAACATATGAACTTGGGGAAGGACACAATGCAGCCCTTAAGGCATGGGTACCGTGCAGCGTTCTCAGGACCAAGGGCATGGACCAGAAATCAACAGTGGTGACGGCCTCTTGTGAGATCTGCAGCCAGCGCTCTGAGCAGCTGCTGGGTGCATCCTGCCTCCAGGCCTGGTCCTGGCTGAGCTGTGGGGCACGGCTGCCCCACTGGCCACAGGAGAGCAAGCCCCAGAGTGGGACTCAGACCCTGAGAGCCCTGAGGGGTCGCCTTGGGCCTTCAAGACTCATTCGGCAAAGACAGAGCTGAGGGCCCAATTCCTTTAGCCTCTCGGAGGTTCAGGCCCTTACATCTCTCAGCGGCGCTTTGAACACCCCCCTCACCTGTGCTTTGAACCTTCCTGCCTCCTGTCTTGCCAGTGCATCCCCACATACTCTCCCAAATGCAGCTCTCATCCTGTTTCTCCCCACTTTGAAGCTTCCGGTCGCTCCTCAGTGTCTTGTCCTGTGTAAGTTCTCTAGTCCGGGCTCTGCATTCCTGGCCTCCCACCCCCTCCCTGCAGTCACACCAAACTCCAAGGAGTCACTGGAAAAGCCGGGATGTTCCAGGCGTGCCCAGCTCTTCTCAGACCCAGGTCAGGATTCTCGTCCCTTCCAAGGCCTCCCCTGCGCCCCTCAGGCTCAGCTGAGCTCCCCTCCTTAGGGCCCCCCACCATCGTGTTGCTTGAATGCATAAGGTATGTACCTGCCAAAGCAGAACTTAAAGATGGGATGTGTTGCGAGCATGTACGCAGGTAAAATCCTTTATCTTTTGGCCGCACTGTGCAGCTTGCGGGATCTTAGTTCCCCAACCAGGGATGGAACCTGGGCCCCAGCAGTGAGAGCGCCAAGTCCTAACCACTGGACCGCCAGGGAGTTCCCAGTCTGCTCTTCCAGACAAAGGCTTCGACAGAGCGGTTCCAGCATTTTGCACACGGTCTCCCTTCATTCTTTTCCTTTGCTGTCGTGCACGCAGCTCACCATCTTGAAGCAGAGAGCACTGGACTGAGGCTAAAGAGTCCCAGCCTCCAGAAGGGTTTCCGTCCTTGTCTCAGTCGCTCTTACACACTTTTTATAAAATAAGGGCAAAATGCAATAAAGAGCGATTTTTTTACTTTTTTTTTTTTTTAAATAATGGAAGGCTTTCCATTATTATGATGTTGTCTAGAAGACCGGTTAGTAACCCAGATAAATGTGAGGCCTTGGGCACCACCCTGGAGCAGCCCCGCCTCCCCACCCCCACTGCTGTGCAGCTGGTGTTTGACAGAGGCAAGAGCCTCCTGGCAGAACGTGAGATGTTCTGGGCTTGCGGAGTGGGATGTGAGTAGACAGTGGCCGTGGTCAGGACTCTGGCTGTCGGTGACAGAAACTGGGCTCAGGTGAGCTTCCGCAGAACCAGGATTTGAGTCGCTCACGTACAGGGGAGGCAGGGGTGGAAAGCCAGGGACTCCGCACCCCGGTGACCCTGGGCAGCTCCCGAGCTCCCAGTTCTGGGACCAGAGGTCCCTTGTGCCCAAGCAGAAGTTGGCCCCTGGGTCACATCCACCTGCCCTGCCCATCGTGGTGTGTGTGGGGGGTGGGGTCTGACTGCCCGACTGGCAGTTCCCACCAGGACCACAGGCTTCAAAGGGCATCTTCTGAAAGAAGGGGGTTTCTGTGCAGACAGAAAACAGTAAATCGCCGATTCAGCAATGTTTTCCAAACTTCATGAAGTCTCAAGTAAGAAATCTATTTGAATTGCATCCCTGTCTGTAAAGTCACAGAAGTTTTATAAAACGGTATCTACATCAACCACACACACACCACTATTTATCTTTAATTTCATATTGGGATACAGGGTCACCCCCAAAGTCTTAGTGTAGTTTTAAGTCTTAATAACTGAAGAAGTGTAAATGCTACAAACCTACAAAATACATCAGTTGAGTATTTACTTATTTAAATTCCTTTTATACTTAGTTTCCTGACATTTGAATGCTGTGTTTTTCATTTTGAGTCTTTGTGAGTGCCGGAATCTGGACGGACGAGCAGGTAGAGGAGTCCTCTCCTGTGGGCGCCTCAGATACCTGGTCGACCTCCCTTGCGGTCACGTCCAGACTGTCACGTGTGCCTCCAGTGCTCATCCGATCACAAGGCTGGACTCACAAAGGCAGTCCCTTTAGCCACTGACCATCCGCCCGTGAGTCGTTTTCCAAAGTCTGAAAATCAGCTAGAGCCACTAGACGGGGGTGTTATATGGATCTGGATAAGAAACGTCAACATATTTAGAATGTAGATAACTAACCTTTCAAATGTCATTTTTTGGTATGTTGGGAGCATTTATGCTTCTGAAGTTATTAAATCTTAAAATCACACTAAGACGTTGGCTGCACAATTTTTAAATACTAGTAGCAACCTCGAAATTGCTTTCGTGACCCACCGATGGGTCATAACCAGTTTAAAAAGTACCACACTTCCAAAGTCAAGTGCACAATCCAAATGTAGACCAGCCTCTCCCCAGGGGGGTGTTGGCAGGTCAACTGATGCCGTGTCCCTTTGGGATAAAGAGGTCTGCCTTGGTTCTTGAATTTACCATCCTGGGTGGCAATTATCTGGGTATATGTCTTTCCTACCGGACTGTGAGTTCCTCCACGAAGGGGCTGTGCTTGCTTTCTTGTTGCTTTTCCTTTAGCCTTTGTGTCCCTCGAACATAGTAGGAGAATTGGCCTACTCTCTAGTCTTGGTATTGGGCTTATTTCTGGGCTCCAGCCCTGATTAATCCGTTTTTCTTTCTTTTTTTAAAGAAAAATACATATAGTAGCGCCAAGCTCGCTGTTCAGAGATCCCTGTGTAGCATTTTAAAAATGCCATTCATGCCTATTATTAGAAAATCCAAATTATACTGAAATGTGTAAGATGGAGAGGAAAGGCCGCCCCTAACCAGCTCCTCTCCCCAAAGGCGGTCGCTGTTACCGGTGTCTTGCGTGTCCTTCTAGAAAACGTTTTCTCTGCATTTATGAGCATATATGTGCACTTCTGTTTTGACATGCACACCAAGAATGTTGCACTCTTCACTCTGTGCTGCTTCTTGCTTCTCCCTTTGGTAATGTATCTCGATGCGCTTTTCACATCTGTACGTTTCGTTGCCTCCTTTTTAATTTTTTTTAAATTTTTAAAATTTTTATTTTTCTGGCTGTGCCGCGTGGCATGTGGGATCTTAGTTCCCTGACCGGAGATCGAACCCGTGCCCCCTGCAGTGGAAGCGTGGAGTCCTAACCACCGGACCACCAGGGAAGTCCCCAGTCACCTCCTTTTTAAGGCAGTGTTGCACAGTATATGCGTGCACTGTAATATATTTAAGCTGTTAATATTTTGGTGAACATATCGACCAAACTGTTTAACTATAATATACTTAACTATACTATATTTAACTCCATGGATGAACATTTAGTTGTTCCCAGTTTTGTCTTGTTCTCCCCTGCACCCAGAGTCCTCGTATAAAAACCTGGATAGATGGTTTTCCAGTCCAGAGCAGATCCCTAGAACTGGGTTTGCTGAGTCAAAGGGGTGTCTCCTTGGTCCCCCAAAGAGGCCTGCCTTCCCCTGCAGCCACAAAGACGCTCTGCTGGGCAAAATCCCGGAGGCGTCTGGACACCCGAGCCCCAGGTGCTGGCCAGCACTCGAGGCAGCGGGCCTCACGTCAGGTGGTGCTGAGCCGGATGTAAACTGCTAAGTGGAGAAGAGCCGGCTCCTGCCTCCGGCCCTGCTCCTCCCGGCGGCATCTTGTGGGGTCCAGCGAGAGAGAAAGTCACAAGAGACTCGAGGCCCTTTGGGTTTGCCACTTATGACCGGCTCTTGGGCTTTTGTGCAAACTTTGCCTCCCAGCTTAGCTCTCTCTGATTTGTTGGGGCGCCTGCCTGCCCGGCTTGCTGAGGCTGCAAACCGCTGGACCCCCCGGCCGGGAGCCTGAAGGCCTGGGTTTGGATTAGTCCCCCGCGCTGCCTCGGCCCCCGTGGGGCAGCTCATTCACGTCTGGGCTCCCCTCTCCTGAACCTGCTGGCTCTGCCTGGTCTGCCGCTGGGCTTCCTCGGGCCTCAGGTCCCCTGGCCCTTCAGTCCCTCAGAGCCGCAGCACCAGCACCTCCCTGTCATCCTCCAACATTCCTGCAAGTTGAAGTCACTCCTGCCTTCCACCGAGGCCATCCCGGGACATTCCTTCCAGCCTTCTGTTTATTTTGTCCGTGTGCGTGGGAGAGAACCAGGCTGAGGGAGGTGGAGCTCCCATTTTGGGAAAATGGACCCTGAAATGGTCAGGGATGGAAACAATGTTAAAGGAAGCAGAGATGGAGCCTGTGACCACAAACGCAGCTTCTCTGTGACACCCAGCCCAGCCCGGACCCCAGAGAAGCCGCCAGCTTTCCTCTCGTGCCTTTTGTTCTACTCACTACAGCCAGGAGTGGGAGTCGCCAAGTCCACTTATCAAAGTGGCGTCCACCACTTGACCAGCACCCACCTGGAAAAGGCAAAGGCACTGAGGTGCAAAGGTCAAAAATTCAGGCACTGACATCCCTGTTTCCTTTTTTGCTTGTTTGTACGTTTTGGCCGCACCGCATGGCTTGCGGGATCTTAGTTCCCTGACCAGGGCTTGAATCTGAGCCCACGGCAGTGAAAGCGCCGAGTCCTAACCACCGGACCACCAGGGAGTTCCCGCTGGTGTCCCTGTTTCCACCTGCTGTTGACCGTGGCCCCCACTCAGGACAACGCGGGCGCTGTGAGTGGTCAGGCCGGCCCTGGGCGGCCCCTTCCTCTCCCCGCGACGCCCTGTCCGCCAGTGCCCCATCTCCCCGAGGCGGTCACCCGCTGCCGGTCCCCAAGCACATCTATCCTAAGAGCAGACCCAGGGGTCAGGTTGCTTTGACCGAGGGGTCAAACCCTGAATGACAGTATCAAAGAGTAAATCAGGTGCCCAGGCGCTGACCCCTGTCCTTGTCTTGCAGGAAGAGGAGCAGGAGCTGGATGGCGTGGAGGGTCCACCCCTGGCAGGGCCTGAGGAAGAAGACGGTGAGTGGGACCCGCACATCACTGCCCGCTGAGGCCAGCCTTATCGTGTCTGGCTGTGGAGGCTAGGCTGTGCCGTGGCCCTTTGGATTCCCCAGCTGAGGATTTGAGTGGCAGGATGAGGGGAGTGGATGGAGGGGGAGAGGATGGAGGAGAGGGGCTGAGAAGCCGTGTCTGGTGCAACCCAGAGGACACTGAGGCTGCAGCCCACTCCTCTCTGACCCCCTGCCTTCCTGGCACCCATCTCCCTGACCACCTACTTTGCTCTTTTGTGTTTTTTTTTGGCTGCACTGTGTGGCATGCGGGATCTTAGTTCCCCGACCAGGGATCGAACCCGAATCAGCGCCCCCTGCAGTGGAAGCGCGGAGTCTTAACCACTGGACCACCAGGGAAGTCCCTGCTTTGCTCTTTTGGCCTTTGCTTTTCCATTTATACAATGTGAGTTGTCTCCAAATACAGGTGGCCCATCACTGACCTTCTGTCTCCTGCAGTGCCTCTTAACTCCTTTCTCGTCCCCGATTTGCACATTTCACATTTCTCTCCAAATACCTCGGACCTATTTTATGGAGACTAAAGCCACTTACAGGGCCGCCTCCCAGCGTTCTGCAGGTTAAAGTCCCCCAGAGAGGAAACGCCTGATTCCCAAGCAGCTCTAGCTAACTAGCCAGACCTGCGTGGCCATCAGGTTCCAGGCAGCTAGGGGAAGAGAAGGGGAGTGACCGGGAGCATTGAGCAATTTGGACTTGACCGGGTAGAAGGCAGTGTGTTTGCTCTGGCCACCCACGGGGACCAGCGCCCCAGTTAGACAGGACCAGACGCGGTGTGGGGCTTCTGCTGATTCTGTCATGTTTTATTTCTTTAAAGAAAAAAAAAAAAAAAGCAGCAGCTGAAGCAAAAATAGCAAAATGTCAACATCTGTCAAATCTATGTGGCAAGTACACGGAGGACTTATTACTTGCTGTACTTTTGTGTACGTTCGAAATATTTCGTGGTTTTTTGAAAAGGGAGTCTGTTGCTGTGATTTTAAGTCAACAGCTGGCAGGAGCCCTGGAAAGAGAAGGTTGCAGGAATGCAGTAACCAGGGCTGGTGTGGGCCAGGCAGGCAGGGCTGGGCTGGGGGGTGGGAGCTGGGGACGATTCCCCTGAGGCCCAGCAGGGATGGGCCTTCAGTTTCTATCAATAGAGCCTTAGAGGAAGAGGGAGGGGCAGGAGGATGCAGGGGGGCGGGGGTTGGATGGGGTGGACATCAGCCCTTTGCCATGGGCTCTCCCTCTAGCAGTTGATTCTCCAGATCCTCTGCAGGAACCGTGGCCCTGGGGTCTGTCCCTGCCACGTTACTGGATCCCGTTCGTGATGTGGGGACGCACAAGGCAAGCACCAAGGCTGCTGGAGGCCCCTGCGCCAGGACAAGGGGAGGCTCAGCAGACCCCTCTTCTGAAACACTGTCAGACCCCCTAGACGTGCAGCCCCACACGCAGCCGCGTGCAGTGTCTCCGGGCCCTCCGTCCTTATCTCACTGCTGCTTCTGGACCTTGCCCATCCCCCAACCGCCTCCTCCCAGCCCTGACAAGGCGGAGGCAGGAGAGATTTAGGGCCCCAGCTGTCAGAAGAAAACGTGAGAGGCCCCCAGCCCCTCTGCAGTGAGCCGCTCAGTGTCCGCTAAGGTGCCTTCCCTAAGCCGCTGGGTGGATTCAGAAGACTGCAAGAGGAAGTCCCCCCTCCCAGGGGGCTCTCACGTTGAACCCTCCTGATCTAGCAAAATTGGAGGCTGCTGTGTATCCCTCGTCACACCATATGTGATTAAGTGAAAGCCTTTTCAAGTGGTTTGTTCTCTCTGGCTCGAAGCAGCATAATCAGACCAGCCCCACAGATTGAAACCTTGAGTAGTACCCAGCTGGCAGCATTTTTTATGTTTTATTTTTCTAAAACATAGCAACACAATGACCTTGAAGTCGAAGTTAATCCGTCTTCTTTGTCCGTTGCCTCTCTCTGAGGTCCAGAAGCCAGCATGGTTGCGAGCTCACTCTGAGACCAGCACCGTGTGATTCTGCCCCATGGCAGGTTCTTTCCTGACAACCAAAGACCCAGGCCCCTCAAACGGCGGCCCCAGATTACTCAGCATAGCTCTCAGATGCCCAGACACCGCAGTCCGAGCCCTGAGCCTTCAGAAGCTCCTGATGCTGCGGGCCCTTTGCTCATCAGCCTGAGCTGAGCTCAGCCTGGAGGGAAGAGAAGCTGATGGGAGCGGGGTCTCCGGGGCGGGGGGGTCGGGGGGAGTCATCCTGTCTGCGCTGAGCCCCAGCCCCAGCTCACCAGGAGGAAGAACCAAGGCCTCCCCTGGCAGCCTGGCTTCTCACCCCGTGTCCTCCTTTCCCCTTGCTTCCTGCCCCCCGCTTCACTGGCTTCCTTGCTTTGCTGGATCTGTCTTCCCAGACCTGCAGCATCACCTGTAAAGCCCTTCCTGACACCCACCCCCCCACCGCAAACTTCCAAGCAGCCCCCTCCCTGCCTCTCTCTCCCCTCCTGCTGTCCTTTTCTGAAGAGCTCTCAGGACCTACTGCAAACTTTGTATTTTATTTTATTTTACTTGTTTATTTATAAGATTTTTTAATGTGGACCTTTTTTAAGTCTTTTTTTGGCCGCGAGGCATGTGGGATCTTAGCTCCCCGACCAGGGATCAAACCTGCACCCCCTGCAATGGAAGGCGAAGTCTTGACCGCTGGGCCGCCAGGGAAGTCCCAGACTCTGTATTTTCATTGCTCATCTTTGCTTGCTGTATGTTCTCTTCGCTGCTAAGTCCCCAGCACCGAGCAAAGTGCTCACTGAGTATTTGCTGAATGAATGAAGAGCGAGTTAATCCTGGTACAAACATGCTAACTGCTTCCTAAGGCAAGGGCTCAGCCCTGGCGGCCAGATTCTCCTGCAAAGTCAGGCTGTGGTGAGAGCAAACACCACCCCAGCTACAATGCCTGGGTTCTGAATTTGCATCCAGAACCTTCTTTTAGCCCAGAGAGAACTCGAATCTCAGAGGCTGCAGCCTTTTCCTCCCTGGAGCCCACATCAGCCTGTCTGATCACTCGGGACAGCTGCCAGCTGGAGGAGGTCCGGGTGGCCCCAGGGCAGGATGTGGGGGTGTTTGAGATCCCTGACACTGAAGTGACATAGAACAGAAGTGAAAAAGAATACATCCGTGTGGGAGGGTGATTTGCTGGTCTTGCGTTTCCCATACTCAATTCTTTGTACATTAACCGAAATTAGATAAGACAAGCACTGAGCCTCTATCCCCGAGGCTGACCAGAGGCCATCTACCCTCCACATGCTGGGCTGAAGGACCACATAAGGGCATTGCTTCCTAAGGGAACTCTCTCCACCTGGACACTCAGCCAGGGGAATGCTCTAGAGCTCTTTCCTCTTCTGCCCTTGCAGCCTTCACCTGTACATGCTGCCTCCTCTGGCCTGGCTTCCCTCCATGTCACACGTCCCTGTTTTCCTCTGTCCACACCCCCTGGTGTGCCTTCTTCAGGCTTCTAGAGCTGCCCTTTCATTTGTTATAAAGCAGCTACGGGGTCTGCTCTGGGACTGGCAAACCTGGGTACACCCGTTCAGCAATAAGTACTGGGGGGTTTTGGTTTGGTTTTTTCAGTTTTTTGGGTTTTGACCACACCACGTGGCTTGCAGGATCTTAGTTCCCCGACCAGGGATTGAACCCCGCCCTCGGCAGTGAAAGCACCGAGTCCTAACCACTGGGCCGCCAGGCAGTTCCCTAAGTGCTGGTTTTAATGACCGATTTGAACACCGTGTGAACAAGCCACATCATTCCCATGTCCCGTTGTGGGCTGCATGCGTTGTTTCAGATTTTTAATAACTGGTTGCGGGGAGGGGCATAGAGAGAAGGGGCCTGCCGACAGGACGCCCCTGGACGGCAGGGCGGGCACCCCGAAGCCTGGGAGACCCGAGGACCTTGGCAGGAGGGTCGGGGGTCCCTGCAGCCTTCCGGACCTGGGACCCGAGGAGAGGCAGGGAACGCAGCGCCTTAGCACAGTCTGCTTCCCAGAGATAAGCGCCCTCCGACTGTGTAATTAGCACAGCAGTCATGGGGAAGGGGGGGTTCAGGATGAGGGGGAGAAAAGCCTTGCGGGCGGCTGCTTGGCCAGAGCCCTTGCGGGAGAGGGGCCCACAGGCAGCTCTGTGGACGGCTCAACCTGGTCTTGGAAGGGAACCGGCCTTTGGTGGATGGAACCGAATAGCATGGGCGGGGGTGGGGCGGCAATGCTCGCTTCACTCCGGCTGCCTCATCCCGGGTTCAAGTTCCCAAAAGAGTTCCTAAGCGGAAGGGGTGTGGGGGGAGGACCTGCCAGGCTCAGGAGAGGGTGAGCAGATGTTGTGGGCGTCCAGCCCTCTCTGAGGCTTAGGTGAGCTGGCCCGGGGTGGGCGTGGGGCCCATCTGCCCCTCTTTGAAGCCGGGGCACCCTCTCTGGCCCAGGTGGTTCTTTGGAAACGCTTCTTTGGAAGGGAAAGGGGCCTGAAGTTGCAGGCAGGCCCAGCACCCTAACTGGCTCTTACTGGGTGTCCTCTCTGCAGGCGGAGAGGCCTTCTCCTTCAAATACAGCCCCGGGAAGCTGAGGGGAAACCAGTACAAGAAGATGATGACCAAGGAGGAACTGGAGGAGGAACAGAGGTAGGCCGCCCACCCTCTTCAGGGTCGCTCAGCTTTCTCCAGTACCGGTGCCGCCGTGAGCCCCCTTCGTTGTATGCGGGAGAGGAGGAGGGCCTCCTGTAAGCTTTGCCAGCCCCCCACGCTTCCATTTCCATTTTAGGGTTTTCTCCCCCCTGTCCTGGCAATATTCGGCCAGGCTCGATTTCCCCCAACAGTCCCCTTGGGGCCCTCGGGAGGAGTGTGTGACGGTGACAGGGGGAGGGTGGCCGAGCCCCTTCTTGCACCCCGCCCCTCCTCCGCCAAAAGGGAAAAAGCAGATGCCTGGGAAGAGCCTGGAGCAGATCCGGCTGTTCACTTACACGGAGGGTTCATGACAAAACCAATCCATCACTGCAGGACAGAGCGTGATTCTTCCTGCTCATCCACTGGGCCACCAAGCCCCCCCAGCACCCCCCAAGCCCCCAGCCCAGGGCCAGCAGTCATTTTTCATCTGTTCTGCTCCACGGAGCTCTGGGCAGTTGCAGCCACGCAGCTCCTCATTTTTAGAACTGGGCTCTTCCCCCGCCAGCCCCCAGCCGGGCACCCATGCACACCCCTGGGCTTCCCTCCTAAGGAGCAGCGGGGACAGGCCATGGGGGAGAACCAGTGGTCTGGGCCTGGGGTCCTCCGGTTTAAGCACAAACCTAAATGGGGGCCTGTGTTTTCTGAGCCCAGCAACCCGGAGGGGCTGGGTGATCACCCCCTACTTCCTAGCTAGCGTAAGCTGGGTTCTAGGGTCAGGAGTGGAGGCTTTATTATTCCAGGATGCAGATCTCAGCTACCCTCTCATTACTGCCAAGCCACCCTGTATCTGTCGAGTCAGAAGGCACTGTGCCCACGAGAACCCCCTTTCCCCTCCCGGAGCTGTTGCCAGTCCTTCCACACCTGGCCCGGAAGGCTCATCACCGGGGGCGGAGGGGTGGCAGGGGGAGCCCAGCCTGGGGAAGCCCCCCACTCCTCGGTGCCCAGCCTCTGCCTCTGGGTGTGATCCGGTTTGCTGCCTTTATATTTCAGGATTGAGCTGACCTCTGACCTCACTTCCCTGTAGCAAGTTCCTTAGGTCCTGAGCCACAAATATTCTTGCAAATCCTTTTGGTAAGGAGACTGACTTCTAGATTAGTGGTGCCTCCCCTCATCCTGTCTGTTACTGTGTCCCCATCACGACTGACTGTGGTCCAAACCTCTCCTCCTCCGCTGCCTTCATAACCAGTAATTCATTTCTGTGCACCCGGGCCTGCTCATTCTTCTCCAGCGCAGGGCTCCTGGGTCAACAGGCTCCCTTCCCAGGGCTGCAGGGTTCTTGGAGGCCCAGTTCACGCAAGTCCCTCCTGGGCCTAATGGGCCAGCTGGTTGGAGGGCCAGCGCCCCCTTGTGAGGCTGGGGAGGGACTGTCTTCCGCTGGACTGCGTGGTGTCACCCCTGCAGCTTTCATCTTTCCCTGAGAAGGCAGAAGGTGCCCGGCAGAAACCCTGTGCCCCCAGGCTGTGGGTCAGGCAGGGCGTTACGATCAGAGCAAGGGCTGACGGACTGCAGCCCTGTTCGTGTAACTCCAGCGTGACTGGAACAGGGCTGCGGCCACTGTTTTTCTGGGGTCTGTGGCAGCTTTTGCACTGCAGTGGCTGAGCTGAGTAGTTGCAGAGGGACCGCATGGCCCACAGAGCTGAAAAGAGTCAGTATGTGGCCCTTTCCAGAAAAGGTGTGCAGCCCCAGAGTTAAGGCTGGAGGGGGCTTGACGTGCCTGTGGTCCCGCGAAGGGCCCTGTGGACAGAGCCTGTGACCGGGACCCTGGCCTTATTCTGTGCGCTCTGCGGAGACGAAGGGCCATTAGGAGAGGCCAGTGAGCCGACTCAGTGGCAGGGCTCGGGCCGGGGTCAGACTGCCACCGTCCCTGGGTTCAGGGCTGGGACCTCGGGGAGGGAGAGGGAAGGTCCTTCCTCCATCGTGTTCAGACAGCAGGCTCTGCGTTGCCCAGGAGGGTCTTTCCCTACTGGATCTTTGGGGGTCTCTAGACGAGTGGTTCACGCTGAGCTATTCTGCGGGGTCGAGACTGCCCAAGCGCTGCTCTTGGGGTGAGGGCTTCTCACCTCCTCGCCTGCAGGCTTGGTTATCACAGTCGTGCTTGAGCTGAGAAGGAGGGACTGGTGGACTTCATGGTGAACATGGTCCTCCCAGGGTGGGGCTGGAGTTCATGTTCACTCTCTTCACTGCCCCTCCCAGCATGCTCCTGTGGCTGTCCGACACGTCTGCCTGTGAGGTCCGCTTGCTCCCTCCTGCCCCTGTACGTGGTCAGCCCACTCAGCACTGCATGGGGCCCCTGCCACCCAGCCCTCTCGCATGTTCCCCGCATGGTGATGCTTGGGGTTGCAGAGGCTGGCAAGTGTGGCTTTGCGTTTTCATCTACAGCACGATAGTTCCAGTGGGGACCAGGAAAGCTGACGGGTGTGAGACAGCTCTGGTCCCAGCTGAGTCTAGGAAACTGCCTTGGGATTGTCAGTATGAAAAATATTGTCAAACCACTAAAACCACAGGCCAGTGAAAAGTGTGTGCTCTTCTTTGCCTGTCAAATTCTTCTTGACCAAACTCTGCTTGTTTCTAATTCCCTTCCTGGCATTCAGGGTCCCCGTCAAGTTGCAAGCTGGTTAAAAACTCATGCTGCAAACCCCTGACTTTAAATTCTTTACCTCGGCCAGCACAGCAGTATCTAGACCCTAAATCTTTAGTAGTCACAAGACCCAGACTTCCTCAGAAGCTGCAGTTCACAAGTTTTCAGGGCATGGCACTTGGTACGCAGGACCCAGAGAAAGAGACCCCAGATTCGTTCCTCCACGTGGTTAATAATTGGGCGTTCCCATCCCTGGGGCAGCTCACAGATGAGATTCCTTCTGCCCAAGGGGCAGAAAGTGTAAGGTTTGTAAATCCAGAGACATGCTGCTTAAGAAAGACCCTGCTTCCTCACCATCTGCCCACCTCCTGCTGGGTCTCCCCTGGGGCTGGGGCTCACAGGCTCCCTCAGCACCCGCCTCTGCCGGGATGGGGGTGCCCCTGCGTTCCCCCCGCAGCTCTTCTGGGAGGTGCCACGTCCAGCCTCAGCGTGGCTGGGACCCTGGGCTTGCAGGTTACGACTGCTCCCCGCAGCAAGATGCCACCCCCTCACCCCCAGGGCCAGTGAAGCTGGCGAGCCTGGCTGACTTCTAGCTCGGCAGCAAAAGGAAAAGGCACCATCGGCTACTCCTTTCCTTGTACACCGTCCCTTCTTCCCATATTCTGGGCCAGGGGAAAAGTGGAACCCAGGAGGTAGACTAGGTTGGCTCTGATAGTGAGGACCCAGGACCCCAGCACCCATTCCATTCTGAAGGTCCCCAGGACTGGCCTGACGTTTCTGGAAGTGGACACCACTCTAGTGGATGGTGTTTTGAAATGCATAACTGGCAAGGGTGAATGGATATTCTCCTGCTTTCTGCCCTCTGATGGGTCCACAAACCATCCACCGGTGTGAATTTCTAGGAACATGTGCTGCTCACCTCCACATGAGGGCGCCAGAGGGATAAAATTGAATCCCACCGGTTTCCCTCAGTGCTCACCTGGCTAAACCAGTGCTTCTGGCATTTCCCTTACAAAAGGTGGGCACACCATTTGTGTCATCTGGGGAGCACATTTCCTTGGAAGCCACTGTCCCCAGAAGGGACAAAACCTACCCAGCAGGGATAAGAAATAATCTATGGTGAGAGGACCGGCCCAGAGAGGACCAGCCCAGAGCGGCCACAAAGCTGAGGATCTGACCCTCACGATCTGACCTGCCTAACAAAGTGTCTGTGGAACCCTACCTGCCCACCGACCTACATGTGGACCCCGTGCCCAACAACACACCTGTGGTACCCTCCCTGCCCAACTACCTAATTGAGGACCCTCCGTGTTAAACTATGCACAAGTGGGCCCCGACCTGCCCACCTACCTAACTGAGGATGCTCCCCATCTAACTACCCACGTGTGGGACCCGACTTGCTCAGCCACCTACATGTGGGACCCAAACTGCCCACACACCAACATGTGGTACCCTCCCTGCCCAGCTACCTACTGTGGGACCCTCCCTGCCCAGCTACCTAATTGAGGACCCTCCCTGCCTAACCACCCACATGTGAGACTCGAACTGCCCAAATACCTGTAAGTGGGACCCTCCCTGCCAACTACCTACAAGTGGGCTTCAACCTGCTCAACTACCCACATGGGCACCCGAACTGCCCAAATACCTAAATGAGAGACCTGCCCTGCCCAAGTATTTACTCTGGGACCCTACCTGCCCGACTACCTGAAGTCTGACACTCCCTGCCTAACTACCTATAGTGGGACCCTACCTGTTAAACTATGTACAAGTGGGCCCTGAGCTGCTCAGCTATCTTACTGAGGATGCTCCCTGACCAGCTACCTGCAAGTGGGCCCTGACCTGCCTCACTCCTACATGTGGGACCCAACCTGTACAACTGCCTAAATGAGGGCCCTGACCTGCTCAACTACCAACGTGTAGGACCCTCCCTGCCCAACTACCTGCAATGCCACCCTGCCTGCTAAACAACCTACAGGTGGGCCCTGACCTGCCCAACTATATAATTGAGGACCCTCCCTGCCTAATTACCCATGTGTGGGACTCGACCCACTCAACCACCCACATGTGGGACCTGACCTGCCCCTGTAGGCCTTGCAGACTTGGAACGGGGTCTCGGGCTGGCTTTGGTTAGTGGGCTCTCCTGCAGCAGGTGATGAGAGGCAAACTCCCCTGGGTCTGAATCCCAGCGTCTGGGCTGGCTTCTGCAATTCCAGACGTTCCCCTTCCTCACCCCGTTACCCCCTTTCCTTTCCTGCAGTACTTGTAAGATGGCATGAGTGAAATAAATTATCTTTTCTCCTTATTTCTCTTTACAGAACCGAGGAATAATGAAGTTATCCTTAGCCTCCTCCTAAAGGCTTTTCCTTTTGGCATCTTAAAACTTGAGAGATAAAGCGGAATCCCCAGAGAGGAGCCAGCAGGCTCCTGGGGCGCATTTTCCTGCATAAATCTGCCGGGACTAGGCCCCCATCCAGGACTTTCCTTGGCTGGGAGGATCCCGAATGCCCGTGGCGCTCCCCTGTAGAGGCGTTCCTCCCTGTCTGCCTGGATTGCTTTGTTAAGCTGAAGGGTTTTCCTGGATTTTTATTTTCCTTGTCACTCAGCCTTCCTGTCCACACACGCTTTGCACCTGAGATATCACCAGGGTCAGCAATGCCATCATCTTAAAATCGGTATAGTTTCATTCCAGCCCTCCTGCTTTTCATCACCAAAGCCAAACCAGGAAAGACTCTGAGGTGTGATGGACAAATGAGGGAGAGAGCTGCCTGTGCTCGCTGGCTGGTCGGGGCGGTCGACTGCCCTCCTTCCCCTTGGGGCCCACTCCCCTCTCTGTCTTCGGCTGGCTCGGCTGTGGGGGCGAGAGCCCGATGATTGATGAGTGGGCAGCAAAGAACCAGAACCAGCTGTTGACTTCCTCTTGCCCTTACCCTCCGTTGAGAGCAGGCTCGGATCCAGCCCGCTTGTTGCTAAGAGGCCTTTTCATTGATGTTCCTGCCAGCTCAGCGGAATCTCCACCTTCGCTTTGGCAGAAGCAATAATGATAGTGTTCGCTTAAAACAGCTGTCTCAATTCTGCCTTTTCCTAGGTTTCATAGATGAGTTAGAACTTCTCCAGATAATCAGATCAGTCCCAGATTCATTTCTTGGAATTTTATATTTGACAATATTTATACTATACCAAACTAATCTGCAGTTTTTAGATGTGTTGGTTAAAACATTTTTTGAAAGCAGTTAAGTTTATAGAAAATTTTTTTTTTTTCCTATTTAGTGGAAGGCCGGGAAATGTCCACTGTCAGCCTAGGGCATGGTACATTCCCAGGGACCTTCTCCTCTGGGTCTAATACCTTAGGTTCACGGGTTTAGGACAGAACAGGCAACAAAGCAACAGCCACACAGAGCCATGTAGCCCGCCCCACACAGCAGCAGCAACAGTGATTTCCTTGTCCAGGCCGGGGTCTGACTGAAAAATAGGTGACTCCTTCCAGGTTAAGTTTGTCTGGACACCTTCTGAACGTGGCTTGTAGGCACCAAGCCTCACATTCTCCCGATGGCTTGGATCTGTGTATTCAGCCTTTCTTCAGTCCAATAAACTTTGAGTAGATGGTCTTGATTACTGTGTGTTTATTTCAGTTTTGCTTTATTTTTTAAAAAATCATCTTTTTGAACCCATTAAAATTTGAGCTGTCTTTCAACTTGTGCCTGTTGTTACTCTCCAGCAGAGTGCGAAGTCCTAGGCCCACCCTCTTAAAACTATGCAAGCGCCATGGCCATTAAGAGACACACAAGAGGATTTGTGTTCCTTTGGGGGGATGCCCACTCATACATCTGGATTGTGATTCCTTCCAAAGAGCTGAACACACAGCCTGTCAATTCACAGTACTCCTTTCTTCAGGCGGTAGGGTATCGCGTACTTCTCACAGGCGCCTTCTCCTCCAGACAGGAAAGCAGATTGTAGAAATAACTTTCCCAGCGTGACTAAGACAGGCTTGGATTTGGGACTTCGGTATTTCAGCTTCTAGATGCTGCTGCAGTCAGAAAACCAACTGTTTCCTGTTTGGGAGATATGGGGTTACTGCAGAGGAATATGTTAGGACAAACGTAAGACCAGACATCGATCGGATCCCCCTCTAGGCAGGGTTGGGGTGCTGGTGGGGCAGTGCTGTGCCCTGCAGGGCCAGGGTGGCCAGAGGCTGTGCCGAAGCTCTGCCTCCTGGTGGGTCTTCAGGGACCAGAGCAGACCCTGCCGTTCGGTTTACATCCTCTGAAGGGGGCCCGTGCCGAGCCAGTAGGGCGGTGTGGAGGGGGGAACCGCAGAAGCCTGAAACCGAACGGGGAGCCCATGCCAGCACACAGCGCCCAGCCTCGCTGACGAGCACAGCACAGCAGAACAAACAAGAAGCAAACCGTGGCTGCAGAGTCTCACCCCACCCTTTCATGTTTGCACTCGTGGGCGGTGTCCCGTGCTGATCCGATGGCGTGGCCAGCTGCAGAGAGATAACATCACTCCCAGCATTCCCCCGGCCCCCCAGCCCGTGTGTGGTGAACATAAAGCCTATCTCCAGCCAGGCCTGTTCCCTGGTAAAAGGGCCAGGGCCCCCGCTGGCTATAAGGTGTCTTTGTGCAAACTGGAAAGAGGCGCCCCTTCCTCTGGGCAGCGAGACCCCACACCCACCCTTGCCCCTGGGCCAAGCACCCTGTGCACACATCTGTATGCTCCCATTTCCCAGCCAATTGTGTTTTCTTCTTCCTCCACTTTTGGCTCATCCCTCTAAACGAAGGCTGTTTCTAACATGTCTCTTCATAGGCTCTCCAGCCGCCTAGTGGAACACCTCTGCTTCCTCGTGGCCTCCCAGGGGGGTGTGCAGTCAACATCAAAAAGAGGCCCAGGAATTCCCCGGGTTTTTTTTTTGTTTTTTTTTTTTTTTAATTTTTTTATAGCTACTTTATTTATTTATTTATTTATTTTTGGCTGTGTTGGGTCTTCGGTTCGTGCGAGGGCTTTCTCCAGTTGCGGCAAGTGGGGGCCACTCTTCATCGTGGTGCGGGGACCACTCTTCATCGCGGTGCGCGGGCCTCTCACCATCGCAGCCCCTCCCGCTGCGGGGCACAGGCTCCAGACGCGCAGGCTCAGCAGCCGTGGCCCACGGGCCCAGCCGCTCCGCGGCATGTGGGATCTTCCCAGACCAGGGCTCGAACCCGTGTCCCCTGCATTAGCAGGCAGACTCTCAACCACTGCGCCACCAGGGAAGCCCTCCCCGGGTTTTTTTTGATTTGGTTTTTTTTTAGACCAAATCAGCTCCTGTGTTAAGAGTGGGTTTGTTTGGGTTTTTAAAATTAATTAATTAATTTATTTTTGGCTGCGTTGGGTCTTCGTTGCTGCGCGCGGGCTTTCTCTAGTTGCGGCGGGCGGGGGCTACTCTTCGTTGTGGTGCGCGGGCTTCTCATTGCGGTGGCTTCTCTTGTTGCGGAGCACGGACTCTAGGCGCGCGGGCTTCAGTAGTCGTGGTGCCCGGGCTCTAGAGCGCAGGCTCAGTAGTTGCGGCACACGGGCTTAGTTGCTCTGCAGCATGTGGGATCTTCCCGGACCAGGGCTCAAACCCGTGTCCCCTGCATTGGCAGGCGGATTCTTAACCACTGCGCCACCAGGGAAACCCAAGAGTGGGTTTTGTTTTAGTTTCATTTTCTTCTTACTCTGGAAAGCAAAGCAGTAATACAGGAGTGAGGAGTGTCCCGACTCCACGGGATGTGCACGGTCTCTCTCTCTCCCCTGGTTTGGGAGCATCTTTTTCCTCTTTATCCTTTCTTCTTGACAGAGTTCAGAAAGAACAGCTGGCTGCCATCTTCAAGCTCATGAAGGACAACAAGGAAACATTTGGCGAGATGTCAGATGGCGATGTGCAGGAGCAGCTCCGGCTCTACGACATGTAGGGGCCTCCACCCGGCAAGACGCCGCGACGGCTGGGCCGTGACTCTACCCCGACCCGGGACCCAAGCCCGTGCCATTCTCAGACTTTTGTAGGCTTCATTTTATCTTATATACATAGATGTAGAGGTAGATCATATACAGAGTTGCTCAGTTCTTGCAATTTAGATATCATGTCACAGGAATCAGGACTGTTGTCTTCAGAGAAGAAAAATCCCTGACTTGTTTGGCTTCTGCCTGCTGGTGAGCTTCCAGCTGTCACATGGGCTCCCCTCCGAGGCTGTCATCTGATCCAAATTAGACCTTCCGTGCAGACCCTGAGCAGGCAGCGGCCCAGAAGGGCTGGCTCGAAGCCTCAGCATCCCCAGCACATGGTGTGGAAAGGATTCAGGGGTGCTGTGGGATGAGTATCAGGTCCCACTGCCCAAGCATCCAGTCTAATAACACTATACCTTCTTCTTCCTTAGAAGGATTTCTGGACACTTCTGTAACTGTATGGAAGCAAGCAGTAGGGGAGCATCCCTAAAAAGCAAAAAGTCTGATTCAAAGACTCACCTTTGATCCTGGACCAAAGCAACAGTATCAGAGTTAAGACCCTCTAAGTTTCTCTTATTTAAGCGTGAGACTTACTTTATATATAATTAAGACTTCTATGAGTGCTTATCACACACCTAGACCTGTGCTAGACACTGTCAATGGAAATAAAATACACAACACAGTCCTACCTTTAGAGATTAAAGTTGTGTGGAGGGGAATTCCCTGGCGGTCCAGTGGCTAGGACTCGGCGCTTTCACTGCTGAGGGTACGGGTTCAATCCCTGGTTGGGGAACTAAGAAGCTGCAAGCCGTGGTGCGGCCAAAAATAAATAAATACATAAAAATAAAGTCCTTTGGAGAAGCCAGGCATGTGTACAGGAAAAGAGAACCTCACAAGTCAGCATTCAATAAAATGCCAAAATGACCTCACAGAGAGAGTCTGGGCCACCTTAGCACATCAGTAAAGTTCAGTGAGTCAGTGAGTAAATGACGACGGAAATAACAGCGATTCTTCCGTTCTGCCCAGGTCCTGTATCTGATCACCCCACTGGCAGAAAAATTCGTAGCAAGCTGAATTTAGGAGGGTACGCTAAAGGGACAACCTAAGAAAGTTCTTGAGAATATTTTTTATTTGCTGAAATAAAACTAAACACACGAAATTAAAAGAAGCAGTGGCGTTTTACGTACCACAATTTAATAATTATCACGGGATCACAGTGAACCTTCTTTCATCCTCTCTTGCTTGTTAGGGTTTTTCCCAGGCCTCCCCCCACCCCCACATCACTGTAACTGCTTTTGCTTCTTTGCTGACAATCCATAGCAGGAGGGTCTGATCTGTGTGTCTGTTGTTATATCCAAATGTCAGTTCTTTTTTTCTTTTTTTAAAAAATATTTTTATCTTTTTTGTTACTGCTTTTTAAAAATGTTATGATTTAAGTATCGTTTGTTCCGTCTCTCAGGTCCCAAGGACCCCCCTGCGTTGTTTTTTATCTCCCTGCCCCCTAAATGCATGTCAGCAGAACTTGCACTGCCCTGTAACCACTTTACATCTCTTTCTTCACCTTCTTCTTCCAGTCCTTCTCTGATTATACCAAACAAACAGGAATGACTCGTGGGTAGTGAGTCAAAATTCTCATGGCTATGGGAAAAGTAAACTGAAGGAACTTTTCTATACTTGGTTCAGCTAAGATGTTCCAACTGCAAAGAACTGAAAACTCCAACTCAATTGTCTTAAACAAAAGGAGAATTAGGGCACAGGAGGAGTCCAAAGGCAGAATGCCTGTAGGTCCATTAGGGTCAGGGCCCAAGCTGTATTTCTCTTAGCTTGGTCTTCCTTGCACTGTGGGCTTTTGTCACTGACCAGCTCTCCTCATGGTTGCAAGATGGCTGCAGGAGTTCAGATATCACATCCAGGAGCAGGAAAAGGGCCATCTCTTCTTTGTGTCCTAGGAGTGAGGGAACCAATTCAGGTGCACCCTCCCCTTTTGGGTCCCAATTGGCCAGAATGTCATGTGTTCGTGACTTCACCAATCACTAGCAAGGAGATGGGACCACCATGGTTGGCTGAGATGCCTGGGGCTGGGGCCAGCATCCCCTGAACACTTAGCCATCCAGAGGAGGGGGCCACTGGACCTCACTGGGGCTCTGTGAGAAAGGGGTGGGAGGCATGGGTACTGGGTAGACAGGACCTGTCACCTGGTGGGGACTTGAAAGCCAGTGACTGGAGTGCCCAGAACATGTGACACTCTTCCTGGGTGGTGGTTCTGTTGCCCAGGTTCCGGGCCTCTGATGCTTTGTGGAAGCACTGCTGGCTTGCTACAGCTGTTGGGCGGCTCTAATGCCATTTCCGGATAAGCTCCATCTTCTGTTTATATGATTTCTGTCACTCCATCTGCTTCACTGGCACACCAGTGGCCAGAAGAGTCCTCTTAAAACAAAACCCATTTCCAACTGACACCCATATGTCCCACCAGATCTCAGTATTGCTACTAGTCAGGAAAATCAAAGCACCTTCGAAAAAATGTACCTGCAGACTCAGAACTTGTTCTTAAAAGTTCCCGGGAGTCAATGCGAGAACTTAACAGATGACCATAAGATAACAGCGCACCCTGCAAGCTGAAAGCAAGAGGAAACATTTGTTTGTTCACAAGCGTCGGGAGGAAGAAAAATCGATACCATCAGGGCCACTGCATCGTCCTTAACAGAGAACCTTGTCAAATTTTGGATTTTTGTCAATTTGATAGGTCAAAAATGTTAGCTCAGTGAAACTTTAATTTGCATTTTTCTTATTATGTAAAAGTTTGCACAACCATTCAAATGTTTAGGGGCTCCTTGCATTTTTTTCCCCCTGTAAACTGCCCGTTCCTGTCTCTTCCTGTTTTCTATTGACTACCAAACATTTAATCTCAGGTTTAATTCACCGAACAGCACCCATTTCCGATTATCTGGCCATAATTTGGGGTACAGCACCCGTCATCCTCAATCCCTGACCCTGAATTGAGAAGGGAATCTAGATAATTCCAGGGAAAGCTCACCAAATTCAGGAGCTTTAGTGGAAGTCAAAACACCAACGAAAGTAGACCTCCGTCTGCAGCACGATTTCAACCAAGTATTAATTGCCTTCTTTATATACTCTGAAGAACCACGCACCCGCAGATTGGACCAATCATTCTCCACGGCCAATATCCTTAGCGGCGCCTCAGTGGTTCAAGCATCTGCCAATCTACTGCGAAGGCGGAGCTCTTGATTGCCATTGGGTACCGCATTCTCCCATCGCTCCCCGCCTCCACCCGAGCCCGCTTCCTCTGAGGTGGGAATTCCGGATGTCCGGTCGCGTCCAGAAAGGTTTCCTCAGTGATTGACAACCGCCTTTGTCCAATAAGGAGTGCAGGCTGGCTCATCCCGCCCACACGAGGCCTTGCCTAGATCCTCCGCGGCGGAGGCAGCCGGGGGCTGGTTAGGGGCGGGGCTCTCGGCCGGGTGCGAGCCCCCAGGGCTTCCTTGGAGCCCAGTCTGGGCTCAAGTCAAAAGATCCCTCCTCGAACGGAGTTCTCTGCCGCGTCGGGGTGCGGCCTGGCGAGCTGTCTTGACTGGGGCCGCCTCTTACTTCCCTACCGAGGCCAGGTTCCCACAGCTTAGCAAACAGCAAAGCCTGAGCCGCGCACCGAGCTACACCCAAGATATGAAGACGAATTCTAGCCGGTCCCTGCACCCCAGGAGCCCACCACCACCACTACCTTCCCCCCAGCACTCCCCAAGCCCGCCCTAGACTCCCAGACCACTGTCCCACCTCCGAATCCAACACACCCCCAAACCCCCCTGTTATTCACGTTCCCATTATCCCTGCGCCCAAGGCAAAATCCAGCAGATCCTTCTCAGGCAACTGCACGCACCCATATGTTCTCACCAAGGTGTCTTTGGTATTGGGCTGACCTTCAAGAAAGTGCAAGGAGAAATGAGTCACACTTTCCCACACCTTTGCTCGCCCTTTCACGTTATGCCCGAGGCGCTTAAGCTGAGGTTTGCCAAAGCAGCTGCTGAATAAGTGTGAAGATCAAGTCGGACTCACCACCTGGCCTGAATGATCAAATTGTTTCCCTTCCGACACCCAAATCCGGCCCACTGGAAGCTCCACAGCCTTAGAGGGTTCCCACCAACGTCGAGTCTTTGGGCCTGATGGTGGCCTGGGTCCTCTACAAATGAAAAAGAGAGCCATGCCCCAGAGCAAGTTGGGTCATCACGGGTTACTGAACTGTTAAGTAACCATCCATCTGCAATCAGGGTTTTTTTGGTAAATTTCATTTCTCTCATCTCTTTATGTACCTTAATTACTTTTTGTTGAGCGCTCCAACAGGGGACAGGTTATATTGACAGGTTGTCAGTTATTTAGCTTCTTCAAAGGTTGATCATATTCACCTCAGAACTGTGTTAGGCGGTGTCTTTGGTTCCCTTGTAATCAGCTTCAATGATACTGCAAGTTGAGTTTCAGGAGAGGAGACAGCTGGCAAGGGGAATGAAATTAAGAAAATTGTTCCAGGAAGAAAAGGTTTAATGAAGGAAATGGGAGCAAGGGGACAAAACACATAGGATTCAAATTTGAATATTGAGTGGTGTGAATTGGCACATTTACCCTTTCAGACATTTACTGAGTCTGTCTTCAAGCAAAAACGCTATGCTGGATGATGTAATGCAAAATGCCTCGGTGAGAGGCAAGGTGAGAGGAAGGTTCACTAACTTTTTGGAGCACATGCTAAATGCAGAGAACAGTGTGCCTTGCCAACGCTCTCTCATGAATCTTCACAACAACTCTGTGAAGGACATAACGTTCTCCTACAGAAGAAGAAAACAAGATTCAAAAAATACTGATGATCCAATTTAAAAAAAATGAGCAAAGGATCTTAATAGACTTTTCTGCAAAGAAGACATACAAATGGCCAATAAGCACATGAAAGGATGTTCAACAGGCAAATGAAATGTAAATCAAAACCACATGGAGGCACCACTTCAGGATCACTAGAATGGCCATAATAAAAAAGACAATAACAAGTGTTGGTGAGAATGTGGGAAAACTGGAATAGTCACACACTCTTGATGGGAATGTAAAATGGTGCAGCTGCTTTGGAAAACAATGGCAGTTCCTCCGAATATTAAACAAAGAATTGCCATGTGACTCAACAATTCTACTTCTAGGTATATACCTGAGTGAAATGAAAACATACACCCATGCTCAACACAAAAAAGAAATGGTAACTATGTGACGTGATGGAGGTGGAAATCATTTTGCAATATATGTGTATTAAATTAATCCATTGTACACCTTAAACTTACACAATGTTATATGTCAATTATAGGTCAATAAAACTGAAGAAAAACAAAAAACTTATGTCCACAGAAAAACTTACAAATAAATGTTCATGGCAACATTATTCATAAGAGCTAAAAGGTGGAAACAACCCAAACATCCATCAACTGATGAATGGACAAATAAAATGTCGTAAATCAATATAATGGAATATTATTGAGCAATAAAAAGGAATGAAGTAGTTATATGCTACCACATGGATGAATGCTGAAACTATTACATTAAGTGAAAAAAGCCAGATACAGGACTTCCCTGGCGGTCCAGTGGTTAAGCCTCTGAGCTCCCAATGCAGGGGGCACAGGTTCGATCCCTGATAGGGGAAGATCCCGCATGCCACATGGTGCGGCCAAAAAAAAAAAAAAAAAAAAAAAGCCAGATACAAAAGGCCACATATTGTATCATTCCGTTTATATGAAATTTATAGACACCGAAAGTAGATTAGTGGTTGCCTAGGGCTGGGGGTTGGGTGGCAGGGAAAAGGATTGACTGCTAATGGGTACAGGGTATTTAGGGGAAGGGATGAAAGCATTCAAAATTGATCATGATGGACTTCCCTGGCGGTCCAGTGGTTAAGACTCTGTGCTTCCAATGCAGGGGGCGCAGGTTCAATCCCTGGTTGGGGAACTAAGATCCCACATGCCGCGTGGTGTGGCCAAAAAAACCCGAAAAACAGAAAAAAAACTGATCATGATGATGTTTGCATAACTCTGTGAATATACTAAAAACCATTGAATCGACTGCTTTAAATAGATGAATGGTATGGTATATGAATTATACCTCAACAAACCTGAAATATATATAGTTCTTGATTCTGATATATACAGTTTTTGCTTTTGTTTGGGTCTGGTGGCATTCCAGTCCAAATGGCAACATGAGCTCATATTGTGGATGCCTCATTAATATTTTGATTTTTTTTTTTTTAATCTGTAACCATGAGGGAAAAAAAAGACATGCCTTGGTTGTGTAACAACACAACAAATGTTTACTCTGAGCTTGTGCCTGGCTCTGTGACGAGAACTTGATGTTCTGTGTGATATATAGTCCTTATGAGAAAAGTGGTGTGTGGCAGTTTGGGCCCCCGGGAAACCAACTCCGAAGTGGAGATCTGCACAGAAGAGGCTCGTCAGGGAGTGCTCCTGGGACCAGCACCCGTGGGAGGAAGGGAAGGGGCAGGACTGGGTCGAGGGAGAAGTTGGATCCGACACAGTCTCAGCAGAGACTGAAGCAGACCCTGTGGGGAGTTGTGAAGATGGGATGGCCCTTCAGAGCCTATGGGGTGTGAGGACCAGGCCTTAATACAACCTTGCCCATCAGCCAGTGGATGCCGGCTGCTCCCCGGGGAAGATGCTGGCTCTTCTCGCCAGTGAGGCACCTCCCCCCCATGGGGGCTGACAGTGGGGGGAACAGCCTTCATTCCCGATGGGGAATCTGGGTGGCACGTCAAAGCATCCATCATGATTATTATCTGAATGTTACAGATAAGAGAATTGAAGCCTAGAGAGGCTAAGTAACTAGCCCAATGTGGCAGGTGAGTATGTCGCAGGAGGCATTCAAATCTGAGATTTGGAGGAGGCTGGCTGCGGAGCTGAGGGCTTTTAGCTAAACTGCCTCTGCCCTGAGGAGCTCTGAGAGGCTAGGATGGAGAAGAGAACCACAGCCGTGTACTGCAGAGGACTGCTCCCTCCAGAGGTGCTGCACAGCCAGGAGTGGTGGGTTCCTGGAGCAAGGGCCCCTCTGGGGCCACCAGCAGGGTGGCTTATTAGAAAACTGCAGGATTCTCCACCCCACGCTCCTCTGACCAGCCCCAAAGCGCCAAGCTCCCCTCCCCAAGAAGACATGCTATAGACCCACCTTCTGCTTCTGACTCCTCCCTCCCACCCACCTGGCAACCCCCCGCCCATAATGCAAAGAGAGACCACACATTAAAAATGAACAGGGAGGGCTTCCCTGGTGGCGCAGTGGTTGAGAATCTGCCTGCCAATGCAGGGGACACGGGTTCAAGCCCTGGTCCGGGAAGATCCCACATGCCGCGGAGCGGCTAGGCCCGTGAACCACAACTACTGAGCCTGCGCGTCTGGAGCCTGTGCTCTGCAACGGGAGAGGCCGCGACAGTGAGAGGCCCGCGCACCGCGATGAAGAGTGGCCCCCACTCGCCGCAACTGGAGAAAGCCCTCGCACAGAAACGAAGACTCAACACAGCCAAAAATAAATAAATAAATTAAATAATTTAAAAAAAAAAATGAACAGGGAGTCTCATATCAGGGAGATGAGCTGGCAACCGAGTAAACGGGACGCTAGAATGAGACGCCCCTCGCCTCGTTTTCTATAAATAATGTAGATATCAGACACCAAAGATGGGGTCAAGCAAAGGAGATCATCCCTGCGAACGCTGGAATTATTGTTTTTCACTTACACGCGGTATCAGTCAGAGCTCCTCCTAGTAATAGAAACCAATTCCAGCGGATTCAAGAGGAAGAGGAATATATTAGAAAGAAATTGGAGCTTAGATCACCAGGAGGCCTGGAGAACCAGAACCGGTCCCTCGAGGACAGCGATGCTTCTGGCACCCAAACCTTGCAGCTGGCTTCACCGACCCTCTTGGCCAAGGACCCTCTGTTAGCTCCTGCCAGCTGCCCCAGGAACTCTGTTGAGTTCAGACACCTCCTCAAGCACCTTCCACAGTCTCTTCTCTTTGGACTCAGCCCTTAGGGCAATCTGGGAGTGCAGGTCAGCTCTCAACCAGGGGGATGCAGGCGTCTTGGATAAATGCCCCAGGCTGCCATCCTTGGGGCCCTCCTGCATGGTCCCCAGCAGACGTGAGCCTGGTTGCTCACAGAGGAACCAGCTCAACAACGCTCCCTTCACTGGCTTTTCCTCCTTCCCTATCTCAGCATCTCACACTCGACTCCTTCACTCCTGCTTCCTGGGGACACCTCCCAAATAAACTCCCTGCACTCAAGTCCCGACTCAGGCTCTGCTCTCTGGGGAGCACAAGCTGAGACACAACACACGTACTAAAAGTACCAAAAAAGGCCTGGTTACAACCACATTCATGATAGATAGGGAAGAAGGGAGAAGAATGGAATTAGGAAGGGCGACAAAGAGGATTTTAACTTAAATCACTATAAAGTTTGTTTGTCTGTTTCTATAAAATACATATATCACTGAAGCAAAAATGAAAACATAAGGACATTTTTAAACGTTGGGTATTACCACCTCCCACCCCTTAAGGAGGGCTATTATCCAAAAAACCCCCCATAGAAAAACAGAAAAGAGGGACTTCCCTGGTGTTCCAGTGGTTAAGAATCCGCCTTCCAATGCAGGGGACGTAGGTTCGATCCTTGGACGGGGAATTAAGATCCCACATGCCGCAGGGCAACTAATCCCGTGCGCTGCAACTACTGAGCCTGTGTGCTGCAACTAGAGAGAAGCCAGAGTGCTGCAACGAAGGGCCTGCGCACCACAATGAAAGATCCTGCACTAAGACCTGATGCAGCCAAAAATAAATAAATAAATATTTAAAAAAGAAAGAAAGAAAGATAAACAGAAAAGAACAAGTGTTGGTGAGAATTGGAGAAATTGGAACCCTTGTGCATTCCCTGTGCAGCCTCTGTGGAAAATAGGATGGCAGTTCCAAAAAAATTAAACATAGAATTACCATGTGAGGGGAGTTCCCTGGTGGCCTAATGGTTAGGATTCTGGGCTTTCACTGCCGTGGCCCGGGGTTCATTCCCTGGTCGGGGAACTGAGATCCCACAAGCCATGTGGTATGGTCAAAAAAAAAAAAAAAAGTTACCATATGATCCAGCAATTCCACCTCTGGGTATATACCCCCAAAAATTGAAAGCAGAGACTTGAACAGATATTAGTACAAGAATGTTCAGAGCAGGATTAGTCACAATAGCCAAAAGGTGGGAACAACCCTAACACCATCTACAGATGAATGGATAAACAAAACATGGCATATTCATACAATGGGATATTATTCAGCTTTCAAAAGGAAGGAGATTTTCAGACATGCTACTACATGGATGAAACTTGAGGACATTATGCTAAGTGAAATAAGCCAGACACAAAAGGATAAAGATTGTATGATTCCACTTATATGAGGTCCCTAGAGCAGTCAACTTCATAGATACAGGAAGTAGAATGGTGGTTGCCAGGGGCTGGGGGAGGGGGGAAGGGGGAGTTAGTGTTTAAAAGGCACAGAGTTTCAGTTTGGGAAGATGCAAAAATTCTGGAGATGGATGGAGAGGACGGTTCCACAACAATGTGAAGATACTTAATGTCACTTAACTTGGTTAACACACTCATTCGTAACACATATTAATATACTTAAATACTTCTACATAATAATATGCCTAAAATGGTCAATTTTTATGTTATGCATATTCTACCACAATAAAAAAATTACACACAAAAAAATTCTGGGCCAGATGTATCTGCATGTTTTATTCCCTATTTTAAACTGCAAGGAAATCTCTCTTAATAAAAGAAGAGAACATGGAAATTTGAAAAAAATTCATAGAAGCAAATGGCTAATAAATACGTAAAAAGATGCTCAACCTCAGGGTCTCCAGACAAAGGTAAGTGAAAGCAACAACCTTTTGCTTCTTTTAAGCCATCAGAGTGGCAAAATAAAGGTTGATCATGTCACATTTTGCAAAGGTATAAACAAAATAATATTCTTACATTCTACTGGTGGAAATATGAATTGGTCAGGCAATTTGGTATAATTTTTTTTAAATTTATTTTATTTAAGTATAGTTGATTTACAATGTTGCGTTAGTTTCAGGTGTACAGCAAAGTGATTCAGATATATATATATACATTTTCATATTGTTTTCCATTATGGTTTATTACAGGATATTGAATATAGTTCCCTGTGCTATACAGTAGGACCTTGTTGTTTATCCATTGACTACCTTTGTTTTTAATATAATTTATTTAATTGTAGGTCTGTATGATTTATTGTGTTTCTTTACTTTGGTATAATTTATGAAAATTTAAACAAGATATACTATAAGGCAGTAATCCCACTTCCTGCTATCTATCCTAGAGAGAGATTGAGGAGCACATGGGTATAAGCCCAGGAAGGTTCATGACAGCAACTGTGTGGTCACAGAACATTAGAAACAGGGACTTCCCTGGTGGCACAGTGGTTAAGAATCCGCCTGCCAATGCAGGGGACACGGGTTCGAGCCCTGGTCCGGGAAGATCCCACATGCCGCGGAGCAACTAAGCCCGTGCGCCACAACTACTGAGCCTGTGCTCTAGAGCCCGCGAGCCACAACTACTGAGCCCACGTGCCACGACTACTGAAGCCCACGTGCCTAGAGCCCTTGCTCCGCAACAAGAGAAGCCACTGCAATGAGAAGCCCACGCATCACAACGAAGAGTACCCCCTGCTCGCTGCAACCAGAGAAAGCCCGCGCGCAGCAATGAAGACCCAACGCAGCCAAAAATAAATAAATAAATAAATTTATAAGAAAAGAAACAGCCTGGGAGTGTGGGATGTTATGAGGTAAAATTTCTTTTGTTTTTTTGCCCACACCACGCAACTTGCGGGATCTTAGTTCCCCAACCAGGGATCCAACCCGGGCCCCCGGCAGTGGAAGCACGGAGTCCTACCCACTGGACCGCCAGGGAATTCCCTGTTATGAAGAAATTAAAAGGAAAGAAGCCATGTTACGTACCTGCAAGGATAGATCCCTAAGACACATCCTTAAGAAATACAAGCAATTGCAGAACAATTATTTTAATTATTAGGGACTCATTTTATGTAGCAAATTTAATTTGCAGGCATACAAATTATTATAAATGATTTGGTGATTACTGTGGGATTTTTGGCTGTCAACTGGTTCTGTGTGTGGTTCTAATTTGGGTTCAGTGGAAGACTGAGCCCACGGTTATAAAGGGTCTGAACCATGTGTATGGTAATCTAAATACAACCCAACTGCAGGTGAATGGACAGAGGAATAGAATAGTAAGACTTGGCACTTCACAAATTTTTCATTTAGGGTTTTTAATTTTTTCTTTATTTATTGTTTTATGTGAACAAGTTATAGCACTTGGTAATAGATTTCTAGGATTTGATTTAAAGGCTTTTTTTTTTAAGGCTCTTTATGGAAAATTTCAAACATACGCAAATGTAGAGGAAATCATGTCATAAAACCCTCAGTATAAACAAGGTCCTACTTGTTTAGCACAGGGAACTATATTCAATATCCTGTAATAAACCATGATGGGAAAGAATATGAAGAAAATGTATATATGTATAACTGAATCACTTTGCTGTACACCAGAAACTAACACAACATTGTAAATCAACTATACTTCAATAAAATAAATTACAAAAACAAAAAACCCTCCGTATTTATCACTCAGTTTCAACAATTACCCACGTTTTGCCAATCTTATTTCACTTCCTCCCCTCACCCCTGGCCAGTCTTTTTCAGCCAAACCCAGACATCATGTCATTTTACCCATAAGTAGGTCAATATGCATCTTTAAAAAGAGCATTTGAAAAAAAAATAATCATGTGCCACTGTCCCCTTAATAAAATTAATAATTCCTCAATATCATCTAATCTCTGATTGTCTGAAGTAGCTGGTTTTTTCAGATCAGAATCCAAACAAGAGCTACACACCACACGTGATTGTGCCTCAAAGTCTCTTTTATTACATAATAGTCTTCCCTCCATTTTTTTAAAAATGACATTGATTTGATAGAGAAACCAGGTCATTCATATGTCTTATAAAATCTTCCACTTTCTGGATTTGGCAGGTGGGGTCCTCATGGTATAGTTTTCCCTAGTCCTTTGTACGCTGTGTTTCCTGTGAACTGGGGGTTAGCTCCAAAGGCTTGATCATATTCATTTGCATTGGTTTTGGCCAGAACTCTTCACAGGTGGTGCCACGTTTATTTTTATTATTATTATTTTATAATTTTATTTATTTATTTTTGGCTGCGTTGGGTCTTTGTTGCTGCATGCGGGCTTTCTCTAGTTGCGGCGAGCAGGGGCTACTCTTTGTTGCAGTGCACGGGCTTCTCATTACAGTGGCTTCTCTTGTTGCAGAGCACGGGCTCTAGGCACTCGGGCCTCAGTAGTTGTGGCACGTGGGCTCAGTAGTTGTGGCTCGTGAGCTCTAGAGCGCAGGCTCAGTAGTTGTGGCGCCCGGGCTTAGTTGCTCCGCGGCATGTGGGATCTTCCCGGACCAGGGATGGAACCCATGTCCCCTGCATTGGCAGGCAGGTGGATTCTTAACCACTGTACCACCAGGGAAGTCCCAGTGCCACGTTTAGTGGTGCCAGGATTGGCCAGAGGAGTCATGTGGTGTCAGCCTGATCCCTCCAGGATCCCACCTCATGGTTTTAGCATTCATTGATGAGCATTGCCTTAGGGTTTGCTAAGATGGTGGTTTTCTAATTCTATTATTCCTCCTGCACTTATTACTGGAATTCTGTAAAGAACTTTCCTTTACCGGTTCTATGATTTCACTAAAATAGTTTGAATAGGAAAGAAAATTTTTTACATCGACTCCTGTGAGCCTTTTTTCCCTTTGGTAATTTTTTAAATTTTGAAATAATGTTTGACTTACAGAATAGTTACAAGAATAGGACAAGGAACTCTCATAGACCCTTCATCCAGATTCCCCAATTGTTTGCATTTCACCCCTTTTGCTGACTCATTTTCTCTTTCATACATACAACTTTTTAACAATTGGAGAGTGAAGTGCACACATAATGCTCCTTTACCTACAAATACAATAGTGTGTATTTCCTAAGAACAAGGACATACTCTTAGTCATGAACAATGGTTGATATCAGAAAACTAACATTGATACAATGCTATTATTTAATCTATGACCTTATTCATGGTTTGCCAGTTGTCCCAACAAATCTTTTATTTAAAAAAAAATTCTATTCCAGGATCAAGTCCAGGATTCAGCATTGCATTTAATCTCTTTTTTCTTTAGTCTCCCCCAGTCTGGAATGGCTTCTAAGTCTCCTGGTCTTTCATAACATTGACATTTTTGAGGAGTACAGACCAGTTATTTAGTAGATTCTGTGAACTTCTAACGTGATTAGTCTTTGATAGCTTCCTTGCTTTCTGGCATAACAAGATGTCCCAAGTTCATCTGTACCTTCCCTATTCCCTATCCTAAAGGCCATTTCTCTAAAGATCCCTGGTTTCTTTCAGTGGGAAACGGGACATAGAGATGGGAACTGAATTCTGATGACACTGTTAATGGGGACGCAGCATGAGTGGGGGTAATGGGTAGGTGAGTAGTGCCCGCTGAAGCAGGGCTGGCCCCCCAACTGTGCCCCAGACCCCTCATCTGGGGGAACAGCATTTTCAGGCTGGCCTTTGTGGACCAGTTTTTCTGACTGGGAAAATCAGGGGGAATGTATGGCCCTTCTCCACTGGCGTGGCTTTGGTTATGGTTCACCCAGTATAATCCCTGAGTTGTTTTCCTACTCCTTTTTCATTTTATGACTTGTGAGGTTTATTTGTCTTTTCTTATCTAACATTATTGATTTATTGGAGGTGCAAACACAGAACTGGGACATCAGGAGGCTGTCAAGGAAGGGTCAGAACACCTGTATAAACATTAGGTGATTAAGCAAAGCAGAACTGCAGCCATAAATACACACAGTGGCACAGAGGAGTCGATTTGCCCCAGGCCGGCCAGCCCGCCTGTGCATCTCTGGAGGCCATTGTTCTTAGCAGAGTCCTTCCCGTTGTGCTTAGACGGGCTCCTGACTCATTGGGAATATGGCTGTTCTACTATCAGCAATCCTGTCTCTCGTTCTTATGAATTATCTAAAAAAACAGACTTCTTAAGTGATACGCAATCTTGGGTCCTGGGTTCCTACCATTCCACTGTCCCAGGGGCCACAGCTCCCAGGGAAACGGGAAGGCTGAAGTAAAAGGACAAGAAGAGGTTGCCTACCCTTGGGATGTTAAGGAGCCTGCACATTTGCCTTATATGTTTTCCACAATGAAGGGCAGCAGAAAATGCTCCAGGGTTGTCTCAGGACAGAACTGCAAGTGTCAGAGAGAAGGGAGATTGGGGGCATCAGAGGAGCAGGGGGTGGGGGTGGGCTGGGGGGAGGCTGGGGGGCAGAAACAGTGGTTCAGACAAGAATCTAAGTGCAGCCAATTTCATTGAGCCTCAACTCAGTTCTCTATTTTCTAAGCACCACTTCCCACCATTCTAGGCTAACTGCCTTTCCTGTCCCTTGCAATGTCTTGGGCAGGTTCAGACACTGTAGGCTGTTAAGACTCAGGCCAGCTCTGTCTCAAACTTCACTTGCACATGTGACTCAGAGCTTCATCAGCTCCCCTCCCCGAACAAGCTGGGGCACTGACCCTGGTTGCTGCGAGAATGCGGGAGACTGCGGGTGGGTGTGGTGTGGTTCTGGGATACCACCCACTCCCTCTCTTTTCAAGGCCTAACTTCCTAGCTTCCCTGGTGTGGAGAGCAACAAATGGAAATGGAAACCGCTGGGGTGGGAATTAAGGGGGAATTAAGGGGGGATTAAGGGGGAACAGATCCCTTAATTTAACCTGCTGTGTGTCCAAAACAGGGAGGGCCCCAGGTCTGGCCGGGTTTAGTTCTATCTACTACTACTCGTCTCTGATAATAGGGTGGACTCTGCATAGATGCAAAGATTACCTAAGACATGTAATAAGTGTTATTGATCAAATCTTGGTAGGGTACATGTGAGTGCAAAGGACAGAGAGGTCAATTCTAATTGGGGTGTAGAGGGACTTAACCTGCTTTAGTTTCATAAACAACCCAAGAACCAGTGGATTCCAGAAGCTTTAGGGGCCCTATCTGATACAAGAGCTTCATCTAGTACATGAATGATGATACAGGACAAGACTGTTTCAGACACAGTACAGCTCCATGAATGACTTATTCATGAAGATGAGTCCTACTTGGTTTCTCCTGCCTTTAGTGGTTTCTGAACTTGTATGCTGGTGAAAGTTCTGGGGGATGAACAGAGCTGACATGGAACATTCCTCTTCTACACTTAAAAGTAGTGAGCCACTCAACTGCCAAGACATGGAAACAACCTCAATGTCCATCGACAGGTGAATGGATAAAGAAGATGTGGTGTATATATACACAATGGAATACTACACAGCAATAAAAAAAGAATGAAATAGTGCCATTTGCAGCAACATGGATGGACTTAGAGATTATCATACTAAGTGAAGTAAGTCAGAAATGAAAAACAAATACCATATATCACTTATATGTGGAATCTAAAAAAAAGACACAAATGAACCTATCTACAAAACAGAAACAGACTCACAGACATAGAGAACAGACTTGTGGTTGCCAGCAGGGTCGTGGGGGTGGAGGAGGGATGGATTGGGAGTTTGGGGTTAGCAGATGCAAAGTATTACACTGTATATAGGATGGATAAACAACAAGGTCCTACTGTATAGCACAGGGAGCTATATTCAATATCCTGTGATAAACCATAATGGAAAAGAATATAAAAAAGAATGTATATATATATATATATATACATATATATATATATGTATATATATATATATAACTGAATCACTTTGCCGTAGAGCAGAAACTAACACAGCATTGTAAATCAACTATACGTTAATAAAAAAAAAGAGACAGAGAGAAAGACAGGGCACACATGATTGAGAGATTCGGAGATTATGGGAATAAAAAGTGAATTGGAAAAAAGAAAAAGTAGTGAGCCGCTGAACATCACAGATACTTGCAGAGCTAGCTGGGACCTCAGAAGGCATCTGGTCAACCAGTTCATGTTCCAGATGATGACGTTAAGGTTCAGCCAAGCCCTGGGGCCAGCCAGTGCAGTGGTGCAGGTGCCCAGGCTCCCTGGGTTCAAATCCTGGCTGTGCTACTTCCTAGCTGAATGATCTTGGGCAAATTACTGTGTACCTCATTTTCTTTATCTGTAAATGGGGGCTTTAACTACCAACTTCACGGGGTTGTGTGAAAGGAAAATCAAAGCGGAGTTGGTATTGCCAAGAGCACTAAAATGGAGGCCACTCAAGAAGTGTGACTTACTTATGCACATCTCAGCCCAGATGGAATCTGAACTTGGATCACTTCTTGTCTTAACATAGGCATCCAGATATCTGCCCAATATTCCAGAAACTCAAGATACTTACTGGATCCTTACTTGAAAATAAGTCCATTGGAAAAAAAATTTATATGAAAATGAATCAGTATCTGAAGGGTGACATCAGTAATTAAGCTTGAGAAATTAACTAGATATTGTTCATATATTTGACAAATGAACAGCAGGATGTTGAATTATAAAAGAAAAGAAATCTGCGCTGAGGTTGAAAAGTATACTGCTGATGTTTGGGGAATTTTTTTTTTAATATAAATTTATTTATTTATTTATTTTTAGCTGCGTTGGGTCTTCATTGTTGGGTCTTCGTTGCTGCATGCGAGTAGGTAGCCCCTGCTCTCCGCCAACTAGAGAAAAGCTCACGTGCAGCAACGAAGACCCAATGCAGCCAAAAATAAATAAATAAATAAATAAATTTATTAAAAAAAAAAAAAAGACAGTGGGTTCAAGTCCCTATCTGAGTTGTGCGGTTTCATAACCATTAACGAGTGATTTGTCCAAAGTTATACAGCTACATAGTGGCAGGGTGTGATGAGGGAGAAGGGAAGGGGGATGAACTGCACCACACAAGGAGCCTGCTTCCTGTTGAAACCGCTGATGCCCTGTTAGAACCATGAGATGCAGAAAAACAGCTTTTCCAACCTGAGAAGGGGGAGGACAGCCCAAGATTCAAAGGATTTTCATTTCCAAAGACACCTGAAGGTCATTCTTATCGTATGACTCGGCCAAGGGTTGCCTTTATTGGTGGCAACTGTGCAATTAGGTGATAAAGGTCTCCATTGTAAAGCACCCACATACGATGTGTAATTAAATGTGCATTTCTGAGAACCAAAGCCAGGCTAAAACTTAAAAACAAAACATAATAAATCTTCCTTTAGATGCAGAGAAAAGATTCCATTAACGTCTTGTTTCTGAACAGCCTGCTGTTCAGAGATAGGGGCAGTGCTCTAAAATAAACACCAACCCTCCTACCAAATGGACAAAAACAAGCAAGAGCAAATGACACACCCAAGTGGAGCTTGAATTCCGGGAACAGGTGGATCTCAACTGGTAAGAATGAGCTCCTGGCCTGGAAGGAAGTACTGTCAATTTTAATTCTATGTGTGAGTCAGTGCCACAAGCATGAAAGAAACTGTATGTAATTAGTTTGCTTCTTTGCAGAGAGCTGTTTAAATGGAGTATTCTACTGGGAAGCGGTTATGTAAAGGACGATGCAGCACAAAGGACCCAGGTGGGAAACTGGAAAAAAACCTTCTGATCTGGGTAATGTCCCCTCTACCCGTTTGCCTGCTCTGTCAGGCGCTGGGCACAGAGCCTTGCCCCCTGGTCGCCAACAGCAGGTGTTACAGTCTGCCTTGGCTTGACTTTGCTGCACAACAGTCCTATTAGCATTTCCTTATTCTGCCGGCCCTGAGCTTGTCCTTTTTTTGACATCGAAAAAATAGCTCCTCAGAATTTGTTTCCCAAAGCTTTACTTCACTTCCACCTTTTTTTTTTTTTTTTTTTTTTGGTCGCGCCACTCATCTTGCAGGATCTTAGTTCCCTGACCGGGGATTGAACCCAGGCCCCTCAGCAGTGAAAGCGCAGAGTCTTAACCACTGGACCACCACGGAACTCCCCACTTCCACCTTTTACGAGAAGTTTGAGATGTGTGAGAGAGGTTGTCCTGGAGAAAAAATCGGAACCGTGGAAGAAGTATGGATGTGTTCTCTAATGACCACGTGACACTCATCGTACAGCAGTTGGGGGCTCCAGCCAAACAAGGAAAAGAAACACACATGCTTATCACCACAAGTGCTGTGTTTAGCAGACCCTCGGGTTATATGGCACAAACCATGAAGGAAATCAGCACCATCCTCAACTTCCTGGAGCCCCCATCATCCCCCACTGGCCAAACCTGGGGGCTGAGTCTCCACCCAGCAACCCCACTGCACCTTTAGAACTCTCTCCAGCTCAAGCCCTCCTGTGGCTTCTCATCACAATTAGAATAAACCACATACTCTGGTTTTCTAGGGTAAGGGCAAATACAAGGAAAGAATAAGAGGCTTAATTCTCCTGTTGAAAGTAAGGGAAGAGATGTCCTTCTCCCTTCCTTTTCTTAGAGCATTTGCTTTAGAAAACCTGTACGTTCTTTCTCTGTCTCTCTGAAATGTATGTGAATCTGTTTAAAGCTAAAGAATCCTCTCGCCAGATCTGGGAATGTCTTTCTCAAGGACTTGGGAAGCCTCCCTTTGAAATGTCACCATCAAGGATGAGAGCACCCCACCTCCCAGCTTCTCCGGGAGCTCAGGAGCCTACGCCTATTTCCCTTTGGCTAAAGCCAATTAGTGAACACAGATGGCCTCCCCAACCCCCAAGGGAAGTTAGGATGAGTGCTGTGACACAGGATGCTGCTTAGCCCTCTTACCTGAGGACCAGTCACTGTTTCTCTCACGAACATGTTTGCAATAAGTTGTATCTGCCTGGCTCTAGAAAAGGGCGGGATGTCTTCCTGTCTTTGCCACCTCTTAGTGGATTGCCTATGATGCACATCAAATTCTGGTTTAATGCTTATTCAACAGTGAAATTGTTTTCGTTCTCTTCTGCCTTTGTGGAGAGATTTTCTGGGTTGGGAGGAGATTTTGTTTTTAGCTACCCTTCCCCCTCCTTCCCTTTGTACTCAGCTCCAGCTACCCTGGCCTTTATATGCATCTTAAAAGTGCTGAGCGTGCTTCTGACTCAGGCCCTACATTTTTTTGTTCTTCTGGCTCAGCCCAGTTTCTGCCCATAGATTTCTCGTGACTTGCTTACTTCTTTTACCTGGTCATTCCTCAGAGAGCCCGTCCCTGATCACAGCTCTCAACGCCCTTCATTTTCCTCACAGCGCTGATCACTATCTGTTCATTGACTCTAGTCTCTGCTGTAGGAGGTTAACCTGCGTGAGGTCAGGACTTGGTCTGTTTTGCCCATCACTGTACCTGCCGCATCGAAGGTGCTTTTGATGTAGAGGAAATACAGTTTAAAATAAGTCTCCTGGGAATTCCCTGGCGGTCCAGTGGTTAAGACTCCGTGCTCCCAATGCAGGGGGCCCGGGTTCAATCCCTGGTCAGGGAACTAAGATCCTACAAGCCACACGGTATGGCCAAAAAAAGAAAAGTCTCCTGCCAACCCTGAAAACCTCTCCACAAGGCACCTTCAACACAACAATTTTTAACATTGCAGGTGTCCTGCAATTTGGCCATTAATTTTCAACCCTTCCTCTCTGGGTACTGGTGGAAATCTGGGCTAGATGTGGCCAGGGTAGAGTTTTTCTGCTTGAGTCTCCTCCTCAGCCTTCCTGGTGCTGCCTTTTGTGGGTCTGTGTCCCATGTTATTCTGTGGGTCTCGCTGGCCATGATGGGAACAAGGCATGGGGAACCTTTCTGCACTCATGCTGGTTAGACCCCCCCTCCTGTGTGCCTCCAGTGGACTCCTGTGTCTTCTGTCACACGGTCACACACCAGTTTACAGTTCCCACCCCAGGAGTCCAGCATATAGTAATTTCTCAATAAATGTAAAGTAAATGAATTCACCAGCAAAAACTTTGACCTTGTGTCATGTTGCTTTTAGACGGCACTTGTTACCATGACGGTGGGCCAAGGTGTACATCTACCTTCCCCTCAGACAGTAATTCCTCCAAAAGGAGAGGCAGTGGGATGGTAGATGACCTCCCAGGCCCTGAGGAACGGTAAGCTGTGATCTTAGAAAATGAGCTAGGGTTCTATTGTTGATATTGGAGACTTAAGAGAATAAGAAATACCGTAATTGTGTCCAGAGACCGAAGAAGTGTCATCATACAAGTGTATCAGGGTCTGCCTGGCCCTTCCAGAAGACAAGAGGCTCGCAACAGGCCATCTGATCCAGATTCAGTGTCCAGGATGAGCACACCTGCTGAGTGGGACCAACCGGGAAACAGAACATTCTGTGTGGGAGAAAGGCTAGAAAGCCAACTTAATATTGAATCCTTGCCTAGGGCACCCTTAGTCATCGACTCCTTCATTAAACAACAAAGATCCATGAATTAAAGTTCTATTTTTTTTCCTTTTTTACCAAATGATATTATTTTTGCCTTTGTGTTCCTGTGAGAAACCTCTAAAAAATGGATATGTCAGTTGAGCCTGTTACAAAGAAAACCCAGAGGCATTCTAGCTAGAAAAAAAGGAAAGTTTGGCCAAAAGACAGTATAGAATAATATCACCTTGAGACACAGACAAGAGCCCCTTCCCTGGACCCTGCACTTTAGAAGGCCCCATATCACCAACATACAAGTACAAACTTAAAGACCAATGAGCACCTATGTCACGTGGATCTGGTGCTCATAGCTGCCACAGCACGACCACGACCCATAACCATCAACATACACTCTTTTTTTTTTTGAAACAATGAGTGTATTTTTTATTTTACGTATTTATTTATTTATTTTTGGCAGCATCGGGTAGTAGTTGCGGCACATGGGATCCTTCACTGCAGCACACGGGCTTCTCTCTCTAGTTGTGGCATGTGGGCTCTCTAGCTGTAGCTTACTTGCTCAGTAGTTGTGGTGCGTGGGCTTAGTTGTCCTGCGGCATGTGGGATCTTAGTTCCCTGACCAGGGATCGAACCCTCATCCCCTGCATTGGAAGGCAAATTTTTAACCCCTGGACCACCAGGGAAGTCCCCAACATACACTTTTATGACTAACACTGGTCAGGCCCCAGAGAGGCTTCCCTACATCCTTTGCCCTATGTCTTCAAAATCCAAGGCGACAGTGCCTGGATGCTGTGAAGATCTGTGGGTTCTTCAGATATAAGCACATTTGGGGGAAACAATTAAAAGGGGTGGTAGCTCCATGACAGTAGTAGAAACCAGCACAGTAGCAGACCAGCCAGAAGTGTAACAGAGAGAACCAGGGAAAGAGACAGCCAAGAAGAGTCTTCCCAGGATCCCACTCATCCCTGGGGCGTCCGGAAGGTGGGTGCATGTGCTAGGCTGCACCCATGCAGAAGCAGTCAGAGCAGGATACAGAGCAGATGTGAGAGCATTCTCCACACCACACAGATCCATCAGCAAGGAGCAGGAGCCCTACTGGCTCAAGGGACTGAAGCACAAATTCTGACCAAATGCTGGCTGAACAATAAGCTGCTGTGCCCAGGGTGACTCCTGAGACTCATACCCAAATAAAATCACACTCATCCTTGGTGGTCTGGAAGACTGTGCAAATGCCCAAGGCTGCACCCCCTCAGAAGGGATGAACATGGGGCAAAACTGTGAAATCCCAAACTGTGAAAGCTGTCTCCTAGCTACACACCTACATCCAATAGTTGAGAAATAAAAACATAACTGGTTAAGGGGGCTTAAGCACAACTTTTGACCGGTAAGTGGCTTATGCTGACCTGGGGTGATCTGTAGGAAATCAGGTTAAAAGATTTTTTTTTTTTAATTTTTTAAGAAAAAGAAAAATCTGAGCAGAGACATCAGAAGATGCACACTCTACACACAAACCAGGAAGTTGACTTCACAGAATTAGTTAAGAATTCAACAAATAAACCAGTGTCCAAACAAACAACAGTTACAACAAGAAGGCTCAGAGCAGGAGGAGATTCAGTATATAGTGTTGCTACAATATATCATCCAAAATGTCCAATTTGCAACAACAGGAAAAAAAACTTTAAGACATGCAAAGAATCAGGCATGTGTGATTCACACACATGGAAAAAAATGAGGCAATATAAACTGCTTTTGAAGGGGTCCAAAAGTTGAACACATTTGAGAAAGACTTCAAAGCAGCTATTATAAGTATGTGTTAAAAGCCAAAGGAAACTATGTTTAAGAAGTAAAGGAGGTATGATAATGAGGACTCATGAAGTACAGAATGTTAATAAAGAGATGGAAATTGTTTTTAAAAAATGAAAATTCTGGAGTTGAAAAGTATAATAAGCAAAACAGAAAATTCACTGGAGGGGCTCAATAATAGACTTGAGTTGGCAAAAGAAATCAGTCAACATGAAGATAGATCAATAGAGATTATGCAATCTGAAGAACACTAAGAACACATAATGAGAAGAAATGAACAGAGCCTCAGAGAAATGTGGAATACCACTTAAGCACACCAACATGTGCATGACGGGAAGGAGCAGAGAGAAAAAAATATTCAAAGAAATAACACTTGAAAACTTCCCAGATTTGATGAAAAAACACCAATCCACACATCCAAAAAGCTCAAAAAAGTCCACATAGAATAAATGCAAAAGATCCACACCCAGACTCATCACAGTCAAAATGTTAAAAGCCAAAGATAGAGAAAATCTTGAAAACATCAAGATAAAAACAATTAATCTGATATGTGTTAACAATAAGATTAACACCTGACTTCTCTTCAAAAACAATGGAGGGGACTTCCCTGGTGGTGCAGTGGTTAAGAATCCGCCTGCCAATGCAGGGGACACAGGTTCGGGCCCTGGTCAGGAAGATCCCACATGACGCAGCACAGCTAAGCCCGTGTGCCACAACTACTGAGCCTGCGCTATAGAGCCCACAAGCCACAATTACTGAGCCTGCGTGCCACAACTACTGAAGCCCACGCACCCAGAGCCTGTGCTCCACAACAAGAGAAGCCACCTCAATGAGAAGCCTGCGTACCACAACAAAGAGTAGCCCCGGCTCACCGCAACTAAAGAAAGCCTGCGTGCAGCAACGAAGACCCAACGCAGCCAAGAATAAATAAATAAATAAATAAATTTATTAAAATAAAATAAAAAAACAATGGAGGCTCGAAGGCAGTGGGGCAACATACACAAAGTACTAAAATAAATGATACCCAAACAAATGACACCCCAAAATCCTATACCAGGCCAAGCTATCATTCAAAAATGAAGGTAAAATTATAAATTAAACAAAAACTGATAGAATTTTTTGCTAGCAGACTTTCCTTATAGGAAATACCAAAAGAAGTTCTACAAGCAGAAAGGAAATGACCCAGACAGTGATTTGAATCCACATGAAAAAACCAAGAACACCAATAAAGGTAATTATGTAGGCAATAATAAATGAAAGTATACTTACATATTTATTTTTATTCCCTCTCTTAACTGATTTAAAAAGTAATTGCATAAAACAGTATCTATAAAATTGTACTGTTGGGCCCAAAACATATGGAAATGTTAATATACTTGACAACAATACAAAGGAAGGTGATGAGAATGAGGTTATATTGGAAAAAAGGAAATGACACCACATGGTAATGCAAATCTACAAGAAGAAATAAAGAAAACCAGAAATGATAAATAAGAAGATTAATTTTTTTAACTCCATAAACATATTTGAGGTCTCATTTTCCCCTTTACTTCTTTAAAATACACAAGATTATACAAATAATAATAATAACAACATATTGTTGAGTTTGCAACATATATAGACATAAATGTATAACAAGAATATTGCAAAAAGAGGGAAGAAAGGGAACTATGTAGGAATAAAGTTTCTATTTCTTACTGGAATTAAGTTAGTGTATATCTCAAGAAGTAGATTCTGGGGAGTTCCCTGGTGGCCTAGTGTTTAGGATTCCGGACTTTCACTGCTGTGGCCCAGGTTCAATCCCTGGTCAGGGAACTGAGATCCCATGGCGCAGTGTGACGGAAAAAAAAAAGTAGATTCTGATAAGTTAAGATGTATATTGTAAGCCCTGGAGCAATTTTAACTCCTATAGCAACTATAGTCCTATTTTCCTATAGGAAAAGAATAAACAAATAATTTAAAAGCATGAAAGGAGAAACAGAGGAAAGGAATTATGAGACATATAAACATCAAAAAGCAAAATGGCAGATATAAATCCACCGTATCAATGGTATCATTAAATGTGAATGGTTTAAACAATCCAATCAAGTCAGAGATTATCAGACTGCATAAAATATATGTATATATACAACTATATGCTGTCTACAAGAGACACACATTAGATTCAAAGATACAAATTGGTTGAAAGTAAAAGGATGAAAAAATTATAACAAGCACATAGCAACCATAAGACAGCTGGAGTGGCTAGAATAACATCAGACAAACTAGGTTTTAAGATAAAAACTGTACCTAGAGATAAAGAAGGACATTTTATAATGATAAAGGGATTAGTCTATCTAGAAGATGTAATGATTATAAACACATGTAAACCTAACAATAGACCTCCAAAATATATGAGACAGAATCTGATAGAATTGAAGGGAGAAGGGGACAAATCAACAATAGTAATTAGGAACGTCAATATCCCACTTTCAATGATGGATAGAACTATAAGGCAGAAAAATCAACAAGGATGGAGAAAGTTATAAACCAACTCAACCTAACAGACATCTAGAGAACAGCCAACAACAGCAGAATACACATTCTTCTTACGTGCACATGGGATATTGTTTGGAACAGACCAAACCAAATGCTAAGCCAAAATCCATAATATATTTAAAAGGATTAAAAAAAAAAAAAGATTGAAATCAACCAACTATGGTCTTCAAGCACAAGGAATTAATTAAAAATTAACAATAGAAAGAAATTTGGGGGACTTCCTTGGTGGCGCAGTGGTTAAGAATCCGCCTGCCAATGCAGGGGACACAGGTTTGAGCCCTGGTCTGGGAGGATCCCACATGCCGCGGAGCAGCTCAGCCCGTGTGCCACAACTACTGAGCCTGCACCCTAGAGCCTGCAAGCCACAACTACTGGGCCCGCGTGCTGCAACTACTGAAGACCGCGCACCTAGAGCCTGTGCTCCACAACAAGAGAAGCCACCACAACGAGAAGCCCGTGCACCGCAACGAAGGGTAGCCCCCGCTCGCCGCAACTAGAGAAAGCCCGCGCACAGTAACAAAGACCCCACGCAGCCAAAAATAAACTTATTAAAAAACAACAACATTCTAGTGCTTGTGGATGGGTATGTTGTGAGGTTTTTTTTTAATATAAATTAATTTAATTATTTATTTTTGGCTGCGTGGGGTCTTTGTTACTGTGCGTGGGCTTTCTCTAGTTGCGGCGAACGGGGGCTACCCTTCGTTGCGGTGCACGGGCTTCTCATTGTGGTGGCTTCTCTTGTTGCAAAGCACGTGGGATCTTCCCAGACCAGAGATGGAACCTGTGTCCCCTGCATTGGCAGGCGGATTCTTAACCACTGCGCCACCAGGGAAGTCCCTGCTCACTCTCTTTTGAAAACTATTGTGCTTCGTGGAAAAATGTGCCTTATCTAGAGGACATCCCTCCAGGTTAGCTGACTTTAGCTTTCTGTCATCTTTTTTTTTTTTAAAGTCTTTATTGAATTTGTTACAATATTGCTTCTGTTTTGTTTTGGCCACAAGGCATGTGGGATCTTAGCTCCCCGACCAGGGATCGAACCCGCATCCCCTGCCCTGGAAGGCAAAGTCTTAACCACTGGATCGCCAGGGAAGTCCCTAGCTTTCCATCATCTGTGAGCAACCTTACAACTCTGTACATTGTAGGTTGCTTATAAGCATGCAAATTATGCCCTGGCTGTGATTTCCCTCCCCGCTGTGGAAGAACCAGTTTTGCTCCCATCTAATTCATTTTCACAGTCCTTGCTCTATATTAGTGTGTGCTTCTGCACTTCTGTTTTGAATCAGGTATAACATCTGCCTGGTTCTCTCATGAGTGGAATAAAATCTGTAACACATTTTCATGTTTCATATCTGTATGAGAGTCATGATTTTACCTTTTGCTGAAAATAATCTTTTAACAAGTCATATCTGCACGTAAGGGCTCTCACATCCTATGGGCTGGTGTATAAAGAAGGTTATAAGCCTGTTTTAATTATAAGCATGCGGGATCTTAGTTCCCCGACCAGGGATCGAACCCACACTCTCTGCATTGGAAGCGCGGAGTCTTAATCACTGGACTGCCAGGGAAGTCCTTAAAGAAGATTAAAGTCAAAAGCCTTCCCTTAAAAAGGAGAGAAAAAATAGACCTTACTGAACACGAACATTGTGATGATATTTACAAAACTGTTGTCAAGTCAGTTTCCACGAAAACTCATACTTCTCCGGATCTCACATTCGACTCAGGCACACACAGCAGCATGTTGGGCTGGAACCTGAGAACCAGGAAGCGAGAATTCTGAATGAACCCGCCCCTACCAGCTGGTTTCAAGAACTCCAGGTTCAACCTACCCTTAAGGTGGTGAGAGGAAAGCTGTGTACAGTAGCTCAGCTGGCGCTCAGGAGCTCAACTAGATCTCCATGCTCTGTGGAAGCCAGAAAGGAGACTGATGGCCAGTGCCTTCTGCAAAACACAGGTGAGGTGAAAGAGACACTCTGTTTAGGCAAACCCATGCTGTGGGTAAGAAAGTCCCTTCCCACGGTGCACTTCCTTTACCTGGCATTGCAAACAGGCACCAGGGTGTCGGCGAATTGTGTGTGCCAAGTACGCAGGCAAACTGAGGGCAAAGGGTCAACGAAGGCAAAGAGTTAGGACTGGACAGGGGTCTATTCAGAAAATGTTTACTATGGAGTCAGTGTTTGAGCACTTACAGGTTAGGTGTGCAGAGAGAGAGAGACAGAGACTGAATCAGTACTGAGAAGAGTTTTCTTTCCAGCCCCTCCGCTGGAATAGCGTCACGCGTTACAGTATCATGTTCATACCTTTTTCACCCTCCCTGGGGAAGGTGATTTAACACTTATTAGCACATCCCCTGGGTGAAAGCCAAGAACTTTGGGTACAGAATTGGAAGCTATGTGTTCAGAGGGATGGACACTGCCGTGTGTGAGCAGGGAACCCAAGTCCCAAGTCCATCAAAGCCCTGCTGTTTTCCAAGCTGCGCCTTTCCCACTTCAACTGCTTGAACACACCTGCGTGGTTCAACCGTACTGTCGGCAGTTATTTTAAAAATTGGAAATCCGCAGCACTTTAGGAAGGGCTGCGCCCCTGAATGTTCTAAGTTTTCTACAACTGATCTCGATATTATTTCTCTGAGTTGTGCGTGTGCCCCAAGTGTTCTGTGTTTTGTTTTGTTTTTCTTATCAAGGCTCAGAGGTGCTGCTGTGCAATGAGTAAGAATACAGCCTGTGGGGCAACTGGATCTGGTCCCCAAGCCAGTGGCTCACGCCGTGATCTTGGGCAAGCTGCCTGAGCACAGAGGTGATTTCCTCAACTGTAAAAGGAGGTTGATAATAATGCTCAGCTCCTGGAGTGGCTGTGAGGGTTGCACTCGTGCACGTGAGGCATCTCACGGTGCATGACTTCAGATGAGAGGCAGGGAAGGCTGAACAGAATGGCTACACATCAGTGCTTCTCAACGTGGCCACACATCGGAATCACCCGGGGAATTTAAAAAACACCCATGCGTGGAAAATACGCGTCCTCAGAGATTCTGGTTTGATTGGTTGAGGCGCAGCCTGGGCATCAGAACGTTTTAAAGCTTCGGGTGATCCTAATGGGCACCCAAGATTGAGAGCTACTTTTCTAAATACTCGGGAAATGAGATATTCTCAGAGCTCCCATCCATGGCTGCACACTAGTCTTTCAGGGAAAGACTGCTCGGGGGTCTCAACCCTGAATGGGTTCCCTGTGTTTTTCTTACAAAACTCATGTTGAGTATGGAGTCTGTGCAAGGCCCTTCCAGCCCACGCACTTGTCCGGGGTCCCCGAGGGTTTGGAACCTGTTAAAAGGGAGGTTGCATGTAACGTGTGTGTGTTTCTCATTAAGTTCTACATTCAGAAATCGGCTTCAGAGACAAAGAAAAAGAAGGTGAGCCTGTCTGAACAGAAGGAGTTTCTCTTCCTTCAAGCCATGCCAGGCCTATAAACCTTCATAAAGCAGGGAAGGCAGCTCCTTTCCCTGACAGACTCTGATAGACTCCGCATTTACCAGAGTGGCTTGTTAAGACAAAAGGGTGTGCACACCCCAGCCGGGAGATCCGAGCAGTTAAACTATTTACTGTCTACGTCAAAGCCCCACGACATCCAGAAATTCCCTGCACGGCCCAGCCCACCATCATGAGGCCCTGCCCGAGGAGACCCAGTTGTCTGGGCCAAGCTGTCCAATGGCTCTTGCTTTTGGCCGTGCTCATCTTCTTCCTCTTCGCCCTGCCCTCCTTTATTAAGGAACCTAATACAACGCCTACCAGGTAAGATTCTGACCCTTTCCAAGTTCCCCGTGATTTATTAGAAGAAATTGAAAAATTACAGCCCAGGGAGGGCTGGGGAAATCTGAGACACCTCTGTGTTTACGGCGGTGTCAGGGATCAGGAAGGTTGGCAGGAACCACGGGCAAGGAAGCTCAAAGGGGAGACTTGGGTGACGTGGAGGTGGTGTAACAGGGAAACAGGATGCCATGGGGCTTGTACATAGAGGAGGTAGAAGCAGAAGTTAGAGAACTATTGGCCTGGACTCCTGAAGGCATGAGTAGAAAATAAGACTATTTTCCCCTCTGGGACTGTAAGTAATAACCCCAGCTTTGGGGTTAGTTTTGACATGCCATTCTCTGTGTCCTAAAGCAAAAGATTTATCCCGTGAATTCCATTAATTTCTAAATCATACAATCCCTGAGACGTTTGTCAGTAAAATGGGAGATCGCTCACTTAGGGAGGTGGCTGAAATTCTGGGTCCCAAGCTAATTCTTCAAAAGGACCCTCTAGACCAGTTTTCTTATAAACACCTCTCCAGCAGTGAGAGATCCCTTTCTTTCCAGATTCAATGTATTTTGAATGATTTCGTTTCACTATTCTTAGGATTTGAAAGTAAAACATGCTCTCATGAAGTTTTAAAAAACACAGAAAGGTGAAGCAAGAAATAAAGGTCTCTCCATTATACCCCCATCTCTATCCAGTCTTCACGGGTAACTAACCTTAATGCTTTGGTGTACAAATAATTACTATATTATTGTAGCTAACACTTCTTTAGCATTCACTATATGCCAGGCACTATGCTTATGAGTGTATGAGTATACTGAGACTCAGAGAGCTTAAATGAATGACCCAAGTTCACTCAGCTGGTAGCTGACTCAAACCCAGGCATTTTGGTTCCATAATCTGTGCTCTTTACCTTATGTTAGACAAGCCGTTACAACAGATGGGGAAATAGATAGGTAAATAGGTAGATGATAGGTAGGTAGGTAGGTAGATAGATAGACAGACAGGTAGATTGTTGGATGGTTGGATGGACGGATGGATGGACGGATAGGTACCACACTATACACATTGTTCCACAGGTTGACTTTTTAAATCAACACTATATCGTGGACCTCCTTCCATGTTGGCACCTATAGATCTACTCCCTTCCTTTTCATGGCTGCATAGCATTCTATAGAACGGATATAGTTTATTTAACCAGCCCCTATCGATGGGCACTTGGGTTTTTCACATACCTTTGTGTGCTTATGTAAGTATTCCTGTAGGTAGATTTCTAGAAGTGGATTTGCCAAGATAATGGATTATGTTCACATTAAATGTCAGTGGATACCATCAAGTCATCCTCAGAAAAGGCTACACCGACAGGTGTGTGAGTTAACTCTCTCCAACCTCTGTAGCAACACTGGATCTTGTGAATGTTTTTAAACATATGATAGGTAAAAGCGTGTTTCTCTTTTTAATTTGCATTTCTCAGGCCACTGGTGAATTTGAGGATCCTCTAAAGTTTATAAATCATTTCATTGTATGGATATACCACACGTTGTTTATCCATTCTGTTATTGATGGACATTTGGGTTGTTTCCAGTTTCTGGCTATTATGAATTATGAGTAAATCTGCTGTGGACATTGCTGTACAAATCTTTTTGTGCACATATTTTTATTACTCCTGGGTCAATATCTACAGGTGGAATTGGTGTGTCATAAGGAAGGTGTATGTTTAGCTTTAGAAGAAAAGGCCTGACTTATTTCCAAAACAGGTTTGAATTTGTCTATTTCTCCCTTCAGTTTCGTCAGTTCTTGTTTCATGTAATTTGAAGCTCTGTTATCTGATGAACATGCATTTAGGATTGTCCTGACTTCAACAGTGACTGTAAAGTTACTGAATCTGCCCAAGATTTTAAGGGCTAGGAAAAGGGTCGCATATTGAGATCTCTCAATAAACTGTTTATATAACTTCATGAACGCCATAACAATAGAGGTCCCTGGAGGAAAGGAGTTTTTGTGTGTTGAGAGGTTCAAAGAGAAGATGGAGTCTGGGACACAGGTAGGGCTTGGATGAGTGCTCAGGGCAAGGCACTCATGTGGTGAGAAAAGGACAAACAAGGAAGCCGGCCTAAATAAGTCCTAAATTGGTGTCCTCTTTGCTTAGCCGAGAGAGAATCCACCTCAGGGAAATGAAGGGCATTTAGGAAGATGGGACCGAGTGTTGCTGCAGAAGGCTTTCAGGCAGGGAGGTGGCCTTGTGACAGTGGTATTTTAAGACGATGAGTCTGCCAGAAGTGAACAGGATGGATCCGGAGGAGGAGGAGGGAGTTGCCACTTTGGCCTGACCAGCCGCGGTACTCAAGGGAGACGGACGACTCCACACAGATTATCCTGGTGTGAAGCGAGGGACCGGGGCCGACTTTAGCCATTAAAACGCAAGGTGAAGAGGATCTGGACTAAGACAGAGACAGCGGAACAGGAAGAAGTGGAAAATCAGAGATATTTTGAAGGAGAGGAGTGGGAGAGAGGGAGAGGCCAAAGTGATGGGCAGTTTTGCAATTTAGAGACTGGTAATGGCCCCCCTTTCCCACAGTGCTGCCTGGGCCCAGGGTGAGAGTAAAATCAGAAAGGAAAGGGAGGTGTACAACGCAGACCGCACCTGTAGATCCCTGTGGTTTATGAAGGTCATTATCATGGTGGTGTTTACATTTCATGAGGCGCCATGATAACCTGAGAGTCGGAGGAGATCTTCAAACCCTAACCTATGCTCCAGGGGCCAGTCCATGTGTTATTTCTGATCTTCACAATTGCTGTCCAAGATTAGTATTTTTATCCTCTGACAAAAGTGCAGACCACGACGCTCAAAAAGGTTAAGGGGAATTTTACCGAGCCAGGGAGTAGCAAAACGGATATTTGAATTTAGGGGATTTGAGCTCCAGATCCCATGCGTCTCCACTACCTCCTATGTGTTGGCTCTCAAGAGGTTTAGAGTCTAAGGGATGAGAGAGACATACACAAAGTAAAAGAATGCAGGTGATATTATCGGTAGTGATAAATGACCTCAACAAAGTCACCTGTGACAGGTGCTACGGGAGCACATGAGTAATCCAACCAGGGGGACGGGGTTGGGGGTAAGGAGAGCATTTGCATAGTGACTGATGGCTGTGTGACATTTCAGCAAGCAGGAACACTGCCAAGTGAGGAAACAGCATAAGCAATGGTGCAGAAACGGGAAAAGGCAGGATGCATTCAGGAATGGGAGACTGATGGATGAGTAAGGCAACAAACACTGATAAGGCGCTCACCATGTGCCAGGCACTGGTCTCGGAGTTATGATTACGAATCACGTGTCAAGCCTGAGAGTAGATAATATTATCATCATCACCCCCTTTTACAGATAAGAGAAGTTAAGTAGTTTGTCCAAGGTCACCCTGGTCACTGATGTTCAAACCCAGGCAGGCTAGCTCCAGAGTCCCTGCTCCCAGCCAAGACACCAGGCTGGCATCGCACCACCGTCCATGCCCCTCTATCACATCCATCCTGACATGATGTCATAAACCCTAAATTCGTCTTTTTCTGCCAGACTATGAATTTCTTGTGGGTAGGAACTGTCTTATCTGTCTCCATTTCTCCAGTAATTTGAACAGGTCCTGGACACTGTGCTTGTGTAACACAGTGTAAATGCTTGTTGATGAAAGAATGAATGTGTGGCCTTAAATAACTTTATTCTATAGCTATGGAAAGTTTTACAGTAAGGGAGTAGCTTGATTAAATGAGTGCTTTATGCAGGTTATTCTGTCAGTAGATTATAGGCTAGGGTAGGTGGTTTGGCACAGTGGTTTTGGTTTTGGTTTTGGTTTTCTTGGCCGCGCCTCGAGGCTTGCGAGATCTTAGTTCCCCGACCAGGGATTGAACCCAGGACACGGCAGTGAAAGCGCTGAGTCCTAACCACTGGACCGCCAGGGAATTCCCCGGGCACAGGGGTTTTAAGGGGGACAGGTTAGAGGCCGATGCAATGGTTTAGGATAGAGTCCTTGGGGCCCCGGGGCAAGGAGGTTATGGTGACAGCGGGATTGGGAATAAAGGACGGAGAATAAGTAAAATCGTTGTATTTGGCTTAGAAGAAGAATGGTGGGAACAGACAAAGGGAGCCTGGGACAAGAGTGACCAAGACAAGTCAGGGAGGGCTAGGATGCCAGGTAAAGGATACCTGGAAAGCCATATAGTAATGGCTAAGTCACTAGACAGGAAAATTCTCTTTTCCAAAGCTCCCAGGGATTCCCCCCAACACGTGTGTAGCACGGGGACTCCACCACGACGTCCAGTTAGAGAACCAAGCAGAGCTGAGGAGCCAGGCTTTTCTCAGCACAACACCCGATACCAACTTGCATAAATTAAATGATGCTTTTTGACAGCCTCACATCATAGTAGAAAATGAAAAGAAAATAAAGTGAATCCAATCCCTGGAGTCAGAAACCTTGATTGCCAGAAGACAGACCAGCCACCCTGCATCTGCCTTCTCCCATGGCTAGCATAAGCATTGCAGGATGAAAATCAGCTTATGTGCCCCACTCCTTCCTTCAGGAACCCCCACCCCATCTCCCGCTTGGAATTCTTCCACAGCTCCTCCTGGACGGAGAGACAAATGATAAAGTCTAAATTCCTCAGTCCAACATACACTGCAAGTAATGACCTGGCCCTGCCTGCCTGTTTGGAAGCATCTCCTGCCCCACAAGCCCCCAACCCATTCCCACTCTGTTTCATAATTACTTCCTGGCTCCAACACCACAAGTTCTCATGCCTCTGACACTGAAACTTCCTCCTCCCCACTCTTAATCCTCTTCGGAGGGGAACTCCTCCAGGAAGCCTTCCTTGCTTCCACGGTGCCCAGACAGAGCTCCTTCCTTCATGTTACCACCATGCTCAAACGTTCCACAGCACAATACATGTTTCATATTGCAATGACACGGTTGTCTATTCACTAGACTTCCTCTCTCCTGTGGCTGGGAAACACGCCTTTCATCCGTCATCTCCAGCATCTAACATGAGATGCGGCAAATATGGTGGTCTCTCGACAAATATTTGCCGAGTATGTATATTTTTCCAACAATCAACAGTTTGCTTTTTTTTTTTTTTTCCCCTTTGGCCACGCCGCACGGCTTGTGGGATCTTAGTTCCCCGACCAGGGACTGAACTCTGGCCACAGCAGTGCAAGCGCCGAGTCCTAACCACTGGACTGCCAGGGAATTCCAACAGTTTGCTTTTAAGCAGGGATGGACTCATGATAGGATTCGAAGCACATCTTTAAGACAGATCTTGATGCCGAAAGCTCAGCTTCTCTGTACACCGGTGCCAAATCAAATCACGGAGATGGAGTTTTGGGTGAAGTAGAAAAGGATAGCTTTATTACTTTGCCAGGCAAAGGGGGAACACAGTAGACTAGCGCCTCAAGAACTGTGCCCCCCTCCCTGGGGAATAGGGAGAGGTCTTATAGTCAGGCCTGTGGTCAGGGGTATGCAATAAGGATCAAGGCAAGAGTTTCAAAAGGGTGGGGTTGCTCACAAGATTAGGGTGTGTGCAGGGTCTCAGGTGGTCCGTCTTTCTCCTAATCTTGATGAGCTTCTCTGGTCCCTTTAATCTTGCCTCAGGTGGTTTCCTGGCTGCTCCTCCCTTGATTAGCAACTGTTCGAATCTGCCCTTTCAGGGAAGGTCATGGAGGCTGGAGTCTTGCCTACAAGAAATGGGGGACAAAAAGGCCTCCATGCTCGGGAGCCCCACAGGGCCCTGGTAGGCATCAATCTTTCAGAAATCAAGGTTGGCAGCTATGGTCTTAACAGGAATGCATCTTTCCCTTTTCCCTGTGGACAAAGCTACCTTTGTTACCTATGCTTTATTTTTTTAAAAAAAAGGTCCACTGGGGCTTCCCTGGTAGAGCAGTGGTTGAGAATCCACCCCCCAATGCAGGAGACACGGGTTCAAGCCCCAGTCCGGGAAGATCCCACATGCCGTGGAACAACTAAGCCCGTGCGCCACAACTACTGAGCCTGCGCTCTAGAGCCCGCGAGCCACAATTACTGAAGCCCGTGTGCCTAGAGCCCATGCTCCACAACGAGAGAATCCACCGCAATGAGAAGCCCGCGCACCACAACTAAGAGTAGCCCCCATTCGCCGCAACTACAGAAAGCCCACGCGCAGCAACAAAGACCCAATGCAGCCAAAAATAATAAATAAATAATAAAATAAATAAATTTATTTTAAAAAAAAAAAGGTCCACTGAATCATACAGATATGAGGTGACAGGACTAGGTTCACACAAACTCATTCTTAGACTCACAATCGGGAATGTAGCAGACGCTGGGAGCCACAAAGGTGCAAACATGGAGAGCTGGGGGTGCAGCACGGGTGGGGGGTGAGCAGTTCATTTCTGCCCTTGGCATCCAGTTCCAGCTCCCCAAACTCCGTGCCATCACTAAGGGTTCTTTATTGGTCAGAGTAAGTTTCCAGACCCATTGCCAACAAGTGCAGCTTAGTTTTGGGTCGTGGACGTTGATGCCCCTTCCCTCATCTCTCCTGGAGGCTGGTTTGACGTCCACTTGAGACACAAAGATAGATACTAGTTATGCTTCTCAAGTCCCTACAGCCTTCAGGCTTCATCCAAAGTCATCTCTGTCTCTAGGAATCAGCATCGAGAGAACATTAAGGAAAGGTCTCCGGAGTTGCTGCAAAAGGCTACGTCCCAGGCACCCACTACCGGAAGCAGGACGACCGCCCACGTGGAGTCAGCACAGGGGACGAGCATGCAGGACACACACCCCGAGACCACAGCCAACACAGCTGGAGAGGGCAGAGGAGCGGAGGCTGGCAAGGCCAGTGCCGAGGAGCCAGGCAGAGCACCCAGCACAGCCAGGATGGCAGCACCGGAGACGCAGGCGAGCAAGGACACCGCGGGGGACACGCTGCCCCCGAGAGCTCAAGTCGGGGGGGTGGCCTCTGGCTGGACGGAGGCGCCGCCGCTGAACAGTCAGGACCCGAGGACAACCAAAGGGTCAGGGGACCAGAGCATGAGGCCGACGGCCCCAAGGATGGTGCCCACGAAGCTGCGGGGCAACGCAGCAGCTACAGCAAGGACGCCCCTTCCAGAAAATCAGGCTGGGGTGCAGACCCCTGCGGGAGCGGGGCCGACGGGAAGGGGAGTCCGAGGAGCCACCACAGAGGCTGTCCCACCCAAGGACAGAGCCCAGGCCACTCCGTCCTCAGCCCCTCTCCAGAGCCCCACCACCCAGAGAGGCCAGAGATTGCGGGCCGCCAACTTCAAGTCTGAGCCGCAGTGGGATTTTGAGGAAGAATACAGCCTGGAGGTGAGCGGCCTCCAGACGGTGAGTTTTCCTGCACGCCCCCCCCCCCCCGCCCCCACCGACCCCGCCCTGAGGCCCCACCCTCTCCCTTCCCTCCCAGGCTCAGGTCCTAAGCTCTGCCTCGGCCCACCCATGCTCTCCCCCCAGCACTGCTCTCATCCCATCCTTCCTTGTTATAATGGCCAGAAGCAGGGCAGGGAAGGCAGGTCCCAGGGTGTGAGCGAGAAGGCCCTGTCCTGGGCCCCTAGGAGCCCAGAGGGTGGTCAATGCCAGTGAGAGAGTGTGACCTGCACCAGAATCCCGTCCTGCGGCAGGGGAAGGGGCACGAACCAGCAGGGACTAAGGGACCAGCACACCCAGGCCAGCCCTGTTCTCCCTGCATAGATAATTCTACGACCCTCCCTCTCTTCCCTCCCTAAGGAAAACAGCCTGGGCCCACCGCGGGAAGGGCGCCTGCAGAGCATGGGTGTTTACACACATCACTGCAACCACGCACAGCCCTGGGACCCGTAGCACGTTCACAGGCTGGTCCGCTCCTCTCACACGTAGGAAGGTACATTTGCCTTGAGGGCTGAGAACCACTGGTTCCCTGGGAGCCCTCCTGACCACAGTAGGCTGGGACGATCGATGGTGGGGGTGAGGGTGGGGCCAGAAGGCCCTGGGAATAGGATGGAAGAGGTAGCAGAGACCGACACCTTCCCAGCTTTGAGGCCTGCTTTCTGCCCCTGCCTCCCCACTCCCCCACCCCTTGGCCATGGCCTTCCTGCGCCTCTCCCTGCCTGACCCGTTCTCCTGCATGTAGACCTGCCCTGACTCAGTGAAGATCAAAGCCTCCAAGTCACCCTGGCTCCAGAATCTCTTTCTACCCAACCTCACCCTCTTCCTGGACTCCAGACACTTCAACCAGAGCGAGTGGGGTCGCCTGGAGCACTTTGCTCCGCCCTTCGGCTTCATGGAGCTCAACTTCTCCTGTGAGTCCTCGCCCCGGTGGCCGGGGTGTGCACTAGGCCCCAGCAGAGGGCCATGCTTTTTGTGTCTGGTCCGCCTCTTCCCTGGCGGCCACCAGCCCTGGGAGAAATGCCGCTGGATCCCTGGCCCTTCCAGGGCTCTGAATGGAGTCCCCTCATTGCAGTGGTGCAGAAGGTCGTGTCCTGCTTCCCCCCGGTGCCCAGGCAGCAGCTGCTCCTGGCCAGCCTCCCTGCTGGGAGCTCCCGGTGCATCAGCTGCGCCGTGGTGGGCAACGGGGGCATCCTGAACAACTCCCAAGTGGGCCCAGAGATAGACGGCCATGACTATGTGTTCCGGTGAGCTCCCCTCCCACCCCCTCTCCTGCAGAGCTGGGCTCTTCTGAGAGATCTGAGAGGGTGTTCCGTGCCTGTATCTGGAAGGTGGGGTTCCAGGGCTCTCCAGAGAGTTTCTGTACATCAGTGCTGTCTCCCTGTTTCTCCTTCCTTTCCACGCGTCCCGCTCCTGCACTCATGTGTTCTGTCTGATTTTGTCTTTCCGTCTAGACTGAGTGGAGCTGTCATTAAGGGCTACGAACAGGATGTGGGTACTCGGACGTCCTTCTATGGCTTTACTGCCTTCTCCCTGACCCAGTCACTCCTTATACTGGGCAATCGGGGTTTCCGGCATGTGCCTCTGGGAAAGGTGAGCAAAGAGGAATGGGTCTGGCCGCACACAGACTTTGGATAAGGGAGGATGCAGGTGAGACAGGGAGACGAGCATCCTGCGTCTGAAGCCTGTGGCCGGTACAGCCTCCGTCCATGCAAGGGGCAAGAGCAGGGAGGAGAGCCGGGCCAGGCCTAAGAAGAGCAGGCGGGAAGTCTGGAGTCAGAGCCAGGCCACCCCACTGAAGGCAGGACTCCTGGACCACACGCTGTCCTTGGTCCTCAGGATGTCCGCTACCTGCACTTCCTGGAAGGCACCCGGGACTATGAGTGGCTGGAAGCACTGCTTCTGAATCAGACCCTGGTGACGAAGAACCTCTCCTGGTTCAGGTACTCACCTCCCCTTACCCCTGGTCGAGCTGTGTAGTGAGCAGCTGTGAAGGGCTGGACAGGTGGGGACAGTCTTAGCTATCACCTAGAGATGGGGTACCAGTCATGCCCATGACCCTGACTTGGCCCACACCAGGAGAGGTAAGAGAACTGAGCCTGAAGGACCCGTTCCTGCCCACAGGCGCAGGCCCCAAGAAGCTTTCCGGGAAGGCTTGCAATTGGACAGATACCTGTTGCTGCACCCAGACTTGCTCCGATACATGAAGAACAGGTGAGAGCAGTAAGCCCGTGGAAGGGGCCAGGTCCCTCTCATCCTTGCAGCCTCCTGACAGCTGGGGGCCTGGGGTATTTCACAGATTCCTGAGGTCTAAGACTCTGAACACCGTCCACTGGAGAATATACCGGCCCACCACTGGGGCCCTCCTGCTGCTTACTGCCCTTCAGCTCTGTGACCAGGTGAGGCTCTGCTTCTGGAGCGGGCATACCTGGAGAAACAGCTCTGGGGTAGTCCTGGGCCTGCTCAGCATGGGATGATGGCTGGGCGGGCGGCACACCCCTCTGGGGTGGGGGGAGTGTCATGACTGTGGATACTTGCATGTGTGCAAACGTGCATCCAGGGGTCCTGCACCCAGACCCCTAGGGTTGGAACCAGGATAAAGGGCCCTCACCCCCAACACACACAGAGAAGAAGCCTGGGAGACACAATATAGGCCTTATTTCTCCTCCAACCTTCATGTAGGTGAGTGCCTATGGCTTCATCACCAAGGGCCACGAACACTTCTCTGACCACTACTATGATAAGTCATGGAAACGAACGATCTTTTACACCAACCATGACTTCAAGTTGGAGAGAACGCTCTGGAAGCGGCTCCATGATGAAGGTATTATCCGACTCTACCAACATCCTGTAACTGCCAAACCAACCATGTGACTGGAGCCTGGGCTACAGAAGTCTCTTCAGCTGTTCCAAGATGCAGGGCGCAGTGGGAGCCTGGAGACTCTTCTATCATCTTCCCAGCTCCTGGACCAGGCTCCGAGCCCCTCCAGACTTCCGAGGGAACACTGGTACATAGGAGAGGACACCCTCAAGATGGCAAATGACCGAATGACGTTTTGGAGACCTTGGAAATTTGCTGCAGGGTCTGTTCCGTGGAGGTGGGGACTCCATTCTTGAGACCAAGGAATTTTAACTGAACCTTCACTGTTCAAAAGCTACTTGACACAGAAGAAAGAGCCTGAACTTACAGAGACATGTAGATTTGGGGTTGAATTCCAGATCTTCTACTTAGCAGCTGTGAAATCTTGAAGGCATTCCTGCATTTCACTCTAGATTGTCTAGAAGACCCTTCCAGGGGTTATCTGATTCTAGAAGGGTCTGCAACTTTCCTTGTCTTTGAGCTACCTGACAACTCTCTGGGTTGTAGAAAACTGAGTAATAAAAATGATTTTTGTCCATGGAGATGCAAATAAGTTTTGCAAATGAAATGAAATGAAAAATGATTCCCCTGTGTATAGTGACCAGTTTTGTTCCTATTATCGAATTAATTTTAGCATTCCTGACTGCCTATATGTGTGTCGGGACTTTGGGTTCTCCTCTGAACCAGTTTTTACTAGTTCCTTCACTAATTAACGAGTTAAATAAAACCTCTGATATGTGTGATTTTTTTTAAAATTTTTTAATTTATTTATTTTTTTATAAAGCAGGTTCTTATTAGTTACCTATTTTACACATATTAGTGTATATATGTCAATCCCAATCTCCCAATTCATCCCACCACCACCACTGCCCTGCCACCTTCCCCCCTTGGTGTCCATACGTTTGTTCTCTACACCTGTGTCTCTATTTCTGCCCTGCAAACTGGTTTATCTGTACCATTTTTCTAGGTTCCACATATATGCGTTAATATACAATATTTGTTTTTCTCTTTCTGGCTTACTTCACTCTGTATGACAGTCTCTAGATCCGTCCGCATCTCTACAAATGACCCAATTTCGTTCCTTTTTATGGCTGATTAATATTCCATTGTATATATGTACCACATCTTCTTTATCCATTAGTCTGTCGATGGGCATTTAGGTTGCTTCCATGACCTGGCTATTGTAAATAGTGCTGCAATGAACATTGGGGTGCATGTGTCTTTTTGAATTACGGTTTTCTCTGGGTATATGCCCAGTAGTGGGGTTGATGGGTCATATGGTAATTCTATTTTTAGTTTTTTAAGGAACCTCCATACCGTTCTCCATAGTGGCTGTATCAATTTACATTCCCACCAACAGTGCAAGAGGGTTTCCTTTTCTCCACACCCTCTCCAGCATTTGTTGTTTGTAGATTTTCTGATGATGTCCATTCTAACTGGTGTGAGGTGATACCTCATTGTAGTTTTGATTTGCCTTTCTCTAATAATTAGTGATGTTGAGCAGCTTTTCATGTGCTTCTTGGCCATCTGTATGTCTTCTTTGGAGAAATGTCTATTTAGGTCTTCTGCCGTTTTTTACTGGGTTGTTTTTTTTTTTTAATATTGAGCTGCATGAGCTGTTTATATATCTTGGAGATTAATCCTTTGTCTGTTGATTCATTTGCAAATATTTTCTCCCGTTCTGAGGGTTGTCTTTTCGTCTTGTTTCATCTCCTTTGCTTTGCAAAAGCTTTTAAGTTTCATTAGGTCCCATTTGTTTACTTTTGTTTTTATTTCCATTACTCTAGGAGGTGGATCAAAAGAGATCTTGCTGTGATTTATGTCAAAGAGTGTTCTTCCTATGTTTTCCTCTAAGAGTTTTATTGTGTCCGGTCTTATATTTAGGTCTCGAATCCATTTTGAGTTTATTTTTGTGTATGGTGTTAGGGAGTGTTCTAATTTCATTCTTTTCTCTTCATTCTTACATGTAGCTGTCCAGTTTTCCCAGCATCACTTATTGAAGAGACTGTCTTTTCTCCATTGTATATCCTTGCCTCCTTTGTCATAGATTAGTTGACCATAGGTGCATGGCGTTATCTCTGGGCTTTGTATCCTGTTCCATTGATCTATATTTCTGTTTTTGTGCCAGTACCATATTGTCTTGATTACTGTAGCTTTGTAGTATAGTTTGAAGTCAGGGAGTCTGATTCCTCCAGCTCCGTTTTTTCCCTCCAGACTGCTTTGGCTATTTGGGGTCTTTTGTGTCTCCATACAAATTTTAAGATTTTTTGTTCTAGTTCTGTAAAAAATGCCACTGGTAATTTGATAGGGATTGCATTTAATCTGTAGATTGCTTTGGGTAGTATAGTCATTTTCACAATACTGATTCTTCCAATCCAAGAGCATGGTATATCTCTTCATCTGTTTGTGTCATCTTTGATTTCTTTCATCAGTGTCTTATAGTTTTCTGAGTACAGGTCTTTTACCTCCTTAGGTAGGTTTATTCCTAGGTATTTTATTCTTTTTGTTGCAATGGTGAATGGAATTGTTTCCTTAATTTCTCTTTCTGATCTTTTGTTGTTAGTGTATAGGAATGCAAGAGATTTCTGTGCATTAATTTTGTATCCTGCAACTTTACCAAATTCATTGATTAGCTCTACTAGTTTTCTTTTTTTTTTAATTAATTAATTTATTTTATTTATTTTTGGCTGCATTGGGTCTGCATTGCTGCGCGCGGGCTTTCTCTAGTTGTGGCAAGCGGGGGCTACTCTTCCTTGCGGTGCGCAGGCTTCTCATTGCAGTGGCTTCTCTTGTTGCGGAGCATGGGCTCTAGGCACATGGGCTTCAGTAGTTGTGGCTCACGGGCTTAGTTGCTCCACAGCATGTGGGATCTTCCTGGACCACGGCTCGAACCCGTGTCCCCTGCACTGGCAGGCGGACTCTTAACCACTGTGCCACCAGGGAAGCCCTTAGTAGTTTTCTGGTGGCATCTTTAGGATTATCTATGTATAGTGTCATGTCATCTGCAAACAGTGACGGTTTTACTTCTTCTTTTCCAACTTGTATTCCTTTTCTTTTTCTTCTCTGATTGCCATGGCTAGAACTTCCAAAGCTACGTTGAATAACAGTGGCGAGAGTGGACATCTTTGTCTTGTTCCTGATCTTAGAGGAAATGCTTTCAGTTTTTCACCATTTAGAATGATGTTTGTTGTGGGTTTGTCATATATGGCCTTTATTATGTTGAGGTAGGTTCCCTCTATGCTCACTTTCTGGAGAGTTTTTATCAGAAATCGGTGTTGAATTTTGTCAAAAGCTTTTTCTGCATCTATTGAGATGATCATATGGTTTTTATTCTTCAATTTATTAATATGGTGTATCACATTGATTGACTTGCGTATATTGAAGAATCCTTGCATCCCTGGGATAAATCCCACTTGATCATGGTGTATGATCCTTTTAATGTGTTGTTGGATTCTGCTTGCTAGTATTTTGTTGAGGATTTTTGCATCTATATTCATCAGTGATACTGGTCTGTAATTTTCTTTTTTTGTAGTATCTTTGTCTGGTTTTGGTATCAGGGTAATAGTGGCCTCATAGAATGAGTTTGGGAGTGTTCCTTCCTCTGCAATTTTTTTGAAAGGGTTTGAGAAGGATGGGTGTTAGCTCTTCTCTGTGATAGAATTCACCTGTGAAGCCACCTGGTCCTGGACTTTTGTTTGTTGGAAGATTTTTTTTTTTTTTTTTAATTTATTTATTAATTGATTGATTTTTGGGTGTGTTGGGTCTTCGTTTCTGTGCGAGGGCTTTCTCTAGTTGTGGCGAGCGGCGGGGGCCACTCTTCATTGCAGTGCGCGGGCCTCTCACTATCGCGGCCTCTCTTGTTGCGGAGCACGGGCTCCAGACGCGCAGGCTCAGTAGTTGTGGCTCACGGGCCTAGTTGCTCCGCGGCATGTGGGATCTTCCCGGACCAGGGCTCGAACCCGTGTCCCCTGCATCGGCAGGCAGATTCTCAACCACTGCGCCACCAGGGAAGCCCTGTTGGAAGATTTTTAATCACAGTTTCAATTTCATTACTTGTTCATATTTTCTATTTCTTCCTGTTTCAGTCTTGAAAGGTTATACCTTTCTAAGAATTTGTCCATTTCTTCCAGGTTGTCCATTTTATTGGCATAGAGTTGCCTGTAGTAGTCTCTTATGATGCTCTGTATTTCTGCGGTGTCTGTTGTAACTGCTCCTTTTTCATTTCTAATTTTATTGATTTGAGTCCTCTCCCTCTTTTGCTTGATGAGTCTGGCTAAAGGTTTATCAATTTTGTTTATCTTCTCAAAGAACCAGGTTTTAGTTTTATTGATCTTTGCTATTGTTTTCTTTGTTTCTATTTCATTTATTTCTGCTCTGATCGTTATGATTTCTTTCCTTCTACTAACTTTGGGTTTTGTTTGTTCTTCTTTCTCTAGTTCCTTTAGGTATAAGGTTAGATTGTTTTCTTGAGACTTTTCTTGTTTCTTGAGGTAGGCTTGTATTGGTATACACTCCCCCCCTAGAACTGCCTTTGCTGCATCCCATAGGTTTTGGATCGTCGTGTTTTTCATTGTCATTTGTCTCTAGGTATTTTTTTATTTCCTCTGATTTCTTCAGTGATTTCTTGGTTATTTAGTAACGTATTGTTTAGCCTCCATGTGTTTGTGCTTTTTACGTTATTTTCCCTGTAATTCATTTCTAATCTCATAGCGTTGTGGTCAGAAAAGATGCTTGATATGATTTCAATTTTCTTAAATTTACTGAGGCTTGATTTGTGACCCAAGATGTGATCTATCCTGGAGAATGTTCGGTGTGCACTTGAGAAGAAAATGCAATCTGCTGTTTTTGGATGGAATGTCCTATAAATATCAGTTAAATCTCTCTGGTCTATTGTGTCATTTAAAGCTTTTGTTTCCTTATTTATTTTCTGTCTGGATGATCTGTCCATTGGTGTAAGTGAGGTGTTAAAGTCCCCCACTACTGTTGTGTTACTGCTGACTTCCTCTGTTATAGCTGTTAGCAGTTGCCTTATGTATTGAGGTGCTCCTATGTTGGGTGCATATATATTTATAACTGTTATATCTTCTTCTTGGATTGCTCCCTTGATCATTATGTAGTGTCCTTCCTTGTCTCTTGTAACATTCTTTATTTTAAAGTCTATTTTATCTGATATGAGTATAGCTACTCCAGCTTTCTTTTGATTTCCATTTGCATGGACTATCTTTTTCCATCCCCTCACTTTCAGTCTGTATGTGTCCCTAGGTCTGAAGTGGGTCTCTTGCAGACAGCATATATATGGGTCTTGTTTTTGTATCCATTCAGCGAGCCTGTGTCTTTTGGTTGGAGCATTTAATCCATTCATGTTTAAGGTAATTATTGATATGTATGTTCCTATTACCATTTTCTTGATTGTTATGGGTTTGTTTTTGTAGGTCCTTTTCTTCTCTTGTGTTTCCCACTTAGAGAAGTTCCTTTAGCATTTGTTGTAGAGCTGATTTGGTGGTGCTGAAATTCTCTTAGCTTTGGCTTGTCTGTAAAGATTTTGATTTCTCCGTCGAATCTGAACAAGATCCTTGCCGGGTAGAGTAATCTTGGTTGTAGGTTCTTCCCTTTCATCACTTTAAATATATTGTGCCACTCCCTTCTGGCTTGTAGAGTTTCTGCTGAGAAATCAGCTGTTAACCTTATGGGAGTTCCCTTGTATGTTATGTGTCATTTTTCCCTTGTTGCTTTCAATAATTTTTTTTGTCTTTAATTTTTGTCAATTTGATTACTACGTGTCTCGGCATGTTTCTCCTTGGGTTTATCCTGCCTGGGACTCTCTGCACTTCCTGGACTTGGGTGGCTATTTCCTTTCCCATGTTAGGGAAGTTTTCGACTATAATCTCTTCAAATATTTTCTCAGGTCCTTTCTCTCTCTCTTCTCCTTCTGAGACCCCTATAATCTAAATGTTGTTGAGTTTAATGTTGTCCCAGAGGTCTCTTAGGCTGTCTTCATTTCTTTTCATTCTTTTCTCTTTATTCTGTTCCATGGCACTGAATTCCACCATTCTGTCTTCCAGGTCACTTATCTGTTCTTCTGCCTCAGTTATTCTGCTACTGATTCCTTCTAGTGTACTTTTCGTTTCAGTTATTGTATTGTTCATCTCTGTTTGTTTGTTCTTTAATTCTTCTAGGTGTTGGTTCTTTAATTCTTCTAGGTCTTTGTTAAACATTTCTTGCATCTTCTTGATCTTTGCCTCCATTCTTTTTCCGAGGTCCTGGATCATCTTCACTATCATTATTCTGAATTCTTTTTCTGGAAGGTTCCCTATCTCCACTTCATTTAGTTGTTTTTCTGGGGTTTTATCTTGTTCCTTCATCTGGTACAAAGTCCTCTGCCTTTTCATTTTGTCTATCTTTCTGTGAATGTGGTTTTCCTTCCTCAGGCTGCAGAATTGTAGTTCTTCTTGCTTCTGCTGTCTGCCCTCTGGTGCTGATATGTGTTAATTTTACATTTGTATGAGTTAGAATTTTACCCTTAAAAAAAAAAATCATCTTTCAACATTTCCTTAGGCTGCTGTTTTCTAATCTGTAAAATGACTTTTAGGGTATCCTTTTCACAAGGAAATCACTGTATGTGAAAAGCCTGATGCAACAGGGAACTTGTTTTCCTTCCCCTTTCATCCTTTTATCATCCCATAAATCTGCATTTTCTAAAACCCCAGGAACAGAATTTGGGCTAAGCCGAAGACACTTCAGTTTACCTTACCTCTTTGGGTTCTACCTCCAGGATTTGAACTCTGAAGCCCAGAAGAACTCTGGGGAGTGGCGGGGGAGTGGGGTGGGGAGCAAGCTCCCTTTTAGACTTAATTCTCAGGTTCCGAAGCTAATACCAGTAGGTCTCTATCTGCTTTGCTCAAGAAGGGTGCAGTACCAACTGGACAGCAGGTAGCAGCATCTCAACGCCCCCTTCTCTGTGGTGCCCAGCTTTTCTTTTTCAAATTTTCCTAAGCTATTCCTACATGTTTGTTCTTTCACATGAATTTCAGTATCTGTTTAGGATCACATAGTATCAGTAGAGGACGTCCAAATCTGCCTCCTCAAATTTAAACTCAGGCTACCCAAACATAAAGCCTGAGCCTCTTTTATCTGGGTCCAAATTTACTCACTCTGAGTGAATTAGAAAAGAGAAGTCAGCTAGAGGCATAAGAATTAGAAAAGAATCTGTATGCAAATGATATCATACTATATGATAGAATAAATATACTAGCCTGCCTGCTTCAACTAAGACCCCATGCAACCAAATAAATAAATAAATATTTTTTAAATAGAATAAATATACTATATAATATTGACATAGTAAGGTAGCAGGGTATAAAATTAACATACAGAAACCAATATTGTTTATGTTCATAAACATAAACAATAACCAGGGAAAGGATATAACGTAGAGAAAACCCACTTACAATAGCAGCTAACAAAATAACATACTTAGCAGTAAATTCAACAAGAAATGTCCAAAATCTATACAAGGGAAACATTAAAATACCCCTGAAATGTGACTTGCCTGGCAGTCCAGAGGTTAAGACTTCGCCTTCCAATGCAGGCGGTACTGGTTCGATCCCTGGTTGGTGGGCTAAGATCCCCCCCAACATGCCTCAGGACCAAAAAACCATAACATAAAACAAAAGCAATATTGTAACAAATTCAATAAAGACTTTTAAAAAATGGCCCACATCAAAAAAAAAATCTTAAAAAAAAAAAAATACCCCTGAAAGACACAAAAGTAGGTTTGGACAAGTGGAGAGTCATCTTTTGTTCTTGGAAAGGATGACTCAATGTAATAAATGTGTCAGCTCTCCCCAAGTAAACTTATAAATTTAATGTAATTCCAATAAAAATACCAAAACATTTTTTCTAGATCCTAAATGCATACTAAAATTCATATGGAAGAATAAACATGTAAGAATAGCTCGGAAAACCTGAAAAAGAAAGGCTACAAGGGAAGTGTAGTCCTGCCAAATATTAAGATTTACTATAAAGTCTCTGTTATTAAAACAATGTGGTACTGCTGCGTGAATAGACAGACGACCAGCTGAATGGGATGGAAAGCCCAGAAATCTACCCAAGTACATATGGACATCACTGGGTCAAAATAGACTTTGTAACTAATGGTGCTCAGACAACAGAAAGCTATTTGGAAAGAGATCAAACTAGATCTGTAACTTGCCCCCCACACAAGAATAAACTCCAGATGGTTCAGAGATCTAAGTGTAAAAAATGAAATGCTAAGAGTACTAAGAATTTATGGGTGAATACCTCTTTGACTAAGGTGTAGGGAAAAGTTTTCTAAACATGACTCAAAGTCCAGAGGCAAAGAAAGATCAATAAATGTGACTACATAAATATAGTAAAATTTTGTATGGCGAAAAAATATTTGCCGTAAATATCATGGTAAAGGGTTAATATCTCTAATATATTTTTTTTAATCTCATAAAAATGGAAGGAAGTAAGACCCAAAACCCAATAGAAAAATGGTCACAGAACAAGAACAGCAACAACTCCCTCAGAAAAGATATAAAAATGGCCCTTAACCATGTGAAAAAATGTTCAGCTTCACTCATAAGGGAGATACAAGTTGAAATGACTCTGGTATACAGTTTTTCACCTTTCAGATTGGCAAAAATTAAGAAGCTTGACAATCATTTTCCTGGCGGGGCTGTAGGGAAACAGGAACTTCTATAATAGCTCGTGGAAATGCAAATTTGTACAGCCCTTGTGAAGGGGAATTTGGTAATCTCAAACAAAAGTACATATGTGGGGCTTCCCTGGTGGCGCAGTGGTTGAGAGTCTGCCTGCTAATGCGGGGGACACGGGTTCGAGCCCTGGTCTGGGAGGATCCCACATGCCGCGGAGCAACTAGGCCCGTGAGCCACAACTACTGAGCCTGCGCATCTGGAGCTTGTGCTCCGCAACAAGAGAGGCCGCGGCAGTGAGAGGCCCGCGCACCGCGATGAAGAGTGGCCCCCGCTCGCCGCAACTAGAGGAAGCCCTCGCACAGAAACGAAGACCCAACACAGCCAAAAAAATAAATAAATAATAATTAAAGGTGCTAATAATTAAAAAAAAAAAAAAGTACATATGTGTTTACCTCTTTTTTTTTTTTAATTTACTTTATTTTTATTTATTTTTGGCTGCGTTGGGTCTTCATTGCTGCATGCGGGCTTTCTCTAGTTGTGGCGAGTGGGGGCTACTCTTTGTTCCGGTGCACGGGCTTCTCATTGCAGTGGCTTCTCTTGTTGCAGAGCACGGGCTCTAGGCGTGCAGGCTTCAGTAGTTGTGGCGCACAGGCTCAGTAGTTATGGCTCGTGGGCTCTAGAGTGCAGGCTCAGTAATTGTGGCACACGGGCTTAGTTGTTCTGCACGGGCTTAGTTGTTCTGTGGCATGTGGGATCTTCCCAGACCAGGGCTCGAACCCCTGTCCCCTGCATTGGCAAGTGGATTCTTAACCACTGCATCACCAGGGAAGACCTGTGTTTACCTCTTGACCCCCCAATAAAATCCCTTCTCTAGGAATTTACCCTGAAGATACGTCTCCAACAATACAAAAATAAATATGCACAAGATTGTTCACTGCAACATTGTCTGAAATTGCAAAATATTGGAAACTGCTGAAATCCTTAAACATACGAAATGTAAACATAAAGACTGGTACATCCATACAGTGGAGTACAATGCAGCTGAAATAAAATGAGGAAGATCTACATGAAGAGACAGGGAGTGGTTTCTAAGACATATTGTTAATAAGTTTTTTTTAAAAAAGTAAAGACAAAAGAATATTTATAATATTTATACGTTTTATGTAGGAAATAAGAAAATATACATGTATCCGTTTATTTTTGCGAAAAGAAACACAAGGAAAAGATACCAAAAACTAGTGAGATTGGTTAAGCAAGGGGGAAGAGTGAATAGGAACAGGGTGGCAGGAGGGAGGGACTTCCCTGGGTGTGCTTTTTGGCATAGTTTTGCCTTTGTACCTTACATACTCAAACAATATTAAAATCAGCAAAGATGGAGGGAAATCCTGAAATGGGATACAAAGAGAAACAAATGAACCTAACTGTATTAAAATGTTATTCATAACCACACAGAAGCAGAAAAACTATATTTCAACTATATGTCCTCAGAATAAAGACAAAAAGTGTAGAAAACAAACTTATGCTTACCAAGGGGGAAAGGGAGGGGGGATAAATTGGGAGGTTGGGACTGACATATACACACTACTATATATAAAATAGATAACTAACAAGAACCTACTGTAAAGCCAGGGAACTCTACTCAGTACTCTCTAATGACCTATATGGGAAAAGAATCTAAAAAAGAGTGGATATATGTATATGTATATAACTGATTCCCTATGCTGTGCACCTGAAACCAATACAACGTTGTAAATCAACTATACTCCAATAAAAATTAATTTTTAAAAAAAGAATAAAGACAAAAAGAACTGCAAACAAATACTGAATTCTAATCGGTAGGTTTGTTTTACACAGTGCTGTGGCTTACTAATTCTGAAATCACTTTCAGTGTATTACAGAATTAAGCAAGTAAGTAAATATATTAAGGATAATGGGAACCAATTTTCTCATTATCAGGAAAAAAAATGTACAAATATGGAAAGGGGCAAAATTATAGTGAACAATGAATCTTATGCAGTTGGACTGGAATTGGAGGTATCAGTATGAACTTGTGAGGATAGATAGATAGATAGATAGATAGATAGATAGACAGATAGAATTATATATAAAGGGATTTTTTTATGAGTGTATATACACACACACACATATGTTTTCTAGTTCTGTCAACTGATAAGGCCTAGAGGCAATGACACTCCAGGAACAATGACCACAGGCAGTGCCCAGATCTTGGGTTCCTAAATATAATACCATTTTCCACTATACAGAACAAGGGCTTCTTGGAAAAATGGCTGATTCCACAGCTGGGGTATGGAAGGTACAAAATAAACCTGGAACATTTTATTTTCCCAGAAAGTAAGGAATTGCTTAAAGAATGGGGGACATATCAAAAGAACCACAGAAGCCAGATTGAAGGAGCTCCCATTGGCTAAATATGGGACAGTCTGAGATTGAAAAGAAATAATGATAGTAACGAATTTCAACACATTGAGTGAAACAGGAATCCATGAGTCCATACTGATATAAATAAGTAAATAATGAAGAAGAAAAAAATGCTTTTTCTTATAGTAGAACACCACAGTGGACCTGAAACAAACTGACAGATATTTCTCCAGCAAAGATGGGTTTATTCGGGATCAGCAGAGAATTGCAATTTGGGGTCTGCAACCAAGACAAGCCACGTGCAAGTCCCCACAAGGCAAGGGAAGGAAGTAGCTTTTAAAAGAAAGGATAAGAAAGTTGGAAGGGCTATAGTAAACAAAGAGCCCATGGCTTTCATTGGCTGAGTCTTGCCGTGGTCACAGGGCGTGAGAGATCCCCCTTCTGGTCTCCCAACTCTATTTAATTGAAATTTCCATTCATTAGTATTTTATTGCAGGGCAAAGGAAACCATAAACAAAATGAAAAGACAACCTATGGACGGGAAGAAGATATATGCAAATGATGCTACTGACAAGAGAGTAATTTCTGGGACTTCTCTGGTTGTCCAGTGGTTAAGACTCTGCGCTTCCAATGCAGGGGGCGCAGATTCGATCCCTGGTCGGGGAACTAAGATCCCACATGCCATGCAGTGTGGCAAAAAGAAAAAAGAGTAATTTCCAAAATATACAAACAGCTCAATATCAAAAAAAACACACTCAAAAAATGGGCAGAAGACCTAAACAGACATTTCTCCAAAGAAGACATACAGATGGCCAACAGGCACATGAAAAGATGCTCAACATCGCTAATTATTAGAGAAACGCAAATCAATACTTCAATGAGTTATCATCTCACACTGGTCAGAATGGCTATCATTAAAAAGTCCACAAATAATAAATGCTGGAGAAGGTATGGAGAAAAGGGAGCCCTCCTACACTGTTGGTGGGAATGTAAATTAGTGCAGCCACTATAGAGAACATTTTGGAGGTTCCCTAAAAAACTAAAAATAGAGCTACCATATGATCCAGCAATCCCACTCCTGGGCATATATCCGGAGAAAACCATAATTCAAAAAGATACATGCACTGCGATGTTCATTTCAGGATAGGGAAGGCTATTTCAGGAATAGCCAGGATAGGGAAGCAGCCTAAATGACCACCAACAGAAGAATGGATAAAGAGGATGTGGTACATATATACAATAGAATTAGCCTTAAAAAAGAATGAAATAATGCCACTTGCGGCAACATGGATGGACCTAGAGACTGTCATATTAAGTGAAGTCAGACAAAGACAGATATCATATGATATCACTTATATGTGGAATCTAAAAAAATGGTACAAATGAACTTATTTACAAAACAGAAATAGAGTCACAGATGTAGAAAACAAACTTATGGTTACGAGGGGGAAAGGGCGGGGAGGGATAAATTGGGAGAGTGGGATTGACATGTTCACACTACTATATATAAAATAGATAACTAATAAGGACCTACTGTATAGCACAGAGAACTCTACTCAATACTCTGTAATGAATGACCTATATGGGAAAAGAATCTAAAAAAGAGTGGATATATGTATATGTATAACTGATTCACTTCGCTGTACAGCAGAAACTAACACACCATTGTAAATCAACTATACACCAATAAAAATTTAAAAAACAAAACAAAAACAAAAAGATACATATACCCCTGGACGTCCCTGGCGGCGCAGTGGTTAAGAATCCACCTGCCAATGCAGGAGACACGGGTTCGAGCCCTGATCCAGGAATATCCCAAATGTCATGGAGAAACTAAGCTTGTGCACCACAACTACTGAGCCTGCGTTCTAGAGCCCGCGAGCCACAACTACTGAGCCCACGTGCCACAACTACTGAAGCCCGTGTGCCTAGAGCCCGTGCTCCACAACAAGAGAAGCCATTGCAATGATAAGCCCGCGCACCGCAACAAGAGTAGCCCCCGCTCGCCGCAACTAGAGAAAGCCCGCGTGCACATAGGGTCACCTGATCTTTGATAAAGGAGGCAAGCATATACAGTGGAGAAAAGACAGCCTCTTCAATAAGTGATGCTGGGAAAACTGGACAGGTACATGTAAAAGTATGAAATTGGAACACTCCCTAACACCATACACAAAAATAAACTCAAAATGGATTAAAGACCTAAATGTAAGGCCAGACACTATCAAACTCTTAGAGGAAAACATAGGCAGAACACTCTATGACATAAATCACAGCAAGATCCTTTTTGATCCAGCTCCTAGAGAAATGGAAATAAAAACAAAAATAAACAAATGGGACCTAATGAAACTTAAGAGCTTTTACACAGCAAAGGAAACCATAAACAAGACCAAAAGACAACCCTCAGAATGGGAGAAAATATTTGCAAATGAAGCAACTGACAAAGGATTAATCTCCAAGATTTACAAGCAGCTCAATAACAAAAAAACAAACAACCCAATCCAAAATTGGGCAGAAGACCTAAATAGACATTTCTCCAAAGAAGATATACAGATGGCCAACAGACACATGAAAGAATGCTCAACATCATTAATCATTAGAGAAATGCAAATCAAAACTACAATGAGGTATCATCTCACACCGGTCAGAATGGCCATCATCAAAAAATCTAGAAACAATAAATGCTGGAGAGGGTGTGGAGAAAAGGGAACACTCTTGCACTGTTGGTGGGAATGTAAATTGATACAGCCACTATGGAGAACAGTATGGAGGTTCCTTAAAAAACTAAAAATAGAACTACCATACGACCCAGCAATCCCACTACTGGGCATATACCCTGAGAAAACCATAATTCAAAAAGAGTCGTGTACCAAAATGTTCATTGCAGCTCTATTTACAATATCCAGGACATGGAAGCAACCTAAGTGTCCATCATCGGATGAATGGATAAAGAAGATGTGGCACATGTATACAATGGAATATTACTCAGCCATAAAAAGAAATGAAATGGAGGTATTTGTAATGAGGTGGATGGAGTTAGAGTCTGTCATACAGAGTGAAGTAAGTCAGAAAGAGAAAAACAAATACAGTATGCTAACACATATATATGGAATCTAAGGAAAAAAAAAAAAGGTCATGAAGAACCTAGTGGTAAGACGGGATTAAAGACACAGACCTACTAGAGAATGGACTTGAGGATATGGGGAGGGGGAAGGGTAAGCTGCGACAAAGTGAGAGAGTGGCATGGTCATATATACACTACCAAACGTAAAATAGATAGCTAGTGGGAAGCAGCCACATAGCACAGGGAGTTCAGCTCGGTGCTTTGTGATCACCTAGAAGGGTGGGATAGGGAGGGTGGGAGGGAGGGAGATGCAAGAGGGAAGAGATATGGGAACATATGTATATGTATAACTGATTCACTTTGTTATAAAGCAGAAACTAACACACCATTGTAAAGCAATTATACTCCAATAAAGATGTTAAAAAAAAAAAAAGCCCACGCACCACAACGAAGAGTAGCCCCTGCTCGCCGCAACTAGAGAAAGCCCGCGTGCAGCAATGAAGACCCAATGCAGCCAAAAATAAATAAATAAATTAATTTAAAAAAAAAAAAGTCCTGTACACCTGAAACTAACACAGCATTGTAAATCAACTGTACTTCAATTTTTTTAATGGTAAAAAAAATAATAATAAATTGCAAAAAAAAAATCAAGGTGGTTTTCTTTTTTCTTTTGCGGGGGTGGGTGGTCCCAGAACATTTTTCTTAATGTTCTGATAGAATCTCCATGAAAGGACTCATAACCATTTGGTTAAAGTTCCCCTCCCACCCGTCCCTCCTTCTACTTCAGTGATGACAGCTGGGGTGTCCAGCTTGACCTCTGGTTGTGCAATCATCCTAAACTGGCCGTCCTCTTTGGGCTGCTGAGAACTTAACATTTCCTCAGCAAGCAGGCCAGGAGTCTAGGATCTGAGATGTGATAAGAAAACTGCTTCCACATTTGTGGGCAAGGGCTGAACAAACAGCACAGCATGAGCCCTCTGTGGAAACCGAGGGAGGAAGTGCCACTGTTGCTGGGGCCCCCAGATGTCAGCAGCAGCTTCACCCCAAAGACAGGGCCTAAGAACTACCCAGCTCCCTGGGAAGCTGTCCTCCAGGTCTTCCAAATTCTGAAGGCTTAAAAAAATGACCACATATTTGCTCATGATTTTATGGATCAACAACTGGGGCTGGGCTCAGCTTCCTTCTCCTGTGGTCTGGGGTCACCCATGCAGCTGCAGGCCTCCAGAGGCTGCACTGGAGCTGGATGGTCCAAGATGGCCTCACACGTCCGTCTGGTTCACGCTGGTTCTCAGCTGGGAGCCTCCATCCTCCTCTGTGAGGCCTCTCATCCTCCAGGGGGCTAGCCTGAGCTCCTGGACGTGGTGGCAGACGGTTCCAAGAACACAGGAGCAGAAGCTACAAGGCCACTTGAGGCCGACTGTCAGAAGGCACACACTGTCATTTTGGCCACAGTCTACTGGCCGAAGAAAGTCCAAGGCCAGCCCAGAGTTAAGGGGCGGGGAAACAGCCTTGACCTCTTGTTGGGAGGAGTGTGTACACTCAAGGCAGTTGAGGATGGGAGGACTTGTTGCGGCAGATCCGCCAGCAACGCACCTGGTGACACTAGGCTTTCATGTGTAGCACTCCTATCACACCATCGGATGCCTGACAGCGTGGGCAGATACAGCATTTCACCAAAAAGAGCCCCATCTTTCTCGTGGTCCAATGTCTGTCCCTGACATGTCACTTTTCAGTCTGCACAGGGCTAAAACAGCTAACATCTATATAGTGCTTCCTACATTTCCGCAACTGATGAAGGCACATTTAATGAGAGTAGCAATTCTTATGAAGTTGGTACTATGATCATTCCCATGTTACAGATGAGGAAACTGAGGCATAGTGACTTAAGGAACTTGTCCCAGCTCACAGTCAGTAAACAGTGGAGCTGAGATAGTGGGCTTTGCAATCCACCCTCTTGAGCATCCCACTCTACTGCCTTTTGAGGGTCTGCCTTGGAGGTATCTAGAGGTATCTTCTGCCTTGGCATTCCTCTCTCCTTCCTTGTCTAATCCGAGGGGGCCAAGTCCAGTGATTTGGAAGGGGATGGTGGCTGGAGCACATATTCCTGCCCCTCTCTCTCCCCAACCGCAGCAGCCAGGGAGGCCAGCAGGCAAGGCTTGGCATGAACATCTGAGCTCCGGGCTTCACTGGGGAAGGAGGCAGGTGAGGACTTGATTTGTTTTGATGAAGTGGGCGACTGTCGACAGGGACCAGCAGGAAAGAGGAGACCTTGCCTGATCTTGTGCTCTGGAGAAAGTGCAGGCACGTGGGGTTCCCCACGAGGACTCAGCCAGAGCAGACGGGAGGGCGGGGCAGGTCTGTGCAGTTCCGGATACCAGCTGAAGGCCACTGGTTAGCACTTCCCTCACCACATACCCCTGTGTACACACACACACAATTTCAATTATGTCCTCTTTTTTTGAGCCCAGCTCTCAGTGCTCTCAGGTATAAAGTCAAGTCCAAATAGGTGGTCATGTGACAAGGCAGCTGAGCCTGTGTCCAACTTCGATCTTGCCCCTGGAACCATCCACTGGGGACAACACCACTGTGTCACTCCCACCAGGTATCTGCCAGAACTCCAATGGGCTTTGATCATGTACAAGAAATCCTTGTAAATTTCTGCATCACTTACAAGAAATCCATGTTTATCCCTGCATCTCCCAATTGGCCCAGGTAGAGCATCCAGGGGGCAGAAGCTTCTCCACCTGTGCTTGTGTTCTGGCTGCCAGCTGGCAGGGAAAGGACTGACTGTCCTTCAGCTCCCATGGCGGGAAGGAGACCCTTCCCTCTGTTTACTTGACAACTGCAAAATAATCAGGTGTTTGGATTCTAGATAGCTGAGTATAAGGCAAATTTCATTACATATGAATTTTATTGTTTTCCACTCAGTATTAACCGAATTGATCTGTGGGGTTTTTTTTAAGACTTTTTTTTTTTTTGGCCATGTCATGCATCTTGGGGGATCTTAATTCCCTGACCAGGGATTGAACCCGGGCCCATGGCAGTGAAAGCACAGAGTTCTAACCACTGGACTGCCAGGGAATTCCCAAGACTTTATTTTTTTAGAGCAGTTTTAGGCTCACAGCAACACTGGGAGGAAGGCACAGAGATTTTCCATAGATCTACTGCCCCTACACATGCATAGCCTCCACCATTACCAGCATCCCACAAGAGCAGTACATTTGTTGATGAAATAGATTCGTTTTTACATTAAGAAAATTGGTCTCAGGACTTCCCTCGTGGCACTGCGGTTAAGAATCTGCCTGCCAATGCAGGGGACATGGGTTTGATCCCTGGCCCAGGAAGATCCCACATGCCGTGGAGCAACAAAGCCTGTGCGCCACAGCTACTGAGCCTGCGCTCTAGAGCCCACGAGCCACAACTACTGAGCCCGCAAGCCACAACTACTGAAGCCTGCACACCTAGAGCCCATGCTCCGCAACAAGAGAAGGCACTGCAATGAGAAGCCCGTGCACCGCAACAAAGAGTAGCCCCCACTCACCGCAACTAGAGAAAGCCCACATGCAGAAACGAAGACCCAATGCAGCCAAAAATAAATAAATAGTTTAAAAAAAAGAAAAAGAAAACTGTTTTTAGATTTGCGGATTCAAAATGTAATGGACACTTTTACCAATGACTGTATTTTCTACAGATGAGCAGATTTCAATTGTGAATTCGCAAAGGACCAGTTCCTGCATTTGGACCTGTGTACATGCCATAGTAATGCTCAACTAAATACAAGTATACTAAGGGGTGGCTAGTGTTAAAAGAAAACCAAAGGGAAGAAGAGGGGTTGCTCCCACCACTGCTCCTGTGGGAACTGGCACTTTATCTCTTCAATTGAGAAATATAAACACAAAATTGAAGTCCATCTACAACCCAAGTGAGAATTTTCTAGTGCATTGCTTTATGCTGAACATTACACAGTAGGTTAGCAAATTTGAATACCACAAAGTTTACAGACTAGTAAAGCAACTTTGACACAATTTAAATTTCTCCAGGAACTCGGGCTGCACAAAAAGACTTTGAAGTGCTCCCCATTACGAACATAAATTATTACTGTAAATTCTCTATGGTATTTTGATAGCTTTTATGATATTTAGAGTATAGATAAATGGGAACATATTTTGTTCTGAGTTGTATATAAATTTGGATAGATAGGAAAGAATAAACACAGATCATAAGACAGAAAGGGAAAGGAAGTATGTACTTGGTGTGTATCCACTAAAACACAGACATACATTCACACCATAATCATACACCATTTCAAGGATACCTCAGTCCATGGTATTAGCTAGCATTAAGAATTTCCACGGATGGGACTTCCCTGGTGGTCCAGTGGTTAAGACTCCACCTTCCAATGCAGGGGATGCAGGTTCGATCCCTGGTCGGGGAACTAAGATCCCACATGCTGCGGGGCAACTAAGCCCATGCACCACAACTACTGAGCCCGTGTGCCACAAACTACAGAGCCCACCCGCTCTGGAACCCGTGTGCTGCAACTAGAGAGAAGCCCTCGCACCGCAACGAAGATTCTGTGTGCCGCAACTAAGACCCGACGCAGCCAAAAATAAAATAAAATAAATAAATGATAAATTTTTAAAAAGAGATCCTGTTGCATAAATATATATTAAAAAAAAAAAGAATTTCCATGGAAACAGTGTAGCAGAGTGATTAAGAGTTCAGACTCTCCTGACTTGTAAGCTGCTCATTCATAGGGTATACCTTGAGAAGCCAAAATGCCAAAAAAGGTCAGGGTACTAGACACAAGGATTTGTGCAGGAAGGAGTCAGAAATCTTCACAGAAATCTGAGTCTACTGGTGAATACTAATTTGAGCCAGTATAGTGCAAGAGTCCACAAAGCCAAGCAAAGGAAAACCACCAAAGAAAGAACTACTAAGAATCGGGGGGCTGAATGAACCAGAGCTCACACAGCTCAAAAAGTCATGGCCAGCAGACCTGTGCTAAAAGAAAGGTTAAAGGAAGTTCTGAAGGCGGAAGGCAATGACTCCAGATGGATACTCGGATCTACAAGAAGAGAGCAAGAATTCTGGAAATGATAAACACATGGGTAAATATTTCATTGTTCAATGTTTTTGAAAGATGATTGATTATTTAAAGCAAAGACAACAGTGATGAACTATAGGGTGTTTAACACATGTAGAAGTAAAATGTACAATAATATTGGTGCAAAGGATGGGAAGGGGAAATGGAAGTATACAGTTTCTACATTATATGTGAAATGGCATGCTGTCATTTAAAAGTAGACTATGATAAACTAAAGATGAATATTGTAAACCTTAGAATAACCATTTTCAAAATAACCCAAAGAAATACAGCCAATAAGGCAACAGAGGAGATAAAATAGAATAGGAAAGAAAAAAAAGAATGAAGAATACATGAAATTAATAGAAAACATACAGTGATACAGTGGGCATAAACACAATCATATCAATAATTATATTACAGATAAATGTACTAAATACTCTAAAAGACAGAGATTGACAGGCTGGACAAAAAAGCAAGACCAACCATATATGTGGTCTTGTGTTTATACGAGATGCACATTAAATATAAAAACAAAGATATATTAAAAGAATGAAAAACGTTAACCATGCAAACACTAATAATAAAAAAGCTGGAGTGGCTATATTAATACCAAACAAAATAGACCTCAGGACAAGGAATATAATCAGAAACAGGAACAATTTATAATGATAAGATGGTCAATGTATCAATAAATAGGACACTCCTAAATGCATCAAATAACAGAGTTTCAAACTACATGAAACAAGAACTGACAAAACTGGGGACTTCCCTGGTGGCACAGTGGATAAGACTCTGTGCTCCCAATGCAGGGTGCCTGGGTTCAATTCCTGGTCAGGGAATTAGATCCCACATGCATGCCACAACTAAGAGTTCACATGCCACAACTAAGGAGCCCGCCTGCCACAACTAAGACCCAGCACAACCAAATAAATAAATAAATATTGAAAAAAAAAAAAGAACTGACAAAACTGAAAAGAGAAATAGACAAATTCAAACCTGTTTTGGAAATAAGTCAGGCCCTTTCTTCTAAGGCTAAACATATACCTTCCTTATGGAAGGACACAGCAATGGTGGACACAGCAATTCCACCTCTAGATATTGACCCAAGAGAAATAAAAATATGCACACAAAAAGGTTGGTACAACAATGTTCATAGCGGATGTACTCATAGTACATATTAGCCAGAAACTGGAAACAACCTCAATGTCCATCAGTAAGAGAATGGATAAACAATGTGTGGTATATTCACACAATGGAATTATAAATACTTACAAGATAAGGGAACAGACTGCTAATACACATAATCACAAAGAATACAGACCGTGTGATTACATTTTTATGAAGTTTGAGAACAATCTAAACTAATTTATACTGAACGAAAGCAGCATAGTGGTTGTGTCGAGAAGCAACGGCAGGTTGATTTGATGGATGATGGAAATGTCTACATTTTGATTGGGTGTGGGTTACATGAGTGTATGCAATTTCAGAATCCATTGAACTGTATACTAAAATATATGTATTTCAGGGCTTCCCTGGTGGCACAGTGGTTAAGAACCCGCTTGCAAATGCAGGGGACACAGGTTTGATCTCTGGGCCGGGAAGATCCCACATGCAGAGCAACTAAGCCCGTGAGCTGCAACTACTGAGCCTGCAAGACACAACTACTGAAGCCCGTGTGCCTAGAGCCCAGGCTCCACAACAAGAGAAGCCACTGCAATGAGAAGCCCGCGCACCGCAATGAAGAGTAGCCCCCGCTCACCGAAACTAGAGAAAGCCCGCGCACAGCAACAAAGACCCAATGCAACCAAAAATAAATAATAAATAAATAAATAAACAATTTTTAAAAATAAATAAATAAATAAATACAATAAAATATATATATTTCAGTGTATATGAATTATTCCTCAATTTAAAATATGGGATGGCAACAGCAATCAATATAATTTATGTTAACAGAGGTAAAAGAAAAACCTAATAGGATTATCTCAATTGATTCAGGAAATGCATTTGAAAAAATTCAAAATTCAACACCCATTTATGATTTTTAAAATTTTTAGAAAACTGGGAATGGAGGGGAGCTTCCTTAGTCTGACAAAGAACAGCTACCAAAATAAATAAATAAATAAATAAAGTCAGCAACAAATATCATTATGAATGGCAAAATATTGAAAACTCTCCCTGAGACTGAGAAAAAGATAAAGATGCCAGCTATCACTACTACTATTAAACATTAAACTGGATATCCTAGCCATGTCAATAGGCAAGAAAAAGACATAAAATGCATAAAGATTAGAAAGTCATTATTGTCTAGCAACATGATTGTACACATAAAAAATCCAAAATAATCTAAAAACTATAATTAGTGAATTTAGCAAGATCTCTAGACACAAAGTCCCTTCAACAGACCATTGTGTTTCTATATGTCAGCAACAAACAAATAAGAAATGAAAATTTAAAAGCAGCATTATATTAAAAAAATTTTTTTTCATTAAAAAAATTAAAAAAAAAACCCCACAGCATTATTTACAATAACATCCCAAAGCACCAAACTCCTAGGAATATGTCTAAGGGAAAATGTGCACATCTCTATACTGAAAATTATGAAACATTACTGAGAAATTAAAGAACTCAAATAAATGGAACTATACACAATGTTAGCAGATTGGAAGATTCAATATTATTAAGATATCATATCTATCCAAATTAACCTATAGATTATGTGATCCCAATCGAATCCCAACAGGTTTTTGTAGAAACCAAGAACTGATTCTAAAATGCATGTGGAAATGCAAAAGGCCAAGAATAGCCAAGTCAATACCGAAGAAACATCACAAAGCTGGAGGCCTTACACTACCAGCTACCCAGATGTATACATAGCTACAGTAATTAAGGCAACATGGCTATTGGCACAAGAAGACTAACCATAATAACACAGTAGAGTCCAGACAAGATGAAAAAAACTAAGAATTTGTTGCCAACAGAACTACCCTGAAAGAATGACCAAAGGAAGTTCTTCAAACAAAAGAAATGACGAAAGAAGGAAACATGGAACATCAGGAGTGAAGAAAGAACAATGGAAAGAGTCAAAATACGAGTAAACATAATAGACTCTCCTTCTCCTCTTGAGTTTTTAATTATGTCAATGGTTAAAGCAAAAATTATAACATTGAAACCATAAACAAGACCAAAAGACAACCCTCAGAATGGGAGAAAATATTTGCAAATGAAGCAACTGACAAAGGATTAATCTCCAAGATTTACAAGCAGCTCAATAACAAAAAAACAAACAACCCAATCCAAAATTGGGCAGAAGACCTAAATAGACATTTCTCCAAAGAAGATATACAGATGGCCAACAGACACATGAAAGAATGCTCAACATCATTAATCATTAGAGAAATGCAAATCAAAACTACAATGAGGTATCATCTCACACCGGTCAGAATGGCCATCATCAAAAAATCTAGAAACAATAAATGCTGGAGAGGGTGTGGAGAAAAGGGAACACTCTTGCACTGTTGGTGGGAATGTAAATTGATACAGCCACTATGGAGAACAGTATGGAGGTTCCTTAAAAAACTAAAAATAGAACTACCATACGACCCAGCAATCCCACTACTGGGCATATACCCTGAGAAAACCATAATTCAAAAAGAGTCGTGTACCAAAATGTTCATTGCAGCTCTATTTACAATATCCAGGACATGGAAGCAACCTAAGTGTCCATCATCGGATGAATGGATAAAGAAGATGTGGCACATGTATACAATGGAATATTACTCAGCCATAAAAAGAAATGAAATGGAGGTATTTGTAATGAGGTGGATGGAGTTAGAGTCTGTCATACAGAGTGAAGTAAGTCAGAAAGAGAAAAACAAATACAGTATGCTAACACATATATATGGAATCTAAGGAAAAAAAAAAAAAAGGTCATGAAGAACCTAGTGGCAAGATGGGAATAAAGACACAGACCTACTAAAGAATGGACTTGAGGATATGGGGAGGGGGAGGGGTGAGATGTGACAAGGTGAGAGAGTGTCATGGACATATATACACTACCAAATGTAAAATAGATAGCTAGTGGGAAGCAGCCACATAGCACAGGGAGATCAGCTCGGTGCTTTGTGACCGCCTGGGGGGGTGGGATGGGGAGAGTGGGAGGGAGGGAGATGCGGGAGGGAAGAGATATGGGAACATGTGTATATGTGTAGCTGATTCACTTTGTTATAAAGCAGAAACTAACACACCATTGTGAAGCAATTATACTTCAATAAAGATGTTTAAAATATATATATGTATATATAACATTGATGTGGTTCTAAATGTATGTAGAGGAAATATTTAAGACAGTGTGGGATAGCTTAAATTTAAACATTTAAGATAAGTGCGGGAGGACAAAGGGGTCTAAATAGAGGTAAGGTTTGCACACTTCACTCAAACTGGTAAAATGAGGAAAGCAATAGACTGTGATGAGTTACATGTGCCTCATATAATGCCTAGAGCAAGCACTTTAAAACCTATACAGGGACTTCCCTGGTGGTGCAGTGGTCAAGAATCCACCTGCCAATGCAGGGGACACGGGTTCGATCCCTGGTCCAGGAAGATCCCACATGCAGCGGAGCAACTAAGCCCATGCGCCACAACTACTACGCCTGTGTGCCACAACTACTGAAGGCCATGCACCCTAGAGCCCGTGCTCTGCAACAAGAGAAGCCACAGCAATGAGAAGCCCGTGCACTGCAACGAAGAGCAGCCCCCACTCTCTGCAACTAGAGAAAGCCCACGTGCAGCAATAAAGACCCAATGCAGCCAAAAATAAGTAAATAAATTTATAAGACCTATACAAAGAGATACACTCAAAAACGCTATAGATAGGGCTTCCCTGGTGGCGCAGTGGTTGAGAATCTGCCTGCCAATGCAGGGGACACGGGTTCGAGCCCCGGTCTGGGAGGATCCCACATGCCGCGGAGCAACTGGGCCCGTGAGCCACAATTACTGAGCCTGCGCGTCTGGAGCCTGTGCTCCGCAACAAGAGAGGCCGCGACAGTGAGAGGCCCGCGCACCGCGATGAAGAGTGGTCCCCACTCGCCGCAACTGGAGAAAGCCCTCGCACAGAAACGAAGACCCAACACAGTCATAAATAAATAAATAAAAGAACGTGAATTTCAAAAAAAAAAAAAAAAAAACGCTATAGATAAATTGGGACTTCCCTGGTGGTCCAGGGGTTAAGACTCCGTGTTTCCAATGCAGGGGGCGCAGGTTCCAGCCCTGGTCAGGGAACTTAGATCCCACGTGCCATGAAGCATGGCAAAAAAACACAAAAAACAAAAAACCCACAACCACTATAGATAAATCAAAATAGAATGCTAAAAATAACCCACAGAAAGGCAGAAAAAGGTGGGAGAGGTGGGGATTGAGGGCAGTGGGGAAGAAATAACAAGCCAGGCAAAGAGGAGTGAAAAAGCAAGGCCACCGGTGTGAGAATGGCATGCATACAGGAGACCTACAAGAAAGTAGGTGTTGCTATTGTAGAAAATATAAGGCAGGAATATTACTAGAGTAGTAGGCAAGGTCCAGACCACTGACAGCCTTTAATGAGAAGCATCAGAGCTTGGCTTTGTTCTGAGGCACTGGGCCTGAGGACAAAATCCAATCTGTACATTCCCTATGAGAATTATTTTCTTTTTTTCTTCTTTTCTTTCTTTCTTTTTTCTTTCTTTTTTTTTTTTTTAATGAAATAGCCCCATTAGAATTTTGGTTTTCAAAATCAGTAGTCCCCAGCTACTCTTTTCCCACTATTTTCTTGCCCAGAGTCGTCAACCACTTTCAAATCTTCCAGCTGAGCTTTGGCATTTACCTCCTTTCTTCTTATTTTTGCCATTCTGCACGGCATGCGAGATCTTAGTTCCCCAACCAAGGATCAAACCTGTGCCCCAGCAGTGGAAGCACAGAGTCTTAACCACTGGACCTCCAGGGAAGTCCCAACCCCCATACTTCTAAATTACATGCTTGCATTGATACTTCTTATGTTTTTGATTTTAGGCATTACCTACTGTTGTCTCACAGGGAAAATTAGGATTTGGCTGCCTACCCTACTCTACCCTACCACACACGTGCAACTTGATTATATAATAATTTTTTAAAATATTTATTTATTTATTTATTTGGTTGCACCAGGTCTTAGTTGCAGCAGGCGGGCTCCTTAGTTGTGGCACGTGGGCTCCTTAGTTGTGGCATGTGAACTCTTAGTTGCAGCATGTGGGATCTAGTTCCCTGACCAGGGATCGAACCCGGGCCCCCTCCACTGAGAACATGGAGTCTTATCCACTGTGCCACCAGGGAAGTCCCTATCATAATTTTAGTTAGTTCAGAATCCAGTGTTCACGTTATTAAGGTTAAATAAATGCTATCCACAGTGGGGCCATGTAGTAAACTATAATTACTTTTCCTTTCTTGCACAACTTTCCCAACCCTGCCCTGGCATTGATATTTGTTATATTTTGTGGTTAGCTCTGTTTTCTACATAGCTGTCAGTAATTCTCGCTCAAATTTTCTGCCAGTTGCCTAACTACCCACTCAAGCTGATTATTTATGTCAAGGAGTCTATCTGTTTCATTATTGGGGAAGAAATCTCCCTGAATTTCTGATCTCCTGTAATCTGTCCTGGTTGTCCTCCTCACCTAGCCCATGTTTTCATTTCACTGTCATCCTGGCAACTCTTTTCTGAGCTGAATCTCCTTTCCTTACCCCATGTCTTCTTCCTAGTTTACACTCTCATTTTGGTGGAGCAAGTCCTCTGGTACCTTCCTTTTGAAAAGGAGTAAGAGGGAGTTTTGAAGACAATAACTCTGAAAAGTCTATTCCTCCCTTGCATCAATAGTTTGGCTAGGTATAGAATTCCAGATTGGAAATACTTTTCCTTCATAGTTTTCAAGACATTACTCCATTGCTTCCTTGCCTCTACTTTTTTTATATATATAAATTTATTTATTTTATTTTATTTATTTATTTTTGGCTGCGTTGGGTCTTCATTGCTGTGCGCAGGCTTTCTCTAGCTGTGGCGAGCGGGGGCTACTCTTTGTTGCGGTGCGCGGGCTTCTCATTGCAGCGGCTTCTCTTGTTGCGGAGCATGGGCTCTAGGCATTCGGGCTTCAGTAGTTGTGGCACTCGGGCTCAGTAGTTGCGGCTCGCGGGCTCTAGAGCACAGGCTCAGTAGTTGTGGCGCACGGGCTTAGCTGCTCCGCGGCATGTGGGATCTTCTCGGACCAGGGCTCAAACCTGGGTCCCCTGCATTGGCAGGCAGATTCTCAACCGCTGAGCCACCAGGGAAGCCCCCTTGCCTCTACTTTTGCCTTTGAGGAACCTAAAGCCATTCTTGATCTTTTTTAATATGACCTGTTTTTTCTCTCTGTGGAATTATGTAGAATCTTCTCTGGGCATTGCGGGCCCTTTCATTCTGGAAACTCATGTCCTTCAACACTGAGAAATTTTATGGAATTATTTTTTTTTTTTTTAATATTTATTTATTTATTTATTTATGGCTGTGTTGGGTCTTCGTTTCTGTGCAAGGGCTTTCTCTAGTTGTGGCAAGCGGGGGCCACTCTTCATCGCGGTGCGCGGGCCTCTCACTATCGTGGCCTCTCTTGTTGCGGAGCACAGGCTCCAGATGCGCAGGCTCAGTAATTGTGGCTCACGGGCCTAGTTGCTCCACGGCATGTGGGATCCTCCCAGGCCAGGGCTCGAACCCGTGTCCCCTGCATTGGCAGGCGGATTCTCAACCACTGCGCCACCAGGGAAGCCCTATGGAATTATTTTAATCAATGATTTGTACCCTTCTCTTTTCCTCTCTCTTTCCAGAACTTCTATTATTTGGGTATCGGGCCTCCTACATTTACCCTGTAATTTTTCTTATTTTTTTTTCTCCTATTTTTCATCCAGTTATCTTATTTGCCCTCCTCTCTGGAAGCATTAAGTATTCATACATTCCCTTAATATGCCTGGCTTCATTAATGTACCACGTCTTCAACTGTGCCTGGTATCCTACAGACCAAGACTCTATTTAACTCTTTAGAGGAAAACAAGCCTCTGTTCTTTTGCCAAGGTTGAGGGGAAGTCACGTGAAGAGTGTGTGGAAGGGAATTGCCTTAAACAGATTTCTATCAATCCTTATTATAGTTCACCCCCTTATCCTATTCCCAGAGGTACAAAATGCCAAAAATTCCTAACCCCTTTGAAGTTTCTATAGTACAGTATAGTTTGGTTCTTGGCTCCTCACTAAAAGTTCAGTTATGCAGCTATCTGGAGTTGCTAAATCAGTTACCCCTTATCCTTCTGCTTTCAATTTGCAGAACTGTGCTGCTGTTGTCTCTAATCCTCTCTTCCTCAACCTTGTGGGTTTACGCTTTTAAAAAATCCCTTTATTATCATCTTAGTGGGGTTTTAGGAGGGAATATAAATAAATGCATGTGTTCAGTCTGTCATCTTTATTCAGAATCCTATAAGGAATGTTTAGTGTTTTTATTTTAATGATGCTCTTTTAAGAGTTTAATAGAAGACTTTCTGGTCATGTGGACTCTTATAGTCAAGTATTGCCATATGGTTTCAGTGTCCACATTTGTACTGATGATTACTTACCAATTTCCTAAAATGTCATACTTTAACTAACTTCTACCATAGTGTTTCTCAAACTAGAGGGCAGGGCTTTCCTATATATAGAAAAGTATTCTCACACTTGAAAAATTGCTATCAGTGATACAGACCCCCTGAAAATTTTTAAGCAGAAAAGAGATATGATCAGATCTCCATCTTATATAAGTCACATTGGCAGCTAGCTGAGCGAAAGGTAAATTTGGGAGAACAAGATGGAAAGCAGGCCGGTGAATTAGAAAATAATTGTAACCCAAGTGGATATGGGCCACGTGGAGAGATGAGCACAGATTTGTAAAATATTTAGGATCAAGACAGCAAATGGGGACTTCCCTGGTGGCGCATTGGTTAAGAATCCTCCTGCCAATGCAGGGAACACAGGTTCGAGCCCCGGTCCGGGAAGATCCCACATGCCAGGGAGCAACTAAGCCCGTGTGCCACAACTACTGAGCTTGTGCTCTAGAGCCCGCAAGCCACTACTGAGCCCATGTGCCACAACTACTGAAGCCCGCACGCCTAGAGCCCGTGCTCCCCAACAAAGAGAAGCCACCTCAATGAGAAGCCCGCACACCTCTACGAAGAGTAGCCCTCGCTCGCCATAACTAGAGAAAGCCCGCGTGCAGCAACGAAGACCCAATGCAGCCAAAAATGAATAAATATATTTAAAAAAAAGATAGCATATGGATTCAATTTGGATTCCAAACTAATAAAAAAAAATCACGGTGAACAGTGTTAAGCATCATAGACAGAAAAATAATAAATCACTGTGATTTATTTCTGGAATAGTTAATTCATTATAATAAATACAATATTATGGAAGCACAATTGAGATTAATGATGAAATCACTTTAAGTTTCATAATTTTAACATTTTTGCTTCCTATTGTTACCGAGACCAATTATAATTGTGCAAAATCTTATCAACTGCATTGTCATACAAATAGGCAAATTATCTATTGTCGAAACTAGTTTCTCATTTCTGACAAAATAACATTTATTTTTTCAAGAAGACATTTTCAAGGGGTTGAAAAAAAAAAACTTCCCATTAAGAGGTCTATAGAGAAGAATGTAAAAAAAAGAAACATTTTACATCTTGAAAAGCATTAGGCACTAATTGTTTGAATCACAAATGCTAATCCATATTCTGACTGATCCAGAACATCCCAGCTGATATTCAAAATTTTGTCATCAGCTGTATTTTCTTTTTGTAAGCTCAGTTTCTACTCAGCTTCAATTCAGTGCATAAATCTGTCTTCTTATAAATTCTTGAAATACAACTGGAACAATTTTCATCATGGCTTTTTTTCATAAAATAATTAATCATCTAAAAATGGTTTTGATTGAAATGACAAAACTAGCTTCTGATGCATAATTAGAACATCTGATAAATTTTGATTAGGAACTTGCTTGAAATTCATACCATTTCAGATACTGCAAAATAAATTGATTTTAGTAAAAAAAAATTTTTTTACAAAGATGTTTATAAAAATTCTTTCAGAACTTAAGAGTACTTGAAGTTTGATCTCTCGGTTCTGTAAAACTTAATCTTAGGTGAAACATATGTATATATGCTCAAGATTTTAATTCAACTTGATGACATATTTCTAAGATATCTAACGAAGTATATTTCACATGTAGACAAAAGAAAAAATTAACTTTTTATTATGGAAAATTTCAAACATATACAAGAGTAGAAAGAATAGTGTTATGAACTCCTACCAGGCAGCTCATATTAATAATAATTACTATAAGTACTAATACAACATAACATAATATAAACTCATAGCCAATCTTGTTTCATCTGTAGTCCCCATCCCCTCCCCACTTATAGCCCACACTTGATTATTTTAAGCAAATCCCATGCATCATATTGTTTCATCTGTAGGTATTTCAGTATGTATTACTAAGAGGTAAGAACTCTTTAAAATAATGTTATCACACCTAAAAAATTTAACAGTTCCTTAGATTCACCAGATATCCAGTTTGTATTCAAATTTTCCTGACTCAAACAATAGAATTGTAAGAAAACATATCAACAGAAAAGCCAACATTAAGTTAAAAACCACTGCAGGGGATAAACTTCCAGCATGACAGCCGAAGGAATTCCATAGACCCACTATGCAGTGACACTGGTGAGAAGTATAAAAAGATAATCATTTGAAGTATCTGGAAACGTTCTTAAGGATATACAGCAAATGAAGAAACATCTATTGAAGGAAATCTACTAAAAGTTGATAAGAGTCTTTGAGTCAAAATTGCGCCCACTCTCCCTACTCCCAGCCCAGTGGAGACAAAAACTCCACTCCAGATTGGTACAGCCAAGTGCACAGGACTCCCTCTCCCATCAGTTCCTGGTCAGGAGGCTTGCTTTCTGGGAGGAGCAATACATCAGCATTTCTCATCCTGCCCCAGCTACCTGTTGCTGAGGCTAAGTTCTGGGCAAGTGTGACCCAGAGGTGGGACTCCCTTCTGCTCAGCCCCCAGTCATGGCACGGGGGCTCCACCTCGGGCGTTGTGTCACTGAGGATACTGGGACCTTGGTCATCCTTGCCCTGGCTATAAAGTGGTGGTTCTATGCCAGGAGAGGCAAGCAGAGAAGACTTGAGGCTACCGCCTCTCTTCTGCCACATGGTCAACTCCTAAACAGGGGTATCACGCAGAGAGAAGCACATCAATCACTGTCCCCACCCCCAGCTGGAGTCCAGGCTCAGAGATTTTGCCTAGGGATAGAAGCAGGCTATAAAACAGACAGGTCTAATCTCTTCCCAAAGGAACTGACTTCATCTGCAACAGAGAGTGAAGAAGTTCAAGCCTAAGGATGCTCTCAGAAAAGGAGGTTGTGGTGAAAGGCAACTGGGAGGAGATTGGTAGATTCCATGAAGATACCAGCTAAAGTGTAAGCCAGCTAGCTTGCAGGAGAGAACCAGGGAGGGAAACAGCAGACACTAACCTCAGGAGCTACTCCTTCAAAGGAGCCTGAGCCTGTAGACCAATTTATGTCCCAGGGCATTTTTGTAAGCGATAGATCAATAGCTGTCAATTAATGGATCTTGACAGCTGGGTGTGGTCAGGGAAAGAGGGGAAGAGAGTCTAGCCCCTCAGTGCAGTCCCAGGGTGACTGTGGACAGACCCTGAACTGCACACTCCTGTGGAGCAGCAACAGAGCTTTAACACTTCAGGGGAGTGAGGAGGGAGGCGTCACTAAAATAAGCCAGCCAGTCACTGAACAAACAAGCAAGTAACAATAAGCCTGGGGCCAGGAGGTGGGGGTGGGGACTAGTACCCAGAGTTGCTACAATATATTATCTAAAATGTCCAGTTTCCAACAAAAATATACAAGACAAGCAAAGAAGCAGGCGTAAAAAATTAATAAACAGAAACTTCAATTAAATAGAGCCGGGAGATGGAAGAGGGTAGCTCTCATGCCCTGCGAGGGCTGCAGAACCCAACAGGAAGAAGAAAGCCTCCTCTTCCTTCCTGGCAAGGACTCAGCCAATGAAAAGCCATGGAGTAGCCCTCCCAACTCCCTTTTCCCCTCTATAAAAGCCATCTCCTTCCCTTGCCCTGGGGGACTTGCACATGGTCCATAGTTGCAGACCCTGAGTTCCAATTCTCTGCTGATTCCAATTTTTTTTTTTTTAATTTAAGTGTAGTTGATTTACAATGTTGTGGTAGGTTCAGGTGTACAGCAAAGTGATTCAGTTATATATTGTATATATTGATATCTATATATACATTCTTTTTCAGATTCTTTTCCATTATCGGTTACTGCAAGATATTGAGTACAGTTCCCTGTGCTATACAGTAGGTCAAATAAAACCATTTTTGCTGGAGTAATATCTGTCCGTCTGCTTGTTTCAGGTCCACACAAGAAAGCATAACTCACATTGGAAAAAGGCAGGCAGCAGGAACCACCTCGTGGGAGTGGTTGGATGTTGGATTTAACAAAGACCTAAAAGTAGCCCTGAGGCGGACACTTTTTTTTTTTTTTTTCAAATTCAGAGTCAGAGGTAGACACAGCAAGACTAGAACTGGAAAATGTCTGCTCCATTGTCCCACTGGGAATGATGAAGGCCCTGGTAGCCTCACTGGGGACAGTTTCAGTGGTGAAGTAGGTAAAGAAACCAGATTCAGAAAGAAATGGTGGGCTTCCCTGGTGGCGCAGTGGTTGAGAATCTGCCTGCCAATGCAGGGGACGCGGGTTCGAGCCCTGGTCTGGGAAGATCCCACATGCCGCGGAGCGACTAAGCCCGTGAGCCACAATTGCTGAGCCTGCGCGTCTGGAGCCTGTGCTCCGCAACGGGAGAGGCCACGATAGTGAGAGGCCCACGCACCGCGATGAAGAGTGGTCCCCACTTGCCGCAACTAGAGAAAGCCCTCACACAGAAACGAAGACCCAACACAGCCATAAATAAATAAATAAATAAAATTAAAAAAAAAAAAAAAAAAAAGAAAGAAAGAAATGGTGACAACATGGACTTCCCACCAAGAACAAGGATGAAAAGGAAAGGGTAGCTAGGAAGAGTGTCAGCTCAACAGAGGTTTTGCCTGACTTTGTTTTGCTTTGCTTTGCTTTTCAGGATGAGATATTTGGGGGCATGTTCAAAGGCCAGGATAAGGACCCTGTAGATAGGGAGGAGATGGCTGCAAAAGCAAGACCAGGGGGCTTCCCTGGTGGCGCAGTGGTTGGGAGTCTGCCTGCCAATGCAGGGGACGCGGGTTCGAGCCCTGGTCTGGGAGGATCCCACATGCCGCGGAGCAGCTGGGCCCGTGAGCCACAACTACTGAGCCTGAGTGTCTGGAGCCTCTGCTCCGCAACAAGAGAGGCCGCGATAGTGAGAGGCCCGCGCACCGCGATGAAGAGTGGCCCCCACTCGCCGCAACTGGAGAAAGCCCTCACACAGAAACGAAGACCCAACACAGCCAAAAATAAAAATAATAAATAAATAATAAATAAAAAATTAAAAAAAAAAAAAAAAAGCAAGACCAGAAGAGGTGGGAGCACACAGCAGGGAGGCCGGCTTTCCCTGGAGGAGAGCCTGCAGGGATGCAGGTGAAGATGCATGGGTATGAATACGTTGGTTGGGAGGCCTCAATGGGTAGGGCATATTCTGCACATGATAGCAGAGGCACTAACTGCCTATTGTCCCAGACTATCTTTCCAAGAATGTTGGTGTATAGCAAACGGTCTTGGAAGATAAAGATAATGCCCCCACCTGGAGTAGAGGGCAGATTTTCTTACTTCCAGCATAATTTGTAATGCCTCCCTCTAGGGCAAGGGCAGGTTTGCTTGCAGCCCACTGTAGAAGATTCTGGTTTTCCTCATTCAGGGTTCCTCAGCTGTGCTGCAAACCCATTGAGTGTGCAGCAAACCCGTTGTGTGGCCCCTCCTAGGTCCCTCGGCCTCACCCTTGTGGGGTCTGAGGGGCAAGACTTCTCATGAAGTCTATGTTGCTTGCTGTGTCATGAGTAATCATGTCCTTTGTCTCTGACCCTGGAGTCTCGTGTCTTCTGCCAGCATCCATAAAACTGTAGCAGGCTGACCTGTTAGCCTGAACATAGGGTAAAGCTCAGACCCTTCACAGTTCTGGCCAGAGGTGACTTTGTAGTTGAGGGCATGGGAAGTTGAAGCTCCCCTCTCAGAGGTACGGCAGGGAGAAGAGGAGGCTTGAGGAAGGAGGTGACGCTCTGGAATCACTGCTGAGCAAGATGGAAGTTGGACAAGGACAAGGAAATGGCTGGTGTGGGGAGCCCCGCTGACGCACAATGTGTACCATTCTACTCTGGAATAAGACACTGGCTAGCAGCTCTCAGCCAGGCCGGGGAGTGGGCAGCATGGGGGAGGGGACACTGCACAGGCAGATCAGAGTGTGAATCCAGGTTGGAGTTCTGCTGGGCGGAAAGCCAGGAAGACAAGAGAATCTGGGTTACGATGAGAGAGTAGCTTTTAGGTTATGACTCCCCGGGTCCCGGCTGGATAGGAAAGAAAGCTTCAGGGAGAGGGCTGATCTGTTGGGAGACAGAGGAGGGGTGGAGAGACTGCAAGCTGCAGACAGGAAGGAGAACCCCACATGGTGGATAGGAGACTCTGGTCTGAGCGGGGTATTGCTTTTTAGGCACTGGAGGTGGATCCAAATCCTTAACACAGATGGTTGGAGGGTCAACACCACACGGGAGGAGAGCCCTCGCCAACTTGAGGCTGGAGTCCAGGCAGGTGGAAGCTGGACTGTGGTGGGGGCCAAGTTTGTAGGTTTGAAGATGGAAAGTTGAAGACATTACATACAAACCGTCAAGTTGCAAACTTTCAAAGATGCGAACATGCGTTTGCATGTCCAATCACGTAAGTTAATGTGTCTGGCGTACATTGTCACGTGCGTGCATCCTCTACAAGTGGTTGTGCTTTTGTGTACTTTACTGTACAGTGCTGTATAGAGTACAGTAGTACAGTATCTTTATTTCAAACCCAGGATGTCCAGAAGCAAGTGTAAAAGCAGCGGTGATGTAGCTGGTACTACTGTACTTTACAAGGTACTGTACTGTAAGATTAAAAATGTTTTATTTTTTGTTTGTTTTTTATGTATTATTTGTGTGAAAAGTATTATAAACCTATTACAGTACAGTACTATATAGCCAATTGTGTTAGTTGGGTACCTAGGCTAACTTTGTTAGACTTACAAAACAAACTGGACTTAGAACACACTCTCCGAACAGAACTTGTTTGTATGTAGGTGACTCGTTCGTATGTATGCAATAGTGATTCCCCTTCTTCATGAAGGAGGTGAGGCTGTCACGAGAGAGAGGGATAGGTTTGCAATTGGGGGGCTTAGAGAGATGTCTGATGTTTTATCAACCACTGAAGAAATGGGAGAAGGTGCTGATCAAGGGATAAGTAACATGCACAGGGATTTTGGCGATTGAAAACCATAAAGATTAAAGGAAAAGACTTGAAACCATCAATTCTAAGTAGTGTCCATCAGCAGGGTGGCAAGGTGCAGCATTTTTTTGAATTGTGAGAACTGAGCCTGAAGGACCCATTCCTGCCCACGAGCAGAGGTTCCAGGAAGCTTTCCGGGAAGCTCTGCAATTGGACAGATACCTGTTGCTGCACCCAGACCTGCTCCCATACATGAAGAACAGGGGAGAGCAGAAAGCCAGTGGAAAGGGACAAGGTCCCTGTCATTGCAGGTTCTGATAGTTGGGGCGGGGGGCGGGGGGGTGTCTGGGGTATTTCACAGGTTTCTGAGGCCAGGACGTGGCCCACTGGAGAATACACTATGTCACCTACTGTTCACTCCCTGGAAGGGCTCTGCTTCCAGAGCATGAGTGCCCGAGCTTCCCCAGCCCTTCCTGCTGACACCGGATCCCCTGCTACACCCTTCAGGTGTCTCTGGACTGCTGAGATCTCCAGGTTGGCCTCGGTTTGTAACAGGAACGCAGTGCAATTGAGGGCCCCGGCCAGTCACCAAATGAGGGGGATGAACAGCCTCAGCTCCCCAACCCGTCCCATCCCGGCAGGCCCCCTACCTCACCGCCTCCAGCTCCACCCAGGGTCTGAGCTGTCAGGGTTTGCTCCTCCATCCTCGCCGCCCCTCCCATGGGCCTCGGGCGTCGGGAAGCCGCGAGCCGAGGCCCCCGAGGGCGCAGTGCGCAGCCCACGCGGCAGGTGGCGGCGTCTCCCCGCGTCCCGCAGCCCCCGGACCGCGCGCACCCGCCCTTGAAGGTACCGGGAAGCGCCCTGACCAACCGCGGCTCGCGGTGTCCCCGGGCTGGGCGCCGGCGGGGCGAGGGCAGTTCCCGGCGCCGGCGCTTCATTCTCCCCTCTGGGACCCGTCGCGCAGACCCCGAGGGTGCGGCGGCGGCGCGGGCAGAAGGGTGAGCGGCGGGGCCGGGCAGCCGACTCCGGGAGTCCGGCCCGGCACACCCGGGCCTCTCCCCTCCGCCCGGGACTGCGGCCGACGGGACGCCCGCGGGCCGGGGCTGCATGGGGCTCTCGCGCAGCCCGCTCTTCTGGCTGCTGCTCCTGTTCGCGGTTGTCTGCTCGGGGATCCTCGTCGCCCTGTACTCCTCGGCGGTGGAGTCGTACCTGGGGCCCCTGACCGGAGCCAGGTATGGGCTGCCACGCGGGACCTGTCCGGCGGGCGCAGGGGACGCGCAGGGCGCCCAGCTCACGGCTGGGCCGCCCTCCGGAGTGGCTTGCCGCGGGCACTCGGGCTGCTGCCCTTTGTCCCCAGAGCCTCCACCCCGGTGTTAAACTCGTGCTGCCGGGGCCCCACAGCCTCTGCCGGGGTCCGAGAGGAGCTTCGCCCCTTGCGCACCGGCGATCCGCTCCCGACAGCCTTATGCTTACTTCCCTCCGGCCCTGAGTAGAAACCCTTTCTATTGTCCAGATTTGGCTAGGACACCTGAATCTTTTAAAAACAGTCCCGTTTTTGCCACCCATTGTCCCTCGCTAACGTCACGTTTTTTTCAGGCTCTCCTTGGGGGCAGGGATCCAAGTCTCCCGGTTCAGACTTGGCCGGGCTCCTCAGCCAGGCTGCGGCGGGTCGCCTCTCCCTCTAGCTGTGGTCCCCGCCCTCCCCACGCCCGGCTCCCTTAACTCCCGGCTCTCTGCTCCGTTTCTTATTTTGATAAGCACCGTCTGGGCGCAATCGGGCGCGATCGGCGAACAGGGGCCCATCCTGAGCTCCATCCAAGTTCCCCTCCCTGAGCCTCCTCCTGCGCTCCACTCCCTTTCGCCGACCCCGGGCACCTTTCTTTCATTTGTGCCCCAGGAGGAGAAATCTGAGAGCCTGCCTTTGGTAGGTGATGGTTCCAGTTACTGAAGAAGGCTCAAAAGGATTTAGCTTTACTTCTGGAAGGTGGGCCGAGCTGTGCCCAGAGTCTGGATTTCTGAGGCCTCCGGGGCCTGGCTTTCCCTTCCCAGCGCTTTCCCACCGGCACAGTCCTTACTAAACCTTGCTCCAGGGATAAGGGAATGAAATCAAAATTAGTGTGTGCTCTCAGGAAACAATGTCAGAGGGCACCCAAAGCTGCAAAACAATATGAAACACCCTTGCCACTGACTACGAGTCCAGTCCCTTTAGAACAAAAGGTGCTCTAGCAGGCAAAACCTGAAGTTACTTCATCTCCCTGGAGTGAGAAATTGCATAAGCAGAAGGACTGAGAATATTGAGGGTATTAAGAAAGGGGATCCTTGTCAGTTTTATGTAAGGATGTTTTGAAACACATTTGAACATCTTTTGAAAGTAATACCACTCTAAATATGAGGTTTGCTGAACATCCATTACACCTCAACAAAGCTTCATCTTTTAAAAATCTAGTACAACCCAAGAACCTGTCCGTATCCTTGTTGTTTTGGTGATGTCTGTGCTGTAACTAAACCCCAGGGGCCAGGTCCAGACTCAGTCTCGGTAAGAGGTGGATAAGCAGGGTGGCAGGTGGGGTGGAAGTCTGGGTGGGGACTGCAGGCTGTGCGACCTCCCCAACTGGGGACCAAAAACGGACCTACCTGGCTGGCTACAGTGGAGAGTCCAGGGAAGCAAGGCCCTGGGACCAGGCCTACCACACCCGAGACAGGGCTCTCCTTGCAGGTTGGAGAGTGGAATCGGTTCAAGGAATTTACTCACAGAAGAATCTGAATCAGTAGTTCGTGGGCTTGGGATTTCTAGACTTGTTTTTTTCTGGAGGAGGGGGTGAGGATAGCTACAGGACGCCAGTAACCTGCCAGTTACCATCTACTGTCAACATTATTTTGTAAAAGAAAAGGCTATTTTAGAGCGAAGAATTCCTAAGAATATGATCTAAGTTGAGTAAATTTAGTTTTATGAAAAACTGCACAACATCAACCTCCTTTCTCCTCGGGCTGGTTAAACTTTCCATAGGGGTGTGGGTGAGCTGGGCTGGCCCCTTCCCCACTCCTTCCCAGCTCCCAGGCTGGTGGGGAAATGCCCATGGATTCCAGAGTGGGAGGGGCTGGGGGAAGTCTGTGAGCATAAGGGGTGCTCTGGAGAGAGGAGCAGGCCTCCCTGAGGCTGGGGCAATTCAGAGCAGCAAAACTGAATTGAGGGGCTCCCCATCCCCACCCCACAACTCTGTCCCTTCTGTCTCTATTCCACCAATTCAGCAGTTCCTCCATCAGGTTCCAAGCCTGGCTGCGTGTTAGAATCACCAGGGAGGGAGGGGTGAGTGGGGGAGGGGGAGTTAGATCACCTGAGGCCCAGAACAATCAGGTCAGAGTTCAGGGATGGGGCACCGGTGCCCTTCACAAGCTCCCTAGGATTCTCGAAGGCCACCTAGGCTGAGCACCACAGTCCCAGTTCCTCAAAGAGGAACTACAGGATTATGTGGGTGGCCCGTCTGGGGCAAAAGAGACAGGTGGGGGAAGGGATCGCCCTGCTTTTCCTGGCCTGCTCCTCCACGGTCTTTCACAAACCTGAAGGCAGGCAGGTCACAGGCTCCCTTGTGGCTCAAGCTGTCTTGGCACCTAGAAGCAAGAGGCCTCTGTTTCCCTCAAAACCGCTGATCCGGGACTTCCCTGGTGGTCCAGTGGCTAAGACTCTGCGCTCCCAATGCAGGGGGCCTGGGTTCGATCCCTGGTCAGGGAACTAGATCCCACATGCTGCAACTAAGAGTTCGCATGCCGCAACTAAGACCCAGCACAGCCAAATAAATACATAAGTTAAAATATTTTAAAAACAAAAACAAAAACCGCTGATCCAAAAATCCTCCCCACCTGCGCCCTGGTGGCTATAGGGGAGGGGGTAGGAGTCTGGGAGCAGCCTGACCACCCTCTTGAATGGATAGGGGCTCCTATTCCTTCCTTTGTGTTTGTCCTGTGCCCTGGTTCAGGGACCACCTAGCACCCGGGAGGTGGGGTGGGCCAGTAACTTAGCCCCTTCCACAAGGGACAGTGTCATAGAGGCTGTCACAAGGTCCTTTCCCTTTGCCCTTTAGGTAACAATAGCTAATATTTAGAGGACACTTTTTATGTAAGATAACATAGATTCTGTGTTTGCACCTCCCAACAATTCAGGCAAGGCTTTATTGGGGCCCCTGCTGCAGTAGGGGGAAGCGAAAACAAGCAACAGGTTCCCTTGCTTGCTCCCTGGGTTGCGGGGGAGGGCGAGTTGGTTCCTTATACTGGGTGACAGTAGGAATGGGTCCAGGGGTTGGGCCAGAGGGGTGGCTTAGGTGGTCTGCCCACCCCCTTGGTGGTACCCTGTGCAGGGTACATGTGCAGTATCCTGCTTTTGCTGGACACCCTGCTTTTGCTGAGTTTTTGGTCTTTTTGTATCTTGTTGTTCATAATTTGCCCCAATTGCACATGCACCCAGCTGTTTTTAGTCCCTTATAGTTTCTTTGCATTCTGTGGCTCAAGGGGTCGTTTGTCCACGTGCAAGCACTGCAGCAAAGGCCCCCAGGTCCCAGCCTGTCTCAATGTGATTATCTTTACACCTATATGATTATCCCAGCTGAACAGACACACAGACTGAGGTTCCGAGAAGTTCAGTAGCTTCCAGAGATCCTGGGATACAAATCCACGGAGTCAGGCTTCAGACCCATGCCCTTCACCAGGTGAAGGGTGCCCAAGGCACCTGGGATCTAACACCTGTTTCTGGGGCCTTTTGGCAGGGAGACCCCTCAGATGGTCACAATCCCGGGGGCTGGCAATCTTTCCTATTTTATATTTTCATCTCTTAACCACCACCTCACTGTTCCTATACACTCCACATTTCAGCCGCTTGCCAAGGGGCTTCTTTATTTCTTGGTTTCTGGGTAGAACATAATAATAGGACAGTATTTTGTGTGCCCAAAGAGAGAGAGATGGGCAAGAATCAGAGCACAGAAGAAACAATCAGACCCTGATGGACTGTCAGCCCCCAGAGCTAACAGAGCTAGACAGCAGGTTCCAGGGCCAGGTGAGACCCCTGCTTTACTTCTGCCTTCTCCCCCAGGAACATCACATCGTCTCGAGCTTTCTTTGGACCCAAGGCATCGAATTCTAGGACGAGAAAGGTACTGGGGCCAGCTACCCTGTGGCGGTTTCTCACATTCTCAAGTTAGCACTCAGGGAAAAGGGGTAAGAAAAGCACGAATGAGAACATTCTCATGAGCCTGCTGGGCGGGAGCACTCTGGAACCCACCCCCCCACCATTCCCCCAAAGGAAGCACAGAACTGAGCGGCCAGCCAGTCAGGGCTCCTCAGACCTGACCACTGGGGTTCCCTGCACCCCAACAGCAGAGAAGGGTGACTCCATGTTTACTCCTTGGGGTGTAGCCAGCTGAAAAGTTCTGGGAAGTCTTGATTTATCTTTAAAAGTCCTGTGACTCAATAGTGCACATTTTGTGCCTTGAGTCACTTTGAAAAGTGTCTCAGAAAACCTGAAGAGTCAGTCCTCTTCTATCCTCACAAGAATTTTATATGTATTTATGAAAATGATTCTGTACCCTAGTAAATCTTTTTTGGCGTGGACTAATTTGTATCTCTTCATAGTCATACTCTGCACGATCTGTATATAATGCATCGAACTTAGAGGTGTGACCTTAAATTTAACTTTTTTTAAAAAACCAGGAGGTCAATAAAATTTAAACTGCTTAACAACTAAAAAAAAAAAAAAAAAAGTCCTGTGACTTTTACATTCTACTCCTCAAAATGTCTTTTGACTGTAAAAGTCACATTTAAACTGCTCACCATGAAGTAAACACCAAGCCCTGGGAATATGTTTGAGAACTTCCGGGCCCTGCTCTGTAACAGATCACGTTGACTGTGGCCTGAAAGGCCGTCTCAAGCATTTTACGTGAGTTCTCTCACTTAAGCCTCATTGCAAGCCTGTGAGGCAGTTTTACAGATGAGTAAAATGAGGCACAGAAAGGTTAAGGTCACTCATGGAGAAGAGGTGGTACAGGGGTTCGAGCCTCTCATTCGACCCCAGAGCCTGGCTCTGAACCACTGAGCAGTACGGCCTCTCCCCCTCTGCGTGCTGCGGTTGGGAGGGGTGATGACTGGGTAATTCTGGCTTGATTCGGGTTTAAGAGTTGTTTTTAATGCCCGAGAGACTGGAAATTGTTAACTGAAGCCTCAGGGAGCAAGATTTCACCCCACGCAAGACTTAGTGACTGCTGAGCGGTCAGAGACAGAGTAAGCAGCCCTGGGCAGGTGATGGGGACCCCTTCCTGAGAACAGAGGCCTGGTGGACACTTGGCCAGCGGGCTGAAGAGAGGCCTCAAGGGTCTTATAAGTGCTTGGTCAGGTCACCTTTACTTTTCCTAAAGTCCTTTTCACCTTGAGCTGCTTGGTGCTAATTGACATATTTCCCCACCTCGTTTAAAAAAAGGATTTGAGGTGGCTTTCGGACACATATGACATGGCAAAAAATAATACTAATAATAAGAATAAAATGAAGAAGCAGGTAAAGGAAAAATAAAGGGAGGAAAAGTAGACAGCGTCAGGTAAGTGCATGAAAAGTATGCCACCGGGTGTAAGAGATGGGCTGTATATCCGGCTCTTAGCTTCCTAGTGGCCAGAGCAAAGAAGGAAAGTTTGCCACCCTGTCCATGAGATAAAAAGCAAGCCAGTTGCCCAAGGAAAGTGCAGCCTTTCCAGATACAGAGACCTGAAGATTTTTCTCTTGGAGCCTCATAAAGAAGGTCCTGGAAAACATCCCTATGATAAACCGAACAGTAGTGAAATTAGTGCTGTCAGTTCGGCTTAATGCTTGCTTTGAAAACATGAATTTGTTCCATAAAGATTGCTATATTAGTAAACAATATGAGCATAATCCAAATTTCATATGTGTTTATCAGTGATTTTGTCAGCAAGAACACTGGTAAATGCAGAAAACCACACTCAACCAAAGGGAGCCATGTAGGAATACACAAAAGGCACACACACGCACACTTCAGATAGCCATCTGCTTCATCGCATATGTTATAACCAGCTTTCCACCACTTCACGAAAACTCCCAAGCTGCCACCCTTCCGACACCCACATCCCCAAGCAAATGTCAAGTCTTTTCCAAGGTCAAGTGCAATAGTTTTAGTAGTACTTACATATTTCTTAACCAGTGAATGTGTGTAAAACTGCTTCTATCTTACCTACGTTCTTCCTTATTTTATGCATCACTGATCAAGTTTTTGAGTGTTGCGCTGCTAATCCCTTTTCCCAAAAGTCCTGTGGTTTTGGTTGCACAATTTTGCATAATGGTTTTTAAGCACTCATATGTCACATTATAGCAGAAATGACTGTACAGCTCTTTCCTGCATTGTCCTTTGATCAAACCAACAGCTTAACAAAGAGCCCCCTTCAGTGGGAAGAACAGCTCCACCCAAGCCCAGACTGTTCAGGATTCTGACATGGGGGCTGCAGGCAGATGGAGCTAAGGCCTTTTTGGTACACTGCCCTCCTTCAAGGTCGCTGTGTGCAGAGGCCCTGGAGGACTTTCTATGGCAGCTCGAACAAACTACCACAAACTGGGTGGCTTAAAACAAGAGAAATGGATTCTCTCACAGTTCTAGAGGGCAGATGTCTGAAATCAAGGTGTCAGCAGGGCCAGCCTCCCTCTGAAGGCTCTAGGGAAGAATCCCTCCTGGCCTCTTACAGCGTCTGGAGGCTCCAGGTGTTTCTTGGCTTGTAACTGCATCACTCAATCTCTGCCCCCATCAGCACATGCCTTCTTAAGAGGATACCACTCATTGAATTTAGGGCCCACCTTAATACAGTATGACCTCATCTGACCAATGACATCTGCAAAGACCCTATTTCCAAATAAGGTCACATTCTGAGGTTCTGGGTAGACATGAATTGGGGGAGGGGACACTCTTCAATTCAGTATAGGCACCGACTGGCAGAAACATGTCATAAATCTTCCCAGCAGCCCGTTCCACGTGAATCCTACGGCAAGGACTGCCAGAGCTGGGATTTGGATCCAGGCTGACGGATTCCTAAGCCCAGGCTGGACCTCCTCCACCACAGGGCGGGCAGGTCTTACCCATTTGTGGGAAAATGCCTCAAAGTTCCCCCCAAGTGTGAGGTGAAGTTGTAGGAGGCCAGAGCCATCAGGCCTGAGAGATGTGGAGTCCAGGAGAAGGGCTGGGCAGGGTAAATCCAGAAAGCTCTCTCGCCCCCACTGGGCTGCTGCACTACAGGCCACCTGGGCCTGCAGATCTGGGGGTTGCCCAAGTCTGGAGGGAGAAGGGCAGCACTTCCGCCCAGCCCTCTGGTGGCTCCTACCCACCCCGACCCCCAGAAACAGCCCTCTTCTCTTCTCACCCACAGAACCTGCCCTGTCGACACTCACTTTCTCTCGCCATTCGACGGCACCCTCACTTCCGGGATCTGTTTGATCTCTCCATTCCAGTGCTGCTGTCAGGGAACCTCTTCACCCAGGAGCTCTGGGACAGCCTGAGCCGGCACAAAGCCCCCTATGGCTGGCAGGGGCTCTCCAGCCAAGGTAACCTGCAGCCCTCTGGCCTCAACTAGTCCATTGCTCCTGCTTTTGGCCTTGGTGCAGAATGGGCCTCTCCTCCCTCACAGCACCAGGATGTGGACCCCCTGCCTCTTCCTCCCAGGCGGGCCTCAGGGCTCGACACCCTGCTGTGCGACTCCTGACTTCCCTGGCACAGCCTCTCTATGCACTGGGCTGGCACTCTATAAGCTTTCACTCCTCCCCCCCACCCCATCTCTACAAGCACCACAAGGTCCAGGAGACGGCCCTTGCTGCCCTTGCAAGCGGCTCTCACCATCCTGGGGCTTCCCTGGTTTGAAAGATGCCAGTGTCCAAAGGTGGCCGAGGACAGCGGCTGTGGGGTCTCAAACAGCCTGCGGATGGTTGCTGCTGTGGGAAACCGCCCAGAGCCCCCTCCACGTTAAATATGCCCCCCACCCCACCACGCCTCTGATTATTTTCTTTGGGAATACACACGGTCCTGGGAGGACTGGTATCTGAGTGCTTGAGATGATTGAGGGCACAGCCAAATCCCCTGCCCCACCACCCTCTTCCCACTGGCATTTCATTGTCCTCCACCCTCTGTGCCTCTGGAGAGGGGCTGGTGTCAGGCCTCGGGCCGGTGGGGAGCCAGGAAGTCTTGGGAAGGCCCCAATGACCCATGTGACCCCTCGTGGTGCCCCACCCTGTCCCACACCCACAGCCATCGCCTCCACCCTGAGCCTCCTGAATGGCTCTGAGAGCACCAGGCTGTTTACCGTCTCCAGGGAGCTGCTTCCGGGCTGCATCCGGTGTGCCGTGGTGGGTAACGGAGGCATCCTGAATGGTTCCCGCCAGGGTCAGAACATCGATGCCCATGACTACGTGTTCAGGTATGTGGGGCAGGGGCCAGGGAGGAAGCAGGAGAGGAGCTGGTCCCCAGCCAGCCCCCGGGGGAGCATCACAGGTGAGGGCAGGGGCCAAGGCAGCAGTGGCCTCAGGCAGCTCAGCACTTGTAATGGGCAGACAGGCACGGACAAAGGCATTACAGAAACAGGCCCTGAAGATGAGTGAGGGTGTGGTCGGCTAAGGGGACCCAGGAGGAAGGAGCTGCCAGGGTCAGCTTTGTCCACTTCACAGGGCATCCCTTCAGGTCCCGAGTTGTGGGGATAGGGCTAGTGACCGGGCACTGGGGCTGCTGTGGGCAGAGGGAGTGACAGAACCCTGGGGATGGAACAGGGACAGGCGAGGCCCCCTGGGGATGGAAGTAAACACGCAGCATCGTGTAGCCACAAGCAGGCTGATGGGCCTCTGTTTGGACCAGACTCAATGGTGCTGTGATCAAAGGCTTTGAGAATGACGTGGGCACCAAGACCTCCTTCTACGGTTTCACTGTAAACACAATGAAGAACTCCCTCATCTCCTACTCAAACCTGGGCTTCACCTCTGTGCCGCAGGGACAGGTGAGGCCGCTGATGGGCACACCGTTGTCACTGACAGTCGGTGCCACTGTTTCCCAACCCGCATCTGAGGGGTGGGCCACAGGGTTCCCAAGCCCCAGCCCAGGGCATAGAGAGGCTGTGCCAGGGTCTTGGGTCCCCGCAATGCAGCCACTGAAGGGGCGGATCTAGGCAGGGGTGCCCTGTGGTTTCAGGTGGCTCAGGACAACTCTGGGGTGGAACATGAATGGGTAATATTGACTGAAAGCTTATGGAGTGCCAGGCACTTACAGAGGCCATGCCAGCCCTCTCTTACTGGTGAGGAGACTAAGGCTCAGGGCCCCTTCAGTCAGTAAAGCAGCGGTGGGGCTGGATTCAAATCCAGACTCCCCCCCACCCAGAGCTCACGCTACACACAGTGGGAGGGTATTTACTGAGTGCCTCCCCCCTTCCCAGCGCCGGATACAGGCATCACAGCAGCCCCTTTCCAGAGGGCAGTGTGTCCAAGGCCACCACCCAGCCAGAATCATCAAAATCCAGGCCCCTCTGACCGCAGTGCTAGGGTTGTTTCCATTTCTCACGCTGCCCACTGGAAGAATGATGTGTGCCCTCCTGAGGGCTCACAGCAGACCGTGCAGGAAGCTGAGGTTCAGAGCAGTTGAGGAAAACATGCCCAGAGCCCCAGCTTTGGAGCAGGAGAACTGGAATCTGAGTCTGTCTGCCGCTTCCAGGTTCTTTCAACCACAGCTAGTTGCTGTAACACAGTGCTTCCCTTCTAGAGTGGGCTGGTTACCACATGCTGCGGGGAGGTCCCAGGATAAGGGTTCTGGGATGCTCAACAGGACTGGTTTGAGTTTCTAGACGCTTCCTCCTCTGACCAGGGAATTCAGGGGTGTCCTAGCCACAGTGTCTGTGCGCCGAGGCCTCTTTCAGCTCGTGACAGAACAAAATGGGACAGCTCCATTTCTGGTGTAGCCACAGAACCTGTAGGCATTATCTATAACTGCATGACAAACTACCCCCAAACCTAGTAGCTTTAAACAACAAGCACTGATCATCTCACAGTTTTCATGGGTCAGGAATTCAGGAGCAGCTCAGCGGAGTGGTCTTGGCTCAGGGTCTCCCAGGCAGGATTGGCAGGGGCTGCAGTCCTCAGGCCTGCCTCCAGCCGGAGCTCCCTCACAGCCCTTGCTCCCCCCCGAGTGAGCGGTCCCAGAGAGCAAGGGAGCGCCAGTGCCTCGTATGACCCACTTTCCAAAGTCACATACCCTTCCTTACTTCCACTTTTTTCTACGCATTAGGAAAATTTTGTTCATTAGTCACTAAGTCCAGCCCACACTCAAGGGGATGGCAATTAAGCATCACTTCTTGAAGGGAAGAGTATCAAAGGATTTGAGTACTGAAACCAGCAGGGTACCTGAAAGTGGGAATTACAGGCATAAAAGGGAAATGCTCCCGTCAGGGCACAGACTGGGTGCAGAGCCGTCCACTCTGAGCAGGATCTTGGCGTGGTCTCGTTCCCACTGCAACTGTTTCTCTGTCACTCCGACAGGACCTGCGCTATATTTTCATCCCCTCAGACATCCGCGACTACGTGATGCTGAGATCGGCCATTCTAGGTGTGCCTGTCCCTGAGGGCCCCGATAAAGGGGACAGGTGAGCAGCCAAGCAGGGGGCAGGGCATGGTAATGCTCCCAGGGTCCACTGTCGGATGGGAAAGGTGGGTGAAGGTGGCAAGAAAATCCCCAAGAATTCAACAGAGCATTAGAAGATTAAGCTCTTTTTTCCTACCCCCAGGAAAGCCTAGGTAACGCTGCTGGTCCCCAGGGACCCTCCTGACAAGGCAGGCTGTAGGTTCAAGGGGCTCCTTTCTGAGCAGGCAGGCCTGGCCCCTCAGCTTCAGGCTGCTGTCCCCACAAACAACCCAGCCACCCAGCCAGTGGCCGCCGCAGGACCTGTCCACAGCTGGCTCTGCTGTCCTGTTTGAGCACACTGTGTCTGGAAACCAAGAGTGGGGGCCAGTATCCATTCCATTCCTCCTGGCGGGCACCCTCCCAAGACTGCCCATGAAATGGGAGAGCAGGCGACGTGGGTCCAGTGTCCGGCGAAGTGGGAACAAAGGGCCCTCTGTCTTTTCTCCCCCACCTTCCTGGGCAGCAGGCCTGTGCCCAGCTCTTTTGAACCATGTCCTGGCCTCATCTAAACCTTCTCCCTGTGGTGCTGAGACAATTTCTTGTCCCCGAGTCAGGTTCTTAGAAATCTGCGCCACCCCCGGGACAAAGACCCGCCTCCTATCTCGGTGGCCCCAGGACATCTCACCCACCGTGAAAGAGCAGCTTCTGAGGCCTCCTTGGGGGTTAAGCCCTCAGAGGCCAGGCTGGCTCCACCAGCCCTGCCCTGTGCCCCACCCACCTCGTGATTACCTAACAATCCCTTGCAAGAGCTCACAATGCTGCACCTGGTCATGAGGGTGGGCTTTGTGACCCGGGGCGGGACTGGCTCTTGGGGGGCTGGCTCAAAGACATCGGGCGGACATAAGCCTCCCCAGCACCAATGAGCTCCCCCTCCCCTACCCCTAATCCGTCCCCTACCCAGTCCCCTACCCAGTCCCGATCCAACCACACCAACCAGCAGCCCTACGCCAGCGCCGGTGGCTCAGCCCCTTCCGCGTCCCCCACCCGGGGGTCTTCCTCCCGTCCCCCCTCTCACCCTGCCACCCCAAATGCCTCACAGCCCTCTTCCCGGGCTTCCTCCCTGACCCCTAGCCCTCATGTCCAGCCTCGAGGGTCTGCCCAAAACATCACTCCACCCACCTCCAAATCTCCCTCCCAATCTGGCTTAAAATCTCTCTCTCGAAACTCTTCCCAAACCCCCCCTGTGCCCGGCGCCCAGTCCCCGTCCCACAGCCCTGCACCCTCGGCTTCCTACATCGGGCCCATTCGGGGCATCCCGCTCTACATCGCCCCCTATGTGCCCCGCTTCCTGAAGGAGCCCCCCTTCTTCCAGCCTCCTACCTCACCACTCCCCCAAAACCAGTGCTTCCCCTGCTCCTTCCCCTGCCCCTCCCAGAACCGAGAGCGCGCGCCCCCTGCGTCTCTCTACTTCCCTCTCCTCCCACCCCCTCCCCACCACCCGGTCAACTGCTCCTACCCGACTCCTCCCGCTCTGTTCACACCCCCCTCCTCTCTCACGTACACCCCGCCCTTGGAGGTCCTGGTGAGCGGGAAGCCGCACGTGGTCCCCACGGTGCTGCCCGCCACCTTCTACACCCCCTTCTCCCGCTACTATGCCCAGCCCCGCTCCTACCGGTCCACACACCGACACCGTCCCGGCGCCTTTCCCCTCTCCTCACTCCCCAACGGGCCGTACGACGGCACCGGCCGCTCTGTCCACTTCTATCGTGGGTCCTAGGCCTCAGACCTATTTTGGACCAGAAGCCTCCGCCAGCAAATTCAAGCTACTCCATCCAGACTTCATCAGCTACCTGACAGAGAGGTAGGTGGGGGTAGGGGTGGTGCTGGGAAGAACTGCTCCTCCCCCCCCCCCCCGCCCCCGGCTCCACACCCACCGGCAGCACCGGCTTTATCCCCCCAAGGATGAAACCCACAGGGGGGCCATGTACGAGGACACCCCAAGCACTTATACTGCTTCACTTACTACTTTATTTGAATATTATACCTTGATGGAGGTGGTGTTCTATCAGTCAAGGTAGATGGGAAATGGAGAGGGAACTCATCAGGTTTCCTTACTAGGGATGTTCAGAAAGGCTTAGGCCGGGCATGGGGGGACCACAGATGTGGGGCTGTATTGGGACCGGCAGAAGCCGAGCTGTCATCACTTTCAGGCCTGAACACAGCTCAGACACGGGAGACCATGGGGAGGAGCCTGGGGAACACCTGCCTGCAGATCCCAAGCCCCACCCCCCCCTCCTACCAGTGGTTCTCAGCAGGAGGCAGGTCAACTGTCCTGGTCTGGAGACATTTTTGGTTGTCGCTAGGAGAGCGTGAGTGCCACGAGTGGGCAGAAGCCAGGGCGGCTGCTGATCATCCTACGATGCACAAGACAGCCCCTGCAACAAGCAACTATCTGGCCTAAGTAACAGTAGTGCTGCAGCTGAGAAACCCTACTACAGCCCAGAGGCTGGCGTCCTAAGACACAGAGCAGGCCAGGGGTGGCAGGTGGGTCTGGGAGGCAAACTGAAGACCACTCAACAGAGGAAGACCAGGCTGAGAGGCTAGGCAATTTGCCTGGCAAAGCCTAGATGAGAATCCAGGGCTGAGGTCAAGCCCTGTGGTCACCATACTGTGGCCTCACTTTTGGACTGTTGTGGGTGCCTCTGAATGTATGTACGTGTGCACACACGTGCATCACCTCGCCAGTGCCTCCAGTCACAGGACCTGTGTGCTCTGTCCTCATACGTGGCTCCTGCTTGGCCAGTCTGGAGGTAGAAGCTTAGGTCTCCGCCTAAATAACTAGGCCACCTATGCCCTAGACACTGTGGCGCAGGAGGGTGTTGCCGAGAGAAAAGGTGAGTTAGACTGGATTCAGGCTTCTAAAGAGTGGGAGAAAGGGGAAGGCTCTCACCTGCAGTCCTTTGGGAAGACCTGTTCCTCTTTCTCACCCCGTTACCTAAGGTGTTATTTCAACCAAGGATTTTTGCATATAGTTCATTTGGTCTTTTCCCAAATAGGGGATGGGTTGGGGTAGAAGGGCCGGAAATTTCTGCAGTTTTCCAACCGAACTGGTGTAATGGCACAACCATCAAGCTAGTGTGCAAGACCAAAAGTCTTGAGTCTTGATGGCTCTTTTTGATTCCAGGTTTCTGAAATCCAAGTGGATTAACACAAAATTCAGAGACCTATACATGCCTAGCACTGGAGCCCTCATGTTGCTGACAGCACTGCATACCTGTGACCAGGTAAGAGGTCTTCTCTCTCAGGAGCCCACAGCAGCAGAGTAGGTGTGAACGGAACCTAATTCGCTCCATGATATCCTCTACATGAGGCCTGCTAGCCCAGATCTGGGACTCTGGGCCCCTATCCTGTGAGGTAAGGATGCCCCAGCTGCAGGAGTGATCTTGGTCTCGGGAACGGGATGGAAGAAGTGCTCTTCAGGGTCCCTTATAGGACAGTCCCCTGTGCCAGCCTTGCCTTCCCAATCACAGCCACCTGCCCCTGGGCTGGCTTCTTACACCCCCTCTGCCCCAGGGCAGCTGCTCCATATGGTATTTAAGACACATTTTATCCAACTGCTCTTGTGAAAGCAAAATCTTCTCAACAAAAGTGGGCAGAGACATCTTTTTGTGAGGACATTCTAGGCAGCCTTCCACACAAGGAATCTCTGAAATCACTGTATGAGACATTCTCGATGGGGTGGTGCCCACGTGACGTGCGCGGAGACAGAGGCTGAGAAGCAGTTTTCAAGAAAAGGCAGTGACCCACACTGAAGCCAACACAAGAACTGAGGCCAAGCACCACTGGACTCTGGTCACCTTTTCCCAGTTTTAAACAGGAGGCTCTTGCCTGCAGTCACCGTTAGAGTAGGAGGTAAGGGGCTTTCCGCCTCTGTCTTGAGCACAGTGATGATCACAGCTTTGGTGTCACAGACCTGAGTTCAAATTCCAGCCCAGCTACTTACTAGCTTGTGACGGGGGACACATGTTTGGTTACCTTTCTGAGCCTGTTCCCCATTTGTAAAATGGGGACAATATCTACCTAAGATTGTTGTAAGGCTGAGTGAGAAAATGCAGAAAGAGCACAGTTCGGGGCATTAAAGTGTGGGCGGGAACTGTTTATCCTCACCTTCACACAACACAAGGCAGCTGGGAAGGGGGGGACATGGCTTTCTAAATTCACGTCACTTTACACATAGGGGAAGCGCAATAAATGCTAACTCAACGACTGTCCTTGTCCAGGTTAGTGCCTATGGATTCATCACAAGCAACTACCAGAAATTTTCTGACCACTATTTCGAACGAATAAAGAAGCCACTGATATTCTACGTGAACCATGATCTGTCCCTGGAAGCCACCCTGTGGAAGGACCTGCACAAGGCTGGCATCCTTTGGCTGTACCAGCGCTGACCCTGAAGCACCCAAGACCTTTGTGGTTTTGCAGAGCTGAGGCCCTTGGCCCCTCAAGTGGCCAAAGCTGCCTTCTGGTCTTTTCAGCCTGAGAGGGGCTCCAACTGTCCTTGACCCTCCCCCCCTTCTTCCCTACAGAGGACACCGAGTGGATGTGTGACAGTCACTGAAGCCTATTCTTTGTGGGACACCCCACCTTGTCCTCAGCTCATCCAAGAAGACTCTCCCCTGGTCTGAGGCAGACATCCCAACCCTGGCCAAGAAAAAATGGACTGCTCTCTGCTGGATTTGTCTTTAAAGCTGAAGGTAACACTCTCAAGGGGAGACTGACCCTCACCAGCGTGAGGCACGCATCCTTCACAGCTGAGCGCTCCCACGACAGTAGTGGCACGGAGTGACCAGGAGGTCAGTGGAGCGGCTCAAGGTCTCTCAGTTAACAAAGAACAAGCAGCAGTAGAAGCAAACGCACACTTCTCAGCCCAAATCCTCCCACTAGCGTGTCCAGCTTCACACAAACTCCAAAGCAGTTCAACTCAAGGACATGTCGGAACAGCCTTGCTGAGAACAGGACCGACACACTTCTGCCCCCAGATAAAGTGGGAGCACAAAAGGCAGAATGTGATTTGAAACTAGATAATTGCATAAATGGTGGATAACCACTGTGTCTGTGTGTGTTGGGGAAAGTAGTATATCATGCAGGGTGCTTAGCACAAAGAATTCAGAATTCAAGAACCACGGGAAGGTTCTGGTATTTGATGGGAGTCAACCACGCAGAAGGTTGCTGGCCTCTGATTAAAGTCCCACTGGACATGTCTTACCACCTTGTCACCAAAAGGACATTACTGGGTAATGAACTCTCATTATCGGACACTGAACATCATGGCTTCAATAATTTGACTTGATATAGGCAGTTTTATTTTAGATTACATGGGCTTCTATTAGAAGTGTAAACCAACTGAGTTATCACCATACTACCCCTTAAGCAAGCCCTGGGATTTACTGTCCTGATGTCTGGTCTGATGTTGCTACACACCGTACCCGGCAAGGCAGTGGAGGGGGCGGGGGGATGTCTCCACAGGTCTGGTAGGCAAGAGCCTCCCTGCCCAAAACCTGGCCCTTGGGTCTGTGGTTTTGAAGGGATGATCCTATCAGCACACCTAACAAGAGCGATGAATCAAAATGCTACTTTAGAAATTGAGACATGATTAAGTGAATGGACATTTAGGCTTTCTAAAGCAGCTACTTGAGAAACCATAGCTTCCCGATGCCTGGACCCATTTTTATCCATACTTTATTTTTCCCTATTCCCATCACACCTGTAGTTACCAAAACCTGTCAACCGGTTAGAGGGGTATAAGATCAATTTAGTGGGAAACTTAAAAACACCAAAACATCTGATTGCATCCTGTTACCCGCAACTATTCTTCTCTGAAACTTTCACTTATAAAAGAATATGCTGATTCACAGAATAAAACATTGCTTTTACATGGGTCTCAATCTGAAATCCACAAATGCTAGTAAGTCAGTTTTTAAATTTTTTAATTTGTTTCAAAGTTAAACCCAAGACACATTGACTTCATAGGAAATCCACTGAGAAATGTTTTTCTAGGCTGAACACCTCTTTCCCGTCAGTCTCCCCCAACAGAGCATGCACATGTTAATTACTTAATTTTATAATCACTGCTGTCCCACCACTATACCAAGATCACCTAAACTATGTGTGTAGTATTCTGAATGTTCTTATTTATACCCTAATTTCACTAACTGCAAACAATTTTCTGGGATACCCTGTTACTTGAATTCTTTGACTACTTTTGAAGACGAAGTCCAAAGAACTCTTAAATGATTCTCCTTTGGTGGGGGAGGGTATTTTATAGGCATTAGCAACTAGCACCTGGGGCTGTGCTGATCCCATCTGGCATCACTGGGAGGCAACCTATAAAACCAAAGAATCATTTGATGCAGCAGCCAACTAAGAGACTCAAAACTGAAGGTTAAATTCAAAGAAAAAACTAATATAAAAATTGGTAACCCTAGAGGAACTCATTCTAAGCAGTCAATCATTATGCGTGTGTGTGTGCATGTGTGTGTGTGTGGAAGGCACAACCAGATCAATTCAGTGCAGCCTGGTAGGTCCCAGATGACTCTCCTTTTCGGGAGACTGGGATCTGAGGGAGCAGAATCTGGCAAGTGGCCAGTACCAGTGAAGAGCAGCCATGAAGTGCTGGCGACATTTATATTCAACCCCCCTCTGGAGTCAAACCTACAGGTTCGGGAATTCCCTGGCGGTCCAGTGGTTAGGACTCATCACTCTCACTGCCAAGGGCCAGGGTTCAAGCCCTTAAGATCCCACAAGCTGTGCGGTGCAGCTTAAAAAAACAAAAACAGAAACAAACCTACAGGTTCACTTGGGTCCCACAGAGCAGTCAAGTCCACTCAGAAGCAGACTATAACCCAGCAGGTAGACTTTCCCACTTGCTAACATGTCCTTTCGCTTTGTTTTACTTCCAGCTATAAGCTGCTTGGACCGGTTTTCAGGCTCTTTAAATCTCACTCCAAATATAGCTTCCTTGGTGACCGAACAAATATGTGACCTTACGTATAAAGAGCTGCACACACCTCCCAGCTTCAACAGAAAAGAAAGTCAATCTGTGTCCAGTTCAAGCCTGGCATTTAAATGGGAACAAAGCCCAGCGCCACTTTGCTACTCTCTTGCGCACATGCCAGCCGTGCCATTCAGACAGAGCTGAGCTAACGCCAGGAGAGCTCCCTGGTGTTAACAAAGCACCTGGAAACCAAATCGCTCTGCTAGTGCCACTGTACACCGTCTTTCGTGAATGTCAGGATACGGTGCAAGGGCAAGAGGTCAGATAGTCCTGAAGTGTTCTCACTGCCACAGCTGGCATACATCTGCCATTCCCGTCTGTTTCAAACAGCGCATTCATTTTCTTGAAATATGTGACAAGCACTCTTTCATTCCACAGTAAGAGTATAAACCAAATCTGGGCCACTTGCCCATTTCTGCCACCTCTTATAGCCTGCGCCCTCAGAGCCATTAATCAAGGGGCCTAAAGTGTGACAGGACAGCCACACTACTGGTTTTCAAGCTGCAGAGGGATGATGCATTAGGACTGGGGTCTTGGCATGGTATGCACAATTCCCTTTGGAGTCCATTCAGTGCGATCCCTTATGCAGCCTAAACTTCTTTTAAGAGCACAGGGCCAGCCTCTTAAGCCTCAGAACAGATTGTTTTCCCTCAGTTGAGATTTTCAGACAGGGATAACTAACCATCATAGGCTTGTGGGGCTTCTTTGGGACATGTAAGATGGAAAGAGAAAGCTTACAAACAACAGGAGAAGAATCATCATTTCACTTGCTTCAGGCAAAGCAGTTCAATTCTGTCTCACTCACTGCAGACACCTAGCGAAGAAAACAAACCTATGTCAAAGTCTCCCTGTCACTCAGCACAACTCAAAAGGCCAGGACAGGGGAAGCAAAAAGAACACTCCACCCAAGCCTGTTCCAAAGATCTTCTCTATTACACACACGAGAGAAATTCCGCCTCGGGTCCAGGGCAGCTGAAACGGCACTGCTGCTAGTTAGCGTCTTGTTCTGGAGCATCCTTTTCGGCCTCAAACTGAGGCTGAGACTGTACCTGGCGAGGAGAAATTGCAAAGAAAAACCTATTCAAGAAGATATACACAATCTCTCTCAGGTAGCTCACTTTTAAATCAAGCATTAAAAAAACAAAGAAACCAGGCCTAAATTTTCTCTAAAGCAGACTTGGGAAACTGAGTCTCAGATATACAAATTCCACACAGAAAGGCCTTTCTTTGCCTTCAGACAGGGATAACTTCACATCATCATGGACTCAGCGCCCACCCCTCAGCCAGGCCGCAGCACTGTGCCCAGCTGTACCCAGCAGCCCAGACCCGACACGCTGACAGGTCCTGTCCTTTTAAAGCCAGGGTCTCCCTTAGCACAAAGTGTCTAGCAGCCAAGTATGGCATATATATTCCAGCATCTTTCTGGTGTCAGTAAAATGCCTGAGACAGTGCGGATTACTTCTTTCAGCCAGACCACTGAAGGCCAGCTGCACAAAGGGTACCTGATGCCAAGAGGAATCGACATCAAACAAGGTCATTTCTCCTTCACTCACCTCTGTGTGCAAAACAATACTGCAGAGCAACCATGTGGCTTTCAGTGCTTTAAAACAGGGATTATAGATCTGCCCTGAGAGCTACTTAAAAACAGCCAGTACTATAATCTTGCTGTCATAAAAATCCCTGAGCTAAAAGTAGATCAGCTCATCTAACTGTTCCTCCGTACCCGCTCTTAAATGGCCACACACAATTCTTGGGCTGCACTCCAGAGCCATCTCATCATGGCCGGAGGTGGGGTCCAGGAACGTGTGTACTACTTCAAACCGCTGTAGGTGCACAGCCAGGTTTGAGAAGCACCATTCCTGTTTTTACAAACTGAAGAAATAAGGCTCTGGTGCGGTCACCTGGTAAAAGGCTGAGACTGGAGTTTAGATCTCTCAAGTTAGTCTAACACGCGGTTTCAACCTACCGACGCTTTGGGTGGGTAGCTCTTTGTCGTGGGGGCTGTCTTGCACACTGCAGGGTACTTCGGGGCGTCCCAGCGCACCCTGACCCCTAGTTGAGAACCACTGGCCTAACTCAGTAACTAGTTGTTTAACTATACTTCAATAAAGCTTAATAGTTTCTTTTGGAATAAGCTGCGGTAATTTTGTTACAATCTGGTTGAGACACACCTCTTTACAACTAACATTAAATCAGTGACATTTTCTAAATTAAACAAAAAAAAAAGCTTAATAGTAATAATAACGCCCCCCTACCTCCCAAAATCAATTAGCTATATTTTTATGGTTCTTTTAAAAAAATAAATAAATAAATAAACCCTAGCCGTGTAACTACGCGTGAGTGAACTCATTGTCTCCTTTTACTTACTCAGTAGCAACTCAGGGAAAATATCTACCTCATGTAGGGTTGTAACAAACACTGTGAGGCTGCTTGGCAAGGGATCTAGCAAAGAATTCCATACCACTTCTCTCATCCGGCCACTAATACTCCTGGAAGACCCACACATCTCGGAATCTAACAGACCAATACTTAAAGGGATCATAACCTATGCAATTCTGTGAAAGAGCAAAAAAATCTTACCTTTTAGAGAAATTTCATCACGAAGATCCTTACACTCAGTATCTCTGGATGATGGTTTTCATGTGACTTTTTTCCAAGTCCACAGCCAACATCTTTAACCTAAAAGAGAAATATGGATAACACACTTCATTCTCACAGAAACAAACTTAAGATACTGATTCTCAAGAACGGTGTTTAAAAAAGTTGAGCCTCAGCAAGTCAGAACTCCTCACAAAAGATGTCCTTTCAGACAGGGATAACCTTAAATCATCCTCAGCTCAACCAGTAACAAAACATTTCTAAATCCCAGCCAACCAAACCTCATTTTCCAAGTCTTCCTTTCACCCCTGTACGCAGTGGCATCCACTTCGATTTCAGTGACACCTAGTGGCCCCGATTACACTGGCTCAGGCCATCCTCAGCTCTGGATTCTAGGCAGGACCCTAACCGGACCTCTGTGTCAACCCGGATTCACAGAGCTGAACTTCAGAACAGAGTGTGAGGGGGCGGTATGTGGTAGGCCTTCACACCATCTCACCTTTCCCACTTCTGGTGCCCACCCAGGTCTTGCCTGCATCCATTCTTACTCATTTCAGGGTTCCATTCGCTAGTTTTAAGCTTCAACGTGCACGTCGGCTTCTCACCGTCTCTGCAGATGCCAAACAAAGGCCTGTGGGGAACGAACACATGAGCATGTTAAGGGTCGTTGTAAAACTACGGCCTTACAGCTTTCCAAACAAAGTCTACCATCCCACTGGTTACCATCTGTGGAGTTACATAAAAACTGACTGGGGCCGTCCTCAAGGCACTCGAGGAGGAGGCGAAGCATTCAGCCGTTAACCCCTGAAGTGAACTGAGAACCGTCCCTGTCAGTCTGCCCCGTGTAAAGACCTGGGGACCCGTTCAGAAGCACATGGGTGTCTGCGAGGCCGGGGAGGGGGGCGCGGGAGTTGCGCAATACGGAAGGGCCGCTCTCCCCCAGGAGGGCCGCTCCGACGCCAAGGTGGGCTTGGGCTCTCCCCCCTCAGTAATGAAAACTCGCGCCCTTTGGAAAGCGTTTTCCCAGTTATCTCAGCTAATCCTCCCAACCACCCTATTGGCGGGGAGACCAGGCTTAAGCGTCACCATTTCTCCTTCGAGGAGGGGGCAGCCAAGTGTGTTAGCGCCGTGTCAACAAAGACCCCGTTTTCCCACCTCCGCAGCCTTACCGCCGCCAAAGGTCCGAGGTTGCTGGCCTAGCTCGGACCAGCCTGAGGCCGCCATGTCTTCCAGCCACGAGACCGGCCCCGAAAAGAGAGAAAGCTCGCGCCTGCGCGCAAGTTCTTCGCGGCAGTCTCGCCGGAACTCTCGCGCTATTGAGAAAAGGCTGATGGGAAATGTAGTGCAAACAGCCGCCGTTGCGGGGCAGCCGCGTTCTCAGCGCGGCTCTGAACCCGGGATTAAATGGTGGCCGCCGCCAGGGACAGTAGAGAGCCCGGGGTGGGAGGCCTGCTCCGTGTAGAACCACGGCCGTTAGAAAACGAAGATGGACTGTCGCTTCGGCCACAAAGTCATTTATCTATTGAGTGAACAGGGTGTCCCTGGCCGAGACTGGGTGGGCGGTGGAGGTCGCAGAAAACTCGAGGGGACTTCACGAGAGGAACGGTTGAGGGAACTGAGGCCCTGCTGGATTTCGTTCTTAATTGCTCTGCGGATTTTATTTGGGGCGGGGCGAGTTCGTCTGGGGTGGTTGGCTGCGTTAGCGAAGAGGAGGGAGATTCCCGGGGAATTGTTCGACGTCCCGCTCAGTTGCTCTTAGTTGGGGCGAGAGCAGTGGGGCACGGGCGCGGCCGGCAGAGGGCGCCCGAGAGCGACGGGCTGGGCCGGGCTCTAAATTACCCTGAACCCGGGGGCTTATCCCCGCGCCACAGGTCCCGCCGCCGCCTCTGGGGTGTGGCTTTAATTCCGACAAGGAAAAATAATCAAATTACGAAAAGAACTGAGAAATAGTGTAATACCCTCTGCTACTCCTGAGTGTTGATTTTCAGGTAATCACCCCGGCTTCATTTTTGAAATAACAAAAGGGCAAAACAACAACTAGAGTCAGAGCCAGAATTTACACCTATTTGGAAATTGGTTTAAACTTGCAAGACCACGAAGCCTTTTCTGCGTTACCTTCTCCCCATGCTCATCAGCCGTTCAGCAGTGATCTCAGTGGCATTGAGTCTGGATTAAATTGTTCTGTATATGGTAATACACTGTGGGTACTTATTTTCAAGTTACCACATTTGTTAATGTTTGCCTCCCTCAATTGGATTGTGAGCTCTTCAAGGCAGAAGTCTATTTTAATTTGTTTTTTCTTTTTAATTTCCTCACAGGCCTAGTTGGTATTCGACTGCCTCTGCTCACAGTAAGTACTCCACAAATATAATCATTAACTCAGCAATAGCTTCTATCGTGTGAAATTGGCCCTTACGTTTCTCTATCTTACCCTTGAAGACAGATTATTTTGTATAATACCGAAAGAATGGGGTCTGTCCCTGCAAACTAAATTCCTTTCATCTCAGACTCTAAGTTTGGAATTTGCCAAAAGCTGCCTGTGTGTAGGCAGGTAATCTGCAGGCAAAACAATAATGATAGCTAACACTTCATAGCACTTACTGTGTGCCGTTCACTCCTCGAGTACTTTACGGATATCAATTCGTTTAATCCTCACCACTGCACAGTGCAGTGCATTATCACTACCCCCGTTTTACAGATGAGGAAACAGAAGCATTGAGAGATGATGAAATTTGCCCCAGTTTACACAACTAGTAACTGGTGGTGTCAGGGTTTGATCCCAGCCTGTAGAGTCTGTGCTTTTACCACAAAGTTATACTGCACCGTGTGTGTATATATATATATAAATGGATCTTATATATAAGGGTTTTTGGTTTGGGGGGAAGGGGAAGGAAGAGGGATTTTGTGTGTTTGCATGGGTGGTTAGGGAGGAAACTGGGGGGGAATGATGGGCACCTGTTGCACTGTTTTGAGCCACTTTCTGGCAGGAAGATTTGAGGCTGAGAGCCTGCTCAGAGCTGATCTGTGAAAGGCAGAGGCTCTGGGCTCTGGCAGGTCTGTCTTGGGTCCCAGACTAGTTGCCACCCAGTGTGCAGTGAGGGCCACTTGTCACAGCTCGAGAAGGGCCACTGTGCCAGAGGCCACAGTGTAGCTTTCACACCTGACAGGGCACCTAGTGGAACAGCAGCAGGCTCACGGCGGATGGCAGTGTCACGGGCTGCTGGGCTGTGGCCAAGCGGCCAGAGCAAAATGCAATGAGAGGCCTTGTGTCTGAGCACATGTCAGGTGCACTGCTTAGGCAATCCAGAAATAACTGGGAAAGACGTCAAAGAATGCACCAGAATTCCTGAATGAGCAGGCAAGGGCTCAGAGCTCTTGAGACGGAAATGCTAATGCCAGTGTGACTTCATTTGCACTCGTTGCTGGTGAGGTCTAGGACGTTTGAGTTTTACATTATTCAAGGCCGGTGTAGACCTATATTTATTAAATGGAAAGAGTCACACAGTCTAGTGATAAGTGACAGAAGTAGATCACAAGCTGAACAGGGCAAGAGTCCCCAGGGCTGTTCAAGGGACCTTGGCTCTGAGTGCAAAGGGGAAATCCGGTCAGCTGGCCTGCTGTGCTCAGGCGGTCAGCTCACTGAGTTCCAGTCACTGCTAGGATTTAAGACATGGTATCCGAAACCCACATATAGAAAACAGAGCCTTTAAATATTGAGGTGAATTTCTTAACCTGAAAAGGAATCTTTAATTTTATTAGTAAAAACATGAGGAGGGTAGGTATAGCCCAAGCAGCTGGCTGCTTAAATGGGAGCAGTTGCACCAGTGATATCCCGGGAAGTTCACCCGTGTGGCAGGCACTCTTAGTCCTGCAGCTGTCCTTCCTCCGTCTTACAAACAGCAGAGCTACTGGGCAAGCCCCTGCCCTGCCCGAAGGAGTGCATCTTGATTAGTCGGCCACAGAAAGCTATTCCCTTTGCCAGGAATGGTTTCAGGAAAGGGTCTGCGGCGCAGTTCTGCCAGGTTTGGGAACGTTTTCTAGTTTTTAATAACAGTAGCCTCTCTTCCGGCTTTGGGACATCGTGAGGAGATGCCTGAGACCACCGAAGCCATCTTGTATCCGTGAGGCCCGTTTCCCAGCAAGAGCGGAAGGTCTGCGGTGGCAGAGAGGAGACAAGAGCATGAACCCTTGAAGATGCTTTTGAACTGCTGGAGAAACCAGTCCCGAAGCCCCCTGCCTTCAGACCTTTTGTTTGATTCAGAGACACGTATTTTTACATGTTAGTGTTTCTGAATGTGGGAGGCATCTTTTGAGCAATGGCATCTTAGGTTCAGTGAAATACAGAGTGTGAGATTTAAGAAAGAAACCTCCGTGTTGTTTAAGCCGTCTCAAGTTGGGTGTTCTGTTAGAACCAAAATCATCCTGGGCTTCCCTGGTGGCACAGAGGTTAAGAATCTGCCTGCCAGTGCAGGGCACACGGGTTCGAGCCCTGGTCCGGGAAGATCCCACATGCCGCGGAGCAACTAAGCCCATGCGCCACAACTACTGAGCCCGTGTGCCACAACTACTGAAGCACATGCGCCTAAAGCCCGTGCTCCGCAACAAGAGAAGCCATTGCAATGAGAAGCCCGCACACCGCAACAAAGAGTAGCGCCTGCTCGCTGCAACTAGAGAAAGCCCGCGAGCAGCCACGAAGACCCAACTCAGCCAAAAAAAGAAAAAAAAAGAAGAACCAAAATCATCCTAAATGATATGATCGACATTTTCCGAATTTTTTTTTTTTTTTAATGATTATTCTCTGGAAGGATGGGTCGTGGCAAAATAAAGAGGAACTGACACACTCAAATTACCATCCTGAAAAAAAGTAACAGCCGGTGTATAGTGGTGACTCCATGCCAGGCACTGCTCTAAACACCTTTTTTAAAAAACCACTTTATTGAGATCTGAGTGACATACAAAAAGCTGCCCGTATTTAATGTATAAAACTCGATGACTCTAAGCACCTTCAGTTTGCTCTCTCATTTGACTCTCACAACAGCCCTGTCATTATCCCCCGTTTTGCAGCCGAAGTGCAGAAGGATGAAAGTCATTAGTAAGTAGGGGCACTGAGAACTCAATCTAGCCTCCAAACCTATGGTCTTAACTGCTGTGCTGGATTTCCTGGAAAAATACGCTATGACAGTGGATCATGTTTTGTTAACTCTGGTGATTCTAATTCATCCAGCTAGAAAGCCCATCATAAAAGCACAGAGGACGTTTTCCCCTTCAATTTCTCAGGACTGTGAAAGAGGGCCACAAATCCTGTTCAGCAGAAATCCAGGACCATTGAACATAGCTTTAACTTCCTGGAGGAGAAAAAACGGAACAACACGTACCCTAATTATTGAGAATGGATGACCTTGGGTTGCGGTGGATTCTTTCCTGTGTTGACCAATAGCACACATTTCACTCGCCTGCTCGGCAGATCTGTTGCCTCTCATAAAATTATTAATGGGTTTTTAAAAAAATAAGTGAATTTGAAGAATACGTAATATCCCATTGACCTCTTCTGCTGTTTTCTGGACACATCTCTCCTTCCCAGAAACCCTGCCTTCTCACAACTGCTGCAGCACCTTTGCTCATGCTGTTTGTTTCCTTTGCCTTGACATTTCCGTCCCTTCCTCCTTCCCTCTGCGTAGCAAATCCCAACTCATGCTTCAGTATCCCCTTGCGAAATCTTACCTGAGGTGCTCAAGCAGTCCCCTAGCTCCTTCCTCAGCATCCCCACAGCAGGCTGGTTTAGCACACGCTCTGCTGATTCGAGCTGAGTAACCCCAAGCAGATGACTTCACCTCTCTCTAAGGCTCCTTATCTGCAACAGGAGGAGGCAGAGGCTCTCCCAAACCCCACAGGACGGTCTTAGGATTGTGCATGCAAAGCATCTAGCACGGCCGGGCACGAAGGAAGCACTCAGTAAGCAGCAATCTTATTATGTGAACATACATACTTCTTTTTTTTTTTTTTTTTTTTTTTATTTTTTGGATTTTCTTTTATTTATTTATTTATTTATTTGTTTATTATTTTTGTCTGTATTGGGTCTTCGGTTCGTGCGAGGGCTTTCTCCAGTTGCGGCAAGCGGGGGCCACTCTTCATCGCGGTGCGGGGACCGCTCTTCATCGCGGTGCGCGGGCCTTTCTCTATCGCGGCCCCTCCCGTTGCGGGGCACAGGCTCCAGACGCGCAGGCTCAGCAATTGTGGCTCACGGGCCCAGTTGCTCCGTGGCATGTGGGATCTTCCCAGACCAGGGCTCGAACCCGTGTCCCCTGCATTAGCAGGCAGATTCTCAACCACTGCGCCACCAGGGAAGCCCCATACTTCTTTTAATACTCACTGTTTTATGATTATTTGTTTTCGTGTCTGGCTTTTCTACTAGACAGTGAGCAAGGCAAGAGTCAAGTCTTTGTTCTTGTTTTTTGGGGGTTTTTTTTGAAACTCTTTAAGTCATCTTTTTTGAGGTGTAATTTACATACAATAAAATGCATCCATTTAAAATGTACAGTGCAGTAGTCCAATAAGGAATACACCTATGCAGCTACAACCCCATCACAATGTAGAACATTTTCATCGCCCAGAGATCCCCTTCACACCCTTTTACAGTCAAGTCTCCATACAACCCTGGCCCCAGACAACCACTGATCTGCTTTCTGTCACTGTAGATTAGTTTTGCCTGTTCTAGAATTTCATATAAATGGAGTCATACAGTAGGTACTCTTTTGTGTCTGGCTTCTCTCAATTACCCGTGTTGTGGCTTACATCAGTAGTTCATTTCCTTTTTAATTACTGAATATTATTCCATTGTATGAATATACCACAACATTTTTATTCCCGTGCATGTTGGTGGACCTTTGGGCTGTTTCCAGTTTGGGACTATGATTAATAAAGCTGCAATGAACATTTTTGTACAAATCTTTTTGTGGACATAAGTTTTCATTCCTCTGAGATAACTGCAGGGGAAACTGCCAAACGGGTTTCCCAAGTGCTTTGTGACACTTACACTCCCCCAGCAACATATTACAGAGTTACACTTGCTCCACACCCTTACCAACACCTGTTATGGTCAGTCTTTAATAAGCCATTCTGGTAGGTGTGTCATAATATCTCACTGTGGTTTTAACGTGCATTTCCCTGTTGACTATGGCGCTGAGCAACTTTCTGTGTGTTTGTTGGCCCTGTGTATACTTTTTTGTGAAATGTCTGTTAAAACCCTCCCTTTTTGTATTGGCCTATCTTCCTATTGAGTTGTGAAAGTTCTTTACATATTCTGGATACAGGTCCTTTCTCAGAAACTTGCTTGGGAGGTATTATCTCCCAGTCTTTCCAGTTTCGATCAAGTCCAGTTTATCCATTTTGCTTTTATGGTTAGTGCTTTCTGTATTCTACTGAAACGATTTTCCTTCCTCCACTGAATCACCTTTGTCCTGTCTTTGGATCTCATTGATCTGTGTGTATGTCCTTTGGAAAGCCCCCCACCCAGCACCATCTTGAACTCTCATCGTGTCTCCTCACCCTCCCCACGCCACAGGCAGGGAACTGTCTGAGGCAGACACTGAGGCAGTCCTGAGGTCACCGTCCTGTGTGCTGCGCATTGTCAAGTGTCTGTTTCTTATATTTTGCTCAGTTTTCTGGTTGTTTGTGGCAGGAAGTCTTAATTCATTTCTGTATCCACAGTGCCTGGCACACAGACACTCCATGCATGTCTGTTGAGTGAGCGAGTCCTTGTTAGCACCTCCAGACACAGTCTACCAGAGTCTCCTTTGATTGGGAGAAGCTGTGGATCCCCCAGAGGTCATCTGGTCCATCCCCTTCATCTTAGTAGACAGCTCCTTTCTTGAGGATGGTCATTAGTCCTTAACATCCCCAGCGCCAGCCCACCTGGGTTCAACACATGCCTATTAAATGGGGAGATTGAGGTCCAGAGAAGGAAAGGTCAAGTGACCAGGCAGTGGGTGGGCTGGCAGAACTGGACCTCCCAGGCCAGGATCTTGGTCTTGTACTAACTAGCAGGGTAGGCACTGCCTCTTATCGCTGTCTCATTCCCAACACCTCACACAGGATTTGTACATTGTAGGCTTCCAATACGTGCTTGTTAGATAGGAGCAAGTGAACAAATCGAATAGTTTCCTTTAATACTTAGTTTAGCTGGCTTCTGCGTGTGATGTTAAATGGGCGTGTGTGTGTTCACAGAAGGATGGGACTGGCCATTCCTACCCAGGCTCATAGGTCATGGGCATCAGTAACTCTTTCTTTTAATTTTCTCTCCACCCTCTAGGCTTAGTCCCCACTAGGGGGCATGTGCATTCCACAGAGAGGGTCTGCAGTTCTTAAGTGCCAGGACTTGTTTCCAGTTTGTCCGTGGATCCCTCTTGAAGCTACCTCCTGTGTCCGCATGCCCTGCGCCCTCCCCCTGCGAAAACAAACAGCTGCCCCTCGTCTAGCTCTGCCTCCAGCTGGGCCGCTGGCTGCCATCGTCTCCCTCCCAGGGGCTCTGCCCTGGTCGAAGGAGATAGAATGGCAGTGGCAGTGGCTCTCAGTGCTGGCCTCGCCGTCTGTCACCCCTGCCGGTGGCCACTGCTTCCTCCCTGAAGGGGATGACTGATCCTGGAAAGGCCGCTGTCCTCCTTCCCCTCAGCTGGTAGGCAAGGACTGGCCTTTCGGGACCCAGAGTCTGGTCTACCCTTGAACCCCAGGTTCCTGAAGAGAGAGCATGTGACTCACCCTGGCAAACGCCGCCCGGCCCACCTGCAAAGGCACTGCCGGGGTGGGGCCGCAGCTCTCATTCCTTGTGCCTGGAGGACGGTCACCCCAGGCTTTCCGCACAGCCCCCGCTCTAGACTCAGTTCCTTCCTCCCCCGACAGCCTCACAAGCTTTCGCATCAACGTTGCCCAGGCACAGGTCCTGGCTTTGCCACCAGCTGCGAGTGACCTTGAGTGAGTTCTGTGAACCTCACTTTCCTTATTGGGTAAATGAGGTTAACAGCAGTTCCTGCCTCATAAGTGAGACAATGCTTATGAATAAAGCTCTTGGTACAGCGCCTAGCACGGAATAAGTGTCTGAGACCTATTAGCCAGTATTAATAATATTAGTAGTATCATCATCATTATATTCAAGTAAACCTTAGTATGAGCCACTTGGCTACTCTCCTTCTTTGGAGGCTCACAGAGAAGCATTACTGCCTCTATCTCAAGGTCTTGGGCTTCTTCCTAACAGTGAGGGCCCTGCAGAGGGGCCCTGGGAGCCTGGGGGAACCAGTTGGGTCCCCTGCTGTTGTGCTGTGCCTTTGTGCCAGCCTCCGATAGGCGCCGGGTCCCCCTAGTCTAGGATCGGGGCCTGTGCTCTCTGCCCCTGCCCAGGACTATCCTGCCTGTAGACACACGGTCACACGTTTGGGGTGGGCGGGTACCCTCCCCGGTTGCATCTGCACCCTAGGGTGATGCCAGGCAGCTGTGGCGGCTGCTTCCCTTGCTCCCCCGCCCCACCCCCGGCACCTCGTCAGCTCTCTGGTCGTGCCCCAATCTCCGGGAGAGACTGGCAGCGGCGTGTCCCAATCTCCGGGAGAGACTGGCAGCGGCCCTGAGCTGCAGCCACAGAGGTAGCAGACAGCACCTCCCCGCTCGCTCCCGGCTGCTGCCCTCGGCCACCCTGCAGCTCCGAGCAGCCTTCTCCCTGTCACTCAGGCTCCCGTCAGTAGGGAGATTAGCATTCAGACGGAGGATGGAAAAGCATCAGGGCTACCACCTCCTGTCTCCTCTGGGAGCTGAGATTCATTCGGAGAAGCAGAGCCCGTTGTGGGGAAGGTATCCAGGCCAGGACCCTCCCACTGGAGGTTGGGACAGGGCTCTAGATACCCAGAAGCAACAGCGGTGTGCTCTGGTACCATCTCACTGGGTGCTGGGTCTTATTAGGTGGCCCCCACCCAGCAGTTCCACCCTCTGCTGTCCTCTCATTTGTTTCAGAGTTGCCCATTGCCCAGCTGGCGTGTATGTGGAAAGACAGGCCAGGAAGGGCCGTGGGGAGGGGGGGAGGGACTCTAGCTGTTCTGAACCTACTAATTGTTCTGAAATGACTAACTGTTCAGTAATTGACAGTTTACAAACACAATTACACTAGCTTACATATATTGAACACTCACTAAACATGGTAAGCCCTTGACACGCATTATCTAATTTAACACTACAATAATCCTGTGAGAAGGTTTACTGTTATCTCTGTCTTATAGATGAGGAAACTGAGGCACAGAGACATTCAGTAACCTACCCAAGGCCACAGAGGTAGGAAGTGGTGGTGGCGTCAAGATTTCAACCCGGTGCTCTGACTCTGGGCTCCTCCCTCTTAGATCCTTTATCGTTATTTCATAACAGCCCACACCCCGGACCAGGAGTGACCCAGCTCTGTCTCTCGAGTTGCCCTTAATCCCCCCTTCCTGTTATGGTCAGTCTACCAAGCCCCTGAACTTTCCTGCTCCCATTTCCAAGCAGCGACTCTTTCCAAGGAAATGGGAGGGGAGAAGGACTCAGCCTCTTGGGAACATTGGGTCCACCCCCGGCACGGGCTTCCTACCAGCTGCTGTGACAGGAGATGGTGGGCCGAGGAAGGGGCGCCTCTGTCCCGGGCGGCCTCCCGTAGAGGCGCTCTAGGCCGAGGGTGGCAACTCTGCAGCAGGAGCTGCCAATGTGCAGACTGTGCAGAGAGCCCAGGGGTGGGAGAGCCCTGAGAAGAGGAGGCGAGCGTGGGCCGGGTGTGTGGGGAAGGTGTAAACACAATCTGCTCCCCCCGAAGCCAGCCTGCTCCCTGGGGGAGAGAGCCCCTCCCGCCCAGCCCACATGGCACCCCGGCTGCCAGGGCCTGGGCAGCCTGCAAGCCCAGGCAGACACATCCCCCCACCTCCAGCAGCCCCTTCCTCTTGCTTTCCCTCCCTCCATCTGGAACCAGTCCCCAGAGGCACCTTCAGCTCCGGAGCAAGCTCTTAGAACAGGGCTGCAAAGGGGTGTCACTTCGTGGATGTGCGTCTGGGCCGTGAGCCAGCCCCGGTGCCACTAGGCGACCTTGGTCTGACAATTCCTGAGCCCAGTGGAAGGAGACAGGCAACTTGGAAATGGCAGAGAGCGGAGGCAAGGATGAAGTGACAGGAATATGGCAGATAGATTAGAGAATGGATGCATAGATAGGATCGGGCAATACAGACTGGGTCCCAGGAACGGTGCCCTCTGGCCCTCAGCCTGAGAGTCCTGTCACCAGGAAGGCTGAGGCCTCCCAGGAGAAAGACAGGCTGACGGGAGCTGAGACAGGTGGTCACGAACTCGTGGCCCGTGTCAGGTGGGCAGCTCCTTCCCTTGGTGAGACCCTTCCCCTGCCTCCGCCCTGCCCTACTTTTTGAGGCTCCCACAGAGCTGCCAGGCTCCCTGCAGCAGCCCCTCCCCAGCAGGCTGCGCCTCCTCCTCCCCATCACTTCAGAGTGGGTTCCCCGAGTCGAGTCGGCTGCATCTCACCCTTTCCTGCTGTCTAGAGAACTCCTCCAGCTCCTCTTTCCTGAAAGTCAGGGGTGGGGGCCAGCCAGGCAGACACCTCGCGGCTAGATGGGCAGTGGGGGCTGGATGGGGAGGAGAGATGCACGTGGGGGGAGTCTGGGGGGGCTTTGGAAGACGAATGGCTGCGAGGCGGTCGGCAGCAGCTGCCTGCAGGGTCTGCGCCTGGATCGCAGGGAGCAGAAGCGGAAATCTGCTTTTATCTCTGCTCAGGATCAGGCAGGATGGTAAAGAGAGAGAAATGGCAGAGCAGCTGGGGGCAAAGGAGGCCGCCGCCGCTACTGAGCAGTCAGCAGATTGACAGAAACAAGTGTCATGCTTTTTCCCTTCCCACATGCTACTGCCCATTTGGGACACGGGCACGCGTGCACACACACACACAGAAAACACACTCCGAGGACAAGCTGTGAGTTGCTTCCATCCAGCTGCAGGCAGACATGTCACAGATCCAAACGGCATTTCCTATTGATCATTTCAGCAGAGCAGCCAGTGGCAGGGTGACCTCTGGGGACCAGGGAGAGGCAAATGTCATAGGAAGTGAGTGCCACCATTGCAAAGTGACACCACACAGCCCTGGACAAGCTGAGCTGCCAAAGATGGGCGGCCAGGCCAGTAAAACGGCTTCTTCCACTGAGCAGCTGCAGACTTCCAGGTGGCTTCAGGGAGGCCTGCGCTGTGGGCGTGAAGAGCATGGGCTCTGCAACCTGCATATGAGCCTGGGGCCCTCCACTTACTGGCTGGGTGACGACGGGCAAATTAGCAAAGCTCTCTGTGAGTTTCCTCATTTCTAAACCGTGGACAATAATATGACCAGCCTCCGTGCGTTGTTGTGAGGGTTCAGCGGAGGGTGAAAGGGCAGCCCTTCCTTTGTGAACGTGAACCATCGCTGTCCCTCAGTTCTGGAGTCTCCTCGCTCCCCACTTGTTCCCTCCCCTAGCCCCGGGCGGCGGGGGTTGCCCCCGAGTTAAATGGGGGGACCCCACTGAGTCCCTCTCTCTGGGCCCCCTCAGAGGAAGGGAGCCCGTCCCAGAGCTTGAGCATCTCTGCCCCCCCACCTGCCCGGTCAGGCTCAGCTTCAGGAGCCCCACAGCCAGGGCCTTGGGGGAAGCGCAGACTGGTGGGTCCGGGGGCCGAAAAGCGGAGTCTACCTTCTCAACGGCTGCTTTCCCCAGTCTCCCTCCTGCAGCTCCTTCCGCCACGGCGTCCTTCGGGGGTGGGGGGCACACCAGGATGTGAGCTGAAAGAGAAAACCAAGCCGGGTCGGCTCTCTCTCCCACCCCAGAGCGGGGCCTTGTATTTCAGAGTGGACATCCCAGAGCACTGCCTCTCCCTGAGAAGTCCTCTAGACAGCCCTCAGGCCCCCAGCAGGACCACCATCCCCAGGCCTAGAAAATGCTGTTGAGATCACACGTAGTTCTCTTAAAACTAACCCTTGCCCTGTGGCCTGGAACATAACAGGCTCAAGGTAGGAGCCGACGGAAGGAGTCCACCCTCCTACCCTTAACCTCCATCGTGACCACAGAGCTGAAGACAGCCTGCTCTGCTCCCGCATGGCCAGGCCTTTCGTACTCTGTATTCTTCCTTTCTTGTCCCCAGCCCTGCCCTCTCTCCTCCAGGCTGCAGACCCTGCCCTACCTGCCAGCTTCTCCCAGGCCCTGGGGCTGAGCTCCGCCTGAAGAGGCGAGGGCTTACTTCAGTGGTTCTTTCTCTCTAAACAGAAAAGAACACGGAGTCAGAAGACTGGAGGATGACCCGCCCACGTTTCCAGCCTTCCCCTTCCTCCTGCCCCCAAGCCTAGCGATTCACCCGACATTGAGGAACAGGAGCACCCCAGAAGCCAATTGGAATTTATGACTGTGGAACTGGAGAGCAGAACTTTCGCGTCTACCGCCCCGCTGAGCCAGCCCTCCGTGGAGTCACCATCAGCAGGAGGGGTTAGTTGGCAGGCCAATTTTTCCAGTTAGCTGGGTCCCAAGGAGTTAATAGGCAACTGCTTCCTTCTGGCAAGGCCACAGCAGACCAGGCCCGGCCAGATGGTCCCAGATTTGGCCTTTTTTCTCCTGACAGGAGGTCCAGGGGCATTTCAGTCGAGGAGATGGACCGTCTGAAGTCAGGGACCTGTCAGTCCCACATCAGCCACAAATTGGGTGCACGACGTTGAGCAAGTCATTTACGTCTCCCTGTCCCTCAGCTTCCTGCACCATTAACAAGAGCTAGAAACACTTGAACTGCCAAACCTTTGGGGCCATGGAGACTTCCGAGTGAGTTAATGTACGAGAAACCCCTGGGGAAGAATAAAGCACTGATCATATAACAGCAAGAGTAGAGCTGGCGTTAATTGAGCAGTTACTCTGTGCTGAGTGCTTTACAACGGTTATCTCATTTAAACCTCACAGAAACCTCACAACCAGTCTGTTATTAATCCCGGTTTACATATGAATAAAAAGATTACATAATTTGCCCACAGCCTCTCAGTAAGAGCGGAGGTAGGATTTAAACTCAGGCTGCCCCGCTCCAGACCCAAACTCAACAGTGAGGACCAGTCAGCATTTGAGGGCCCATTTTATACGTGTCAGCCCATTTCACCGGTAGTCGTAATTAGGCACCACTGTGACCCTCTCAGCTAGCCCAGCTATCGAGGAAGGGCGTCACAGAAATGACTCTGCTTCCTGCACAGGCCCTGGGCTTCCCAGGGGGCCTCTGACATTCCAAACCTGGGGGAACCCAAGGACTGAGAAGTCAGAGCAGAGACACAGAGAAAGACCAAGTTCTCGGCTTGCCAACCTCGACGTATTCAAGGGGCACACTGCAGGCACACCGCCCACACCCTGGAAGAGACGTGGGGTGCACAGGCGAGCGTGCGTGCTCACTGTCTCAGCCATCTGATCCTCCTTTCAGGGAAGTGAGAGAAGCAGCGCTGGGGGCTAGAAGATGCTTCCACAGCAGAGAATATCACTCTTCAGCTAGGTCCCCCACGCTAGATGGGCCCAAAGGCACAAATGAACATTTCCAACAGTACGTTCTTCAGAAATATTTGCTGATTTTTCAGTGTTTTCTTGGGCATAGAGCCCCTATCATCAAAGGACACTAGTCAGCGGGGAAGGAAATGTCCAGAAGTTTCCCAATCTTCACCCCTGGTAAAGGCCACATGGCTCCAGAATAGGGAAGAGTTAACTTTCTGGCCACTGGAGACAGTGTCCTGCCCGCAGGGACTGCCCAGCCAATGGCATTCAGTGCTGATGATGTCATGCTCCTCCTGCGCCTTCTATTGGGGACTGGACAGCGAATCCTGCTGGAGGTTCAGGCAGCGGAGCTGCCGAGGCTGGGCGGGGGGCAGCGGGAGAGGGAGGGGGAAGGGAAGGCAAGCAAAGCAACGCAGAGCTGCTTCTGCCTCATCCCTCTCTCCATTCCCCCTGCACCTTCCAACAGAAGGGACCCTGGGGACCACCCCGCACTAGGACAAGCAAGGCAGAGAAGTTTTGGTCCAGAGGAGAGGCTGGGAGTCCCATTCCCAACTGGAGAAAACAGACATTCGGCCTGCCCACTAGGCATACAGTGAACAGGGTAGCTGGGGTGAGGGGCCAGCGTGAAGCATGCACGCGCACACACGCACATACCCATGTACACCCCCGGGCCTGGGCAGGGACAGGGGACAGCGGCAGCCTCCTTAGCGACACCCTTCCTCCTCCACCCTAGACTCTTCTGCCTTACCTGCCTGAGGACTGGAGGTCTGTTTCCAAGCTGCTGCCCATAACTGCTCCATCTACCCCACTGGGCTCTCTGTGGGAGGGAGAAGAGGCAGGCAGAGCTGTGGGTAGCACCCAGACCCCAGACCCCGCTCCTGCTTCTCTGCAAGACCTAAGCCACATTGGGCTCTGGAACCGGAGGCTGTGGCCAGAATCTTTGAAGAGCTCCGAGTTCCCCCTACTTCGAGGGGGAACCTCTCAGGGCTCCCTTGCAAGTACCTCCCAGCCTCCCTGGAGCCCAGGCAGCCCCCGCCCGCCTTCAGCTTGGCTGTAACCCAGCGCAGTAGTTTCTCCCCCACCCCAGCCCGTGGCCCAGTCAGTTTCTCACGGTTGGACCCTGTTGGCAAATCGGCGGCGCCAGAGCATGGCCAAGGTGCTGAGCAGGAAGAGGGTAGTGCACATGGCTCAGCTGCCCCATCCCCTCCAGACCGGGTCTGCAGGAGAAGGGCCAAGATGGCCCCTGCCAGCTCTCCCAAGCCCCTGCGGTCCATCCTGAGGCTCCTGCTGGCGATGGATTAGGAGGCTCAAGCTGATTAGTGGGGTCAGCAGACCCGACCTTGGGAAGACTGATTAACCTCACTGGACCCAGGTTGTCCCCCACAGTGGCAGGGTAAATCGACCTCAGTCTGTTCTGGATGTAGGTATAACTAAGCCCTGGGCCTGACCCTCAAGGGGCTTAGAGTCTAGACAAACGCACTGGCAAGTTAAACAAATGACCACCGCAGAGAGACTTAGGCTATTAAAGCTACCTACAGAGCACGCTGGGAGTTGCACGCATCAGGGGAATCTTCAGAGAGGAGCTGGGCTCATCTGTATTTGCAGGAGCTCAAGGAAGGGTGGGCCCACAGACAGAAGACTCCGCCAGGGCTGCAGATGGGAAAGCACAGGGCATGTTCTGGCAACTGGAAGTTGAGCATTGGTGGAGTCATGATGTCACAGGGGAGGCATCGGGAGGGGAGGAGGAGAGGGGAAGAATATAGATGATGAAGCCAGAAAGACAAGGGAGGCCAGGGAGTGAAGGGCTGGCTAAGCGGTTCACTTCTAACCTCTGAACAGCCGTTTCCAAATGTTTCTGATTACATACCTTCTTCAGTAAAAGGCAGAATCTAAGTGTGCACTCAGGAAAAGGGATATATGCATCCACTCATAAATTATGTACTATATTACTGTGCAAATACAGTCCCGCACCAGAGACATACATAAAACTTGTAAAGGGTGAGATGCAAGTGAATAGAATCAAGATTTCTCTTACTTTCTGTCCACATCCCAGGGGAACCTCTTGGGCAGCCATTTGGATGGCCACTGCACTGGCTCTTGGGAAGCTATCAGAGGTGGCCCAGGCAGCATGCGGAGCACAGGCCAAAAGAGAGAACACGGGTCTGAGAGTGGCTTAAGAAACTAAGCCCACACACTCTCCTCCATCCCTCTCCAAGACCACCAGAAGAGGGCATTAGAGTTTCCCTCCCTCAACTGGGACCTGAGCGCCAAGAGGCCTCCCGCCCAGGATTCCAGTAACGCCCAGGGTTCCTGTAACGTACAGGAACCCTGGGCTCCAGCAAGGCCCGGAGCTAGGGCTGTGCCAGGGCTCTCCGCTTTGAAATAGAATTTTAAAAAATAAGCATGTAAACCAAAGCTGAAGAGGAGAGCCGCCACCTCTTGCCATACTTGAGCAGTGGACACAGACTTGGGAAGGGCAGTGTCACCAGGGAGTCTTAGGGAGAACTGGACACACCCCACAAGAACTGTCACATGTGTCACATGTTTCAGATGCTTGCAGCCTGGGTCTGGCCTCAGGCTTCAACTGGGAGTCAGAGGTGGGACCCCCTCCGTACCAGAATCGAGCAGCTGCTTGCAGGGTGGGGACCAGGTGGCTCTCAGAGGCACAGTCCCCACCTCTGGTCCAATCCCCTTCCCTGAGAAGGCCACCAGGACAAGAATTTGTCTCCTCCACCCACAGAACCCCTCCCTAATCCAGGTCCTGGTGGCTGAGATATCTCCAGCTCCCTGGGCCTCCCCCCCACCAAGACTTCCTGACAACCCCACCGACCCACCCACCGCAGGTCCGCTCTGCCCGGCCCAGCGGCCTCTCCTTCGGACTTTGCTCCCCCAGGGCCAGAATTAGGAGCGGCGCCAGGTTTGGGCCTGCCTGTGTCATCAGTAAGCCACCCAGGGCCTTCTTTCTGACGCCACGTGCGTGCCCCGAGGGGGAGGAGTGCTGGCGGGAAGGAAAGGAGGGCGCAGGCCTCTGGCGCTCAAGTTAGACAGCCGCCCCCCATCCCCGCATTGGTGTTTTCCTGTAAGGTGTTGGCGTAGGGAGATGACCCCGGTCCTAAACCCTCCAGAGTCTGGGGTCCGGAGCTCTGGGTGTGGCGCCGCGGCCCCCCGGCTGGCTCGGGAGAGGCCGGGAGCGAGCGGGAGCTCAGCTCGGACCGCGGCGCCGCTGGAGGGGCTCGCGTCCGCCCCCTCGGGCTGGCGGCCACGCCGCAAATGCCTGGGAGTGTTCGACTTAGAGTCAGTTCCCCGCCGCGGGAAGGGGGCACACAGGCACACGCCCCGGCCTCGCCCGCCGCGTGAGCCGGGACCCGGTGCCCCCAGACCCGCACGCGCCGCGGCGCACTCCCGTGCGGCTCGCCCGCCCCCTCCTCCCGGGACCCCCCAGCACACCCGCCACACCTACGCCCCGCCCGGCAGCCAAACTCCGCGGTGGCCTGGAGGACGGGCACCCCGCCCAGCCTTCACCTTGCCGGAACTGGCTCACGGACAAGGGGTTGGGGGTTTGGAGCGGATCTTTTTTTTTTCACATTTTTCCAGCAGACCACATCCCCGCCCCCCGCTCGCGGTCCCCCGCCCCCTGCACATATACCCTACACACACACACACACGCACACACACACACACACACACCCGGCGCGCACAGACACGCTCCCTCCCTCCAGCGCGCTCTACCACTCGCCCGCCAGCGGCACACGCAGCCGGCCCCGGCTCCCCGCGCCCCGCCGCCGCCGAGCGTAGCCGGGCTGGGCTGCGAGCTGCTCATGGAGAAAGTGCCGGGCGAGATGGAGATTGAGCGCAGGGAGCGGAGCGAGGAGCTGTCCGAGGCGGAGAGGAAGGCGGTGCAGGCGACGTGGGCCCGGCTCTATGCCAACTGCGAGGACGTGGGGGTGGCCATCCTGGTGCGGTAGGTGTCGCCCCGGCCCGGCCGGGCCCGGGGGAGGGACGGCGGCAGCGGCTCCGGGCAGAGGTGGGCTCGGCCCGGGTCCGAGCTCGGGCGCCACCTCCCCAGCTGCGATTGGGGCCGGGCCGGTCGGGGTGCGGGCAGCGTGGGGCGCCTTGGGGTTGGTAGAAGCCCTGGCCGAGCCCTTCCTAGCTCTCTCTGGGCGAGGTGCTCACCAGGAACTAGGAGCCAGATGCAGAAGGAGGGCACCTCCATCTCCCTCCTCTCCCGGGCCTCAGAACTCCTGGCTCAGCCAGCCATGCCTTCCTCACCAGCGACCCCAGCCACGCAACCAACCGAGCTGTTATGGACACACGTTTTACCAGCCTTTCCAATGGGGGCCTTGGGGGCTCCCCATTCTAGAGACAGGAAAACTGAGGATCAGCCAAGAAGGAGGACAAAGAGGAGCAAACCCCTTTCTCCAGCTCAGCCCCTTTCTGTATTCAGAGACTTGGAAGAACAGAGCGAAGGGCGAAAGAATAGAGGTCAAAAGGAGTAGACCCTGGAGGTCCGGTTTTCCCAGCTGGCCCCTTCCTGGCCCTGGGGCCAGGCCAGCAGGGAGCTCCCAGGTGAGGTGCAGGTGAGTGGAGAAGCAAACAGTTCCCTAGGATACAGTCCCTGCCGAGTTTGGTGGAGGGAAAAGGAGAAGCTTCAGGAGACAGGGCCCCACCCTGAAACCCCAATCTGGGGAGAAAGGGTCATGTGTCTTGGGCTCAGGGGTCATTCAGGCACCACATGCCCCCGAGGGATGCACACACACACAGAGTGACACTGGTATTCACACACCTACACACCAGTGCACATGCACACCATTCCCATATAGTTAATGTCCCCAAGCCACACAAGCTAGTAATTGACTACAGCTACAGATCGGTGCTCTCTTCCCACACATGCCGGTCCCTGGGGGTGCAGGCAGGGAGGTCCCCTTAACCCTCTGTCCTTGGCAGACGGAAGCTGTCAAATCTAGGGCAGATCTGCAAAGTCTTATTGTTTGAAGATGGGGTGAAACCTCTCTGTGGAAAGGACAGTTGAAGTGCATGCCGGTCTCCCAGTCTTGGCCCCGTCTCTGGCTCCTCTTTCTCTCCCGCACTCTCTCCCTTGTGCCTCCCCCAAGCCTGGGACCTGCCCAGCTCCATATTTTTTTTTTTTTTTTTTTTTTTTTTTTTTTTTTAAAGGATTTTCTTATTTATTTATTTATTTATTTTTGGCTGTGTTGGGTCTTCGGTTCGTGCGAGGGCTTTCTCCAGTTGCGGCAAGCGGGGGCCACTCTTCATCGCGGTGCGGGGACCGCTCTTCATCGCGGTGCGCGGGCCTTTCTCTATCGCGGCCCCTCCCGTCGCGGGGCACAGGCTCCAGACGCGCAGGCTCAGCAATTGTGGCTCACGGGCCCAGCTGCTCCGTGGCATGTGGGATCTTCCCAGACCAGGGCTCGAACCCGTGTCCCCTGCATTAGCAGGCAGATTCTCAACCACTGCGCCACCAGGGAAGCCCCCAGCTCCATATTGATGTGCCCTGATTCCAACTTAGAAACAGATTTTGGAGGAAAAAGAGCAAGAAGCACTCTTGAGGAGTTCCGGGAGGATTCCTGAGGAAGGGACAGCTATTTGGGCGGCTCCCAGGCCCAGAAACAGCCGGGGGTGGTGGGGAAGCTAAGAGGGGATTTCAGATCCCGAAGCCATCAGACATTGGGAGGTGCAGCTCTGCACGTGCGAGCACCCACACAAGCACACGGTGGACAGTGGAGTCACAGATGCACCAGACTGCATCCCCGGAGGGCTGCTCTCGGCTGTGTGTCGGCACATGCGGGCCCACCAGGCCTCAGGATGCACCCGGGTGTGCACATGGGCCACCAAGAGGAAATGAGGCAAAGTCCAAAGGACCTTGGAGATATTTTGTCCCGACGCCCTGCCGTTTGCCAGTGAGGACATGTAAGGGATGTGTCCAAGATCCAGCTCCTAGGGTCCCACCCAACCTCCCCAGGAATGGGGGGTCCCGAGGAAGGAACTGAACCCTGAGGTGTTTCTGGAGAGTCTGAGCTCTTGGCAAGAGTTTCATCCTCTCTCTGTGCCCCTCTAGTTCCCCAGAGGGGAACTCGTTCCTCAGAGGGCACTGGGTCTGGGCTGGGGAGGTGGTTACCAAGTGCTCAGGGCTCAGAGGGAGGCCCACAGTTAACCTGAGAAGGCCTGAGATAGCAGTTAGATCTGGGCGGCTGATAACCCCAGGCACACTTCGCCTGACCCCACCTCTGCTGCCGGGACCCCAGCCCAGCCCAGCTCAGAAGAGAAGCTGGCCCAGCACCCGCTCGCCCAGCCCCAAGTCCCACCAGCCTCCCTTTCCTTTTTCTCCTCCTCCTGCTGTCCGCCCCAGGGTAGGGGGTGTTAGGGGGACTCGACTGATAAGCTTCTCAGATAAGGCCCCTCCCCAGATCCTGTGCCCCTCAGTTTTGTCACAAACCCCTCTTGTCTTTACGCCCCATCAACAAGGACTGGTGGGCAAAGACGGGTGGGCGGGACAGAGCCCGAGACTGTAGCCCTCTGACCGGGCACTCTCACCTCCTCCCTCCCCACTGGGCTGGGGCCAGCCACACCCCAACACTCCCCCTGTGAGGAGGTAGCAGCCACGAGGATGGTGGCAGAGGATGGTGGCAGAGGGGCGGAGGGGCTGCCCAGACCCCATGCCTCCTCTCCCTGCCGGGAGACCAAGAGGAAACACCCATGCTCTAGGAAGGCTCCCCTCCCGGTTGTAACTCTGCCGCCTTCCCCCTCACGCTCAGACAAGCCTATTTCAGGCTCTCCTGGAAGCCCAGATGCCTCTGGAAGCTGAGAAACTCCCCAAGCTGGCTGCTGAGGCTTCTCCCAGCAGCGCAGGCCGGAACTGGGAGGGTCAGGAGTAAACATGGATGGGGGGGCGGGGGGGGCGCAGAGAAACGCCAGGATGAAGGAGCAGAGCGCAAGGCCCCTTGACTCCCCTGGCCCAGAAGAAGGGCTCATCGGGACCATCCTTAGGGCCATAACGGGAGACCCACTGGGTCCCAGGCTACCATCCCCGGCAGAGCAGCCTCTGAAGCGGTCTGGGGAAGCCATCAAAGCGGGGGCCGCCCTGGCTCCTTCCTGGTCCTGCCACCCACTCCGCTTGGCCCACTGATGCAACCGTGGGCATCAATTCCTAATCCAGAACGTGGGAATAAAAACAGTGCCAACCTCAGGAGGATATCGCAAGAATTAATGAGATCATATAGTAGGTGCTCAATAAATAGTCCCTGTTATTTTCTCATCAGTAAAGTGGACATAATACCCACTTGGTTGTGGCATTGTATGAAATAACAAGTGGAGATGCTCTGCATGCTATTATTCACCAGCCAAATAGAAATTAGTATTTTTGTTGCAGTGTAAAACCTCTGAAGTCAGAGATCCTCATTTAAATCCAGACTGGGTTTTTCGTATCTGTCCTTCATTACGACGCTTCTCCAGAGAAATCCAATGTATTTTCAGACCCATCGCCTTATTTGTCCTCACCAGTATAGCTGTGAAGTAGCAAGCAGGGGTGCAGGGACTCCTCTCACACTTTTGCAGACAGAAGGTTGTGAAGCAATTTGCCCAAGGTCACACTTGGCCTCCGAGAGGGGCCCTACCGGCTCTCCACGTGGACTGTGTCCTGGTCACTCCCCCGCCAGCCTCAGCCTCGTAGCCTGAAAGGGTGGCCAGCCTCAGCCTCGTAGCCTGAAAGGGTGGCCGGGGCCAAATGCTCTCTCTGCATCTGTTCCAGCTCTCAGATCTGAGACACGACCCCCGGCCCCAAGGGCTGTTTTGGCAAATTACCAGCTCTCTCTAATCACAAAGGGGACTCTCCAAAAGTGTGAAACAACCTGAAAAAACAGGTCCAGGACATTCCATCCATTTTCTGAGGCTTCAGTTAAGTTATGTAAGTTCTGATTGAGTCTGGCCACATACCTCCCGCCCCGGCTGGGTGAGGGATCGCAGATGTCATCACCACCATCCTGCAAAGTGCAGGGCTCTGGGCCAAGGTGATGGGTCAGAGTGCACGTGAGACCCGGGCTCTGCCCTGGGGTTGGGGGACCCAGATGGACACACAAGGAAGAAGCCGTGAAAGGTGGCAGGGAACACACTAATGGCCTTGGAGGGAAAGCAGGCGCCCTGGGCCAGGCCGGGCGCTCAGGGAGAGGCCCAGCTGACACCGCCGAGGAATCTTTAACCCATGCTAAGTGAAGCTGTTGGGCTGGGGCGTAGGGAAGAATGTGGACCCCATGCTGGAGAAGCGGGTGTGGGACAGTTTCTAAGAAGCCTGGAATCCCAGGTTAAGGAGTTTTGACTTTGTCCAGTAGGCAGTGGGGAGCCATGGAATGTTTTTGAGCATGAGAGCGACTCAGTGAATGTGATATTAGGGGGGAATTAGACAATTTCAGATAAACTGGAGAGGGAGGGGTTAGAAAGCCCTGGGGTCTGCCCCAAGAAGCGCACAGGCTGGTTGGAGAGGTAAGATGTACAGACAGACGTGAAGGACTTACCAGGCCGGTGACATCAATCCATATCTTTAATTAAATCAACCGATGACTATGCAGGCTGAGGAGGGAGGCAGGGTAGTGAATACGGAAGGGACTGGGCTGGGAGGAGGACTGAGTCTCATTTCTTCCCTTCCATGACCTGAGCTAAGTCAGCTAAGTCATCAGGGCCTTCCTTTGTTTAGGAAGAGAGCTCTGACTTCATCATAAAAAAGGGTGGCATTTACTGAGCCCCTGTGTCCACACTGTGCCAGGGCTCCACATGCTGTTTCTCGTTTCATCCTCCCAACAACCACGACTCACAACCAAGATAGGAACAGTGATGCCCATTTCATAGATGAGGAAACTGAGGCTCAGAAAAGTTAACTTGGGGGTATAGCTCAGGGATAGAGCGTTTGACTGCAGAAAAGTTAACTTGCCCAAGGGCACACCGGCCGGGGATTCCAGAAAGCAAGCTCTTACCCTCTCAGCTGCAACTGGAGCAGGCCTTGAAGGGTGTGTGGAGTTTGGAAAGAAGGCAAGAAGCAAGGAAGCTTGCTTCCTTGGGAGAGGAAGCTGCAAATCTAACGGATAGAAATGGCCGCGACTGGGGAGGGGTCTGCATGTAAGCCAGGTCGTCCAGAGGAAGAGTGTGTGTTTGAGGAACTGCTACACATGGTGGGGTGAGGGTGGGTTCAGCCTCTCCCACCTCCGTACCCGCCCCCACCATCGTCTGGGCACTTCAGGGTGGGGCCTGAGGCCACCCCCTGCTCAGCACCCACCTGCTGCCTCCTGCCAGGTTCTTTGTGAACTTCCCGTCGGCCAAGCAGTACTTCAGCCAGTTCAAGCACATGGAGGAGCCCCTGGAAATGGAGCGGAGCCCGCAGCTGCGGAAACACGCCTGCCGGGTCATGGGGGCCCTCAACACTGTGGTGGAGAATCTGCACGACCCCGAGAAGGTATCCTCTGTGCTTGCCCTCGTGGGCAAAGCCCACGCCCTCAAGCACAAGGTGGAGCCTGTGTACTTCAAGGTATGTCACCGGATGGGTGCTGCCACCCACCACCCACCCTGTTCCACCCCAGAGCCCCATAACCAATGACAGCCTGCGGGCCACTGGGCCACCCAGCCTTTTCCCCTGGCATGGCTGTTCCCGGGAGGGGCAGCAGGATGGGGGCTGCGTCTTGAGGGTGTCTGGTTCCCAAAGCTGCCAGGTTCTTGTTTCATGAACAATCCCCTCGGCCAAACACAGGCTAGAAGGGATGCTGGGGGCTCTGGGGGCTGCAGAGGGCAGGATGCCCAGGCGTTTACTCCCCCTTCCTTCCTTTGTACCCAGATCCTCTCTGGGGTCATCCTGGAGGTGATCGCCGAGGAATTTGCCAATGACTTCCCACCCGAGACGCAGAGAGCCTGGGCGAAACTTCGCGGCCTCATCTACAGCCACGTGACCGCTGCCTACAAGGAAGTGGGCTGGGTACAGCAGGTCCCCAACGCCACCACGTGAGGAGGCAGCCTCCCTGCCGCATCCTCCCCCGTCCCCTGGCCTCCCACCTCTCCTAGCGCCCAGGGACTGAGCACCGGGGCAGGAACAGTTCCAGGAGGGTGGATCTGGGGTCTGACACGTTAAAGAACAGGCATGATAGGAAAAGGCCCGCTCATGCCGAGGACCCCAAACAGATTCTCCTCGGGCAGAGCCTTCCCTTTCCCTAGAACCAGTGGACACTCAGGGCACCCCAAGCCCGAGGCCGCCCCGGGCAGAGAGGCTCCAAAGGTTCCTGGCGGGAAGGCTGCTCATCAGGCCCAGAGGCAGCCCAGGCCAACTCTGGCCACTTCCTCCCTGGTACCAATCACATGGGGGCTGTTTTTCATCTAATGCTGACCGCGCTCCCTCCCGCCTCGGCCTCAGCAAGGCTGGAGCCAGGAGAATCACGAGGACGCACGCACGTGCCGCAGCCCACCCGGGGCCTGCGTGGGTGTCCCTCCCACGCACACCAGCAGGGGGTTTTATTTCTGGGCTGACCCCGGAGGCCGGGTTCCCAGTTCTGGGGTGAGGGCCCCGGGGGACGGGCTCCAGGAGGGTGGCTGGCCTGGTGACTCCAGCTGACTCGGAGCACGAGGGGAGGGCTGGCCCCCAGACTTGGCGGCTGGGAACACTCCGGCCTCCCTGGGCCCCCAAGGGGCTGGGGCTCTGGGAGCTCAATGGAGGGGCGGAGGCAGGGCTGGAGAAGGGAGGGGGGAGAGGAGCGGAGGCGGGAATGGGAAGCAGGGGTCAGCCAGCGGCTCGGGACACGCGTTGGAGAGAAACATTCCCAGCAGTTTCCCAGGGAAAAGGCGGCGTCCCTTCCCCGGGCTCCGAGCTGGTCCGCGGAGCCGGCCGGACCTCCTGCTCACAGGCAACCCCGCGCAGCTCAGCGGAGTAGGTCCCCTGAGGGCAGCCTGCAGAGGCCCGGCCTCCCGGCCTTCCTGCCTCTGACCACACTGGCCCCAGCTGGCTGCCGCTCCCTTCACCACCCTGAGAGCACGGAGCCCTCGGGGACTGCTGGCAATGGCCAGGCAGCGACTCCAGATGTTCACAGCTGGGCTGGGGCCGCCCCAGACCTCAGAGTGAACGGAAGCAGGCAGGCGATTTTTACCTGCCGGAGGAGGAGAAGGAGCTGGCAGAGCCGGCAGCCCGGAAGCAGCCGGAGGGCAGGGGAGGGGTCAGTGGGGGGAAGGGGGCTTGCCCTCCCACGCCTCTCCCCAGGCAGGCTCTACCGCCAAAGATGAGTTTGTTTACAGCCAGGAGACAAGACTTCCTGCTTCTAGAGAAAAGGGCTTTTTTATAGGAGCCTAGAGGGACGGAAGAGAGGGAGCTGGCCCGTGCAAGCCCCAGTGAATCAGAAACACATGGACAGCATTTCCCGACACGAAGCCCTGTCCCCTCCCCTCTCTTGCCCTAGCTGGACCCCTGGGACTTAAATCTCGCCAAACCCCAAGCATTAGGAAACCGCTGAAATCTCTTGCCTCCCCTTTTCTGCTCCTTGTGGACTGAATGGAGATGGGCCACCGTGGGGACTGGCCGGGGCCCTGCGCCCTCCTGGGCCTGAGCACCCCACATTTGGGTTACCCCAGCTGAGGGAATTGTCCCCTCATCCCTTTGCACGCTCTGGTGCCACCTCTGGTCTCCTGGGAACACAGGTGTGACCCCCCCCCAAGAGGGCATGTCTCCCTGGGCCCGGGGCCTGCAGACCCCACTACTGCCAGGGTCCATATGGGTTCGGAGGGCGAGAGAGAGTTACAGGGCAGAGTTCTAGAAGGCCTCCACCCAGCCTCTCTTATCAGAGACGCAATAGCGAGCCAGACGCCGCTGTTTATTGAACTGTCTCTGCTTCAGGGTGTGCGCGTGCACGTGTGTGTGTGTGTGTGTGTGTGCGTGAGCCCGTGTGTGGAGTCAGGAGGTGGCGGAGGTTGGGGGCGGTGAGTGCAAAGGGGCTGCGTGTGCAGAGGATGCCCATGGGTGGCCCGAGGGGGCACCACAGGCCAACCAGGGAGTGCGCATGTCTCAGAATTCAGAGGAAGAGAGCTCACTGTCGCGGTTGGTGAAGCACTTTCAGGCAGTTCTGTCGCTCAGATCCCACGGAGGTGGGCACCACAGACGCGATTCACATTTTAGAGAAAAAGATCTGAGGTTCAGATGGGCCAGCCGAGGTCTTGGCAGAAAAGGGCCTAGAAGCTGGGTCTAGTGGGCTTCTTTCACAGGCCCTGCGTGGGTCTCTGGGCTGGTAGCGTTCGGCTTTGCAGCCCCTGATTCCTCTGCCCTCTCCCCAGGTTCCCTGGTCCCACTCCGAGGCCCTAGTAACCTGTTACCTACATCTCCTATCTCGTCCACAGCCCACCGGCCACGCTGCCCTCTTCGGGGCCATAGGACCCCCTCTCTCCTCCCCCCTCCCTGGCAGCACCTTGAGCAGAAGGCCGAGTTCTGAAGACGCTCCTTGACCCTCCGTCTCTGGGTGCCAAGGAAGCTGGAGGAATCCCTGACTCGTCTTCCCGGAAAGAGGCTGCCTCGGCCTCGGCCACAGTCCCCCTGGAGCTGCCGGAAGGTGGCATCAGCTGCCTGGATGCTGACCCCAGCTCAGCGGCGCAGCGGGTGGCCTGTGGGGTGGGGGACCTTTCCTCCTTGAAGAGCGGGGCACACCCTTCTTAGCTTTTCTACTCACTGTTAGAGACCTAGCTGAGCGGCCGGCGGGAATCAGGGGCAGGTCTGTGAGTCACTGGAGGAACAAACCGGCCCTGTTTCTATCTGCCTGGCCACACACAGGTCTCCACGTCACTTATCTAGAATACCACGCACACACGTCTACCGTATATACAGATATATTCTATATACAATCTATATATAAATCTATATATATATATATACACATACATATCTATAATGTGTATCAGTAAGGCCCAGAGGCACGTGTGAAGCCTCGGTTCTGCCCTCCGAGGGGTCCTGGCAGCTTCTGGGCAGAGAACAGAGTGTTCCGGCAGAGATGACGGGGTCCCACATCAGCACGGAGAGGACCCGGGCCTGCGTGGGCAGGGTTGGGGTGACCCAGCTTGCCAGCAAAGCCCAGCCCATTCTCTCTGACCAGCTCCCCACATTCCTGCTTTCCACTTCAGGCAGAAAGGATTCGGCGTTCCCTACCTCTGTCCCCCACAAAAGGAGGAGGCTCCCTGACTTGTCCCTAAATGGGCAAGGGGAGACAGAGGGGGCCAGAAGTTCTGGACAGGACGACTGCAGCAGGGGAGGGGCCATGGTCCAGAAACCTCGGATGCCAGCTCCATCTGCCTTTGCCGCTAAGACAGCTGGCCCTGGCGGGAGGGGATCCAGGCTGCTGTCGGTGGGGCAGTGGTGACGGGACCAGATGCCTCCATCTCTTCCTGGGGCTCTGTGGACTGAGGGCCTTCCCTCCCCTGCCTCTCCTGGCTGCTGGCTTGCAGTCGGCCCTCTCCATCCATCTAGGTCAGCGTTGCTGGGGACCCCCCCCCAATGTGTGCCCCTTGGTCACGTGTATTGTCCTCAAGGATGTTTTGCTGCTGTGGCTATGTGCCTGTGTCCTCCTGTCCCATCTTCGTGCAGCCATCCGTGTAACTGCCTGTCCTCCTTTTGTAGTTTCTGATGTTTGTAACCAGACCCAGCCGTGTCATTAAACAGACTCGTTCTTCCTGTGTCTGTGCACGCTCATTTGGTCTTTTCCTGCCACCTGCCCCTCGCCTCTGTCTCCCCTCCTTAGTTCAAGACTCGGGCCTTTTTCTTGAAAGGTGACCCCCCCCCAAGGGTCCCCCTCACCTGTGTCTCAGCCTTGGCTGGTCGCGGGCCCCTCTGCTTGGGGCTCAGGATGGTGGTGGGGGCACCCTGCTTGTTCACTCAGGAGCACAGAGCTGCAGACCGGAAGCTGGGCTCTAGAGGTGGGAGGGCGGGAAGGGAGTCTGTGCTTGTTTAAAAGAGTCCGGGGGCTTTTCATCTTTTGTTCTGGAAATATCCTCCCTCACATGGGGGAGAGAAGAGAGGGAGGACTCAGGGGAGAGATTTTCAGAAAGGAGAGCCCTGCTAGTTTAATGAGCCAAGCAAGCCAATGATAGGACCTTGACCTTCTGGACCTGAGCTGGGCATCCCACTCCAAGAGCTGAGGCCCGGCCTGATACTCCAGGTATGAGTGGTGGGGCAGCCCCTGGGCGTTTGAGAAAAAGGAAGTCTGCCCTTACTAGCCTTAGGCCCCCAGTACCTTCCCTGAGCTCTCTGTTCCCAGCCCCTTCTATCTCCCACCCCACAGCCTCGGGCCAGGCCTGCCCAGCCTTCACTCATGATGGAGGCAACAGTCAGCAGCATCGACTCCCCGAGGAGGGACCAGGAGGTCACCACCCCCGGTGGGCTGCAGGAGAAGCAGGAAGCAGCCTCTGTCCCTTGGGAGGGCTCCCGGCTGCCTGGGAAGATTCAGCTGACGCACAAGAAAGGTCTTGTCTCCCAGACCGTGAACTTGTTGAATGCAGGCTCTGCCTTCATCGCCTGGGCCTGGCACAGCAGAAGTGCTTTATAGCAATCCAGAGACTAAATAAATACCACTCTTAGAAAGCCAGACCAGTACCTGGGGCCAAGAGTCAGCTGTGTGCACTGACACGGGCAGGCAGAGTGGAGAGGACAGAGCGAGGCAAGGCCTTTCCAGGGAGGCAGAGCCCCGGGCTCTGGACTGTCTCCCTATGCTGTGTGACCTTGGGCAAGCCACTCACACTTTCTGAGCCACGGTCACCTCTAATCTAAAACAGGAGTGAACGTGAGGCCTGTCTTGCGAGGCAGGTACCAGGAGCAGGAAGGAGGATGCACGCCACAGGGCTGGGGACATGGGAATGCTCAGGACAGAGTGACGGTCAGGCCACTGGAAGCAGCAAATGGAGGGCGGGGGGCGGTGGGTTGCTGGCCAAGATGAGCGATGACTCTTGAAAGAGACTTCCAGTTCATGGTCCCTGGTGGGCTCAGGCTGAGCCGGAGCCAGAAGGGTGTGGGGACAGTGGCGTTGAGGGGACTAAGAGGAGAAGGGGCATCTGTGGTCGAAGGTGGGAGGTAGTCTTTAGGAAGAAAAATGCCTCCCCAGTTCACTTCGGTTGGCTTGAAAGTGGTGAAGGGGCCTCAGAGCTGGAATCATTCTGGAATGTGGCCCTTGAGAATGGTTCTCTCCACTGCCCAACCCCCCAAAGACAGGACACTGGCAATTAGTGATTCATCCTACACTTGAGCAAGGGATGCTGCTTGAGTAGGGGGGCAGGTAAGGTCCAAACAGAGGTGATGCTGGGCAGGGCCCATGTGTCCTGGTGGGCTGCAGGCTGTGGGCAGGGGGCTGCAGGGTACAGGAGCAGCGACTGGAGTTTTGTGCTCTATGCTCACGGATAACCTTGTTGCCGAAGAGCTGAGCAACTGGGTCAGCTCCCCTTGGCGTGCTCGGGCGGTGAGCGATGGGGTGTCAGGAACGGGGGGTGCAGAGGCTGTGAGGCACCTTCCCGGCCAAACCGTCCTGGCCGCGCAGCCCCACAGCGACCCCTGCTGGCCGCGGCAGGAACATCACCCGGGAAGCCGCAGCCTGAGCGGCTGGCGAAGTTACCTTCCTATTTTCCTTCCTCTGGGGCCCAACTTCCCCTCTCGCTTTAAAGGAGGTAGTGCCCTAACGGGGCCTGAGGCAAAAAGAAAAAAATGTGCACCCCATGTATACTTATGAAAATATCCTCCCGTGTTTTGACCCAAGTGGAAAAAGTTAATAAATGCTCCATTTTTAAAAAGACTTTATATAAAACCCCACATCTCCCAAGCCATTAGCTCACCTATGTCAACACTTATAAACCCAATTGGGGACACAAGAGCCACGTGGGGTCATTAAAACAAACAATGTCCTGTCTTTGTTTAAAACTTTGAATTTTTTGTTCATCATGGATATTTTTGTTTTAATAAAGGTCTTTTTTTTTTTTTTTAACAGGTTTTCTTTCATTTTTTGGGCTTACAGGATCTTAGTTCCCCGACCAGGGATCGAACTCGTGTCCTGGGCAGTGCAAGCGCAGAGTCCTAACCACTGGACCACCAGGGAATTCCCAGTAAATATTTTTTAAAATATTGTATTTAAATATTATTTCCTTTGTTTACTGCCCCACCCCTTAAATTTTGTGCCCCAGGCAAGTGCCTCATTCATCTCGCCCTATTCCCAGAGCTTTCCTAGAATATCCTTTTGAGGTACCACAGCTGAAAAACACTCATCCTTGACCTCAAAAAGTCCCCCCCACACACCTCCCAGGGCAGTAGGTTTCAGAGTGGCTCAGCTGATACCTTTGATAAAAGAATTGCCACACCAGGGTAAGAGTTTGGCAGTCCCTTAGGGTTGGAGACACTGGGTCAGAAGGTTTTTGTGGCAGGAAACAGAGGTCCACTCAGGCTCCCAATGTGAGAGGGGGCTGGGGAATTCCCTGGTGGTCCAGTGGTTAGGATTCCACGCTTTCACTGCCAAGGGCCTGGGTTCGATCCTAGGTTGGGGAACTAAGATCCCACAAGCCGTGCAGTGCCGGCCAAAAAAAAAAAAAAAAAGGAAAATCAAAGTGAAGGGTGCTGTATGGTGAAGGACAGACAGGCTGAAGGAAGGGAGTCAGGCCTCCGGGAGTCAGGAAAAACCACATGGCCCAGCCTCGCTAGAAGGAGGGACCCCAGCACAGCTGCCCAGGGGCCTGGGAACTGGGAGGTCACCTGGGAGAGGACAGCTCCAGGCCCCATAATCTCCTGGCCCTCAGTGTGGGCCTGAGTATCCCCACCGCAGCGTGCACAGTCCCTGGGGCTCCAGTCCTCTGGACCCAGCCTCTCAGCCTTCCATGGCTTCCCACTGAGGAACCAGCTCTCAGACTCCCCAGCAGAGAGATGCTGTTTGATCCCACTTTTCGGGGTGAGTGTTTGTGGACAAAGCTCTCATTTGAGGCCACTGTAGAAGCCACTGGCTGCCCTGGGTGAGGTGCCCACCTGTGGTCCAATCGGCTATGGCCATGTGGTAGGGAACGTGGCTACTGCTACAGTACTAGCACCAAGGGCCAATTGCAGTATTTCCCGGCAAAGGACAGAGAGACTCCATCCCCAGACGACTCCCTGTCAGCTTCAGTTTCTCGGTCTTAGATTCTCCCTGTCGCACATGAAACCCCCAACCCAGAGCAACCAGCCGCCACCTCTGACCGTTGTCCTTTTCTTTTGTTGCCCTCTTGTTTCAGGCCTAACCCCCACTGTAGCCTCCCCGCCTTCTCCAGTCCATCCTCACACGGCCACCGGCTCAGTGTGCTGGGGACAAAAGGGGCCCTGTTCCTGCTCAAGAGTGTCCAGTGGCTCCGATGACCTCACAAAGACGGTCCGAGCTCCTCAGCCATGGGGTGGGGGTGGGGACCCACAACCTGGCACTGATACACTTCCCTCATCTGAACTGTTGGTCATTCTCCATCACAAACGTGACTTTCTCCTTTGCTCCCTTGGCCGCGGTCAGGAGCAGCGCTCTCTACCGCCAGCACCTGCCGGGATGAGCCCCCTCTGGGTGCTGAGACCACCTCCCACGTGAGCACTGCGATGCCCACACAGTATACAACCTCGCTCTCTTCCCCGGGAGAGGGTTGAGAGGTGACAGAACTTTTTTTTTTTTTTTTTTTAATTTGGCTGTGCCGTGTCTTCACTGCGGCACGCGTGCGGGATCTAGTTCCCCGACTAGGGATCGAACCCGGATGCCCTGCGTTGGGAGCGCAGAGTCTTACCCACTGGACTGCCAGGGAAGTCCCCAGAACATCTTTAAAGCCATGGCTTGGTGGCTGAGTGGATGGTGGCTGAGGGAAAAAGGGAGGGGGCGGAGGCTTAGACCAGGGGTCGCAGGGGAGGTGATGCGAGGAGGTACAGTCAGGGTTTATTTTTGTTTTGTTTTGTTTTAAATTTATTTATTTATTTATTTATTTATTTTTGGCCGTGTTGGGTCTTCATTGTTGCACGCAGGCTTTCTCTAGTTGCGGTGAGCGGGGGCTACTCTTCATTGTGGTGCGGTGGCTTCTCTTGTTGCAGAACACGGGCTCTAGGCACGCAGGCTTCAGTAGTTGTGGCTTGCAGGCTCAGTAGTTGTGGCTCACCAGCTCTAGAGCGCAGGCTCAGTAGTTGTGGCGCACGGGCTTAGCTGCTCCGCGGCATGTGGGATCTTCCCGGACCAGGGCTTGAAACTGTGTCCCCTGTATTGGCAGGCAGATTCTTAACCACTGCACCACCAGGAAAACTCCAGGGTTTATTTTTGGAGTTGGTCCAACATGATTTATGGGTGGATTGGATGTGAGGGGTGAAGAGAGGACGGTGAGGATGATTCCTAGGTTTCTGGTCTGCTTACCTTGGCGAATGGAGTGGCCATTTTCTAGGGGGAAATGGCCAGGGAAGGACAGGATTTGGCCAGAGGAAAATCAACAGTTCTGTCTCGGGACTTCCTTGACGGTCCAGTGGTTAAGACTCCATGCTTCCAACGCAGGGACTGCGGGTTCGAACCCTGGTCGGGCAACCAAGATCCCACATGCTGCATGGCGCGGCCAAATTAAACAAAGAAACAAACAAACAAAAAATAGCTCTGCCTCTTCCACATGTGGGGCGTCCAGTGGGCAGCTGGATGCTACAGCCTGAAGCACAACGGCGCTGCCAGAGCTGGGACTTAAATTTGGGACTGGGTGAGCTCACTGGGGAGAGAGTGTAGGAAGAGAAGAGGGACCAGGCCAGAGCCTCGGAGGCCAGGGGTAAAGGGAGGAGCCGGGAAGCAGCGGGCCGGGGATGGGGGGTGGTGGTCAGGGGGTGGGACAAAACCTAGAAGCTGCCCGCAGAGTATTCCCAGGAGGCCTGGCCAGCTGGGTCAGTGCCGCTGCAGGGTCCAGAGCAGTGAGGACAGATGCAAGGCGGACACAGGGGAGCCTGACGGGGGGTGGGGTGGAGGAGTGGAAGGGGGAGACAGGGGACAGAGGTGGCAGGGGACCGGAGTCAGGAGAGAGAGGGGCAGGGCAGGGGCCAGGATGGCCGGAGGGAAGTGCTCCCGAGGGAGGGGATGGCTTTCAGAGGACCTGCCTGGGACGAGGGAGAGGCGGGCTGTGCTGCTGGCTGGAGAAAAGGTGAGGGAGACAAGACAAGGCGTCCTGAGCTGACCGCTTCTCCATGAAGCATGAGTCAAGGTCGTTACCTAAGAAGCCGGTGTGTGTGAGGTGCTGAGAGGGTCTGAGGCGAGAAGGCAGGATGGGAAGAGCCTCAGAGCAGGGAAAAGCGAATCTCCTCCGGAAGCGGGTAGAACTAGGGGCTGGCATGTGATTACCGAGATGCGTGCTGTGGACTTGAAGGCAGAGCAGCGAGAGCCCTCCTGGGGTGACTTTTGCCAAAGAAACACCAAAGTCGAACTGGAGTTAGAATAGTCAAAACAGATTTTATTCACGACTATTGCAATCGAGCGAAAGAGAGCTCAGTTTAGAATCAGCTCAGCTCGGAACACCAGGTGGGGGAGTGGAAGTTTACAGCCAAGGAGCAGGGCGGTGGGCAGTGGATGGAAAATTACTAAGAGGCAACATCAGGGGTGGGGGTGGAGGGGAACGTCTGGCTTCAGTGACCTAACAGGATTCCTGCTGAAGGCAGGCCAGGGGGCTCAGGCATCACCTGGGGGGAGCGGGTTGTGGAGGATGAGGATGTGGGGAATTCTAGTTAAACCAACCGAGCAGGACGCTTGCTGAAATTGGACAATGCAGATGAACACAGAAGTCCAAAGGTCAGGCCTAGTGGGAAGATCAGGGGAGTCTGAGTAGAATTAGGGACTCTTTGTCACTTTCTCCCTCGGGCCACAGGGGAATAGAAAGTTCCCTGAGAGCCAGGGGAGAGTCCTGAGTTCGCACAGGGCAGACGGGCAGGCCTAGCCCTGGGTCCTCCAAGGGGACGGGTCACATGGAAGGGGCAACACCCTCACTGCCCAGAGCATGCTCAGAGCCCACCCAGTCACATAGGGGCCTGAGGAACCCATTCCTCCGTCCTGCCTCCTTCAGCCCTTTTCTGCAGCCGGGGCTGGGGCGTGTGGACGTGGGGAGAAGGCAGGGGGGAGGGGGAGGGGAGGGGCTTCCCGGGGGCAGATGGGGAAGTGAGCCCTTGACCTTGTCTATTGCAGAACATGCAATACTGTTCACTGTTGAAAACAACAAATTGTTATGCAAAAACAAAAAAATTTAAGGGCGCTTCCAAAAATTTAGAGCTCACCCGTAATCCATCACCCTCACCCAATCTTCCAGTTGTCTTTTGTACGCACTAAAAATTTATAACGCTTGAAATTTTTACACATAGTTTTAAAAATAGCATTCACGGGGGTTCTGCATGATTGCAAAAGCAATATATGATCACTGCAGGGAATCTGGGGACAAAAGGAAAACACAAAGAAGGGAAAAAAATCACCTGTGATCCCTCCAAGCAGAGGCAACCACTGTTACTGTTTTGGTGTAAATCCTTGCAGCCTCTTCCCTTTGCTGGCATACATCACACCTGGCATACATATACTGCGTTTTTTATTAAGTTGGGATCACATGGCACGTGTTTGTTTCAGCAAGATCTCTTTGCTTACGTGGAGCCTCCTGGAGCTTACCCAAGTAATGGTTTACGTCGGGGTCACACAGTGACAACAATGACAGCTGACTCCATGGTGGCACGTGTGCTAGACATGCTCCCAGGGATTCTGGCTGGTCCCCTGTTTGAAATGACCCAGGGAAGGAGCCCACCATCTCCTCCCAGGCAACCGCAAGGCCTTCTCCCCAGCCGGCAGCTTCCACTCCCGCCCCCTGCATCCTCTTCTCCACTCAGCACCCAGAGGATGCTTTTACATCTGAATAAGATTGTGTCAGCCCTCTCCCCACCCCATCAAAACCCTCCACAGTTTCCCACAGTCACACTCAAACAGAATGCAGAGTCCTGGCCTGGCCCACTGGGTCGCACGATTTAGCCCAGGGCCCATCTCTCCAGCCTCAGTTTCCTCTCTGTGCTCCAGCCGCGCTTGCCTCCCTGCTGTTCCTGAGAGGCAAGTGCACATTCCTGCCCCAGGGCCTTTGCATCTGCTGTTCCCTGTGCCAGAATGCTTTTCCCCTGCATCATCCCATGGCTCTGTCCCTCCCTTCACTCAGGTCTCTGCTCAAACATCACCTCCACAGAGGAGCCTTCCCTGACCACCTCTCCAACACAACAGCCCTGTCTCATCCCTCTCTCTTTGCTCTGGTCTAGGGTTCCTATGGCTCTGACCATGACCTGATATTGCACTTTTGGACTGTCCACTTCCCTCATTAGCACAGCCTGCCATGAAGGCGTGGACCTCACCTGCCAGAGCTGGCCTAGGATGAGGTGAATGAGGCACTTGCCTCAGGGGCAAAACTTACAGGGGCACCCCAAACCCCCAAGAATCAAGAGAAATCATATTTTAAAGCAATTTTTTAATTTTCTTTTTGGCCTTGCCCCCTCGACTTGTGGGATCTTAGTTCCACTACCGGGGATTGAACCAGCGCCCTCAGCAGTGAAAGCACGATGTTCACTGGACCGCCAGGGAAGTCCCCCCTTTTTTTCTTTTAATTTTTGGCTACGTCAGGTCTTCATTGCTGCGCACAGGCTTCCTCTAGTTGTGGCGAGTGGGGGCTACTCTTTGTCGCGGTGTGCGGGCTTCTCATTGCGGTGGCTTCTCTTGTTGCAGAGCCCGGGCTCTAGGCGCGTGGGCTTCAGTAGTTGTGGCACGCGGGCTCAGTAGTTGTGGCTTGTGGGCTTAGTTGCTCCGCGGCACATGGGATCTTCCCGGACCAGGGATCGAACCCATGTCCCCTGCATTGGCAGGTGGATTCTCAACCACTGCGCCACCAGGGAAGTCCCAATATTTTTTTAAATAGAAATTAATGCCCACAAAATCCATGATGAAACAGTATCAACATTTTTCATGAAGAAAGGATCTGTTTTCCTTGCCCTTCTATCCTGTTTAGAATCGTCCAGCCACAGCTGATGCTGGGAAACAGTCCCTGAATGAATTAGGAACAGCAGGGGAGAAAACAGAGCTGGGTGAAAGCAAAAGACCAGAAGCAGGTGGGCAGAGGGAGGAGGGACAGAGAGGAGGGGTCTCCCCCGAGAGGGGCCAGGCTGGGAGTCCTGAGGAGCCCCCTGCCTGGGGAAGCAGTGGGGGGAAGAGGTCAGGTGGGTCCCTGAGAACAGGGCAGGGATCAGAGACAGTGAGTTTGTTACCCGAAAACTGGGTTCGCCTCTTGGTGGGTGTTGAGCCAAAAGATACAACCAAGCCAAACAGCAGGAGAAGGAAGGATTTATTACTTTCAGCAAGTAAGGAGAACACCGGGGATCTTTTCTAAAGCAGCAAAATTGGGGAAGTTTTAAGCTAAGGGTACATGTATAGTCATGAAGGGGGTTGGGTGGTACATGCATATTCATGAAGGGGCTTGAGCAGAGAAGAATTAAAGCATCGAATGGGGGCTAAGGTCAACAGAGTCCAAGCTTTAGTTGATTGAAGTCACCAGGGTCAGAAAAGGACACCAGCATCATTTTTTAGGTTCTGGTTGATCTGGTAGTTGAGCCCTCCAGGGGGTTTAAATTCTGCAAAACAGCTCGAGAAAGTGCTGCAGGCTAATCTTTACCATTGAAACAGAGCCAGGAGTCTTTACAACTGATTTATTTTCTTTGCTATTGTTACTTCTCTTGCCTGATAATGTTTTCCTGCATTCTTTTCTTCCCTTAAAATCGTTACTTACTGAGACCCGTTGAAGCGCAAGCATCGTGGCCGGGCTTGGATCGCAAAATGGCTTAGGCCAAAAATGGCTTCTCTTCTGTCAAGAAAGCCATGCCTGGTTCTCTTTCCCCGGGGAACCCCCACCCTATCTGCTTATAAGTTGGGGTTCTTACAGGAGGGCATGGAGCTCTGGTGAGGAAGGTCAGAGCTAGAGTCGGTGGTGGTTGGGAAACTTGAATTACTCATCATGTTGGTTTCCTGTAGCAGCTGGAACAAATTACCACAAACTGGGTGGCTTAAAACAGCAGAAATGTCTTCTCTTGCAGTTCTGGAGGCCAGAAGTCCGAAAAAAAGGTGTGGGCAGGGCCGCACTCCCTCTGATGGCTCTGGAGGAGAATCTGGATGTTGGGGCCCCGCCCCCAAATCAGTATGTTGAAACCTAATCCCCAGGGTGGGGGGACTTGGAGGTGGGGCCTTTGGGAGGTGATTAGTCATGAGAGTGGAGCCCTCATGATGGGACTAGTGTCCTTATCAAAGGGACTCCAGGAGCTTGCTTGTGCCTTCTGCCCTGTCACCCACTGCAGTCTGTCTCCACCCAGCAGCCCAGAAACGATTTCTTAATCATGTGGCCCCAGCTCAGACCTGTCAATGGCCTCTGGGTCCTAGATGGGTCCTGGGACCCCACAAAAGAAGGACCCCACGTGGGACTTCCCTGGCGGTTCAGTGGTTAGGACTCCGCATTTCCACGGCAGGGGGCGTGGGTTCGATCCCTGGTGGGGGAACTAAGAGCCCGCAAGCCACAGGGCGGGGCCAAAAAAGAAAAAGAAGGACCCCACAAAAGAAGCAGCTGATGGGGGAGGTTAAGGAAGTCGATTAGGGACCTGGGATCTGAGAGCGAGGGGAGCTGGAGGGAGAGCGCGAGTGTTTCTAGACTTCATGTGCGCAGCTTCTTATTCCCGAACTGAGATCTGGGCCGTGGTGGGGGGCCCGGGTGTTCACACTCAGGAGGAGCAGTGGGTCCCAGCTCGGCTTCACTTCTACAGGAGGAGAGGCCCGAGGCCACCCATTTCTGGGACATGGAAAGGCCTTTAGGAGCCTTGAGACAGGAAAGCTCCTGGGAACAGTCTGTTTCTCAGGGCCAGACGGTGGGCTGCACAATTTCAGACCATCATCAGGGGACGCAGGCTATTCCCGTCTCCCCTGACTTACTGTGCAACCGCGAGGTCTCACCCTCAGTTAACCCTCAGTTACCACGGTCTAAAGCGAGGGGCCAGATGACCACTGGGGCCCTGCTGGCTCTTGAGTTGTTCCTTCTTCTGCTGAACCCAGACTCTGCTCTGGGAGTTACTTCAAGAGGCCCCAGGGGGGCGCAGTGGTTAAGAATCCACCTGCCAATGCAGGGGACACGGGTTCGAGCCCTGGCCCGGGAAGATGCCACATGCCGCAGACCAACTAAGCCTGTGCGCCACAACTACTGAGCCTGCGCTCTAGAGCTCGTGAGCCACAACTACTGAGCCCGCGTGCCACAACTACTGAGCCCGCGTGCCACAACTACTGAGCCCACGTGCCACAACTACTGAGCCCACGCGCCACAACTACTGAAGCCTGCACACCTAGAGCCTGTGCTCTGCAACAAGAGAAGCCACTGCAATGAGAAGCCCGCACACCACAACGAAGAGTAGCCCCCACTCGCCGCAACTAGAGAAAGCCCGCATGCAGCAACGAAGACCCAACACAGCCAAAAATAAATTTATTTAAAAAAAAAAAAAGAGAGACCTCAAGGAGCTGAACGCCAGGTGGTGACCAGCCACGACCACCAGCCCCCTGCCCCCCGTGCCCAGGTGCATAGGGGTCAGGGCTCCAGGCCACGGTAGAGGGTGAGGGAGGGGGTAGGGAGGACCAGGCCCAGGAGGAAGACACAGACCAGGGATTTCTTTTTTCTTTCTCTCTCTCTCTTTTTTTTTTTAAAAAAAATATACTTATTTATTTGGTTGCACCGGGTCTTAGTTGTGGCATGCGAACTTTTAGTTGCGGCATGCGTGTGGGATCTAGTTCCCTGACCAGGGATCAAACCCGGGCTCGCTGCATTGAGAGCGTGGAGTCTTAACCACTGCGCCATGAGGGAAGTCCCTTTTCTCTTTCTTTACTGTTTTTTTTTTTTCCCCAATTACATATATTCTCATTGTAAAAGATCGCAGAAAATATGACATCTCTCTCCAGGGACTGCGTAAGGCAGTGCCCAAGAGCACAGGCTCCACTTACCAGCTGCAAGGCCTTGAGCAGGTGACCTGAATTTTCTGTGCCTCAGTTACTCATCTGTACAATGGGCTACTGGGAGGATTAAAAGAATGCGTCCATACAAAGAAAGCATCAGGGCAGTGCCTGGCACCAGGTGTGTTTGTAACAGGGTTAGCTGTTCCTGCTCCTCACCAGCTCCCACTCTCTCTCCTTTCCCCAGAGGCAACCCCACAAATACAGACATGCCTGTCTTCCTAATCCTTTTCTTACGCAGTTGTGTTTATGTGTGTATACACACACATGCACACACAAACACGTACCTTAGGTAAATGGAATCATACTTGAGGCATTATTCTGCAGCTTGCTTTTTCACTTCAAATATGTTAATATGTGTTGGAGATTGTCTTAATCCATTCCAGCTGCTATAACAAAATGCCATAGACTGGGTGGCTTAAAAACAGCAGAAATGGATTGCTCAGAGTTCTAGAGGCTAGAGGTCCAAGATCAGGTGCCAGCACGGTCAGGTTCTGGAAAGAGCCCTCTTCTGGGTTGAGAAGTTGGCAAACTTCTCATTGTATCCTCATGTGACAGAAAGGGCAAGGGAGCTCCCGGGGGCCTCTTAATACAAGAGCCCTAATCCCATGCAGGAGGGCTCTGCCCTCATGACCTAATCACTTTCAAAAAGCCTCACCTCCAAATATTGTCACCTTAGGAGTTAGGTTTCAACATACGAAGAGGGGGGCAGTGCAAACATTGTCTATAGCAGAGACCTTTCCACCTCAGTGGGTGGAGTTCTACCACATTCTTTATGACTGCTACTTGGTACTTTACTTCATTGTGTGGATGTGTTTTAGGAAAAACTCACTCACTGTTTCCTTCTAACTCACACTTGCCGCACTTTTGACACCAGATGTGTGGGTTTTCACACCAAGCAATTCTGACGCTAACTGCCTGGGTTACACAGACCCCACGGGTCAAGGGCTCAGTCCCACAAGACTGCCTTCACATCAGACACCAGTTTCAAGCCACGGGTCCTTAGGTCACCTACAACTTCTGTCTGACTTGGCTACAAATCAGAGGTTCCTAGGACCCCTTCTTTGGGTTTGAAAATTTGCTGGAGGCTCATAGAAAACAGGAAAACAGTTTACTTACTATTGCCGATGTATTACAAAAGATATTTTAAAAGATGCAAGTGAAGAGCCAAATGAAGTGGTCTAGATGGGTCCTGAGCACAGGAGCTTCTGTCCCCATGGAGTTGGGGTGCACCACCCTCCTGGCACATGGATGCCCGCGCACAGCAAAGAAGACCCAACGCAGCCAAAAATAAATAAATAAATAAATTTATTTATTTATTTTTAAAAACCAAAAAAAAAAAGGCAGGTTTCCACCTTGCTGGCCCTTTCTAGCTCTTCCAGTTGTCCCTGTGATGGATGCCAGCTCACACTGTGAGCTGCCCTGTGGAAAGACTCCTCCCCCCATCCATGGCAAGGAAATGAGCAAGGTGTCTGACAGAGCTGACATAATTTCCAGGGACCAGTGCCAATGAGGATGTGGGGCCGCTTGTTTAAAAAGCATTAAAGTTATAAAATATAGGGCTTCCCTGGTGGCGCAGTGGTTAAGAATCCACCTGCCCATGCAGGGGACATGGGTTCGAGCCCTGGTCCGGGAAGATCCCACATGCCGCCAAGCAGCTAAGCCCGTGCACCACAACTACTGAGCCTGCGCTCTAGAGTTCCTCGTGTCACAACAACTGAAGCCCGCGCACCTAGAGCCCATGCTCCGCAACAAGAGAAGCCACCGCGATGAGAAGCCTGCACACTGCAAAGAAGAGTAGCTCCTCCTCACCACAACTAGAGAAAGCCCGCGTGCAGCAACCAAGACCCAACGCAGCAAAAAATAAATAAATAAATAAATAAATTTTTTTTAAAAGTTATAAAATATAAAACTTTTTCCTGGTGTTTTTTATTTGCTATTTAATGTCATTTATGAATGCCATTTACTTTAAAACAAAAGTTTAGAGACTTCCTGGGCGGTCCAGTGGTTAAGACGGCACCTCCACTGCAGGGGGTGCAGGATAGATCCCTGGTCGGGGAACTAAGATCCTGTATGCTGCATGGCTTGGCCAAAAATTTAAAAAAAAAAATTAAAATAAAAGTTTAAATTATTGGCATGAATTTTACAGTTCATCTTTATATTGTACACTGCCAGTTTTTTTTTTAAGGCTGATTTATTAGATTATGGTGGATGATATCCTTTTTCTTTCTTTTTTAATATTTATTTATTTTATCTATTTGGTTGCACCGGCTCCATAGTTGTGGCATGCGTGTGGAATCTAGTTCCCTGACCAGGGATAGAACCCGGGCCCCCTGCACTGGGAGTGCGGAGTCTTATGCACTGCGCCACCAGGGAAGTCCTGCACTACCAATTTTTAAATGTTACTGGAAGAGCATGAAACTCACATGAAGAATCATCAAACTTACACAATTGGTAGCTCATAGTTTGTACATGCATATGACTGTGTGTCATTCTTACTAGAATGAATGGTGAAACACTGCCCAGAACTAAATAAAGTGTTTTAAATTAATTTATTAATTAATTTATTTTTGGCTGCGTTGGGTCTTCATTTCTGTGCGAGGGCTTTCTCTAGTTGTGGCAAGCAGGGGCCACTCTTCATCGCAGTGCACGGGCCTCTCACTGTCGCGGCCTCTCTTGTTGAGGAGCACAGGCTCCAGACGCGCAGGCTCAGTAATTGCGGCTCACGGGCCCGTGGCATGTGGGATCTTCCCACACCAGGGCTCGAACCCGTGTTCCCTGCATTAGCAGGCAGATTCTCAACCACTGCGCCACCAGGGAAGCCCTAAAGTGTTTTTTATTTCACGTTATTTTGTTTTTTGTTTTGTTTGGCCACGCGGCATGTGGGATCTTAGTTCCGCCATCAGGGATCGAACCTGTGTCCCCTGCATTGGAAGAGCAGAGTCTTAACCACTGGACTGCCAGGGAAGTCCCTATTTCACGTCTTGATTCTACCAAGACTCCGTATGGAAGCCGGCGGCTCCCTCAACACACCTTGTACTCATCAAGATATTGGTTTAGTAAATGCCTCAATGGGGTCCCAAGACTTTCTCTGGATTTCTACTGTTGGAGTTCCTTAGGAGCACATGGCTTTTCATCAACCCGATGTATTTCGATTGCCAACAATCATTTTTCTTTTTGAGCCTCAAATTGTTACAATTTGGTCAGCGGGACTCCCTTCCAGCTGGTTCCCGTGTCCTTCTGACATGACCCCATTAATCTTTGAAAGCTACCTTGCTTTCTGCCCCAAACAAGATGTCCCAGGCTCCCCATGCACTTTCCCTGCCCCAGGCCTGGGGCAGCCATTTCTCCAGGGAGCCCTGGTTCCAACAGTGGTGCCTTCTTTCTAGACGCTGAGACCTGGATGCTAGGGCTCATCGTAGTTTTAATTGGTGTTTCCCTAATTACTGGTAAGGTTGGGCCTCTTCTCCTACATTCATTGACCATTTTTACTGATTCTTCTATGAATTATCTGCTCCTAGGCTTTATGCACATTTCTCTTAGCTTATTTTGCAATTTTAAGATTGACTTGTTGACCCATTTTTTTCATTTCTAGATATTGGAACTTTATCAATTCCATTCAGTGGAAATATTTTCTCCCATATGCTTGGCTTTTAACTTTGTCTAGGGCGCCTTTTATCGCACAGAAGTTTGCAGTTTTTATGTCACCAGATCTGTCCATCTTTTCATTTATGGCTACTGGGTGGAGCTTCTGGGCAGGGTGTCTTCCTAGGGAGGCCTCGTTGCCTCAAGTTTAGGTAAACTGCCTAATGGCACAAGTCAAACAGCTAGTTAGTGGTGAGTTGGGTATACCTGAGTATTTCCACCAAAGCCAGTGCCCTTTCATCAGCCCACAGGGCCCTCCCAGGGGGGAGGGGGAGGGGAAGATGCAGTAGCGATCCCAGGTCTGCAGATCGAGCCCCGCTGGGATGTGGGATGTAACATGGGCTCTGGAGTAACATTCAAAGTCCATTCCCAAAGGTCAGTTGGAATGACCAAACCCTGGCTGAGACAAGGATGACCCAGAGGGTGACCCTGATAAGGCGTGAGAAGAGCATGTGCGTGGAGCAGGCTGCTGGGAGGGAGGTGGGGATTTCAAGGCTGCCATGGGGGAGGAGACAGCACCAGGAGGAGACAGCTGAAAAGTATCCCTGGGGCCCCAAGGTCTGACCACATCAGACCCTGGGACACTGGATGCCCCGGCGCTTCTTTTGGGTGGCAGGCAGCTCTCAGGGTGCCCGGGGTCTTGCAGCACCTGAGCGCCCCTATAGAGGGTCACATGATGGCCTGAAAGGCAGGCAGGATGGCGGGGAGAAGAGTTACAGAGGCTGTAGCATCTTACTAAGACTCACAAGCCCTCTTAAGAGTGAGCCCGAGGGCTCCTGCCTGTAACCTTTAGACGGGACTGCCAAGTTTTCTGCGGAGAAGGCAGGTAGAGGGAGCAAGAGGAAAAGCGGCTCCTCTGAGCTCTTGTGATCACAGGTGGCGTTCCTTGGTGCAGTACCCCTTATCGATACTAGGTGGCGACTCTGCACCATCAATGCCAGCTGCAGGTGAGCGGGAGGTACCGGTTCCCTTCTCAGGAAAACCCCTCAGCTTCACCCCACCCAAGTCCATTCTTTCCTGACTTTGTCCCGTGGAGCCCGTGGGTGAGAGGAGGTAAACCTGGAGCATAAATGCAAAGGAAATCTGGGGTCTTGTGTCCACCAAATTCTAGAGAGTGGGGATGCCTTTCTCAACAGTCCTCACCCTTTGGCTCTCCTGGCCCCCTCCTCCTGGCTGGGTCTCTGAACCCTTAGTAGCTTCTTCACTGGCCTCCACATCTTCGTCCAAACCAGTCTGATATTGTGTATGGTCCATGATGGCTGGAAAGCGTGTAGGCCTAGGGTCCAGCACCTGCCTCTGGGCTCCGCCAGGTGTGTGGCCTTAGGCATAGCCCTAAACCTCTCTGAACCTTGACAAGAAAGCCAGCATCCCTTCATTCAATAGAACTTCATTGTGTTCTAAAAATTTTTAAATCTCAGCTAATAAAGAGACCCCTAATATTTTACTCCGCAGGACAAAAACAGACATCCTTGAAAGGTATGTCATCAGAGCCTTTTTGAGTTTGTGAACTTATGACTTCAGGGTCCTTTGCCCTTTTCTCTCGAGGGTCATGATATCTCATCTTCTTGATCTGAATGTCACGAGGGGTCCTCGAGATTGCTCAGATATGAAAGGAAGCCGGTCATTCTGCTGAGTTGGGGAACTGGCCAGTGGCTGCGCTTCTCTGCTGCCTTCCTGCAAAGCAGTGCATACAAAGGACAAAGCTTCTCATTTTAAAACTGAGTGTGTGGCCTTTAGTCACAAAGCCTGTTTCCTCATTGTAAAACTCTCCCTACCTACCTTGCAGGATTGCTGTCAAGATTAAAAAATGTAATCATGTCTGACAAAGCACTTTTCACAGAGGGCTACGTGAGTGTAAAATATTAGGATGCAATTTCCCAGTTTAAAAAAACCCTCCATTGGGACTTCCCTGGTGGTCCAGTGGTTAGGACTGCACACTTCCAGTACAGGGGGTGTGGGTTTGATCCCTGGTTGGAGAACAAAGATCCCACATGCCACGCAGCCAAAAAAAAAAAACCCAAAAAACAAACAAACAAAAAACCTTCCATTACTTACAAGATAAAATAAAAACACCTTCTCCTGATCCATCAGAGCCTCCAGCACACGGCCACCTGCCTTCCCAGACTTGTCACCGCCCATCATCCTCCCAACACATCCCGTGATGCAGCCAAACCGAAGGACCAGAAGTTTCCCTGCCGTAACCAGGGATTCCTCGCTCCTGTGCCTTCCTTCCTGTTCTTTCCACCTGAAACTCCCTTTCCTCTTTCCTATCTGTCAAGATCCTCCCTACATCTTCAGGCCTATTAAAAGAAAATTTTAGACTGTGTTTTTCAGTCAGTTAAAAAAGTAATATGTGCACACGGTATGAAATAAAAAGCAAGTCTCTGTTTTTGTCTTCATCCCCCTCCTCCAAATGTGAGGTCACTCCACATACATACTTCCAGAAAGTTTTTGTGGATCTACCAGCATATACATGTATATTCTCTTTAAATGTAGGTAAATGGAATTATACAGAACATGCACCTTGCTCTTTCCCACTTAACGTATCTTGGACGTATTCCAAATCAGCACAGAGAGAGTGGGCTCCCTGCTTTTAACAGCTGGGTGACATTAGTACAAATTATCCCCCTGCTCTATTTAACACCCTTCCCTTGGGCTGGACAGGTGCTTGCTGTTGCAGCCAAGGCTGTGATAAGCATCCCTGCACCCACGTGGCAGGGCAGTGTGCCATGTGCCTATGGGAAAAATCCATGACATCACCCCCCACAGGAATCCCTCCCCTCCTGGGGCTCCTACAGAGCTTTCCTTGGAGTTCCAGGGGTGAGCACAGAGCTCAGGTGTGTGGAACATTTGCCAGAGTCTACAGTCAGATGGTGACTAGGTTTAAATCCCAGCTGCTCTACCTACATCTCTCTTTATCTCAGTTTTCTCATCCCTACAATCGAGATGATAATCATGGTATCACTTCTGGAGTTGTCTCAAGGATAACCTGCGATAACCTATCACAGCACCAGGATCACGGAAAGGACTCGGGATGGCTAGCTGCCTTAATCTTCCTGTCATAGTGCCTCCTGTAGTCCGTCTACCCTACAGAGTGCCAGCTCTTTGCATGTGGGCCCTGGCCTTGTCCTCTCTGCACCCCACAGCTTCCTGGGATGCGGACGCGGTGGGTGCACAATAAATGGTCCTTGCACGTGCTATGGAGGAGCAATCCTCCAGCTTTGGCCCGCCCCTCACTCGGCAAGGCCTTGGGGATGGGGAGGAGGAGAGATGCCTTTCTCTGGATGATCCACAGCACTCCGGAGGCCCTCCCCCTCTTTCCGTTTCCTTACCTCCCATCCCCATCCAGGTCAGTGATAAACACCGGGGGGGGGGGGGTTGGGGGGTTCTGGAGCTCCGTAAAGGGCCAGGGTCTTGACCCACCCTGAGACCAACACCACTGCCTGATTCTGGTCCCAACAGGTCCAGACCCTGTCCCCCTCCTGCCTGCTCCTCCTGAGTCTCACTTCAAGCTCTGCTTCTCCGGGCCAGCCAGGCCTCCCCAAGGCAAGGGCGGGGGTGGGGGGAGATAAGAGCCTGCCCAGGGCTAAGAAAGGGGCATCTGGACCTTGGAGCTCATCCCAGGTCTCACCCCCCTGGCCCCCGCAACGGTTTTGTTCATCTAATCTGAAGCAGGAGGCTAGGCCGGGTCTTCAGCATCTGGAGGAGGGAGAAGGGGCCACCTGGGCAACCAGACCCCAAGCGAGTGGTGGGAAGGACAGAAGGATGGAGTGATTGGGCACCAGCAGGGGTCAGCCGGGGCCCCACCCACCCAGCAGGTCCCAGTTAGGTGGGTCCTGTGGATAATGCCTCTGGGAGCAGGAAGGTGCAGGAATTTTGGCCCTGGCTGCAGGGCAGATGCTTGAGGGACACTACAGGGGTGGGCGCCTGGGGCCGAGGGGACTATGCCTCTTCCCACCCCAGGGGAGCAGCAGGCCTAGGGGAGAGGCTGCAGCAGAGGAGGGAGATCAGGAATCAAAGCCGAGCTTCTCTGGGCTGAGAGCAAGTAGAGAGACTGGCTCAAAGTTGAGGAGACATTAGGGTCCTCCTGTGACAATAGTAACAACAGCAGTAGTTACAATAGCAGCTGGTAACAGTTATTGCCCTTCAAGGGGCTTCTTACAAGAGACAGGGCCTATTTTCACCCCCCATTTTATTTATTTATTTGGTTTTGGCTGCTCTGTGCGGCATGCAGGATCTTAGTTCCCCGATCAGGGATCGAACCCAGGCCCCCAGCAGTGGGAGTGCGGAGTCCTAACCACTGGACCGCCAGGGAATTCCTTTCATCCCCATTTTAAAGAGGAGGAAGCCTGAGGCCCAGGGAGGTGGACGGATTTGTCCAAGGCCACATAGGTATTGATAGTAAGCGGCAGAGTCAGGATCTGAACTCGGCTCCTCTGGCTGTAGACACCCCACCGCCCGTGATTTCACAGGTGAGAAGGCCGGACCTGGGTCACTACATTGTTGAGAACTGCCTCAGAAGGGTTAGGGCCTGAGCCAGGCGACCCCGTCCTGGAGGCTGACCCCGCAGCCGAATCTCCAGATCTTGAGCGCTTTCCTCTGCGTCCGCGGCAGGCACCCGTGTGGACCAAGGTTCTGCCCCATCACGAAGGTCTGTGTCGTGGAGACAGAGGCATCGCGGGTTTTTACCGGGTCTGCCCTAAAGGAGACTCCTGTAACTCCTCCAGAGACCCCGCCGCCCACACAGGCACTCAGTGAGAGTTTCTCGTAGTAGCAAAGCCTAGGCACCCTTCTGTCGTCTGCGCCAGCTCTGGACTTAATGCCGAGGGCGGGTGGGGGCGGGGAAAGTTGAGCAAGACCTGGTCTCAGCTTCGGAAGGAGCCTCCGCCTCGGGAGGATGCGGAGGAGGGCGCGTTCGCTGTACAGGAGACGCGAGGGCAGTGGCGGAGATCAGAGAAGGCGTCCCGGAGGCGGGAGCTGCAGCAGGACTTGTAGGTGAGACTCTCCAAATGTGTTTCAGGGAAAGGGTGAGGGCTAAAAGTTTCGAGGGAACAGGCCCGTCCTAAGGATGAAGGCTCTGGAGGGAGGGGTATGGAAGGTGGCTGTTATTGGAGTGGTTTTTCTTGGGGGTTGACCTGATGATGGCACTTCAGACCTAGATTATACGCTTTGTCGGGGGAGGAGAGGACGGCGCCCGGAAGAGACCAGCTCCGGCGGAAAATAGGGCTCTGCCCAGGCGGGGACACCACTAGGCCTACCGCGGAAGGGCAGCGCGAGCCGGGAACAGCAGAGCAGGACACTTGCGTCTGGGACCGAGCGGGGCCGCGCGGGCCCCGCCCCCCAGCGCCAGGCCCCGCCCCCCGCCCGCGCGCAGGTAGGGAAGAGGCGGAGCGCTGGGGCCCCGCCCCCAGGAGCCACCGCCCAGGCGCGGGCCGGCGCCGCTACGAGCTGAGTCCCGGGAACTTGGGGCCGCAGGGAGGTGAGCGCGGGGCGACGGGCGGGGCCGGGTTCGCTGCAGCCGGGCTCGGGCCCCGGAAGGGCCGTGGGGTCGCGCCCGAGCATGCCCTGGGGCGGCGGTGCGCGGCCGGTGAAGGGGCTGGCGCTGCGGGGCACTTGGGCCACACGTGGGCCGAGCCTGAGGCCAGAGGCCGGGGCTCGACTCGGACGGGGCCGCTGGACCGGGTCTGCGGGCCCCTGGGACTCAGCTCGGACAAGACGCCTAAGGGGTGCCTGGGCCACGGGTCACCAGAGGTGGGGGTATGCTGATTGGGCAGAAGTTTAAAGTCCCGGGAGGAAGAGAGGGGACAGCCCCAGGGCAGGACCGCGCGGTCCCGCCTTCCTCCCAGAAGCGCCTGGAATTCATACCTTCCCCTCCCCTCCCCTTTCTTCTGGGTGAGCAGCCGCGGTCGGGGCGGAGTTTGTCCATTCAGTCTAGCAGAGGTGGAAACAAGTACGGGAGGGTGGGCTCACAGCCAGGCTGGACCAGAGCTCAGAAATTGGACCCAGGACTCCTGACTTCTGGACAGAGGGGCTTGGGAAGGCTGCCCCTCCTCCGTTCCCCCAGGGCACTGTGTTGGGTTAGAGAGGAGTAGTCCCTAGGGTATAAACCCACCACCCCAGAGCAGAGGAGAGCCCAGGTCTCAGCCTGACTGGGTGAAAGGCCAAGGGGGAAGGCCTAGGATTGGAGCCCCTGAGAGGGAGTGTCTAAGGAGAGGAGGGCTTGCGGGTTTGACCCCACACGTGGACTGGCTTCTCTTTCCCAATGGCTATAGATTTAGGACCCTGTGTGGGTGGCATAATGAGCCCAGAGTCTGTGTTATGTTACTGTCACTCGCTGTAGGTAAAGCAGAGCAAAGAGAGGAAAGTGAAGCTTCTTTTAAAGCAGTGGTCCTCAACAGGGGGTGATTTTTGCCTGCCAGGAGACATTCGGCAGTGTCTGGAGACATTTTGGTTGTCACAACTCCGGGGAGGGGGTCTAGGGTGTAGAGGCCAGGAATGCCGCTAAACATCCTGCAGTGCACGGGGCAGCTCCCACCACAAAGAATTACTCAGCCCGAAGTGTCAGTAGTGCTGTGCTGAGGTTGAGCAGCCCTGGCGCAGTGCCCGGTCCACCAAGTTACTTCTCGTTGACTGCCCCTCCCTGCCTCAGTTTCCCCAGGGGTTAGAGGAGGAACTTGGAATAAGCCTAAATGAGATAAGCGGTAAGGAGGTGTGAGGGCAGTTATGCCCTAGCAGCAGGCCTCCCTTGGTGCCACAAGCCTGCCTCTTCCCTGCTTAAACCATGAGCCCTGCAGGAAGCAGTTCTGGGTGCTCTGGGGGAGGCGCTGGGAACAGGGGCCCTCTCACAGCTCTGTCCTGGAGTGTTTCACCCCTAGGGCACCTCCCACGCAGGGTGAGCCAGGGCAGCCCTGGAGGTCAAATACGCTTATGGGGGGGGGGGCGGGCCGCGAGCTCTGTTCTCATAGATTTTCCCAACGCTGGACTGCTAGGTGGGCCTGGACGCCTGACGCCGTGTGACCAGCTGTAATTTTCCCTTCTGAACCCACACCTAATTCCTCCGTCACTTACACCAGGAAAATAACGTCCGAGGAATAACAGGATGCCTAATTCCTTGCGGCTCCCTAGTCTGCTTCCCTCCTGCAGCAGAAAGTTCCACCGTGGCTGTGGGAACCCTGGGTGAGACAAGAGGCCCAGGGTGGGCCCAGCTGCTGGTGGGGTGATGCGCGCCCTGCTCGTGGTGTCAGCTGAGCACCAGTGAGAGATGGAGGACAGCAGAGCCACAGGCCTGGGGTTCCCCCGGTAGGCATGACTTTGAATTATTTGGGTTGGACTCAAGGAGTGTGCTCCCGCCTTGCAGGGAATTGGGGCGGGGGGCTGTCCCAGAGGGGCAGGATGGGATGAAGCAGCCGTTCATGCCCAGGAGCCCAGGCCACCTCACTGCCCTCCCTTCCCACTTCCTGACAATATCCATCCCTCCCTCCCCCCACCATCCTGTTCACTTCTGGACCCTGGCCTCCTGACCTGGGAACCCTGGTGGGGTCAGAGGGTAGGTGGCAGTTTCTGGTTTGACTTTTGCTTTTTGATGCTTCTTTTGGTCTTTTAAGTTGAAACGGCTGGAGTGAGACTTTCATCTTTTCAGCTGAAAAAAAAAAAAACAAAAAACCCATAATAGTGACCCCCATCTGTTGTGTGCCTCTCAAGGCACAAAGCAGCATTCAGACTTGGACAAAGCTGTTCAGGAAGTAATTGTCAGGGCCTGACATTGAACCTGGGCTGTCTGTTCCCAGGCCCAGCCCTAAAACCTTCTGCCATCTGCCGGCAAAAGAGTACCAGGTGACTTCTACCTGATTTGCTCATTTCTGAGCTGCAGCCATACCTGGTGTAACACACACGCACATATGCACACAGGCACACGCTCATTGCCTAGGAGGGGACTCCTGGCCCTCGAAGAGGAGGAATAAATCACACCAGAAATGCACTGTGGGAGCCGCTGGGGTCCGAGCCCAGCTCTGAGTCAGTGGTGGTGTTTTCACTGTGGCCAGAGCTCTTCACAGGGTTCCTGTTGACTTGCTGTGTAAACTTGTCCCCAGGCAAGACCCCAGATGAGAGCAGGAAGTCAGGGGTGTATGTCTGTGCATGTGACTTGGATGAGCCACCTGGCACTTCCCTTTGGGTCGGGATGAGCGGTTGCAGGATTGGGGTGGCCCCGGCCCCCTGCCTGCCACCTGGTGCAGCATCAGGGGAGATGTAGTCTCCAGGTTGCAGTTCCCCTTGGGTCTCTGTGCCACCCACCTTGGAGCAGGCCTCAGTGTTGCCCTGGCCACCGTGGGGATTTCCAGAGTGAGCTCACGCCTCTGCTCCCAGTTTCCCATCTGGCTGGGCCAGGCGGGGGGAGGAGTGGCGGGGACGTCAGTGCAGGCTGACCTAGCGCGTGGTGACCCCGGCGGGGAGGCTGCCAGGCAAAGGCAGCTCTCAGGACTGGCATAAAGGAAACAGTTTCTTCTCAACTTCAGGGAAGTACAGAAAGGCACTGTGTCCACATTCCCTCATGCAGTAAGTTTATCCAGGGACCCAGATGCAAGACGTGAGGTTTCAAAGCTACAGGAAGGCACATTCCAAGCCCCTCTAGGAAAGTGGTTGGAGCTAAGCGGGCAGGGCAGACGAGGTGAGCCCATCAGGGACGCTGGTCTGGAGGGTGAGGGGTAGCAGTGGGAGGGGGTGATTCCCAGCTTGGGGAGCCAAGAAGCCAGGCCCAAAGGCTGGCAGGCACCTGGGCTATGAGAGAGTGGTCAGTAGGATGGGGGTCTCTTAAGTAGTCCGTGCCTCAGTTTCCCCAGTGGGCTCACAGTAGTCTGCTTGGGAGGGTTGCCGTGAGGATTCCAGTGGTGATTCATGTAAAGCCCGGGCAGGTGCCCGGCTGCACTAGGAGTGCAGTGAGGGAGCCGTCACAGTAACAGGAACGTGTCTGTGTGCCTTTGGCACGGACTCATGGTGTTGCCAGAGGTCTTACCTTGTCTCGTGGGCTGTTGGGGGGATGAGGTGAGAACGTGCTGCAGAGTGGCAGCGCTGCTGTTATCCTGCAGAAGTGGCTGTGTCTGGGGGGCAGGGGAACCTCAGCACCACGGAGGCCATGGGAACAGAGGGTGGGTTTCCATCTGGGAGTGGAGGGTCTGGCTGTGAACTGCTGGCCCCCGCCCTCCAGCATGTGCGTCATGATGGTGGGGGGGTGGTGGTCGTGGAGGCCGTGACCTTCAGCCCTTGCTCCCTCTGGCCGGGCTCCTTGGAGCTGGGAGCGGGGTAAACTTGGTTTTCTCTGCCTCCCACGTGTGGCCCCGGAGCTTGTGGCGAGAGGGTCCTCAGGTGATCCTGCCGGGCTGCCAGCAAGAAGCACCTTTTCCCTCTCCTGGTGGCTCTCCTCAGGTCATGCCTCTAGTGTGGGCCCCAAAGGCCTGGAAGAGAAGGTGAGAGAGCTGCCGTGGGACCGGGCAGAGGCAGGACTTGAAACTGCAGTCTGGCCTGAGCCCTGGCTGTTTAGCTCATGGCTTTATCAGCCAGTGACAATCGTGAGATAAGGACAAGGGTGAGGGAATGTTTGTGAAAGCCCGTAGATAAGCTGGGAAGTGTCATCAAGCCTTAGGTGATGTCATTTCTGCTTGGGGGCCTGGGAGGGGCACATGAGTCAAAGGCCTGTGCACCTAAAACTCGCCCCCAGCACCGGAGTCACCACCCCCCTGCCCGTTCTTTTGCCACTTTGCTTGACCAGTTCCCAGGTGGCAGGAGGCCACAGCCCCACCACGTAACTATGTAACCTTGGACAGGTGACTTCATCTCTTTGAGCCTCAGTCTCCCCACCTGTCAAGCAGAGATCTGTCACCTCTGGAGCTCTTGGCTCAGATGTAGAAACCGAGTGAACGATGGTGGCAGAGGTCAGCTGGGAATAATAGAAGCTACCACTTACCAGCCACCAATTGTGTCCCAGGCACTGTGCACTCATGATCTCGTGTCATCCCTGGGGATGGGGGCTGCATCATCCCATTTTGCAGCAGAGGAAACTGAGGCTCAGAAGTGATAACTTGCCCAGTCTCCCAGCGGGTTAGGTGGCCAAGCCAGGGTTTAAGCCCTGTCTCCAGCTCCCCAGCCCTCGTTTCTCAACAAGAGAACCCATACAGCTCCAAAGCAAGAGGGGGGGATGGGGTTGGGGACGTGTGTGGAGAGCTCCCCTGGTCTGAGTGGCCTAGATGGCCCATGTCCATGTGCCCCCGAAGCCCTCGCAGCAGCCTTCGGGGCTGGGGCCAGCCTCTTCCAGGGAAGGAGCAAGCCCCAGGGCAGGATTCTGGGAAGTCTGGTTTATTAGCTCCTTAATGACTGTTTACAAGCTGAAAAGTGTTTGCCTGGCATGTTCCCTCCCTGCTAACAGCCGACCTGGGCCTCTAGAAGTGAGGGGCACCCAGCGCCCTGTTCTGAGTGTGTTGAGGTGAGGGACTCAGGGCAGCCCAGGGCCTGACCTGCAGTCTGAGTGACATTGGGTGACGTGCTTGCCTCTCTGTGAGATGTGCTCAGACCTTGTCCCTCAGCTGCCTGTGCTCCCAGGGTGACCCCTAGCTAATGGTGACAAAGCCACCTAGATTGCAGACCCCTGGGAGGCCCCTTAGCATCTTATGCATAAACATACTGAGGCTCAGAGATGCCAAGTGGCTTGCCCAAGATCACACAGCGGTTGGGGCTGGGACTCTGACCCTGTCTCCCCCAGTTGGACAGTGTTTTCATTGTCTGGAGCCAGGCCACGAGGAGTGGGTGGGAGTTGGGTGGACTCCGCCCTTGCAAGCACGAGACAGGCCTGCTCTGTGTGCCGAGGTTAGTCGTGTCTGGAAACAGCCTGGTCACACCTCGGGGTGTGGGAGCCCCCAGCAGGCGTGAAGTGGGCCTCTCCTGCTCCCCGACCCGTGCTGCACCCCATCCTACCCCCACCACTGAGCATGTGCTAGGCCTCTGCCTGTTCCAAGGTCCAGCGGAAACCCAACTCCCAGTACCCCAAGTCCCAAGAGAGACAAATCCTCACGAGTGTTTGGAGCAAAACCTGGTTCACATCAAACCTGGGACAGCGTGGTGCCCAGAGGTGCCTGAGCCCTCTCCAGGATCCCTCCTGTGCCCTGGTGTCTGGCCTGGAAGGACCAGAGCCTTCTGGACCCCTAGCGGCCACTTCTGACTCCTCTCCTTCACAGCAATGCTCAGGGAACAGCAGGATTGGGACAGAATAGGCCACCTTCCCAAAGGAGGCCAGGCTGCTGGGCAGAGCATCCTAGGACCCGGCCACTCTGCTCCCTTCCCACTGTTGTCCTTAAGCTGCCATCGGCCCCCAGGCTCTGGAAGCCGCTACTGCCTGGGGTCTGGAAGGTCTCTGCTCAACTGTTCTCCCCTGATCTGCTTCCATCAGCAGCTTCTGGAGTCCAGAGATTCCCAGAGGGGCCTCTGGGAGGGCACCACGGTGGGCAGGGCCCAGCACTGTGGTCAGCTGGGGAGATCTGGTGGCACTTCCACTTCCAGTAATGCCTGTCCCTGTCTGTTGCCAGCAGCTGCCACACCTTAGGACGTGGGGACACGGGGCTCGGGCACTCCCAGCTGGCTTTCTGGAATTGGGGTCCCCACAGAAGATGGGGTATTTACATCTCTGCCAGCCCCGCTGGCGTGTGGTCCTGAGAAAGCCTCCGGGTGGTACAGAGTGGGGTTGGGAACATGGTGACCCGTCCTCCTCGCGCCCACACGCTCTCGGCGGGCACTGGGTTCCAGGCTGCCACCAAGAGCATGTGCCCAGCGCCTGCTTCCTGTGTCTGTGGTCGGCCATGACGCCCAAGCCACTCTAACTGGGTCACGGGGAGCCCAGAGCCTGGGGTCTGATGGGGAAGGTCACCAGCTCCCTGAACCTGTCCCCAGGTTCTTTATCTTCTAGAGTTTGAGCAAAGCCCTTAAAGGTGGAGGAGGAATTGGGGCCTCCCCAGGCCAGGGCCCTCTGTGAGCGGGGCCTCTCCCTGTGTCTGGGGCACAAACCCACAGGTGGTTTCATTTTTCCTCTCCACTGGGGACAGCTGGGCTGAAGGGTGAGCGTGCGCTGGGGCAGCCTGTGAAGTGTGTCTGCCGACTGGCACCTCTAGGGAAGTGGCTGCTTGCCAGGAGGGAGGGGGCCCAGGGACGGCTCCTGCTGGCTTCTGGAGATAGATCGGCGTCCTTCCCCCCCCCCCCCCCCCCCCCCCGCCTTCTCTAGCTCTGATGATTGGGTTTGCAGCCTCCAACTGGGACACTTTGCTTCCCTCCCTCTTGGTCTGTCCATTTTTTGTCTTCCTAGTCCTGCCTGACCCCCAGCTTGGCCACCTTTGCTCCCTCCTGCCCGGCGCTCCTGTCCCCACCGGCTCTCGCCAGGGCAGGGAGGGTCCAGGGTGAGTCACCGGCCGTGCGGGCCAGCGGGTAGGGAGCCCGGGCGAGGTCGCAGTCTTTACATAAGCTGCTCCTGCCGGGCCTCGTGGCAGCCGGAGTGGCTCTGAGATCAGCAGAACCAGGGGTTTCGCTGGGGATTGCTCCCTGCTGCTTCCTCCTTGCTGCTTTCTAAAAATGACCCAGTTCCCAGAAGGGCTGTGGGGAGGGAAGCATCAGGTTTCGGTTTCTGTGACAGGGAAGCCGGGGAGAGAGGCCACTTCCTTGCCCCCCGCCCTCACCCCGACATCCTGTGATTCAGCGGGGGACAGGCAGGTCCCAGCGGCCCTGGCCGCCTCCCTTCCCTGCAGACCGCTCGCGCACCGCCAGCTGGGAGGAACCTCTGGGCCAGGTGGTGGTTTCTTCCCTTCCTCTGTTCAGGGGACCTGAGGCCCTCCCCGTGGGGGTCCCGTAAACTTCCTGACCATGTCTCGTGGTTCAGAAAGCCTGTTTCCCCTCTGGAGGGGCTGCTCGCCCCTCCTCCAAGGGCCCCTCCCTTCTCTCTGTCCCCATTTCTGACCACACGCAGGCTGAGTCCTCGTGTCAGTCGCCTGCTTCCAGCTCGTGAGGTCCTCACAGCCGGGGCTATGGAGAATCCATCCACCGTTAGCAAGACCAGGGAGCCTTCAGAAACCTGCTAGTGTGTCGGTGGCGGGCAGGTGGAGAGGGAAGGCGGGCGCCGGAGCCAGACTCCTCAGGACAGCGGAAGCACACGTGGGGGCAGGTGGGGAGGGGACGGTGGGCCCATGCAGCCTGGGGAGGGGGCACCCTGCGTGCGTGTGCCCCGGTAGTGCTCTGGCGGGGGACCCGCCGGGGAGGCCCGGCTCACCCTGGCTGTGGCTGCCGGGACCGGGCTCAGCGGGCCGTGCCCAGCTCCACCCTTTGTGGGGAAACCGGCTTCCCCGGCGGCACCAGCTTGTAGTTTCTGAGTCTGTGTTTCTGCCGTATGTGCCTGATCCTGGCTGCTGCTAAAGGGGTTATGCTACTGGGTGTGGGCACAGTGGTGGCTCAGACCCTGGGTTGGTCAACCCATGGGTGCCTCCGGGTGGTGTGAACTCTGTACTGCGCTGCTTCTTTGCATATGCACCCCTGCTACCCCATGCTGGACCCCCTCCCTCTACCCAGGGCCCTTTGGGGGTCTCCTAGGTATCCTGGGGCTGAAGGCTCTTTTCTGGGGAAGATCCCACCGAAGCCAAAATTTTTGCGGGCAAGTGGCAGTGGCCCCGCCGGGTGGGCCAGGCCCTCAAACCTCCCCCCCGCCCCCGCCCATGGTCTGGGCGCTGCCGCAAGCCTGGGGGTCTCAGAGAGCAACGGATGTGACTGGGCCAGGAGGAAGCCTGGTCCCAGGATGTCACAATTTCCTCTGCAGTGAGCAAGCACTTTCGGGGCGCGGGAGATAAGGGTTGGGCGGGGCGGGTGCTGCCAGCGTTCCAGCACTTTTTCTGTCTGGTCTCTGCCGTCCGGGCTGCTCCACGCCCTGGACTGGGGTTACGCAGGTGCCCAGAGTGGGTCCTGTGACCCCTGCATCCGCCCCGAGCACCTGCCACCCCCTCCCCCTCCCCCCCTGAGCCCCGAGGCAGGGGCTGGGCTTCTGGTGCACCTGCCTACCACCTCTGCACAAGTTGAGGGCACACGGTCTCAGGAGCAGGCCCTCCCATCTGCGGTGGGGAGCGACTGGGGCAAAGTGGTGTGTGTTTTTGTTTTTTGTCCGCGCCCTGCAGCACGCGGGATCTTAGTTCCCCGACCAGCGATCGAACCCGTGCCCCCTGCAATGGAAGCGCGGAGGCTTAACCACTGGACCACCAGGGAAGTCCGCAAAGTGGTGTTTTTATGCCAAATGTGTGGGCCTCACGTGTGTCGAAGCTGGGCCATCACCTTGTCCAATCCCTTCGCTTAACAGAGAAGGAAACTGAGGCTGTGCCGGTAAAGCTGCTTACAGGCCAGGGTTCTCAGCACCACCCTATGCAGATGGTTAAGTGGCTCCCCGGGAAGACGTGCCCCAGCCCTGTCTCTGCTCTCCAGGGCCGCGCCACTTCTCTTTGGGACCCCTAGGATTTCCCTGGGGTTGGTCCGGTCTCCCCAGTCCTTCGGCCTTGGATTGAGTCTGCCCTTCTTCCTGTCAGAAGATTGGGACAGATGCCAGCAGCACAGCAAGTCCTGGGCTAGGGGTCCCAGCCAGGGGTGGTATGGCCTTGGGATGGGGGGCGAGTTGGGGAATCTGGGCTGTGCTGGAGAAGGGGGGGAACAGGAGGTCCTCTGGGGCCTCATCCTGGGACAGCATCCTCCATCCTTGGCCGGGCAGTGGTCACGGAGCAGGGGTGGGGCAAGCAGCACTCGGTAGAGCCTTCCAGAATGAGCCACTTCCTGGGCTGGCTGCAGGATTGTGGAAGACAGTTTCTGTTCAGGGTCAGTGTGGACTGACCATCTGCAGGCATGCATGCGCCCACCCTCTCCCCCGCCTTCCATCCAGTTAGCCATTAACGGGGCTAACTGGGTTGTGGACCCTGTGCTGCCCAGGGGTGGGTGGGAGATACCTACGTGCAGGCAAATCTCTGCAGGATGCTGTGAGAAAGTGGTTGATTTTGGCTGGTGGTAACGCGACAGGCTTCCTGGAGGAGATGACACTTTACCCTCCCTAAAGCAGCTGGTAGGTGTTGGCCAGGCAGATGGGGTGGAGCCTGGTGGGCCAGGTGCAGGGCCTCCGATGAGAGGAAGCAGGAGCCTGGGGAGCTGCGGGGGACGTGGTGTGTCCAGTGGGGTGTGGGGCAGGTTTTGAAGGGCACTGGTGTTGACTGTGGGGAGATGTAATCAGCTGTGAGTTCCAGAAGGATCCTACCTGCTTGGTGACCTTACCCAAGCTCAAACCTGGCAGCCCCGCGCTTACCACCAGCCTTCCTCCACTGCATCCCTCCCTCCTTGGTGCCAGTTTCCCAGGGCAGTGCCCGCCTGGTGCCGTCTCACTGTACCCTGGTCCCAGAGGAGGCCAAGCTGGAGGACTTTCTGTGCAGGGGTCCCAGGTGAGGCTGTTGGCCTGGAGCTGTCCCCAGAGTGGTGCCGAGTGGCATCCGAGGTGCCAGCCAGGCCAGCACCACGTCCCGTCTGTGATCTCCGAGTGGCCTCATCATCCACGGCCTGTCTGCCCTGGGATGCAGGGCCAGAACTCCCTGCCCTTAGGGGTAGAAGGGTGATGTCCAAGTCTTGCTCAGGCCTTAAGCAGGGAGCGTCCTGGGCCTCCAGCTCTGCGTCAGATCCCTCTCTGGCACCCCCTGCACACCCAGAGTTCCTCTCACCTGTAGTTGGATGACTTCAGCAACCAAGTGAAAGACCCCGCTCTAATATGTAAAGCCAGAGGGGTGCTGCCCCATGGAATCAGCGGGGAGCCCAGACCCTCCCCCGGCCTCCAGTTCACCCCATGGCAGCCCCTTGGGCACCTCTGGGTAACCCCAGCCCTCCGAGGAACACAGCTTGCAAAGTGCTGAGATGCTCCACCAAGTTTCCCTCCAGGCTGGACTCTCTACTCTGTCTCCCTGATAGGAGGCTGTCCAGCCCAGAGTGTACCCCAGCTTTAAGGGGAAGGGGCGCTTGTTTCCCGAGGAGACTTCAGGCCCTATAGCCAGAGCAATTTGAGTCCCAGCTGCTCCCCTTCCTGGCTGTGTGAGCTTGGGCAAGTTATTCAACCCCTCTGAGCCTCCATTCTTATCCACAAAATGGAAACGATGATGTCTACCTCGAAGGGTGTTCTGAGGACAAAGTGGGATAATGCACGCGAAGGGCCGCGCAAGGCCTGGCCCACCTGGGGCCCTGACCCTGTCCTGCCCCCGACGGCCCTCGGGGTTCTATCAAGCCGGGCCTGCCGCGTGCTCTGCTACAAGGCAACTTCCGCTATGCGGGACTTCTCAAAAACAAAGGCTTGCCCTGGAGTTGTTCAGTTTTTTTGCACCAAGCCGCACATGTGGCATCTTAGTTCCCCGACGAGGGATAGAACCCTTGCCCCCTGCTGTGGAAGCACAGTCTCTTAACCCCTGGACCACGAGGGAAGTCCACAAGTTGTTCACTTTTTTTTTTTTTTTTTAATTTATTTATTTATTTATTTATGGCTGTGTTGGGTCTTCGTTTCTGTGCAAGGGCTTTCTCCAGTTGCGGCAAGCGGGGGCCACTCTTCATCGCGGTGCGCGGGCCTCTCACTGTCACGGCCTCTCCCGTTGCGGAGCACAAGCTCCAGACACGCAGGCTCAGTAGTTGTGGCTCACGGGCTTAGTTGCTCCGCGGCATGTGGGATCTTCCCAGACCGGGGCACGAACCCGTGTCCCCTGCATTGGCAGGCAGATTCTTAACCACTGTGCCACCAGGGAAGCCCAAGTTGTTCACTTTTTAATCCTTACTTTTATGTTGTGTGGATTTCACCTTAAAAAAAAATATTAATTTAAAGAACCAAAACAACAGCAAAACACTTCCGAATCATTTGAACACTGCCTTGAATATCTGGCTTACTTTAATTGAAAACAGCTCTTAATCAGAAGATAGCCAATAATGCCTGCGTTTTTTAAAGTTAAGTGTTTCTAGTAAAGTTCTGTAGAAACAGGAAAAGAAAGTAGGGACCATCTTGATTATGGTTCCCAGCCCAGAGCCCAGGTCTTTAGGTGGTTTTATTAGGTAAATGCCCAGAGGCTGCTGGCCTCCAGGCAGTCTGAAGCATCCAGCTCATCACCACAAGGGCCTTTACTCCAGGGGGAGGAGGAGGAGAATGTATCTCTTAATCCCTCACCTATGAAGCTGGTGGAATTAACCCCATTTTATAGATGAGGAGACTGAGGTCAAGAAGATTAAGAGGTGCAGTAGTCCTGACATGCACCCTTGAGCCTGCCCTCCCTTCCTTATAGGCTGTGAGCACCAAGGGAGCTGCCCTGCTTGACCTGGAGCCATCTGTCCATCTTTCCTTCTGTCTCTGCATCCATCCACCTCTCCGCAGAGCTGAGGCTTCACCCCAGAGCATCTGTGCAGAGTGAGGAAAGGACAAGAACATGCTCTAAAGTCCTCTGCAAGAAGACCCAGGAAGCTGTGAGCTCAACCCAAACCCTGAAGGTAGGAAGCTGGGTAGCCGAGTGGGCTGGACCCCAGGTACCAGCTGCTTTGCTTGCTTGCTTATATGATTTTCAACAAATATGTACTAATGCTGCATGTGGACCAGCACTCTTCTGGCAGTGGAGATGCAGCTGCAAATAAGTCAGAAAGAGGGCAGAGAGGGAGGTGAGCAGGGTAAAGTGATGGAGAGACACATGGGGTAGAGGGGGAGCTGCCTCAGGCAGCCAGGGAGGGCTTCTTGGAGGAGGTGGCGCTCAAGCTGGGACCAGAATGATGAGAAGGAGCTACCTGCTCTGCTGTGTGATGATCTTATCTGGGGAGGAAGGGACCAGCAGGGGCAGAGGCCCAACATTATGGAGCACCTGCTGGAGACTTTTTTTTAACCAGCTTTACTGAGATACAGTTCACATTTAATTTATATAATTCACATAAAACTCATCCATTTAAACTGTACAGTTGAATGGTTTTTAGTATATTCACAGGTGTATGTAACCATCACCACTGTCAAACTGTAGAACAGTGGTTTTTAGTATATTCACAGGTGTATGTAACCATCACCGCTGTCAACTGTAGAACATTTTCATCATCTCAGAGTGAAACCCACGCCCCTCAGCTGTCATCCTCCAGCCCTCTCCCCCAGCCCTAAGCCACGACTCATCCTTCTGTCTCTATAGATTTGCCTCTTCTGGACTTGTATCTGGACCCCTGGAGTAAGTGGTCTCTTTGTGTCTGGCTTCTTTCACCTAGCATAACGTCCCCCAGGTTCATCCATATTATAGCCTGTCTCAGCGTAGCGTTCCTCTTCATGGCTGAGTAATAGTCCACTGTGTGGATTTAGCACATTTTCTTTATCCATTTCTATGTTTTTTTTCCACAGATTATACTACACTTTAAAAAAAATCTTTATATTATAGTTGATTTACAATGTGTTAGTTTCAGGTATGCAGCAAAATGATTCAGTTAGGCATATACATTTATCTCTTCTTTTTAAGATTCTTTTCCTAGATAGGTTATTACAGAATATTGAATAGAGTTCCCTGTGCTATACAGGAGATCCTTGTTGATTATTTTATGTATAGTGGTGTGTGTATGTTAATCCCAACCTCCTAATTTATCCCTCCTCCCATCCATTTGTATGTCGGTGAGCATTTGGGTTGTTTCCACCTTTGGGCCGCAATGAACATGCCGCTGTGAACATTCCTGAACAAGTTTCTGTGGCCATGCTGCCTGAGTGTGTGTCATGAGTGCAGTCGTTTGATGCCCAGGACACCTCTCTGGCGGAGCGGGTTATTCCTCCCTCGTAAGGTGAGGACTTGGGTGACCCATGGTCAAGTGCAGGTCAAGCCCTGGCCACCCGGCTCCAGTCTGTGCTTTTGACCACAACCCCTCAGCACCTCCTCACAGAGGCTTGGCAGATGCGGGGCAGTGAGGGGCCCAGGGTGGTCTGATGGGGTGGGGAAGGAGCAAGGAGGAGACAAAGCCACAAGGGGTCCAGAGGCCCCAGTGAGAAGTTTGGACTTTTCTTTAAGTGAGAGCTGGAGGTCCTGGCCTAGCGTTGAGCAGGGAGTGACATGGTATGATTTGCACGTTTCAAAGGTGGATTCTGCCACCGTGTGGAAAATGGTCCCGGGGTGGGAGCTTCGGGGGGCAGCAGGTAGAGGAGTCTGGAGGCTGTGGTCCTTCAGATGAGAGGCAATGGTGACTCTTCTAGGAGCTGGACAGAGAGTGGGGAGCGGACAGACTCGGAACAGAGATGGCCCTGCCGTCCCACACCTCGGCCGCCCGTCCCATGGCTGGAGGGCTCCTGTGTGACTCTCCCCTGAGTCGGCAGATGGATGTGAGGTCCCTGGCCTTGTTGCGAGGGGAGAAGAAATCAAACCTGCCCCAGCAGCCTTGGGACGAGGGGAGAGGAAATAGCGAAGGATTTTAGCAAGAAAAAGGTCACGGGCAGAGTGAGAGATGAAATGGAGAGAATAGATGAGGCGGAGGTGTTAGTTCTGGTGGGTCAAAGGGGGTGTGGGTGTCAGTGGCACGATCGTGTATGGAAAAGCCCCAGGTGGAAGTAAACTGCTACTTCCTCCTGGCTGGGCCATTTGGCAAGATCCATTGAAATTCAAGATGCAGTTACTCTTCAATCCAGCAACTCCACTTCTAGAAGTTTGTCTTGCGATAATTCTGGGACAAGTACACACGGTATAGGCAAGGGTGTTCATTAACACTGGACACGAATCTAAACAACCATCAGTCTGGAATTAAGTAAATCTTGGTACATTCCACTCGGTGAAACCTTCCCAGACATCAAGAAAGGTCAGGTAAAGCTATCTGTCTGCATTGACAGGGAAGGATGTCCACGCTATAGAAGAAAAGGTATGAGTGCATGTAAAATGTTAAGTACACGTGTCCCTTTCCAAGTGCAGAGAGGCACCTGGAGAGGTGTGCACACCGAGCTCTTTCCTGGAACGTGGGGTGACAGGCGGGCCAGGAGTTCACTTTTCTGCTTTACAGTCTTCTGAGTCTTTTTTTTTTTTTTTGCAAGGTTCATATATCATCTTTATCATTAAGATATAATATTCTTCCTTTGTGAAAAGAAAAAAGTACCAGACAGGTGGCAGTTTCAGTTACCTTCGAAAGAGGAACCTGCCAACCCTGGGGGACAGGGACCAGTATGGTAGCTTTCTCATCTATGTGGGAATTAGGCTGAGCTGCTACTTCCTTACTCAAAGCCCAGGGATCTCTCCTCTGAGAACCTGCTCCCTGCACAGCTGTGGGCCCCTTGTCTGTGGGTTGCCTGGAGCCTTTCTCCTTGTCCTCCCCCAAGCCCTGCCCCCAGGACGAAGACAGGGCTCTTTGTCCAAGGAAGCTGCCTCTGGCCCCCTGGCCTGCTCTGGCCAGGCTGATGAGGTGGCCAAGATCACGGCAGCTCTGCATCCCTGGCCCTCAACGTTCCTTTCTAGGTGAGGTCCTTGCCTGAAGCAGAGAGACTGGAAATGGAACGAGGTGGTAAGCTGGGGACCTCCCAGACCCCTGCTGCCCTGGAATGCAAATGAAGGACGAAAATACACCTTCTCACCATACCCCACCCAGCCCAGAGTCAGTCTCTGCTTCATGGTTTAGTGTCCAGAGTTAGGTCTGAACCAACTTTTTACATACAGGTTGTTCTCAGTCTGGGCTGCCTGCCCAGGCACCACCCTGACACCTTGGACTGTCCCCGTGTCCCCTCCGGTCCTGCCGCCTCTTGACACACCTGTGCCCCCTCCCTGTTTCCATTCCAGCTGCCCCGCCCCCCCCGCCCACCATGGCCTCCGCTGACGAGAATGGCGAGAGCGTCTCCTCGGTGTCCAGTAGCCGCCTGCAGAGCCGGAAGCCACCCAACCTATCCATCACCATCCCTCCGCCCGAGACCCCGGCCCCCAGCGAGCAGGCCAGCGTGCTGCCCCAGGTAAGGGAGCAGCTGGGCGCTCGCCGCCCTGCCACCAGCCACCGCCGTGCCCCCATGGCGCCTTTCGGGCAGTTTCACTTCCCGGGGGAGGGCCTTCTGGGGCCACAGCTGCCCTGAGGCCCCGCTGTAGGCTGCACCCCGTCCTGCCTGGCCCCAGACTTCACAGGGGCTGGGCCCTGAACTCAGTCTCCGTCTCATGGTGGGCCAGGGGAAATAAGAAACACTTGCCAGTTCCGCCTGGGAATTGGCTGTTTCCATTCCCTTGCCCGAGCCCTGGCCCTTCTGCGGGCGGTGGGCTGTCTGTGACTTGGGGGAAGGGGCACAGCGCGCCTGCAGCACCAGCAGCTTGATCCCAGCGCCCGGCTCCTGTGGGGGGATGGGGATGAATCAACGTTACCAGCAGTGCGGACCAGCGCTCCATAAGGAGCTCATTGAGAACCAGCTGCAAAGAGCGTGGGCTCCCCGCGCAGCCTGGGGCACCGGGGAGGCCGCCTCATGCCGCCCACTCATGCCAAGGGCTCTTGCAAACATGCAAAGCCAGGCGAGGCCAAGGCTTAGCCACGGCTAAGGCCTAAGGCAGGAGCGCTGGATAGGGAGCTAGGGAAGTGTGTGCTGGGATCGCCGAAGACACTGGAAAATGGCGATGTGACCCCCGGAATGAAAGCAGCTTGGGGTAGACTGGGGTCGAGGTTTGTTCTGTCTGGGTCTTCGCATTGGGAGGCAGAGCAGAGCCAGGCGGGGATGTGGGCTCCGTGCAGCCACAGCCCCTGCTCCTGCCCGCTGTCCGCAGAGGCCCGGGAACCCAGCCTTCCTGAAGAGCGTCAGCCTCCAGGAGCCGCGGGCACGATGGCAGGAGGGCGGCTCGGAGAAGCGCCCTGGCTTCCGCCGACAGGCCTCGCTGTCCCACAGCATCCGCAAGTGAGCACGCCCGCCGCATCCCCGCCTCCTCCCCACCCTGCCCTGGGCCAGTCAACTCTTGGGCCCTGGGCCCTGGGCCCCTGCCTGGGAGGCACGGGCAGGCAGCCCATGTTCCAGGCGGGGAAACTGAGGCCCAGGCTGCTCTGTGCCTGGTCGGAAGCCACAGTGAGGAGGCTGAGGGGAGTCAAGGAGCTGGGGGTGGACCACTGCCCTTCAGGGCAGCTCCCGGGGCCTTCCCAGCTCAGCCCTCAGGCTCTTGACTTGATTCCCCCTCTGCCCATCTGGTTCCTGGGCACCGAACCAGGGGTCAAGGGGAAGCTGATCTGCCCCTCCCACTGCGTACACACACACATGTGCCCTGTCACCTCCCCTGCACACACACACGTGCCCCGTCACCTCCCACTGCACACACACACATGCCCTGTCACCTCTCTCGTCACCTCTCTGCACACATGGCCTTTCTCTCATTGCGGTCGCTCCCGTGTCACACACCCGCCTGCCCCCTCCCCACGTGCTTCCACAGGGGCGCAGCCCAGTGGTTCGGGGTGAGCGGCGACTGGGAGCTGAAGCGGCAGCACTGGCAGCGCAGGAGCCTGCACCACTGCAGCGTCCGCTACGGCCGCCTCAAGGCCTCGTGCCAGAGGGACCTGGAGCTCCCCAGCCAAGAGGTGCCCTCCTTCCAGGGCACCGAGTCTCCAAGACCCTGCAAGATGCCCAAGGTGGGCTCCAGCGTGGGGTGCGGGGCGGCAGGTGACTTGGCCCAGGGCCCGGTCGACTCTGCTCACCACCTCCTTCCCGTCCAGATTGTGGATCCCCTGGCCCGAGGACGGGCGTTCCGCCACCCGGACGAGGTGGACCGGCCCCACGCCCTGCACGCACCCCTGACCCCTGGGGTCCTGTCCCTCACCTCCTTCACCAGCGTCCGCTCCGGCTATTCCCACCTGCCCCACCGCAAGAGGATCTCTGTGGCCCACATGAGCTTTCAAGCTGCCACAGCCTTCCTCAAGGTAAAGACACCTCTGCCCAGCCTGCTCCCTCTCTCTCCCCAGAGCACCTCTCTCCCCAGAGCATCTCTCTCCCCAGAACATCTCTGTCCCCAGGCATCTCTCTCCCCAGGCATCTCTCTCCCCAGAGCATCTCTGTCCCCAGGCATCTCTCTCCCAAGAGCACCTCTCTCCCCAGAGCATCTCTCTCCCCAGAACATCTCTGTCCCCAGGCATCTCTCTCCCCAGAGCATCTCTCTCCCCAGGCATCTCTCTCCCCAGGCATCTCTCTCCCTAGAGCACCTCTCTCCCCAGAACATCTCTCTCCCCAGAACATCTCTCTCCCCAGAGCCTCTCTCTCCCCAGAGCATCTCTCTCCCCAGGCATCTCTCTCCCCAGGCATCTCTCTCCCCAGAGCATCTCTCTCCCCAGGCATCTCTCTCCCCAGGCATCTCTGTCCCCAGGCATCTCTCTCTCCAGAGCCTCTCTCTCCCCAGGCATCTCTCTCCCCAGTCATCTCTCTCCCCAGAGCATCTCTCTCCCCAGGCATCTCTCTCCCCAGAGCCTCTCTCTCCCCAGAGCATCTCTCTCCCCAGGCATCTCTCTCCCCAGAGCCTCTCTCTCCCCAGAGCCTCTCTCTCCCCAGAGCATCTCTCTCTCCAGAGCATCTCTGTCCCCAGGCATCTTCCTCTGTGCCAAGAGCAGTGGTTGCTCCGGGATCCCTGGGCGGGGGGGTGGGGTGGCAGCTCAAGCAGCCAGACTCACATCCTTCTAGTGGTCCCACTAGAAATGGTGCACTTCTAGTTGTCCCTAGTGTGGACAGCTGGTTTCTGCACTGACACATAAGGTGGAAAGTAGGAAGTGAAACGTGCAGGCACCACTCGCTGACCTGTGTTTACTGAGCCCCCTTATGTGCTGGGCACAGGGGCTACAGAGTGAGTTGAGCCAGTGTCACTGCCCTAGAGGAGCCCTCAGCTCGGGTGAGGGCAGGTGTCACCATTCAGTGTGGCAAGTGCTGGGGCCCACCCAGAGGAGAGGCTGGTGTCAGGGAAGGCACTTGAGAAATATAAGGAAAGGTTTGCCAGGAAGGGAACAGCCTATGCAAAGGCCTGGAGGTAGGAGGGAGTAGCAGGCGGTTTTAGTGAAGGGTGGTTACAAGAGGAATGGCAGGAGATGGGATCAAAAGGTCAGTAGGGGCCTTGTGTGCCGTGCCAAGAAGCCCATGGGAATAAGAGTGCAGGGTGAGTGGTGGGGTGTCAGGTGCCCAAGCCAGAGGTCCGGAGGTCACCAGGGAGAAGTTAAGAGCCAACCATGTCGAGATTGCTGCCATCAGGCTACGCAGGAGCCAGAGCCCAGTCCTGGCCTCTCGCAGATGCTCATGCTCTGGGCAGGGTCCCACCTCCCCGGACAGATGGACTTGACAGACTCCTTTGGTGTCGGGGGCAGGGGCACCTGACCTGGGCTTGACGCCCATGCTTCTGTCTGGCACAGGGGCGCTCGGTACTGGATGCCACAGGACAGCGGTGCCGGGTGGTCAAGCGCAGCTTTGCCTACCCCAGCTTCCTGGAGGAGGATGCGGTCGATGGAGCAGAGACATTCTACTCCTCATTTTTTAGTAAGGCAAGCATGGGGTGTGTGGGCCCTCGGGGTCGGGGGGCCGGGGTGGGCGGGAGCCAGGAGAGGTCACCCGGCCTCAGTCATGCTCTGCTGGGAGCCCCTGAGATGTCCAAAGGCCCGTCGGTGGGATGGGGGTGCGCCTCTCGGAGCTCGTGGGCCTCCGTCTTTCTGTCGGCAGGGCAAGGGCCTGGGGTGAGGAAGGGTGCCAGCCGGGAAAGTCACCATCAGGGCCCACAAACACGTGCCTTCTACCTCCCTCCCAAAGAGCCTGTCCGGCTTTGTCCTGCCCTTTAATTGAGCCATTGGGGGCAGTGCTGGAGACAGTGACTGCTCACACTGTCTCTTTTTGTGTCCCCGACTCCACACCCACTCCAGGAAGAAATGAGCTCCGTGCCTGATGATGTGTTTGAGTCGCCCCCACTCTCTGCCAGCTACTTCCGGGGCATCCCACGCTCGGCCTCCCCGGTCTCCCCCGAAGAGGTGCAGATTCCTCTGTGAGTTCTGGGCAGTCCTCCAGGTGGAGGGAGGCGGCACCGTGGAGAAAGAGCCCAACGACCCTCCCAGGGGGCTTCCCTAGACCACAGGTCCCTCCTGATCCCCCTCATGGGATGTGGGAGGGGAGGACACCAGGCTGAGACCACCGTCTTCACCAGGAAGGAGTCTGACCGAGCCCTGGTGCCCGCGGCCAAACGCGGCAAGCGTATCGCATCCAAGGTGAAGCACTTTGCCTTGGACCGGAAGAAGCGGCACTACGGCCTGGGCGTTGTGGGCAACTGGCTGAACCGCAGCTACCGCCACAGTATCAGCAGCACCGTGCAGCGCCAGCTGGAGAGCTTCGACAGCCACCGGTGAGCCACGCCGGCCTGGGGCCCCACCCACTCTGTGACAGTGGGGGGTGGTCACTGCTCTGGAGAGCCACTCCCAGGCGTAGGCCCAGGGGAGAAGGGCTGAGAGCCATCCAGGAGGGCCTGGGAGCGTCCAGGTTCCCCTGGGGCCCCTCTCAAAGCTCCCCTTATTGTTCAGCCTTTGGTGAGCACCTCCTGTGGGTCAGGGGAGCAGCGACAGTCCCTAGGGTCACCCTACAAGCATGCATGCCACCTGGAAAGGGTTGTCGGGTGTTGCTGCCTCTTCTCCACCCTCCCCGCTTTCTGGGCCTGCTTCCTCTGCTGGGCTCCGAGATGGCAGCCCAGCAACAAGTGCTCACTGAGCACCGCCACACAGGCCCTGGAACAGCGGAGCAGGGCGGGCGGGGTAGGTCAGAGGGGCAGTTAGAAGCTGTGACCACGAGTGAAGGGACTGTGAAGAGGCCTGCACAGAGACCTCGGGGGCAGCCAGAGGATTGGGAAGAGGCCATTCTCAAAGAATGTACAATTAGCAGCAACCTGATAGACATTGGACCCTAAGTTACAAAAAATTAAGTGATAGCAGGTGTGGTGAGTGTCCTGGAGAAGGAGGACAGAGAGTGGGAGTGAACAGTTGGTGGGGAGGAGTGTCGTCAAGAGGAGCAGCAGTTAGCTGGGTGAAGAGAGATGGCAAGAGCATCCCAGGCAAAGGAAGCATCATGTGCAAAGGCCCTGGGGCTGCAGGGATTGGGGTTTGTTCCAGGAACTGCAGGAGAAGGAGAGGAAGGAGGCCAGGGAGGTGGGCAGACATAGCAAGGCTGTGCAACCAGTGGGGAAGGAGCCATGTTAGACTTTATCCCCAGGGCAGCGAGAAGCCATGGAAAGGATTTAAGCTGGGAGAGACGCGTAGAGGTGCATTTTAAGAGTTGCTGTGGAGAAGGATGAGTTGGAGGGGAGCGGTGGAGGGTAGGGCGCAGGTGTGAGCTGTTGGCGGCTGGGTGCCGCAAGGCTGAGGGTCGGGATGGGAGTTTGGCTCTGCTGACCCGAGGCCTCTGCCCGCAGGCCCTACTTCACCTACTGGCTGACGTGCGTCCACATCATCATCACGCTGCTGGTGATTTGCACGTACGGCATCGCGCCTGTGGGCTTCGCCCAGCACGTCACCACCGAGCTGGTGAGTGGGGCTAGGGAAGGGGGGCTCTGCCCTGGGGATCCTAGCCTCCCCCAAGAGGCGCCAGCGTCTTGGGCCACCCATTCCCTCCCATGGCAACAACCTGGCCCAAGCAGGAGGGTGCTCTGGGCTCACCACTGCTTTGCTTCTCAGCCCCTTCCTGGAGGCCCTTCCCTGGGACAGAGAAACCCCTGACCCGCCCCCCATCCTTCCACCTCTGCACCAGGTACTCAGGAACAAAGGTGTGTATGAGAGCGTGAAGTGCATCCAGCAGGAGAACTTCTGGATTGGCCCCAGCTCGGTAAGGGGCCCAGGCAGGGACAGCATCTCAGCAGGGAGCCTCTGGCCTCTGTCACCCCCAGCTGGGCAGGAAGGGGGTTGGCTTGCCTGGAAGCCCCCCTCATTGGGGGCCCCTAGGGGGCGACTCTCAACAGAGCAGCCAGGTCTGGACCCGAGCTCACTCCCCCCGCCACGCCCTCCGCCCCCAGATTGACTTGATCCACCTGGGAGCCAAGTTCTCGCCCTGCATCCGGAAGGACCGGCAGATCGAGCGGCTGGTGCTGCGGGAGCGAGACCTGGAGCGGGACTCGGGCTGCTGTGTCCAGAATGACCACTCGGGCTGCATCCAGACGCAGGAGCAGGACTGCTCGGTGCGGGCAGAGGCCCTCCGACCCCTGCGAGGCCCACCCTGGTCCCCTGCACCATCTCCACTTGCCCCAGCCTGGGGGAGGGGCCCTTCAAGGGCGGCGTCTACGTTGCCTCTGTCCTTCCTCTGCCCTCCCTGGCATCACACACCCCTGCACGCAGCTCAGCACAGGGAGGGTGCCAACCTCCCCAGCCCCAGAGCAGTGAAAGCTGGGTCTTGGGAGTGTCAGCAGCGGTGGGGGTCTGGGAGATGAGCCTGAGCCCTGGGCAACAGGGCAAGAGCCCCTGTCCTGGAGGGGCCCTTGCCCACTCTTGTCCTAGCCATGACCAGCCTGCCTCCATCCTCCAGGAGACTTTGGCCACTTTTGTCAAGTGGCGGGATGATACGGGGCCCCCCATGGACAAGTCTGCGCTGGGCCAAAAGCGGACATCGGGGGCCGTGTGCAACCAGGACCCCAGGTACAGTCCCGGGGGACCCACAGCTGAGCTGAGAAGATGGGGCTGAGTATCATGTGGTCTGTGCCACCCATGGGGATGTTGGCCAGTGGGCGTGGCAGGCTGGGGATGCCGTGGCCCCTCTTTTTGCCCCCTCCGACCTTTGCTTCCAGAACCTGTGAGGAGCCGGCCTCCAGTGGTGCCCACATCTGGCCCGATGACATCACCAAGTGGCCGGTGAGTGTCCAGGGAGGAGAGCGGTCCGCGAAAGGTGGGGGGGACCTGTGTGCTGCTGCACAGCCCCAGCCGCTGTCTCTGCCCCTCCTGGCAGATCTGCACGGAGCAGACCAGGAGTAACCGCTCGGGCTTCCCGCACATGGACTGCCAGATCCGGGGCCGCCCCTGCTGCATCGGCACCAAGGGCAGGTGAGCCGGCCTGGGCCCTCTGCCCGGAGCCCCTGTGCTCCCCCTCTGCCACCCACCACCCAGCTGGCGTCCTCCCTCCCCACTCGGGGGCCATCCGTGGTGTGGGCAGGTTCCTGCAGAGGGGCACCGCGTCCTGCCAGCGATGCCTGCTGCGGCCGGGCACTGGGCACTAGGCGGGGGGGGGGGGGGGGCGGGCAGGACTCAGGCCCCAGATGTTCGCCTTGCCTCCCTGTCCCGCAGCTGTGAGATCACCACTCGGGAATACTGTGAGTTCATGCACGGCTATTTCCACGAAGAGGCCACGCTCTGCTCCCAGGTGAGGCGGGGTCTGGTGGGGCCCTGGGCACGAGCAGCCAGGCGCAGCAGCCTGCATGCCCTCCTGCAGCGGGTCTCTGGTCCTGCCCCCTACAGCGGGGCCTCGGACCCAGCCGGACCCCGGGCACTGACTGCCGTGTTCTCACCCCCAGGTGCACTGCTTGGACAAGGTGTGTGGGTTGCTGCCCTTCCTCAACCCTGAGGTCCCAGATCAGTTCTACAGGCTCTGGCTGTCTCTGTTCCTCCACGCTGGGTAAGAGGTGCCCCGCTGCCCACCCCCCAGACCCTTGTGGTGCCCGCCCACCTGGACTCCCGGAGGAGGGGCCCCTGGGCCAGGGCGCAGCCGGCACAACCCGCCAGACCCCGCTGCTCCCGAAGTACCTGGCTGGCAGACGGTGGGGGGGCACTGATGCCCGGTGTGTCCCCGCCCAGCGTGGTGCACTGCCTCGTGTCCGTGATCTTCCAAATGACCATCCTGCGGGACCTGGAGAAGCTGGCCGGCTGGCACCGCATCGCCATCATCTTCGTCCTCAGCGGCATCACCGGCAACCTCGCCAGTGCCGTCTTCCTCCCGTACCGCGCGGAGGTAGGGACTCAGGATGCGGCAGGGAGGGCTGGCTCTACCGCTTCCACGCCTCCCGCCCGGCTTGGCCTGAGGGACGCACAGCCCCTGCCACGTCAGGCTCAACAGCGGATGGACAGCTAAGCTGGGGGCTTCCCGGCCGATTCCTTAGTCCGTTCCGAGGCGCGAGGGGTCACGTGTAGAGGTCACCTCCAGAAAGACCTTCTGGACCCCGTGCCTCACTCTGCCTCTTCTCTGCTTCATTTCTCTCCTTGACCGTGACCACCGCCTGCCAGCGCGTCCCATACCTATGAGTTGGGCCATATGAAGTTGCCCTCGTGCGACCGTTCTTGACCCAAAGAAACGGCAGGTTTTTGATCAGTTCAGCCTCACGCTGTGGGCTTGTTCAGTGTCTGTCCCTCCCCACGTGCGCTGCCTGGAGCAGTCTGTCCTGCTTATTGCACTGGGCGTGCACGTAGTAGGTGCTCAGTGTTGCAGAAACGGTGGGTGGAACGAGTCCAGCTTTGTTTCCAGCAGCTCCAGCTGCACCTCTCCTGCCCCCCGGCCGTCAGGTTCGGGGTCCCCACCCTGGGAGGGGCTCACGGAGAGGATGACCCAGGTCCTGGGGCTCCAGCCCGGCTGTGCCCAGGCCTCCCCACAGGCTCCCACCTGGCACCTGGAAGTGACCCTGTCCCCTCCCCATCCGCCCACCCCAGGTGGGCCCGGCAGGGTCGCAGTTCGGCCTCCTGGCCTGCCTCTTCGTGGAGCTCTTCCAGAGCTGGCAGCTGCTGGAGCGGCCCTGGAAGGCCTTCCTGAACCTGTCGGCCATCGTGCTCTTCCTGTTCATCTGCGGCCTCCTGCCCTGGATCGACAACATTGCCCACATCTTTGGCTTCCTCAGCGGCCTGCTGCTGGCCTTCGCCTTCCTGCCCTACATCACCTTCGGCACGAGTGACAAGTACCGCAAGCGCGCCCTCATCCTCGTGTCGCTGCTGGTCTTCGCCGGCCTCTTCACCTCGCTGGTCATCTGGCTCTACGTCTACCCCATCCACTGGCCCTGGATCGAGTACCTCACCTGCTTTCCCTTCACTAGCCACTTCTGCGAGAAGTACGAGCTGGACCAGGTGCTGCACTGACCACCTGCCTGGCGGGGCCGGCGCGGCTGCTCCCGCGCAGCGCTGAGGACACGGGGACTGTGCCCGGGCCAGGCTGCCTGCCTGCACAGCTCCCACCCCCGCTCCAGAGACCCTGTGGGGCCGGCCCTGCTCCCAGGAGCTCTGCCCCGAGGAGAGGCTGAGTCTGTGGGAGACGGTCATCAAGGGGGGGCTCCTTGGGGAACTGAGGCCCCCCTTCCCAGGCCCGGGCTGGGGGACACTCCAAGCATGTGCTTCTCTGCAGCTCAGGGCCCAGGCCCTGACATCACCCTGCTCCCCTGCTGTCAGGACCACTTCCTGGGGGGTGGGCTCCTTTCTTCCCAGGGTCCTGGGCTGCTGCCCGTCTCCCACCTCCGGCTCTGCTGGTACGTTCCCCCTCCCTGTTGCCGTGAGCTTGCCCTTCCTGGGGACCTGGCTGGGGTTCCCACCAGGTTCCCAGCCCTGCCTGGCCACGGCCCCTTCCTGTTTCCCCTCCCATCTCTGCCCTGTGAGTCCACGCCCTGCATTCATCCGTGGCCTGGTGAGCCTGCCCATAACGCTCCGGGTTCGAACCTTCTGGGACAGGGTTTGGCCATGGTCTGGGGCAGAGAAGGAGCAAAGAGACACAGCTAGACTGGGAAGCCTAGAGCCTCCGCTGTTCTCAGCAAACAGAGGCTGAACCCGCCCCGCACCCAGGCCCCCCAGCCCCTCCCAGCCCAGGCCCTTCCTTCAAGTCAGTGTTCTGCCACCTGGGGCTGGACTGACGCCAGCCAGCCCACCATCCTCTGCCTCACTCCTGCCCAGGCGAGGGCAGGGCCACCCCAAGGACCTGTGTCCAGGGGTTGCCCAAGGTCAATCAGGCCTTTTTTTTTTTTTTTTACCAGTTTATATTATGATCCTAATTTTTTTAAAGTAACGCTAACTTTGTATGGACGATGTCTGAAATGTATTAAATGATATTCTTTAAGAAAATATCGTCTTTTGACCTCAAGCCTCGCATAGAAGCTGGAACTTCATTTTGGGAGTGGGGGGTAGCAGGGGCAGCCGTGAGGAGCTAGGGGGCAGGGGCTTGGCCCAAAGGGACAGTGGATGCCTGTGGGACTTGTGGGAGATTTGGTTGGAGAAGAAACCAGGTTGGGGTCACATGGAGGGGCTCAAGGGGGCCCTTGAGAAGGTGGTGTCAAATCTTTAGACCCCTGCGTTCCCCAAGCCCCAGTCAGGGGTCTGGCTGGGTGGAGGGGAGGGCCGTCCTGGCAGAAGCAGTGCGGAGGTGGGGTGCAGCACTGATCAATTCCCTGCCCCCACCAGCCCTTCACCCCACACCCGGTGGGACAGAGGACCCACAGTAACCGTGGGTGCCCAGGGTGGTGGGGGGATCTGGGAGGTGGCCCCTGCCCTTCCCTGCTCCCGGCTGCCTCCATTCCAGGGATGAGGATGGGAAGGGGCAGCCCTGGGCCTGGGGGAATAAGGGCCCCCTGGGCACCCGGCTCCTTTGGTGAGGACACTGAAGCAGGGCTGCAGGCCGCCTCCCACTGTCCCCAATTCACCCACCCAGCCACACGTGGGCACAGTTTGGATGCAGGGGGTCCAGAGGGCCTCGCGCAGACAGACTGGAGGTTACAGCATTCGTGCCCCAGCAGGGCAGCCTGGGCTGGGAGCAGCCGCCCTGCCCTCTCTTTATTTCACCCCACCCCCACCCCAGGACCCTCTGGGAATTACTGTCTCCCTTCAGGCTGAGCTGAGCTGAGCGACAGCAGGGCAGAGCAGGGGACAGTGGGACTGGGTAGGAGCCCCCAGCCTGCCTCCCCACACCCCTGGCACCCGGCCGTAGGCTCCCCAGGGGGCGGCCAGTTCAGCAGTCACTGTTCCTGCGCAGGGAGGCGTGGCCCCGCAGGGAGCACTGCATCTCCGTGAAGGCGAGTGAGCCCACGGCACACGGGCCCACAGGGTGGAAGCCGAACCTCTGGTAGAAGGGCACCAGCCCGTCCTTGCACATGAGCACGGCCAGGTGCACGCCCGGACGGCCGCCCAGGTGGTGCAGGTAGCGCCAGAGCAGGATGGAGCCCTTGCCCTGCTGCCGGAAGGGGCGGTGCACAGCCAGCACGTGCAGGTGGGCTGTGCGGCCCCTGGGCCTGTGCAGCGTCAGCGACTCCCGGGGGCGAGAGATGGACACGAGTCCAGGTCACCTCTGTGGACACCTGCACCCCCAAACCAGCCCCACCTGGGCCAAGGGCAGGTGCCCCTGAGTGCCTCTAATCAGGACCCCCCTCCTACCCAAGGAGACCCCAAATTGGGACCTACATTCCCAGCCCTATGGCGGTCCCTTCATGAGGGCCTTGAGACCGCAAAGGACTGGTCTTGCCCTGGAGAGGACCCACGTCTGTGCTCATCACTTGGCTCGGAGGAAGAAATCCCAGCCTCCAGGCTCCTCCCCCTACCTGGCTGGCCTCTGTGAGAGCAGGAGGAGCCGGGGCCATCGGGCAGTGGCCTCTCTTCCAGAGGCCTTCCTGGGGCTGGGCATCTCTGCCCCGACCCCTTCCTCACCTGAGTGAGTCTCTCCTCATCCCACAGGGAGCCGATGATGAAGGCCACGAGGCGGCCCTCCACGAGCCAGTCCAGGGACAGCTCAGGACACAGGGCCAGGAAGTGCCGGACCTGGTCCAGGTTCAGGGGGCAGATGCCCGAGACAGAGATGAAGGCTGTGGAGGAGGCCCTGGTGGTGACTCCGCGGCCACCGTGCCACATGCCCACTGTCCACTGAGCACCTGCTCGGATGCTGGGGGTGGGCTCCGTCCGCCCCCAGCCCTCGCCCACAGGAAAGCAGAGGATTCAGGGCTGCTCTTCCCCCCACTTTGCTGAACACGTACGTGCTCTTGCACACGTACGGAAACACCCAGAGTCAGATACTCTGGCGTCCCAACTGCCAAGGGCAGGAGACTCGAGGGTCTTCTCCCCAAGGGCAACAGCGGCAGAGTTCAGCAGCGTCCCGGACCCTGTCGGGGGGCTACCCACCTTCTCACTCAATCTCAGACATGCCAGCAGCATCCTCTGGGGTGAGGCAGCGAAACTCGTTGGCGGGGAGTGTGTGGCGCCGCTGGCGGCTTGGGGACTCTGGGATCCCAGGTGGCAGGTGCAGAGCGACAGGCTTCAGGTAGTGGATGCTCTGAGTGGACATCCTGGCCGCTGCTGCTACCTTGGGGGGCCCCAGCTTCAGAAGTGGCCTCTGTGATGAGGAGGGCCCCTCTGCACCTGTTGCAGAGGAGCGATGGTCAAGGGTCTGGTCCTCATCTCCCGGGGGGCCGTCCAGGGTGATGGTGCATCTTGCCTCTTTTGTAGGGGACCTGGAGTGGGGAGTCTGGGGGCCGGGGTGGAGCGGACAAGCAGGGCGTAGACACTTCCTGCCCTGTCCCTGCTCACTGGGTCCCCGGGTCACTGTTTGTCTCTTTCCCTGTCTGCAGATGTGCACTTCTTAGAGGCGGCCGTCCCTCCCTTACAAAGCCCCACGTCCTGCACGTCGCCCTGCCCTCCCTCCTCCACCTTCTCTCCCCACATCTCCAAGCCCCAAGCAGGGGACTCCTGTTCTTGAATTCTGGGAGCCCGGGGGCAGGGGTCCCACTTATCAGGACTGTGGGGCAGGGGCTCCAGTGTTCCCCCCACAGAGCCAATCACCCCAGGGGCCGTCCACAGGCTCAGAACCAGAAAAACCCAGACTCCTGAGTACTCGGCTGTTGTTGCAAGTGTGGCCGGGCAGCACGTGATGTTGATCTCAGAGATTTCTAATCCGCCCCCCCCGCCCCGCCTCCATTTTACAGGAAGGACGAAGTCAGCAGGGCTCTGGCCACCCTGTGCCCTGTCCCTGCGTGCTGAGGGTGAAACCTCAGATGGCACACAGATGCAGAGGATTACAGTGGCTGGCTGAGGCCCCAGAGTTTTGGGGGAAGAGCACAGGGCTAAGCCTCATGGGTCCACTCTAATCCCTGCCTTGGCGCCAACCGGCTGGCACAGGCATTCACCCTCTGTCCCCTGGAAGCCTGGGCAAGCCCACCTCTGAGGGTCCTTCCAGCTCTGGCAGCCTGAGTATGCCATCATTTAGAGCACTTGCTTGGTGGCCAATTAGAACTGCAGACCCAGAGGTGAGGGGACAGTCTGGGTACTGGATGTAAAGTCAACATCATCAAATGTCCCGGTGTGGGGACACTGGCTCAGGGGCTTCCCTTCTGACCCCTGTTGAGAGGGTTTTGCTCTTTGTGCCACAGTCTCCCTCCAGCACCAGCTCCCTTGAGAGGGTCCTGCGACCACGGCTCCCCCAGCTCTGACTCTGCTCACCCTGCCCCCACTCTGCACTTCTTCTCCCATGATGGCTCCCCTGTAGGGGTCCCACCTTCACCCCCTCCAGCCTGGTCTCCTGTGGGGCCTCCTAGCCCGCCAGACAGGGATACACACATCTGGGCATCAGCTGTGGCTGGCTGCCAGGTCTCTCCTACAGGCTCTGTGGTCCCAGGCAAATCCTGGGCTATGGCTGGGCTCCTGCTCCAGGGCTCCAGAACATTCTATGACAATTGGAGGCAGGTTGTCCAGGGCACATGGTGAACCCCAGAGGGCCATGGGACCTGACTGCCCACCTGCCCCAGCAGAGCCTGGCCTCTGATCCGGCTGAGCCCCCATCCCACTAATGCTCCATAGCGGTGGGATGATGGGTACAGACTTGGCTGTCCTCACGATGGAGTGGACATCTGAGTCACAGTATGGGAAGAACATTCTGAGGGGATGCGTGTCCCCACAGCGAAGCTGGGGCCCAAGCTTGGGGATGTTCTCTCTGGGTTGGAGGGGGGGAACCATTAACAGGAAGAAAGATGAGGAGATGAGCAGACCCAGGATCAGGACACACCCCAAAACCCAAGGAGGGGGTGGCCAGCAGCATCTCATGCAGCCCAGAGTGGAGAAAAGATCTCAGATTCCCCTAACAAGGAGGCCCCTGATGGCTGTTAAGAGTCCTTCCAGGAGAGAGGGGTGGGGTGGGTGGGGACCAGATGCAGTGTTTTGGGGGGCCCCGAAACACTCTGATGATGCCCCTGAGATCCCAGTTTTCGTAGCAGAGCAACTAAAAGGCCTGGACAGGCAGGGAAGGCAGCCCTCAGTTCAGGCACTTGTGCAACTAGTTGCGTTTTCTGGTTGTTTTGAGGGTGGCATCCTTTTCTCATTCCTCCCCTGCACTTAAGATAGGCTCTGCACACCTGGCACGGAGCACATTTTGCCTAATCACATTTACCTTTCCAACCATAATCTGTCACTAGCAGGTTCCCCAGGGGACCGAGGCTGAGATGGAGAATTGTGTGCAGGAGGTTCACTGGGCGAGCTCCCGGGAGCTTATAAACCCCTGGAAAACAGAAATTGTATTGAACGTGTGGCAATGTGCTAGATACAGAGACTAGCAGTCTATCAACTAGGTGGCGATTCTGTTGAGGAGGATGACAGCTCATTGATTTGCTGTGGATTTATTTTGAAGCCTCCTTTGCATAGATAGGCTAACATCACTGCAGGGCTGAATGTGGCCCCAGCCTTATTCAGGGTTCAAAATCTGCCATAGTACACAGGCAGTCTCCTCAGGAACTTTCCAGACCTTTCTGCAACGGAGGTGTCAAAAGCAGGAAGAGATCGCCACCTCCTGGAGAAAGAAGGGACCTACGGCTTTCTGAGCATCTGGAGCCCAGCTCTCCAACAGAAAGATCCCGTGAGTCGCATATGTGATTTTCAATTTTCTAGTAGCCACACGAGAAAAAGCCAAAAGAAACAGGTTAGCTTGATTTTAATAAAATATTGTATTTAACCCGATATATATAAAGTTATTGTCATTTCAACAAGTAATCAATATAAAAATTATTAGACATGTTTCATACTCTGTTTTTTTTTTTCTGTTTTACACTGAGTCTTCAAAATTCAATGTCAATTCAGACCAGCCACATCTCAAGTGCTCAAGACCCACAGGTGGTTAGGGCCCACTGCAGCGGGCAGTCCAGATCTAGAAACTGAAGTTTAAGGAGAGAGCAATGGTGGGGGGAGGCACATGTGTATGTGTGTGCACGTGTGTGTATACATGTGTATATGTACCTATGTGCACATGGGGTGAATGTGCCTGTGTGGGGTGTGTGTCTAGGACAAATGGAGAACTGGGGACTTGAGCAAAGACAGAGGTGTCCCAGGGACCTGTTGGCACCGTCGGGACCTTTGAGAGAAGTTGGTTTGTTTTGTTCAATCATTCAACAAAAGTTTTTTAACTTGACGTATAGTTGATTTACAATGTTGTGTGACTTTCTGCTGTATAGCAAAGTGATTCAGTTATACATATATACAGTCTTTTTCATATTTTTTCCGTTATGGTTTATCACAGGATATTGAATATAGTTCCCTGGGCTATGCAGTAGGACCTTGTTGTTTATCCATTCTATATATAATAGTTTGCATCTGCTAACCCCAAACTCCTAATCCATCCCTCCTCCACCCCCTTCCCCTCTGGCAACCACAAGTCTGTTCTCTATGTCTGTGAGTCTTTTTCTCAACAAAGATCTTTTGAGTACCTACTATGAATCAGAGCTATGCTGGATGCTGGAATACAAAGGTACAAAGAAGATACGGTCCCACAGGAGAGATAGCATGCAAACAAATGGTTGTAATAGAGGGAAATAAATGCAATCAGACAGGTATGATCAGGTATGCGGGGGAATAAGTGGGGAAAATGGGGCTCTTGGAAGACTTCATAGATAAGAAGCCACAAGCTGGGGCTTCCCTGGTGGCGCAGTGGTTAAGAATCCGCCTGCCAATGCAGGACACACGGGTTCAAGCCCTGGTCCGGGAAGATCCCACATGCTGCGGAGCAACAAAGCCCATGCGCCACAACTGCTGAGCCTGCGTTCTAGAGCCCGTGAGCCACAACTACTGGAGCCCATGCTCCGCATCAAGAGAAGCCACTGCAATGAGAAGCCTGCGCACCGCAACAAAGAGTACCCCCTGCTCTCCGCAACTAGAGAAGGCCCGCGCACAGCAACAAAGACCCAACTCAGCCATAAATAAATAAATAGATAGATAGATAGAATAAAAAGAAGCCCCAAGCTGAGTAGTATAAGATGAAAAGAAGTTCTTTGGGTAAAACCATGGGTTGAAGTAGAGGAATAAAAAAATTACAAGCAGATGGTGAAGCAAGTGCAAAGGCATGGAGGCACCAAAAAGCCGGGATCCTGGCGTGAGCAGCTGAGGCCAGAGCGTGGAGTGTGGGTACTGGGTGCCGAGGTGGAAGGCGGGGTGGGAGGTAGGTAGGAGGAACCAACTCATGAAGGGGCCCTTGTGCCATTCTCTGGTGGACCATGGAAAGCCACGGAAAGACGCTAAGCTAAGAAGTCGGATGATCATGCTTATATTTTCAATCTCCCGGGAACAAGGTGGTGAGGCGACTACAGCAACGGCGTAGGCAAGGGATGGAGATGAACTAATAGCAGCAGCTAACGTTGATCAAGCTCCTACCTTGTGCGGGCAGGTGCAAAGCACCTCCCATTCATCATGTCAGTTAAATTCTCAATAGCCCTATCTAGCAGGTACTGTTAATATTCCCATTTTACAGAAAGGAAACCAAGGCTCAGAAAAGTAAAATAAGTTGCCCAAGGTCACATAGTGAGTCAGCGGCAGCACAAGCTTCAAACCCACGTTCATCTAACTGCAGAACCTCAGCTTTAGCCACTGCACCATCCCATCACCACCCCCGCACCAGCCCCTGTGGAGCTGCCCTCCGCGGAGCAGCTCTGGACTTGGGGTTGTGAAAAGGGGGTAGAGGGACCATGACCTGGGCTTTGATGACTTACGGAGCTCAATATCGAGGGCTGACCCTCAGGTGGCCAACTTGGTACCCAGGTAAGTGACCCTGCCATCAACCTGGATGAGGACTCTGGGAAAAGGAAGGGGTTTGGGGAGAAGATGCCACTTTGCACCCGTGGCTGGTCATCCAGGAAACACCCATGTGTTGGTGCTGGGGTGTTGGTGGTGAAGAGCATGGCATGATTAAGCCACTGCAGCCCCGTTGTTCTGCAAGCTGGTCTGGTGGATTTGCTGTCTTTGGCCCCTGTGTCCTCAAGAAGGAGGGAAGCAGGATGAGCCTGCCAAGCCTGGGCTCTCACTATGGCTCAGCCTTCCCACCGTTGCCCTCGGCACAAAGGGTTTCACCCAGTGGATTGCAACCCATCCTCAGAGTCAGGAGTGAGAATGGCCAAGGCCAGCTGGTCTGGGTCCTGATTCTGACTGTACTGCAGGGTGACCTTGGGCAGACCCCACACTTGGTTCTCCCAGGGCATCAATGCAAGGAGAGGTGAGGCTCCAGGGACAAGAAGAGCCCTTTTAACTCCCAGAGCCCGTGATTCTAGAGCAACACACAGCTGGATCTCAGAGGCATTTCTCCAGCCAGCCACTGAGGTGTGGGAGGACTCTCCAGGGCAGCTCCCCTCCTGCCCCACTTTCTGAACTAAAGCCCCCAGTGCTGAAGCCAGCCTAGAGCCGCCCCCCCCCAAACACTCACTGCAGGGTAGAAGGACCTCTCTGCGCCCGTCTGGATTTGCTCCTACACGGAGGTTTGGAGAGGCCGGGCAGGGTAAGGCTCCCCCAGGGGGCGGTGTGGGGCCCGTGCACATTTCATGCATGGGTCTGGAGAGGCAGAGAGTGGCTGGTTAAGATAGGGACAAGACACAGCCTGCTTCCCCGAGATCAGCTCACTCTGTTGTCAGCTCTGCTGCCTCCTGCACCTGGCCAGCTCCCTAGCAAGGGGAGTGTCCAGGCTAGCTCAGTTTCTGGCAGGCACATTTGTAAATAAGCAAAATTCTCCCAAGAAGCATCTCTATTCGCCAAGAAGGGCTGGCTAGGTGTTGGGGCCATGAGAGAAGGGGGTTTCTCCATTGGGGAATAAAGAGTTATTTTCATTCAACAATTATGAAAATAAAAATCAGGCAGTCGCTTCCATCCAGGCTCACCACACTCGCCAGCCTGGATGTGAAGAGACTGTGTCTGGGGGTTTGGGGTTTGGGAAGGAGTCAAGCCTCAAACCTTATCCAGGGCATCTCAGGTCTGAGTGAGGGCACTGAAGGTCACCACGAGGTGGGGAGGAATGTACTGAGCCTCTCTCTGTAAAAGGGCTCAGATGAAGCTCAAACTGGGGGTGATAGAAAGGGCTTTGAGGGACTTCCCTGGTGGTCCAGTGGCTAAGACTCCGCCCTCCCAATGCAGGGGGCCCGGGTTTGACCCTTGGTTGGGGAACTAGATCCCACATGCTGCAACTAAGCGTTCGCATGCCACAACTAAAAGATCCCGCACGCCACAACAAAGATCGTGCACGTGGCAACAAAGATCCCGCATGTCGCAACAAAGACCCGGCGCAGCCAGATAAATAAATAAATAAATAAAATATGAAAAAAAAAGAGAAGAAAGGGCTTTGAGATAGCATGGGCAGGAGAGGGCCAGAGAGCGCTGCTCTCCCCCACCCCAGCTTCAACTCCTCAGGTATACACAGGAGAGGATGGGAAACTGGCCACATGGAAGCACAGAAACCTCAGACTGTACCCACCAAGATGGTACATTATTGCATGCCAATGCTGCGCCAGGCACTTACCAGGCACCAGAGTTACACGTATAAATACAAGAGGATCCACGCGCTCAAAACAGGTTTAGCAAGGGAGGGGTCAGCATTTGAAATCAAGGTCTCTTGCCTACAACCTAGAACGTTCTTGGTGGTGGTGTGGGAGCGGGGCACAGCACAGTCTGGCACGGTGCTTCACAAAGTAGGGGCTCATACTTCCTCCCTCACAGGCGGATAATCTATGTAAAGGTGGGTAATCTATGCAAAGCACTTATCATAGTACCTGGCATTAAGTTACAGCTCAATAAATGGTTGCTACTATTAGCTGTTATTATAAGAAGCCGCAGAATAAACACAGCACATCTTCCTGGAGTGCTAATTTTACTCGACGATTAGGGAAAAAAGGACATTCTTTTTATATTAAAACAAACACTGGCATAAGCTGGAGTAGAACGCAAAGCTCACTTGGAATTTTGACATCAAACAAAGATTTCGGGCCTGCATTGCCCTGCCCCTCCTAACGACTTGCTCACCCCCCATCCGTTGATGGACACAGGACTAGAAAAGCCCCTGCAGGGACTTCCCTGGCGGTCCAGTGGTTAGGACTCCGTGCTCTCACTGCCGAGGGCCCGGGGTTGGGTTCAGTCCCTGGTTGAGGAACTAACATCCCACAAGCCACACGGCATGGCCAAAAAAAAAGACCCTGCACTTGAGTCAGGAAACCTGGGTTCCAACCTGGCTCTGCCAGTTACTACCTTGTGACCTTAGGCGCTGAATTCCTTGGGTTCTGTTTCCTCACTGGTACAAGAGGGTTAATTACACCTATATTCCAGATTGTGATAACAAACAAGATAATGTATGTGAATGTGACTGGCAAAGTGCCTGGTCAATAATAGGTGATCAATAAATGTTAGGTGGATGATCAATAAATGTTAGGTGAACGGGGCCAAGGAGACAGAGCTAAAGGGACATGCTAGATGGAATAGAAGTTACTATGTCACTGCTACTAAGCCTCCCAGGTCTTTATGGGGAAGGGAGTGGGGAACTGTGTCCTTACAGCAATGATTCCAGATGGCCATTCTGCACTGTGGTCTGTGATGGGAAGCCGATGATTTGGGAACCCAGCTGTGGCCCTGAATCATATACTAATTCCCCTTAAGCTCTTTTTCTATATCTTAGTATATGAGTTTTCTAAGATACAGGTCCATTGACAAACCCCCCCCACCCCCCACCCCAAGCCCAATATTACATCAATACTCAATAAGCACTTGGCTCAGGGCATCTCATGTACTCAGGTTGCCATCTGTGCTTCATGCATGTTCTTCTTTTTTTTTTTTTTCTATTTTTTTTAAATGTTTTTTCTTTCATGAGTGTTCTTATAACTTTTCCATGAATGTAGTCTGTATCTTTGGCAGCCTATAAACTACCCAATGACTTTTTTGAAGAACCTAAATACTGTAATATTGAATCATCTTACTAATCTGCCATTGATGGTCTTGCAGAAAATTGTGGAAAAAGAAAAAAGATTTTAACTGAGAAAGGTGAGGGCTATATTCTTGATTATTTCTAATTTCCTTTCAACAACCCATTATGAATCTGTCCACTGAGAATACATCTAAATCTTTTGGAACTTACTTAGGAGACACATTAGTATAATTATTTTTTATATTTTAAAATGGCAATCTGGAGCAGATCATAGGTCTAAGAGTCCTGCCAATCTAGAATTTTAGTCTAGGCAGGGGGCTTGAAATATTATAATAATGTAATATTATAAAAAAGTTCCTTTATTGAGGGAACTATATGCCAGGCACTGGTCTATTTCACTTAATCCTCTCAAATGCCAGATGAGACGGGTACTGCTATTACCTCCCCAATTTTACAGATGAGAAAACTAAGGTGAAAAAAAGTTTATCAGCTTGCCAACTTTATAAGACTAGTAAGTGGCAGTGCCGAAAATTGGAATCAAACTCTTCTTGTTTGTTATGCGGGCTTTCTCTAGTTGCGCTGAGCAGGGCCTAGTCTTCCTTGCGGCGCGCAGGCTTCTCATTGCGGTGGCTTCTCTTGTTGCGGAGCACGGGCTCTAGGTGCGCGGGCTCAGTACCTCCACAGCATGTGGGATCTTCCCGGGCCTGGGACTGAACCCATGTACCTTGCATTGGCAGGCCGATTCTCACACTGCACCACCGGCAAGCCCCTATGGCTTCCACTCTTAACTACCTCACTATCCTACCTCTTGCCATGCATACGCCTCAAGGAGCTTTGAACTCATTTAGGTGTATTTAAAGCCAAACCACAGGGGCCACTAACACTTGCTTACCTTTCTTTCTTTCTTTAATTTTATTTATTTTTGGCTGCGTTGGGTCTTCGTTGTTGCGCGCGGGCTTTCTCTAGTTGCGGCGAGCGGGGGCTACTCTTCGTTGTGGTGCACGGGCTTCTCATTGAGGTGGCTTCTGTTGTTGCGGAGCACTGGCTCTAGGCACTCAAGCTTCAGTAGTTGCAGCGCGCGGGCTCAGTAGTTGTGGCTCTCGGGCTCTAGAGCGCAGGCTCAATAGTTGTGGTGCACGGACTTAGTTGCTCTGCGGCATGTGGGATCTTCCCGGACCAGGGCTCGAACTCGTGTCCCCTGCATTGGCAAGCGGATTCTAAACCACTGTGCCACCAGGGAAGCCCAACTTGCTTACCTTTCTGATCGTTCTCTGGGACTCCTTCACCAACCCCTTGACCAATCCCTGAGGGGTCATAACCTTCCAGGCTGTGCACGGAATTCCCTAACGCAATACACTCTAGATACACTCTCTATGTGGCCTTGCTTACAAGCTGCCTTGGAGCTGCTTTTAAGCTATTTAATGTGTACAGTACATGTTTTGCCTCCCCAACTAGATTGTAAACACCTAGAGGACAGAGACTGTATCTTGTTCTTTCTGTATCCCTCTCAGTGCCTATGACTAGATTGGAGACGCCAGGGGAGCTCATGAAGTGTTGTTGACACTCTTCGGACCATCCTCCGTCCCACCTCGGCCACTCCCCTTTTCCTCGGCGACCACACTACTTCCTCCTCCTGGGTCCCCACCCCTGCCCGCTCCCTCTACTTTTATCCCCTCTGGCCCCGCCCGCCCTCGTGGAGTTCATCCTTTCCCACCTCGCCCCCCGCCCCAGGCAGAATCTCCAGCGTCCCCTAGCGACAAGGCGGTAGCCCCTAGCAACCGCATCTCGGTTTCCTGACGACGACGGCACGTAAGGTCACGTCAGCGCGCCGTGGTTCCGCCCCCGGCGCCGGCTGGCCCCGCCTGCCCGCGCCTCCTTCGCCGCCGCCGCTGCTGCCGTTGCTGCTGCCGCCGCCGCCGCCGCCGCCCGAGACTCGCGCAGAGCAGTTATGGCGGATCCCGCAGCGCCCGCGCCCGCAGTCCCGGCTCCCGCCCAGGTCCCGGACACGGCCCCGGACGAGACCTCGGCCCCGGACGCAGCCCCCGCCCCGGCCCCGGCGCCGGCGCCCGCCCCGGACTCGGCCTCCGGGCCGTCCTCGGACTCCGGTCCCGAAGCCGGCTCGCAGCGGCTGCTGTTCTCTCACGACCTGGTGTCGGGCCGTTACCGCGGCTCGGTGCACTTCGGGCTGGTGCGACTCATCCACGGCGAGGACTCGGACTCGGAGGGCGAGGAGGAGGGCCGCGGGAGCTCGGGCTGCTCCGAGGCGGGGGGCGCGGGCCACGAGGAGGGCCGGGCCAGCCCGCTGCGCCGCGGCTACGTGCGCGTCCAGTGGTACCCGGAGGGCGTCAAGCAGCACGTGAAGGAGACCAAGGTGCGGCTGGGCGGCGGGCCGGCGGGCGGGGGCCGGGCCCGGGGGCCGACGGAGGACCGAGTTGGCTGCTAGAGCCCTAGGGTAGGAGGGGAGATGTGCGGGGCGCTGCCCGGAATGGTGCAACTGCAGTGGGCCGAGGTGGGAGGACAAGCCTCAGCGGAGGGGACGCTCCGGTGCAAAGTCATTGCACTAGCCCTGGGCCACCGGGCCCCGGGCTTCCGCACGCGGAGGACTTCCAAGCCGTACTAGGCTGCGGTGTCGGCCTCAAGATCGTGTATGTGGACCCACTTTAGTGGGGGGAACTCCTGGGGCTCTCGGCTTTACACCAGTGCGGCGTTTTGCTGACCCCCAAGGAGCTACATGCTGCATTGTGCATCCAGAAAGGAAGGCCGTGCCGGTCCGGTCCGTGCAGGGAGGGGTTGTGGCATTCCAAAACAAAGATAGAAGTGAAAATCGCGGCCGACATAAAACCCCAAGAAGTTCACTAGATTACAGAATGCGTTATTATGGGTGAAGAAAACCAACTCCTTTGTGTTTTACCTTGTTGCCTCGTTTTAATTGCTGCAGGGAACTTTGAGTAAATCATTAACAATCAGAGTCGTGATATTAATAGTACTGGGGGAGCAGGGAGGGATGTGACAGCTGCTGACTGGCATTGATGACTCTTAAGTACAGTTGGACTTCTTGAAAAAAAAAAATACTATAGAACCATGGATGGAGGAGAGCCACCCATTTGGAAACCTGAAGGGTTTTTTTTTTTTAACCTGAGGCCATTAAGGAAACGTCAGACTTCCCTATGATGTTGGTGAATATTGCAGTTTTACAAAACTGCAAAAAGCGTTCATCGTCATAACCTGAAACTGTGAACCAAGGTTGGTTTGGTGGTTTTCATGACTTGTTTTCTTGAGTGTGAATTCCTATCAGTGATTCAGACAGACACACACGCCCCCTGTATTTTTCACCCCTTCTTCATCTCCTCCTCCTCTCCTTCAAGAAAACATTTCGAAGCAGGAATCAGGCCTGAGCTGGTTTAGCTGCCTGGGATGTTGAGTGGTGTGATTTCAGGGGAGGGCACTTTAGAAATTAATCTGGGTTTCTCACACCCTGGGAGACAAAGGTGACCTGCACAAGGGGTCTGTGATGACAGCTCAGGCGGGGAAAAAGGCCTCACTCCCAGGAAGAGCCTGTGATCCATTTCCTAGTGGCAGAAGTGACTGCTGATACCAGCGAGGTCTTTTTCCTGGCCAGTGCACGGGCATCCACAGACACAGAAATCTGCACGCAGGACCCCTGGCTTCCCCTCAGAGAAATACAAATCAGGCGGTAGTTTCTCTGACTCAGAGAGAAAATGGTAAGTTCATGCAAAAGTATGTGGAAAAGATTACTTTCTGCAGCAGAATGCTTCTTCAAAATTACCACCAGTATTGCCGTGTTGGGAAGAGAAGATTTTTGCTCTTTACGCTGTGTTTGTGCATTGTCACACTAGCAAATGGTTGCTAGCGTTTTCCCGTGGGTTCTTAAAAAATGTTTTGCCCTAACCATCTTCTCTAAAGGTTTATGACTTCTGGAACAGAACTCGTTTTACTCTGTCATGACCTCCTGCCCTGGGACTCAGGGAGGCAGGCCTAGCTCATTGCCGGGAGCTGCCATGTTTATCAGTTGTTGTTCCTGTTCATCTTGACACTGGTGGTTAACTTTGTTTACAGTTATGTTCAGTCTGTCTCCCCCCACCATGTGTAATTATACGAAGTTTGACTTAAAATACCTATCTTGGAATTTAGTAGAAAATAGCTTTAAGGCGCCAGCTTGGATATATTTTGAAGCTGTCCTCTTGACTTGCTTTGAATTTGTTGAAATCCATCGTGGCTCCAGTGGTGATGTTTTCTTTGCCATTGTAGTTTCTGCAGCTTCTGAGCTTGGCAGAAGCTAAGGGATATAAGAATTCTAGGAAGTGGTGACATGTAGTGTCTACTCATGGATGGCAGGACCCACTGCTGCTTTTAGGATTTGAGAATAGGCTTATTTGGGAGGGAGAGGCAAGTTTATACCTGATAGGTACCTCTCCGTTACCCTGAGCCGTAGGCACAGATGACCCTGGTCAGCTGAATGTCTCTCTTGCTTTGCTCCTGACCACCCACTAGGGTGATGGGGTGGGTCCTGGGGCCTTGCAGCATTGTGGTTTAGGAAGATTTTCCTTCTCACCTCGCACTCCTTATAAATCCATTGAGGTGACGGTGTGCTGTAAGGGAAAGACCATTAGACCGAGACTGAGCATTTAGGTTCTGATTCCTGGTCCACCACTAATCTGGTTATGAGATTTGAGAAGCCAATTATTGATAGAATCAAATAGTGACAATCTTGGGAAACTTAATTCTTTTTAAAGCTGCCACCTATTGGCATATTATAAATAGTGTCCTGTTAGTGTGGATTGTTTAGTAGGCTGTGGAGTGTTTTTGCAGCTTTCATGTTAGTACGGTGACAGTGAGTAATCTTAGTCTCTTGATTTCTTTTAAGTTTTTAATGAACAAATTCAGAAAACTCAGAGAGAGAGATGAAGAGGCTGGCCAACAAGTCCTACCCCCTCCTGGCCACTACCATGAAAATTATCCTCAGAAATAAAATAAGTAGTTCTTCCTAGAAACTGGAATTTATGGTCCAGCTCCTGAGGCTTCAAGCAGCCAAAGTTAAGCTTCTTTAGGACTTAAAAGAAGCACGCAGTTTGAGCTCCTTCCTTTCCTTGAGCTCCTGACCCCTTCAGTATGGTAGCTGATTTATCTACTTGAAACTTTTCCCATTTGGCCACGGGTCTCCTATGCGGAGATTTGCCCCATCCCCATCAGTGGTCATCCTTTGAGTAAATTTTTGGAATAAAGCCAAATGCCGATGGCCTCTTCCCCTTCTTGAGCATTGGCTAGACATGGTGGGTCTTTCTGGTCTCCACGTGAGATGGTTGGACAGAGTGGCCCCTATAAGGAAGAGAGCTAACTGCTGTCTGTCTGTCCAGGTTTAGGGCCTTCCTGTTTACACTGCTTTAGCTTTCCTTTGCTTTCCCATCTCTTGTGCGTTGTCTTTTGCTCTCAGTTGCCGCAACTTTCAGCGTCTCGCCTGGTTTGAAATTTAATGTCTCTAAATTAAAGCTGTCTGTTCATGATCATCCTGCTTTTGTGAGATGTTGTGTGTGTGTGTGTGTGTGTAGCATCCCTGATGTCAGGAATTGGCTTTTCAGTCTATTTTTGGCTCCTACTCAGGCCATCATTTCCATGGGGAAAGCTATTTAAGTGTAGCATCACAGCATGAGAAGTTTGCTTGCCTCGCTTGTCCAGGTGCTGGGCCCATTAAAAGCAGTTGTTCTTAGTGATGTAAGGTTAACCAAGATGCAGGACTAAGTGCATCTAATTACATTTTATTCAGGTAGGATCACAGCGCTTGTGGCATCTCACCGTTGTTCTGTGATTTTAGTCTTCGTCCCTTGGCTTCTGGTTTCTAACTCCTAGGCCTCCGTGCCTTCGTGGTGCCTCTGTCTGGCTCGCCACCTGACTCAAGGGCACTTTCACCAGATGAAGGGCGTGTGTTTGTGTCCTGTGATTGGAAGTCAAAACCCTTGGGTGCTCTTCCTGTCTGTCACCTACTCTGAATGACCTTGGCCTTGTCACTGCCTCATTTTGTCTCTCTGCAATAAAATATGAGGTCTGTCTTTGTAGCCCCTGAAATGAGCCTGCACAGGGGGAATAACCAGAAGTGTAGCCAGGTGGTGCCCGTAGCAGCCCCTTGGCTACTAGCAGACACCATCCTGATGTCCATCAGACAGAGCCAGCCCCGTCCCTTCAGGAGATCACGTCCGCGTGTCATAGGGCGATGCCACTCGAAAGAGAAGCAAAAGGTGCACCACAGGGGATTGTTCCAGGGGTGTAGGAATTCCTATTTGATGATGTTGTTGCTTGTGATCTGGTGGATTATAGATTTGATTTCTTTATTAAGCTTCTTCTATAAATATTCATGATCTTCACTCCTCTGTTACTTTATAAGAAATTCAGTAGTGCACGTTTAAAGTAACGTCTGCCGAAGTCCACCAACCTCCAGGAGGGGGAGGGAATGAATATGTATGTATGTATGTATGTATGTATGTATGTGTGTATGTGTGTATGTATGTTATGTATATCTTCCAGAATCTAGGAGGCATCTTTTGAAATTCCCAAAAGACAGGTAATGAGATTATGAATTATAGGGATGGCAGAGTATTGCTTTTGTACTTAAGGATTACATAATGTTTGTTCTTCTCATTATTGTGGTACTATGTGCTGGGCACTTACGTGTATTGCTCACTTAATGCTTACAGTACCCCTGTGAATTAGGTACTATTATTATCCCTGTATTTCAGAGGAGGAAACTGAGGAACAGAGAAGTTGAGTAACTTGTCCAGTGTCACACTGCTAATAAGTGGAGGAACCCAAATACAAATGGAAGTAAATATAGTTTGCTGTCATCTGAGGATTCATAGGTCGTTACTATATCGAGTTCCCTAATCAAACATGAGTCACAAACCCTGTGGTTGGCATTAATCATCCAGTCTTTGCACACTTAGAAGTCATAGTGGAGTAGGAGGGAAGCACAGGTGAGGAGAAAGGCAGGGCACTGGGATGGGTGGACGGTGGGCCCGTGGCCGCGAGGGGGGCGATCGCGGCTGGGAGCAGGAGTGTGGGAGCAACACCATGTTGGCGCTACAGGGCGCTTCTCTTCTACAGTGGTCATTCCCTAGCCCCTCGGTCGTTATCAAAATCATGGTCAGAAAACACATTTCATTTCCGGAGAATCTGTGAACACCCCTAGATGTTGAGTGTAAGGAACCTTTGTAAGTCTGATTCCCCACCTGCATCTCCTGCAGCAGAGCAAGTCTGAGTAACTGGTCTTTCTGTGTTGTCTTAGAAAAGGTTGGTGTTAGGAAATCCAGCTTGACCTCGTGCCCCCTCTCCTGCTGCTGTTGTCACCCTCTGGCTGGGAATGCTGAGTCACGAGTCAGGTTCAGGTTCGGAAGGACGCCTGGGAGAGAGGCTGAATTCCACTCGGTCCCAGTCCCTTCTCCTGTCAGCTTCCCAGCGGACTCTGCTCCCCACCTGTTTTTGCTTTAGGACATTGAAGGTCTTTTAGTGCTTTCCCCATCCCCACATCACTGGTATTTCTACTTTTTTCTTTGTCATTTTCCTGTTCTATTGAAAGGAACTTTTCCTCTTTTTTACTGTTTTACCCGGGGGCCTCATGGACTCCAGTGGAACATCTGTGGGGCCAGTACTTTACAAGAGGGGTGCAGGTATAGTGTGTGACGTGAATTGCCATCACAACAATGCTGGACCCGTGATCAGTGTTAGCTGACCCTGTGGTCCCCTCGGAGTTGAATTTAGGGCGATTTCGATGATGAGTGGGTTCTCTTTTAAAAAGCCTTAACCCTTGGAAGACATAATCCGTGCTTCTGTTCCGATTGAAAGAACTTTCAGAGTTTGCGGCCCAGAGCTTAGGCTGCTTCTGGATCGGGGTGGGAGGGTGCTCAAAAGGGGGAAATGGCCATCAGGACCGTTTACAAAGTGCTTTTCGGTTTACAAGATGCTGTCACTTGTATTTACTAGCGGTTTGGTGTTTTTAACTGTAGCTCCTCCCTGAGGCTTCACTGGCCTGGCGACTCGATGCTAAGCCCTGAGAAAGTCGAGGTTTTCATGCTGCTGCGTCCACAGTGGCAGCTCTTACTGAGCAGGGACACACGTTCAGAATTGCTTCTCTTGCTGACATTTCCGCCAGCCTCAGGGGGCTTTATTAGGAACCACCTGACGTGTGGTTACAGACAGGGAAGAGCAAAACGCTTACTGGAATTTTTTGTAGTTCAGAATAGAACTGAATCATGTTAATGGGTAACGCTCTGCACTTATCTACTTCAAGCTTATTTGCCCTTGTTTTGCTCTTCAGCTGCTCTCTGCGGTTGAGGAATTCATGTCCTTCAGTGCAGGCTGACTGTGTTGAATGGATCTTTTGGTCAGTTTTGTCCACAGGTATACTGTGTTCTTCTGAAGCAGGATTGTGAAAAACTTTTTATGATTTAAACATTGAGGCAAATGATACATTGTTCAGAAGTATTCAGCTAGGCAGTGAGTGCTGGAATGCATGTCCTTTTTGGGTTAAATCCAGTTGACTGGTTGAGGGGTTTTTGGTTTGCATATTTTGAGAGACGGAAACATTTTATTTTCTGCAACGAGGTCAAAGGAGTAAGACACTTACCAGGTCACTTCTGGTTTAAATTGATAGCATAACTATATCTGGTAAAAATTCATTCTAACTATGACAATCTGAGCAGTTAAAAAAGTTTAACTGAGTAGTGCTTTAAAAAAAAAAAGAAAAAGAAAAAGCAGTCAATCCTATTCAACAATAAAATGAAACCCCCCAGCTCCTGGAGAGATTTCCTGCAGTCTTAAGCGTGTTCTTCATTTGCATCCTGCAAGCAGAGGGCTGGTCTTTCACACTCCGCAGCTCTGATGAGGTTCTTCCTCCTTGTTTTAATTTTGATCCTTTTTGTGGGAGATGCTGTGTGATGAGGGCTAGTGAAGCTGTCCTGACAGGCATATCCACGGGACTGCCCTTGCTGGCCCCCCGTAAGTGCAGGTGGGAAGGAGTACAGACACACACACATCTGTGTCTCTTGTGTGGCTTCTGGCAGCATCAGGACGTGACATTCTCCGTGTCGAAAGCATCCTCATACTTGTCTGCTCTGTTTAATTACTTAAGGGAGTTCGAGGGCCCTGAAGGCTGATGATATCACCTTCAAGATGAGGAAGAAAGAGCATCTCGCCCACCCCGGTGTGCTTTGGGGGGCACCCCAGCACCCCGTGATGAGAAGGGGTGTGTGTCTCCGTTTCCTTGTGGCTGGCACACCCCAAGCCTTTCTCCTTCTGGCCTCACACCACTGGGCGTGAACAGCTCTTCGGAAGGTCACAGAGGACTAGTGAATTCCTGGTCATTGTACTCACTGATTTTTTCTCAGTTCCTGTCCTTTTGACCTGCCAGCCTTGTTAATACGGTCCGTCACCCTCCTACGGGAACCTTTCTTCCATTGGGTTCCACTATGCTGGCTGTAGTGAATTTTTCTCTCTTTTACCTTTTTTCCCCTTACCTCTCTCAGAGATTCTCCTCTCCTCCTGTCTTTTCTTCAGTGCTCTCATCGGCTCCTGCAGTGCAGCTGGTACCTGCATTTACACGACTTCCACGTCCATAGCACGTTCCCAACTGCTTACTTGCTAGCCCTGTCCTGTCATCTAGAGCCTCAGACTTCTCACGTGTAACTGCCCTCCCCACCCCAAATCTATGGAATTTTAAAAATTCCTTTTCTCAACTTTTTATTATGAAAATATTTCAAACATACAGAAAAGTTGGACGACTAGTCCAGTGATTACTAATTACCAACCATCATGAGTCAGCAGTTAACCTTCTGCCAAGTTTGCTTTATCTGTGTGTGTGAGAGTCTGCGAATATGTTTCCTCCTGAGCCATTGGTAAGTTAGTAGCAGACATGGTGACGGTCACCTCTAAATACTCAAGTGTACATCTTCTAAAAATCAGAACATTTGGGATCATTTTAAATTTACCTTTCTGGGCTCCCATTCTAATTTTTTTTCCCTCTTATGAATAATGCTGCTATGAAAATGGGTGTACAAATATTTCTTTGAGGTCCTGTTTTCAGTTCTTTTAGGATATTACCCAGAAGTGGAATTGCTGGATCATATAGTAATTCTATTTTTACTTTTTTGAGCAACTGCCATACTGTTTTTCCATAGCAGTGATACCATTTTACATTCCCACCAACAGGGCACAAGAGTCCCAATTTCTCCATATCCTAGTTTGTTATTTTTATTTATTTATTTTTTGATAATAGCCATCCTGCTGGGTGTGAGGTGATATCTCATTGTAGTTTTGATTTGCATTTCCCAAATGATTAGCGATGTTGGGCATCTTTTCATGTGCTTATTGGTCACTTGTATATATTCTTTGAAGAAACGTTTATTCCAAGTCATTTGCCCATGTTTGAATTGGGTTGTTTGTTTTTTGTTGTTGTTGAGTTTTAGGAGTTCTCTCTGTATTCTGGATATTAATCCTTTATCAGATACGTGATTTGCAAATATTTTCTCCCATTCTCTGGGTTGCCTTTTTACTCTGTTGGTAATGTCTTGATGCATACAGTTTTAAATTTTTCATGAAGCCCAGATTTGTCTGTTTTTTCTTTTGTTGTCTGTACCTTTGGTGTCAGGCCCCCGTTCTAATTTGTCATTAAATCTTTGTTCGAAATGCCTCTTGCATCCTCTGCATGTCCTTTCTCCTGCACTGGTTTGCTCTCTGGTTGCCTCGTGTCCAGACTCCTCTCCTGGTCTCCCTGCCTCTAGACCCGGGACCCCAGGCTGACCCCCCTGGGTGACCCCCCAGCCGCTTGTCATGCCTTAGCTTGTCTTCAAGGCTCCTCACCTATGTTTCACATAGCCTCCAGCCTCTTCAGGTGACTCCAGCTAATCTGTTTCCCCAAATCAGTTGCGCTGTTTCTTGCGTCTCAAGCCCCGTGGCACTTAGACGACACAATCGGGTTCTCTCCCTGGGTTGGATGCTTCTTGAGAAAGAGAGCTTTCTGTGAAAGCTTATATTTTGAGTGACTCACGTGTAGGAGTGAGTAACTCCTTCAATTAAAAATGGATCTAACCATCCCTGTTTATTAGTGGTGGGGGAGTGGGGAAAGCGTGGGTAAATGGTACCTGATCGGCACTTGTAAAGGCTGATTGCATGGAATCACCTGGCTCTTGTTAATGCAGATTCTTCTGAAACAGTCAGACTGGGGTGGGTGGGCCTGAGGACCTGCACGTCTAATATGCTCCCTGTGATGCAGATTCTGCTCGTTGGGACTAACTACCCTTTGAATTGGACTGATATGCAGGTCCTTAAAAACTCTGTTGATGTCAATAGGTTCAGTTTTTAATCTACCCCCATACCAAGTTTTAAGTATATACAACTGGTTTGAGGTTTTTGTCTCCCTTCTGCTTAGTCTTCTGGTAGCAGTGTTAATGCCAGAAATTGTCAAAAGATGGGGCCACAGGAGGGAAGGGAAATTAAGTTGCCCTTAAAAACCAGACAGTGCTTTCAGGTCATAGTGGTAGAAAGACCTGTTTTCTTCCCCACTACCCTTTTGCCTACTGACCAATATTAATACACAGCTGTCGCTAAGACGTTTCATTGGACTTAATTTCTTTTTAGGGTGTAAATATATGACAGTTGTTATGAGTATAATGCAACCAGTCCAAGAGAAAAATGATTGAAATTGCTATCCTTTATCCAGCCTGTACCAGCGGGTTGCCTGCTGTGTGCCAGGCGGTGTAATGCTTGCTTTGCGTGTGTCATCTTTCTCTTTCCCGAAAGTGGCCAGCGTCCCCATTTTAGAGAGGAAGAGACTAAAACCGAGAGGATGGCTGTAACTCGCTCGAGGCCACACGACTAGTGAGGGGCCGGCCTGGAATGTTTGTGCTGCCAAAACTTGGGCTCTTTTCTCTTTCTTTCTTTCTTTTTTAATTAATTAATTAATGTATTTATTTTTGGCTGTGTCGGGTCTTGCTCGTGGCACGCGGGATCTTTCGTGGCTCTTTCATCGCTTTGCGTGGGCTTAGTTGCCCCAAGGCATGTGGGATCTTAGTTCCCCTTGAACCGAGTCCCCTGCATTGGAAGTGGATTCTTAACCACTGGACCACCAGGGAGATCCCTCGGGCTCTTTGCACTGGGTACACAGCTGCCCCTGCAACTGCTGAGTGCTGTGGAAGGTGGAGAACCCCGTCCCAGACCCTGCCCTCTAGATCAGGGGCCAGCAGACTTCCATAAAGGGCCAGGTAGAAACATTTTAGGCTTAGCAGGCTATACCATCTCCTTCACATCTACTCACCTTTGCTGTGGCAGTGTGAAAACATTCAGAGACAATAAGCAAACAAATGGGCATGGGCTGTGTTCCAATAAGATTTTACTTTAAAAAAGAGGCAGCAGGCTGGATTTGGCCTGTAAGCCACAGTGGGCCAGCCTGTGCTCTGGAAGGGTCCTGAGCAATGGACACATGATGTAAGCCACGTCTTGTAATTTTAACCTTAATAAGGAGCCACGTTTGAAAAGAAAATAGAAAACAGGTGAAATTAATTGTAATGTATTTTAATCCAATGTATCAAAAATATGCCAACGTGTAATCAGTATAAAAATTATTATTGAAATATTTTACATTTTCCTTTCTCTAACGGCTACTGTATCGGATAGCACTGATCAAGAAACTTAGTCTGATAGGATAGAACAACATCGCTCTAACCCCTTAGAGTGCTTTATTTTCTTCATAGCACCTAGCAGTCTCTGAGATTTTATTACTTCATTTCCTTCTTTGCTGTCTCCCCCACCAGAAAGTAAGGGGTCAGAAACGTCTCTGTTCTCAGTGCCTAGAACAGGACTGGCCCAAAGCAGCACTGATGTTTGTTTCATGAGTGAATGAAGGAGCGCACATAAGGTTCCATCTGAAGGTGCAGCGAACACTCAAGGGAGTTTGGTGGGAGAGCATTAGGAGAAGCTTTCGTGGAGGCAGGTTTTGGGCTAGCTCTTGAAAGGTAAGAATTTGGAATCACAGTGCTGGGAGGGAAGGGTGTCCTAAGTGGGAAGACCAATGTGAACAAAGACGAGAGAGGCCGGAAGTTTGGGCAACATTCCGGAGCGATAGTTCACTTGGCCTTAGAGCTCCTTTAGACTTAAAAATTATTGAGGCCCCCAGTGAGCTTTCATTTATATGGGTTGTATCGATATTTACCATATAAGAAATTTAAGCAAAATTTAAAACTCAGGAATGCCCAGGCACACATTCTGTTAGCCATCAGAACAGTGACATCATGACATCATGGCGCCTCTGGAAAATTCCACCATAGACTTGTGAGAGGACGAGAGTGAACAGAGCAAGTAACACCTTAATAGTATTTTGAGGAAGTTTTGACTTTGGACCTCCTTCAAGGGCCTCAGGGATCCCTAGGCCACATTTTGAGAACTGCCGAGCTAGAGGTGGGGGTGAGGAGAAGGCAGGTGAGAGAGAGAGTGGCAGCAAATGTGCTTGGATCTGATTGCAAATAATAACAGTCAACGTTTTCGTGCACCTGCTGAGTTCTAGGCACTGTTGTAAGCACTTTACATGTGTTAGCTCATGTGGGAAAACCCTGTGGAACAGGTGTTATTATTGAACAGATGAGGGCGGGTCTGAGGCTGCCCAAGGTCACGTAGTGAGTGGGAGAGCCTGGGTTACGCCAGGCAGTTGCCCCTCAGAGACTGCATCGCACTTGCTCTGTGTTTATAAAGGTCTTTGAATGATAGACTCAGGAGTTTGGTTTTTTTGTTTCCGGTTTTGTTTTGTGGTTGTTTTTTTTTTTTTACATAATGAGGAGCCACTTCAAAGTTTGCAGTGAATGAGTGAATGATCTGGCAGCAGTTCACAAGATGGATTAGGTAGGGGAGCTGGGGATCCTGGAGACCAGTTAGGAGGCTTTTACATACAGGGCAAGTGAGTTGTGTCTTCTGTACGTTTAATTTGCACATCACATATATATATGCATGGCTCACGCAGAGTGTTGAAAGTACTGATTTTTCAAACAGAATGGCCCCTGAGTGTAACCCAAGGACTTCAGAGGGAAAGCTGGTGTGTTGAACTTAGTGATGGCGTCAGGGATTTTTCAAGGATAATTTTGATGATGCTCAGTTTGACCTGGGGACCCAGCTCCCAAGTGAAATTAGGACCCTGTTGAATGAGACAGCAGCCGTAAAGCTTTGAGTTAGGCTCATGGGGATAGAGAGGTGGATGGGTGTTGGGGAAGGTTTGTTCAGCGGGGCATAAGGGCAGGAAAGGCTTCTGGGGAGTAAGAAGCAAAGCACGTGTAGCACTGACAGGGCTGCAGCAGTGGGTGTCGGCAGGCCAGGTGCCGGGATGGTCAGGAGCGAGTTGAGGAGCCATTACGTTTTCTTGTTTTTTATTGTGGCAAAATATGCATAACATAAAATTTACCTTTTTTTCTTTTTTTTTTAAATATGAGGAACAGATGTTGACCACCATTCACTCTTTATTTATTTATTTATTTATTTATTTATTTATTTATTTTTGGCTGTGTTGGGTCTTCGTTTCTGTGCGAGGGCTTTCTGCAGTTGCGGCGAGCGGGGGCCACTCTTCATCGCGGTGCGCGGGCCTCTCACTGTCGCGGCCTCTCCCGTTGCGGAGCACAGGCTCCAGACGCGCAGGCTCAGTAGTTATGGCTCACGGGCTTAGCCGCTCCGTGGCATGTGGGATCTTCCCGGAGCAGGGCACGAATCCCTGTTCCCTGCATTGGCAGGTGGATTCCTAACCACTGCGCCACCAGGGAAGCCCCCAAATTTACCATTTTAAGTGTACAGTTCAGTAGCATTAAGTATAGTCACGTTTTTGTGCGACCTTCTCCACCATCCATCTCCAGGACTGTTTCATCTCCCCAAACTGAAGCTCTGTCCTCATTAAACAGTAACCATTTGAAAGAGGAATAGCCATTCACTGCAGACACGTGGTCCCCCAGCATTCAGGGAGTGAGGGGACATGTGGCAGAGACCCGGGCTTCCCAGGGGCACGACCAGGTGATGTCCCTCTAGTAACAGCAGTGGGGACGGAGGGTGAGGACTCTGTTTTGGATGTGCTGTGTTTTAGGTGCCTGGAAGCATTAACATGAAGCGAGACACCTGCCTTGGGAATATGTATTCAGTCTGTCCCCCATCTTTCTTTTATTCTTATAGTTGTCCTATTTCATGCCCTCATAATTGCATTTTAAAAATAAACACTATTTAGGTTTACAGAAAAGTTGCAAAGATCCTGGTATACCCTTCACCCAGCTTCCCCCCAACGTTAACGTCTTATGTAACACGGTATATTTGTCCAAAGCAAGAAGCTAACGTTGGTTCCACACGATTAGCTAAACTACACACCTCTACTTGGATTAGTTTTCCACTAATGTCTTTTTTTCTGTTCCAGGATCCAAATCTATGATACTACATTCCATTTAGCATAATTGCCTTTGGAATGTTGGAAAAACCCTTCTAATTGATCTTTCTTTACCTAATCCACACTTCATCCTCTTCCCTAAGAGTTATCATACTGAAGAATTTTGTTCAACAGCTTTTGATGCCAGAGAGAAGGGGTCAAGCAAGATGCTCTGTGAGAGAAGGCAGTCGGAAGCCACCTGTAACTGTGGAGAGCACTTGTGGAGAGTAGAGGGCAGCCGCTGGCAGAAAGAGTGGCAGCGGGTAGACAGGTGAATGCGGAGGGCGTGGGAGTGTAGGCACCCAGGGTCAGGGACGTAGGGAAAGTGCAGACCTAACGTCCTGTTGTTCGGTCTCTGTGATCCAACACTGACGAAAAATTGGTGGGATTATTCTCTTATTTGTCTTAGATTGATAGCTTTTTTATTTTTCTGATTGCAAGTTATATTAAGTTACTTATACATACTTAATACAAAATTGCAAAAACATACAAAAAGTAGGTTAAAAAAAAGTCTCCTATGATTCCACCACTCAAGTATAACTGCTTTTTATCATTTCAGTGGATGGTTATTCTAGCCTTTTATGAACATATAAATATTTGTTTTAGCAAATACATGCTGTGCTTAATCCCTCCCCTTGTCCCACACCACTTAACAAATGTAAACTGGACTGTTTGCAAGTGTCCAGGAGGAGTTCAAGTTTGCAGTACCCATGTGTATTTCCACAGAATAGTGGAAGCTTTAAACCCAGACAGTCTTCTTCCCTTTGCTGGTCAGTGTTCTAGAACGCACCTTTCCCACAACAGTGTCATCTGCGTCGTAACTCTGTCGGATTTGTTGCTGTGCAGGCGACTCCTCATGCTTTGATGCACACTGATTCTCTTGGGCTCGAATCTAAAGACTTATTCCCAGATTGTCTTTTAGAAACAAAGAACACCAATAACAAAAACCTTTGCCACTTTTACCTGGCCTCGGCTTTAGGGTCTCAGGTCCGAGCCTTCTGCTGAACCCACAGCAGACATTGGCTGAGGAGGTGCTCGGGTCTTGGGTCTTTGCACCCATCCGTCCCTCTTCCTCACAAAGGCCAGCACCGTGGGCACCTCACAGGGGTTTGCTCAGCCCTTCAGGATCATTTCCTCTGTTGATCAGCTCATCCCATAAACTACTCTTCAAGTACGATTCATCATGCTCTTTCTGCGTTCTCTCTATTGGAATTGTCATCTGTAACCCTGGGGGCCTGCCTATTCACGTTCTTCGAACAGCAGCTGTGGTGCCCACTGCCTTTGCTCTTTTCAGATGTGATGGGGTTAACGTTTGTGGAGTACACGCAGACTCACTGCAGGCACAATTGGAAAGGCCGAGTAGGACCGCTTTCTTTCTGGAATGTGGCTTTGGGCCTGTGTACAGTGTTCCGAAGTTGGGTGTTCAGAGGTGGAGGTGTTTCTGTTTCGTAACATTTTCTCCCCATTTCAAAAAAATTTTTTGATAGGAACTTCCCTGGTGGCGCAGTGGTTAAGACTCCGAGCTCCCAATGCAGGGGCCCGGATTCGATCCCTAGTCAGGTATCTAGATCCCACATGCATGCCACAACTAAGACCCGGCACAACCAAATAAATAAATAAATAAATACTAAAACCAGAATTTTTTTGACAGCGTGATTGTTAATGAATGCCCGTGATTCTATCAGATGGATGAAACCATTTCTTTAACCAGTCTCTTTTGACAAGCTAGTTTGTTGCCTGTTTTTCACAGTTTTAAATGATGGGGCTAACGTCTTATACTACTTTTTTTTCTATCTTTGTTAAGTTTCTTAGGATAAATTCCTAAATGAAATTACTGGTCAAGGGATAGGAGTACATTTTTTTAATATTTATTTATCTATTTACTTATTTATTTATTTATTTAGGCTGCGCCGGGTCTTCTTTGCAGCACATGGGATCTTCGTTTCAGTACGCAATGTTGCGGCATGCTGACTCTTAGTTGCGGCATGCATGTGGGATCTAGTTCCCTGATCAGGGGTCGATCCTGGGCCCGCTGCATTGGGAGCGCGGAGTCTTAACCACTGGACCACCAGGGAAGTCCCAGAATATATATATATATATTTTTTTGTTTTTAAATTAATTTATTTATTTTTTATTTTTGGCTGTGTTGGGTCTTCGTTTCTGTGTGAGGGCTTTCTCTAGTTGGGGCAAGTGGGGACCACTCTTCATCGCGGTGCGCGGGCCTCTCACTATTGCGGCTTCTCTTGTTGCAGAGCACAGGCTCCAGATGCGCAGGCTCAGTAGTTGTGGCTCACGGGCCTAGTTGCTCCGCGGCATGTGGGATCCTCCCAGACCAGGGCTCGAACCCGTGTCCCCTGCATTGGCAGGCAGATTCTCAACCACTGTGCCACCAGGGAAGCCCCCCAGAATATATTTTTAAGACTTGATCATTTTACTAAACTGTCTCCCCCCCCAAGTGGTACCCACTTACACTTCCGCCTCAGAACGCCTGTTCCCAGCACCCTGGTGAGGCTTTCTGTGCCTTATGCAGGAGCACCCACTTCCACTTCCGCCTCAGAACGCCTGTTTCCCAGCACCGTGGTGAGGCTTTCTGTGCCTTATGCAGGAGCACCCAGCTAGTTGGCAGCATCTCGAGGACTAGAGCTCAGGTTAGCTGACTGGGCCTTTTTGTGGCCGCACCCCTGTTGCCAAGAACTAAGCCCTTCTTGTGCCAGGGGGTTTCCCCGAGCCCTGCAGGATGGGCAGGCCGGTCTGCTGTGCCTTCAGCTCAGGGCGTGCATTCCCCAGGCAGAGGGCTGGACGAGGAGGCAGTGAGTAAGCTGGGGTGGGAAGGCGGAGGGACAGGAGGTGTTCAGACACAGGGCTTGGCGTCAGCATGTAGACCTGCAATTGCTGCGTCCACAGCCAGACCCGTAGACAGAATCTTATACAGTTGCTGGGAATTGGGTGAGATCACCCTGAGCACCGCTCAGCATAGCGCTGGCCAGCAGTTACTGCTAACGGGGGAATCGTTCAGCTCTGCTTCAGTTTCTTCATCATGTTTGGGAGCCCGCACAGTACGTATGATTGCAGGTTTAGGGGGAATATTGCTAATTAGCTTGTCTGCCCTGTAAGACTGGCTTTAAATTGAAATCTTAATGCTTGTGTGTGTGTGTGTGTTTAAATAGATAATATATGCAGATGGAACAACATTCAAGAGGTTTAAAAGAGGATGTAATGAAATGTTTGTTTCCTTCCTACCATTTCCACCACTATGACCAGATATAGTCTATTCTGTGCGTGTGTGTGTGTGTGTGTGTGTGTGTATATGTATATATAATTTTTTTTTTATGAGACTAGGCATATTTTAACACCCTGTTTAGAATTTCTCTGTGATGGTTCTGCAGTGAGACTGAATTAGATTTTTTTAAACTATTAACATAGAAAAATGATATTGAAAATTTGCCTCTGTTTTCCCCCCGTTTTATTGAGATATAATTGACATACAGCACTATATAAATTGAAGGTGTGCAGCACAATGATTTGACTTAAATATATCATGAAATGATGACCACAGTAGGTTTAGTGAACATCCGTAATCTCATAGATACAAAATAAAAAGAAAAAAATTTTTTTTCCTTGTGATGAGAACTCTTAGGATTCACCCTCAACTTACATATATAACATACAGCAGTGTTAATTATGTTTGTCATGTTGTACATTACATCCTTAGTGCTTATTTACCTTATAACTGAAAGTTTATACCTTTGACCACCTTCCTCCAGTTCCCCCTCACCCCACCGGCTGCCTCAGGTAACCACAAATCTGACCTCTTTTTCTGTGAGTTTGTTTTTGAAGTATAATTGACCTACAATACTATGTCAGTTACTGGTGTACAACATAGTGCTTCAATATTTCTATACATTTCAAAATGATCACGGCTATTCTGTGTGTATTCTGATATTCTGACATGCAGGTATATATTCTCCTCCCCTTCCTCCCCCTTCTCCTCCTTTTTTTTTTTTTTTTTTTTTTTTTTTTTTAAACACAGTAGCTTTCTGGACAACTGTCTGCACTTGCCAGGTCACAGCTTTGGATCCAGGCCACAGGGTGGGGTTCACCCTCCCTCTTTATTAACTTCGTGGTGTTGAGTGGTGGACCTAGTGTGTCCTGTCCCTGGCCTGTTCTTCCCTCCTCTCTCCTCTTGGAAGTGTTGCCGTCTGCCGTGTTGAGTTGGGTTCGGTGTGGTGCCACGTGGGGAGAGGCCCGCTCTGCTGCAGGGGGGCAGCGGGGCCAGCATTTACTGTTCCTTGGTGCCTGCTCCCAACCCCTCTGTTCCAGGGTCTTCTCAGTAGCCAGAGGTGCCACTGTTAGGGGTGGGCGTTCACGGAGGTATTTGAATCAAAAGACCCTTTGTGGCGGGGAGGTGGAATGACAGTTTCTTTTTTTAAAGTTTAAGTGAAAAAGCCCTCCCAGAAACATCCTCGTGCCTTTCATCTCCACTCCTGGCATTTTGCTCACGAGGTGTGATGGTTTGGGCCGGGGCCGCCCCTGGAATTCCTTCCAGAAGCCGAGGCTGAACTCGGAAAGGACCCTGCACAACCCCAAAGCAGACCGTGGCCACGTGAGGTGGGCTCTGTTTCCTTTCTGCAGGGGGAGGCGTTACCCTAATCAGCGGTCCGCATCCTTGTCACGTGGCTCCAGAGAGACATTTCTCAGATGGCACGGCTCCTGGTGGGACTGGGGCTGTGTCTTTGGCGGCGGTGCCCAAGGTCAGCGTGTGTTTCCCACCCAGTGGGGCTTCCAGCATCTCCGCCTCCCGTGGACCCTCACACCTTAAGTTCGCCTCTTCTGTGCTGGTATCGCCGGAGTACGAGGGCATGTTCGGTGCATGTGGTGTCTTACACTGAGGCCCTGAGATGATTGACGTTTGCTACGTACCAGGTTTTAGTGTGTCTAGGCCCGTAGTGGGGGGACTGGAAAGGGTGATTTGGTTTGACCCCCTTATTTTGTAGTCGAGGAACTAAGGCCCTGAGAGGCTAAGTGGTTGAGATTAAGGTTGATGGAAGCCACAAACGGACAAAGATGCTAAGACTTAGGAAAGAAAAGTCCACAGAAGGACACCCATTTAATTTCTGAGTAGAAGTAGAGGTTGTTAGTGGTGCTGATTTGAGTTTTCTGGGATTTAGTTGTAGCAGAGACAGGTTTTGGTATTTGACTTGGAAGACAAAATCTAAAATGCAGAGGATTTAGGGGATTTACACCATGACTCAGGAGACATTTTCCAAGAAAACTTCCTACTCAAGACCATAAAACCAGGCAACTTAACCTGGCTTGCTTAAAAAGCAACAACAACCAGTTTTATTGAGATATAACTCACATCCCATAAAATTCACTCTTCTAAAGAACACAATTCAAATGGTTTTTAGTATATTCACAGCTTTGTGCACCCATCATTACAGTCTAAATTTAGAACATTTTCATCAACCCAAAAGGAAACCCTGTGCCCATCAGTGGTCACACCGCATTCCCCGCTCCTCTCAACCCCTGGTAACCACTTTGTGTCTCAGTGGGTTTGCTTATTCTGGACATTGCATATAAATGGTAACATATGACATGTGGCCTTTTGTGTCTGGCTTCTTTCACTTAGCATGTTTTCAAGTTTCCTTCATGTTGTAGCACACATCAATACGTCATTCCTATTTATGGCCAGGTAATAGTCCATTGTATGGATAGGCCACATTTTGTTTATCCATCAATCAGTTAATGGACACTTGTTATTTCCACTTTTTGGCTATTTTGAATAGTGCTCCTATGAACATTTGTGTACTGTACAAGTTTTTCTGTGGACATATATATTTCAGTTCTTTTGGGTACTATACCCAGGAGTAGGATTGCTGGGTTGTGTTTATTCTTTTGAGCACCTGCCAAACTGTTTTCCGGAGTGGCTGCACCATTTTACATTTCCACCAACACTGTTTGAGGGTTCCAGTTTTTCCACATCCTCACCAACACTTGTTATTATCAGTCTTTTGATTATAGCCATCCTAGTGCAGTGGTATCACATTGTGATGCGATGTGCATTATGACTAATGATGTTGAGTGTCTTTTCATGTGCTTGTTAACCATTTGTATATTTTCTTTGGAGAAATGTCTATTCACATAAATCCTATGTCTGTTTTTTTAATTGGGTTATATGTTGGCTTGCCCCTGAGACCCTGCGTTTGGGTGTTCTTTAGACTCTAGCAGGTCTGTGGTAGGTGCCCTGTCCGTGTCATAGGGGTCTGTGCCAGGTGTCTTGCATTACATTGGGATTTAACCTCCTTTCCTGCTTAAATATGCTCTAGAGGATTTGAGACCCTTATAAACTGAAAGGTCTTTAAGTTCTAAATCTTTCTAAGAACTGAGTTCTGATTGTTTTACATCTGTTGCTCCACAATCACTCTAGGATAAGAAAGGGGTTGTTGGATAGGGCTTCTTGGACAGTGGGGCAGCCTTCACATACGTACCAGTCACATGAACTATGCATAGTACGCCATTTACAGTTGAAGTTTTTCAAAGGCAGAGACTATACCATCTTTTTTTTTTCTTCTTCTTGGCTTGCTCTCATAGTACAGATTATAATATTTCTTATGCAGTAGGTGATGAAATGCTTGTTGCTTGACATGAATGTACTTTGGTAACTGAGTCGTTTCTGTAGCCCTTTGGCAGGTTGAAGGCATGGTTGTGCTGAAGCAGTGAGAGGATGCCTGTGTGTGACAAACGGCTCTTGGTTCCCAGAGGCCCGTGGCTTTCCGAGTGTGTCCTGGCCGCTGCTGCTTCCCAGATCCTCCCTCCTTAAGCAGCGTGACTGTCTGCCGAGGGGCACATGTACTGCTCTTTATGTCCTGTGACTTTCTCAGTGCTTGTTTTTAGGTTAGCATTTAAGAGTCTAATTTCATTTGGTAAGTGTGTAAAGTGTTGATTACTCGTGCTTGTTGCTCTACACTGACAGTGAGTCTCTCCCACCGGAGCCCAGCTTTGTCCTGGATCAGTTCTCACTGTCGTGGTTGAATCACAGCGATCTATGGAATTTAAAGTTTCTCTGACATTTGAAACAAAAAGCTATTTGTAGGAGCAGACAGGTGGCCTTTTCAGATGACTGGGGCACTTTCTAATGGAGTTTTGCTTTCTTTTCCCTTCCCACCATTTCGAATCTTGGAGCAGCAGTACTGGGAGAGCCCTTCAAAGATACACTGGTGTCTAGTAGGTAGTGTGCAAATACTTGTAAGTGATTGTCGAAACGGAGGATTTTTAATTTTTGAATTTGTGATTTCTTGTTTTTGTTGACATATTACCGTCTCTCCGTCTTCAAATATGTCCCATAGTTGTGTGTAAGTACTTTGGAAAATTAAGGTTAAAGAGCTCTGGTTGGCATGGTATATTTAGGTAAACAGGGGCGATTGAACACATTTCCACTTCCTCCAGAAGCCCTTCTAAAATGACAGTAAAAGGATTTTTTAGGAGCTTCCCTGGTGGCACAGTGGTTAAGAATCCGCCTGCCAATGCAGGGGACATGGGTTTGAGCCCTGGCCCAGGAAGATCCCACGTGCTGCGGAGCAACTAAGCCCGTGTGCCACAACTACTGAGCCTGCGCTCTAGAGCCCGTGAGCCACAGCTACTGAGCCTGCGTGCCACAACTACTGAAGCCCGCGCACCTAGAGCCTGTGCTCCACAATAAGAGAAGCCACTGCAATGAGAAGCCGGCGCACCGCAATGAAGAGTAGCCCCCGCTCACTGCAACCAGAGAAAGCCTGTGCACAGCAACGAAGACCCAACGCGGCCAAAAATAAAAATAAAGAAAATAAATAAATTTATTTTTTTAAAAAAATAATTTTTTAAATGTCTAAACCCACGAGGAGAAAGAATGGGAGAGAAGACAGTTGACAGTAGGTTTCAAGTTGTAGATGATGGACGGTGACTGCAGCAGCAGAGCAGGAGCTGAAATGTTTGGTGCCTCAGAGACACGGCCCAGGGAGGAGCAGTGTGGGAAGCCTGGTGTCCTCAAGGCGGGAGTGCGGTCTGGGCCTAAAGACAGAGGGATTAACTGAGAGTCTGTATAGGGAGAAATTCAGTTCCCAAGTTACCTGTCCACTTGTACAAACCAGAGAATACTTATCCCCTCTGCCCACGCGAGCGCAGAGGTTGATGCTCCAGAGAAATCAAACCGGACACTCTAGATGAGGAACCTCAGGTGGAGCGAAGGGGGCAGTGTAACCCTGGGCTGAAAGGGGGATTCATGGACGTCTGTATGCTCAAGGGGAAATCCCATAGCCTGAGATCAGGCCAGGCGCAGGGTTGGAGGACTTCCCTCTGGGAGAACGAACAGTGTCAGAGACAGGCCCACAGTTGCTAGCGTTTGGCAGTCCCTCAAAGCAAAAGCTAGATGCTACCCCAGTTAATATGATCAGTACTAGTCCAAAGGCTTGCTTGTGTCCACAAAGCTTCCATCATCTTTTTATTGCCTCAACTTTTATATTTTTTATTTTGAAATAATTATAGATTCATAAGAAGTTGCAAAAATGATACAGAGAGGTCCCCTGCACCTTTCATCCAGTTTCCCCCAATGGTTACATCGTACATAACCACAGACAATAGCAAAACCAGGAAATTGACATGTACACGATATGTGTACAGTTCTATGCCATTTTATCACATGCAGCTTCATGTAACCACCTCAGCAGTCGAGGTACATGACTGTTGCATCACCACAAGGATTTCCCTGATGATGACTCATTTTAAAATAGGAATGGACACGACAGCCAAGGATCACAGCATATTCAGAAAGCTCCCAACATGAAGGGTAGAGGCTAGAACAAGCAAGAGAAAGATGTTTCAGAGGAAGCAGTTGATACTACGAACAGAAGAAACCCTCAGAACACATAGTGAATAGCCTGAAATAAGAGTCAGTATTTTGTCAATGAAATAAAACAGGATGCTATAAAAATCAGAACAAGAAATAATTCTTAGAAATTAAAAACATAATATTAGAAGAAAAGAGTTGACAAAGACTCCCAGGAAATACAATAAAATATCTGACATCTAGGAGATCTATAAAGAGAGAAAGGGAAAATGAAGGGCAGAAATGCATCAAGGAAATCGGAAATGTTTCCAGAATTGAAGATCACAAGGTTCCAGGATGGTGAATGGAAAAAGTCCTAACTGGCACATTGTGTAATTCCAGAACACTGGGGATAAAGCTTCCAAAGAGAGAAAACAGTCGCATAAAAAAGATTGGGAATGAAGATACATCGGGTTTTCAACCTCCTGGGAAGCCGGAGGCAATGGAGTAGGTTTCCAATCTGACATGGTAGATTGAGCTAACATAGAACCACTCTTAATACAGTCACTTAGAAGGGCTATGTAAAATATAGCAAACATTTTAAATGTAGCTAAGCATATAAGAAAGAAAAGGGATAACAGGACACCAGAATCAAAGAGGGAACCTAAAACCAGAGCAGAATAGGCTGCTGATGTCGTAGCAGCCCTGGGGGGTGTTTATTGGGCCCTAAAACAAGCCCTAACAATAATAGAAGTCTGGATTTTAATGAAAATGTATAGAATTGAAACAGAAATCCCCTCAAAGGGCTATTCCCTGGTAAAAGAGAAAAAAAAAAAGATGTGAGAAAATCTCCCCCATGAAGCCAGAGAAATGGCGAGGAAGTTTATCACTGCCCCACACCATGAGGTGTTAGGGGAAGTCTCCCATGAGCGATTGAAACATCTGAGTTTGAGGTCTGTATTTATAATACCCACTTTCAGGAATCCCCAAGCCAGCACCAGGCTGGTGATGCTCCTGGAGGTCCTTGCAGAATGAAAAGCAAAACTTTTGTAGAATGACCCTTCCGCAACGCAGGCCACTTGGAATCCTGTGATTTCCACAAATGGTGAGCTCGTGCTGAGAAATTACTAAACATACAGAAAAATCATAAGCAAGAGTCAGCCGTCACAACAAACAGGAGGATTTCCAGCATTTTAAAACTTCAGATAATGAGATTAAATATAACGTTTAAAGTGATTGAAGGGCTTAAAGAAAGAATAGAAATCAAGAAAAGAATAAGATACAGTACGTTTTAGAGACTTTTTTAAAAGAGCCAAATAAAATCTCTACAATGAAAACTCTAATCATTGCATATAAAACCCAGGGGAAATGTTAAATAGCAGAATAGACACACCACAAGAGAGAATTATATGAATTGGAAAATAGATCTGAAGAAGTTAAGTAGAATTAGCACAGAGATCCAGAGAGATGGTATAGATGGTATTGAGGGAAGGGAAGTACCAAGCTCAGAGGATGGGAGGAGGGGCCCAGGCAGAGTCGGATGGAGTTCCCAGAGGGATCAAGAGCATCTTAAAAGCAGCTTGAGAGGAAAAGACAGATTACTCCCAAGGTTCAGCAGTGGTACTCAGCAAATGTCTAAGTAGTAATAGTGAGGCCAGACCAAGATGGAATAAAATCTTCAGTGTGCTGAGGAAAATAAGTTGTTAGCTTAGTTTTCAGTGACCAGCTTATCATTCTATAGTGAGAACAAAATACAGGCATTTTTCACAGAAAGAAAAACTAAGTTCATTCACTCACAGACCTTCATTGTACTTCAGGAAGAAGGAAACTAAACCCAGGAGAGAGAGACAAAAAGAAATGGCGTACAGATACGGCAGAAACGTGTGGTAGAACTAAATCATCATTAACTTATAAAACGGTGATCATTACTGACTTGAGGAGAGTTAAAAACTGAAATCCTGACAAACAATCAATGGAAATGAGAGAGGGGATTATCTGAATTAACACATTCTAAGATCTTTGAAGTGTTTGGAAAGAGTGGGAGGGATATTGATTTGCTTTAGATTTTCTGAGTCAAGTAGACAGACATATTAAAATGTTAAGGATAGAAATAGGATTGGAAGCCTTCAAACCAATAGAGGGAAAATATCCAGAATTATAAAAACTAGGTCATTTCACTAGAAAAAAGAACAAAGAAAAAGTGTGGTAGGCAGAAAGCCCTAAAGGTAACAGAAATAAATCCACACGGATCACAATGAATATAAACAGAGCAAAAGTGCCAGTTAACGACAGAGGCCTCGGGTTGGAAGACAAGAGCGAAACCCTCGATGTTCTGTGGGAGTTTCACATCCAGCCAATTATCTGACGAGTATTTCTTCTCAGGCCTGCAAGGACTGGAAAAACGTGCCTCCTGTGGACCTTTCTCCAGAAGCTGGTGGGAGGTGTGCTTCACCAAGACAAGGGAGTTTTCTGGGATTCAGGAAACGAGATTCCCCCACAGGCAGGCTGTTGGAGAGGCAGGCTGGAATTCTGCAGGAGGCAGATCTCCAAGGAAGAGAGACAGAGCCCAGAGTCACCCGATGGATTGTTTGAGCATGTTTGGGAAAGTTAGAAATAGCTATTTGATAGAATTCTCAGTCCGTACACAGGTTGTGTGTATCTGCAGAGCACACCCGGTCCAGCTGTGAGCCACATTTACTCCATTCCAGCACATTCAGGCTGTTTCCGTCAAAGCTGCAGAACTGTCGGAAAGATGGACTCAAGGTAAGGGGTTGTCAGGGGGACGGGTAAGAAACAGGAGGTCACTAGGTAATGTCCACAATTAATAACTTAGGAATTAGAGGTGCAAGCAAATTGTTTATGTATATGGGTAAATACTCAAACTGCTAAGAAATTAGAAAGTGGTTTTCTCAAGGGAGCGCTGTTGAGACAGTAAGACAGGGCATTGCTGTTTTTTTTTTTTTTTTTTTAAAGAAATTCACGTTCTTTTTATTTATTTATTTATTTATTTATTTATTTATGGCTGTGTTGAGTCTTCGTTTCTGTGCGAGGGCTTTCTCTAGTTGTGGCAAGTGGGGACCACTCTTCATCACGGTGCGCGGGCCTCTCACCATCGTGGCCTCTCTTGTTGCGGAGCACAGGCTCCAGACGCGCAGGCTCAGTAATTGTGGCTCACGGGCCCAGTTGCTCTGTGGCATGTGGGATCTTCCCAGACCAGGGCTCGAACCCGTGTCCCCTGCATTGGCAGGCAGATTCTCAACCACTGCGCCACCAGGGAAGCCCAGCATTGCTGTTTTGTGTTGTTAAGCCCTTTGGAACTCTTTGATTCTTTTTTTTTTTTTTTTTTTAAAGAATTTACTGGTTTAAACCAACACTGTTCAATAGAAAGTGGCCTCACTTTCTATTGAAAGTTTTTTTTCTCATGGCCTCAATTCTTTTAAATGTAAAAAGGAGCAGGTGGAATTAATTTTAATATATTTTATTTAAGCCAGTATAGAGCCAAGACATTGTTTGAACATATAACGGATGTAAAAAACGTTAATGAGGTAGTTTGCATTCTTCGTAGTAAGTCTTTGTAATCCTCTCTGTGTTCCAGCACATCCTGATTCAGACATCACATTTCAAGTGCTCAGTCGCCAGATGTGGCTGGTGGCCCAGCAGGGCGGGTCTGACCCAGGAAGGATGGAGGGTGTCTGCTCCGTGAGGGTCTTTAACGATATGCAGATCGACATTCAGGAAGCCCGTTCTGGAGAGTAATTTCTGACCCTGGTTTCTTCCTTCAGCCCAGCCACCCCTACTTTAAATTCTTCACTGACATTTAGAATTGTTCCATATTCCCAGGAAAGTCATAGACTTGATGGCAGAAATTACATTCCTGGGCTTCTCTCCTGGAAGTTGTTTCTCTCTTTCCTCATAGGTACTGTTTCTAGCACTGCTCTGAACCTTCTCAGATTTCTCCACATTCTCTTAGTGTAGTGATCAAAACTGGATTTAATATTGTCGAAAGGCTGACTGACTCAAAACAGAACAGCAGGATGGATGGCCTCACCTTTCCAGGTAGCACTTGCTTGTTCTTGCTTGTTCTCCGAAATAGTGTCGTTTTTGGTTGTCAGGTCACTGTCATCTGTGTGGAGCAGTTCTTTTTCTGAAATGCTTCTTTCTCCTGGCTTTGTGAGCATCAGGAACTTGGGGTGTTAAGAGTGAAGGTTGAAGTATTACTGTTTTAAAGTCTGTTTCTTAAGTGGTTATTCTACCTGGATTTCTGGAACTCAACCCTCAGATTTCAGTCAGTGGAAAGCTGTGAAGGGTTTTTTTGTTGTTGTTGTTGTTGTTTTTTATTTTTGACTGCGTTGGGTCTTCGTCCTTTGCACGGGCTTTCTCTGGTTGTGGTGAGCAGGGGCTACTCTTCGTTGTGGTGTGCGGGCTTCTCACTGCAATGGCTTTTCTTGTTGCGGAGCACAGGCTCTAGACGCACAGGCTTCAGTAGTTGTAGCACATGGGCTCAGTAGTTGTGGCTTGCGGGCTCTAGAGTGCAGGCTCAGTAGATGTGGCGCACGGGCTTAGTTGCTCTGCGGCATGCGGGATCTTCCCGGACCAGGGCTCGAACCCGTGTCCCTGCCAATCCCCTGCATTGGCAGGCGATTCTTAAGCACTGTGCCACCAGGGAAGCCCGAAGGTTTTTTTTTTAAGGGTGCTAGGATTGATTTGTGTTTTGAAGCTATTGGTAATCCCCTCCCTCCCATTTCTTTCATTATCCTATTTTTTTATATAACTCTTCTGAGAATCAGGAAGGGTCTGTAGAATCAATGGGTTTTTCCACTACACACACACACACACACACGTGTGCACCCGCCCCCTTGCCCTTTTCCTTGCTTCTCTTCCTGCTTCCCACCCCTTCCAAAAAAGACTCAGTTTTCATAAAAGCCGCCGTTGTGTAAGCCTAGTCTTAAAGCTCTGTTAAAGCTTGAAATGAAGGAAGCACATCAGGGTGATAACAAGTAGGGAAGGGCAGGCGTCTCCCCATCCTCCAGCCTGCTGGTGGGTCTCCATCCCACTCCTCCAGGACCCTGCGGGCCCTGAGCACCACCACTCGCGGTGTCTGCGCCTGTGGACATCGGTCACCCCCAGAACTGTCATTTTAGACGGGGGGCCGCCGGGGGTGGGGAGGGGAGGCGAGCTGAGCCTCTGGGCCAGGCCGATGACTGCAGTCCGTGTGCGCAGACTGGTGTGTGATGGGACCCTGCCCTTGAGCCGCGGGTGGTCTGCTTGGGGGAGCAGCTCACATATGCGGAGGTGGCTGCCAGACGAGGGTCTCTTGCTGGGAACTGGCTGCTCATGATGTTTGGGGCTGAAGGGAGGCGGGCGCAGTGGGAGCAGAAGCCGGGCCCTGCAGCCTGCCTGCGCCCGGAGAGGGCGGCAGGGGTGGCTCGGCGGCCGGGCTCCAGGGTGCCCGTGGGACACCAGCCTCGTGGAGCTGCCAGGCCCTGGCTCTCGCACGGCCGGGCTGGAGGCACCTCCCTGGGTACCTCGCAGCCTGGACTCTCCAGACTGCCCCTCAGCAGCCGCCGCCACACCTAACTGTAACGTCTCAAAGAGAGGCCCTCGCCCAGCCCGCGTCCCCTCCACCTGCCTCTTCCTCTCTCCTCCTGCCCGCCTCTCTGGTCCCTGCTGCCGGGGTGGCCGGTTGTCCTCCAGCGTGGGTGTTGCCGACCACCGCTTCCGGCCACCTGTCCCCGTTCCCGCGGGCCCCCCTGCAGCCTCCGCCCTGGGGGACGCGTGTGAGTGCCGTCTGTTTCCCGGGCGCTGTGCTGGGGCCGCCCCGTGCCAGGCGGGGCTGGTGAGCAGGGAGCAGCAGCCCAGGCCAGGCGGTCAGAGAAGGGCTTCCTGAGGGGGCGACGTCTGAACAGAGGCTTGAGTCAGCTGTCGGGGCAGATGTGAAAGCCGTGATTGTTGCCGTGGTGGCTGCTCGTGTGCCACTGCTTGCTGCGCTTCCGTCCCCCACCCTTCGCTTGGCTCCTCCTGGCCTGATGTTTCGTTAGCACCAGGCGCAGCATTTGGCATCCTAGTAGGCATGTAGATCGTTGAATGGGTGGGTGGGTGGGTGGGTGGATGGATGATCCACTGTCGATCGAGTGAGCAGCATATGACAGACGTCAAAGGCAGCAAACCCAGACTTCCTACAGGGCGGGCTCCGTCCCTGCCGAGCCCCTGAGATAGGAGAGGCAGGTCTGAAGCCCAGGCCTGAGGAAAGCCAGGTTCACCTTAAACACCTTCTGTCATGCCCTCTCCCTGTGTGGTTCATTTCACAGCTTCGTATATTACCTGCCATTTCAGGGTAGTTCAAACTACTGATGGGTGAAGTAAACTCTGAAATTGCTGGGAGAACATAAGCGGGGTGGGCGTGGGAGGGCAAGAGAACTACCATTTCCATTACTTACCACATGCCACATACGTCCTGGGGCTTAGATCTCAAAACCATCTCCACAGGCCTACCGTCACCTTCATGTGGCTTGGTTGGACCTTGAAGGATGGACCGTAGCAGAGTCCTTGAGGGCGTCTGGATACACCTGCAGGAGGTGGGAAGGATTCTTCAGATATGCCAGTCTGGGGTTGTCTTCTGGTTCTTCTTTAGATTTCTGGTCCAGCAGCCTGTTGGCCAGCTCTGAGGCCCCAGGGATTAGAGAAATAGGGACAGCCCAGGTAGGAGAGATAGGAAGGCTGAGATGTTTATAGTAAAAGGTGTACTGCGGGCTTCCCTGGTGACGCAGTGGTTAAGAATCCGCCTGCCAATGCAGGGGTCACGGGTTCAAGACGTGGTCTGGGAAGGCCCCACATGGCGCGGAGCAACTAAGCCTGTGCACCACAACTACTGAGCCTGTGCTCTAGAGCCCGCGAACCACAACTACTGAGCCCACGTGCCACAACTACTGAGCCCGTGCACCTAGAGCCCGTGCTCTGCAACAAGAGAAGCCACCGCAATGAGAAGCCTGTGCACCGCAACGAAGAGTAGCCCCCGCTCGCGGCAACAGGAGAAAGCCCACGCGCAGCAACGAAGACCCAACACAGCCAAAAATAAATAAATAAAATAAATTTTAAAAAGAAAAAAAAAAAAGGTGTACTGTGTACCCCTGGCAAGTCTCCAGCCCTTCTTAAGCAGGGGTGCTGACACCCTAGTGCGTCCACTGTAACGTGTTAGTGTATCTCAGTGGTGCTGATTACTACCATCCTTAGGAGAGCAGAAAATAGTCACCTTCCATGCTCTGGTGGCTTAGATGACGATGACGCTGGCGTTTCAGTCTTTGGAGGGGTTGTGACCGTGCAGGCCCGAGCTGAGTCTACGGTACCAGTAGGTGTTTCCTCCTCACCTCTCTCCAGTGGGTGGTGGTGAGTCCTTTCCACTTTCCCAGCTATGCCAGTTACCACGACTCAGCCCAGAAGCGGACTGCTAAGTATTTGTGCTTCATTTTGTTAGAAATCTTTGCTCAGAAGGCTGGCTACCTGATCCTTTCCTGACCTAATTCTAGTGACATGGGGTGACTGAGAAAAGGAAGACGTGACTGTCGAGGTTGACACTGGGGAGTGGCGGGGCCAGCCTGTCTGTGTGGCTCTCAGTGGCTGTGGCATCGACAGTGGGGAATCAGGCAGATCCAGAAGGCTGTCAGCAATTTGGGACCAGCTGGCTGTTAAGACCATCACTCAGTGATGCGAGACCCTGGCTCGCTTTCCATCCCAGGGGTCTTGTGTCTCTTCCTTCTTGGCTTCCTGTGCCTTCATCAAGCTCCTGCTTCCGGGGTAGGGGGCGGGCAGGGGATGTTTGCAGCACCCACCCCAGTTTGTCTTGGAAAGATGTAGTTTTGGAATTGAGGAAAGCAGAGGACCAGCATTGTTCTGACACAGTCATTCTGGGGAGGGTCGTGAAAGCTCCTGCCCCTCTGGTGTGGATCCCCCTTACCTGCCTGGGGGTGGCTCAGGGAATGGGTGGGGTGGGGGCTCTGAGCCCACAGGTATGATGAAAACAAAACTGCATAGGGAGATGAGCCACGCTGCTCCCACACCCCACCTCAGTGAGAACCTGACCCCTGAGGAGGGGCTCGGCCTTGGACCAGGGGTCTGGTGTGTTATTTTTACTGTCTTTTCCTCCCATACTTGCATTTTTAAAAATAGCAGTGCTGAGTGAATCCCTTTCAGTCTGAGTCTGCTTCAGAAGGTAGGGTGCATTTTGCAGAGTGTGGCTATATATTGATTAGCAGTTGATTCTCAGTTTGGGAGCATGGACCGCAGGAGCTGCAGATGTTCTGGGTGGAGGTAAGGCTCGGTGTCATGAGCCACTGCGGGAATGAGTCCCCAGCTCTCTGCTGACCAGAGATGACGTCACTTTGAAGATGATGTCATTTTTCTGTGGGTTTGAAGAGAGGAAGGTGAAGAAAAGAGAGCGGGAGCGTCTGTGAGCCGAGGTCCTCGTGGTCATCTTGGAGGATTTGGATCAGGCAGTGACTCGCCTTCCTGCCAGGGCAGTTCCTTCTCAGACTCAGAGTTCTTAAAGGCGAGAAGAGCCACATTTGATGCACCAGCTCCGTCCCGTCCAGTAACCCAGCTCTAAAAATCACGTTCTTATGGCCGCACCATGGGCCTAGGAGCTGCCTTCCTGCCTGGAAGTCTTTATGGTGGGAAAACCGCATCCCCCAGGTGTCCAGGGATGTGTACTGGCAGGTTCTGCTCTTTGCCACCTAGGCAGCAGCTGGCCTGGGTCAGGTCACAGGGCTTTTGGTCAGCAGGGTCTGGGGCTTTGTTCTTGGTGTCTGTCTGGAAGCTGACCTAGACCAGGGTCTGGACCATCTGAGCAGAGGTCAGAGTTGGGGCCACGTCGTTTACAGGACCTGGTGCCTGTGTGTGTGTTCAAGGGCTGAACCGCAGGAGGAGTGTGTCAGGGATACTGAGGGCCGGGTATGAGCTGAACCTCACTTTGTTAATTGTTTTAATCCACCTTGCTTTTGCATCTTGATCCCCAGATTTTTATCTTTAAATTTTTTAAAAATTAAAAACTAATGTCCAGGGGCTTCCCTTGTGGCTCAGTGGTTAAGAATCCGCCTGCCAATGCAGGGGACACGGGTTTGAGCCCGGGTCCGGGAAGATCCCACATGCTGCGGAGCAACTAAGCCCGTGTGCCACAACTGCTGAAGCCCGTGCACCTAGAGCCCTTGCTCCTCAACAAGAGAAGCCACGCAATGAGAAGCCCGCGCACCACAATGAAGAGCAGCCCCCGCTCTCCGCAACTAGAGAAAGCCCGCGTGCAGCAATGAAGACCCAACACAGCCAAAAATGAATAAATAAAATTAAAACAAAAACAAAAAACCCCACAAATGTCCCTAGTAGTCCTATTTTGTTTTAGAAGAAAGGGAAGCATACTGGTTGAAGTAGAGCTATTTTAACCAGGCTGGTTATCTGACTCGCCCAGCGAATGTTAAGAAATAGATTCCTGGCTTCACCCAGAGATTCGTTCAGTAGGTTTGGGGTTAAAAAAAAAAGTCAGGAATGTGTATTTTTGAAAGAGTTCTGAGGGTTCTGATAGTTGCCTTAAAACCTAGTCCTGGGGCTTCCCTGGTGGCGCAGTGGTTGAGAATCTGCCTGCCAATGCAGGGGACACGGGTTCGAGCCCCGGTCTGGGAAGATTCCACATGCCACGGAGCAACTGGGCCCGTGAGCCACAACTACTGAGCCTGCGCGTCTGGAGCCTGTGCTCCGCAACAAGAGAGGCCACGATGGTGAGAGGCCCGCGCACCGTGATGAAGAGTGGTCCCCACTTGCCACAACTAGAGAAAGCCCTCGCACAGAAACGAAGACTCAACACAGCCATAAATAAATAAATAAACAAACAAACAAACAAACAAATGAACGAACGTGAATCTCTTAAAAAAAAAAAAAAAAACTAGTCCTCCTCCCAAGGGGCCTGTTGAGGCTGCCTCCGTTTTTCTTCATAATCTTTTGCTATTTCAACACTGATGAATTACCTATCTAGACTTCTCCACTCTGTTTTTACGGGGCCATCGGGTGGTTTCCATCAGTTGCCCTTCAAGACCAAACATAGTGGTGTGTGTCGGCCAGAACGCTACCGTGCAGCTGCTGATTTTAGGGCTTGGTGTCTAGAGGTGGGCGTCCAATAGTTCAAATACATTTTGATCTCTCACTTTCAGGAAGTGTGTCCTCCTTCAGATTTGTGATAATATGAATTCTGGCTAAGAAGTCCTTCTACGTCGGACCTAGAGGAGCCCGGAGGAAGGAAGGAAGGAATGAAGTTTCATGCTTAATCGTACAGAAAAGAGAATCAGGCCAGGGTCTTGCGTGCTGGTGTCTGTTCACTGGTCAGCCCCTCTCCCCAGACGGCTCAGGGGCGCCACGGGGCAGCGAGGCTGGCCTGGTGCCGGGAGGCGGGCTGGGGAGAGGCTCACTTGGTGCGCGCCAGCCCTGTGACCACCCCGGCACACCACTTCCAGGACCGTCCTGCTGAGGGGGCTGTGAGGACTGGACGAGGTCTGTGAGGCTCGGACACTCCTTACCCTTCCCTCCCTCCCTCCCTCCACGCTCACCCGGGCCTGAGAGCACCTCCTGCTGGCCCCCTGGCCCGTGCGGTGCCGTCTCCTCCGATCGCACCTCCTCCAAGGCAGGCACCTCAGTGCCACCCTGCCATCCAGCTCAGCGCACCCTCTCCCACGCGCTCTGATTCTCTCTTGGCTGTATCTGCTCATCACTGAGGTGGGTGTGTCTGCAGTCATTAAGAGGGGAGGAGAATTTTGACCATATAAACAAGAAGGTGGTAATTTGCATACTGTAAGATTTCCTGTGGGTTTTCTTGAAATAGCTCCCCGATACTAAAATCCTTTCAATTTGTAAAAGACTTTTTAGTAATGATATCTAACTCAAGATGCACCTGTACGTTAATTTTTTTTTTTAATAAATTTATTTATTTATTTGTTTTTATTTTTGGCTGTGTTGGGTCTTCGTTGCGGTGCGCGGGCTTCTCATTGCGGTGGCTTCTCTTGTTGCAGAGCATGGGCTCTAGGCGCGCAGGCTTCAGTAGTTGTGGCACGTGGGCTCAGTAGTTGTGGCACACGGGCTTAGTTGCTCCGCGGCATATGGAATCTTCCTGGGCCAGGGCTCGAACCCGTGTCCGTTGCATTGGCAGGCAGATTCTTAACCACTGCGCCACCAGGGAATCCCTGTATGTTAATTTTTGCATCTTGTTTCTGTCTTTGTAGATGTCATGTTGTGTATTTGTTTTCTCCAGCTGAGCTCTAAGTTCCTGGGGAGAGAAACTGTCAGGGGCCTGGTCCAGGCTTTGCCCTGGCGCTCCTGTCCCGGGGCCTTCTCAGGCCGTGTGCACCAGCACCATCTTTTCCTTTCAGCCACCCCCCTTGGGGGTCTGTGGGGATTCACTTTGCAAATGGAATACCCACGTGGCCCCTTGGCAGGGACAGGTGCTGGGCAGGTAGACTCCAGGGCTTCTGGAGACGTTGCAGGGGATGAGCTCTGGCGCTGGAAAGGCCCAGAGCTTGTCCAGCCCAGGGCTGCCCATGCCAGGTGATGCCCAGGGAGGTGACAGGACTTAGCACATGCAGCTGGGGAGTGGCAGCACCGTGGCCTCTGCAGGACCTGGCTCTTGGGCCGTATGGCCAGCGGCAGCCTCGTCTCACTGTGCCTGCAGGGCTGGAGGGCTGCTTCCTCCCAGCCTCAGGGATTCTGCTTTTTCATGGTCAGTCAGGTTTTTAGGACTTAACGGTCAAACCAAGAGGTAATAGTGGCCCCCAGGAGCCATTTGGTCTGTGCCAGAGTTGCCCGGCCAGTTGGTGCCTGAGTGATACCCTGTACCCTAGGATGGGTATCCATTTCATGCCTTGAAATAGTAACCACAGGTGTTTGAGAAACAAGCAGAGGTTGGTGTGGGTTCAGGGAGGCTGTGTTTCTTCCTCATGGGATCCCTTATAGTTGAGAGTGGGCTTGACCTTCCCCACTGGACTCAGATATAGTCCCTTTTAGCTATTTCTCCTCCTCCCTTACTGCCTTTAAAATGCCAGTCAGAATAACCAGGATTTGGAGATACGTATCAAAATCACTTTAGGAACTTTTTCAGAATGCCTGTTTTCAGAATACCATCCTGGGGACTGGGGGCAGTGAGCCTGGGATGGGGCCCTCCTTCCATCTTGATGCCCCTCTGTTAAGAGCCACTGTTACGTGAGGACGAGGTGATGTGCACGTGGGTCACCTGGAGACCCTGTTAACCTGTGGATTCTAAGGCAGCTGGGCTGGGGCCTGGGAGTCTGCATTTTCAGTGAGCTCCAGGACGATGCCCCAGGGGTAGAAAGGGCCGTGCAGAGGGCCACACACGCCAAATGAGGAAGGACACTAGCAGATCCAGGGCTCTGGAATCCTGGTGCCAGGTGGCCTGGGGCAGGTCACTTACCTCTCTGAGCCTCCAGCCTCGTCTGTGGAATGAGAGCTACCACAGCAGTACCTCCACGTGGGGCTTTTCCCTGCACAGCACGGGCTCCATAAAGGTCTGTTCGTGGGATTACCAGCCTGGGTCATCGTTCTGTGAACTCACCTGACATCAGACACGTGGGGGTTAGGGTGGGGGTCTGGAAGGCAGCGTTGGGCTCTGTCTGCACCTGGACCGTGGGCTTGCGCTCTGCTTACTCCTGGGGAGGGATGCCCAGCAGCCCGGCCATGAGAACAGACAGGAAGTCATGCTGTTTACTTTTCTACCTTTTAGTCATACCTCTTGAGGAGGCAGGCCTTCTCAGTCTAAAGCTGCCTGTCTGTACCCTCCTTTCTAATCCGGGAGTCCTGGGCTGTTTTGTCCTTTTTAGAGCCAGGTTGATAAGCCCGGGGCCAAGACACTGGGTGTTGTGCTGGGTTCTTTCTCCATGCCAGCTCTTGCCACTGGAACGCGTATGCTGCACCCCGAACACTGCAGCATCTGCAGAGACCCAGCTCTGCTGCCTGGGCTCCAGCTGGCCTGGTGCCAGGCACAGCTCCCCGGTCCTTCCCCCTCACTGAGCAGGCAGTTGGACTCAGTGCCCTTTCTCTGTCCCCTTGGGCAGGCTGTGCCTCTGGACCATTTCAGCAAGCTGGCAAGCCGCAGCTGCAGTTTCCAAGCAGTGATGCAGTCATGCTGCGTTGCCGGCCCTGATTACAGGCTTCAGGACTGTGGTGTGCCCTCAGAGAGAGGGGTCCCTGGGGACAGGGCTACCCCTGGGGGTTGAGAGTACGGAGGCCTGGCCAGGTTTCGTCTGCGGGGGGCGGGGGGCGGCATCCCTTGCCTGCATCTCTGATGCACATTTCCTTTGCAGCCTGGCCCTTCCTGCCTTCCCCCACCTGCCATTTGGAAACAGGAATCTCTGTCTCTCTACCCAGCTCGGCAGTGTATTTACTTGTATAAATGTTTTCAGGTATTTTCATTTTGTCTCCCCCATCTAAATGTAAGTTCTGTAAAGCCAGGACACGTACCTATGTGTTTGTATTCTTGTCTCATTCTGAATCTATAGAAAACACTAAAAAACTATTGAATTGATTGACACCAGTCTTTGGTTTTAGCAGAGCTTCTGTTGAATGGTTTCTGTAGCACGTGATTGACAGAATTTTCCAGTTAGGGGCACCAGCGTTCGTCTCTTCTTCCACTGCCCAGCCATTTCCAGCTCTCCTCCTCCCCCTGGCATGTGAGGCCCTCTGGCCATTTGTGTTTGCTGGTAAAACCTTCGATCCTCAGGTGGGCAGCTTGCTGATGGCTGGATTTTTAGGGACTCAGTCACATGATGGTCAACTGCTCTGAGAAAGTCATTACACTGGCATTCGCTAGACTCACTGGCCAGTCATATCCCCAAATCCATTCAGAACTGGAAGCTGGAAGAGGAGCCCAGCTCCAACCCACAGTTAGTATCATTTCCTGCCACTCCCAGTTTCACTCTTCTGAAGGCCAACTTACTGACATTTTAGGTAATGTCAGAAAGAGTTAAAAGTTCCCCACTCCCACAGTATCTGTGTGTGAACATTTAGATCCTAGGGGTTTTGATTGTTTGCTTGTTTTGGGCTCTAGACCAGCTTCTGACGAGAAGAGATGTCTCGCTCCGCTTGTAACTGGCTGAAACCCTAGCCAGAGGGAGCCAGCAGAGCAGATAGGCAGGGTGGGGCTCTCAGACTTCTTGAAAGTGACCCGCCATAGAACATACATCATGACCCAGGACACATGTATGTTATATATGTGCCTGGAAAAGTGTTCTCAGAACAGTACCTAGGGGCTTCACTGCTGGCACAGTGGTTGGGAACCCGCCTGCCAATGCAGGGGACACGGGTTCGAGCCCTGGTCTGGGAAGATCCCACATGCCGCGGAGCAACTAAGCCCGTGCGCCACAACTACTGAGCCTGCGCTCTAGAGCCTGCGAGCCACGACTACTGAAGTCCACGTGCCACAACTACTGAAGCCTGCGCACCTAGAGCCCGAGCTCTGCAACAAGAGAAGCCACCGCAATAAGAAGCCCACGCGCCGCAACGACGAGTAGCCTGCTGCAACTGGAGAAAGCCCACGTGCGGCAACGAAGACCCAACAACTAAGACCCAATGCAGCCAAAAATAAAATAAATTAAAAAAAACAAAAAAACAGTACCTAGCCTTCCTGTATGTGATACACCCAGTGTTGGCCATGACCCACTAAATTGATCTCATAACCCACTAATGGGTCACAGCCCTCAGTTTGAAAAACACTGCTTGGGAATTCCGTGATGGTCCAGTGGTTAGGACTCTGCACTTTCACTGCCAAGGGCCTGGGTTCAATCCCTGGTCGGGGAACTGGGATCCCTCTCGCCGACTAGCATGGCAAAAAGAAAAAAAAAAAAAAGAAGGAAAAACACTGCTCTAGGGAGCATTCCATTCTAGGATTTCCAAGGCTTTTGCAGAATTCTGCACTGGGGGATAAACTTACCAATCTGGCATCTTAGCTTCTCTGGCCTCCAAATTGTATTTGCGTTGGAGGGAGGGAGTTAATATCCCTGGGCCTGCCCTTCCCCTTTCCCCACCCATCTCTGTGCCAGATCCTTCTAAATTCCTTAAAGACTGTGTACATTCCTTATTTTACATTTGTATTCTTCTCTAGCCTTGAATCTATAGGAAGCACTAAAAAAAATTCCGATGACCTCAGTCCTAGGATTAGCAAAGTTCCTATTGAATGGCTTCCTCTATTCTCACCCCCCAGATGGAGCTGGGCTTCTCAGCCAGTGACTAGCATGTCCCCCGTTCCGTCTTGGCTTGGAGTGCAGCTGGGTGGCCCCCGCAGTGAGCTGGGGTGCTTGCAGCCAAGTAGACCCAGGGGCAGCGGGCCCGGGGCCTTCCTCAGCATCTGCGACCTCGGCTGAGGGAGTGAGAGGGGCTGGTTAGGAGGCCCTGAAGTCTCCCCGCCCCACCCCCCGTTGACCACTGTCCCAGCTCTCGCTGTATGAGAGGTGGGAGGGATGGTGCTGCTCAGATTCTTCTTACCCCTTGGGAAGTATCGAGCCTTTAGAAATTTCCAGCACTGGCCTCACCTCATTATATTCCTTTCAGGGACCTGTTCTTTGAGTCCTGGCCTAGGTAGACAGCCTCATCTCCCGTGTGTCTGCCGGCCCTGCCACTTCCCTCTCCTCTCCCTCCCCAGGAAGGGCCTGGCTCGGGCCACAGCAAGTCGTCCCCCATCTCCTACTCCCTTGCCAGGGGCACGGCTGGGACTGGCAGACAGCGCGTCCTTGCCACCCGAGACTGTGGGCGCCGGTACTCGCATCGTCAGTTGAGGATCTGGTACAGCTCACATCACTCACCCCCAGGCAAGACTGCGTGGCTTTCTTGCTGTAGGCCCGGAGGACACCCGCCTCTCCTCCCCTGTGTTTCGGCCTTGCCGGAGTTTGACAGGAGATAGCAGTGGTGGGCGGGCGGCTTCCAGCCTTGACGCAGATGCTCGGGCCCCTTTAACGGCCCTCCTTTGCCCATTGTTGGACTTCCTGCCTCTTCCCCGCTCACACTGGGAGCGCTGTTGGTGGATACTGATCTTAGTGACCAGGCATGAAGCCTGCTTTTTTTCCTGAGATGGGTGCTCAGCCCCCACTGAGCAGGCCAGCCCTTAGGGCCACCCAGTGCTACAGGGTGTGATGTTCAAATCCGCTTGAAAGGAACTTCTTGTTTCAGCTTCCTTGTATTTTCAGCCAATTGATCAGCCTCAGTTTGCCTTTTTCTATCCTTGGACCATTTTTATATGGTGAATTAGGTTCAGGAATGAGGGTCTAGACCAGGAGCTGCGGGACCAGCTGGTCGTCGTTCCTGCTGTGCCGTCAGTGCTGGGCATCAGAGCTGCAGCTCAGGGAAGCAGCCCGGGGGGCAGCCCGGGGGGCAAGGGGCTCGGGCAGCCCGGGGGGCAAGGGGCAGAGAGTGGGCCTCCTGGCCAGGGCAGAGCTCCTTGGAGCTCAAATGGGGGTGGGACGGAAGTGCTCAGCCCCCCTGCCATGTTGCCTTCCCCCGGCGGTGTCCCCACTCCTCCCTTTGCCACTGAATTGCTTTCCGACTTGGAGCACCTCATTAGCTCAAACTTCAGAAAGGATCTGGAGGGTGACCCTTTCACCCACCTCTGGTCTCAGCCCACCAGGCTCTCCTGGGAACAGCCTCAGGGCTCCTCAGCCTCAGCACTGCTGATGCTTTGGGCCGGGTCAGTCTCTGCTGTGGGGGGCCGTCCTGAGCATTGTTGGATATTTAACAGCATCCCTGGCCTCTAACCACCAGGAGCCCCTCCCCCCAGCTGTGACAACCAAACGTGTCTCCAGACATTACAGATGTCCTCTGGGGGGCAGAGTTGCCCCCAGTTGAGAACCACTGGGCTGCCTGGTCACCCTACCCTGCCCAACAGCCAGATGATTCTTTTAACGTGACCCCCCCGCTCAGAGACCTGCAAGAGCTTCCGTCTCACTCAGGATGGACTCTCAGGTCCTTCCCTGGTGCTTTCGCTAAGGCCCCAGACACCTGGCCTTGCCTCCAGCTCCTTGCTGCTCTGCTGCAGCCCTGCTGGCCTCCGATGTTCGTCGAACACCCAGGCACACTCCACCAGGGTCTTCAGGGCAGCTCTTCTGTCTGCTTGGAAAGCTCACTCCCCTAATACACTCAGATCTCTGGTCACGTGTCACCTTGGAGTGGCCTTTCCTGATCACCCTCGTAAAATAAATGGCTTGCTCTTGCTCCCCTCCCGTTTCCAGCCTCTCCCCCAACACCCTGGCTAGTGCCTTGGTTTTCTGTATGGCACAGAGCACCCCCTGACCTGTGTGTGTGTGTGGTGTGTGTGTGTGTGTGTGTGTGTGTTTGCGCGTGCCTGTCTGTCTGTTTCTCTGCTGCACTAGAGTGGAGGCTGAGTCAGAGCGGGACTTATCTCACCAGTGCCTGTCCTCCCTGAAGCCTGGCTCTCTTCCTCCAGAGCAGGTGCAGGAATCTTCGCCATGTGGGGCAGATGTGTTGTTTGCTACTCCTGTTTCCAGAGGAGGCAGTGGAAGCAAAGGATGTGGGCTCTCGGATTCCACCTGGCATGTCCCGCAGACATGTCACAAAAGTGTCCAAGCACAGGGAGTTATACCCAATCTCTTGTAATAACCTGTAACGGAATATAATCTGCAAAGAACCCACAAAAACAAATGGCTGTGCTGTACACTTGAAACTAACACAATATTGTAAATCAACTATACGTCAATTTTAAAAGTCTCCAAAGTAATGCATGTTCATTTCTAAAACCACCTGTAGCCCCTCTTCACTCAGACACTTTAACATTTTGGTGTGTTACCTTTCTTGTCTTGCTTTTTTTTGTTATTCAGAAACCTCTGATAGCTACAGCTCTCCCTCAAGAAATGTTAAACAATAGTTCACCACCTCAGAGGTTGTTCAGAATTCTAGAGCCAATAATGACAGTTAAAACCTATCCACCTTCCACCTCAGATCCCACCCTGGTAACAATTTTTAAAAACTGCGTCCAGGGTGTGCCTAACAAAAAACGTGGCTCTGTTTCATGGCTTAGTTTCACTTTACAGTGTGGCGTTTTCCTAGAGCAGGCACAGCGCCCTCTGGTGTTAGCCTCCAGTGTCTGGTGCCTGTGGCCTGGGTGCATGATCTCTCAAGGGTGGGAGGAGCAGAGATGGGCAAACTGCTGAGACCCGGTGGTGTCTCCCACCTGGCGGCCTTGGCGGGTGCTCAGGGCCCTGATGACGTCCGCAGGCAGAGGCCACCACAGCCGCCTGCCATGTGCCCCAGAAGTGAATAGAGCAGTTGTTGCTTTTATAACCAGGAGAAGAACTAACTGTCTTTCAGAGGATGTGGACCTGCCAGAAATGTGTTTTACTCTGTCCCTACCTCTGCTGCTCTGGGGAGGGAGGAGCTTTTTCTGTGGTTAAGCGAATGGACTCGAGCCAGACTGCCTGAGTTGAAGTCCCGGCGGCACCACTCAGGAGCCGTGTGACCGTGAACACATGACTTATTTTCTCTTTGTCTCAGTTTACTTATCTGTAAAGACAGTGACAGTATGCTTATTTCGTGGAGTTGTGGAGGATTTCTCAGGTTAAAACACGTGAAGTGGGCTTCCCTGGTGGCGCAGTGGTTGAGAATCTGCCTGCTAATGCAGGGGACACGGGTTCGAGCCCTGGTCTGGGAAGATCCCACATGCCACGGAGCAGCTGGGCCCGTGAGCCACAATTGCTGAGCCTGCGCGTCTGGAGCCTGTGCCCCGCGACGGGAGGGGCCGCGATAGAGAAAGGCCCGCGCACCGCGATGAAGAGCGGTCCCCGCACCGCGATGAAGAGTGGCCCCCGCTTGCCGCAACTGGAGAAAGCCCTCGCACGAACCGAAGACCCAACACAGCCAAAAATAAATAAATAAATAAATAAAATCAAGTAAAACTTTAAAAAAAAAAAAAAAAAACACGTGAAGTGCTAGAGAACTGCATGGAGTGTAATACACACCAGCTGTGCTGTTGCTGTGAGGAGAGGCTTCCAGAGCAGGGGTTCTGAAAGCCTTCGAGATGCAGGGAGCACGTGCCCGGAACAGGGAGAGGCGAGGAGGACGTGGGTAAGCGCTCTTCCGTGGGAGATGCCCGGCTGGAGCGGCTGGCGGATGTGGAAAGAGCAGTGCCCGGTGTGGTGGGACGTGGGCACCTGGGAGGGAAACTTGTGAAAGAGCATGGAGAGGCTTGCAAGTCATCCTCGCCCTCCCAGGCGTCTTGTTCTCATTTTCTGGAATTCCCAAGGAAAAGAAATGTAGCCAGAGGGACTTACCCTGGTGGCGCAGTGGTTAAGAATCTGCCTGCCAGTACAGTGGACACGGGTTCTAGCCCTGGTCCAGGAAAATCCCACATGCCATGGAGCAGCTAAGCCCGTGCGCCGCAACTACTGAGCCTGTGCTCTAGAGCCCGCGAGCCACAACTACTGAGCCCGCGTGCTACAACTACTGAAGCCTGCGCGCCTAGAGCCCGTGCTCTGCAACAAGAGAAGCCACTGCCATAAGAAGCCCACGCACCGCAATGAAGAGTAGCCCCCGCTCGCCGCGACTAGAGAAAGCCCGCGCGCAGCAACGAAGACCCGACGCAGCCAAAATTAATTAATTAAAAGAAAAAAAAAAGGAAATGTAGCCAGAATAGTGGCCCCTGCATCCCTCTGTCCTCCCTGCCACCCCGCTCTGCTCTACACTGTCATTGTCGTCGTCGTGCAAGATCAGAAGAACCTGGAGGCCCAGCTTCACGGTGGAAGGGAGTCAGACTTGGGCAAGAGGCCAAGCGCAGGTCAGGAGAGCCACATCCAGGGACACGCTGGCTCACCAGGCCCCCTCCTGGGAACTCGGGGACCTGCCTGCCCCACAGCCTTGCAGAGGTTCTACAGAGGGAGGAAGGAGAAAACCCACCCCTGTCCTTGTGATGCCAGCTTTCACGGGCTGTGTTGTTCCTGCTTCGGCCTCAGAGCGGGAGCCTCAGTTTCCCGTACCCCCTCGGGGGCAGCGAGGCTGGGCCGTGTCCCATCAAAGACTGCGCTGACTTAGGGTCTGCGCTTGGGCCACTCCCTTCCTTTCCTGGCAGCTCTCTCAGGGACTGACACAGACGCCGAGGTTGGGACAATGTGCAGACTCAACTTGGGTCTCTCCTCAGGGTCCCTGAGCCCGCGAGGCAGCCTGTGCCCGCAGCCGCAGCTGCTCCAAGCACGGCGTCACCTCCCACCCCATGCAGCACTGTCCCTCTCCCAGTGGATTTCCCCTCACTGGAAACTTCTGGTTTCCATGGCAACTTGGAAAGACCTGCAGTTGTGGCTTTTTGAAGTCTAAAATGAGAGCAGAGGTTTGAGATAGGGTGGGACAGCACTGAAGATACCATGTCCCACCCAGGGATTTGGGCCCAGAGGGTTACAGGATAGGAGGTTCTTTGAATTAGAAAAACAGCACTGTCTTCCCAGCACACCCTTGGCGGAGTTCCACGTGGCCCCTTGCAGCCTCCTGGGATCTTGGATCCTGAGCTCAGGGTCTTCAGCCTGCGCCTAGGGGGCAGCGGAGGCAGGTGGAGTGATCACGGCACTTAGCGTTGGCTGAGCCCTTACTGTGGGCCAGGCGCCTGGTGGCCGTCTGTGCTTTCACTGCCTCGTTAATCCTCTGAGCCACTCACCCCACCTTTTACACGAGCGCTTTGCGAGGCTGCTTTGCAAGGCTGCAGCGCCAGCGCAGGTGAGTGTCCGGTGTGCTTAACACCGGGGCTCCCTCTCATCTGGAACACGGGCTTGTGTCCCTGTAGGAGCATCTCTGTCACCTGTTGATGGCGGGCCCGTTGCTTCCCCTTTAAAGTCACATCCCACTAACAGCAGGGTTTGCTTTAGTCGTTGGCAGGATTTCGGTGCCTGTAAGCGCGTGTCTCCCGTCTCAGTTCTCCTCTCGTGAGGTCACCGTCCCAGGCCCCACGTTCTACGGTGGAGTGATCTTGAGTGTTCGGTTGGGTGTCTGAGGGAACAGCTCTTCCATCCCCCTAGTCTGGGGTCTTGGAGGTGCCTGAGCCGGGGAGGTGGGCAGTCACAGGGATGCACCGGTTCCCAGGACTCAGTGAGGAGCCACAGAGGAGCGGCCCCAGGTTTGGGGAACCAGCAAGGAAGATGCACTGGCCCAGTGGAGAAGCATCTCCCGCCTGGGCTGTTGTGGGGCATCCGGTGCCCGGCAGGGGGAGGGGTCTGTCGTGGAGGGGCGGGTCAGTGCTTGCTGCGCAGTTGGCCAGGCTCCAGAAGCCTGCGTCCTGAGAGTTGGTTACTCAGCAGCTTGCAGTCCTCTGCGGGGCAGGAGATAAGGAGCAGGCTGTGACTGGCCGGGCAGGATGGCCCGGGTTAGAAGGTGGTGAGGCCGATAGCGGCCTCAGGGTGACCCTCGGCCCAGTGTCACGCTCCTCCTCTAGCCCACCCTGCTCGGCGCTCGGCAACACGGGTGCAGGGCAGGCAGAAGCTGGAAAAAGGATTCCACTCACAGCAACATGTTTTGCTCTCTGCAGAATGGGCTGTTAAATCTTTAATTTAAATGAGGCCTTACGTGATCTGTCATTTAGCCACACTTCAGTGTGATCAGAGTTACTGCTGGTGAGCACGGTGTTTGCCTTTGGTGCGGGAGGTCGTGCCTGGCGTGCTGTCTCCTGATCTGGGTGCTGTTGGAGGGGCGCGTGGGATTTGGCAAAGCCGAGCTCTGGGCTTAGGGTTTGTGCGCTTAGCTATACGTATGCCACGCTTCACTAAGAGGTAGGGAGAAGACTGTATCCTGTAGCGATTTCGGGGGCCGTGCTCTGACACCTGTGCTCTCTGTTCCAGTTGAAACTAGAGGACCGCTCCGTGGTGCCCCGGGATGTGGTCCGGCACATGCGCTCCACTGTGAGTCCCGCGTCCCACTCGGTGGGGCAGGGTGGTAGTGGGGGTGGCCTGGGGCAGGTCCTGGCCGGGTCTGCCGGGTGACCCCGCGGGGCGCCTGCCGGGACCTGGATGCCTTCTCCCCCGCAGGACAGCCAGTGTGGCACGGTGATCGATGTGAACATCGACTGCGCCGTGAAGCTCATTGGCACCAACTGCATCGTCTACCCCGTCAACAGCAAGGACCTGCAGCACATCTGGGTGAGCCCGCCCCACCTGCCACCCCTGCTGACCTCCCCTCTCGGGGCTCTGGTTCTCTCCGCGGCACCTTCCCAGGCCGGGCGGCCAAGCCCAGCAGTCAGCTCGCTCCCTGCAGCCTGACCATGCTTCTTGTGAGTCAGCCATTCAGACATGAGGTCAGGACACAGCTTTACGTCTCCAGCAGAGACTGCTGGTTTCCTTTCTCCTCTAATGCTTTTTTTGGAATAAATTTCTTTTCAGTTTACTTTTTTAATGGTTTCAAACTTACTGAAAAGTTGTAGGTACCTTTATCCCCTGCAGCTTCCAGGTTCCTCAGCTGGTGACGTTTCGCTGCATTAGCTCCAGCGCCTTTCCTCCCTCCTTCCCCACCTCTCTCTACTCCTCTGTCGCTCTCTCTTTCTCACTCCCCCCGCCGCCTTCTCTCCCTCTCTGTCTCTCCCCTCCCCTTTTCTGAAACATTTGAAAGCAAACTACAGATATGATGCTATATGACCCCTAAATACTACAATGTGTATTTCCCCAAAACAGGAACACTCTGCTGTTTAACCACCATTCAAAGCCCCAGACGAGGACTTTGACCCATTACCGTCCAATCCACAGACCTCATTCAGTTGTCCCAACAATCTCCTTTTTCCCCTCTGACCCAGGATTCCATCAGGAGCACACACAAGAATTGTCAGCTCTTTGATCTCCCCCAGTCTGGAGAGGTTCCCCAGTCTTGCTTTGTCTTCCTTATCCCGGGTGACCCTGAGCATGGGGCCATCTGACAGTGCCCGTGACCAGCCTGGGGCCCTGCGTTCTCGGCAGAACTGCCCCGGAAGTGCGCTGAGCTCTAAGCTGGCCCGGAACGTCCTGCGGCCGCAGGGTGGGGACATTCCATTTGTTCCCCAGTCGTCTGGGGCTCTGCCATGCCTCCCCACCGTAAAGTCAGCATTCACCCCTTTGCAAGCGATTGTATTTATTTTGTGGGGAGGTATTCCGGGATTGTGTCAATAACCCGGTACTTCTCAAACTCCCATCCATCAGCATTAGCTTCCATTAACAATTCCCACCTGAACCAGCCAGCACTCTGGGGCTGCTAAATGGTGATTTTATGACTCCATCGTTGCCGTCTTGTTTTTATTAGTTTGGCATACTGTATGGAAGAGCTGTACTTTCTGTCCCATTTATTCATTTTTGTACATCAGTATGGATGCAGAGATTCCTGTTTTATTCAGTTGGTTATAACCTGTTACTATCATTATTTGTTCTGTTGCTGAATGATCCCACATTTGGCCGGCAGGATCCCCTTCAAGCTGACATCTGTGTCCTTTTGACATATCCCCGCCATTTTTTTTTAAACACTTTCTTTCCATCTTGTATTTTTTCTCATCCAGCCTAGAATCAGCTGTTTCTCCAAGGAGCCCTGGTTCCTTTCAGAAAATGGTATTTCAAAAGCCAAGATCTGGATGCAAGCTGGGTGTGCTAATTGCTACTAGGCCCTATTCAGGACAACACTAGGGAACACATGTATGTGTGCATACGTAGACACACACACAGGTCTAAATGTGTCCGTGCCTGTTCTGTGTGTGTAAGATGTACGAGTTCATCTTGATCCTTCAGCTCCAGTCTAGCTCCTCAGATTCCTCCTCTCTTCCCCTTCCTGTTCCTGTATTAGTGAGTGCCGTCCCCAGTAGTGAGAGACTTGGCTCTTGATATCCTCAGTTTAGTTATTTATTTGCTTAAATCACCTTACTTATTCGTCTGTATAACCACCCTCCCCAGCCCGCTCCCACTTACGTGTCCTGTGTCCTTGGGACGCCGTCAAGCTTCTGCCTCTGCGTGGGAGGGGAGCTGGGGTGCAGCTGGACTCTCGGGGGAAAGCCTGCTGCAGCAGCTATTAGGTCGGACCTATCTAGAGCCTTCCTCCCCTGTCTGTGGGACCAAGAGGAATTGGTGCCCTGGACACCAGTGTCATCGGCCAGACCTCTCACACCCCTGTCCCCCTGACCTGCAGCCCTTCATGTATGGGGACTACATTGCCTATGACTGCTGGCTGGGGAAGGTCTACGACTTGAAGAACCAGATCATCCTCAAGCTGTCCAATGGTGCCAGGTGCGGATTTCACCACGGAGGAGCCATCGTTCGGCAGGGGCAGCCCGTGAAGGAGGGCAGGGGGTGTTTTCTCGGTTCCTCGAGGGCCGTGCCAGGGGCTGCAGGCTTTTGGGGCCTCGAGTCTCAGGACCTGACCCTGAGCTGGTCTCCTTGTCAGCCTGGCCTGATTCTCTGGCTCAGTTTCTGGTCTAGGCTCTACCCTGGCTTCGGGCGAGCTGCATTATCATTTAGGACACGTGAGAGGTGCTGATGCTTTATTTTAGGCACTTTAATGGTGGTGAACGCTCAGATCTGGGGGGTAGAGTCTTGTTTTTGTAGGAGAGTTCCTTGTACCAGTGCAGGGGCTGAGGTGTGGGCGGAGGATGAATTGCCTATTTTGGGGGGGGCGGACGTATTGACGCCTCTGGGCAAGTCCTTTAGAGCCTGACCAGCACCACGAGGGGTCCTGGCTGCCTCGCCTCCCCTAAGACTCAGGCACTGTGTCGGGTGCCAACCAAGCCCCTGTGCCCTGTTGCAGGTGCTCCATGAACACAGAGGATGGTGCCAAGCTCTACGATGTCTGCCCGCACGTCAGCGACTCTGTACGTTGGCTCCACCCAAGGAGCCTGGGGGGGCGGGGGGCCCCTCATCTCATGTTCCCCAGCCCCTGGGCTGTGCAGGAGGGACTTCTCAGCAGAGAGCTTGGAGCTGACCCAGGCTAACCACTGCTTCTACACCGTGCTTTCCTAGAAAAGGGGCGGTGTGTATCCAAAGGTATAAAAGTTTGGGTGTGGGCAGAAAGCAGTAGAACCTTTCTTTGCATTTTGTTAACTTGGTATCTCATCCTTTTTAAATCTCCTGTTTTCTTAGAGCGTATGCAGTATTTTACTACAACTGACATTTTAGAACAGTAGTACATGACACAGTTTGTAAATAAGAATACTAAGGGAGTGTGTGTGATTAAGCAGGTTTGGGGACCCCTGCCCTCTAGAGCTTTAGTACTTAATGTGCCGCCCCTGGACCAGCGGCATTGTTGTGGCCTGAGAGCTTGGAAGCAGAATGGGTCAGGCGTGCATTTCAGTAAGATCCCTGGTGATTTGTGTGCACCTGAGGTCTGGGAGGCGCTGCTCTGGAGCCTTAGGGGGTGTGGAGCGTGGAGGCCCGGGGCCGGCAGGAGCCAGGCACAGAGCAGGGGGTGCGGGCATGGAGAGCACCCTCCCCTGAGGAGGCAGTGCTCACGGGGACTTTTCTCTGGCCCCAAATCCTGCAGGGTCTCTTCTTTGATGATTCCTACGGCTTCTACCCGGGCCAGGTGCTCATTGGCCCTGCCAAGATCTTCTCCAGTGTCCAGTGGCTGTCAGGGGTCAAGCCCGTGCTCAGCACCAAGAGCAAGTTCCGCGTGTTGGTCGAAGAGGTAGGGGTGGGGGCAGGACAGGGAGGTGAGGCCCTGGATCTCCCACCCACCCTGCCTCACCTGAGGTGGGGCTGCTCTGAGGACCAGGGGAACCCGGGCCGAGCAAGGTGGGAGGGTGGTGAGTGGCAGGTCCTCTGGGCCCTGACTGGAGGTGAGGAGGCCGCAGTGAGTGACCCCTGGGGTGGGCCTGCTCTGGGGGTGTCCAGACTTGGTGCTACACTGTGATGAAGACCTGCTTCCTGCTCTGGGGGCAGGTGGGCTCCGGACAGCTGCCTAAAGAGAGGGCGTTAGAGCCTGCTGACCGTGGCCCTGTCCCGCCCGCCACCCCCAGGTGCAGGTTGTGGAGCTGAAGGTCACGTGGATTACCAAGAGCTTCTGTCCAGGGGGCACGGACAGCGTCAGCCCCCCGCCCTCTGTCATCACCCAGGAAAACCTAGGCAGGTGAGCGGCTCCAGTGTGCCACCCGCTCCAGCGCCCCCAGGAGCAGTCCCCAAGCAAGCCTCTGGGCCGTGGGCACGGGTGCACGGGGCTGAGAACCCCCTGGCCCAGCCCCTGCCTCTCCCCTCTCCCCTCCCAGGGTGAAGCGTCTCGGATGCTTTGACCATGCTCAGCGGCAGCTCGGGGAGCGCTGTCTGTATGTCTTCCCAGCCAAGGTAGAGCCGGCCAAGATTGCCTGTGAATGTCCAGAAAAACACTGCGCCCAGGGGGAGGGCTCTATGGCCAAGAAGGTATGTCCTCGGGGTTGGGGCTTGGCGGGCGTTTGAGGAACTGGCCTTGAGCCATTTCCACAGCAGGAAGGTCTGTGCTTTAGGCCTTGGGGGGCAGCCCTGATGACCCTTGCAGGCCAGTTAGGTGTGTACAGCTGTCACCCCTCAGACCGAGCTGCCTGGGGTCCGGCCGCGTCAGCCACCTCTCCACAGTGCCTGCCCTCCCCATTCCGACCCCGCAGGTGAAGCGCCTCCTCAAGAAGCAGGTCGTGAGGATCATGTCCTGCTCCCCGGACTCCCAGTGCTCCAGGGACCATTCCATGGAGGACACAGGCAAGAAGGGGGCGGCGAAAGCCAAGAGTGAAGCAGGGTCCGCCAGCCCCGAGGAGACTCCTGATGGGTCTGCCAGCCCAGTGGAGATGCAGGACGAGGGCCCCGAGGAGGCCCACGAGGTGGGCGAGCAGCTGCCCCCCTTCCTGCTGAAGGAGGGCGGGGATGACAGGCTGCACTCGGCCGAGCAGGACGCCGATGACGAGGCCGCTGACGACACGGACGACACCAGCTCAGTGACCTCCTCCGCCAGCTCCACCACCTCCTCCCAGAGCGGCAGCGGCACAGGTCGCAAGAAGAGCATCCCCTTGTCCATCAAGAACTTAAAGCGGAAACACAAGAGGAAGAAGAATAAGATCACTCGTGACTTCAAGCCGGGGGACAGGTAAACTCAGGGGCACCCTCTCTTTCCCGGCCGGGTGTCCAGCCTGAGACCCTCCCCTCCTGCCCCCGCCCCGCTCCCACACGCATGCACACTCAGGCTCATGTGCACATGGGCGCACACGTGGTCTGCAAGCCCCGTGAAGGCTCAGGGGTGCCCAGCCGAGATGACGTGGGTGCCTGGGGTTGGCCGGGTGGGAGGGAGGGATCTGGGAGTGGGAGAGGGCGGGACGGGGCCCGTTCCAGGAGGAGATGCCTGGTTGGGGAGACTGTTTCTTCCCTGCTGCCTGATGCTAAGAGTTTCAGGTTACCAAGCCCGCGGGGCGGGGCGGTGGGTAGAGAGCGTAGCTAGCTGCCCTTTCCTCACTGGTCCTGCACTGCAGGGTGGCGGTGGAGGTGGTGACCACGATGACCTCAGCAGACGTGATGTGGCAGGACGGCTCCGTGGAGTGCAACGTCCGCTCCAACGACCTCTTCCCCGTGCACCACCTGGACAACAACGAGTTCTGCCCCGGAGACTTCGTGGTGGACAAGCGAGGTAGTGCCGGGCGGGGCTCGGGGAGAAGGGGCGAGAGGTCTGGGCATCAAGGACACTCCCCTTGGACGGTGGCTCACTCTTCTGAAGACTCGGGGAGCCTTTCTGGCCTGCACTGACTGAGCCAGGGAAGCCGTGGGTTCTGGGCCCCGTTGTGGTTGACGTGCAGTGGGTGGGTGGGTGGGTGGCAGGTGGCACCACCAGGGCGCCTTAGCTAGTCATGTCCCCCCCCCCACCCTGCTGGGTCCCCAGTCCAGAGCTGTCCGGACCCCGCTGTCTACGGCGTGGTGCAGTCTGGGGACCACGTGGGCCGCACCTGCATGGTGAAGTGGTTCAAGCTGCGGCCGAGTGGGGACGACGTGGAGGTGAGCGGGTGCTGCCCCCGCGTCTCCTTCAGGGTGGGCTCTGGTGGGCTGGATGTAGGGCCCCTGGGCTCACGACCACCCATCCCTCCCCAGCTGATCGGAGAGGAGGAAGATGTGAGCGTCTACGACATTGCCGATCACCCTGACTTTCGGTTCCGCACGACTGATATCGTTATCCGAATTGGCAACACTGAGGATGGAGGGCCTCACAGGGAGGATGAGGTACGTACGCCCTGGCCTGTGTGGCAGCTGCAGTACCTGATGGTGCCACCAGGTGGCACCAGGAGCCGAGACCTGCAAGTCCTCTGGGCTGCGTGTCCACCCCAAGCGCCTTCCCCAGGAGAGCGGCTGCCGGCAGTGGGGCCGCTCAGTCCGAGCACCTGCACGAGGACTCACCTGCCTGCCGGGCTCAGGCCTCGTTCACACAGCTGCTCCCTGGGCTTATTAGAGAAGCCCATTCCTGTCCTCAGCGCCACGAGCGTGGTGTCAGGTGCTATAGGAGCACAGGAGAGGCCTGGGGAGGTGGCGTCTGAGCTGGGCCCTGGAGAACAAGTGGGGACACGGGGTGGGGTTGGGCAGATTCCAGGCAGAGGAAGAGTGGGGACAAAAGTCCCGAGGCTGGAACCCCATCCTGGGAATGTCGGGAAGCCCGGAGAGACCAGGGTGCTGCAAGCAGGAAGGGAGTGAGTGGGGGGCTCAGTGGATGGCGAGCATTGGGGGTGTTTCAACCAAAGGGTCCCGTGCTCGAGTTACTCATGGTGGTCTGTGGCTGGTGCCCACATCCCTTCTCTTCTCATGGTCTTGCCCCTCCCCTCACCCTTGGGGAGCTGCACCTTTGAGCCTGCCCCATTTGCCCTGCAGCCGTCGGTCGGCCAGGTGGCCCGCGTGGACGTCAGCAGCAAGGTGGAGGTGGTGTGGGCTGATAACTCGAAGACCATCATCCTGCCCCAGGTGAGCCCCTGCAGAGCCCACCACGCAGCTCCAGACCGTGGCAGCCGGGCCGGGAGCTCACATCTTCCTGGCCGGGGAGTCTGCTTTTGGGGAGTAAGGTCTCAGGGAAAGGAAAGGCAGTATTACACCCAGAGCCCCGGGGTGAGAGAGTCGGGAAGGCAGAGAGGCAGCCTACAGCTGGATTGCCAGTCGTGTGTAGATTTTCACAGACCTCCCAGATCTGCCTGGATCCCCATCTCACTGTGCTAAGAAAACACAGGTTGCTTCCTTTAAGAAACAGAGCCTTCGCACCAACACTTCCAGGAAAGCTCTCGCAGACCAGGGGGAGAAAGCAGGTGGGTTCTGAGCAGCAGGGCTGTCTTGGACGCTGCTTCTTCGCTCCCTTGTTGGAGCTGATGCTCACACCCCAGCTCCCCTCCCCTGGCACCGACATGGGATGGCGGAGGGGTGGCTCACCCCTCGTCCAGGAGGCCATTCCAGGGACGGGAACAGGGTGTGACACGGCCCAGCTGACCAAGTGCACTCAGTGGCGAGGAGGCTGGAACAGGCCTTGGCTGGGCCTTGGGCCCATGGGTGGGGCTGGGGCAGCGGAGGTGCCTCTCAGGGGCCTAGGGACCACCAAGCACAGAGGCCCAACTGCGGAGGCCAGAGCAGGAGAGGGAGGAAGGGTGGCGTGGCTGCCGAGGCCTCAGGGCGCCCCGTCACCATCAGCTCTGAGGGTTGGGGTCCTGGCAGGGCGCCCCTGAATGGCCCGCGCCCCGTCTCCCCCCACCAGCACCTGTACAACATCGAGTCTGAGATCGAGGAGTCAGACTATGACTCGGTAGAAGGCAGCACCAGTGGGGCGTCCTCGGATGAGTGGGAGGATGACAGTGACAGCTGGGAGACGGACAATGGGCTGGTGGAGGACGAGCACCCCAAGATAGAGGAGCCCCCCATCCCGGCCGCCGAGCCGCCAGCGGCCCCCGAGGAGGACAAGGGAGTGCTGATCAGTGAGGAGGCCGCCACGGCCGCCATCCAGGGAGCCGTGGCCATGGCCAGCCCTGTGGCTGGGCTGATGGAGAAGGCTGGCAAGGATGGGCCCCCTAAGAGCTTCCGGGAGTTGAAAGAGGCCATCAAGATCCTGGAGAGCCTCAAGAACATGACCGTGGAGCAGCTTCTGACGGGCTCGCCCACCTCCCCAACGGCGGAGCCGGAGAAGCCGACTCGGGAGAAGAAGTTTCTGGACGACATCAAGAAGCTGCAGGAGAACCTCAAGAAGACCCTGGACAACGTGGCCATCGTAGAGGAGGAGAAGATGGAGGCGGTGCCAGACACGGAGCGCAAGGAGGACAAGCCCGAGGGGCAGTCGCCGGTGAAGGCCGAGTGGCCCAGCGAGACCCCGGTGCTCTGCCAGCAGTGCGGCGGCAAGCCCGGGGTCACCTTCACCAGCGCCAAGGGCGAGGTCTTCTCAGTGCTGGAGTTCGCGCCCTGTGAGTTCGCCCCGTGTGTGTTCCAGATCTGGAGGCCAGGTGGCTGGCCCCCGGCTGCCGCCCAGGGCGGGGGAGCCGTTTCCCTGGCCTGGGCACCAGTCCCCGTGCCAGGAGAGGAGGGCAGGGAGCATGTGGGTTCATCCACCTGTCGGGGGAGCGCTCCCAGCGGCCGCCGCACCTCCAGGTGGAGTTCCCAGGCCTTGCCCTGAGGAGCTGACCACTCTCTTTCCCCCTCTAGCAAATCACTCTTTTAAGAAAATTGAGTTCCAGCCTCCAGAAGCCAAGAAGTTCTTCAGCACGGTGCGGAAGGAGATGGCCCTGCTGGCTACCTCGCTGCCCGACGGCATCATGGTCAAGACCTTCGAGGATAGAATGGCAAGTAGCCTGGTGCGGGCCGGGCCGCGGAGGCGCCTCTCAGGGGCCTAGGGACCACCTGGTGCGGGTGCGGCTGTGCTGTGTGGGCGCCTGGTGCCCGAGAGGCTGCAGCCTCGGCCCCTGGACCTGCAGGCCTGAGGGACTCCTGAGAGGGCAGGGCAGGCTCCGCCAGGGTAGCCACACGGCTGGCAGGAGTCCCCTGCGTGTGTCCAGACCAGATGGTCGTCCTTTTAAAAGTTAATTTAAGATTATAATGATTACCTGACTCTTCTCTCGTTTTTTGAAAAATTAGAACGTTTTAGAAAAAGTCATAGTTGCTTTTGACCAATCCTCACCCTGCCCCCAGCGGCCATGACCTTAGTAGGAGTTTCATGGGTCTCCTTCCAGATGATCTTCTTACATGTTTACATTTTCGTGCATCACCATAAACCAGACTATCTTGTAGGATTTGTTCTACACGAATAGCACATCATCATACACATCATCTATAACTTGTTGTTTTTCAGTCAACAGGGTAATTTTTGAGACCTACCCATGTTGATTCACACTGATGTAGGTCATTGCTTTTTAGCTACAGGACAGTATAGCCTCCCGTGCCCACGTCACACTCCATTTGCCACTTCTCTGTTTGTGACCTGGGCCCCGTGTTTTGAGTCATGCTGGTGGAGGCGTGTGAGCGCTTCCTTGTTTGTTCCAGGAATGAGCGAGCGTGGTCCATCTGCCACCTTATTTGTTCAGCAGACCTTCACTGGGCCTTGCTGTGTGCCAGGCACCATGCGAGACACTGAATTTGGGTCCGAGTGAGGCCTCAGCTCCAGCCCAGGCCTGGAGGAAGGGGCCAAAGGAAAGGGACCACAAAGAGAGGCACTGTTGAAATGGGCCTGCAGGCGGCCAGAAACCCCAGGGCAGGGCCAGGAGCGCGTGCATGGTCAGGGCTGCTCGAGGTTCTTGATGATGCTTTTAGTCTTCCTTGGGTTTTAGTAAAATTCCTTTTGAAAATTCCAGCCCGTCTCAGCTCTGCTGACGGAAGAACTCTTTTGTTCGCTCTCTACCCAAATCTCACTCAGAGGGAAAGGGAAATCGTGTGTTATCTTGAGGCCCACAGCGTGCCTCCAGTCCCAAGTGCGCGAGAGGATTCCGTCACCCCAGCTAGTCCTTGGCCCTAGCCGGCTCTCAGCTCGTTGCTCACCCGGCACGTTGCCCTGGCGATGGTGTCCCCCCCCACCCCGACAGTCAGTGTGGATCTCCGGTGTCTGTGGAGAGTCTCCTTGATGACTTACAGCCTGAGTTTCTAGTGGTCTCCCAGCATTTTCCCCGACTTCAATTCCTCTCATCCTTCTAGTTCCCTAAAAGCAAGTGCAGCCTTGCCATCCTGGAATGTTCTTTCGTCTTCTGATGGGTTGCAATCGTTGCTTGCTTCACGGGGGGTGGGGGGCTGTTTTGAGGAACGCAACTTACAAGTAATGATTTATAAGGAAAAAACCTGGTAGGATAAAAACAGGCTTGGAAAATTCTTTTTGTGCCAGGAGTTAAAAGATGCCAAGCAGGTCTGCACAGAGGTGTTTGCGTTTAGGTTCTCTGTTGCTGGCTGTGTCTGGAGTCCCAGGGGGCTCCTCCCGCTCCTGCTGGAGCCGCACAGCGCCCTGGGAAGGATCACATCCAGGTGCCCCGCGTGGAAGCCCACCGCCAACCTCAGCTTTCCCTCCCTCCCTCCTCCTCTAGGACCTCTTTTCGGCCCTAATCAGGGGCCCCACTCGCACCCCCTACGAGGACGGCCTCTACCTGTTTGACATCCAGCTCCCCAACATCTACCCAGCCGTGCCCCCCCACTTCTGCTACCTCTCCCAGTGCAGTGGCCGTCTGAACCCCAACCTGTATGACAATGGGAAGGTGTGCGTCAGCCTCCTGGGCACCTGGATTGGAAAGGTGGGTACGGTGCCGGCACCTGGTCAGGATTGGGGGAGGCCAGTCTGGGCAGGTGTCTGGGACAGAGTTGATCGATCGCACTGTGTGTGTGTGTTTTAGGGGACAGAGAGGTGGACGAGCAAATCCAGCCTTCTCCAGGTGCTCATCTCCATCCAAGGTACGGTGGGCGGGGCCGGGGTGGTGACAGGGCTGCCGGAGGGCACAGTGACTCTGGCTTTTGCATCCCCCACCTCCTGTCTGTAGCTCTGGCCTCCTCTTGGGGGTTGAGAGGTCGGGCGGGCCTGATGGGCTTCTCCTCCCGCAGGTCTAATCCTGGTGAATGAACCGTACTACAACGAAGCCGGCTTTGACAGCGACCGCGGCCTGCAGGAGGGCTATGAGAACAGTCGCTGCTACAACGAGATGGCGCTCATCCGCGTGGTGCAGTCCATGACCCAGCTGGTGCGGCGGCCACCCGAGGTCTTCGAGCAGGAGATCCGGCAGCACTTCAGTACTGGCGGCTGGCGGCTGGTGAACCGCATTGAGTCCTGGCTGGAAACCCACACCCTGCTGGAGGGGGCCCAAGCGCTGCCCAACGGGCTTCCCAAGGACAGTAGCTCTCCAGAGCCGCCAGCTGTGGCCGAGCTCTCAGACTACGGCCGAGAAGAACCTGAGGACGGAGGGCTGGCCCCCGGAGAGGCCTCCCAGGGCTCAGACTCGGAGGGCGGCGCGCAGGGCCCGGCCTCAGCCAGCAGGGACCGCACAGACCAGACTTCGGAGGCAGCGCCTGACGCCTCAGGGCCACCCAGTGTCAAACCAAAGAAGCGGAGAAAGAGCTACCGGAGCTTCTTACCTGAGAAGAGTGGCTACCCTGACATCGGCTTCCCCCTCTTCCCGCTTTCTAAGGGTTTCATCAAGAGCATCCGGGGGGTCCTGATGCAGTTCCGGGCCGCTCTGATGGAGGCGGGCATGCCCGAGAGCGTGGAGGACAAGTAGTCAGCCAGCCCTGGAGGAAGGAGCGTCGCCGCGCGGAGAGGCCAGCTGCTGCCTGCTCACTCCCTCCCCTGGAACCTCCCCTCTTCCCTTTCCTCCTCTGTCCCCAGTGCAAGCCCTGCCCATTGCCCTCTTCTTCCCAAGGTGAGTTTGATGCTGAAGTGCAGGAAGTTTCTTGAGATGCTGCCATTTCTGTTCCCAAGCAATCTTCCAGCAAGCGGGTCCCCGTGGCAAGGAAAATCTGAGCCCTGTTGCTGATTTTCCACTTGTCACCCTAGGCAGGGTGTCCCAGCACTTCCTCCCTCGCCATCTCCACCTCAGGTCGGAGGTGGGCCTTTCGTGGGGGCTGACACGGGAGAACTCGGGGCCCAGGTGTGTGCGGACCCGCGGGACCGGACCCGTGGGACGAGTGGACGTGCCTTGCATGAAGTGTGGGTTGCTCCAGCGGTTGCCCGGTCCCCTTTGTCCTCTTCAGTCCCACTGTAGCTTCCTAGTGTCCCAGGCCCTCCTGCTGCCACCACCAACCGCCTCCTCCCTCATCTCCCAGCACCAACACTCTCCCTTGGGAGTTGCAGCTGCCGTCACAGACTCCTGGCTCTGCTCTGGCCCATTTACACAGGAGAGCCTTCGGGCCTGTTGAACTCGCTCTCTAAGAGAGGTTGGGACCAGGCTGGGTTCAGGGTGACCCCCAGGAGAGGTGGTGGCCCTCACACGCTGACATGGAGTGAGGACCAGGGAGCTGCAGGGAAAGAAACGGCTGTAGGTGCCTTGCTCTTGCTGTCCCATGGGGCTGGGGGATGGCAGCTCTGGCTTCAGGGCCTTGCCCATCTGCTCCCCCCGCTCAGCCCCATCCCAGGGCCCCAGGAGGCAGCAGCACAGACAAGGCTAGGGCAAGTGCGAGGGCCTCCCCTGTAGACTGTGCCCCTCCCACTATCAAATGCTAACGCTGGGAGGCGGCATGTAGCTCCCGGAACACAGCGAGCCAGCCCTCTCTCCCGGAGGATGAGAGCGAGGCCTGTCAGCCCTTCACTTACAAGCTGCAGGCTCAATGCGGGAGAGAGGCGGCCGGCAGGCTTCTCCCTCGCAGAGACGGGCCCAGAGGTTTACAAGTTTTCTAAGCGTTTGATAATGTGAAGCTCCAGTTGAATAGGAAGCTGTTGAGCACATTGCAGCTATGTAATTTTGGTGTATGTATGTAATATTTAAGATTGAAAGAAAATAAATCTCAAAAGCAAAGATATTAACTCTTACTAGAAAAAAAAAGACAAAATAAGAAGCCAAAGCATGATGCGTCTTGTCCGCCTTACGCTGGCTCCGCACCTGAGCTGCCGCAGCCGCGCAGCAGCGCAGGGAAGGGCGGGGCCGGAGTCGGTGTCTTGTTTGAGGATCACCCGGAGTGACTGCTGGGGCTGTGTTTCCCGGTGCGTTGTTCATGTGGAGATGTGAATGCCTCCTGCTTAAGATACCTGTATAAAGTGCTGTGTGATTAAACTTTTTTTTTACTTGCATTTCTTTTTTGTTTGGCTCATTACAATGTACAAAAAAGACAAGGTGGCACCATTAAATCTGCCTCTGCCATCCGTCTGGCTCTGTCGCCTTTCTTCCCCTCGGGGGCACCTCACACACCCTCCCCAGGGGAAGGAAAGATCCCTGTTGCTGGGGAGGCTCGAGGCAGCGGCACCTTCCCCTCCCAGCCTGCTTCTGAGTCTCCGCGTCTCCCGTCGGGGGACTCACAGGGGCCGGGAGATGAGGATCTAGAAGTTCAGTGGGTCGGTGCTCTAACCTCCAAGCAGGGCCTGTGTCCTGTTCCTCAAGAGCCACCTTTCAGCAGTGCGTCAGCAGTAGCTGTGGTCCCCAGGGGCCCGTGACTGACCAGTTGCACCGGTTCAGCTCCTTCCAGATGCTGGGGGAGCTGACTTGGCAGCACCTGGCCTGGGCTTGAAGCCAAAAGGGTTCCCCACTTTGAGCGGATGGCATCTGCCCACCACTCCCCCACAAGGACGGGCTGGAGGAGGGCAGGGGAGGCTGAGGGACACCTAGATTCCTCCCTGGAGGGATGACGGACTCCTCGTAAAAAGGGGACAGCTGCCTGCCATTTTGACTTCCGTTGCTCCTTGCCAGGTTTCCCCAGGGCGTCTAACTCAGAGACATTTTCTCTTTCTGCTGAGACTCGCTGGCCGTGTGGCCCTAGGTAAGACATACTCGCTCTGAGCCTCAGTCTTCCCGCTTGTGCGAACAGGCAGTTGGCTCCAGGCCAGATGTGGCATACTCATCACTGGGGCAGGGCCCCACCCCTACAAAAGCAGCCGGGACCAGCTCTGATCCCGTGCCCACCACCAAAATGACTTCCCAGGGGCCAGTACCGTGCATTGCCCCATCCAGGAGGGACCATTGGGCATCATGTTAAATTCTAGAGCCCTGGAAGAAGCAAGACCCCACTCTCCCCAACCCCTAGGATAAGACCAGTAGGCTGGGAATGTTGCTTTATTTGGATTTGATTCAAGAGGTGGGGCTCCCAAAACAAAACATGGTGGCTTCCACGCTCCTAGCCCAGCACCTCATCCTGGCCTTTGGTGGGCAGAGCCGTCCTTCCCAGCCTTCTCCAGGAGCCTTCCTCCTCCTCCCGACCCGCCATGTGAGCTGTGGACAGTCCCTCCACTCTTTGGGGGGGGGCAGGGGCCTAAGCTCAGAGGAAACCAAGTAGACAGACGAAGGCACGGCAAGGCCCGCGGAGTCATAAGTGCTCCGCTGGAGGTGGCCTCCGGCTGGGTGGGGACTCCCTGCAGCCACTGACCATCCAGAAGTAGTTCGGGTGCACCTGGCCCTGCACAGCCTCGCTGATCATCAGTTCCCCATCCACAGCAAACACACCCTTCCTGTCCTTGGGTTCCAGGCGGAAAGCAACCACGGGCACATACACCAAGTGGGGACAGTCACACGCCATGTGCCTGCCTTTCTCCATGGCCAGGAAGAGGCGCAGCAGTGTGGCCCGCGACACACCTGCCCGCACGTAGAACAGATGCATAGCGCCGGCCGCACAGCGGCCCATGGGTGCAGCAAACATCTCGCTGCCCAGGTGTGAGTGCAGCAGTGCCAGCACCAGCACGAAGTCCTGCTCCGGCACCACTGTCCAGTGAGAGGGCACTGCCTCCTCCAGGGGCACCAGGTGGGCGTCCACAGGGCCCTGCTGGGCCTGCTGGTCCCGAGCGGGGCAGGGGGGCATCTTGGAGACCACCGTTTCTACAGGGAGGTAGGCCAGGGAGCCCTGGTAGGTGCGCAGGGCCGCCAGACGCAGGAAGGTGCCCAGAGTGAAGCGCATCTCACCCAGGCGCCGAAACTTCTCACTCTCCAGATCCACGTCAGCGATGAAACCCCAAGCCAGGCTGAGCACGGAGAAGAGGCGCTGCCCGGAGGCCGTTTGCAGGGACAGCAGATCCATGGGCGCCAGCAGCCGGCGGCACAGCAGCCGTGTGCAGTTGGTCAGGAGGTCTTCATTAGTCACCTGCTCGTAGCTGCAGGGGGGAGAAGTCAGATGGGGAGGGCAGGAGCCCTCACACGTCCGCCCCTTCCTCCTCCTGGGGAGTTGGGGCGGGCGAAGTGACACTGAGTCCCTAGGGAGTTGGCAGGAGTGACAGATGGAGCAGGTGGAGGCAGCAGCTGGAGTCACGGAGAGGGCCCCAGAACGGAGGGGCCGAGGCTCCAGAGAAGAGGGCATGGAAGTTACCCCTGCGCATGGTAACTTATGAAAGAAAACCTGGCAGTAGGGTGGCACTGAGGGGAAACTGAGGCCCACTCTGGCCCTGGGCTCTCACCCGGCATAATGGTTCACAGAAGCGGCCAGTGCATTGCCAGAGCCGGCTGGGAGGCTGCACAGGGGCTTCTGGATGGCGGTCTCCCAGTCAGGCCGCTCCATGAGCCCGTTCACCACCTGTTGGAGCACAGGTGGCCTCAGCCTGGGAAGCACCCCACCCCCACGACCCAGGCCCAGCCTCCCGGTGCGGGCCTCACTTCATGCATCAACCCGTCTCCAGACATGACCACCAGCGCGTCCCAACGTCTCAGGTCCTCCGCCCGCACCAGCTCCCGGGCGTGGTTCCGCCGCTCTGCGGAGAGAGCAGCGCGGCTATCACGGCGGGGACTGGGGTGGGGGTTGGGGGTTGGGGGTGGGTCCCTGGCTGGGGATGCTCCCTGCACCCCCGCGGGGAGACACTCACCAGTGAGCGTCAGCGTGAAGGAGACATCGGCCTGGGCCAGCAGGGGCTGCACGTGGCTCCGGAAGAGCTGCAGGGCTTTGCCCTTGCCCCCGCGCGGATTTAACAGCACCAGCACTCGGCAGGGCCTTGGGAGCGGGTTCCGGGAGCCGCCCGCTGTAAAGACAAACCCGAACCGGCCACTAGGGGGCTGACGACCACAGCAAGGGCACTGGGGTGGAAACGCGGTGCCTGAAACCCACGGGTAACTGATCCAACGGAGTCTGACCAGAGGCAGCGGCCTCCAGTGGGGAGCTCCAGCGGCGGGACCGCGCTCCTCACCCGGCCAGCTTGGCTTGGCTCAGGCTCGGCCCGCTTCTGGTCTCGTCGGGAAAAGTGCTTCTCTCGGGCGTCCACAGCCTCTCTTTTGTTCAGCCGACTCGGGCCAACCTTCCTCGCGAGGGAGAGAAGGGAACCCCCTACAGGCCTTCCCCGCCAGGCCCCCACAAACCTGCATCCATAACCGCGACCCGAGGCCCTCGATGCCAGGGGGTCCCCGGCGCTGTCGGGGCGCTGTCCGCGGCGGCGGCTCCTGCCTTCAGCTCCTTATCGGTGCTGCCCAGGCGGGCGTCTTGGTGCCGGCTGTGGGTCTCGCCCTCCCCGCCCGGAGCCGGGGCTGTAGGGGCACCCGCGTCATTCCCTGCGGTTGCCGGATCTGAGGGAGAGGAGACAGCGCTGGTGGAGTCCGCAGCGGCCCCCTGAGGTGGGGGGCGCCCTGCTAGGTCCTGGGACCACGCGCCTCCGGCATCGCCTAGTTTTCCGAGAGGTCCAGAGAGCCGAGGTCCAGTGCCACCAAGGGCGCTCCCGTCCTAGAACTGAGCTCCCACCCCCAGAGGCAAAGGGTCTCTTCCTGAGGGGCTTTCTTTCCTGGGGCCTCGGGTTCCGGCCCGACGATGAGTCAGAGCCCCGTGGCTCTCTCCGGGGGATCAGGTCCTCACCCCCTGGGCGCTGCCAGGGGGAGGGGAGTCCAGTTGCGTGAAAATCCCAGAACGTGAGTGGACATCGCAGGGTGCGAAGTTCGGGGCGAGCGATTCCCGCCCCGAAACAGCGGGGTCGCCGTGTCCTCTACCCTGAGCTCCGGAGCGGCCGGAGTCGCCGCGCGCGCCTCTAGGAACAGGCTCTGCGGCGCCGCGCGCAGCGCTCGTGGGAGCAGCGCCGGAGTCGCGCAAGAGCTGAGCCGGAGCCCGGCCGCCAGCCGCCGCCTCCCTCGGCCGGAGCCGAGTGGGCGCGGAGGCCATGCGGTGCACGGCAGTTCCCCCCGACCGCCCAGGAGCCACGCACGGCGAGAGGACAGGGCGGGCGGCCAGCCCTACCCAGTCGGTCCGCTTTGCTGGGGAAGCGCCACCTCCGTTCCCCACAGTGGCCTAGGGCTGAACGCGGCTCGTCCCGGGCTCAGCCTCGCATCTGAGGGACAACTGGAGCGCCGGGCAAACGCTGACTGCACGGCCTCGCTGTCTCCGGCCTCAAACTTTTGTCTCAACTTCGGGGAGGGACCTGTGCCTCGCCGCCCGGCCTGGCCACGCCCCGCGCTCCCCGCGTTTGCGGGGGAGGAACCCGCGCCCGGCACAGCTGGAGCCCGCCTGTCCCCGGCCTCACCTCGCCGACCCCCGCACGGTCAGCGCCCACGGCTCGGCCACGCGCAGCCCTTTGGCTGGGTCCCGGGACGCTGGGAGTAGGCGACCGGCGGAAGGCGGCGCCGCGGCCCGGCAGGAGAGGTGGAGGCCGTTGGCGAGGCGCGGAGCCCCAGGCCCGGCCACGAGCGGCGCGCCGCGAGCGCAGCGTCCCGGGCGCGCGAGGGTGAACGCGCAGCGCAGGCCGAGGCGCGGGCCCCACGCGATTTCGCCTCGGCGCCCAAGGTCGGAGCGGCCCCCAGGTGGGACTCCGGGCGCGCGTGGCTCAGGGCTCCGGGCAGACCCTCGGCTGTCCCTGGACGCTGCGACCTTCCGCCCCAGAACTGGCCCCGCTGCCGGCTCCGGGCAAGCGGCGCCCGCTTCGCGCGCCCCGCCCCATCCCACCCCACCCGGATTTCGAGGCTCAGACCCCGCCGGGTGCCCCCCGCTCCGTGCCGGGGCGTCTCTCTAGCCGCTCCAGTTCTCCCCGAGAGAGTTATTTTTAGCCTCCCGACCAAGCAGCTCTGCAGCGCAGCCACCGAGCCTGAGGCAGCCAGGCGAGCTGTCCCGGGGAGGGCGGGCGACCGGCGCGGGGGTATGCGGTCCAGAGGAGGGAGCCTTGTCAAGAACCTCAAAAGTTGGATCCTTTTCGCAGAGGACAACATCGAGGCTCGCCTGGGCCAGAGAAGCTGCTCCGCAGCGGGCGATTCAGGCCCACGCCCCTCACGCACCTGAGAGGAGCTTGGCGGTGTAAACAGGCCTAGGGGTCCCCATCCGCATTGGGCAGCCAAGCATCGGGGGCGTGTCCTCCGCCGCCCCCACTGGCTCAGCGGGAAGATGCAAACGGACCCGGGACTCGTGTACCGGTGCTTGTGTGATAAACATATCACCGGCAAGTAAGTGTCTGACCTGAACTTGTCCGCGACCAACTCGAGTAAACTCCCTGGGGGGTTGTTTGCGGCGACCCAGAGGAGGAAGTTACCAAGGCGGACTTGGCGACCTGACCAGGTAGGGCCAAAGTTAGGAAAAAACAAACGGCTGTAGGAGGCTGAGGTGGTACAGGCCCAGGCTGCAAAGTGCTCACGCGCCCACACCTGCCCCCACCGACACCCGCTCACACCTCTCTCTTCCCATCGTCTCTTAAGTCGAGAAGAGGCAGGTCTCTGCGGCCCCGGTAACTCGGGCGCGCCTCCGCCGCATCTCCTTTTACAGAGGACCCAGGCGGCCCGGCCCCGTTTCCCAACACCTGGGGGGGGAGGGCGGGGCCCAAGTGTCCCCACGTAGAGGGGAGGCGCAGGCTGGGACGCGTTGGCCTGGCACGCGTCCGGGTGGTGGCCACCTCCGCCCTGCGTGGCCCCCGGGCAGCCCTGGCTGGGTCCTGAGCGTCCCGAGCGTGTTCCGGGAAGGTGACTCAGCGACGCTTTCACGGGTCGAGAAACTATGCGAAACTAGGAACCGGTAGAAGAAGCGGGGGCGGGGCGGCATCACCCTCTCGCAGGGCCGCGGCGGGTGTCCGCCGAGGTCTGATCTTGAACCTACAGGCCCCCACCCGCAACCCCCAGGAATCCGGCGCCAGGAGGGGAGCGCGGCGCTGCAGCCGCAGTGCCGCGGTCACGCGACGCGGGGACTCAAGCGCCTGCGGGAGGAGGGGGCTCCTTGCGGGAGCCGGGGCTCGATTCCTCTCCTCCCCCTTCGCCTGCCTTCTCCTCCTGCCGGGACTCCGGTCAAAGTCAGGGCTTTGGCGCCGAGAAGACGCGGGGCGCGGGCGGCGTGCTCCCCGAGATCTCAGTCTTGGAGGGAGGGTGCTGTGGAGACCGCCAGGGCAGCCTCCCCCTTCTCCCCCGCTCGGGAGGGCACGTCCATCAGTCCTGAAGAGCCGCTGCCTTAAACCTTGGAGTCTGGTGGGAAACTGAGGCTCTCGGGAAAGGAAGACCTGGCTGTGCACGAGTCCAGAGGGAGAAAGCCCACCTGCCCCTGGGTCCCTCCCGCCTCCCAGCGCCCCGGGCTGGAGCCCCTGGGGTCGTGGGGCCGGACGGGGGCGAGGCTGACTGGAAACCAAGCGACGAGGGAGGCGGAGCGGCCTGCTGGGTTCATTATCCGGCCTCCGGGGGCCCAGTGGGAGGGAGGTGAAGGGCCGAGCCCTCTGGCCCCGGTTCCAGTCTGCACAATGGCTCCTCTGTCCTCCCAGCGGCCTCGCCCCCGCCCCCACCCCCACGGTCCCTGCTCTGCCCTCCTCATTCTTGTCCATCGCCTCCCCCCTCCAGGCTGCCTCCCTCCAGGCCCACACCGCCCTCCAGCCCCTCTTTAAAGAGCTTTATTTCATCTCCAGAAACACTCATCAGCATCCCTGGCCCAAGAGACAGGATTGAGCAAGAGCAAGATGCTTTGCCCCTTTTGATGACGGGGAACTGAAACCCTGAGAGGTGAAGGGTCTAGGCTAAGCCACTGAACCAGTTCCCGACAGAGCTGAGAAGCAAACGCAGGTCCCAAACCCCAGGCTGAGAGGCCCAGCTGACCCCAGGCTTCTAGCTGATATCTGAGTATCTGTCGGCGGGGTGGGTTGCTTGCCACAGAGCTGCCCCCGTAACCCAGCTGCTCCGTCTCCCTGGGAAAGAGGAAGCAACCCGAAGCCCTCTCCAGGCTTCATTATCCAGGTTCTGATTAAGCAACTAGCTGCTGTGGCCACGGGCCGCTGGAGTCAGGCTTGATCTGTGCTGATCGCCAACCCGCAGGTAACACCTGTCTCCCAGGTGAAAGAGACTGCCTCTCCATCTCCCCCAGCCACCCTCCTTCCTCCTTGAGGGCAGCCTTCCCAGGTGGACACACCTGAGAACCCCCTTTTTTTTCTTCTTCAAAGAAAGAAAGCAGGCATTCACTGCGCCTGGCCCGGCTCTCTGGAAACTGGGAGCCAAGGCCGCCAGATGGCAAATGACTTGCTTTTATTAGGAGACGCTTCCTGCCATCTCACCTATTCCTGAGGTTTTCAGCTCCCAAGTTGAACTGGAGGACCTCGAGGCCTCCCTCGACCTCAAGTCCTTTCTGCCTGGGAGGCTGCAAGGGCAGGGGAAGGGAGGTATCCAGCCCTGCAAACTGTGTAGTTGTTTTTTGTTTGGTTGTTTTTGGTTGTTGTTGTTTTAGCCGCGCCGCGCGGCATGTGGGATCTTAGTCCCCCGACCAGGGATCGAACCCCTGTCCCCTGCATTGGAAGCGTGGAGTCTTAACCACTGGACCGCAGTTTGCAGCGATGTTCTGCAAACTGTTTTTAAGACTTGTGTTCTGGGACAGCCCCAGATGTGGTTTTCCATTCTGAGCTCCTGGTGACCGTGCCAGGCATTGAGGGTGGCTGGCTGGGCGTGGAAGAGCGTGCCACGTGGATGTCCACATGGACATCCAGGAGAGCAGACTGGTCACACAAGATTCTTGGCTGCTTGCAGGGAATGTTCCGAGTTTCTGTCTCTGTGGTGGTTCAGCCACTCTGGGTGTGGTGGAGTGAGCCTAACTCTACCTCTTGCGTGGCCTACTTCTCCTCACGGGTGTCCTCGCCAGGGCTGGGAACCAAAGTCTCTTCTGGGCCTCTGGGCTCTGCCTGCCACACACCCTCACCTGCAGGCCTGCTGAGAGGGACACATCCCTTTCAGGGAAATTCACGGGCACAGCCCTCCCCGTGGAAGCCTGCGAGCCTCACCCACTTCACTCATTTCAGCTGCTTGCCCGGCATCTGAAGGCATTTGTATTAGTTTCCTGGGATCATCGTAACAAGGTACCACAAACTGGGTGGCTTAACAGAAATTTACTGCGTCACTTTTCTCAAGAAATCCAAGATTAAGATGTTGGTAGGGTCGGTTCCTTTTGAGGGCTGTGAGGGGGGGTCTGTTCCGGGCTGCTCTCCTAGCTTCTGGTGGCTGGCTGGCAAACTTTGGCGTTCCTTGACCTGTACATGCATCACCCAGACTCTGCCTTCCTCGTCACATGGCCCTCTTCCCTTGTAAAAGATCTGGCTGAGATTTGTTCTTTTAGGCTCTGCATTCTCTTCTGTTGGGCATGTTCTTTTTCGAAAGCAAATTACTCTGGGAGGGAAAACCAATAAGTTATTAGGACTCTAGTGTGAATGGAGGTATCCATTTTAAACTAAAATATCTAACAATACTAGGTGTCCCCAAAGAGGACGACAGTGCACGCTCGTGTGGGTGTCGCAGGAAAGGTGTCTGGGAGCTGGACCTGCCCGCCTCCGCTGTTGGGAGGAATCGTTTATATCTGCACTGGCTGCCGGGTGGCTTTGCCCAGGCTTGCACACTGCCCTGGCTACCTTGACTTTCAGATCTTACCTCACAACTTGGCTTATGGCATCTCTGGCATCCTGAGCAGATGCGTTTATTCCCCAGTCCTCAGAAGAACAAAGCTGAGTTTTGTGTTCGTGTACTGGGTTCCTATTGCTGTACCAATTTATTATCCTGCAGTACTGAAGGTCAGAAGTTTAAAACGGATTGACAGGGCTGTGCTGTCTTCCTGTTCTAGCTTCTAGAGACCTGCATTCCTTGGTTCAGGACCCCTTCCTTCACCTCCAAAGGTGGCAGTATAGCATCTTCAGGTCTCCGTCTGACTTTTGCTTCTGCTGTCACATCTCTGACTTTGACCTTTCTCCCTCCCTCTTGCAGGGTCTCCTGTCTGTGATGACATTGGCCCCACCTGGCTAAACCAGGATACTCTCCCCATTCAAGAGCCTTAACTTAATAGCATCTGCAAAATCCCTTTTGCCATATAAGGTAACATATTCATGGGTCCCAAGGATTATGACGCAGCCGTCTTTGGGGGGCTGTTATTTTGCTAACCACAGTTGGGTAGGAAAAGTCTGGGAACCGTGTCCTTACTTGGCTACAGAACCTTCGTTCTAGCATTCCTCACCTCCCCAGTGCTACCAACTGAACACAAACTAGGAACTTAGTTTCCCCCAAATAAGCATTTGTCGTGGTGGGACCGAAAACACTCTTGCTGAGGTCATTGACACCTGATTCTGTAGACTTTTTGGTCTTTTGGTCTTTTGGTCTTTGACTCATCTGGCAGAGGCCCCTGCAAGCCCCTGCAAGCTGGTTTCCATTTTTTTAAATTACCCAGGAGGGGAAAAAAAAAATTACCCAAGAGAGAGAAATTGACATCTTCACTAAATATAGTAATTATAAGTTTGCAAACGACTTTTCACCTGAAGAAGGGGTGGGGAGCAGACCAGCCCATCCATTTCCAGCCTGGCAGGAAGGGCTTACCACAGGGCGCAGCCTGCTGGGTATTACACAAAATGTGCGGTCCGCTCAGCTCCTGTCATGTGACCCGACAGTCCAGCTACTTCTGTCCTCTGTGGTAAGGCTGGACCAGGCCAGCCACGTGGAGAACCGTGGCTAGGAACCTTCCACAGGCTCCCGCTGACATCAGCTCTGGTCTGGGCCCAGCATGGGCTCTGGCCTGGTCTCCAGCGCCCAATCCCCCATCCTGGATACTTGTGAGGGGAGAGATGATCCCCTTCTGAGGCCACGGCCAGTCCTCACCCCACCCAACTGTGCTTTGTAATCACTTATTTATACTGGTTCGGAGACACTGTGTAACTGGTGAACGTTCTCATTCAAGGGAAGAGAAGCCATCAGCCATGTGTCAAACTGCTTTGGGTGCTTTGGGTGATTCCCAAAAGGAGAATTTCTGGGAAGCGGGAAGAGGGACCCGGCCCCTCTATGGTTGGTCGGTGGGGCAGCAGGAGAGCTGAGCCGCTTTTATCTGGTAGTAGCCTGGAGTCCAGGCCGAGGGGATGGGTGTGTCACAGTTTTCCGGGGGCTTTTTGTTGTGCAATGTTTTCCACTTTCACATCTCTCTGAAGCTAAGCTATGTCCTTGGGTTGTTCCCAAAGCAAACAGACAGCGGGCTGGACACAGTGCGTTTGCGCTAATGGTCTAGGGTGGTTTCCTGGTACCTGCGGATGGATCCCTTCCTCCGAGCAAAGGTGAAGTCCTAGCTCACCCCCTCCGGAGATGCTCACTGTGCCTTGGGAACGCCCTTTCGAGGCGCCCTGCTGGCCCCTGGTGGCCACCTGGGGACGCGTCCCTCTCTCGTCTTTTATCCAAACGGTGCAGCCACTCAGGCCTCCTCCGCAGAAGCCAATTTGTTGGAGGCAGAAGAGGGGCCAGCGCGCTTCTTTGCCAAGCTGCAAAGAGAGGGAGCCTGGAGTGGGCTTGCCTGCCCGATGCTCATTACCCACATCCTGAGAATAGAAATTCCCCTTTCCTGGAGGCTGGCCTCCTGAAGGTCAAACCCTTCGATTCTTTCCAGACACAACCTTGGTAATTTAAGTAATGAGTATACAGGATGGGCTGGACAGGGGTCGAGGAGAGGGGCCCAGGGCAAGGGACACCGTAACCTCATTCCACACGTGTGCCCCCAAGGCTTTGTGCAGCCAAGGGAGTGATGCTGTGCTGATCCGACAGGAGAACCATTTCCAGAAGCGGCTCGTTGTTCTTTTTGCTCATTGCCCGAAAGCGCGGACCACAGCAACGTGACCAGCATCTTGAAAATGAGTTGAGATGTCATTTCTCCTTCAAGGCACCATCAGATGATCCTAGCAGCCTCCTCTGAAACTCCCCGTTTCAAAACAGAATGGGGAACCTAGTGATTACCTGTCAAAGCTTACAGACTAAGGAGTGAAATTATTTTTAAAAAACAAACAAAAGATGGAGTGGCCTTGGAGAATGCTCCTGAGCGGTGAGGAGCTTATAGGTGGGGGCTGAAGAACATATCCTTTCTTTTCTCTTGCTGTCTCCTTCCTAGAGCTGCAGTCGGTGCGGTTCTGTACACAGAAGTCCTCGAGAGAAATGCTTGTGGGCTGCTCTCCCAACTGCATCCCTCTGGCGGATCCAGGGGAGGGAGTCCCATCTGGGTGCCACGTGGCTGCTGCAGTGATGCAGAGCCCAGGAAGGACACAGTCCAACACCCCACCTCCTCCTGGCTCCACGCAGCAGGCTGATGGGTCCCGGGAGGGAGGGACAGACTGACGGCTCTGATGCAGAGTTAGAAGGACACCTCCATCTTCCTGACTCGGCGTGACCTAGAAAAATCCATAGCATCAGAACTTGGTATTTGCAAACAAGCACAAGGATCCTATCATTTTAAGCTGAGGTTCCAGTTGCCATGTGACAAGTCTCTGTGACCACTTGGTTCTCAGACTGAGAACTTTGAGCACTTAAGGAGGGAAGACAGTCTAACTGCAAAATATGATTAGCGTGGAATCGGATCTGCCGCCTTCATCTCTTGGCAGGGGTAAGTGTTATCCTAAGGGGAGAGGTGTGTTGAGTCCTCAGGGGTGGCTCTGTTATCCCGATTTGCAGCCATTAGTGGTGCAGGAGCTACACAGGCTGGGGAGAGGCTGAGTGGCGGCCCGGAGACAAGCAAACCCCAGGACCCTGAAGGCCAGGTCTCTGAGGTCTCAGGCATTTCTGAAATGCTGAGGACCCTGAGTGGAATAGCAGAAGCCTAATTCTAATTCTAAACCAGGACTTGGATATTGTGTGTACTTAACAAAGACTAGCAGGTCGCCCATGAAGAAATGGTCCTAAGAGATGTGGAAAACAAATCTGGAGTACCCACCAGCCCTTGAGAAAAATATCTTAAAAAATTTTTTTTATTGAAGTATAGTTGATTTACAATGTTGGATCAGTTTCAGGTGTATAGCAAAGTGATTCAGTTATACATATACATATATTCTTTTTCAGATTCTTTTCCATTATAGGTTATTACAAGATATTGAATATAGTTCCCTGTGCTATACAGTAGGTCCTTGTTTTTCTATTTTATATGTAGTGTTGTGTATCTGTTAATTCCAAATTCCTAACTGAACCTCCTGTCTACCCCCAAGAAAAATATCTTTTTTTTTTCTTTTTGGCTGAGCCACATGGCTTGTGGGATCCCGAGCCCTCGGCAGTGAAAGCGTGGAGTTCTAAGCACTGAACCATCTGGGAATTCCTGAAAAATATCTTTTAGAAAGGAGAGACTTGGGACTTCCCTGGCAATCCAGTGGTTAAGACTCCGAGCTTCCACTGCAGGGGGTGCGGGTTCTATCCCTGGTTGGGGAACTAAGATTCTGCATGCCACGTGGCAGGCCCCCCCCCCAAAAAAAGGAGAGATGCAAGGTTCCTCAAAAAGTTAAACATAGAGTTACCGCATGACCCAGCAATTTCACTCCTGGGTACTTACCCAAGAGAACTGAGAACATGTGTCCACACAAAAACTTGTACACGAATGTTCATAGCAGCTCTATTCACAATAACAGAAAGGTAGAAACAATCCAAGTGTCCATCAGCAGATGAATGGGTAAAAGAAATGTGGCATATCCATACTCAGGAATAGTATCTGGCCATAAAAAGGCATGAAGTCCTGATCTATGCTACCGTGTGCATGAACCACATGAACATTATGTGAAAGAAGCCATATACAAAAGGCCACATATTGTGTGATTCCATTTAAATGAAACGTCCAGAATAGGTAAATCCATAAAGACAGAAAGCAGATTGGTGGTTGCCAGGGGTATGGGGAGACACTGCTTAATGGATATGGGTTTTATCTTGGGTGATTTTATTTTAGGGTGATAGTTTTATTATTGGTTTTGTTTTGGAACTAGTTAGAGGTCATGGTTGCACAACATTGTGAATGTGCTAAATGCCACTGACTTGTTTATTTTATGTTATGTGCATTCATCCGAATTTTTTTTTAATGTACATCTATTTTATTTATTTATTTATTTTTTTACTGGTGTTTTTTTTTTTTTTTTTTGGCCATGCCTTGGCTTGTGGGATCTTAGTTCCCTGACCAGGAATTGAACCTGCGCCCTCCCCAATAAAAGTGCAGAGTCCTAACCATTGGACCTCCAGGGAATTCCCAAATTTTATTTTATTTTTTTTAAATGAGGGACTTGAACCAGCCATGACCCTTTCAGGATCATTCTTTTGTGATGCACAAAAAGTCCATTTCTAAGGATGCAGTTGAAATTCTGATTTGGGTGGTGTTAAATATTTATTCCAGGCATTTGTTAAAGAAGGGTAAGGAGGACTTTCTTCAGGACCATCTTGATGGGGGGCAGGGACCACTACCTGGGGTCTTGCAGTGGTGGGGGAGGGAGTAGAGATTGGGCTCAACTGTGAATATAAGGAAAGGTGGGAATGTATAGTCAGGGAGCAGATTGGGGTCAGTGGATGGAAGATTACTAAGAGGAAACATCAGGGGAAAGGGGAGATTTTTGCTAAACCAACCCACCTGAACTTGCTGAAGGCAGGCCAGGGGGCTCAGACATCACCCCAGGGTGGTGGAGGATGGGGAACCTCAACAGATATTGAAGGTGACCAGACATGGAGGATGGGGGATTCTGGCTAAACTGACTTAGCAGGATTCTTGCTAGAACTGGATTCTGCAAAACAGGACACAGAAGCCCAGGGTTTGAGACCTAGTCAGAAGAGGGCTCAGATGAGCCCGATTAGATCAAAGAGAGAATCTTTCTCCTTGTCACTAAATTATTCGGAGTCCAGTAATGTCAGCCTCATGGAACCATTCAGAGGTCCTTCCCTCTTCTTTCAGGGGTGAGGGGTGGCCGCCAGTGCTTTCGTGGCATTATTTGGAGGGACTTATCTTGTCTCAAAAGTAGTGTCACCTTGTGGAGGCCCTAAATGCCGATCTTTGGTCACTGTTATTTTCTTTTCATTTCTCTGTATCTCCCCCCATAGTTATGCAATATGTGTGAGGTTTGTTTTTTTTTAAGAATGTGTGTGTGTGTGTGTGTGTGTGTGTGTGTGTGTGTATAACTGAAGCACTTTGCTGTGTGGAGTTTTTATTGAAGTATAAATATATACAGGAAAGCACACAGATCATAAACTATGAATTTATGCACCAACACACCTGCATTAATAAAAGAGCACATCCTAGAAACCCCTGGTGCTCCCTCCCAGCCATTCGCCGCCCCGCACAAGATAACCACTCATGCAGTGTATTTTTATATTTGGGAAAAAATACTTAAAATTTAAACAAAGTGAAAATACATTAGAGATGGAAAAATTTTAAATCCAGCCTTTTTTATTTGTGAAGGCTCTTCCAAATGGCTCAGACGTGGTAAGGGCTGAGGGCTCTAAGTGGGTTTGGCCTCGGGATATTCCTAAAGGAAAGCAGGAGGCAGCTGGCAATAGCCACGGGATCTGCTGATGGACCCATCTCCTTTCTGGGTCATTTGGCACCTCAGCTCCCAAACTAGTCAGCACATCAGAACCCCCTGGTGGAGCTTCAGTACTACAGATACCTGGGTCCCACCCCCAGAGATTATGATTTAACTGGTCTGGAGTGTGGCCCGAGCTTCAGAGTTTTTCAAAGCTCTGAAGTGATTGTAATATGCAGACAGGACTTCCCTGGCAGTCCAGCAGTTAAGACTCTGCGCTTCCAACGCAGGGAACGCAGGTTTGATCCCTGGTCGGGGAACTAGGATCCCACATGCTGTGCAGCGAGGCCAAAAAAATTAAAAATTAAAAATAGATAAATAAATAAATATGCAGACAAATGTGGGAACTACTGACTTAGCATAAAAGGAGGATCTGAAGCCTGTTTTCCAAGCAGGCAGGCAAACTCAAAGACCTCCCAGAGATTCTGTAAGTGCCACGAAAAACTTTCTTATTCAGGAGCATCATGAATTGTCATGAGTCCCACTGACTATTTCACGTCTGGAAATGAGTCAGGCATAGTACAGAAATGACACATGCTATTACAGCCTCTCCCCACATCCTCCCAGACACTAGCTTGGGAATGTGGGAATAGTGACAAAGCTGGCTGCCACCCAGGCTCCAGGAAAATGGGGGGAGGGGAGGCTCTGCAGTTATTACAGTCACTCCCACTAGGTGTGTCAAAGCAGATGCTCTTGTGAATTAAAAAAAAACTCAATTAAATCTTATTTCCCTGTTGAACAGTAATACAATTTTGAAAATGCTCTTTCTTGATATCGAATTGGTATTTAATTACCGGGGGGATTCTACTTTCCCTGAAAGGAAGGTGAAGTTACCTTCCCACCATGAGGACTCTCACACTGGGGGTCAGCCTTGGAAGTTCCTGCTCCCTCCACCTCATCACACTGTACCTTCATGATATAGGTCAGATTTCTAAGATCCTGACTGTGTTTCTATGGTGGTTGTTTGGAATAGTGGTTTAAAATTTACGGAAGAATGGGAAAGGAGTGACAGGAGGAACAAATGGGCAGGTGGGGGAGGACGGGGGTGGGGGAGCTGGAATGCTTTCATGTCAAGGGTTACCCAGCTTGTGAGCTGGTACCGTGCCTAGGCTAGAACTTGGGCTTGGCATGGTGTTTGACCTGTATCTTTCCACCAGCCCAGATATCCCACTTGTGCAAACCCTTCTTGGACAATCACTAGAAAGACAATTAATTTTTCATCCAAGAAAGCACCATATGTTTCCTCAGAAACCTTTCAAGTACTTGACTCCCTAGGGAAGTGTTCCAATTATCTGTTTCCGAGTGAGAAATCACCCTAAGATGTAGTGGCTTGAAGCAATAATTTATTGGGTCCGTTGTGGGTTGATTGGGTTCAGCCGGGTGGTTCTCACTTGGGGACTCATGTGATTACAATGTCAATGGGCTGAACATCTGAGATGGGTCCCTCCCGTGGGACCACTGAGGCAGGCTGTCAGCTGGTTCAGCTGGGGCTGTCAGCCAGAGCGCCTTTGTGGACTCTCCATGTGACATGGCAGCTAGGTTCCCAGAGGGAATGTCTCAAGAGCGTCATTCCAAGACACCCAGCGGAAGCTGTGTGGCTTCTCATGCCCTGGTTTTGGAAGTCCCAGGCCATCACTTGTGCCACATTCTACAGCTCAAGCAAGTCACTAAGGCCAGCCCAGATTCCAGGGAATGGAACCAGGGTCCTTCCCCCTTGGTCGGGGAGGAGGGATTGATGGAGGCCATATTTAGGGACTCTTCAGTTACTTACCTCAGGAACTGAGAATTGGGACAAATTTAGGGAACTGCTTCACCCTTAAGGAAACTAGTTTGTAGCTTAAGAACAAGATTCCTTCAAATATATTTTCAGGAACCCCAGCGCCATGTTGATCAACGCCCCAGCTTCCTTGGGTCTCCTTGCTTTAACTGAAACCAGCTACCCTGCCTGACGGTGGCATTCATCCTTAAGCCTTCTCTCTACCCCCGGAAGCTGCTGATTTTCCACTTTCTTCTTAATACAAGTGCTAACATTCATCACTCTCTTATTTTGTGCCAGACACTGGGCTGAGCAATGCATGTACTTAGCCCGTTTCATTAGGAAGACTTGTCTTGTTGAAGTGCCCATTAAGAAAAGGTTGATTGTTTGTTTGTTTCCAGTAACTACCGCCAGCTGTGCTCTGTCCAAACCCCCTTTGTCACTGGGTGAAAGACTCCCCATTAAGGTACCTCAATCTGATTCCACTGTTCCAGTCACTTTTTTTTTTGTTATTAAGGCAGCCCCACTTGGGAGTTCAAGACTTGTCCATTTAGGAACTGAAACTTGGGAATTCCCTGGCGGTCCAGTGGTTAGGACCCAGCACTTTCACTACAGGGGCCCCGGGTTTGATTACCTGGTCCCACAAGCCATGGGCATGGCCAAAAAAAAAAAAAAAGAAAGAAAGAAAGTCAAACTTATCTCAAGCACAGGCTCCAGCACTGAAGCAGGGACGAGGCCTATCTCTCACAAGCTGCCCACTCCTCTGTGCTTACTTCATGAGGTTGAGGCAGAGGGGAGAGAAATGGAAAACAGATGTGTTTCCTGTGGTGACTAGTTGGGGGCGGTGATGCGGCTGTCCTGTGCCCTGGGTCTTTACTGCTGACCCAACTCATTCTCTAGAGCAGGGTTTCTCATCCTCAGCACTATTGACACTGGGGGCTGGATTATCCTCTGTTGTGGGGACCTGTCCTGTGCATTGTTTAGCAATATCCCTGGCCTCCGCCCACTAGATGCCAGTAGTACTTCCCAAGTTGTGCAACCAAAAATGTCTCCAGTCATTGCCAATGTCCCCTGGGAGCAACCTTGCCCTGGTCGAGAACCAGTGCTCCTTAGACTTGGTGTGGACAAGTGGGCGCCCCACAGGCCTGCCAGCAGAGACTCTCTCCCAAGGGGCTCCCCTGGTGACACATTCTTGCTGACCTTTGGAGGTGGCCTCATGCCATATTTATTGCTCTGAGGAGGTTCCCCAATCCCAAATCCCAGAATCTGCAATTCCATCCATACTCTGGATCCGACTCTGGGGCTGTGGGGTTGCATCCATCTTCTGAGGGGATGGGTGGATCCAGTCCTTTGCCTCCTGGCTGACTGCTCACCATGCCAGCTCCTCTGGGCACTGTCCAAACTTCAGGAGCCCCGGGGCAGATCCACCAGCCCACGGCCAAGTGGACAGCCAAGTGGGAGACAAGATGTTCCTCTCTACTGTCCCACACACTTTACAGTGACTCCACTGTGTCCCCAACCCCCCTCACCCCCACCTCGTTTCAAGAAAAGCCAGTCAAGCCTTCATGAAGAAGCAGCCTCTCACCCCTCCTCTCTCCCTTTTTCTTGAGGCAGGACGCCATGACACCAACTACCCATAGTTGGGCCAAACTTCACAGGTTAAGACCACCGTCCTCCACAAGACTGTCCTCCTTCAGACACCAGCAGCAAGTTTGGGGGTCCCCTGGCCACACTCACTTTTGACCAGCTGGCTACAAATTCGGGGGTTCCCACTACCCCCTCAGGTTCAATAATTCACTAGAATGACTCACAGAACTCAGGAAAGCGCTGTACTTGCTATTACAGTTTAATGATAGCAAAAGGAGGCAAATCTGAACCAGCCACAGGGAGAGACACCTAGGGTGAGGTCGGGGGGGTGGGGGTGGGGTGGGGCGGGGTGGTACCAAACTTGAAGCTTCTGGCGTCCTCAGGGACACGTTACCCTGTTGGCAGAGCACTGCCAACCAAGGAAGCTCACCAAGCTTGGGCGTCTAGAGTTTTTATTGGGGTTTCATTATGTAGGCACAATTGATTAATTCACTGACCATTGATTGAACTCAATCTCCAGCTCCCCTTCCTTCCCCAGAGGTTGAGCTAACATCATGTGGTTTATCCTAAACTATCAGATAGAGTTGGAGGGGCCCACCATGAATTACTGACACTCCTATCACTCAGGAAATTCCAAGGATTTAGAGGTGACCTCCCAGGAACCAGACAAAGGCCAGCCAAATGCTGGATTACACACAGGATTTAAAGAGTCAGTGCTGCATGGCATCTCCCAGCCAGCCCCCTGGTAGTTCTCTGAACTTAGAATGTGGGGTGCATTTTATTCTTGGCAGTAGGCTCTGGCAATTCTTGGAAAGCAGGAAAGATCCTGCCAGGCACCTCCCTCCACCTTGTCACACATGCATCTCATTTAGTCCTCACCACCACCCCCAGGCAGGTATTATTGTGATCACCGTTCCACAGATGAAGAAACGCAGGTACAGGTTGACGGACTCCCCCAGGTGAAGCAGCAGAACAGGACTGAGTCCAGGTCTGTCTGACTCCAGAGCTGCCCCCTCATGGGCGACAGAGCCCTGCCTCCTGCCCCCCACTGGTGTAGTCCTACCAGCTCCTCAGGTGGCCTCCAGAACACCTCTCTTCCTCCTGCAAAGCCCTCCCTGTTCTGACCCTCTGCTACTGGGCTCACCACTCTGAACACCCCCTCTGCTGTCGCCCACTGCTGACGTCTCTGTTCCCCGCTCACAGTCTTCTTGGCTCCAAGTTCTGAGAACGCGTAAACATTAGGTCCTGGGAGTTGGACGCCTGCCATAATCTCTCTCCGACCTAGAATGATCTTCATCCGCGTCTGACCTCAGCCCCGGCTCTCGTGGCCGCGGCCGGACCACCACCCCTTCTCCAATGCTAAAACCCACATGCCAGCCTGCCCTGCTTTCTCCCTCTTGTGGCCACACTGTCATTCAGGCTTGCCTCTAAACATCTGGCCTTGAGCACCCCACCCTCTTGCTCCTCCAATCCGCTGTCCTGAGGCTGTGGGGAAGGAGAGGAGGGGCAGTGCTTCGAGTGGGGACCACACGCAGCTCCGTGACGCTGCTGGGACTCCGCGAACCCCGTTTCTCCTATGCGGCCGCTCCCTTCCAGCCTCTGCCGCCAGGGGCGCTAGTGGGGCCCGCACGGCTGGAAGGGGAGAAAAGGCCGCTGCTTCCTGTCTGTTCCTTGGTCACCCGAGCACCACGCTGGCAATGGTGACATCTGGTTCCAGGCTCCAGTGTCTCTGCGCTCCCAGAACCAGCCTCTGTGCCTCTCAGGGGTACCGCACCAGCTGGGCAGTGCCTCCTCGCCGGAGATCTGAGTCCCAGCTCCGTGGGACCCCTCCTCCAGGCTTCTAGAATCCCATAATCCCAACCTGTCCTCTTGGTTCCCCATTCATGGGGGTGGGGTAGCTGCTTGCTGTGGTCTCCCAGTGTCGGCTTTCTGCCGCTTCTATCCTGCAATACCCATTTAACCAATTCTCTATATTAAATTCTTTGTGAAAATAATGAATGTGTTGGGAATTCCCTGGCGGTCCAGTGGTTGGGCCTCTGCACTTTCGCTGCCGAGGGCACGGGTTCAATGCCTGGTCAGGAAACTAAGATCCCACAAGCTGCTAGGCGCGGCCAAAAAAAAAAAAGAAAGAACATGGTTTGTTTTCCTGGTTGCCTCTGACCTAATAAATATGTATAAACATTTCCCATCTCCCTTCACCTAATAGCTCATACGTGCCTGACCTTGTTCTGTTTGACATGTATTAACTCACTAATTATTATTATCCCCACTTTACAGGGGAGAAAACTGAGGCAAAGGGAGACATAATTGTTTGCTCGGGATCACACAGCTGTTAAGAGTGGGCTCTGAGAGCCTGGCTCCCGAGATAACACTCATCTACACACGCTGCAGCGTCTCACTGTTGACAGTGAGTTGGTGTAGCTGGGGCATTAAGTGACCACATAATGTTCCCGTTTATGGATGGACGAGAGCTATTTTTGGATATTTGTATCATGTGGGGGGTTTTAGCTTTTAGAGAGCCTGGATCCCCTTGAACCTGACACACTTAGGACACTTGAGCCAGGAATGTTACAACTTTCTGAATTATTTTGGTCCATGATTTGTTGTAACCTGTCTCCTTAATGTTTAACCTTCTATCTTCTTAGCCCCGACTCCCCCAGGCCTTTTTCCTCCTTCCATATCTTTCCCTGTGAGCCCACCTTGCCAGTGCTGTTGTAAATCTGGAGATACGGGCGAGGGGACGTTTCCTGTTTGTCAGACTCTAGAAGGTACTAGGAGGCACTGTGGTCTCACCTTGAATCAGAGTCTTCAACGAGGTATGGGTATTGGTGATACCCTGAAATGCCTCCAAAGGTCTCCACCAAGAGCTCCTGAAAACCCCATGACAGAAGAGGTTCTGTCCTACTGAGACTCTATGCTGGATTCCATTTCAGACTTTCCAGCGGCCAGCAGGGCAGCTGCTCTCTACCACTGCCCTTGCTGAAGCTGGGAAGGGTCACTCCCAGCGCGCTCAGCTCTGTCTGCCCAGTATTTTGCCCTCGCCCCCAGCATGGTTTCTGATGCCCTATGGAGAGAATCAGCTTAGAGATCCAAGTCGGTATTATTTTTAGAACTAAAGATCATTCAGTCTCAGCTTGCTTGGGCCTGTTCAGGGAACGAGAACAGGGAAAAGTCTCATATTTTTCCAAAGTTCATGTCGGAGTAGTGCAACATGGAAGCAACAGTTCTGAATCATTGCCTGAAATGTTCTCCTTTGTTGCAAAGACTAACCTTGTCTTCCAAATAATTCATTCCCCGGGGACAAGGCTGAGCCATTCTAAACACACCACTCTGTCTTCTCTGCTCATTCTCGAACAATTCTTCGTGCCAAAGCTGAACCTGTGCTTTCTCTTCTAGTTTTTAGAAGAGAGGAGATTATATTTCCATAATTCATGCTGAACCTGCAGTCCAGTTAACAACAGGATTTTTTTTTTTTATAACTTGAAAACTGAAATTGGGTTGAATATGGAAATGTCACCTTGCACTGAGCAGAGCTGTCTTTGTTTTTGCAGGAAATGTCCAGCAGGTTTGGAGCCTCAAGGATCAGCCTGTTTTTATAGAGAAACATTAAAAAAACAAAACAAAACAAAACCCTGGAACTGAGCAAAAGAAGTCTCATTTCAAACTGCAAAAAACACATTCTTTGCAAAATGAGCAGAAGCGTCTATTCTACTCAGTCCAGACCCTGTATTGGTTAGGGTTCTCCAGAGAAGAAACAGAACCAACATGATATCTATCTATTTAGAAAGCAAATGTTGAAGAGCTAAAAGGAAAAATAAAAAACTCCACAATCAGAGAACAAGCAGATGAAAAATAATTAAGGTAATAGAGAATTTGACTACAACTAACAAACGATCTAACCAACAGATGTAAAACACGCACCTCCAAACTGTAGAACACATGTTCTTTTCAGGTGCATATAGGGCATTTACCTACATAGATCACATGCCGGGCCACCAAGTGTGTCTCAACACATAGCAGAGGATTGAATTCACTTAGGGTGTGTTCTCTCACAAAGTGAAATTAAATTCGAAATCAATAATAGGTCTCTAGAAATTTCCCAAAGTTTAGAAATCATGCAGCAGACTTCTAACCATTCACAGGACAAAGAAGAAATCACAGTGAAAATTCCAAAGATTCTCAGACGTAAAAAACCATGTCAGGACTTCCCTGGTGGTCCAGTGGTTAAGACTCTGCGCTTCCACTACAAGGGCACGGGTTTAATCCCTGGTGGGGGAACTAAGATGCCGCATGGCGCGGCCAAAAAAACAAAACAAAACAAAGCCATGTCATTTTCAGCAAATGGCGAACAGCTCAGAAAGCCACAGACCTAGGGCGTGGCCTGGAGAAAGCAGGGAGATGGAGAGGGAGACTCAGGCCATATCAGGCTAAGGAGTTTGGGCTTATAAACAGTGGAAAGCCCTGGAGGCTTTTAACCAGGGGATCTGCTGTGTGGATGTAGAGGGTGGACTAGAGATACTGGAGGGAAAGAAGGATGGAATGTGAAAGAAGGAGGCCAGTTGGGAGGCCCCTGCCTGAGATACGAGATCAATAGCTGTTCTCCGGGGCTTCCCTGGTGGCGCAGTGGTTAGGAATCCGCGCGCCAATGCAGGGGGCACGGGTTTGAGCCCTGGTCCGGGAAGATCCCATATGCTACGGAGCAACTAAGCCTGTGCACCACAACTACTGAGCCCGAGTGCCACAACTACTGAGCCCATGGGCCGCAACTACTGAGCCCGCGCGCCTAGAGCCTGTGCTCCGCAACAAGAGAAGCCACCGCAGTGAGGAGCCCATGCACCGCAACGAAGACTAGCCCCTGCTCGCTGCAACCAGAGAAAGCCCACGCTCAGCAATGAAGACCCAATGCAGGCAAAAATAAATAAATAAATAAAAATAATAAATTATTAAAAAAAAAAAAAGCTGTTCTCTGGATCACTCATTGGGTCCACAGATACGAGTAGAGCCCCTACCATGTGCCAGGCACCAGGAAGTCACTAGGGGTACCTTCTCCCAGATACATTTTGTGAGCCACCCCAGCGCCACACAGATTATTATACATAGGTCATAAAGTGGGGAAACTTCCAACAGTGTAATCTAAATGTTCATTTTTTATGACGCTTCATGTTAAAACAGAGCATGGTTCTGTAGTTCTTGATGCCAGGCTGAGATTAAATGCCTAGCCTGCGGGCACTTCCCATGACATTCTGTGCCTAAAACCCAGCCTCCTCCCTCCATGCCTGAGCCAATCTGTGAGGGCAGCTGTTTCTCATAAGTAGCCCCCAAACTCATCTTTTATGGCCCTTCTTCCCTATCTTATCAGTGGAGAAATAAGGTAAGTTTGTAAGAACTTAGACATTGAGGCTTGGTGAAGGTGAGTACTTCCAATCTTAAATTTTGTGATTTCTCATCGGAGAAATTGATTATTAACCCTAGTGATAGATCCACAGCAGAGTGAAGAAGGTGGGAGGACTTCTTATTAAAAAACCACAAAAGTTTTTAATAAGAGGGTGGCAAGGGTGTCAGAGTGGGTAAGGATATGTGAATGGAAGCAAAGATCAGAGAGAGAGATTTGAGGACGCTAGGCTGCTGGTTTTGAAGATGGAGGATGGGGACCACTAGCCAAGGAGAGAAGTGGCCTCTAGAGAGTGGAAAAGGCAAGGAAATGGATTCTCTTCCAGAACATCCGGAGGGAAATCAGCCTGCCAACACCTTGATTTTAGGACTTTTGACCTCCAGAACTAAGATTGTGTAAGTTTGTGTTGTTTTAAGCCACTTGGTGCTAATTTGTTACCACAGCAATAGGAAACACATACAACTTCTAACATACTACATAATTTACTCAATTATTATGATTATTTTAAAATTGCTCTCCCCCTGCTAGGTGTACCTCTCCAGGGTAGGAATTTTTATCTTTTTTTTTTTTTTCCTCTAAAGTATCCCAAACAACTAAAACGGGCCTGGCAAACAGTAGGTGCTCAGTAAATGTTAATAGATGGATAAATGGATAGATGTAGAAAGCGAGAGAAAGGAAAGAGTCAAGGATTCTCCTGAGACTTACTGACTGGGAACATCACGTTATGTTTACTCACAGAGGGAATAGAGGAGCAGGTGCAGTTTGGAGAGAACTGAGAAAATGAAGATGGGTTTAGTTTGGGGTATATTAAGGTTTGAGGGGTTCTGTGGGATATATATATGGAAAAAATATATATATATGGAAAATGTGAAGGGAAGTGGTTTCCTTTAGTTTTAGAAGGTAACATGGCTTATGGCTGGGTCCATCGGCTGAACTTGTGTACAGGTAAATAATTTGGTCTAAGCTATTTACCCCATAGCCCATTTGCTTTTTTCCTTTCCTTCTTTCTTGTCTTTCTTTCTTTTTCTTTTTCACCTGCTCTAGGAGAGAGGGGGTGGGTGCATCAGTAATTCTGGAGAGCCAGCTGGAATGTGGGTCAGGCTGCTACAGGCCCTGGGGCAGTTCAATTTCCAAATCCTGAAGCTTCAGGCTTGTGAGGCTTCATGACACAAGAGTCACAATCAATTGCTCCCTCAGGCCCAATGTCACAACAGGCAGAGTCCTCAGAAGATGGAGAAGCAGGAGATCAGCCTCCCTCCCCAATCCTGAGGCAACTGATAACTAGTGACTCAAATGCTTCCCTGCCCTTTACTTTCTTCTTGGACCTCATTCAACAGGTATTGATTGCGTGCCTCTGGAACACATAACACTGCCCTGGACACTGGGAAATACGAAGAACTAAGTGACATACGATCTTGCCCTAGGAGGACTTACATCCTAGTCGGGAAGACGGATGTTCACAAAGCTAAATAGAAATAGAAGCAACTATACATGGTACCATGCACGGTACCGCCCAGCGGGAGAGGGCGGCTTACTGTGGTTGAAGTATCTGGAAAGACTCAGTGGAGCGGATGTCACGTGAGTGGGTCTTTAAGGGACTGGAGCACATGGAAAGGGAGGAATAAAGGCTTTTCTGATCGAGAGCAAAGACCGGCAGGAGTGCCTTGACTCGTTCAGAGAGACTTGCCTTACGTGCAGATGCAAGTTTGGAGTTTGTTTGGGGACTAAAGATCAGGCTCAGGAGTACACCACGTTTGGGGCATTTTAGTATCCCAGGCAACCACCCGGAAATAACCCCGCCCTCCACTTTTCAAAGCAATCCCAGCCTAGCGCGGCGCATGCGCCTCGCAGGGCTCTAGCGCTGTGTTATCATGGAGGCGCAGAGCTAGATCGTCAGCCACCTCGGAGGCTGACATTTTGGATCCTGGCGAAAAAGTTGGAAAGGCTGGCACCACTACCAAGTCAGGCTGCACCACCCAAGAAGATGAGAGCAAAAGAACTCCCGTGGAGCGACAAGATCAGGCGGCGGAGTGAATCGTGATGCTTCCCTCGGAAAAAAAGCTTGTAGAGAGTTGCCCACCGCCCTGCCCTCATCTGAGATGGTGACTATGCGGACGCTCTAGCCGCGCCTTTTCGATTCCCGGAGGGGGCGGTGCCGTCGTCACTGGCTTTGAGGTGGCTGCGGCGCAAGTCGCGGCGAAGTCTCATTGCGCCCGAGCCCTTAGGAGCCTTTTGTACGAGGAGGGTGGGGGTCTCTGACCTCTTCCCTCCTGTGCCGGGTTTCTCGGTTTCTTCCCTACTCGGGCCTACCGCTCCCCCGTGCAGCCCCGCCGCGGGCCGGCTGTAACTGCGCCCCCGGGCCGGACGATGCCCAAGAAGCTGCTGCTGCTGCCCCCGCTCTCCGTGTCCTCCGCTTTCCGCGCCCCGCGAGCCTGCCCAGCCGCCCGCCCGGCCATGAACGCCGCCCGCACCGGCTACCGAGTCTTCTCGGCCAACTCCACGGCTGCCTGCACCGAGCTGGCCAAGCGCATCACCGAGTAAGGGGCGGAGGCCGGGGATGTCCCGAGGGGCCCCTCCCGGGAGACGGTCCTTGCTCCTCTTCGCCTCCACGTCCCCCGACCCGGGCGAGGGGTAATTTGGCCCCATCGTCCTGCCCGTGGGGGAGGGAGTCTTAGAATCCTGCCGTTTCAGGTCTGGACAAACCCTTGGAGGTGACAGAGGATCACCCTCTCCCCCCACCCCCAGTTCTGCAGCTGAAAAGCGTTCGTCTGACTCTTGCTGGCTTCTCCCCACCCCCGGGTCCTTGGACCGCTCGCCCTGCTTTCGGCTCCCCACTCCCACCTCCCAGGCTGTGGTGAGGATTCTGTAACCGCTGGATTAGCGCCTTGGAGAGAGGGGCTCTGGGTTTGGCTCCCTTTCCCACGGTTGGGGTTGACCTCTGAAGCTGGTCATCGCCATTCCCAAGTCTCCCCGAGGAGACGGAGGCGCGCACGTAGTTACAACACCGGGGACTGATGGGGCGGGTGCAGTAGGTAGGGGCGGCAGGAGGGCCTTGCAGGTGGAAGACCCGCGAGGCGCAAGGTGCACCGACAGAAGCAGAGGTGTAGGGGAGGGCTGGGAGAACAGGGCAACCCTAGGGGAGCAGATTTGTCGGAGTTGGTGATAGAAACCATGGTCCAACCGTATTTTGTAAGTCAGATTTGATCAGTCTAAGTCTTTGCCTTTCTTTGTCTTTTTCACCTAAGGAAGCCTCTGGCCTCAAGTGGCCTTTGGGGTCTGAAGGCCTTGCCAGTCTTGCCCTGGGCAAGAGACTTGATTTTCCTGAACTTCATTGGTAAAATAGGGATAATTCCATCTGTTGGACCCAGAACATTGTGAGCACGAACAAAATAATGTAGATCAAGCATCTAGCAGAGCAGAGGCTCATAGTGGCCCTCTGAATAATACATGTTTACTAAATGGCCTCTTTTTTAGTTGGCTCTTGTGAAGAATCCCAGAACCCTAGTGTAAAGGAAGAGCCTTTTGAGCCCTTTGCAAATAAACTTGTTATAAAATAAATAAGCTTGTCTTTTAACTTTTAAAGTCATTTTCACTTTTTAAACAACTTACATTAGAGTTCTGTGGGTTTTTCAGAGTTGATAATTAATAGCATGAAGATATTTTTAAATTCTAGATGAAAATGTAGAAGAAAGGGGAAACTTTAGTCATATTTTCTCAGTAATGCCTATGTTCTTTTCAGTTAGAGTTTTGAATGAGATTAGAAGAGTGTAAAAAAAAAAAAACCAAACAATTCTTTTGCAATCTACTACCTAGTTTCTATTTCTAACCTCTGATTATTTGTCTTTCTTTTTGAGGCCAACTAAAATACTAATTTTAAATATGAAGCTTGTGTTTGTTTATTTTGGGTCAGATTTACCACAGTGACCTTGCTAAGAGAAAGCAGACGGAGGAGGGCAGATTTAAATAGTCAATGGTTTTGCTTTTTTGTTTTTATGTTTGGTTCTTGAAAAGTTTGTTCCAGAAGAGTTTTAAGTTTTAACCACTTGTAAGTGTGCAATTCACTGGCATTAAGTACATTCACAGTGTTGTGTGATTATCACCACTATTCATTTCCAGATCTTTTAATCGTTTCGAACAGAAACTCCGTACCCTTTAAGCACTAACTCTCCATTCCCCCTACTCCCAGACCCTGGTAACCTCTGTTCTACTTTGTGTGGCTGTGAATGTGCCTATTCTAGGTACTTCCTATAAATGGACTCATGCAGTATTTGTATTTTTGTGTCTGACTTATTTTACTTAGAGTCATTTTTTCAAGTTTCATCCGTATTGTAGCATGTACCAGAATTTCAGTCCTTTTTAAGGCTGAATAATATTCCATTGTACACTTGGTTGGAGTGTTTTTAAACAGATTCCACCCTTATATCATTTCACTCACAAAAATGGTAATGCTAACTGATAAGAACTGAAAACAAACAAAAACCTACCATTAATTCCTTAATATCTAGTATCTAGTCCTCGTTCATATTTCCTAGGTTGTACCCAAAATGGGTTTTTACGCTTGGTTTGTTCTAATCAGGATCCAGACAAGATTCACACTGCATTTGATTAATGGCACTGAAGTCTGTAACGCTTTTGCCAATTGAGGCATTTACCTTGGGCTTGTGTTTTTTGGAATTATTGCTAGTAACCACATATTTGTTGGGTATTGGGTATTGATGTTCCAAGGCAATTATTATTCAAAAAAACAATGGAACTAGACACTAAACTTTGGTTGTGGGCTCTTCCCAGTAAAGCAGGGTGTTACAGATTGGTGAGCGCTGGAAGCTGCTTGTGGATGTGAAGTGACAGCAGGTTTTTAGTTCTCAATGAATTAAATTTTCTAATTTTTTTTTTTTTTTTTTTTTTGGTAAAAGAATGCTGGTGTAGTTATTGTAGTCTTTTTGTTAAACACATGCCTGTGAACTGGAGTTTTTTAGTGTTCTTAATTGCCTCCCCCTCCCCCTCCCTTTAGGCGTCTTGGTGCTGAATTGGGGAAGTCTGTGGTTTATCAAGAGACCAATGGAGGTAAGTTAAACTTATTTCTTAAACATCCTTTGTTCTCTAAACTCTGTTTAATCGGCTGGCATGTTTTTAAAAGGCGAATGTTAATCATGTTTAACACAGAAATGCGTCTCTCTTTTAACAGTTGGGGCAGAGGGCATTCTGTTCGTCCCTCTAAATCTTGACTTCTTTGCTCCTCCTTAAAAGTCTCCTTTCCTCCCGTTCCAAGATAATGCAAATATCCTGTCATTTTAGAATGAGAAAAAGGAACGATGTAGAGAGTAAGTTTTTTCTTCCATATTGTGCTGTATTTGATAAGTACTTTTTACATTTATCTGTTTCATTAGGCCATCAAATGGCATTAAGTGCAATCAGTACTAGATAGTAATGACTTATTTAAAAACCTTCCTTGAGTTAGTTTTATCTCTCATTTTTTTCTCTCAAGTCTTGTCGACGCTCACCCTGGGTTAGTCACCCATTTTTGCCGCCGCCTGGGTTTCTGGGGAGAGCTGGAACATTAAATGATATTGCTTGAAGGCACTTGTTGATAGCAGGTGTTCCAGGAATGCAGCAGCAGCCTAAACCCCCCGGTGGGTTCCAGAGTATAATGTCGTCACTCATTGCTAAGACAAGTTCGTATAAAAACAACTTGGAATCATTTTTGCAAAGTTGAAGGCCTTGGATTCATGTTTTTGTAGTTGCTTTTCTCCTTCCAAGGTATAACTGTCTATGGTATAACTAGCTTAACAGGAGATAATTAAGACAAAATTGATGTTTGGGAAGCTAAAAAAGCAAAGTATCGGAAGAGGGAAAGATAGTTTAATGGGTAGTAATGGAAAGGACACGTTCCCGGGGTGTGTGTAAGTTACACGTGTGTTATAATTAACCCCCAGAAACCCTTCATCCAGCTTCCACACTCACAACTTTTAACTTGGTGACTTGAGAAATTTTCCTGCCAGGACAAGTCAGGAGATGCTGGTATTTAAAAACCTGAAGATGAGTGCAGATAGGTGAAATAGCCTGTTTAACAGTAATGAATTTCCTTCATTGTGACGGCATTTGGGTTTCTCATAAATGAAGCGCTGGAGGAAAAGAGGGTGGTTTAGGGAAGACCTTTTTCTCCATCCTCCCATCCCTGTTCCAGGCCTCCTAGCTCTCTCTCATGCTGTCAAAGTAGCTTCTTAACGGGTCTTCTTACCTCCATTTTCAGCCTCTCTAGACTGTTCTACTCGCCTCCATCAGGATATTTCCAAAATGCAAACATGTTTACTTACTACTGTTTAAAATTATATAGGCCATGGTCCAGTCTCCTTAGCAATCACGTGGGGCCCTTTGGGTTCTGAGTTCTGCCCATCTCACCTGCTTCGTCCTTCATCACGTCCGTCAGCACGTCTTGTGCGCTCTGATTCAAGAATCCATCTGAAACCTGCCTGCCTCTCACTACCTCCACTGCAGCTGCTCTGGTCCAGCCCGCCATCTGTCGCTTGCCTGCACTCCTTCAGAAGCAACTGGAGTGGCTCCCCCAAAGCAGCCCTTCTTGCTTTGCCACCGTTGTCTTCACACAGTGGCCAGTGATCACGCGAGTCCTCCAGTGGCTCTGCTGTCACCCCTTGGAATAAAATCCAGACTCCTGCGTGGTGTGGTCCTGGTCAGCTCCCTGACCTCCTCTCTGTCTCTTTCTCCTCTCTCACTGTGTTTCCGAGCACACAGTGGCAGCCCCACTCTGCCCCACATCTTTGCAATGTTCCGTACTCCGTTCCTCACCGTATGTTCCAGTCTGCAGCGAGGCCATCGTTCCCAGGCCTCTTTCTCTTTTATCATGGCTGGTCTTTCTCCTGCACATTGGCCTGGAGAGTTTGCCAGCCTTTGGCATTGCATTGTCTCTCCTGAGTCAGTCTTTGTCCCCTTGGTCCAGGTCCCCCACTTTGGGACCCCAACTCAGGGCCTGGAACAGAGGAGGCATCGGCCTTTGTTGAAAGAATAATAAGGATATTAACTTTTGGCCTCTTTATTCACTGTATACTTTTCTCTAAGCATCTTGTGTTTATTTAGTGACGGATATTCTTTTCTGGACCCTGAGATTTTATGTACACTTGTTTGTTGCTTTTGCCTTCTAGTCTATTTTGGCTTATTCTCCCCTTAGCTTGACTATTTTTTACGTAAGTACATGCCATTTCGAGATCTCTTAAGAATTTATTTTGGTGCGCTAAGCAAAGCATTGGTTTAGACTCACCTTTACTCCCTCCAATTGCTGCCTAATTATTGCACCATGAAGAGCTTTTCTTCAAACTGCAGAACATTTTTATTTTTCAGAAACAAGAGTTGAAATAAAAGAATCTGTTCGTGGCCAAGATATTTTCATTATACAAACGATACCCAGGTAAGAGTCAGCACTACTTTATCCCTCTTCCTCTAAAAATCTTATTGATGTAACTTATTATCTTTTCATATGAACAACAATTCCATTTTCTTTACATTATAAATGTGTTTGCACATTAAATGCTTTCCAAAATACTATATATATGTGTACACATATATGCGTGTGGGTCTATATATGTATGTGTGTATGTGTCTCTCTCTATACATATATGTATATATATAGTCTTTTGGAATTCCTGCCATGCTTGTCACACTATACTTAACTGTTATTGTTTACTTTTTTTTTTTTTAATTTTATTTATTTATTGGCTGTGTTGGGTCTTCGTTGCTCCATGCGGGCTTTCTCTAGTTGTGGCGAGCGGGGGCTACTCTTTGTTGCGGTGCGCAGGCTTCTCATTGTGGTGGTTTCTCTTGTGGAGCATGGGCTCTAGGCACGTGGGCTTAGTTGCTCTGCGGCATGTGGGATCTTCCTGGACCAGGGCTCGAACCCGTGGCTCGTGCCCGCATTGGTAGGCAGATTCTTAACCACTGCACCACCAGAGAAGCCCCTGTTATTGTTTACTTGATCATCTTCTCCAAGCTTTAAACTCCTCAAGGACAAAAATATCCTACCTCCATTTGCAGGAACCTAGGCCAGTGTCTGTTCGCTCAGCTCTCCTGGAAAGCCTTTGTTGTTGTTAAATGGTGGGTTTTATTTTGCACAGTGGCCCGTCTCTAGCCTGTCCGTCACAGATACCATCTACCACTCCTTCCCTCAGGGTGGGAGGACTGGCCCTGGGGGAATCCTGGCATACCTGAGCATGAACTTCCCTGTGAGGTTATCTCCTCTCAGCCCCTCACTGGGAATGGGGTCGATAGATCACAAGTGTCTTTGAAAAATCCAGACCTTCACGTCTTGATCGGTTTAGATTCCTGAGACCCTGTTAGCAATAAACGTGGCACTGGCTGCCAGCAGGGTGCAGACGCTTTACACGTATCATTTTTAATCCTTATGTGTCAGTCCTACATGGCAGCTCTTGTTGACCTCTGTGATACTGTGATTTATGATAAGAAATATGTATCTGGTCTTCCTTTCCTGGCACAGAGCACAGAGCTCCTAAAACCCTTGGAATATCCTAAGTGATAAGAGCAGTAAAGGTATCTTTCGTTATTCAGAACAATCCCCTTTCAGTTACACCTGAGTTATGTGAGTGAGGTGATTTTTGGAAAGGCCCTGGATAAACACAGGACAGGGGCTGGTTGCCAGGGTAACCAACCTTGTGATTACTGGGTTGGTACTTTCAGCCCGGCCCCCTGACCTCCGGTGGGGGGGGGGGAGAGGGGCTGGAAGTTGAATCAGTCGCCAGTGGCCAATGATTTGATCAGTTGTGCCTGTATAATGAAGCCTCCATAAAAAACCGAAAGGACTGGGTTCGGAGAGCTTCTGGGTTGGTGAAGACGTGGAGGTGCTAGGGGGTGGTACACCCAGAAAAGCGTGGAAGCTCTGCACCCCTTCCCCTATGCCTCGCCCTGTGCACCTCCCCCATCTGGCTGTTCCTGAGTTACATCCTTTATAGTAACCTGGTAATCTAGTGAGAAAACTGTTTTTCTGAGTTTTATTTATTTATTTATTGGCTATGCCATGAGGTATGCGGGATCTTAGTTCCCCAACTGGGGATAGAACCTGTGCCCTCTGCAGTAGAAGCACGGAGTCTTAACCACTGGGCTGCCAGGGAAGTCCCTGAGGTTTTTTTGCCTTTTTTTTTTTTTTTTTTACTTTGCTCTAGCAAATTAATCGGAGCTGAGGAGGGGGTAATGGGAACCTCTGATTTATAGCGGGTTGGTCAGAAGCACAGGTGACAGCCTGGACTTGCCCATGTCTGAAGTGAGGGAGGGGGCAGCCTTACTGGGCCCTTAACCTGTGGGATGTGATGCTTTGTCCAGGCAGAGTGTCAGAATTGAGTTGTTGAATTGTAGGATACCCAGCTGGTGTCCTGAGATTCTGAGAATTACATACGTGTGGGAAAATCCCCACACATTTGGTGACCAGAAGTATTCAGTGTTGTAAATGTACAGAGAAGGGAAAAACTGTTTTTCCTTACAGCCCCCTGTGAAGGGATTGAGAAAACTGGGTCTGAAGGAAACTGAGGACCACAGGGTCATGGAGTGAGTAATCTGAACCCAGGTATAACAGAGTTTCCCTGTACACTGATAACTGGTAGATACTACGTATTTTAATACTTTTTTCTGATCATAAAGAATAATGTTCATCTCTGTAAACACAGGCAGTATAGAAATGTGTATCAGAAAATAAAAATTCCCCAGCCCTCTGAGATAGCTAAATACCTGTTCCTCTTTATTTGATAATGTGCATACAAATTTAGGCTCCATAATTCAGGTGATCCTCAAAACCAAAATAAAAGTAATTTTAATTTATCTGCGTGGTTCAGGTTTCAAAAGGGTGTGTGATGAGCCCTGCCTCTGCCATCAGCCACCCTGCTTCCCTCCCTGGATACGGCAAGTGTTATCAGGTTCTTAGGCATTCTTTTCAGAGACTCTGTGTGCTCAAGCAGTTGCTTATATGTTTTTCTTAATTTTTACATAGAAGGAGTCTAATAGGGAATCCCCTGGCGGCCCAGTGATAGGACCCTGTGCCTCCACTGCAGGGTTCTGTCTCTGGTCAGGGAACTAAGATCCCACAGGCCCAGCGGTGCTGCCAAAAAAAAAAAAGGAACCTAGAAAAATGGTACAGATGAACCGGTTTGCAGGGCAGAAACTGAGACACAGATGTAGAGAACAAACGTATGGACACCAAGGGGGGGAAAGTGGCGGGTGGGGGTGGGGGGGGTGGGATGACTTGGGAGATTGGGATTGACATGTATACACTAATATGTATAAAATGGATACCTAATAAGAACCTACTGTATAAAAAAATAAATAAAATAAAATTCAAAAATTCAAAAAAAAAAAGTGTAAGATACCTCTAAATTGATAAGTTAGCAATGATTCTAATATGTACCTAAAGTTTACTCAGAAATTATTCTTCTTCCCAGAAGAAAAAGACAGTTATAAAATAACCATACTTGTAGCCACATAAATTATGTTAACGTTTTTTAAATATGAAATTTGTAGATTTGACTACATCATAATCACTGAACAAATATAATTATTTTTAAATATTTCACTTAGTCAAACATTTTTCCTACCTTGAGGTCTTCTTTGCCTGGATGTACTTAATTCTGAAATGCTTCATCCACTTGTAAATATTTTCTTTTAGGTCAGTTAGTCAATACACTTAACATGCAGTAAAAAAAAAAAAAAAAAAGTCTGATACACTTTGCTGAACTTTTAAAAATAAAGCATTGTACTGTATCAATACAGAAAGAGCTACCTCATCTTTAAAAGATTCTAATTTTGAAACAATCGCAAACTTCCAGAAAACTAGCCTGTGCGTTGCAGCCACTTTAGACAGAGTTGCCAGCCTGGCGCCTCACCACCCCAAACACTTCAGGGTGTAATTCCTACAAACGAGGGCTTTCTCGTATACAACCACAGTGCCACCGTCAGAATCAGGATACTGAGACCTCTGTGTTGTCACCACCTAAGCCTCAGACCCCATCCCCGTGTCATCCGCTGTCCCCCAGGGCTCTTCCTGGCACAAGGAGCCAGTTGAGGCTCAGGTAGCACTTGGTTGTCTGTGTCGTGTCTTCTGGACAGTCTGGAACCATCCCTCGGTCTTTCCTTGACTTTCAAAACTTTGTCCCTTTTGAAGACGACACTTTGGCCAGTTTATTTTGTCGACTTCCCCTCAGTTTAGGTTTGCCGTATTTCATTACGGTGGGATTCAGGGGAGCTGTGTTCCCACCTTGTCTTCTGCGGCTTCATACTGTGTTCTGTGGACACACCGAAGCTTATTCAGCCCGTCGCGTACGCTGTGTCTCTAGTCTTGTGCTCGCCAACTGCGGAACATCCTGTATGTGCGTCATATTGCCCGTGTTCGGGGTGTGTCTGTACGAAGGTGCCAAGAAATGGGATTGCTGGGTGTGAGGATCCACGCGTTTGTGGTATTGAGAGATGTGGCTGTGTCGATAGACACTTGGAATACTTGTGGTATCGACAGATAATTCCATATTGCCCTCCATGGGGGACCTACTAATTTATGTTTCCTCCAGCAATTTTGGTTTTGTACTGTTTGTCTCCTGGTGACGGGAATCTTTTTCCCCATGCTTTTGTTTGACACTGCATCCTAGGAATGAGGGGAAAGCCTGCGGGGCTTGCGTAGCCCTAGAACATGTGTAGTCAGAGAGCTTTGACACTCCCCTTGGCTGCTCCCTGGCCTTCTGTGCTTATCCTGGTTTTTGTTGGTGGTGAATAGTAAGGTTGCATTCTCACCACTTTTTTTTTTTAACCTCTGAATTCTTGAGTTCCTTAGGGTATAGGACAGAGCTGCAGGTGACCCTAGATCCTTGGCTTGGCCTCTTTAGACTACTGAGAGCCTTTTACTAGTTTATTGAGGGAGAGAGAACAGAACCTCGACCTTTGTAGCCATAGACGGGCCACCTTTGTCACTCATCCTCCAGGAAATACGGGGGTCTGAGTCCAAAGGCAGTGGTGGTCAGTGAAGTCTCTTTACTCTACCCTAACTGAATTTGTGACAGCAAAAGAATGTGTGTCCTGTCAGGAATTGTTTATCTTTAAGGAATCTTAGCCTTAATTCACAGGTCTGCACCTCAGCCTGGAATTTGAGCTCTGACTTTGAACTCATCTCTAGGACAAGAGTTAACTTGGTCGTGGTCAGTTGTGTGCCAGCACATGAGCAGCTGTGCTCTTGGTAGCTTTGTTCTGTTCCGTGTAATCAGGGATCATCCCTGAGTTGGGGGAGGAACTAAGAGGTTATGACCTTGTCACGTCAGAGACCCCACTGTGTCAGATAGTCCTGGATGCCATTAGTGACCTAGTGACCGAGGACTTGATGAGCTGCCTTCCGGCTGTGTGTAGACAGCTGACGTCCAGCTGTTGGAGAGCCAGGGTGTTGACCGGTCTTCATGTTCATGATGAGCTGGGATGGTCGAGGCTTTGATGCCTTTGTGAAAGTATAATCTTTTCCAATCAATTTCTTAATTATAGGATTGACTTAGCAAGACCGAATTAAAAAATTTTTTTTATATTGGAGTGTAGTTGATTTACAATGCTGTGTTAGTTTTTGCTGTATAGCAAAGTGAGTCAGTTTTACATACAAATATATCCACTTTTTTTTAGATTCTATTCCCATATAGGTCATCATAGAGTATTGAGTAGGTCTCTGTGCTATTCAGTAGGTTCTTATTAATTATCTATTCTATACATAGTAGTGTGTGTATGTCAAGGACCAAATGTTTTTATAGTACATCTCTGAGGCTATCGAATATTCTAATTCCTTTACTTTTATTATGAGTTCGGGAAGTAGGGAAGAGATATAATAATGATAGTAATAGCAGACTTGCCGTGGCTGGTGTGTGAAGTTGGTGACGTATGTGAGGCTGAAGGGCTTCAGGTGGATCATCCCCTCCACCAGTCACCACCCTCTGAGGCAGGTGTCATCATCACCCCCTTTTATGTCCTCTAACCACAGATTTCCACCTTGGGGTATCATTGTGCACTTGTTAATGCATGTAGGGTAGAGGGACAGCTATATCCATAATTTCCTTTTTGTTATAATACATCTCCCTCCCTAGTTTTAGTTCAGACTTCTTTAACATGTCATAAACAGTATAAGTTCACAGTCTATTGGCACGGCAAAATAACGCTCACTCTTAACAGCCCTGTCCTGGGATCTTGAGACAGCTTGTGGTTAGTCTTCTTTGTGGCAAGAAGTTGTGCTTTATCTAATTCTTGTTTTCCATATCTCATGGTAACCAAGAATGCAGTAGAAATATTTAGTACATGCAGTTTAGAGTGATCCTGGGGCAGTAATACATACGGAACTTTACAATATGCAGGTGTTTTCCAGGGAAAGGACAAATTAACGTGGAAAATGAGTTGGTTAATGGCTAATTGGGAAACATTTGTAGTTTTTTTTTTCCCCACTTGTGCTTAGGATACTCGAAAATTTGAACAAAGGAAGAGGTAGGGAGCAGTCCATGGAGTTGCAACAGAGAGAGTGAATCTTGTAGAAGAACCTTGACAGCAATTTTACACACTTACCATATGGAAAGGTTTCTTTTTGAAGGAGCAGCGCAGATATACATGGTGCTTTTGAAAACCAGAACCCTGTCCTGAAGATGGTGCAATTCCCTTGTGGTACTTGTTTTGAGATTATTGAGAAGCCATAATTGTCTTCCTTGTGAAACCGTGCGCCTCAGATTGGGACTTGAACCCACGTGCCGGAACTCGAACCCTGCCAAAACCCACGTCTTCCAACTGAGATCACACACCTGGTTTCAGGACTTAATGAAGCTCAGGTTCTTGATGTCTCATTGCAGAAAGAATTCAGTGAGAGACAAAGTGATAGGTAAGATGTAGATTTATTTAGAGAGAAACACACTTCATAGACAGAGTATGGGCCATCTCAGAAGGTGAGAAAAGGCACCAGGGTGTGGGGTTGTCAGTTTTTATAGGGGTGGGTAATTTCATAGGCTAATGAGTGGGAGGAGTATTCCAGCTATTTCAGGAAGGGGCGGGGATTTCCAGGAATCGGGCCACCGCCCACTTTTTGGTCCTTGTGGTCAGGTCTTGGAATTGTCATGGCGCCTGTGGGTGTGTCATTTAGCTTGCTGATGTGTTACAGTGAGCCTATACTGAGGCTCAAGGTCTAGTGGAAGTTGACTTGTCCGCCATCTTGGACCCATTTGGTTCCAATCAGTTTCTGTCATGTCCTCAGGCTATGTCATGCTTTCAGCGGTTGTGCTCTGCCCCCTCCCTCCTGTTTCACCCGTGGTTCTTTGGTGGTATCGAAGCAAAAACATTGTCACCTTGCGGTTCCTGTATCTCTTAGGATGATGGGGACTGGAGAGGAGAAATCTGGAGAAAGGACAGAGAGAATGTCTGTGTGCACGTATCCCATAAAAAGGGTTATTGGGTTTGTCACAGTAAACTATTTTATTGCTGACTACAGAATATTTTAGTGATAACTAAATTTAGTTAATTTAGCAGGGAATTTAGTTTTTTAGTACTCTCTGCTATAAATGGTTATGTAGATTGTCAGTTGAAGCAAAACACACAACCTAAAAGTTGCAGGTTAAGTTGTATTTGGGGACTTTACTGGGGACTGTAGCCCAGAGCCAGCCCCTCAGAGGGCTGAGAAACTGCTCCAAAGAGGTCGGGGGGGGCTTCCCTGGTGGCGCAGTGGTTGAGAATCTGCCTGCTAATGCAGGGGACACGGGTTCGAGCCCTGGTCTGGGAAGATCCCACATGCCACGGAGCAGCTGGGCCTGTGAGCCACAATTGCTGAGCCTGCGCGTCTGGAGCCTGTGCCCCGCGACGGGAGGGGCCGCGATAGAGAAAGGCCCGCGCACCGCGATGAAGAGCGGTCCCCGCACCGCGATGAAGAGTGGCCCCCGCTTGCCGCAACTGGAGAAAGCCCTCGCACGAACCGAAGACCCAACACAGCCAAAAATAAATAAATAAATAAATAAGAAAATCCTTTAAAAAAAAAAAAAATTAAAAAAAAAAAAAAAAAGAGGTCAGGGGGGAGCCAGGATGTATGTGAGGTTTTTGCTGGGGCATCACAGGATGACTGCGGACCACAAGAGCAGGCATCTCAAGTTCATGATTCTAGTGCTTTTCTGTACTTGGGAAGATGCAAGGATCTGCGGTCACTGAAATTAGTCCTTAGATATGCATCTTTCTAACTAGGGCAGGCATCCAAAGCACACAATGCTGCTTATTTCCCTCCATCCTGAATTCGCCTCGGGGCTTGCCTTCAGTGGGCGACGGCAGTGGCAAGTGGCTTGATCCTGGTGGAACTGGGATGGCAGGCAGCATCCTTTGTTTACTGGAATGGCAGGGAACATCCCTGTGCACAGGGCGAAGGAATGTATCTTACAGAGTTTTCTGTTGAGGAGGAGAGGATGTTACCTGAAGTAATAAGGCTGATTTTAGACAAACAGAACGAAGCTTAGACATCGAAATGAGTTCAGTCGCCTTTAGAGCTGATGTCCTGAGATGTAATATAGACCTTTTTCTGGTGCTGCCGTTGTTCAGAATTTCTTGGGAATTCGTCTTCTGGATGTATCTCAAGAAGGACCGGATGCAAGCGATGTGTGGGGGAATGTATGCAGGAAGGGACACGGAGCTTTCACGCCACTCTCCCCAGTCTCTACACAGTCTCCAACCTGGAAGCTCTCTGAACCCCCTCCGTTTGGCTTTTTACTGAGGCTTCATTACATAGGTATGATTGATGATACCGTTAGCCTTAGGCAATTATTTCAACCTCCAGAGGTCATGGGGATGGGACTGAAAGTTCAACCCCTCTAATCACGTGGTTTGTCTCCCTGGCAACCAGTCCCCTCCTTTAGGTGCAGTCCAAAAGTCACCTCCTTAACATAACTAAAGACACCTTTATTCCTCTCAAGGCTTAGGAAATTCCAAAGGTTTTAGAAGGGAGCTTGGTGCCCGAAATGGGAACCAAATACATATTTCTTATTATAAATCACAATATCACAGGATGGTACTCAAGGAGTTTCCAAATGTACTGAGCATTGGAACTAAGTAAAATAGATATGAAGCTTACAAAGTGTTTTTTGAAGGACAGTTTTCATGTTTTATGTTACAAGTTCTAGTATGGTGATGTAACATAAGAAGACGCATTAAAAGCACATTACAGCTTATTTGCTGCAGGGGATTCATTGTTGGAGATGGGGACGGGGTAAATCGTACTCCATGACCTGTTCTCAGTACTTGCATCTGTGGTGTTGGTCTGTCTTTGCAATTTTAATTGATATGTATAGACCATGTCTGTTTCTTTAACTCTCACTCGTTTTTGTCTATCGAAAATGAGAGAGCAGTCAGGGCTGCGTTTAATATAAGATGTGATAGTCTTAGGGAAGAGAAAAATAGTTGGTAAACAGTTAAGATTGTCCTACTTAGATACAAAGACTACAGGCACTAGCCAGGATGTACTTGGAACAGTCTTAGGGAACAGATAAACAAAGCAGAGGCTGCCAGCCAATTTCTCTTCACCCTGCTAGCCCACAAAATAACTGCTTGGTATCCAATTTGTCCAGTGTCCCTCAGTGAATGGGTAAAGCCGCTGTGACAAAGGCCCTTTTGTTGCCTTCCTGACCAATAAGGGGTGGGGCGGGGGAGGCTTTCCTTAGCTGCGGGCTAGAGAATGTTGACTCCCTTGGCATAGGGCATTAGGAAGAGGAAAAAGTAAAAAATAAAAACCTCAGGAGAGAAATTAGTAATTAGCGGAAAGAAAGTTACTCTGAAATCAAGGCTCCTCCCAAACTGTTCCTCTTGTTACATTAATGTCTTACCATCTGGCCTTCCCTTGTGTGCTATCCAAACCTCCTGTTGTGTGGTTGTGTCTTATAAATGCTATCACAAAGCCAGCTAGAAACGCATGACCCAGATAGATACTCTTCCAGGATCTGTTTAATTAATTTCAACAGTTATTGTTGGCATTGGGATCTGGTGTAAGAAACCACCAGGTCCAGTAGAGCTTTTATAATGCCACACATTGCATCACACAAGTGGAAGGTTAAGAAAGCTCTAATTTTATTTCTAACGTTGACAAGCAGTCTGTATATGGAAGAGGCTTTTGCTACGGTGTATAGGATGCCTGTTGTTTAGATACGGACTCCTGAGTTACCTATATTCTGTGCTCTGAGTACTGTGCAGGCTTCCAGCTCAACCACCAGAGCCCACAAGGCATCAATGTAGATGATCCGTTGTGGGAAGGGAAGCTCTCCCCTCTGGAATGAAGGATAAGTGTTTGGGAAGGGGAACATTCTTAGGTGAGTTAGCTGTGCTCCTTTTTGGGACATATGATTACAAGGGTGATCGCGGGGGCGGTCTCTGGCCTTCCCCCAAAATGAGGTCGGCCTTGCTTACCCTGTTATCTCCCCACCTGACACACTTAACACAGTGCCTGGTGCAAGGTGCTCAATAAATATTTGTTGAATTGATGACCCAGGATGAAAATTGTCGGAAAGTGCTGAAAATAGACCAAATAGTATGAATTCCTAAGTACCTTGGAGGTGTTTGATAAGTGTTTTGTCCTGATTATACCAAAAGGTCGTGTGTCCTCTGACCTTTTGATGGCAGACTTGGGACATTATTAATTTGGGAGCACGAGGGAGAAGAATGTACCACTTTATTTCAGAGGAAGAAATGGCAGCTGGAAAGTAACGTCACCTGTCAGCAATGCAAAAGGCATGTCTAGGTTGACAACTGCATCTTGAAGTTGAGCCCAGAATCAACTCTGCCTACCCCGTGGGAGAAACAAACATAGAAACTTATGACAGAATCTTGAAATAGTTGTGAAAAATCCAAACTACAAAGGAGAGGTTGGAAGTTCCACCAGTTGAACGTGGGTGTGGAAAACATTGTCAGAGTGAAAGGATGTCTTTGCCTCGCTCACTCCAGGGGCACAGGTGTAAACATAAACTGAAAGAGACTGGGGGAAAATGGCCTGACTGTCCTTCAAGCTAAAAAGCATTTCGCGATGAGTATTTCATTCCACCACTTACTCAGCAAGCATTTATTAAGTCTCTGCTATGTTGATGGCAGGCTTTCCATTTTGCTACAGATCAGATAATTCAGAAACTGTGTCATCTGAAGAGCCTACCCCTCACTTGGGTGGGAACTAGGACGTGGGAAATGATCTTCTTAATCTGGGGAAGGCAAGGGAGATACACTCCTGACACAAAAGAGAGGCTGTTTGAGGACACTTGGGTAATCCAAAGAGGAGTAGGAGGACGCTAGAGAGAGAGGGTAGAGCTTTGGAAGGTCATCCTGAAGGATTTAAAGGCCCTTAACTTTAAGGACAGAGGCCACCTTATGCTTTTTTTTTTTTTTTTTTTTAGTAAATTTATTTTATTTTTGGCTGTGTTGGGTCTTCGTTGCTGCGCGCGGGCTTTAGTTGCGGTGAGCGGGGGCTACTCTTCATTGCAGTGCACGGGCTTCTCATTGCAGTGGCTTCTCTGTTGCGGAGCACGGGATCTAGGCGCACGGACTTCAGTAGTTGTGGCACTCAGGCTCCATAGTTGTGGCTCGCGGGCTCTAGAGTGCAGGCTCAGTAGTTGTGGTGCATGTGGGATCTTCCTGGACCAGGGCTCGAACCCATGTCCCCTGCATTGGCAGGTGGATTCTTAACCACTGCACCACCAGGGAAGTCCCCACCTTTTGCTTGATCAGCCTTGGCAAAGGGTTAACAGTCAGCATTCATTAAAATTTGGAAATAGCCTTTCCTTTGAATACCTTTCAGATTCATATTTTCTTGTCTATCTGGGTAGTCTTTGTTAGGAATCTATGTATCTCAAGGAAAGAAGGGATGGGGGAGATATTTGGAAATTAAGTTCCAAAGTCTCCCCACCCCTCACCCTTCTCCCCACTCCCAAAAGAAAAAAAAAGAGACCAAATTCTTTATGGTTACGGCAGCTAAATAGATACAAGGGCAGGTGGATTTCCCTTGGTGTTCCCAGGAAAACGAGGTGCTAGCACTCTGGCCCGAGTTCGGATCCCGGGGACGGTGCCAGCAGGTGTGGGCTCACTCTGGTTGTCAGCAGTCACTGCCTGCTTCACCTGCCACTCCTGTGACCGTGTCACTGACAGAAGATCGAGGCAAAGGTGAGAGTGGATAACCTTGTGTGAATTTAAGTAACCTCACATGAAAACCGGAACTCAGACAGCTATAAAGAGGAGTTAGTAAGCTTTCCCCTCTATTCAGGAAGTGCCGTCGTAAGCCAGCGTGATGATCCACCTAACATCATTCTTGGCAGCCCAGGTCAGATTGCTGCGGTTGAGATCTTTGCCAGGAGTTAACAAATGAAACTAATCCAAAAGTGCAAATCTCATCTGTTTCAGAGACGTGAATACAGCCGTGATGGAGTTACTGATCATGGCTTACGCACTGAAGACCGCGTGTGCCAGGAATATTATCGGCGTCATCCCCTACTTCCCCTACAGCAAGCAGAGCAAGATGAGGAAGAGGGGCTCCATCGTGTGCAAGCTCCTGGCGTCCATGCTGGCGAAAGCCGGTGAGTGCGGCCAGCGCCCTGGGGCCCCGCGCCGTTGCTTGGGACCGTCCCCTGTGCCAGATTAGTCCATAGCGCAGGTAGCTGGTTGGGGACCTGTTTTCTCTAAGTGTTGTTCAGTAGTTACTTTGTCTTGCTTCCTTTTGCATAGTTCTGCTTAGGGATATGTGAGCTTAGGTGTCAATTCTTTTTCTGTTCTCTTTGTCCTCCTTCAGAGTGACCTTGTCTGCTTCAGGGCTTACTTCTCTCATCTTGGACTTTTTCCTCATTCCACCTTCTTTTCCATTTCATCTTATCATCATCGAAACTTCAGCTGGCGATCTTGGCATTCGGATGTGATCTTTTGAGTTTCAGGTCTAGATTTATTCAAACCTTAGCTAAATTCTGTTGATGTACATAATAGTAAAACTGGATTTTTTCCTTTACTACTTCTTCAGCTTATATACTCTTTTTTTTCCCCCTCCCCAATTGTCTTTCTGTATAGCAGATCATTTTCATTGTGTGTTTGTGTAGTGGTGACATACTTTATGGCCCCTAAATCAAATGTAATAGCCCTTTACAATTAATGGGATTTTATTTGCCGCATGTTTATTTAAAAACTCAAATATATATCTGAGTCCTGAGAAACACATTTGAATTCCATTTGCTATAAAAATGTGTAATGTTTTTGGAAAGAACAAGTAATTCTGCTTCTTCGCTCTGGAAATTTTTCAGTGACCTTGGCCATTTGCCATGTAGTTATATGTGTACCTTTTTTTTGCTTAGCACTGTTGATTATAAGAGTGTGTTTGCATTGTTTTTCTGTACTTGACCCATTCTCTTCGGACATATACACATGTTTCCAGGCTCTTCAGTGTCTTATCATTGTGTTTGTGGATTTCTTTCCTTCTAGTATATCTATTACTTTGCTTTTGCTTTCCTATTCCTCCTGCCTTAATCCACAGTCCTTTAACATTTCTTCCTAGATTCTTTAATCAAGGCCTATTTTTTTTATATCTATTTTTGCTCCAGTATTTAATTCCATGTTTATATTTTTGCTTCTACCTGATTTTTCTTTTCCCAATGTTCAGGCCTAAGCTAATGATGATAGTAGAGGAGAGCACTGTTTTTTAGCTTTAGTGTTTTAATCCACGTGGAAGGTTATAGGCTCCTTTACATCAGGCTTAGCATTGTCTTTAGTTCATTGAGTTTTGTTAAGATTGCAAATAAGGTCTATAACGAACATGCTTGTTCCCAGTGCCCCCCTGCCTTCAGTCTTCCGTTAGGAAAGAGGCACTGGGCGTCTAGTTTGTGTCCGCTGTAGCCGTTAACTGGTAGGGGTGAACTTTGTAATTTTTTGTTTTAAAATTTCAGGTTTAACTCACATTATCACTATGGATCTTCATCAAAAGGAAATACAAGGCTTTTTCAGCTTTCCTGTGGACAACCTTAGAGCCTCACCTTTCCTGCTTCAGTATATCCAGGAAGAAGTGAGGAGCGTCAGCAAATACCCCATTGTCCTCAAAAGAGACCCTGTGTAGTTTTTCTCTGGCACCAGATTTCAGTATTGAAAGGCACATCCAATGATCAAATGCTCTTCCCTTAAGTCTCAATGCCTGAGTCATTAAGTCAGATAAGGTCAGCATTTAGGCACAGAGGATAGTATTTTTTAAAGAAATTAAAAATGGATTTCCTTCTAAGTATCTTTAGCGATTTGCTTATATTTTCTAAAATGAAGGTTTTAGGAATTCATTATGTTTTAATCTTCTTGATGTAGCAGACTTCGGCAATGACGCTAATTGATAAGGGTTTTTAAAAAATGTTAAACGAGTGAATGAAATTCTAGCTTGTTTGCTAGTATGGATCATTGTTACAAGAGGAAAAAAATGTGTTGCCAGCACCCAGGTGTTATTTTTTTGATACCTTTTCAGTATTTTCTTATTTTTCCTCCAAATCTAGATTCCAAATTATAGAAATGCAGTCATCGTAGCTAAGTCTCCTGATGCTGCAAAAAGGTAAATAAGCCAGACATTTATACACATCCCTTTTGGGTGTTTCAGAATCCGAGGTCTGTCTTAATATGGCTTGTGAAAACTCATCAGCTCCAGCTTTCCCCCAAATCATTGTCATACCCCAAACCACAGCTTTACCTCTAGTTTCCAAACAACACGAGCATTTCTCGGAATTACTCATTTTTCCCCTGGGAGAAAATGAAGTTCTTCCTTCAAGTTCTCAGGAAAAGGAAAACAGGAAGACTGTGAACGCCTTTGAGACAGTGGTTTTTGAGACCTTTTTGAACAGAGTTCTTCTGAAGATGAGGGACTTCCCTGGCGGTCCAGTGGTTAAGACACCGCGCTTCCACTGCAGGGGGCACGGGTTCGATTCCTGGTTGGGGAACTAAGAGCCAGCATGCCTTGAGGCGCAGCCAAGAAATAGGGGAAAAAACCAAAACAAACTTTTTAAACCCTGAAGATGAGTGTGAGACTGTTAGGCAAAGGGTAGAACCAAAATGATCTAGAATCAGATACCAGCCCACATCCCATCTCGAGTGCCTCTTGAGGCATTTACATTCCGGCCTGGGCCGCACTTCCTGATTTGTAGAAGTAATTCCTTTGCATATCCATAAAAGGTTGAATGGTGTTTTCATTCTGTGGTAACAAAGTGATGAAAAAGCAGCGCTTGGGTTTTGCTTCCCATGAACCTCACCCTTTCCCGTTATCTTCCTCTTAGGGCCCAGTCGTACGCAGAGCGGCTGCGTCTGGGTTTAGCTGTGATCCACGGGGAGGCTCAGTGTGCAGAGCTGGACATGGACGACGGCCGCCATTCTCCCCCGATGGTCAAGAACGCGACCGTCCACCCTGGGCTGGAATTGCCATGTAAGATCAGCTCTGTGGTTTTATTCTATTTGTAAATGGAAGAAAGTTTTGAATAGTATGAATGCCTAGGAGTTAATACCTACGTAGATGCTGTTGTGGTATTTTTAAATAATTGAACGGTATTATGTTGATTTTGCCTTTTGTCAAAGATTTTGTTACACACTTTTGTAGACTAGGTAAGGACAGTTGAGCTAATCTGGGCAGCACTTGGCGTTCAGAGAGTGAAATAATCTTAGCTTTAGTAAAAAAGTTGTATGTGTAGTGGTGTGAAATCTTAAGCTTTTATATTTTGGTAAGATAGGTGATAGCAACCATTGATCACATATCAGGCTTTGGTGATCAGGTAACTTTAGCACTTGATTTAGTGATGTAGCCCTTTGACCTGATACCTGACTTATTTATTTATTTATTTATTTATTTTAAAATTTATTTATTTATTTATTTATTTATTTATGGCTGTGTTGGGTCTTCGTTTCTCTGCGGGGGCTTTCTCTAGTTGCGGCAAGCGGGGGCCACTCTTCATCGCGGTGCGCGGGCCTCTCACTCTCACGGCCTCTCTTGTTGCGGAGCACAGGCTCCAGACGCGCAGGCTCAGTAGTTGTGGCTCACGGGCCCAGTTGCTCCGCGGCATGTGGGATCTTCCCAGACCAGGGCTCGAACCCGTGTCCCCTGCATTGGCAGGCAGATTCTCAACCACTGCGCCACCAGGGAAGCCCCTGACTAATTTATTTTTAATCCAACAGAGTGGAAGCTATTTACTTTGGTGGACTTTTGAGTGACAATAACAAGCATTCTATGCTGGAAGATATATCATGGTTTTTAGAGGAAGGAGAGTAATTCTTTTTAAAATCTGTATCTATTTGCCATGCCTCAGAAAGATACAGACTAATACGGTGGGAATATACTAGCATGGTTACACCGCAGACAGGTTATTTCAGACAGGCTCCTGTCTAAGGTATAAACATTACAGTTTTTTTCCCCATTCTATAAAATTTCCACTGCTCTGTTTTCAACTTTGGAGGTTTTTATTGTAAGAGAAACAAGTAATATACTCTTTAAATTTTTAGTGTCACAGCATTTTTTTTTGTTGTTTGAGATTTTCATAATTAAAGTTCTTGAATAGGGAATACATTCACATATTTCAAAATTCAAAAAGTATAAAATCCTTTAAGGTGAAAAACCTTTCCACCCACCCACCTCCCCCCTCTCCTGCAGCTACTCTGATCTCCAGTGTGGTTGGTTTCCTGTGTATCCATTTAGAGCTTTTATGCAAATACAAGCAGATTCCCTCATTTTCACGTAAACAGTTGTATGTTATACATCGTTCTGCCCTTTGCTTTTTTCATTCATTAGCTCCTTCTCAGTCCATACAGATTTCTGTCTTTACAGTTTCATAGTATACTGTTTTATGGATATGCCATAATTTATTTAACCAGTCCCCTGTTGATGCACTTATTTTTTTTCCCAACCTTTGGGTATAAAAAACAAGGCTCCAATAGTAAAAAACGTCTGTTGGGAATTCCCTGGCGTCCAGTGGTTAGGACTTGGTGCTCTCACTTCTGTGGACCCAGGTCTGATCCCTGGTCGGGGAACTAAGATCCCACAAGCCAAAAATTAAAAAAATAATAATAATAAATTTTAAAATAAAATAAAATAAATAAACATCTCGTGAGTCCTTATTACGTGCCAAGAGCCGTTCTAAGCCCTTTAGTAGATCTTCGAATTTGGTCCTCGCACAATAGCACGCATAGGTGCTCTCGTGATCCCTCATTCTGCCAGTGAGGAAACCGAGACACACGGCCGGGGCTGGTGGCGCCGGGGTTTGGAATGTAGCTGCTGATGCCAGAATCCACACTACTTTGTTTTTTTAGCTTTTTATTTTGAACTGACTGCAGACTTAGAGAAAAGGTGAAAGAACAATACAAAATTCCTCTCTCTACTCTTCATTCAGAGCCCCCAAATTGAACATTTATATGCCTTTTTTTTTTTTTCTGAACCATTGAGGGTGAGTTGCAGTCATAATGCCCCTTTATTGCTAAATACTTGTGTATATTTCCTAAACACAGAGACTGTCTAATATAAGCACGTATGATTATCAGACTCAGGAAAATAATGTTGTTACAATACTGTTATCTAATCTGCAGACCTTATGCACATTTTACCAGCTGTCCCACCAGTGTCCTTCCGAGGAAAAGAAAACAGTTTTTTGGGGCTCAGGACCCAGTATAAGATCACACGTTGCACCAGTTGTCATTTCTCTTTGGTCTCAGTTAATCAGGAGTGACTCCTCTGTTCTTTGTCTCCAGTGACCTTGATACTTCTGAAGAGTGCAGGCCAGTTATTTGTAGAATATCCTTGCGCTGGGGCTTGTTTCTTTCCTCATATTGGGTTGAATCACTTACTACTATGATTTTTGTCAAATGGAGGTTTTTCTAATTCCCCTCCTTCCCCGTCCGTTCAGTCATTTGTATCAGTGCGGATTCGTGGAATCGTGTTTTATTCAGCACATTATACTCCATTGCTACTACTTGTGTTAATGCTGAAATTGTCTCACACTTGGCCAGAGAGAACTCCTTCAGGCTGCCTCCCACGTTCTTTGGACGTGTCCCTATCGTGTGTTGACTCTTCCTTGTTACTTTCCGGTACAACCAGATGTTCCACGTTCATCTCGTACTTTCTTAGCCCTGGGATCAGCATTTCTCCACGGAGCCCCAGTTCCTTCAGTGGGAAGTAGTATTTAGAAACCAAGATTTGGGCTCCAGAGTAGACACACTCAGTCACAGTACGTCATTGCCTCTGATTAACCTCGACTTACATTCTTTCATAAGTGACCGAATGTATTTACGGGATAAAGACCAAGAAATCTGATTATTGGGTCAGAAGTTAAGTTGACAGATATTGCCAAATTGCCACAATATTTTATATGGTGAGATTCTCTTCTGAGAATGTTGCCTTATTACTTATTGTAACAGTGTTGCCATTCCTTCATAGATGGTTGGTATGTTTACATTACAACTTTTACAATCGCCATAGGATCGTTTTCTTTTTTTTTAATTTTAATTTTTTGTACTTTTTTTTTTTTTTTTTTTTTGGCTGAGGCATTCGGAATCTTAGTTCCCCGACCAGTGATTGAACCCACGCCCCCTGCAGTGGAAGTGCCGAGTCCTAACCACTGGACCACCAGGGAAGTCCCCATAAGATCATTTTCTATGATCCCCTTTTATAGATTTAGCCAAGGGAATTCTGAAAAAAATGTTATTTCTTGTATGTGTATTGTATTCAGTACCTTCCACATTAAATGTGCTTTATGTTTATATATCAGTTTTGCTTCTAGTATGTCATAATAGTTTATTCAATAGTAATGAAGATGAAGACATTAGAACAAGGACAAAGGAAAGCAGACATTCACTCTCGGAGTCTGTGTATTTTTAAGAAAGAACTATGTTATCTTCCTGGAACCCATTTTTAAATTTAATTTTATTTTTTAAAGTATTTTTGATGTGGACCATTTTTAAAGTCTTTATTGAATTTGTTACAATATTGCTTCTGTTTTCTGTTTTGGTTTTTTGGCCACGAGGCATGTGGGATCTTAGCTCCCTGACCAGGGGTCGAACCCACACCCCCTGCATCGGCACGTGAAGTCCTAACCACTGGACCTCCAGGGAGGTCCCTGGAACCCATTGTTTTAGAGCGGTAGTTCTCAACCGAGGGGGCTTTTGCTCCCCAGAGCATATTTGGCAGTGTCTGGAGACATTTCTTGGTTGTCTCAACGGGGGGGCATGGGGTGCTACAGGCATCTAGGGAGTAGAGGCCACAGATGCTACTGACCAGTTATCCAGCCCAGAATGTCAGTAGTGCCAAGGTTGAGAAACCCTTTTCTAAAGTAATTTATTAAAAGTGAGGTAGTGTAAATGTTTCTCTTTTATAAGATAGAGTTGATACCTCCCTGATGGCAAGGAATCTAATGAACTTGAAAGGATTGTGTGTCAGTGGTTCCACTAAACAGTGCTCTGTGTTTGCCACAGTGGTGACACTTCAGAGCTTGGAATGCAAAAATGAGAGTGAGTCACCTGCTCTGCCTTGATTTTCCTGGCTTGTTAATTGTACAAGTGAAGGTGTGGCTTTCACCACTAAAGTGAAAACCGACATCGGCTCCCCTTGAGCATTTGTTAAATGTAAGTTTTGACTTGTTTGCATGTAGATAGCATTATGAGCTTGGAAATAATTTCAGTTCTAGTTCTACTGGCAACCGTATTTTATTTCATATATCTCTTTTTAATGTCAGTCTGTTGATAAAGTTTGACATTCCATTGAGTTAGAAATAGACCAAGATGAAAATGGATAAGGAATATCCATCCCTTTTCACTCTATTTTAAGAGAGGAAGGTTTTTTGATTCTGGCAAAACAGTAAAAGAGTGTGTGTGTGTGTGTGTGTGTGTGTGTGTGTAATCTAAAGGATGGTTGTAAAAGCAGCACTATTTTACCTGGAAAATGCTAATTTTAAATGCAAAAGACAATTTCCTACTTCCTTCATAAGAACATTGGAAATCATTTGCTAAATTGACATTTTTACTGCAGTAAGTCGATGTAGTTTTAACAGTGCTTTCTGGCCACAAGTAATGGCGCACAGTTCATTTTATTCTTAAACATACTGGGTTTTGTTTGACAAAGTGGAGAAAGAGAGCAGACTCTTAAACATAGAATAATTTTAGCACCCTCTATTCTTTTTTTTTTTTAATTAATTAATTAATTTATTTATTTATTTTATTTTTGGCTATGTTGGGTCTTCGTTTCTGTGCGAGGGCTTTCTCTAGTTGCGGCAAGCGGGGGCCACTCTTCATCGCGGTGCGCGGGCCTCTCACTCTCACGGCCTCTCTCGTTGCGGAGCACAGGCTCCAGACGCGCAGGCTCAGTAATTGTGGCTCACGGGCCCAGTTGCTCCGTGGTATGTGGGATCTTCCCAGACCAGGGCTCGAACCCGTGTCCCCTGCATTGGCAGGCAGATTCTCAACCACTGCGCCACCAGGGAAGCTCAGCACCCTTTATTCTTGACCTTCAGTACATATATTACTTTTACTGGAAAGTTTGAATCATTAGTGTTTTATTTCCTGGGCAAGCTTTTAGAAATTTGGGGACATTTTTTTAAGGCTGTGAGGTCCTATTCTCTTGATGCTATAATGAAGTCTGCCTCTTTTTTAGTAGCCAGCAAATTATGTATTTAGTTTGTGCCGATCCCAAAGGCAGTTATGAGCTGGGACTGAGCCTTTTTTTTAAGCCTTGATCCTAGCCATGCCTGTTTTTCATTTCAAACTGACAGAAGTTTTTTGGGGAGAGGTAGGCTTACAGAAAAGTCAGCAGGAATACTGTGACATGCATCAAACTAGAGCTGAATTTCTGTTGATGTCTGATGAGGGTTATTGGCTTTCAGTCTTTTTCTTTTTTTACAGAGAAAAATGGTCAAGAAAGGGGCCACATCTCTTTAAGAAGCGGGTAGGTCAACGTAACCACCTACCCACATGGTTTAATTTAAAGACAGAATTTGAGGAAGGCTTTTCTGATGTTGGTGGTTTATTTCCTCCCCCTTTTAGGTGATACTTATACGTATGCAGAGCCTTTTTGACTGCCCAAATTTAACAAATTGCCCTCGTTTCCAGGATGGGAAATCAGGAATTGTCTACTGAAATTTGCCAGTAAAATAGTGCTGAATTTCAACTCGGCTGATTTGCTAGTATACGCAAAGGGACACATGTTCTTCCAGGTTTACAGCGCCTGTAGATAGGAGTCAGCTAAAATGGATTGCTTGCTGATAATTACTAAACTATATAACTACCCTGAATTTATTCTATTCCCGCTCCCCCACTACTAGTTTAGTAAATATTTCAGAATTAAAAAAAGCTTCCCCAAAGAAGTAGAATGTTTAGCCTGTTCTTCTGAAATATTTTTCCCCTCTCAGTTTACTAACCTCCTTTTCAGGGTGAATTCCTATGTCCCTTCTGCATCCTGTAGTTTGCTTTGTACACTGATGGGCCTTTTTCACATATAAATTTTGTAGTGAGATAAGAAGCCTCTACTTTAAGAACCAGTTAAATCAGGAAAAGGTGATGGACTTGTGGTTATTGTCTTCGGCTTCCTAACTTTCAGGAAACCGATTATGTCAGTGGTGTAGTTGTCTGATAATAAGGTTACATTGTCCCAGTAAGGTCGCCTTGGAAGAAAATGAAGTAAAGCCAGCTATTTATCTGGCAGTCTGGCAGCCTTTCCCTGTTTACTTTCTGCAGAGCGGCATTTATTTACATTTCTTTACAAGTGGAATATTTCTGTTTTGAGTGGCACCGTGGTGCTGCTTCTCTGTGCCGGTGAGATCTCTCTTGCTCTGCTCCTCCCTGACTTGAGGCCTGCGCCGCCCAGCGTCCCCTGGCTCTTAGGCACACGGGGCTGCTGAGCCCTTGAAACGTGGCTGGTCCCAACTGAGAATCGCTGCGTGTGGAGAATGCACACCAAATACGAAGACTTAGTATGAAAAAAAAAAAGTAAAACATCTCTAATAAATTTGTATATAGATTATGTATCAAAACAATAATATGTTGGCTATATTGGGTAAAATAAAAATCTATTAATGTCACCTATTTCTTTTTGCTTTCTAATGTGGGTACTAGAAAATGTAAACTTACTTTTATGGCTCGCCTTCCCTGCTGTTGGACGGTGCTGCTCCGGATAACCTGTTTCTGAGAGAGCCCAGGTTGATTGAGGGGAATCTGCACACTTTTTAATTGTCCGCCCTGGCTCTGCCACCACTTCCAGGGAATGGCGTTATGATGACTACATTTACCTAGTGATACATGACTAACAGAGGTCTTGTGATTTGTCTTGCTTTGCTAGTGATGATGGCCAAGGAGAAGCCACCGATCACGGTAGTGGGAGATGTTGGAGGACGCATCGCGATCATTGTGGTAGGTCACAGTCTTCCTTCGTGTGCAGAGATGACATTACTGACTCTTAGTAGGTGTCCACCTTAGGATTGGTGTCCAGTGACGATGATGCATTTAAGTGGACCCATCTAGCCTTTCTCACCCAGGCTCCCCTAGGACAACTAGGAGAAACTTTTAAACAGATGAACCGGGATTATTATAACCTACAGGTGTAAAACGAGCACAGTAGTAGCACCTGTAAGTAAATTCGATTCCATAAATAACCTTTGTCTGAAGGGGTCTGTGTCCTGTCAAACCAGCTGACTTACTCAACCTTAAGCTCGTGGGCAGTGAAGTGAGCTGAAGGTGGGCTGTTCATTCTCACTAACAAGAATGTGTGTCTTGTTCTTTGTTACTTTAACATGATACACGTGCTCCCAGCTCTAAACGCCTCAGCTGGGCCAGAGGACTGGCCCTTTACAATGGCTCACTTTATTTCTCTGTTCCCCTCTATTAACTTTCTCTTGGAAAAAAGTAAATGAGACACTGGCTATGTGGGATTCATCAGAAATTTGAAACAGGGAAAGGAGTCTTGGCAGTCTCCTGAACTCAGGCCGAAATGTCGCGTATGACTGTAGTGAGGCTTTGCTGCTCTTTCCACGGACAGGCATGCACGTTACAAGGCCACGCGGTTCCAAATGGACGTTCAGTCTTTGACCCGGGCAGATAGCTCTGATTTTCCATTAGACATCCTCTGAAGCAAAGTGCAGAGAGGTGTGTGTTTATAGATGGGGATGGAGGGAACTTAGCACTAACACTGGTCTCTTCTCAGGATGACATCATTGATGATGTGGAAAGTTTTGTTGCTGCTGCGGAGATCCTGAAAGAGAGAGGCGCTTATAAGATCTACGTCATGGCCACTCACGGCATCCTGTCTGCGGAGGCCCCCCGTCTGATTGAGGAGTCCTCCATCGACGAGGTCTGTCTGCTCTTTTTTTTTGAAGTCTTTAATTTTTTATTTTATATACAGAGATCCATTGTTTCTGCGTAAGGTAGATATCCTGGACGACCCATTCAAGGAAGTTGAGTCACAATTTGCTGCTCTGTTTTCCGTGAATAGTTAAATGGCTCATTCAGTTTTTTTTTCTTTTGAAATTTTCTTTTTTTATTTTATTTTAATTAATTTATTTATTTTTGGTTGCATTGGGTCTTCGTCACTGCACACGGACTTTCTCTAGTTGTGGCGAGCAGGGGCTGCTCTTCGTTGCTGTGCACGGGCTTCTCATTGCGGTGGCTTCTCTTTGTTGTGGAGCACGGGCTCTAGGCACGCAGGCTTCAGTAGCTGTGGCTCGCGGGCTCAGTAGTTGTGGCTTGTGTGCTCTAGAGCGCAGGCTCAGTAGTTGTGACGTGTGGGCTGAGTTGCTCCACGGCATGTGGCATCTTCCCGGACCAGGGCTCGAACCCGTGTCCCCTGCATTGGCAGGCGGATTCTTAACCACTGCGCCACCAGGGAAGCCCCTCAGTCAGTATTGCTTACTCCCTCTCGAGAGGACTGTGAGATCGTGCTTTGGGTGGCTAGTGGTCTGTTGGGGCAGATGTATAGTTAGGAATATATGTCTATTTTCATAAAGATTTGCTCTGTGTACTTCAGTATAATTTGTATTTCAATATGATTTGATACCATAGTAGCGTTTCTCTCAAGACTTGAATTCTTCCTTGATAATAGGAAGGTTTCCCGCAGTGCTGGGGCTCACCCTGTCATTTCTGCATACGTAGACGTGACCTTCCTAAGCTTCTGTTATGAATCATGTAAACTTTGCCCTGTGTAAAGTCGGGTTCTTTTGTAAGAACTGTACTGAGTGGAATAAGGTTTTATAGTTTGGGCCTTGGTCTGTGGGTACCACACGTTAGGTAAACTTTTCTGAGTGACCACGTTGGGCCGCACACATCAGTAACAGCGTTTCTTTTCCATTACTGCAACGACCAGGTGGTGGTGACGAATACTGTCCCTCACGAGGTCCAGAAGCTGCAGTGTCCCAAGATTAAGACTGTGGACATCAGTCTGATTCTTTCTGAAGCGATTCGGAGAATCCACAACGGGGAGTCCATGGCGTACCTTTTCCGAAACATCACAGTGGACGACTAGCTTTCCCGGTTGCCTTGTCCCTGGAACTCCCAAGGAAAACATGTGAAAAGCAGTGCCAACCATTATGTACACAGCATTTCCTTTCAAGGGAGGCAGATGGTCTCTCTTGCCAAGTTTGGTAGGTAGGAGGCATTAAGATGGTCAAGGGGAAGACAGAGATCACGGGTTCATGGCCTCAACTGTCTGCCGTCGCCATCCTGTTCCTTAAAAAAAAGTTAGACACCTTCCTGAAGAGGATCTGAAAATCTTGTTGATATTGAAAGGGAGTGAAAGGGAGATCAAGTCCTAACTCTCTAACGTTCATTCAGTTGTTTCCAGCGCAGGGAAACGTCCGTGTTAATGTTGAACTTGGTTAGGGGAGCTGAGCACCCGGCACTGTTCCTATTCCAGTTGTCCTCTCGCCAGTCAACTTCGTGCACATCTTTTACAGAGAATCATATTTTTCTTTGAGAAACTCCTTGCCAGCAGCCAGCGAACAATGAAGCATTTGTGGCGTTACTCCTAGCGAGGACATCAGATTAAAAAATCACATCCTAACTCTGGATCTCCGAGTTGCTCTTAAATTGCAAATAAAAGAATTTTCTGTCTTGCTAGTGTCTTCACTACATTGCAGAGCTGCCCACTCTCCTGCCTTCTGTCCAGACTCTGCAGAAGCTGGTGCCTTGAACGCAGGGTGGTCCAGGTCCATGGCTCCTGGACATAAGTCTCCCTCTGCAGGTTCCATTCCCTTCCCTTCACATTCCGTGACGTTAAATTCTTGTTGAATAATATATTTTCAACCTAAATTAAAAAACAAAAACAAAAAAACGTAACTGTACTTTTCCCTGCATGACAGGTGACACTTAGGTTGGTTGCATTACTTAGGACTGCACTTGATCATTCTGCCACCATTTTAAATTACATAATCACGATTCTAGTTGATACCTTATTTGTCGGGCAGGCCTTGCCGCAAATGCAGTGTAGACTTTTTATACCTTTTAGTCTGATCCAAGTCAGGACTGAATGAAACAGGCAGGAGGAGTGTCTGCCCGGAAATGAACTGTAGTCTCTCATTGGTTCTCATAGCTTCTAAGAGATAATAAAGGGCAATTCGCTTATTTGTACAATTGTATTTCTCTGCAGGGAGGTTTCCTGGACATTTTTCCCCCTTTCCCAATGACTAGGAAAGTTCCCAGCCCGCCATCAAGACTTGAGCACATTTGCTTTTTCAAGCACACAAAGAAGTTGCCTTTTGTTAATAGTCCAAGTAGGGGAATTCTGAGGAAAGAACTTAATTATCAAATAATTAGCATGGTTGTAGAGGAAGAGCCGCGGACTGTTACTCAGGAGACTGGTTCTGTCCTGGAGGTCGGTCAGATGACCAGTCCTTTCTGGCCCTCTGTCATCGGTTGTGGAAGGGGAGGTTAGGAATTGAAAGCTAAGGTCCTTTTCAACCCCAAATTCCATTTATACCTGCGGTTAATGTTTTCTTTCCTGTGTCTCTAAAAGAGATTTTAAATGTACTTATTTGTCAAAAGCGTTTAGGAGAATATATCTCCTGGGATTAGAATTGGAGTATATTAGAATAAGCTCTTTGCATTGGCGTTTAGTGAGTCCTAGTGTGTGCCTGGCATGATAGCAAGTCTCAGGGACATGAAAATGGAAACGTGAGGACTTGGGAGCCGATGTTCTGGCCGTAGCTAGTGTAGTAGTAGCAGTCACATTCAGTAGAAAGTCACTGAACTTAGAATGGTTAAGCCCACACACCACACCACAGCCTCCAGTACAGCTGATGCTCAGTCCTAAGGCTTCAACTTCAACTTTGTGATCTGGCCTTAACGTTTTCTTTTTTTTTTTTTAAGATTTTTTTTGATGTGGACTATTTTTTTTTTTAAGTCTTTATTGAATTTGTTACAGTATTGATTCTGTTTTATGTTTTGGTTTTTTGGCCTTGAGGTATGTGGGGTCTTAGCTCCCTGACCAGGGATCGAACCCGCACCCCCTGCATTGGAAGGCGGAGTCTTAACCACTGGACTGCCAGGGAAACCCCCAGCCTTACGTTTTCTAATGTAAGAGTGTAAGTGCACAGAAGACTACAGAGAATTTCTTCTTTTGATGATCTCAACAACCACCTGAAGGCCTACTGTGTGTCAGGCTCTGGGTGACAAAAATGAACAAAAATCCTTGGGTGTTACCCTCAGGGAGGTTTTAGACTCGTGTCTAAAACTCCATTTCCAGGAAACACTGCTTTTATTGGAGGGGGAGGGAGTGAAAAATGAAGGGTTTCAATTTTACCAGTTCAGACTAAACTAAAAATTTGAATTTGGAAAGTAGTTAAAATAATACATAGTATAGATGCAGTTACAAGTTTTCTTTAGCTTCCTGAATATAAACACTGAAAATTGTTACCTGTTTTCTGGGAGAATCTAGTATGGGGAAGTCAAGCCTCAATTGCTGAGGGCATCAGATTCCTCTGGTCCTGTCTAATCAGTCCTGCCTTGTAACCAGGGGAGATGCTGGCGCTTGACCAGATGTCTGTTTTGAGATAAATGAGGCCAGGGCGGCGCAGAGAAGGTCTATCAGCTTGTGGCTAACTGGAACCGCCTGGGTAGTGAGTGGTCTTTTTCCAGGTTACCTTCCCTTCTGATTGAGCAGAATGATATGGAAACTGTTCCCAAGGGGCCAAGGTCTCAGGACTGCGTCTCTTAGATCTGTGCCACCGCCCTGCGAAGGGAACAACTAAAACACACAAAACATAGTGGCCATGAGGCCTCTTAAATCTTCCCACTGTTGTGGCCCCCACAGGAGAGTAAATCAGCTGGAATCTAGGTGAACCTTAAGGGGTCTCCACCCCTCCCCCGCCCCTCCCCGCGCCAAAACGGATGTGTTTCCTGGTAGGAATGCCTCGGCACAGCCCTTATAGTGCCGTTTGGGAGCGTTTACTGAGAACAAAAATTGGTGGCACCTTGGGGTGTGGCCAGGGCTTCCTGACCCACTAGGACTGGCTGTCTTTGGGGGTCGGGGGTGGCTTCTAGAACGGGCAGGTCTCCGCGCTAAGGCCGGCTCTCAGCGGGGCGTGTTCTTGCGCGGAATCCCGGGGGCGCGCGGGGGGGGCTCCCACAACCGGGCAGCGAACGGGGCCGCGCACCCAGTTCCAAACGTCCGCCAGCCGCCAGGGCAGGGCACTCCAGGGCTCGAGCTCGGAGACCGAAGATCGGACGGTGGCGGGCTGACGGCGGAGGCTCGGCGGTGCCCGGACCCCGGTTTCCCGGGAGCGAAGAGCGGGAAGCCCGAGGGCCAGGCGCTTCCTCTCCGTCCTCCAGGCGGGCTCCAGACTGCGACTGCTGCCCGGCGCGGCGGGACCCAGGGGCGGGGGTGCCCCGGGGCCTCGCAGGGGCCCGGAAAGGCCTCAGAAGCGCGACAAGCCGTGAGGGGGGCAGGGCCGCCGGAGAAGGCGCACGATGCCGCCCACGACGGCGGCCCCCTCGGTCTCCCTCCGGGAGCTGGCCGACCTCGCCATCGGTACCCCGGAGGTGGGCGCCGTCAACTTCACGGCCCTGCACACGCTCATCGTGGCCATGCTCAAGAATCTCAACCTGCAGGATACTCGGATCGACTTCCCGTCCCCGATGCTCGAGCAGAGTCGCTTGTTCGAGTCCCCGCGGCTCTCAAGCGGTAGGGCGCAGCCGCAGGCGCTGGAGAGCCAGGTGAAGGACCTGGGCGGGCAGGTCCAGGACCTCAGCCTGCAGCTCACGACCATGGGGAGCCAGGTGCAGGCCATCGTGGCGCACGTGGAGCACTTCCCCTCCCAGGCCGGAGGGCTGGACGCCCGGGACTGGCTGGAAGTGAAGGACCTGCCCTTGCTTATGCAGGGGAAGGCGCAAGTAGGGTCGACGGTAGTCCGGAAGGACGGCGAGCTGGTCCCCCAGGTGGGCGCGCAGGCTGTCCGCCCCTCCCCCCGCCCCGGCCGCTCTGCAGCGCCCCCTGGAGCTGAGCCCCGGAGGCGCACCTGGGGGAGGAGGCCGGAGCCGGGAGGCGTGGCGGGGCCCAGGCCTGCTTGCGGCTTGGGCCCACGCGGCGCGGCCCGTGCTCTACGTTTCAGAGCATGGAGCTGCTCCAGGACATCATGGAAGACGTGAAAATACTGAAGGAAGCCCAGCAAAAGGCGAAGGAGCAACCCGAGTTGCACCCGGAGGTGAGGGCGGCCGGGACCCCACCTTGGGGAACTGAGTGGCCCCTTCCCGGGCAGCCTTCTTCGTCCCCTCTGTTTACACGGGGGCTCACCCACCACTTGTCAGACACCCAGGCATCCTGACCGACCCAGAGAGGGGCTGACAACTTCTCAATATTCTTTGAGCGAATTTCCTTTAAACTAGAGTAAAGAAGGAAGGTGGTGGGTGTTGAGAGACAAAGCTTGGTCCAAGAAGAGGGGGACTGGAACGGAGAGGGTTACGGGTCACCACCACCATCCCCCTACCTGCAGCCCCCCAGGCAGCCCCACTCTCACTTGGATCTTTGCTCCCTGGGAGAGAGAAGCACAAATCCCTCAGCGTAAGCATTTTGCAGTGAACAGCAGAGACCGGAAGTATGCCAGTTCCAGGAGATACTAGGCAGTGCTCCTGTTTCAGGCCCATATGAGGCCGGAGTAGGGGATTAGAGCTGGGGAAAAAGGAGGAGCAATTAGGAGGAAGCCCAGGGAGAGGCTGAGAAGAGAGACTTGAGAGAGAAGAAAAGCTCAAAGGAGGAGGCGGCCGAGACCCTGGAGGAGACTCACCCACGGATGCCACGTGCCCACCTCATCCCAGGCCTCCAGCCCCCAGCAGGACTCATTTTTGCTCTGGGAAGCTTTTCTTTTTAAAGTGTGGTGTTTTTAGGTTTGGGGCTGTCTTCGGTTAGACTAAAGGCTTGTTTTACCTTTAGATTCGTAGATTCTGGAGGTTTGCAGAAGTTATAAGGAGCCACTTAAATGGTAGCAATTTGCTTTGGTTCTTTTGAGGTGCTTTTCTCTTTAAGCAACACAGTCGTTCAGATGCCCTTGAAGTACCCAGTCATCTTTGTCCTTGAGAGGCGAGGTTAGCCTCCTCGAGCAGTGCTGGAATGTCTCACTAGTGGGTTGTGTGAAATGCATCCCAGGACCACAGAAAGGTTCCCATTCCTGCATTGTTTTTGCTTGTGGCACGCTGTCCCCGGGTACCACCTACCACACTCGCTTCCCTTCCTCTTGTTGGCTGGGAAGAGAACGGGGAGCCTGGCTTACCAGCCTTCTCTTTACCCTCGGCTTCTCTCAGACCCACATACTTCCTTTCCTCTTCTGCCTTGTGAGAGAGAGAGTGTGTGTGTGTGTGTGTGCACGCACGTGTAGGGGCCACAGGAGGGGCTGCTTTGATCCTCAATCTCTGCACTCTTCTTCCAGAAACTCCTCCGACGGATTGACGAACTGGAGAAGCTGATTAGAGAAAGGGACGAATTCCTGGTAATCTCAGCCAGTTCTGTGGGAAAGGGCCCTCAGGGGCCCCAGGGGGCAGGATGGTTGCCCGCAGCCCGGCCCCCTTTCTCGGGGCTCATCCAGACTCTCACCCCAGGTGTCTGCATCCTTCCAGGGTGGGGTGCTGTATGACCTCTGCCTCTTGGGGTGCCCCCCCTGGAATGAGGGAACATTCTTTCCCTCCTTGCTCAGTTGTCCATCCAGGGCCCACATGGGACAGGAAACCAGCCACTCAGGACTTACTGAGTGGCTTTTCCTCGGGGCTTTGGACCCACCCAATCCTGTTACTTCTGTTCTGTTCCTAAAGCTTCCTGGGATTAAACTCGGTGTGTGTGTGTGTGTGTGTGTGTGTGTGTGTGTGTTGTATTGTATGTTGTGTGTGTTTGGTGTGTGTGTGTGCACGCATACGTGTTGTCTTTCACTGTCAGGAAACAATGAGCTGGAAGCTCAGTGTGATGCCTGCTGCAGAAGAAGCCACCATGGTCACCTGGGAAGAGCTGGAGCAGGCGATTACTGACGGCTGGAAGGCCTCACAAATGGTGAACAGAGACGGGGGTGGGGTGGGGTGGGGGGCTTGGGCGCGGTCTTCGGTGGGGCCCCCGAACCTTTCCCTTTTTACTGCTGTGCAGTATTCCATTCTGTGGATGTTTATAATTTATTTCACAAGTTTTCTATTATGGATATTTTTTATGTTTTTCCCCAGTCTTATAACAAACCATGCTCTAATGTGACACTCACACAAGTGAAGGTACTCATAGGGTAGATTCCTAGAAACAGAACGCGCATTTGTGATTTGGCTAGCTTTTGCCAAATTACCTTTTGTGGGCAGGGTTCCGGTTTGGACCCCCACCAGCAATGTAGGAGAGAACTTGTTTCTCAGTATCCCGCCAACGCTGTCTGTTGGTACCCACTTTTTTTAGCTTGGCCGATCGATTAGATAGAAAACAGTACCAGAGCATAGTTTTGATTTGCTTTCATAGCTTTTCAGAGTTCCTTTAGAGTCTGTCCTGAAATGCACGAGTCCCTTCACTATTAGTGGACAAAGGTGACCAACCCTGGAAATAAAACCTCTTCAGGAAGCCTTTTGCTGATGGTGACTTGTACCCACGGGTGCGGGCATCTGTGCCAAGGCAGTGCACAGGATAACCAGGCTAAGCTTTCTTTGTCTGAATAAAGTGGGTATTTTCAAACGGCCCTCGATGACAAGGATCAGCGGCCCTTTGGCCTTGACGTTCCTCTTCCCTTGGCTTTGTGTATCTGGGTCACTCAAAAAGGGTCACATGGGGGCAAGAGAGCGAAGAACACTTTGGCACCACCAAGTGGCCATCTGGGGTTCGCCAAATATTATCTGGGTACAAAAGGCACCCTTCTGGTCTCCCAGACTGCTTTCTGAGTTTGGGGCCCTTCTTCAGAGGAAAGCAGCATCAGAGAGAGTTGGAAGAAGAGCCTGCAAACAAAGAGAGTGGCCTAGGAAAAGGTGGCCTCTGCTTTCACTGTTATATTGTTTTAAGCCAAAGCTTTTTTACACTTACCCACATGTCACTGTCCTATGTTTTGAGTGAGCAACACATTTCCTCGGGGTGCCACTGGAAGACACCTGCAAGACCTAAAAATAAGCCCCAACAGAAGCAACTCTAGACATTTTTACTTCTCCAGAGGTAAGAAAGTGTCAGGGGTCTGACAGTTGCTCATAATCATGAACGACCCCAGAAGCAGATGAGAATTAGTATAAATATTAATTTTTGAGAAGCAAGAGAGCAAGTAATGACAAGTGCAGGCCTGCATAGACCATAATGAAGGCAGTGGAAGGAGAGTTTCACTATCTCAAGTTGGGAAAATACAACACACTTGAGCCCAATGTTTTTTTGCGTTGTTGGTGGTAACTCTAAGGCAATTGTGAGGTGCATCATCTGCCTGCGTCATGAGTAGAGAGCCAGGGTGGAAGGGAGGATGTGAGTCCGGGGTTGGGGAGTGTGATGAGTATGGAAAAGTAAATTCCATGTTTGGAGAACCAGACATGAGGAAGGAGGCTGCAGCTATCCACGTAGCAGCTACCGTTAAAGGAGCTCAGAACTAACATGGAAGATGCCCATCCCAGGACTTGGGTGTGAAAGGACACTGACCACTTGTTTCCAAGGGCGTGTTCTGATGGCCGAGAGGGCAGTTCTTTGCAGTTTTCTTCATTACCCAGAGGTGATGATGACGTTGCTTCTACTTCTCCTCTTTCTCCTCCTCCTCCTGGTACTTCTCCTTCTAATGGTCAGCAAGGATGAAAGACTTACCATAATCAGGAAAACCCAATCCTAGCATTGTAGTCAAAACTTGCTCAAGGGAGGAAAAAGCTTCCTCAATTCCCTGTGATCAAGGTAATGAGTCTGGGGTGCCAGCTAGATCCGTGGCAATGGTCTTTTAACAATCGGAGGATCTTCCAGTGGCCATGGTACTAGGTCCGTGGACCTTGAGGATAGATGCTGTCTTGCAGAAACAGCGTGTCCAAAGTAAAGGACATTTCTTCTTCAAAGCTTTGTGGCCTGACAGGTTAAACAAAGTAGAAAGCAAAAATTAAAACCTATCTGCAGGCCTCCACCGAGGGAAAGGCGGGTGACTGCCTGTTAGGTTGTGGTCACCCTTTGGATATCTTCTGCTTTGGGACCCAAGGAATAGTGGAGCAATTGAGAAAGGGGCTTCACGAGATTGAACATGACTTCAGCTAACTGCAGCCCCATCTTCCTCTTCAAAGTGAACGCGCACTGGGTCAGCACCCCTCCTGGCACCAGGACACACACACCGGCACTCGCTACTGTGCTCTCCGTGGCCACGGCTACCCAGTCCATGGACGGGGCCTCACGTGCCTCCGGGTGCGAAAAGAAAAGTCCCCTTTAGGCAACTACGGGCCTCCTGGATCATGTTTTTAAATCCATTCTGCTGATCTCTGCCTTCTGATTGGAGTGTTTAATTACTGATAGAGTTCACAACTTCCATTTTGCTATTTGTTTTCTGTATGTCTTATGTCTTTTCTGTTTCTCTGTTATTGTCTTCTTTTGTGTTAAATAAATGTATCCTAGTGTACCATTTTAATTCCCTGTATCTTTTACTGTATATTTTTTGAGGTTTGTTTTGCTTTTTTTTTGGCTGCCTTGGGTCTTCGTTGCTGCACGAGGGCTTTCTCTAGTTGCGGCGAGCAGGGGCTACTCTTTGTTGCGGTGCACGGGCTTCTCATTGCGGTGGCTTCTCTTGTTGCGGAGCATGGGCTCTAGGTGCGTGGGCTTCAGTAGTTGTGGCGTGCAGGCTCAGTAGTTGTGGCTCACAGGCTCTAGAGCGCAGGCTCAGTAGTTGTGGCACACGGGCTTAGTTGCTCCGCAGCATGTGGGATCTTCCCGGACCAGGGCTCGAACCCGTGAACCCGTGTCCCCTGCATTGGCAGGCAGATTCTTAACCACTGCGCCACCAGGGAAGTCCCTTGAGTTATTTCCTTAGTGGATCCATAGCCATGTTCAGTGTAGGGCTGATTATCCTCCACTTCCGACGCAGCACCTTTCTGAGTCCTTTGCCCCCTGAATTACAGGTTTCTCCAAACTGGCCTGTAGAAACAGGCACTGTTCCCAGCCCCACAAGAGTCTGGGTGCTGTTCCCTCTAGCTTTGAAGATGGTTCTTTTCCCAATCTGGGTAGTTTCGTCACATGTATGTGCTGGTCCTTTCTGTGCTGAATACCCGAGGGGGAACCCTCTGGGAATCTGCTTTGTTGTCTTTACATGCTTGTGCTTTCTTCCCAATCCTATGTTCTTTGAGCTCTCGCTGCCTCAGTCTCCCTGAATGCTTATCTCTGTCTCTCACACAGGGAGTCTGCTGGGCCCCACTTCAGTCCCCCATCCCTGCATTGCAGCCTGGGAACCATCCAGCCAGTAAGCCGAGGCAACAGTAGGGCTCCCATATTTTGCTTCCCAATCTTTCAGGGATTGCTAGCCTTCATCAGCTGATACCCAATGTCTAGAAAACCACTGTTTCATAGTTGTTGCTTTTTGGTTTTTTGTTTTTGGTTGTTATAGACCGGAACATAAATCTAGTCCCTATTACTCCATTTGGGCTGGAAATGGGAATAATCCATCATCCTTTTTTTTAACAGCGTCTTAATTTTCTACAGTATGGTTGTGCCATGAATATACCCCTATTGATAATCTATTTTCATAAATAATGCCACAGACTCTGTCTTTGCACATATATCTTGGTGCATTCTTTTGTGAGAGTCCATACAGAAAATTCCCATCTATGGAATTTCTGGATTTGTGCTTTGCATTTTAAATACATGGTATACTTTCCCTGCAGTGTACACTCTACCACCAGCAATGGGTCAGTGATGGGGTAGACTTTATATTGTAAACTCAATAAATTATTCATGTCCTTTATTTGTAGACTCAGCGAGAGTCCGAGTTGACCACTGGTATTTTGCAGGTTTTCCCCTGCCTTTTATTGGGGAAATTACATATTATGATGCCATTTACAAATGTGCAGATTCTCAGAAATCTGGAGAACTATCCTTCAAGAATGTCAGAGTTGGTCTTTGTGTCCAGTTTAGTTTTGTGAGGGTATTTTTTTCCAAGGTCTCTAAATCGTCTTAGATACCCCAGACTTCCTTCCCTCCAACTCTTACAAGGAGTACTTTTTACTTGGAGTCACTGATTTCTTTCTTCCTCTTCCACCAGGTCTCAGAGTCATCAACAGGGCTTCCTAGGCGCAAAGGGCAGGGTTCCATAACATCAAATGATAAAATTCCAAGTGGAGCCTCCACCAAGCATCCAAGTACTGACGAGGCTATAGAGTCTGCCAGTGGTTTTAGCACAGATAAGACCTTCTCGGGAACCAGTGGCATAGGATACTCCTCTGAAGGGGTTACTGGCAGGGAACGAAGCAAAGGTGCGTCTGCTACTGGGTTTCCTGGTAGAGAACAGCGCTCAAGGGCCCGTGAAGAAGCTGGCCTAACCAAACCCCATCCCCAGTTGAGAGCAGAGTCAGATCGTCGCCGGGCTAGAGAGCAGCACGGCTTAGCACATCTACGCAGAGATGAACGAGATGCACACCTTGGCCCAGTTTATCAGGACGTATCCTCCGCCACCTTGCCTAGAGATCGGCATGGTCATGTGTCCCCAGATCAGCATGGGGGAGTGCACATTAGCCAGGGTCAAATCTATGCATGGCCAGATCAACATGGATTAGGACCACTTGGCATGGATCAGCCTGCATTGCTACAACCTAGCACTTATGTACATGGTGTGGTACCCCTCACTGTGGGTCAGCTTGGAGTGATGCCACCTGGCATGGATGAGCAGGAATTGGTACTAGCTGGCATGGCTCAGAGTGATGCAGTGCCACCATTGGTATCTGGCAGAGATCAGCAAGGATTGGAACTACCTAGTACAGACCAGCCTGGTATGGTTCCACTTAGCGCACATCAGCATGATGTGATACTTCCTGGCATAGACCAACATGGTATAAAACAGGCTGGCATGGACGAGAGTGGTATGGAACCGCTTGGCACTGATCAGCATGGATTGGTACCTCTTGGTGGAGATCAGCATGGATTTGTAATATTTCGCACGGATCCGCAGGGCTTGCTGTCACCTGGGTTGATGCAAGTTGCTGCAGATCAGCAAGGTTTTGTACAGCCCGGTTTGGGGATATCTGGCTTCATACAACCTGGCACAGAGCAGCATGATATAATCCAGCCCAGTGCAGGTCAGCCTGCTTTGGTCCAACCCAGTATAGGTCAGCCTGGTTTGGTGCAGCCTGGTGCAGGTCAGCCTGGTGCAGGTCAGCCTGTTTTGGTGCAGCCTGGCGCTGCAGGTCAGCCTGATTTGGTGCAACCTGGTGCTGCAGGTCAGCCTGGTTTGGTGCAGCCTGGTTTGGTGCAACCTGGTGCTGCAGGTCAGCCTGGTTTGGTGCAGCCTGGTGCAGGTCAGCCTGGTTTGGTGCAGCCTGATGCTGCAGGTCAGCCTGGTTTGGTGCAACCTGGTGCTGCAGGTCAGCCTGGTTTGGTGCAGCCTGGTTTGGTGCAGCCTGGTTTGGTGCAACCTGGTGCTGCAGGTCAGCCTGGTTTGGTGCAGCCTGGTGCTGGTCAGCCTGCCTCGGTCCAACCCGGTGCAGGTCACCCTGGTTTGGTCCAGCCTGGAATGTATCAGCGAGGTTTGGTCCCGTCTGGTGCACGTCACCCTGGTTTCGTGCAGCCTGGAATGTATCAGCGAGGTTTTGTGCAACCTGGAATGTATCAGCGAGGTTTCGTGCAGCCCGGTGCAGGTCAGCCTGGCTTGGTGCAGCCTGGTGCAGGTCCACATGGCTTTTTTCAACCTGGTGTATCTACGCCTGGCTTGATTCCACCTGGTACATATCCACCTGGTCTGGTACAGCCTGGTGCCTATCCACGTGGTTTCATGCAGCCTCGTGCCGATCAGCGTGGTTTGGTTCAACCTGTAATAGATCAGCATTGGTTGAGGCAATCTGGTACAGATCGAGGCTTGATACCACCAGGCCCAGAGCTTCATGGCTTTCCAACATACCATGCAGACCCTCGAAGTTTTATATCACCACGCCCATACCAGCATGGTGTGGCACCTCCTGGCAGAGATCAATATGGTCGGGGGTCACCACTCGTAGCCAGTCAAGGTTTGGCATCACCAGGTATAGACCGAGAAGGTTTAGTACCACGAGAGACTTATCAACAAGGTTTGATGCGTCCTGGCCCAGACCAGCATGGCCCAAAACCATTACGCACGAATGTGGGATCTGCACGCCAGGATCAACAGCATTTGGAAACACCAGAGCAGCATGACCGGGCACATTCTGTCCCAGACTCCCATGGCCCAGGGTACCAAGATGTAGATCAGTATGTCGAGGTAGGTTTGGATCCAAATGAAATACGTGACTCAATCCGACCTGGAGTTTCTGTTCAGACTTCACCAAGCCAAGACGCCCCCTTTCTCAGGAACACACACTCCCTTGGCTGTTTACACCGAGGCTCATCAGAAAGGAGTGATGTTCAGGGTGAGAAACGTGATTCACTGGATAAATTGGCTCCTAGCTTCCCCACGGCAGTGGAAACATTTCATCTGATGGGAGAGCTTATCGGCCTCTACGTGGAGCTTAAGGAGAACATAAAGGATCTGGAGGATGAACAAGCTGGCCAAACAGACTTGGAGAAGATCCAGTACCTGCTGGCACTGATGGGTGGGTGCTGCGTGCCCAGAGGAGAGGCTGCTGTCCTCCTCCTCGCTTGGTTTCATCCTTCTCTCTCCCTGGGCCTGCCTGAGGCCCTGAAAACAGCATTTCCATTCTTAGCCATTCTGGGTTCTCCCATAGCCTTCAGGGTCCAAGAGATGGGATTAAACTGGTAGGAGTGCAGGAGCTTCAGGAGAGGAGTGAGGCAGGTTCTTATGCCTTTGCCAGACTCTCTGGAAAGCAGCTGGGAAGATGTTGGGATGAAGGGAAAATGATTTCATGGGGTTGGGCGGGGAGAGAGAATGTTGAAAAATTTAACCTTTGCACATTCACAATTCTAGCCCCAGAGAATAATTAAGATTTTAGAGTTGGGTGGAAATTGTGGGTAAGTGGTCCCACAGCCCTTTAGGATATTAAGCATTAGGTGGACTCTTTAGAGCTAAGGACGCTTATCCCCTAAAAGGACACTCCTTTCTTCCCATCCCCTCTCTCCAGCCCCCAGGAAAGGCAGATAAATGATATGTGTTGTTCTTGATTGTGAGGGCTAGGATTGGGAGGCCATGGGGAATCTTACGCTTCTGACTCTAAGGCCTCGATTCTCCATAGTCAAGAAGTCCATACCCACTGACCTGCAGGAACAGCTGAAGACCTTAAAGGCCTTGACCAAAGAAGTTCAGCAGGAAAAAGCAAAAGTAAGTAAGGGAGGGTCCGCCTACTTGGCCTTCAAGTGCCAATAATCCCTTTCATTTGCATTTGGATAGATTACACAGTCCTTTCACTTCCATTATTATCTCCCTGGATCTGTACAGTCCCCTCAGATGGGAAACACACCTCAGGTATCCACGTGTTTATCTCCTGGATCTAAAACCTGATATTCAAAGCTATTAAGATTCAGTTGGGCCAACAAGGAGGCCTGAGCTCCTTTCATTACATGTGACCATTTCCAATCAAAGCCACTGTCACTGGAGCAGCCTTGGAGCCAAGTTCGTGGGACTGTCTGGGACCAGCGGTCATGGCGAGGGGCTGCTAGGTCTTCAGTCATTCTTTTAATGCTAGCTACCTACATCCATGGGATGGATGGATGGGTGGATGTTAGGAAGGGACCTTGGGCTTTGCCAGAGGGTTGGATAGGATTAGGGAATGGGGGGGACTCCCTGGTGGTCCAGTGGTTAGGCGCTTTCACTGCCAGAGGTCCGGGTTCAATCCCTGGTCCGGGAACTGAGATTCCCACAAGCTGCGTGGTGGGAATTTTTTTTTTTTAAAGGATTAGGGTATGGGCAAGGGGCTTGCTGGGGCTGCAGAGGTACGTTCAGAAAGCAGAGATCTCAAGCCTGCCTGACCCTCCTCTTCCATTGGATTTGTAGCTGGAGAAGATGAACAGGATCCTGGAGGGTGAGGGGGAGCAAGAAACAGGAAAGGAGGTGAAAGCTGGCCAGCTGAGCCTGCAGCTGGGAATCCTCAGGTAAAATCCCCTGCCAAATGCAACTTCTGTCCTGGCACCACATGTTCTCAGCCAAGGAGGTGATAGAAGCCTTTGGTTCACTCATCCCTGAACTGACCACTCTCTTTGACCCGCATTGTGTCTGCTCTTCAGGTTGTCTGTATCTAGTTCAAGTTGCTAGTGGAAGTTTCCCAGGTTCTTAAAACAGCTCAGCACCAGGGCTTAGAAGAACCAAAAAAAAAAAAAAAAGCCTCTTAGAGTCTGTCCCCAGTTGGAGGCTTCGGAGCATTTGCTAGAGCCCCTCGTCTCTGTGCAGTGCCGGGCCTCACCCCCTAGAAGCCTCTCAGGCCTGCACACTGGGCACCCACCTCCACGACAGGCGGGGCCTTGGACCCCTTGGACAGAGCTGGAGGGGGACGTGAAAGAGCCCCGTCTGCCGCCTCCATCCCTGACGGCCGGGGCTCAGCACTGGTGGGCCCAGGCCCTTGGGCCGGTGCTGGGGCCGGACCATCTCTCGTGCATGCAGAGTCACCGTGGCTGACATCGAGAAGGAGCTGGCGGAGCTGAGGGAGAGTCAGGAACGGGGCAAGGTCAGCATGGAACGTTCGGTCTCCGAAGCCTCCCTTTACCTGCAGGATCAGGTGAGGATTCCACACTCTGCAGCCACAGGGACTAGGGCCCTTCGGAGAGTTGGCTGTGGACATTGGGGATACTAGACACTTATCTGATATATAATTTGCAGATATTTTCTCCTGTTCTGTGGGTTGTCTTTTCACTCTCTTGAAAGTGTCTGCCTTTACATCTTTTTTTTTTTTTTTTAATTATTTATTTATTTATTTTTGTCTGTGTTGGGTCTTCGTTTCTGTGCGAGGGCTTTCTCCAGTTGCGGCGAGCGAGGGCCACTCTTCATCGCGGTGCGCGGGCCTATCACTGTCGCGGCCTCTCCCGTTGCGGAGCACAGGCTCCAGACGCACAGGCTCAGTAGTTGTGGCTCACGGGCTTAGTTGCTCCGCAGCATGTGGGATCCTCCCAGACCAGGGCTCGAACCCGTGTCCCCCTGCATTGGCAGGCGGATTCCCAACCACTGCGCCACCAGGGAAGCCCACATCTTTTTTTTTTAAATTGGAGTATAGTTGATTTACGATGTTGTGTTAGCTCCAGGTGTACATGCCTTTACATCTTGAGTGTTACGATCCTTGGTCACCCCAGAATGTTCCCAGTGAGGAGCGTCTGGGCTAGGAACAGCCCTCTGAGTGCTCGCAGAAGGATCACATGGGCAAAGCCACTGGGCCCAGGGGTCCCACGTCAGGAGCCCCTTTGTGCTAGAGGCCCCATTCTGGGCCCACTCCAAGTTTGTCAGGACAGTGGTGTGCACCATTTCATGACCCAGACCTGATTGTCAGGACAGCAGTAGGACAGCAGTAGATAGTGCGTTTATGAGTCGTCTGTCATCCCAAAGCTCACACCTGAGCTTAGCAACCTCCGGGGCTCCCTGGGGCCACACCTGGGAGGGCATCCACTCCCTGCTGGGCAGGCTCGGCCTCTTGACTCTTCAGGAGCGTGTCGGCTCTTCTGGTGGCACGAGTCTTGCTGAGCTCGGGCAAAAGGGACCCTGGCTGAAAATACACACGTGTAGAGGAAATTGGGAAAAGCAGAATCTCCAGGCCAAGCGGGCAGTCTGGCCCGGGCCACCACCTGTCTGTCTTTCTGTGTGTCTGCCTTTGCCTCTGTGTCCCCTTCCTTATCCATCTCTCTCAAATACCTGCACATCTCTCTTCCCTTCCACTCTCAGCCAGCTTTTTTATCTCTCACACACAGTCCAAAAGGGCTGCCCCAGGCCTTGCAGTGTTACGCGCTTCCAAGAAAGGGGGCCTTAGGTTGGTGCAGTCCCTCTCTCTAAGCCAGGACAAGATGTCACAGGTCTTTGGCCAGTCGGGTGTCTAGCTGGGACCAATCATTTGTGGGGACAAACTGGGACCATGGGATCCAGAAGAGAGCAGGAGGGCCAGCGGAAGGAGTTTGTTCCCAGCCAGGCCATGAGAGACCCCTGTAGTGGTAGCACTTATCACATTCTCTCTCTCTTTTTTTTTTTATTGAAGTGTAGTTGATTTACACTCTTATATCGGTTTCAAATGCACACCATAGTGATTCACTGTTTTTATAGATTATATTCCACTTAAAGTTATTATAAAATAATGGCTCTATTTCCCTGTGCTGTACAATATATCCTTGTGGCTTTTTTGTTTTACACATAGTAGTTTGTACCTCTTAATCTCCTACCCCATCTTGTCCCTCCCCCTTCCCTCCCCCCACTGGTAACCACTAGTTTGTACTCTAGATCTGTGAGTCTGTTTCTGTTTTGTTATATTTACTAGTCTGTTTTATCTTTTAGATTCTACATATAAGTGACAACACACAGTATTTGTCTTTCTCTGTCTGGCTTATTTCACTAAGGATAATACTCTCTAGGTCCATCCATGTGGTTGCAAATGGCAAAACATCATTCTTTTTTATGGCTGAGTAGTATTCCGTTTTATATGTAAACCACATCTTCTTTATCCGTTCATTTGTTGATGGAAACTTAGGTCACTTCCATATCTTAGCTATTGTAAACAGTGCTTCCGTGAACATTAGGGTGCATGCATTTTTTCAAATTAGTGTTTTCATTTTCTTCGGATAATATATACCCAGGAGTGGAGTTGCTGGATCATATGGTAGTTCTACTTATAGTTTTTTGAGGAACCTCCATACTGTTCTCCATAGTGGCTGCACCAATTTACATTCCCACCAACAGTGTAGGAGGGTTTCCTTTTCTCCACACCCTCTCCAGCATTTGTTATTTGTAGACTTTTTGATGATGGCCATTCTGACTGGTGTGAGGTGATATCTCATTGTGGTTTTGATTTGCATCTCTAATAATTAGCAATGTTGAGTATCTTTTCATGGGCCTATTGGCCATCTGTATGTCTTCTTTGGAAAAATGTCTGTTCAGGTCTTCTACCCATTTTTTAATCAGGTTGTTTGTTTTTTTGATACTGAGTTTATGAACTGTTCATATATTTTGGATATTAACCCCTTATGGGTCATATCGTTTGCAGATATTTTCTCTGATTCCATAGGTTGTGTTTTCTTTTTGTCGATGGTTTCCTTTGCCGTGCAAAAGCTTTTATTTATTTATTTAAAAGAATTTTATTTATTTATTTATTTTTGGTTGCGCTGAGTCTTCGTTGCTACGCGCGGGCTTTCTCTAGTTGTGTCGAGCGGGTTCTACTCTTTGTTGCAGTGTGCGGGCTTCTCATTGCAGTGGCTTCTCTTTGTTGTGGAACACGGGCTCTAGGCGCGCAGGCTTCAGTAGTTGTGGCATGCGGGCTCAGTAGTTGTGGTGCACAGGCTTAGTTGCTCCGGGCATGTGGGATCTTCTCGGACCAGGGATCAAACCCATGTCCCCTGCATTGGCAGGTGGATTCTTAACCACTGCGCCACCAGGGAAGTCCCCAAAAACTTTTAAGTTTAATTAGGTCTCATTTATTTATTTTTGCTTTTGTCTCCTTTGACTTAGGAGACAGATCCAAAAAATATTGCTACGATTTATGTCAAAGAGTGTTCTGCCTATGTTTTCCTCTAGGAGTTTTATGGTTTCCAGTCTTACATTGAGGTCTTTAATCCATTTTGAGTTTATTTTTGTATATGGTGTGAGAAAATCACATTCTCTTATTGTTATTTACATTCTAGATGGGGACAGAGCATGTGTGAGCCCACCCCTCGTGTCACCAGGGCCTGGAGCAGGGCCTGTGTGTCATCAGGGTGTTTGTGGACTAACGGACATCAGCCCTGTAGGATTTAGCTAGAGGAGATGTGTTCTCACACTGCACCAGTGGGCTGGCTGGAGAAAGGTCCAGAAGCCTCCTTCCTGCAAGGGCTTTATCAGCGTCTGTGCTACCCTCCCTGGGAACTCTGGTCACTATTTAATGGATGGAGGTCGAGCGCCTCCTATGTGCTGCACACCCTGGGAGGCACCGAGACTGTGGGACGGCCCGGGTCACAGCAGGCCAGGGCAGAAAGCACTCGCTGGTGGCGACCGCGTGGATGCGGCGTAGCTGGGCCTCGCTCACTGCCCTGCACCCGCCCTCTCGCCCGTGCCCAGTTAGACAAGCTCAGGACGATCATCGAGAACATGCTGGCCTCGTCCTCCACGCTGCTGTCCATGAGCATGAGCGTGGCCCCGCACAAGCTCCTGACCACCCTGGCACCCGGCCAGATCGACCCAGCGGCCACCTGCCCAGCCTGCAGCCTGGACCTGAGTCACCAGGTCAGCACGCTGGTGCAGCGCTATGAGCAGCTCCAGGACATGGTCAGCAACCTGGCTGCCTCCCGGCCCTCCAGGAAGGCCAAGCTGCAGAGCCAGGTGATGCCGCCTGCTTTCCTCCGGGGCGGCCGCGCATGGCCCGCCTGCAGGGAGCCCCCCGGGGAGTCCCCGGGGGAGGGATGTTTGGGCCACTTTTCCGTGATGGAGCCCTTTAGCGACCGCACGGAAGTCCCTGGTCGTTCCATAGGGTCACAGCGAGGGCAGCCGTAGAGCTGGCTCTGGGGATGGGGGACCACGGGGAAGAGCTGGCACCATGGGTGGGGACAGCATGGCTGGCTGAGAGGTGGAGCAGTGCCATTCACATGCCTCGGGGCGCTGGCATAGCCTTAGGATTCATCGCCCCTCCTTCATGCCGGTCTTCTGGACTCCTTCCCACTTCCCCTCCAAAGGGCAGGCCTGCTGGTGGCTCAGGGAGTAGCACAAGTCCCTGGGGCCTGCCTCTTAGACTCCGGAATTCAGATTCAGCTCAGGGTGGGTGGCGAGGCTGTAGCCCAGCTCTCAGGGGAGCAGCTCACCCCTCCTGGGCCTCGAGACCACCTCTGCTGACCACCCACCCCGGCGGACCAGGTCCCTCAAGGCCAGTCCATGGGGAGGTGGGGAATTGTGGCGGCAACTGAGGAGATCCAGAATGGGGTCTGAAGTCGGCCTGTTTGCCGGGTGATGTTTTAAGGGCTGACTTACCAGGAGCGGCGGTACCCCTGGGGGCGCCCCAGGGAGGCTGCCTTTGTCCTTCTGCTGCAGGATGAAGAGCTGCTGGGCCGCGTCCAGAGCGCCATCCTGCAGGTACAGGGCGACTGTGAGAAGCTCAGCATCACCACCGGCAGCCTCATCGAGGACCATCGGCGGAAGCAGAAGGACATCGAAGTGAGGGCGGGCGGGGTGGCAGGGGCGGGGCCGAGGCGCGACCCCAGTTCCTCCTTGTTCCTTATGCTCTGCTCCCTCGGCCTCCCAGGTGTTGTACCAGGGTCTGGAGAAGCTGGAGAAGGAAAAGGCCAACAGGGAACACCTGGAGATGGAGATCAACGTGGTAAGGCTAGGCCGAGGGGCCACCCTGCGTCCCAGGGAGGTCCCACCGCTCGTTCTTCAGAAGGCTGAGAGAGCAGGGGAGCCCGACGGGGGATGTGGGCTCAGTGCTGGTGCTCTCACTGCAGGGAGTGGGCCCCCCCCATGGCTCTCTCCCATCTGGGGGGCCTCTTCCTCTCCGGGCAGAAAGCCGACAAGAGTGCCCTGGCGGCCAAAGTGAGCCGTGTCCAGTTTGACGCCACCACGGAGCAGCTGAACCGCATGATGCGGGAGCTGGTGGCCAAGATGAGCGGGCAGGAGCAGGACTGGCAAGAGATGCTGGACAAGCTCCTGGCGGAGATGGACGGCAAGGTGAGGGGCGGGAGGCTCCAGGGCCCCCTGGCCTGGGACAGTGCCCCCTCCTCCAGGCGCCGCGGACCCCCCCTGCTTCCTCAGAGCTCACCTGGGCTCTGCCCCCACCCACAGCTGGACCGCCTGGAGCTGGATCCAGTGAAGCAGTCACTGGAGGATCGCTGGAAATCCTTGCGACTGCAGCTCAAAGAGCGTTCTCCGCTCTACCAGGCGGACGAGGCAGCCGCCATGCGGAGGTGAGGCCTGGAAGGGGTGAGGGCAGGCGGGCGGGCGGTGTGCTCAGAGGGAATGGCTGATCTTGCCTGGGACCATCCTGCAGTAGGAGGGACAGAGTTTTAGAGCTTGAAAAGCTCTTCTAGCTCAGGCCAGTTCACATTACAGCTGAGAGAGGGAGGGGATGGAGGCGTAAGGCTCTCTGGGCACAGGTGGGAGGGGGTCCACAGCCCCCAGAGCTGAGAGTAGTCCTGGGGGGGCCTGGCCCATGGCAGCCTGAGTCCCAGGATTTCCATTCCTGGCCGCCAGAGGGCTCCCGAGGCTTACGCAGGGCAGTCCTGGGGCCCTTGGGAACCCTGCCGGCTTTGGGTTAGGGTAGATGGGTGCTGGGTGTGTGCCCAGAAGCGGACATGTCTAGGAGCTGGTGAGTTTGGTGAGTTCCCGGGGAGCTGGGCCCGGAACTGCCTCTGGTGGCCCGGGGCCTGTCACCCTGGGCACTGTGCGTCCAGCCTGCCTGGCCCACAGAGCGCCAAGCCCGCTGGGTTCTCCGTCTCTCGCGTTCGGGAACGTCTGGGCAGGGCGCTCACCCTGTGTGTGTTCCACTCCGCACAGGCAGCTCCTGGCACATTTCCACTGCCTCTCATGTGACCGTCCCCTGGAGACGCCTGTGACTGGAGAGTGAGTGACCCCAGCTGGTGGCCACGCTGGGGGCGGCACGGCAGGGCTGCGTCTCCTGTACTCCCTGCCTGTCTCCAACTCCTGTCGGCTCCTCCTCTCTCACCGTTCGCTCCGCGCACCTCGGCTGCTCCTACCCCTGTCCTTCAGCCCCCCGCCCCGGCCCCGGCGGGAAGGCTCCTCGGGCAGCTGGAGTGTGGGGAGTGGGCGGGGGGCTTGGACGATGGGATTTCTCACACTCCGACCTTCCCTTCTCTCTGTCCCTGCCCAGAGTCATCCCCCTGACTCCTGTGGGCCCAGGCCTGCCCGGGCACCAGTCCACCCGCCCCTACACGGTCTTTGAACTGGAGCAGGTCCGGCAGCAGAGCCGCAAGTACGGGCAGCGGAGGGAGTCCTGTGCAGGGCTTTGCAGGGGGGTCTGGAGGGCGAGAGCGGAGGCTCCTCCTCACGCCTGGGATGGGGAGTAGGGCGGTGCTGCTAGGGTGCTGTCTGACGGAGCTCCCAGCTCCTCCCAGGGTGAGCTTGTCGGAGGAGGAGAGCGCTGACCTAGTAACCGCCTGCCTTTGGGTCCCTGCTGGGCATCCTCAGGGACATTGCCTCTGAGACCCCCCCCCTCCCTGCTCATACCGGGCATGTGAGGAAGGGAGGGGGTGGCTCCTGGAGTGGGTGGGATGAGTGGGTGGGGGCGTGTTTCACGCTCGCTGGGGCTCCTGCCCTCCTCCCCGCGGCCTTTCCACCTCCTCCTTGAGGGGAGGAGGCCGGGGGCGTGGCTCACCCCTCCGCTGGGCCCGCCCCCCGCAGCCTGAAGCTGGGCAGCGCTGCCTTCCCCCGGGGCAACCTGGGGCAGACGGAGCGGAGCGTGGGGCGCCTGCGCAGCATGCACTCCAAGATGCTGATGGACATTGAGAAGGTGCAGATCCACTTCGGGGGCTCGGTCAAGGCCAGCAGCCAGATGATCCGCGAGCTGCTGCACTCCCAGTGCCTCAGCTGCCCCTGCTACAGACGGTGGGCGGCCGGGCCGGGCCCCCGGGGCAGACGATGAGCTTCGGCCCACTCACAGCCCACCCACCACCGAGAGCCTGGCACTGAGCGGGGGAGTGTGCGTGCGTGTGTGTGGAAGAGAGATTGTGTGTGAATGTGAACACGTGAGTGTGAGAGAGCATTCTTCATGTGTATTGTATGAGTGAGAGTGTGTGTGTGGAAGAGAGAGAATGTGTGTGTGAATGTGTGTGAACACGTGTGAGTGTGAGAGCATTCATGTGTATTGTACGAGTGAGTGTGTGTGTGTGTGTGATTATGTGTATGCATGAGGGGTGGGGCCTGTGTGTGGGAGAATGTGTGTGAACGTGTGTATAAAGGTGTATGAGAATGTGTGTGAATGTGTACGTGTATGAATGGGAGTATGTGTGAATGTGTGTGTGTGAAAGCATGTGTGTGTGAATATGTGAATGTGTGTGTGTGTGAATACGTATATGAACATGTGTGAACGTTTGAGAATGTGTGTGAACGTATGTGTGTGAACACATACGCATGAGAATGTGCGTGTGTGTGTGTGTGTGTGGCCTTCAGGGTGGCCGGGTCACCCTGCTCACTCACCCCCTGCCCTGTCCTGGCTCGAGTGCTGCCCCCCCAACCCCAGGCGTGTCCCAGGCCGCACCTGCTCCCCGTGACTCCGCTGTCCTCACCGCAGGCTGCCCGACGCGGCCGATCACACCTACCCGAGGGCGGCCCGGCGCTGCGGGGGCAGCCACACCCTCACCTGCCCCTCCCGCCGCAGCCGCCTGCAGCACCTGGCACAGGGCCTGTACCCCACCGAGGAGATCCAGATCGCCAGGAAGGTGGGGGGCACTGCCGTGACGCCAGACTCTCAGGTCCCTCTGGAAAAGCCCCCAGAAGTCCCCTCCTGGGCCCTCGGCCTCGGGGCGGTTTCTTAGTCAGACCCAGTCCAAGTGTCAGGTTCTTATCCTTTCCTGGAAAGAGGAATGCCAACCCGACCACCCGCCCACCTGGCACTACCGCCTCCACCACGGGCCCCCCTTCCCCCTGTAGCTCGGCCCTCGTGCCACCCAGGGCCCCCTCAAGGGCTCTGAGCACCGTTTGGTGCTGGCCTCAGGAGAGGACCGTCCTCTGGGAGGCAGGACGGGAGGGCAGCTCTGAGCGGCACTCGCCCACCTCCACAGCACGACGAGGTGGATATCCTGGGCCTGGACGGACATATTTACAAGGGACGGATGGATACAAGGCTGCCGGACATCCTGAACAAAGACAGTGAGTGTCCAGGTGGCCCAGAGGCCCCTCAGCCTCCTTGCTTGGGTCCCACAGGGTCCGTCCAGCTCCTTAAGGCACTTCTTGTGGCCACCGGGCCCTGACTGCCTTCCTCCTCCACCTCCCTGACTCCAAACGTTCAGGTCTCCAAACGCCTCCGGGTCAGTGTTTGCAGAAGGGGGACAGCTGTCCAGTCTCGGCCAACTAGCTGGGGTGTCGTGGCCCCATCTCTTCTTGCCAGCCTTTATCCTCAGGCTGCCACCCCAGTCTTCCTGCCTAAGCCTCTGTCCCCAGCATCACCGAGGCCAAGTCCTACCCCTTCTTCATAACTCAAAGTACCCTCTCCTGAGCCCCCCACCACTTTGTGAATCACCCGTGTCCCGGAATGTCCCCTTCCAGTTAGCCGTCCTGAGGTGTGCCGTTTGTCACCTCCCACCGGGTCTCACCGCCACGTATGCACCTTTCTAGTTGCCTCCCCTCCCGAACTATAAACCTGGAGTCAGAACTCACCCAGCACCTGCATGGGGCTGATGTCTGGGGGGTGGATATCCGACTGAGTGGGTGGATGGATGGATGGATGGACGGACAGATGGCCGGGCGGACATATCGGTGAATGAAGTGCTTACAAGGGGCATATCCACGAATGAAGATGGAGGAGGACGCCAGCTGAGGCTGGCTGTGACCAGCAGCCCTGCAGCCCTGTCCCCATCCCCATGGGTCCCCACAGGGCTCCCACCCGGTATCTCAGAACTGCCCCTCCCCTCCACTGTCTCCATCAGATTCGGGGATAAAGCACAAGGCCAAGCAGTCCCAGCCCCACGTGCACCGGCAGCGGTCGCTCAGCGACAGCACTCAGCTGCCCTCACGGCCCCAGAGCGCTCAGATGCTGGCTGGCAACAACTCAGGTAGCTCCTCTCTGGATGGAGGGTCCTTCTGGGTGGCCTTGGCACCGCCCCCCGCCTCTCCTCCTTGCCCCGCCAGGCCCCTTTCCTGCCCATGACTGGTATATACCTTTATTTCCCTGGAGAGAGGAAGGGCCTGGGAGCTGAGGGACAGGATGCAAGGGAGGAGAGAGAAAACCCTTCATTGCTGAGTGCTTGATAATGCGCCAGGTCTGTGGTCAGATACTGTTACTGCCCCCATTTCACAGAAGAGGAAATAGGGGCAGAGTTGCAGCCCAAGCTCTGGCTCCAGGCCCGAGTCCTTCCCCTGCTCACATGTGCCGACTCTCCTGGAGCTAAGCCCCCTGGCCTGGAAGGTCCCCCAGAGTCCCTGCTCTCCCCAGAGGGGCTAAATCCTGCCTGAAAGCCAGAGGGCTAAGGGTTCCCCTGGGGTTTGGCTACACATGGGGCCAGAGAGGGACAGTGGCCTGGAGCTAGGAGGCTGGATCACTTCCAGGTGACTCTGAGCACCTCTCCCCCTTCTCTTGACCAGTTTCCTCATCTGTCAATAAAAGGGTGCTGGATTAGGGCTGCTTAGCTAGGCTCCCCCTTGAGAGTCTAAGAAAGATGCTGACTTTCTTCCCATAAAAAGTTACGCACCCACAATGCTTTACGGCTACTTCCGGAGGTTCAAGGACCACCCCCACCCCCTGCCCAGGTTAAGAGCCCCAGCTAGGTGCTTCCCCCCTTCCAGTTCCAGCATTCAGTGAGTGCCTGGAGGAAGCAGAAACAGAATAAGCGGCAGTGGTGGTCATGTTGCCTCGCCTCTGTTGAGGGTTCCTCACCGGCCAGGCACTGCTGAGGAGCTTTCCACTTACAAACCAGTCTTCACCCTCATGCATTAAGAGGCAGGGACCACTGTTGGTCCCACCTACAGCTGAGAAAGCCGAGGCACAGAGAGGTTAAAGTACTTGCACAAGGTCACACAGCTAGGAAGCAGCAGAGCTGGAGTTCAAAGCCAAGCCATCTGGCCCCAGAGCCAGCGCTGGTGACAAAGGGTAAGAGCCTGGGATGGAGGACTCAGCAGTGGACAGACAGCACAGGTCTGTGGCTCTTGGTTCCGAGTTGATTTCTTGGGGGTACTTAGCTTTTTTCTCCCCAGCACTCCATAGTCTACTCCAAGGGCACTTAAAACGTGTGGAAGCAGCAGCAAGAGGGAGGGTAGTGTTAGGGAAAATTCCTGCACCTATTTGTGTCAATATTGCCTAAACAGTCCCTGTATTAAGAGGGAACGTTACCAAAGAGGCAGGCTCTCGGCCCCTGATGAGGGCTTGTTTATTTTTAACTCAGAGAGATTGTAAAGGAGTGTGACTTAGGGGCTCGTATGAGGGCTTGCCACCCCCCACCCGCCCCCCCAGCCTGATGCCCCAGCTCGGCCTGGCTACTGGGGCTGCTCTCGACTTCCCTGGGCTTTGTGCAAGCTGGGGTGGGCTGCTGGTGGGCGTGGGTGCGAGACAGAGCCAGGTCGGCTCCCTCCTTTCTCGCAGGTCCTTCTCTTCAACGGAAAGACAGACCCATCTCCACCGAGGGGCGCCTCTCCCAGCCGAATACAGCTCACCTGCCCAGTGAGATGGCAGACCTGCCGGCGGGGCTGGAGATGCACATGGACGTGCCTCCTGGGGAGGGGCTCGAGGAGCCGCCCGGGGGCCGCGGTCCGCCACTTCTCACTGAGCAGAGCTATAAATAAATGCTGAGGAAGAAGCTTGGGGCCATGCAGCTTCTCTGGTCCTGGCTCAGGAAGGTGGAGTGAGGGGGGGGGGGGGCCGCTGCAGGTCAGGGGGCACGCCTCTTGCAGCCTGCCCATTAGGCCACGGCCCCCAAACAGGTTGAGCCGTCCTCTGAGGGTGCCAGGGCTTCGAGAGGGCTGCGAGTTGCACCCAGGGCCAGGAAGAGGCAGCACAGGCCAGACCCCAGGCTCCGGGGACCGGCGGGCCTGCCAGCGGCCTGCCCTCTCCTGACCCCGGCTGGACCCGGTGCTGTGGCCTTCTCTGGCAGCGGCACTGCCTTCCATCTGGGGAGGCTGGCCAGGGCACTCTGGTGAGGTTGGGATGCTTCACGTCTGTGCTCGAGCTGTACCTTGTGTATCGTGGAGCAAAGGTAAGGGTGGCAGCCCTCCTGCTGCTGCCAGGGAGGCTCCCCGGCACGGTTCCTGTTTGCTGTCCTCTGTGGCTTACCCTTGAGTGGCTGCTGCAGACGCAGGAGGGGCGCAGACCCAGGGGCCGCCAGGGCTAGGTCGTGTCCCTGTTCCCCTCCCCTCCCCAGGAAGATAGAGCAGAAGTGTGCCTGGCATTTGCCAAGGGGTCTTGAGGCCTGGCCCTTGTCCTGCTCCAGTGTCACCCCAAACAGGCAAGAGGGCTCACTGCTGTCCCCCAAGTCAACTGTAAGGGACAAGCCCGTCCCCAATCAAAGCCCCAGGGACAAGGGACAGCTGCCCCGCACCCGGACGGAGGCCTCTGCAGTCATGCAAGCAGTTTTCTGCCTTCAGATCTGTTCTCAGCAGCTCCCTCCTCCAAGGTGGGGTTCCCCCCCTCCCCCCGCCACCTCCAGTCCCCTCTGACATGGGAAAGGGATGTCTGGGGTAAGAGGGCTGCTTCAGGGTGTGAGGTGAGGGATGACAGAGTCACACAGGAAAGTGTAGCAGGAAGTAACCGAGAAAAGGGTTTCTCCCTCGTCCCCCTGTGGGCACAGGAGGGTGGGGTTGGCTGGGGGTGTCATGGGTGGGGCAGGCGCTCCCTGCGGGAAGGGGCATCCCCCATCTCTCCCCATCTGCTGAGATCCCGTTCACTGTTGAACCCTGGGGTCCCAGTCGGCACCGCCCACACCCCCGCACCCTTTTCTCTGCAAGGGGGCGGCAGGGCCAGGCCCAGGCCTCCTCTGCTCCTGCCTGAGAAATGTCAGGTCACTGGCTCAGTGTCCCTGGCCTAGAATCCAAACTCACCAGCTTGGCAGGGAGGAGCGCCCGATGCCCCCGGAAGGATGAGCAGTGACATTCCCCAAGCAGCCCAGGCCACCCCTGCCTCCCCGCACCTGGGCCCGCCTGCCTACCCTCACCCAGGCCGCCCAGCACTGACCGCCCACGTGCCCACGAGGGGCCTTCCCCTTCCAGCCTGGGAAAGCACGGGAGGGCAGAGTGAGGGGTGCGGGTGGGAGGAGTCACACAGGTTTCCAAGCAGGAAACAAAACTGAAACGACAAACCCAGCTTCAAAGTACACGATCACATGCAGAGGGACCAAGGGCAGCTGCGTCCCCGGTTCTGCTCCACTCCTGCAGGGGCTGCCCCACAGGTGACCTTGTGAAGACACACGAGGCCCAGGAGCGGCACGGGCTGGCTTGCCAGGTGCGGCCCTTCCCAAGTGTCACTGCACGTTGGGCCTGAACCTCCAGACCCCGCAGCCCTGATCCACAGCAGTGCCCGGGCTGCTGAGAGAGGGAGGGAACGAGCCCACTCACACATGTTAAAGGGGTTTTATTTTGGGGGGGGGGGGCAGGGGGCTCAGGAGGAATCCCAACCCTGGGGCCAGCCACCCACTCCTCCATTTGGGTGGACAAGCTCCTCACGCACCTGGCCACCTGCGCTGGAGGGTCTGAGAAGAGCCCAACTGCCATCACCGCTGCTTCCGTTCCAGCGCCTGAAGGCCGAGCGAAGGTGGGAAGGGAAAGGAAGCCAGTCCTCTCGGGGACCCACCCAGTCTCTGTGGCTCCCTGATAGCCTCGGCTGACCTTTGGGACAGGGCCACACAACATGCACATGGGGACAGGTTACCCCAAAGGAGGCTGAGGGCAGGGACAGCAGAGACACGCTCAGCGGGGAGTGCCTGCGGGAGCAGGCAGAAGCGTGGGGCTGCCATTGGGCCCCCAGGCGGGAAGGCAGCTCCCCCACTGCAGGCAAAGACAGGGGCTCCGGGGCTGAGGCCTAGCCTGCGGCGGGCTGCACGGTGGCGAGAGCCAAGGGGAGAGGGTTACCGTAACCGAGCCAGGACCCGTCCTTCCTCTCCTCCCCACGCCCAACCGGATCCAGCCTGTCACATCGGCCCCCTGGCCGGGATGCCCCTTGTCAGAGCATCCAGACCCGCCACACGGCAATGGAGCTGGTCGCCCAGCTGCAGCACAGCCGAGCGCCTCACCACCACCCCTCTGCCCAAGGAGCACGCTCTCCACACCAAGGTAAAGAAAGGCACCGCAAACCAGCCAAGTTAGAAAAGTCTCTTTTAAGTTTTAAATTAAAATTTCACCCTGGTGAGATGATTGATTTGGGAACTAAATCCAAAGGCAAGCTCTCCACTCTGTTGTCCGCGGCCGGGCTGCACGGTGGAAGAGGCAGGGCGGCTACGGGGTTAAGCCCACTGACAGAGCCTGGGCCTCTGACCCCAGCTGGCTCTTAAAGTCCCGCACAGGCCCTGCACACCTAGATGGAGACACGGGTGACACCGGGAGAGGCGACAAGAGCCGGACAGCCACTGACTGGGGCTGGGGAGAGCCTCACGATGGCGAAGAGGGCCCACACCTTCAGCCACCCGGCACCCCTGGGAGCCCCTCCTGCCGCCATCACGTGGAGTGGAGAGGTGGTGGTCCTTCTCCTGATTCCAGAAGGTGTGACCTTTGAGAGGAGGCAGCCGGCAGACACCTCGTGACTGCAGGATCACGCCACCTGGCTTCCAAGCACCTGCGCCCGGGACCGGGGTGGAGGACCGGGCGCTGGCCCAAGGGGAGGCTTCTCTGGCCCTTCCCCGCTGACCCAACACCCCGTCAGCCAGCCCCATTCTCACATACATTAGTTACTTTTATATATTCATATATATATTATAGTTATATATTAAAAAGAGAAAAAAAACTTGCCTGAAGAGAAAACTCCTGAAGGACCCAAGTGGCTCAGGAAGTTTACTGTCCCCTCCACCCACAAAAATTCTCTTATAAAATCTTCCAGTGCGATCTTCAGGAAACCCCGCCCGCCCCAGCTCCCCACCCCACCCCGGCCCTCCTGTGTCCCCACGACCCCAGACTGCCCCCCAGCTCCAGCCCAGCGCCCGGCGGCATCCAGTCTCATCTCTGGCCATCCATCGCAGCCACGGCTTTCTGCTGGGTGCCCCCCTGCTGTGCTCCGGGCGGCCACGTGGGCTGCGGGTGGTGGAGATGGTGGAAGCTGTGGGCCGTGGGGGAGGAGGGTGGGATCCAGGCGGCCTGGTGGCTGGGCGGGGACGAGGCCCAGAAGGGGCTGAAGTTTGCTGGGGGGGAGCAGGCCACTGCGGTCATGGGGCTATTGCTGTTCTGCAGGCCCTCGGAGGCGCGAAGCTTGGAGAACATGGCCAGCGCGTCGGGGAAGTTGGGCGGTGTGGCAGGCGTGTTGCTCGGGGTGCACATCTGCTGGGAGAGAACACTGGGGTTGCGAGGGCTGCCTGCAGCGCCGGTCCCAGGCCACTGTCCGCGGGCCTACAGAGCCTTCCCACGGGGCTCACCCACACCGGGCCCTCCTTCCTCCCCGTTTTTCAGTCCATAAGTGGTTTCAGCAGGACAAAAGCACCCCTTGCACCCTGAGCCAATAAAAACAGAAAACCGGGGGCGGACTCCTACAATTTCTGTCAAAACCAAAGAGTGTTTCCTGATGCTTGGGAATGACGCTCTGAGTGTCAGAAGTAGATGGTTAATTCCGGCAGAAGCTAGGGTGTCAGATTAAAGCCAGGACAAGGGAGGCAGCCCAGGACACCAATGCTGAGCGCCTCACCCTGGGTGAGAAACCAGCTGGCTCCTCAATAATCCGCCCTCAGACGTTCTGAGGCTGTTAGCCAAGGGAAGGCGGCCAGATCCAGGATCTCCCTCCTATGCCAACCCCGGGGAGGCTGCACTTGCTTGGTGCTTGGGTCCGTTCCACATCCACAGCACCAGCCAGCGGGCCTCGGGGCCTCAGCCTGCGTTCTCTCACTTCTCATGAGGGTGCTAGGTCATTCTGATTATCCTCTCGGTTACAGATGAGGAAACTGAGGCCCAGAGCTCAAGTCACTGGACCAAAACCACACCGCTGCAGGGCACAAGTTGAGAAGCCGGAATCCCGGGGCTCCCAGGTCTGCAGGCCCAAGCTCTTAACCTCTACCCAGCCCCACTCTGCACTTAAGAGTCAAGTGCAACTTCATGCCTGGGCTCCCCGAGGACAAAAACCGGCGTCTCCCGGCAGGCTGCCCTTGGCCAGATGCTGCCAGTGTCTCGGTCCGCTCAGCCCGCTTTGTGAGGGCAGCTGCCAATGTCCCAGTGTCTGCTGTCTTCTGCCACTACCCTGAGCAGGGACCTCAGCCAGGAAGGGCAGGGGTGGGCTGGTGGGCGGTAACTGGCAGCCTCCCTGCAAACAGCGGGGACCGCAGGCCTCCCAGGCCTGTGGCGTGGGGGGCATGGGGGTGCCACCCCCCGAGCACTTCACCAGGGTGCAGGGAAGAGGCGGCAGAGAACAAGGCCTGCCCAAAGCCAGTTCTGACCCCGCAGCAGCTTCTCCCTTTCCCAGGAAGCCACGGGAGCCCTTCTTTGAATTTCTCCTAATTTTAGCAACACCGGCCCCTCCCCCAGGCACAGGGCTCAGGGAGCAAGATTCTAGGGCTCCTCACCTTGCTCCCAGAGCTCTTTCCCGGGAGCTTCCACAGCTCTGCAATTAAACCCCAGCCCAGGAGGAGGACAGGCCCATGAGCGGGGGGCAAACCCCCTCTGATTAACTGGGCCGGCTCCACATCAGCAGCTGAGGCGCTCCAACCGGCGTCCTCTCCAGGGAGGCCACAGGGCCCGGGCAGGCCTGGCCCCACCCAGACCATTTCCCTCCTCCCTTCACTCTTCCCGCCGCGCCCCCCCCCCCCCCCCCCCCCCCGGGCTGACTTCTCGGCAGCAGGAAACAATGAATGGGAGGTGGGGGGGACAGGCCAATTGCATCACAGCATCGTGACCGACTTCCCCAGTTCCCCGAGCCAGTGGAGCCTGTCTCCTCAGCAGCCGCCCTGCGCCCCCCCCCCCCCCCCGCCCCCGACAGCGACGGCGGCCTGGATCAGGAGCAGGCCTGTGCCCACCTGCCTGTGTGAGCTCGGGCAAGTCCCTTAACCTCTCTGGAGTTTCTCTCTACTTCTATAAAACCAGGGGTTTGGACCAGGTCCTGGAAAAGTCCCTCCAGCTCTGCTTCTAACAGCTACGGATGGAGCTTCCCAGCTCTCAAGCATACCCAGCATCCACTGCACCCTGCTAATGTCCTACTGCTTCGCAACCACAGGGTCTTTCCCCTCTTCCCGGCCCTTCCCGATCTAACCCAGGAGCCCTCCCTGATCTAGGAAGATGTCTCAGACTGTGTATGAACAGTCATCTATGGGACAACCATTTATCAGTAACTCTTGGTCTGGGTCACTTCTGGTATTTTTATCTAACATTTTCTTTTGATTTATTATCTCTAAAAAAAAATTACCAACTCCTTGAGGGCAGGGATGGCGTTCTCTGCGGTGCTTGGTTAGGAGCACTCATGGATACACTGATCATAATGTCTGTTAGAAAACCAGCCACAGCCCTTGAGGGAAGCTTCAAAAAGATTACAGTCCCTCAGGATGTGCAGGGAAGGAGCAACAGAACCTAAAAGGACCATCAGTCCCAGCTCTCTGGGGTGAGCCCCTCTGTTCAGGGCAGCACAGAGGGGCTGTGCTGGAAGCCTGGGCCTTTTGAAACGACCACAGTTGGTGGAGCAAACCTCAAGGCCCCTTTGGGAGGAGACGGAGGCAAGATGGAGGCAAGCTCCAGGCTCACACCGGAGCTTCCCATGGTCCGGTACAGGGGAGGGTCCCCTGGAGATGAACCCCTCTTGGGTTTACCAAGAGCCCAGCCTCAACTGCCACAGCCCTGCAGCCAGCATAATTCTCATCATATTCCGATGCAGTTTTGTTTTTTGATTTATACAAACAGCATGGGCTATTCCAAGAGAAAAACTGGTTAAAAGGGTCAAAACAGACCCCTCTCTACGTGTCCTTTGCAACTAGATGAATACAGAGCACCAAAGACAAGACACAGCAGAGGAACCATTTGCAGCTCCTCCAGGCAAGGCAGCGGCTCTGAGAAGGGAGCCACGGGCAAGGACACCAAGATGCCAAAAATGTACTCCAGAAGCCATAACAGATCTCCTGGGGAATCACGTTTTACAATCCCTATCTTGGGGCCCTCCCCCCACCAGCAGGGCTAATAGGTAACTAGAGAGGTAGAGAAGGCATTCAATCCTCTAAAGTGAAGGGGATGTCCTATGCCTGTGGAAAGCAGGGCAGGAGGGCAAAGGCCCAGGCCTGGGGCCAGCTTGGAAAAGAGAAGAAAGCAAATCCAGGCCTGAACCACTTCTGTTTCCTGTGTTTTACGTATCTTCACCTACTGAGATTAAACGCATTCTTGGCTTATCTTGTCAAAAATCTGTAAGTCTTCCACGCTCAGGGTAGGTCTTTTTCCATGAATAGGAAAGAGTGGACATAACTCTCTGGGTAAAGCCCAGCTCTCAGTCCAGGGTGGATTTATCCCTTTCCTGTTCTCTGCAGAGCTGGGCTGTCTGGATGGGGGGCTGCCACTCCAACAGCAAGAGGGGGGCTCCACACAGACAGACATTCCAGGTCTCAGCCCCCTCGGGGCCCTTCACTCGGCCCGGGTTCCCCCGACGTCTAGTTGTCGTCCGAGCCCCCCTCCCCACTCCCTGCCAGCCGGCTACTCCGCCGGCCACCCTCGCCGCCCTCCTAGCCCCTGGCCCAGGGGGAGCGCCGAGCACAAGGCCTCAGGTCGAGCTACAGCAGCCCAGGAGGCCTGACCGCAAAGTTGGGCGAGCCAGCCGACCCTGGGAGCCGCTCTTTCCTGGAAGACATTTTGGCTCTTTGTTTACATCGCGGCTCGGCGCTCCCCGGCAACATGGCTGTCACCGTCGGCGCCTGACAGCGGCCCCCGGCCCGCGCCCTCGGCCGGCCGAGTGGGCTGCGGCCGCGGCGAAGCCGGCCCTCCAGCTCGCCGGCCCTCCTGCCGGAGCCCGGCCACACTTACCATCTGGTGGTGGTGGTGACTGTTGGGAATGTTGGTTTCTTGGAAAAACGTGCTCAGGGCGGTCTGCGGACAAACATAGCGGCAGGGCGGCGGTTAACGGAGACGGGGCAGGAAGCCCACCGGCCGGCCCTGCCCCACCGGCCGGGCTCATCCGCAGTGTCCGCGGCGCCGCGCTCGGGCTGCCGGGCCCGACCCCTCGGCCGGCCGGCCCGCGTCGCTCGAGGGGGCGTCCCCGGGCCGCGCGCGGAGGTACAGGGCGGCAGGGCCCTGCGCCCCACGCGAGACCATGAAGTCGCTGAGCGCCTGACGGGGCGATATAAATAGAGCTTCCCTCCCCTCCCCCCACCCCCCTCTGTGGCGCGCGGCCGGGCGCCCCGGCCTGCGCCCCTGCCCCAGTGCCGGCGGCCGGGGAGCGGGGTCGGCCGGGAGCACTCGCTAGCTCGGCCCGCACGCACCTCGAACTGCCAGTGGGCCGCCTGCAGCAGCTGCTTCGCCTGGTCGGCCGCGCAGCCTGCGGCCAGCACGAACTGGTTGATCATGACCTGGTGCCGCAACTCATCCATGTTCACCGACATGGCTCCGGCCGGCGCCCCCTCCCGGGCTCGGCGGCCGCGGGAGGCCGGCTGCCCTCCGCTCGCGCTCGCCGCCGCCCACGGCCTCCGGACCCTCGCCCGCCCCGCCGCCCGCCGGGCGAGTGTTGTGGTCCGGCTCGCGCGGCCGGCCGACACCACAAACAACAGTGCGGGGCGGGGCCGTGTGTCCCAACGTTCGGGGGCCGCGAGCCGCCGCCGCTGATTGGCCCGCGCCGCTCGGCCGGCGCCCGGCTCCCTGGCAGACGCTCGATTCGAATCCTGCGGCCTGCGGGCCCGCACTGTTTCTCTTTCTGCCTGGCCGCGCCCATTGGCGGACGTCGGCTCCGTGGGGCTCCCCGGCATTGGCCGGACGCTGTGTTTTGGCTCGTCCTGGTTCATGATTGGCCACGGCCCGGCGTCTGGGGCGGAGCCGCGCGCGCTGATTGGTCTCCCTTGGACCTGTTTGAACTCAACTTGAAAACCTTGGGTGCCTGCTGATTGGCCGAGACCCCTCTGTTTGCTGTTGTAGGCTTGGGGGTGGTGCAGCCAAGTTCATTCATTACTTCATTGAAGCTGAACATGCTCAGCTGGAAAAGCAAGACAGAGTGGCTTTGACTCACTTCCTCTGAAATATGTGGTCATCTCGAGAAACAGAATGATCAAAATAGAAAACAGACAGAGCCTTTGCAGCTGCTCAACTCTCAAAATTGTTTATTTTTTTTTTAAACTTTCAAGCTGCTCTACGTTTTTTTTTTAGCTTTTTATTGAAATGTAACGTACCCCCTTCATGCCTCCTTCCAGCCACTACCCACCCCAAGAGCCCAACAGTCTTTCCCTACGTTTTTAGGACAAAAACTTTGCTCTCTGAAGACGAAAACTACTGTTAATGTACACTATAAATACAATTGCAAGGGGGAAACGAGACTTTCTCGGACACTAATATTCCAAGCTAAAAAACTGTTTTTCCTTAAATTAATTGGCCTAACTGAAACTTTAATTTGTTTCTATACAGGTACCGGCTCTCAACCCTTGACATTTAAAAACAAAGTTTATTTATATGCACTGAGCTTCCATCTTCCGGATTAGGATTTAACCTTCAAGGTTTGTGCTTGGGAGTTGTGCGGGTGGGGAAAGAACTAGGAGTTTAAGCAGACTGAAGAAAGGCCAGAGAGTTTAGGAAGGTAAACATTGCTAGGAATTCACTGTTAGAATTTCTGTTTCTAAAAAACTTAGTAAGTTCCGGATCTGAAATACCAGTCAAAGAGTATATAATAATTAGTTAAGAGTCTTCAGAACGGGAGGCTAAGAAGAAAGCAAACCATGGTTCTATTTTGACTTTGCCTAAAGTGGATTTAACTCTCCATCTAAGAAAACTTAACCATGTAAAAAAACAGAATATAAATAAGGAAAAAGTTACACCCAATGTCTATGTTCTGATGAAAAACAGCCTCGGGCACTATAATGAGTTTGTCCTATTTAGTTAGTCTTTTTGTTTGTTTGTTTTGAACGGAAAGGAGTCAGCTTTTTGCCGCGGCCAAAAGACCCATTTCTCTTCCCGTAATTGCACTTGGCCACCCCCAAGTGCTCACGGGCTGAGACCTGGAGTGTGACTAGAGAGTCAAGTACAGCTTGCAGCCCTTCCCTTCCAGTAATTGCAAGGTGAAAACAAAAGAGAGTATCCAGCAGCTGCCATTGCCAAGGGGCCTGGCCCACAAGCAGCCCAGAACAAGGAAGTACTGTCACTGTGGGGCTCCAGTTTTCACAAGTACATACAGTTGTCAAGCATGCCAGGGCCATGAGTAGTAGGATCTAACTGGGCAGAGGCATTTCAGGCTGCAGGAGCCCTTAGGTCTTATTTAAGAAGTTCTCAAGGAAGGCAAAGGTCCTGAAAACACCAAAATTGCCAAACCTATTTTTTTTTTTGGATATCAGCGTGGTTTATTCCAAAGCTTTCTTTAGTTTACCATTTGCAGGGCACAGCTGTAGGCACCTGGCAGAGGCATGGAAGACAAAGCCCCCAAGCCATTCTGGTTATCTGCTGGGAGCATAAAGTCACCCTGGGCAGAGAGAGCAACAGAGTTCTGCCTCTGATTTGTGGCCGTGAGTAGTGGAAATGCTTAATCAGTACTTTGGCTTCTGAGAATCTCTTTAGCGACGTATGAGGATAGGGCTTCCCCTTCTCGGGCTGGGAAACAGGAGTGCCCCCGTCCTGGGAGCGCAGGGAGAATGAATGAGGTCGTGTTTGTAGAGGACTTTGAGCTGCTGGGATGCAAGCAGCTCCCCAAGTGTAGGGTATTATTCACTGAAGGTATTATTATTTTAATCTGAGAGGACAGTGTGCATCAGGTAACACAGAACAATAAAAACATGCCCCTTAATAACGAATAAAACACAGTAGTAGCCTTGGAAGGAACAAAATCCCTGTTACATCAATGATCTAGGCTACAGAACAGGCCATGTTACAAGTAAGAGAAACAACCTCAGCCAGTATTTCCTCCGGGCCCGGATAACAAGGATGTTGTGAATGCAAGTCATTGAGTTGGTGCAGAGACAGGCAACAATAAGTAGCTGGACCATCACAAACAGCTGCCATTTACCAAGCACTTCGTGTGAGCCAGGCACCTTTTGAAGAGTTTACTGTCTGTTAACTCATTTCAATCCTCACAACAATCCAGAATTCCATTTCACAAGCAAGGCAGTTATGTCACAGAAGAGGGGAGGAGCTTACCCAAGGTCACAGTAATAAGTGCTGGAGTGAAGCATTGGCCCAGTGTAGTTCCAGAACCTTGTGGTTAACCATTACACCATACTACCCTCCTTAATGCTGCAGTGTCACCTCAGTGGGGCTCACAAACAAGAGCTATCAAGGGCGCTGGGACTTGCACAGCAGACGCTTGAAAAGTAGTGAGCCCCAGATGGGGAAAAGGAGGCACCAGCTGTCTTGGGCAATCACGGGGGAGGGGTGGAGAACTGACATTCCCAACCTCCATCTCTGCAGTGCATTCCATTCCTATTCCTTTTTTCTTCCTTTCTACCTCTTTCTCCCCAACCCAAACAGATCCAACAAAACAGAGAGGGAGGGACTTCCCTGGCGGTCCAGTGGTTAGGCCTCCGTGCTTCCAAAGCAGGGGGCGTGGGTTCGACCCCTGGTCGGGGAACTGAGATCCCACATGCTTTGCGGCACAGCCAAAAAATTAAAACAAAAAGAAAAAACAGAGAGGGAACTTGGGGACTCTTGGTACCCAAGGCCCACCACATGCAGGCTCCCCGTGAAACTTTGTACACCTCTGCACACCTTCTCTGATTTGAAACTTCTAATAGTCTTGAGGCTCAGAGAGGGTGAGGAACCTACTCAAAGTCACACAGCCCCTGCTAGATTTATAGTAGCAATGGGATTAGATCTCTCATTTTCTTCCATCCCTTCCTTCCCTCCCTCCTTTTCTCCCTCTTCAAATTCTTATTTCTTCTTTCCCTGCTGTTGCTTCAAGATGCCAAGACAAAAGGACGAGGTGGCCAGGAGAAGCAGAAAGATGTTGAGAGAAGGAGAGGGAGAATGGGAGAGGATGAAGTGCCAGGTAAAGAGACCAAATGCAGACAAGCAGCACCAAGGTGTGTGGGGCAGCTGGGTTAGGCTGCACCCAGGCACTCCTGGAGGTGGGATGGCTCCCTTCTCCTTTCGTGGACTTCGAATGCTATTGCCAGCCCTTGTTTGTTTAACACAACCTATTTTTTTTTACAACTACTTGCCAGAGCAAGTTTATGCTATTTCTACTATACGATGGGCAAGGTAAACTTTGCCGCTTTTGAAGCATTCGTTTTTTTCCTAGTCTTTTTCCTTAAAGAAGATGGGGGCTTAGTGCAGAAGTACTTCTACTCCAGGCAAATCCCAGTCCTCCTCCGTGATCGTTGAGATTTTGTCTCAATGACAAAACATTATGTCTGTTGAGAATGTACTCTGAACCCAGCTCTGCGCCATTCTTTATTTGGATTACCTTGTTTAATACAACAACCCAGGGAGGTGGGGACTGTGCATATCCCCAACTAACAAAGAAAAGCAGGGTCAGAGAGGTTAAGTGACTTGCCCCAAGTCACTCAGCTAGCTCAGGGTGGAGCTGAGATCTGAACGCAGGTACCTGTGTTTGCTCCCGGAGCTGGTGCTCTTAAATATCACAATCTACTTTCTAGCTCTGTCCAGCCCCTGGAATGCCCCTTATCTTCTCTCTCAGTGGTACTGAAAAGACACAAAAGCTTGTCTGTATTATTGGAAGTAGTGGGAAGGTCAAAGCCAGTCCTCAGGTGATGAGTTTATACTGCTTTATACCAGATTACGTTTTCACCAAATGTCACATGTCCACAAGGGACAAAGGCCATACCAATCCCAGCACAGTTAATGGCAGTTCCCAGAAGGAGCACTGGTGGCCTGTGCTCTCTGCCCTGTACCTGCCAGCCCCGTGATAAGGCAGCCCCACCTCCCGTTGCCAGGTGTGTCTTATGGTAGGTAAGTCTCTGGCAACACTTTCGAAGGGAGGTGGGTCTTTGCCGAGGGGGACAGGAAGGGAGGGCAGGAGACAGCCTTCTTAGGAGGGTCTTCCTTCTCTGGGGGCCTCAATCGTCTGCTTGGACTCAGGCACCTGCCACTTTCTCTCTATGGGACGAGAATTGATCAGCCTGGAACTGGGCCTCTCTAGCCCCATCCATGAGTCCAAAACACAGGAGGCCCGTTGCTGTGGGAGCCACTGACTTCAAGGTTTGAGACAGCCTTCCAACCTGACACACCTTTTCTTTTTTTTTTTTTTTTTTAGAACTATATCATACACCAAGTTTGTGTATAACCTATGCACAGTTTGAAGAATAATAAACAATCACCCACATACCCAACATAGAACTGAAGTCCAAGACTAGTACCTTTGAAAACCCTTGCATGACTCTCCCCAAATGCATATTCCTTTCCTCCCCAGACACATAATCCTCAAATCTGCATCAAGCATTCCCTCCCTCGCTTTTTCTTTTTTATAAATTTATTTATTTTTGGCTGCGCTGGGTCTTCATTGCTGCATGCGGGCTTTCTCTATTTGCGGCGAGCAGGGGCTACTCTTTGTTGCGGTGCGCGGGCTTCTCATTGTGGTGGCTTCTCTTGTTGTGGAGCTCAGGCTTTAGGCGCGCGGGCTTCAGTAGTTGTGACAGGCACACAGGCTTAGTAGTTGTGGCTCTCGGGCTCTAGAGCGCAGGCTCAGTAGTTGTGGTGCACGGGCTTAGTTGCTCTGCAGCATGTGGGATCTTCCCGGACCAGGGCACAAACCTGCGTCCCCTGCATTGGCAGGCGGATTCTTAACCACTGCACCACCAGGGAAGCCCCTCCCTTGCTTTCCTTGGTCATTTAATCCTATGTGTAGGTGTCTCCAGACAAAGGTGATTGTGGGTCTGAGACATTGATCCCATTAAGTGACTCACCTTTCCCCGGGCCCAGTCCCTCTCTCCTCCAACTCTGCTGGGTGAGCTCAGTGAAGCCCCCTGAGCAATATGGATCACTCGCAACAAGGGCTGGCTTTCTTTTTCTCTTTTTCTCATTTTCATGACCTCAGACAGTGACTCTGATCATAGGATCAATCATAGGAGATTGTCCAAGAAGCCTCCTTGGAGGAGGGAGATCTGAGTTGGGAAGGATTTGGGTAGACAGAAAGGAGACGGAAGGGAATTTTTGGAAGTGGAAACAGTGCAAACTAAAGCACAGAGTTACCTTGAAAGCAAGTTTATAGCAAGACCCGTCGGGGCTTCTGTTGGGAAGTGGGGTGGGGGAGACACTAAGCTTGGAGAGGCAAGGGTTGGAGTGGACCTGCCCTGGGCAGCGGGGGAGGAGGGGCCTGAGTATTACTTCCTTTGTCCACAAAAAATGGTACATGCTTCCTCAAGTTGGTGCAGAGACTCCGTAAATTGGTCAGGTAAGGCTAAGCTATGCTGAGGTAACTACAATCCTACAGTCTTACTTCTCACCCATGCAAAGTTCACTGAAGTTCGGTGACTCTCAAGAAAAACTGCCCTCTGGGCAGTGATATAATGATCCAGCCTGCAGGAGCTTCCACTGTCTTGTAGCTCCGAATTGGCAAACTACAGCTCTCGGGCTGCCTCCTGTTTTTGTAAATAAAGTTTTATTGGAACACAGCTATATTTATTTGTTTATGTATCATCTATGAGTGCTTTCGTGCTACAGCAGAGCTGAGTAGTTGCAGTATGAACCACAAAGCCTAAAACGTTTCCTATCTGTTCTTGTGCACCAGCTAGAACTTGGCAATGAGAGGCTTGGAGGGTTGAGGGTCGGCAAGTAAACGCTTTAGCCCAGAGGTAATACACCTCTGCTCACAGTTCATTGTCCAGAAGAATCACATAGCCTCTCCTGACTTCCAGGGAAAAGCAAAGTCGATCTTCCGCACGCCCAGAAGTAGAGATCCAGGGACTGGTGAACATTAGCAGTGTCTAAACAACCTGCATGCGGCTCTTCCACAGGTACCAGGCTGTTGGGCAGTGAGGATGAACCTATTTTCACTTGCTTATCTCTAAATCCCAGAGTCATAGAGGGAATATAAATGGACCAGGACTCAGCAGAACGGAGAGAAATATTGGAGAGGTCTGGAGTTTCCAATGAGATGCTGCTTGAAGTTTTGGAAATTTTCAGAAACACAGGAAGCCAGGGTACATTGGGGGGAAAAAAAGGGAAGGCAAGTCCTGGAGGAGAAGCATTTGTTTAAAATAAAGCCCCTGGTCGGTTTTTTTTTTTGCAAGTTTGGCACTGACAGGTGCCCTCCTGTCAGGAACACAGGGCACCTCGGGTCAAATGATGGATGTGCGCTATTTCCTGACCTCAAGAGCCCACACCACTCTTTGGAGCAAGCAGGGTGCTGTTAATAAACACAGGGCAGTGTTCCACATAAAGAGGAAGGAAGTCTCTACTGAGAATGAGAGCACTGGGTTGTACACAACAGAATTGGGAAACCACCAGAACGCGCCTTGTCACCAACAAAATCCATGCCCATCACGCCCTGGACCCTGAGAGCAGGCAGAGAAATCCCGTGACCTGCCCTTGGGGAGCTGCCAGACCAGAGCTGTCCTACTGCCTGGGGTTTGTACTGAGCCCAGTCATCAGATGGGATTGTGCAAGGACACAGGATGTCTGTCCAGACCTGAAGGCAGTTACAAAGCACAGGGTTCACCAAAGTGTCTATAGGAAAGAAGTTTAAGGCCAAGAAAGACTTCCATAGACAAGAGGAGACGGGGGTCAAAGACCTTGTTGAAAAATGGTCCTAATTCAGATGCGGAGACGAGGTAGAAGGAAGTGGGATAAGGAAGGCAGATTAAACTTAGAGAGACAAGGTGAAGGTGAGGTGGAGAGAAGTCCCCATGCGTTGCCCTTTTTCACTGGTGCCGCTACAGACAGAACTACTCTGCTGGCTCAGTGACCAGCGGGCCTGGCACAGGGACAGGTTTTCCCCACAGAGGCTGGTAGGACAGGCCATCTGTGGGGAAGACCTGGGGCTTTAGGCTCAGGTGAACCTCAGGCAGGTTCCTGCTCCCTGCGCCTGGTGGAGTGAGCTTCAGTTTCCTCATCTGGGAAATGGGAACAATAATGCTACTTACCTCTTAGGGTTGTTTTGAAGATTAAATGAGCTAATGCATTCAAAAGTGCTTGGATGGAGTCATTGTTCAAAATCGATTATTCTTTGTAAGTATTTAACTAGTCATTTATCTAATGACTCTTACCCATATGGGAAACGATGTGGCCAGTCCTTCTGGGGGATTTGAAGAAACCTAAGGCCAGGGGTGTGCTGGCAAGCTGGCTCTGGGGAGTGCAGGAAGCCCTGATTGGCAGCATTTGATGCTTTCTGTGGTTTAAATAGTCCCATTATGGCCAGTTTCAAGCTACTGGCCGTTTAACAACTTGGCTGGCAAAATTCCGAACAATCAGCTCTGGAGAGCAGGCCCCAACCCAGTGGGCTTTCTCTCTAGTTAGCAGATGACACATAAATGAAAAGTTAACAATGGTGGCTCACAGATACACAGCCCAGTCCCCAGATGGCCTATCTAGAGGGCCTTTGAGGGTGACATTCGCCTCCAGTGCAGACACTGGGGCTGCCGTGCGTTGGGAAGAAGGAAGGGGTGCAGGCTGGCTTTTTATCTGGCCATTCGGGAGCCCACAGGCACGATGGGGGAGATGTGTTCCTGGCAGTTTGGGTTCCAATGGTGCAGAAAGGGGGTGTCTCAGGGGATCCAAGCCCTGGGCTCTGCCTCCCTCTATTGTAGTTCTATCATCTGCACCATGAAGGCACGGGTTTTTTTTTTTTATGTTTTGGCTGCACGGTTTGCGGGATCTTAATTCTTTGACTAGGGATTGAAACTGGGCCCCCTGCAGTGGAAGTGTGGAGTCTTAACCACTGGACTGACAGGGAATTCCCAAAGGCAGGGTCTTGAATGCACATCCTGGCTCAGAAATCCTGGACCCCTGACTTTAAAAAGTTATCTTTTGGGGGCTTCCCTGGTGGCGCAGTGGTTAGGAATCTGCCTGCCAATGCAGGGGACACAGGTTCGAGCCCTGGTCCGGGAAGATCCCACATGCCGCGGAGCAACTAAGCCCGTGCGCCACAACTACTGAGCCTGTGCTCTAGAGCCCGCGGGCCACAACTACTGAGCCCATGCGCCACAACTACTGAAGCCCGCGCGCCTAGAGCCCGTGTTCCGCAACAAGAGAAGCCACCACAATGAGAAGCCCGCGCACTGCAACGAAGAGTAGCCCCCGCTTGCCACAACTTGAGAAAGCCCACGTGCAGCAACAAAGACCCAACGCAGCCAAAAATAAATAAATAAAAAACAATGATCTTCTGGAATCCAATTGCTTCATAACAATATTTTTATTATTGAAGTTTAGTTGATTTACAATGTTGTGTTAGTTCCAGGTGTACATGACAGTGATTCAGTTATATATATCTATTCTTTTTCAGATTCTTTTCTCTTATAGGTACTAACGATTTTTTTTTTCTAACAATTTTTTTAATTAAAAAAAATGTTAGCACTTATTGAGCCCCTGCTGAATGCCTGGAACTGTGCCCGGGCTTTACATAGCTTGTCCAGCTGAATGTTCAGACAGCTCTTTGCTGTTCTCATGTTCATCTATAGAGGAGGAAACTGAGGCTCAGAGAGAATGAGGAAATTTCCCAAGATGCACAGACAGTAATATAAGAACTGGGCTTTGGACCTTGTTCTGATTGGCTCCAGAGCCTGATATGCCTTTTGCCTTTGGAAGCTGGGGACATCCTGCATATAAGTACATATCAAGTGAGGTATACAGAAAATTATTCACACAATAAGACTTCTGAGAAAAGAAGAGGCAACTGTGGGCCACGGTTCTCAGAGGCGGCTTCATGGAAAAGGTCAGATTTCAGCTAAGTGGGATTGACTTCAACACACAGGTGTGGCACAAGCCAGGTTTTTTATGAGCAAACACATGAGCTGGAATGACAGCTGTTTTCAGGGTACGAGGGGGGTTTATTGGGACACAGAGGGAGAAAAGAGCTCGGGGATAAAATATCTGTCTTGTGTAGGGTAACAGGGAGCCACTAAAGGTATACGGGCAGTAACATGATGACAGGTGTGTATCAGGAAAGTTAAGCAGAGAGTGATTTTTAGAATGTATGAGAAGAGAGAGGGCCAAGATGCAGGAAAACCAGAGAGGAAGCTAATGAAATTGCTAGGCCTCTTTTCATACACAGATAGCATCTTGGACTATAAAAGGTAACAGTACATGATGAAGCAATATAATAAATATACACCTCATGGTACATAAAAGAGATCTGAGGCTTCCAGCAGAACCACAACAGTAAGTGGTATCTCCATTTATTACTCTGACAGGCTCAACACACGATCTTTGAAGTGTCCCTGATGAAGATAGTAGGTGTCACCTGAATGAACAAGCAATTAGCTCAGGAATAAATGTGTCCTTGTAAACGAAGTCACGGAATTGGCCAATGCTCAGACTTTAGCAGGGATGCACCGTGAGTGTGTATGTGACACTTTTAACCCGCTTGCTAAGAATCTGATCTAACCCTCGGTGGTGGGTCTCACCCCCTTTTCTCATCTGCCCTTTGGTTCCCGTGCCTGGGAGGAGATGGATGACTGATCTGACCTCAGCTCCAATTTCAGGGGAGTAGAGGGAGTGTGTAGGGAGACTCCAGCTGAGAGAAGTTCCCTGGCTTCCTTATGCCAGCTTGAGCTCAGGATTGGATAACTTCCATGGCAGGGCGGTTTATCATGTGTGGGCACTGGTATCACAACAGGCGAACATGTGTTTGTGTTGGATTTCTGAACTTATTCCTTGAATTGATTTGTCCTCTTATACCGGCTCTAGAAGTCAACCTACCTTGCAAAAAAAGAAACCAAACCAGCAATACGGGTTTCCCACAGCAAGGCCCAGTGCACGAAGCCTGGGATCCCTGGGTTCTGAGCCAGGCTGCCACTGGCCTGGCCTTGAGCAAGTCCCTTCCCCTCCCCAGGCTGTAGCTGCCTCATCGGTTGGGTGAGGGGGCCTGGACTAGACGGTCTTCCGGCTTCTTTCAGATCTGAAGCTCCAGCCAGGACTCGTGTTGTCAAGAAACCCTGGGAGAAGGAAGAGAATTTGTTCTCAGTTTCTCCCTTTGATTTTCTAAGTAACCGCAGTTGAGCATAGAGGTGTGGAGGCTGTCACCACGCTGCCTCTTCCACATTCTGGTTTCTCTGGGTAGCAGGAGACAGATGCTGGGCTTTTTGCCTGCCTGAGTGTTTCCCCAGGAAGAGCAGAGGGGGCAGCGGATCCAAACTGGGCTGAAATGTTAGTGGCGCCTTCTTTCACGCTGATTTTATCACACAGCATGTGCAGCCCCAGATGGGGCTGAGCTCAAAACCAGAAGGGCAGGGAAGTGAAGGCAGAAGCGAATGTACAGAAACGAGCTTACCGACTCTAGTGTTTGATAGAAACAATCTGGGAGGGACTTCCCTGGTGGCACAGTGGTTAAGACTCTGTGTTCCCAATGCAGGGGGCCCGGGTTTGCTCCCTGGTCAGGGAACTAGATCCCACATGCATGCTGCAACTAAGAGTTCGAATGCCACAACTAAGGACCCTGCCTGCCACAAATAAGACCTGGTGCAACCAAATAAATAAGTAAATAAATATTTTAAAAAAAGAAACAATCTGGGACTAAAGTAAAGCAAAATAGAACGAACTCTCCTAATTTCTTTAAAGGAGTCCTTGAATGGGATTAATGTCCCAGGTCTTTCATTTCTCCAAATGCCAGATGCCTGGGCAGCAGGGCTGGAGCCAGGGTGAGGCACCTGCAAGACACTAACAGTGAGTGCCAACTTCAAGGTCCCACCCCAGGCACCTCACTCTCCCCACCCAAGCCACACCGGGCAGTGTAAACATTGTCTTTCATTTCTATCTTCACTTGAAAAGTAGATTAAGAAGCTACAAGCCCAACTGTAGTCTGAACAGTTCTCCTTTGTTAGAGGCACACAGCTGAGCAGGAAATTAACAATGAAGAATTCACACTTGGCAAGAAGCAACATGTGAAAGGCCGATTGCTGATTGCCTAATGGGCAAGGTTATTTTCCTCAACAGAGAGCCTTAGGTTGTCAGAGGAACCGTTTGCTGGGTCTCAAAACATTTAGGATCAGCCCCCTCTGTCAGCGTCAGCCTAGCACACTGATCTGAAGCAGGATGTGAAATTCTCTGCTTGTGCTTTTAGCTTTAATCCACTTAAGCCACCGGCCAAGGACTGAGAAGAGAGATCAGGGGCTGTGTGTTGTGATTGGGCCCATCTTTTGGATACTCAGAACAGCCAGGGCTCTAACCTTCCGGTCCTCCTAGCCCAGGCAGAAGGGCCAAGCAAACAGCCAAGAAGGGGCCTGTCTTAGCTCCTTCAGGTCCCCAAAGTATCCCCTGCTCTGCTGCCTTAGGAGCGCTGTGCTACGTACAGGGCAGCGCCCATACAGCTCTTCACCTACAGGCTCTCTCTCCCTCCTGATACAGGAATCTGTGCAAATCTTCGAAAGGAGTGGATGTGTTACGAAGGTGGAAAATGCACATCTGAGCTGAAACCAGGACAGCCAAAATGAACAAAATGAAAAGCTCAAGGGGATTAGCTGACCTAGAAATTACTCATCCCTCTGTTCCCCTCCCCACAGCCTTCTCCTTTCTCCCTTCGACCCAAGGTTGAGAAGAAGGGCGAAGACCTGATAAAATACGTGGCTTGTACCTCCCTGCCTTCCTCGGATGCTTAGAGGAAACCCCTGAGACCTTTAAACGCAGGGCTCTCCGCTGGGATTCTCCGGAGGGCTGCATCCACAGCTTGGAAATGGATAGGATGCCTTGAGGCTATTTACCCAAAGGATGCATGGTATTTGCATGTAATTTCCTTATGCACTCTGCGCCACCCCTCCCCAGACCATTTGTTCAAGTTAAAAGTATTTTTATGGCTCTCTTGATGGGAGTCATTTCTGGATTTTTCCTCTTGTCTGTGCCATCTTCTCCCTCAGGGCCTCTCCTTGGCCCAGATCTCTGGCAAGGGAGTCAAGAGGCACCAAGGAAGGACCTGGGAGGAATGCAGTGGCGGCTCTTCCAAGGGTTTGCTTATCTCGCCTGCACCCTGAGCACCCGTAGAGGTTTTCTTTTCCAAAACTGTAACATTATGTGATTATGTTGTAGACGGTGGGACTCTAATTCAATTCACAGAAAGTCTCTTTGAGCTAGAATTTTCCCTCCTTTTCTCTTCTGTCTCATGACCCTAGGCAGCCCGTTATCATTATCGCTTCTTTTTTTTTTTAGACTGAGTCTTGATTCACTAATGGCTTCTTCGCAACAGCCAGTGAGGATTGGGCTATTTCACAGACAAGGAAACTGAGGCTTGCTATGAAGGGCTTAGTCCAAAGTTACACAGCTGCTTAGGGTCTTCATTTGTCCAACTCAAAGTCCAGTGCTCTTTCTCTGCCTCAGTTTCTCCAAGTGTGAAATGAGATGTTAATAGCACGTACTTCATAGGGTCGCTGTAAGGGATGGATGTTTTACTATATGTAAAAGTGTTTAAAATAGGGCCTGGCACATGGAGAGTGTTTAATAAATGCCCACTAATGTTACTGTGCTAGGCCTTGTGTTTTACTATGCCGAGCACTGGATTCATGACTCATTTGTGGGAGGAGGAACCAACTGATACGCTTGGGGAGTGTTATCCAAGATGGGGAATGAACCCGTTTCCCAAGCTCAGAGCAGGCTGAGATGGGACAAGAACAGATCCTTGCAAGCAACGGGATGGAGCTGCCTGATTGAGCCACATCCTGCCTGGCTCTGGCTGGGACAAAGAAACCTGAAGACGTGGGTAAACCCATTAAGGGGATGGTGCCCCCTTTACCAAATGCTGAGGGCAGGAAGGACAAAGTCTTCTGAACAGAGTCTAAGATTATAAGACGTTTTACTCTGCGATGTGCTGAAGGTCTTCTGCTTTGAGGCGGTTCTAGATGACTTGTATTTTCCCTTTACCCAGTAGTTACAAGGTGGGCCTATGTGTGGTGAAAGGAGTATCCAGGAGGTCCCTTCCAAAGGTATGTCCAAAAGCCTTCTAGTGATGAGGGTCGAGGGCTCGGGGGGAAGGCTCTGAACTCCTCCAGGGAGACCTGGTACTTGGGAGAGGCTGACCATCCGCTCGTCTGGGCCAGGGGCTTGCCCTGTCGCTCAGGCCCTCCTCGGCATCAGTCGAAAAAAATGACAGGGGTGTGTTCCTGCCGTCCTGGGGACCTTGGAGAAAACCAAGGCAATTGGGCATCAGTATCATTCTCACCAGGTCTGAAGCTGAAAAGAGGGCGATGAAAAGTACAAAAGACAATCAGGAAAGAGACTCTATGGAATGGCTTTGCAAACCTAATCCAGGGAACTCGAGGCCCCAAACTGTACTGTGTGTAGAGACCCTCTTGAAATGATGTTCTAGCAGTTGAAGTTCTTGCTCATCAGTCCACCCTCTCAGGAAAAAAACACCAGACCCACACACACACAAAATAAAAGGTTTAAAACACGAATGTCTGTAATTAAGCTCTGGAGTGACTTCCTCTGCCTGTCCAAGCGTCCCACTGTTGTTGGGTGTGTGCTCTCATCCAGAGGAGCCCCTGCTCTGTCTGGCCCACTCGCGTCCCACTGCGTTGACTCTCCTTGCTCGCAGGCCTTTCCAAAGTTTCCGAAAGGTGCAGTCCGGGGTTGAATGTCTTGATCTTACTTTGGCTTGATGGTCCCCTAACTTCAGGGCTACATGAGCTGCCCAAGGGACCCATAAACAGAGAACATGTATAGCTTTCTGCGCTTTGAAAGGAGCTAAGTGACAGGGATGGCGACCTCCTCCTCGCGGGTCCCCAGCACTCAACAATCTGCCCGTCCCCTGGGAGCCCCTGCTCTGGGGGCGGGAACCCACCCGAGCTGCGCCGTCTGGGGGACTGGGGGCGCCCCTCTGCGGGGTTTCTGACCATTGGCTTTGGCAGATGCTGAGGGGTGGGTCTGGAGAAGGCTTCCTCCGGGCCGGGAAGCCGCGTGCGCCTTTCGGATGTTGGGGGACAATGGTGACCGAACTCTCGGCCTCGGCCTGGCGCGCGGCGAGGAGGCGGCTCCCGCGCGGTCACCTGACGGGGTCAACGGGCTCCGCGGGGCGACGCGTCCTCGGCCCCTTCAGCCCGCGGAGGGCCGCGAGCCCCGGGTCGGCCCCGCGAGCCCGGCCGCCGCTCCGCCGCGTCCCGCTGCCCATTGGCTGGCGCGGCGCGGCCGCTCCCGCCCCGCCCCGCCATTGGCCTTGGCCGCCGCGGTCCCCGCGCGCGAGCCGCCGCTGACATCACCAGGCCTGAGGCGGCGGCGGCGCCCCCGGCCCAGCCCGCAGCCCCCCTCGGCACAGGCGCCGCCGCGGGGCCCGGCGGAGGATGGTGCGCGGCGCGCCGGGGGCTCCCCGCCGCCAGAGCCGCAGCACCGAGGCGGAGCCGTCCGCGGCCGGCAGCCGACCCCCGCATCGGGCGCGGGGCGAGCGGCCGCGGTGAGGCGCCGAGGGCGGCGCGGGCGCAGCGGCCATGGGGGCCCTGACCAGCCGGCAGCACGCGGGCGTGGAGGAGGTGGACATCCCGTCCAACTCCGTGTACCGCTACCCGCCCAAGTCCGGTGAGCACGCCCCGGGGCCGGGAGGAGGTCGCGGTGCTCCCGCGCGAGGGCTCCGGGCGTCCCGGGGACGCAGAGGCCGACGTCGCTGCAGAGCGATCTCGGAGGGTGGGAGGTGTTGGAGGAGGTCTGGAGGGGTGCTTTAGGGCCCTTGGCCGGGTCGCCGGAGTGGGCAGCCCTTCCGCCGGGGGACGGGAGCGACCCCCACGCAGTCGGTCCTGTGACAGAGACGTGCGCTCGGGACACTGCGGCTCCCGAGGGGCGGGGTGTCCGCGGCGCAGGCCGGGTCCCCGCTGGCCGCAGCGCTGCGTCCCTTCCTTCCCGCCCGGTGGCCTGTTCCCTTCGGGAGCTGAGGGTTAGGTCAGGCGGGCTTGGCATCCGAGGCAGGCGCCTGTGCCAGGTGCTGGCCCTGGTGGCCTCCGGAGAGGGAGGGACAGACACAGGTTTGAATTAGGTTTCTCAGGGGAAAGCTCCCGTCGCCTGCTGGAGGATGGAGGCCGAAAATGCGTTGGCTGTACTGGTGCTTTTTAAGAGGCTGTCAGAAGAAAGAAGGTGTTTAACAGAAATGTTAGGGAATCTAGTATCAGAGGCACTCGGGTTGCCGCTTTGCCAAAGTAGTGGCAAGCCTGGTTTTTGGAATGAGGGTAGCTCTGGGACAGGGCACAGGTATTTAAAATGTAGAGAAGTATTATGTTTGTTTTCAGAATCATTAAAAAGATAAATGTCTCCAGCCTCTGGTTTGTAGCATAAATATTGGAAGTGGAGGAGAATTTTGACAGCACAAGAGAGGCTGACTAGTGGATTGAGTACCAGCCAATTCTGAACTGCTGGCGCATGACCTAAGTCTCTGCTCTTTGTTTTTCCTTGCTTTTCTCAAGACTTCTGGGGACCCATGGCTATCATCTTCTCTTTGGCTTAGGACCTGATGAGGATTTTCGTGATCTTGGAGAGATGTCAGAATTGCAGCAGGAGAATAAAGACACAGTAATGAGATGAGCTGGTTTCTCAGCAGTCTGTCCAGTTTGTGCCAGCCGGAAGTAGGGACCAGACAATGAACCTGCACCCTGCAGAGTGTCTGCCAGAGCTGTGTTGCTCACTGTTTTGTGCCAGAGAGTGAATCCTTGCAGAGATGAATATGCTTAAGAGCTGCTTTAGAACAGTCTAAGATAAAGCCGTGCATCATTAGTGTTTTAATAAAGCTCTAGCTGATTATGACTGTATGAAACCAGTGCTAAAGGAAGCATGCATTTTGCTTTTTAGTAGACAAAAATATGCACAAATATTGTGGATTTTTCTTTTCTGAAATCACTTAGCCTTTATTGCTCAGAATATGGAGCAGGTTTTGCTGGCTTGGAGTTTGCAGTAGAATTTGCTGCCTCAGAAGAGTATTCACCCCTCCTTCACTTACGGGAATAAGCAAAGGTTAATCACGGGAAGGCTAGTCCTCAAAGGATATTAATACAAATATGAATCTTGGATGATGATAATCAAAGGATAATGGACCAAACTAAAACTTTTCTTAACCAACACCCTCCATACCTACAGTCTTAAATCATCCTCTCCACTCTATCAATCTTTTAAAAGTTTTCCTAATGGTAACTCTTTTTTTTTTTTAATAAATAAATGAATTAATTAATTTATTTATTTTTGGCTGTGTTGGGTCTTTGTTGCTGCGCACGGGCTTTCTCTAGTTGAGGCGAGTGGGGGCTACTCTTTGTTGCAGTGCACGGGCTTCTCATTGCAGTGGCTTCTCTTGTGGAGCACGGGCTCTAGGCACGCGGGCTTCAGTAGTTGTGGCCCACAGGCTCAGTAGTTGTGGCTCTCGGGCTCTAGAGCGCAGGCTCAGTGGTTGTGGTGCACGGGCTTAGTTGCTCCGCGGCATGTGAGATCTTCTCGGACCAGGGCTCGAACCTGTGTCCCCTGCATTGGAAGGTGGATTCTTAACCACTGCGCCACCAGGGAGGTCTCTGGTAACTCATTTTTAATCAGAGCTTTTGCATGAGAGAAATCTTTGTAGCAAGTGGACCAAATTATGTATGTTGAAGATAAAACACAGAAAATAGGAATCAGAACATTCATGTCCCAGTCAGCAAATCTTGGTGTACGTGAAAATATGCTGTAGTCTAGAGGCATCTCCTATCCTTCATCTGATCTTTAGATTTACCTGACTCTTTATTGGATTATACTATTTTATTTTTTAAAATTTATTTATTTATTTATTTATTTGGCTGTGCCAGCTCTTACTTGCCGTGTGCGGGATCTTTGTTGCCGCGTGTGGGATCTTTAGTTGCAGCATGCAAACTCTTAGTTGGGGCATGTGGGATCTAGTTCCCTGACCAGGGATCGAACCCAGGCCCCCTGCATTGGGAGTGTAGAGTCTTAGCCACTGGACCACCAAGGAAGTCCGTGGATTATAGTATTTTAGACCCAAAGGAACCTTGCAGAGAATTTGGCCCCAGATCCATTCATTTCACCGGTAGGAAAATGGAGGCCCAGAGAAATGAATTGGTAAGGCCAGGGTTACCCAGCAAGTTAGTGCTCTTCTTACGAAAGCCTCTGCCTTTTTCAAGGAATTGAATTTTGAACTTGTCCTTGGTGGTTTGTGGAATGGAGGCTATTCTGCATCAGAATTGAGACAAAACTCAGAGGCCTGACTCCCTGTCGAAGAATCAGACTGGGTTGATTTTGAGGTCTCCCTATCTTGAGTACGGAAAGTAGAACAAAGCAAATAGCAGAGTCAGTTTTCTCCAGGTGACTAAACTGGCTGAGCTGAAACCGCCCTCTGGCTCACTGGAAAGTCTCTGTTACTCCATGGCCTTGGAGTAGTTGTTTCAGTAAGCGCATGGTCATTAGTCCCCGTAATGATGGTCACAGTGCCCAGAAAAAAATTGCTTTTTCTTTCTTGTATTTTTTTTTTTTTTTTTTGGCTGCTTTGGGTCTTCGTTGCGGCACGTGGGCTTTCTCTAGTTGCGGCATGTGGGGCTACTCTTCATCGCTGTGCGCGGACTTCTCATTGTGGTGGCTCCTCTTGTTGTGGAGCATGGGCTCTAGGCAGGCGGGCTTCAGTAGTTATGGCACGTGGGCTTCAGTATTTGTGGCACGCAGGCTCAATAGTTGTGGCGCACGGGCTTAGTCGCTCCGCGGCATGTGGGATCTTCCCAGACCAAGGCTCGAACCTGTGTCCCCTGCATTGGCAGGCGGATTCTTAACCACCGTGCCACCAGGGAAGTCCCTCTTTTTTGTATTTTTAAAGGAACCCCTTAGTTTTGTATGCACATTGAACTAGAAACGTTTAAAAAGTATTGAGAACAGCCAATTTCATGTTGGAACTTGGGTTTACAGCTTTTTTTCTTTTTTTAATAGAGATAGGTGAAAATAAAATAGCCTAAAATTATTTCGAATTATTTATTTTTTGAATAAGTAATATAGTCACATGGTTCAAAGTTTAAAAGAATGAAAAGGCGTACAGTGAAAGTCTAGTTGTCACTGTAGCTGTTCATCCACCTAGTTCCTCCCCATACACCTCCCGTACCTACGTAACCACTTTCTGGAATTCGTCCAGAGTTTCTTGTGTAAATACAAGCATAGCATGCTACTTAGACTGCTCTGCACCTTGTTTTGTATTTGTTTTGTTTACTTTCAAACATATTGGAGATCTTTTTATATTATCTCCATATTAGAGAGGGTTTTTTGTTGTTGTTGTTGTTCTTTTTTTTAAAAAAAACAACTGTATAACATTCCTTTGTGTGCGCATGCTATCAGTTTTTAACATAGTCTATTGGTGAACATTTGGGAGTGGTTTTTTTTTTTCAGTCTTTTACTATTGCAAACAATGCAGCAATGATTAATGTTATACATATGTTCTTAGGTGATTTTTAGCTTTGTTAATAAATACGTAAATATTAATCATTTAAATAACAGAAAGTATGATGGGAGTTTGTTTCTGTAGAGTATTTCTACATTAGCGTAGAAAGCTATTTATAGCACTGTTCTGCATTTGGTCGTGCCTTTGTAAATTTTTGTTTTTTAATTAATTAATTAATTAATTAATTTATTTATTTGGCCGTGTTGTGTCTTCGTTTCTGTGCGAGGGCTTTCTCTAGTTGCGGCAAGCGGGGACCAGTCTTCATCGCGGTGCGCGGGCCTCTCACTATCGCGGCCTCTCTTGTTGCGGAGCACAGGCTCCAGACGCGCAGGCTCAGTAGTTGTGGCTCACGGGCCTAGTTGCTCCGCGGCATGTGGAATCCTCCCAGACCAGGGCTCGAACCCGTGTCCCCTGCATTGGCAGGCAGATTCTCAACCGCTGCGCCACCAGGAAAGCCCCCTTTGTAATTTTTGAGTTAGAAACCATACGTGCTTTTAAATCCTTCTCTGAGATCTTCGCTTCTTTCAAAGCCCACGATCATTGGTTCAGCAAAGTTAGGGCTTTGCTGAGGTGGTTGTTTTTATGCGTGTAGGCCTGACTTTCGAAAGGGGTCCCCAGGTTGATAAGAGTCATTAGTTCTGTTTTCTCTGTCCAGGAAGAAACAGGCATACTATAAAGACAATTTAATCCATTTTAATTCAGTACCTGATAAATCTAGTTCATTTTTCTCTTACATATTTGAGCAAATTGGAAAATAGGAATAATTCATTTTGCTCAGGTGTTAAGAGGGAAACCTATTATAAAAATTCAGAATGGTAATCAGAGTCCTGAGCAGCTAAAATCATCATTTTCCAAATTTTTGTTACATTGGAGTACACATATGCTTGTCAAGTGGGTCTGTCCTAGGGCAGACCACATTTCTAAAGCGTGGGTACTAAGTCTTTGCTTATCAAATAGTTATAAAAGTTTCTCTTAGCTTTTAGGGGCATCAGTTAAATATGTTTCGAAACCAGGGGCTTTCAAAGATGGAACTTACTGCAGAATAAAGAATTATTTGGTTCTGGCACATTTTGATTGATACGTTAACTAAAGTTAAGTAGGTTTCTGAAATTCATAGTAAATACATTTAATACCATAAAAAATGTAAAGGTTCTTCCATTTAATGATGGAGTCATCAAGATCAGGAGTTCAAACGCTAGTATTATTATTATTTTTTTAAAATAAATTTAATTATTTAATTTATTTATTTTTGGCTGTGTTGGGTCTTCGCTGCTGCGCGAGGGCTCCTCTAGTTGCGGCGAGCGGGGGCTGCTCTTCGTCGCAGTGCGCGGGCTTCTCATTGTGGTGGCTTCTCATTGTGGAGCACGGGCTCTAGGCGCGCGGGCTTCAGTAGTTGCGGCACGTGGGCTCAGTAGTTGTGACTCACGGGCTCTAGAGCACAGGCTTTTCAGTAGTTGTGGCGCACGGGCTTATTTGCTCCGTGGCACGTGGGATCTTCCCGGACCAGGGGTTGAACCCGTGTCCCCTGCATTGGCAGGCAGATTCTCAACCACTGAGCCACCAGGGAAGCCCCAGTATTATTTTTGAACACTTAAAAAGTGGTAATTCTTCTCCTTTCGAAACCTCCAGTATTTTTGCTTTATTTGTACTTTACTTCATTAAGAGCAGACTGATTTCTTTCACTTCTTGATTTTGTCTTATGATTTGGGGCCTTTCATTTACTTATATGCTGGTGGTTGTGTTCTTTTGTTCTTTAGCATCTCTTTTCTCTTTCTGTTTATTACCATCAGTGCACACTCTTGGGCACCTGCTATGTATATATCATGCGTTGTGCTGTGCACCAGTGTATAGATTCTGATCCTGTGATTTTGATGCCTATGGCAATCAGCAGGATAAAATCCCTCAGAATCAACTTTGTAATTCATGATGTGGGTCACAGAAGGGAGGATTAACAATATAAGCTATCTGATGGCTGTATCAGCCAGGGTTCTCCAGAGAAAGAGAACCAATGGGAGATATATACATATAATTGGCCTCCATTATTGTGGGGGCTGGCAAGTCTAAAATTTGTAGGGCAGGCCAGCAAGCTGGAAACTCAGACAGGAGTTGATGTTGTATTCTTCAGTCTGAAATCGGTAGGACAGTCTGCCAGATGAGAAGCTCAGGCAGGATTTCTATGTTAGTCTTAAAGCAGAATTCCTTTTTCTCCAGGAAACCTCAGTTTCTGCTCTTAAAGCCTTCAACTGATTGGATGAAGCCCACCCACATTATCAAGGGTAATCTCTTTTACTTAAAATCAACTAAGTATAAATGTTAATAACATCTACAAAATGTCCTCGCAGCAACATCTAGATTAGTGTTTGGACAAACAACTGACCACCATAACCTAGCCAAGGTGACATAAAAATTAACAGTCATAGCGGCTTCTTTTTTTTTTTTTGGCCATGCCCCACAGCTTGTGGGATCTTAGTTCCCCAACCAGGGATTGAACCTGCGCTCTCAGCAGTGAAAGCACAGAGTCCCAACCACTGAACTGCCAGAGAATTGCCAGTGGCTTCTTTTTTTTTTTTTATAAATTTATTTATTTATTTATTGGCTACTTTGGGTCTTCTTTGCTGTGCGCGGGCTTTCTCTAGTTGCAGCGAGCGGGGGTCTACTCTTCATTGCGGTGCGTGGGCTTCTCATTGCAGTGGCTTCTCTTATTGTGGAGCATGGGCTCTAGGCGTGTGGGCTTCAGTAGGTGTGGCATGCGAGCTCAGTAGTTGTGGCTCACGGGCTCTAGAGCACAGGCTTAGTAGTTGTGGTGCACAGGCTTAGTTGCTCCGCAGCATGTGGGATCTTCCCGGACCAGGGCTCAAACCTGTGTCCCCTGCATTGGCAAGCAGATTCTTAACCACTGCGCCACTAGGGAAGTCCCCCCAGTGGCTTCTTATTTTAACAAATTATTCTTGCTAAATAGGTGCTGAGCTCAAGTTTTTAGTTTCTGAAAGAGTGCTTGTGCTGGGGAAACATATTTTTAAAAGTCTAAAAATTGCAGTCTTTAAAAATCATTATTTAAAAATTACACTCCTTCCTGGACTTCCCTGGTGGTCCAGTGGTTAAGAATCCGCCTTTCAATGCAGGGGACACAGGTTCGATCCCTGGTCGGGGAGCTAGGATACCACATGCCACGGGGCAAGTAAGCCTGAGAGCCACAACAAAGAGCCCACATGCCACATGAAAGATCTCATGTGCCACAACTAAGACCTGATGCAGCCAAAACTAAATAAATAAATAAATAAAACTTACATTCCTTCCAAAATTTCAGTGCTTATCATCTAGTATCAAAGATAGAATGCAGGCATACAGAGATAAATAAGAATACAGAATATACCATGACCAGGGATCTATCTCAGGAATGCAAGGTTGGTTTAATATCTGAAAAATCAATCAGTGTTAATACACCATATTGGTAGAATAAAGAATAAAAACTACATGATCATCTCAATAGATGCAGACAAAACATTTAACAAATCCAACACCTTTTCAAGGTGAAAAACTCAGCAAACTTGGAATAGAAGGGTACTTCCTCAGTCTGATACAAGGCATCTATGAAAAGCTCATAGCTCACTATACTTAAAGGTGAGATACAGATGCTTTCCTGCTAAGATCAGGAAGAAGACAAGGATGTCTGCTTTTGCCATTCAGTATTAACTGGAGATTCTAACTAGTACAATAAGGCAAAACAAACAAACACATTTTTTAAAAAATTTAAGGCAACCAGATTGTAAAGAAAAACGTGAAACTGTCTTTATTCATAGATGACATGATCCTATGTATAGAAAATACCAAAGATTCCACAAAAAAACCTACTAGAACTAAAAAATGAGTGAGGAACTTTGCAGATACAAGATCAGATCAACACACAAAAATCAATTGTGCTTTTATATACAAGCAATAATCTGAAAATGAAATTAAGGAAACTATTGCCATTCCCAGTAGCATCAAAAAGAATACAGTTCTCAGGAATAAATTTCACATAATAAGTATATGATCTGTACAATGAAAATTCTAAAATGTTGCTGAGATTGATGCTTTAACTAAAAAAGTTTAAAGAGATCTAAATAAATAGACGTTTCATGTTCATGGAATGGAAAACTCAATATTGTTGAGATGCCAGTGTTCTCCAAATTGATCTGAAAATTGAGTACATTCGCTGGTACAATCCCAACAGACTTTTTTGAAGAAATTGGCTGGCCAATTCTAAAATGTATGTGGACATTCAAAGGACCTAGAATATCCAAAACAATTTTGAAAAGGAAGAACAAACTTGGAGGATTTTCACTACCCAATTTCAAAAATTACTATCAAGCCATGGTGTGGTATTGGTACAACAAGAAACATATAGATCAGGGACTTCCTTGGTGGTCCAGTGGTTAAGACTTCACCTTCCAACGCAGGGGGTGCGGGCTCGATTCCTGGTCTGGTGGGGGAGCTAAGATCCCACTGGCTTGCTGCCAAAAAACCAAAACATAAAAGAGAAGCAGTATTGTAACAAATTCAACAAAGATTTTAAAAATGGTCCATATCGGGCTTCCCTGGTGGCGCAGTGGTTGAGAGTCTGCCTGCCAATGCAGGGGACACGGGTTCGAGCCCTGGTCTGGGAAGATCCCACATGCCGCGGAGCTACTAGGCCCGTGAGCCACAACTACTGAGCCTGCGCGTCTGGAGCCTGTGCCCCGCAATGGGAGAGGCCACGACAGTGAGAGGCCCGCGCACCGCGATGAAGAGTGGCCCCCGCTTGCCACAACTAGAGAAAGCCCTCGCACAGAAACGAAGACCCAACACAGCCAAAAATAAATAAATTAATTAAATTAAAAAAAAAAAAAAGTAAAAAGAATCACTCTCACAGAAAACAAAAAAATTAAAAAAAAAAAAAAAGGTCCATATCAAAAAAAAAAAAAATCTTAATAAAACAGCATGTAGATCAATGGAACAGAATTGCAAGCCAGAAATAAATCCTTATATTTATGGTCAGTTGATTTTGACAGAAGTGCCAAGACAATTCAACAGGGAAAGGATAGGTTTTTCAACAAATGGTTCTAGGACAATTGGATATTGACAAGCAAAAAAATGAACTTAGACCCTTTCTTCACATGACCAAAAATTAACTCACAATGGATCACAGAATGAAAATACTACCCACAGAATGGGAGAAAATATTTGCAAATCTTATGGATGATAAGGGATTTATATCTAGAATATATAAAGAACTTGTACAATTCAAAAAACAAAAAGACAACCTGATTAAAAAAGGAGCAAAGATCTTGAGTAGACATTTGTCCAACAAAGATATACAAATGGACAGTAAGCACGTCAACAATGAAAAGATGCTTAACATCACTGGCTATTAGGGAAATGCAAATCAAACTACGGTTAGATAATACTTCACATCCCCTAGGATAGTGATAATTTAAAAAACAAATAGTAAGTGTTGGTGAGGATGTGGAGAAATTGGAATCCTGGTCCCCCGCTGGTGGGAATGTAAAATGGTACAGTTGCTATGGAAAACAGTTTGTTTGGTTTTTTTCCAGATTTAGCGCTACAATCTTTTATAACCATAGAAGGTAGCTGGAAATACTAGATGCTAACAGACAATATGATACATAACCCCTGGTGTAGGAGTCAGCAGGGAGTGTGACAGAGACCACCTGCTTAGACTAAGAGCCTTTCAATTGACTGCTGGATGGATTGGATCTGCTGCTTCAGTTGTGAGCGTTCTTTGATGGTGACAGAACAGGCGATGACAGGCCTGGAGACCCCACCGGCTCGCCCCAGGGCCTGCTTGGAGCGCACAAACACACAGGGCGCGTTCTTGTCCTCACATAGCAGTGGGAGGTGCAGGATGACCTCCAGGGGCTCGGCGTCTGCAGCCATCACAATGAACTCAGAGATGCCTCTGTTGAAGGTTTTGGTGGCCTCACTGGCTCCTTTTCGAAGCTGCTTGTAGTTACGTGATTGCTGAACGAGGTCCAATAGTTTCTTGGTGAGGTGGGCATCTGCAAGAGGGTAGGCCTTCAGATTTACATCAGCCTCAATCACGGCTCCAGTTCCATGGTATTGTCATTGGTCAAGGAACACAGGTGATGTCAGAGTTGGAGCCCTCACCGCTGCAGAAAGCTCTATGGAAAACAGTTTGACAGTGCCTCAAATGTTCATTACTTTATAACTCAGCAATTACAGTCATATGTTACACACACACACATAATATATATATGCCCAAGAAAAATGAAAAATAAATCCACACCAAAACATGTACATGAATGTTCATAGCAGCACTGGTCATAATAGCTAAAAGGTGGAAACAACCCAAATGTTCATCAGCTGGTGAATGGAACAACTGATAAAATGTGGTAAATCCATGCAATGGAGTGTTACTTGGCAACAAGAAGGAATGAAGTATTGATATTTGCTACAGCTTGGATGAAACTTGAAAAACACTGATGTTAAGTGAAAGAAGCCAGAGGCAAAAGGCCATATATTGTATAATTCCATTTATATGACATGTCCAGAAGAGGCAAATCCATAGAGACAGAAAGTAGATTAGTGGCTTCCAGTGGCCGGGGGAGGGGGAAATGAGAAGTGACTGCTAATGGGTTTCTTTCTGGGATAATGAAAATGTTCTAAAATTAGATAGTAGTGAATAGTTGCATAACTCTGTGAATATACTAAAAAACCATTGAATTGTACACTTTAAATAGGTGAATTATACGATATGTGAATTATAGCTCAATAAAACTTTTTTATTGTTACTTTTTAAAATATTTATTTATTTATTTGGCTGCTCTGGGTCTTAGTTGCGGCATGTGAGATTTTCGTTGCGGCATGCAGGATCTTTTAGTTGTGGCATGCGGGATCTAGTTCCCTGACCAGGGATTGAACCCGGGCCCCCTGCATTGGGAGAGTGGAGTCTTAACCACTAGACTACCAGGGAAGTCCCAAAGCTGTTTTAAAAATGGACCTAAATTCAAGAGCTAAAACTATAAAACCCCTAAAAGAAGACATAGGAGAAACTCTTTATTTGTTTCAGATTGGGCAGAGTTCTTTGATACAGTGCCAAAAGCAAAATCCATAGGAGAAAAAACTGATAAATTGGATTTCTTCCAAATTAAAAATGCTTCTACTTCAAAAGACAACATTAAGGAAATGAAAGGACAAGCCACCTTCTGAATGAAAATATTTGCAAAACACATAAAGGATTTACTTCCAGAATATATCGAGAACTTTTTACAGCTCAATATTAAGAAGACAACCCAATTTACAAATGGACAAAAGAGTTGAATAGACATTTCACCAAAGAAGATATAGGAATGGCCAATAAATACATGGAAAGATGCTCAGCGTCAGTAGTTATTAGGGAAATACAATTAAAACCACAATGAGATAGCACTTCAAAACCACTAGGAGAGGAACAATAAAAAAGACAATATCAAGTGTTGATGAGAATGCAGAGAAATTGGAATCCTTGTGCATTGAGGATGGGAATGTAAAATGATAACAGCCAGTTTGGAAAAGAGTTTGGGAGTGTCTTAAAAAGTTAGGGACTTCCCTGGTGGCGCAGTGGTTAAGAATCCACCTGCCAATGCGGGGGACACGGGTTCAAGCCCTGGTCTGGAAAGATCCCACATGCCGCGGAGCAACTAAGCCCACAAGCCACAACTACAGAGCCTGCTTTGGGCTTACATTGGAGAAATACAAACTCCCTAATTGTATGCCAACTAGGGAGTTTTACTGGCTCTTCAGCTCACCAATCCCTGCCTTCCTCTGTCTTAATGTCTCTTTTCCTCTTACCTCTCCTTTTTTGGACTCTTCTCTTTATTATTTCCCCTGAGAATAAAAACAACTTACTGGGACTTCCCTGGTGGTCCAGTGGCTAAGACTCTGTGCTCCCAACGCAGGGGGCCCGGGTTCAATCCCAGGTCAGGGAACTAGATCCTGCACGCCGCAACTAAAATCCTGCACGCCGCAACTAAGACCCGGCACAGCCAAGTAAATAAATAAATAAAACAAATTACAAAGTCGTTTGAGTGCCATTAACAAGCAACAGAAGCACCCATACTTTTGGTGCACCATTCTCCGTTCTAAGTAGCTCATGAATGTATATTCCAAAAAAAGATCAAGCTTTCCCTAAGAGGAGTTCTGGTGCCAACTCTTTTTTTTTTGTATCTCATTTTATTTTTTAATTTTTATTTATTTATTCATTTATTTTTGGCTGTGTTGGGTCTTCGTTTCTGTGCGAGGGCTTTCTCCAGTTGCGGCGAGCGGGGGTCACTCTTCATCGCGGTGCGCGGGCCTCTCATCATCGCCGCCTCTCTTGCTGCGGAGCACAGGCTCCAGACGCGCAGGCTCAGCAATTGTGGCTCACGGGCCGAGTTGCTCCGTGGCATGTGGGATCTTCCCAGACCAGGGCTCGAACCCGTGTCCCCTGCATTGGCAGGCAGACTCTCAACCACTGCGCCACCAGGGAAGCCCTGGTGCCAACTCTTAAGATAAAATGCCTTTCATTCCACCTCCTTCCAGAAGAAAAGGTTATTCACTGAGTTTGAGGCAAAGAAGGGATACCCAGGTAAAAAGATACGGCAGGTGGTTAAAGATTTGGACTGAAACGCCAAAGAAAGATCAGAGACAAAGGTTTGGGAGTTGAGGATGGCAAAGGAAGGCCAACGTGTATTAATTGCCCACTGGGCCTAGCCAGCTGCATAAATGTTATCTTATTAGATCCCAACAGCAATGCTTGGAGAGAGGTATTATTATCTCCATTTTACAAATAAAGAAGCCAACGCGGGACTTCTCCGGTGGTCCAGTGGGTAAGAATCCACGCAGGGGACCTGGGTTCGATCCCTGGTTGGGGAACTAGATCCCGCATGCATGCCGCAACTAAGAGTTCGCATGCCGCAGAGAAGATCCCGTGTGCCGCCAACTAAGACCCGGCGCAACCAAAATTATAAATAAATAAATAAAGCCAACCCTCAAAAAAGTTAAATGATTTGTCCTAGGTCACACAGCTGGTAGACGACAGCATCAGGATCAAATCCAGCTCTGTCTTAAGTCGAAGCCTTTGCTGTGATTCTGTGAGGAAGAGAGAGAGAGGAAGAATGAAAGAAAAGGAGAGGATGGGGCTTTTAGAGACAGATCCATGTTTGGGGCTGGGTGGAAAAGTGGGGCAAGAAGAGGAAGACTCAGAAATTAGTGTTGAAGTCTTCTGAGCATTCGCAAGGTGAATGAATTGTGGGAAAAGACAGTTGGCCTGGTTGGTATTCCAGAGAAGAGTTTCATGCAGTGGTGGAAACTGAAGAGTTTCATGCAGTGGTGGAAACTGTTGTAAAGATTTGAGGGGGAAAAAAAAAAAAGATTTGAGGAGTTGTTTAATGTGGGGTGGGAGTAGACAAAGGATGAACAGGTGGATGGGTGGATGTATGTGGGTGGGTGGATGGACGAATGGGTGAGTGGGTGGGTCTTAAGGCACGGCAGATGGAACTTGTTTTTATATTTGTTTTTTTAGTCAGGGAGAGAAGACATTTGTAGAATGAGGCAAGTAGAAAGCCAGCAGAGAGAGGGGAGTAGAAATCTTGAGAAAGAACGATGGTTTCTTTTTTTTTCTTTTTTTAAAAAATTTATTTATTTATTTATTTATTTATGGCTGTGTTGGGTCTTCGTTTCTGTGTGAGGGCTTTCTCTAGTTGTGGCAAGCGGGGGCCACTCTTCATCGCGGTGCGCAGGCCTCTCACTGTCGCGGCCTCTCTTGCGGAGCACAAGCTCCAGACGTACAGGCTCAGTAGTTGTGGCTCACGGGCCTAGTCGCTCCGCGGCATGTGGGATCTTCCCAGACCAGGGCTCGAACCCATGTCCCCTACATTGGCAGGCAGATTCTCAACCACTGCGCCACCAGGGAAGCCCAGAACAATGGTTTCTGATGAGGTCTGGAGGACATAGAGGCAGTTGGGAATGAGAACCCAGGTGAAGAAGTTAACCTTGGAATGGAGAAAAGAGGAATATCTTCTTGAGACGGCAAGAAAGTATGAACAGAAGTATGGGGAGGTTGTAAGGTGATGAAACTTTTGTAATGAAGAAAGGTTTGTGGGTTTTTTGGGGGGCTGCGCTGCACGCGGCATGCAAAATCATAATCCCCAACCAGGGATCGAACCCGTGCCCCCTGCAGTGGAAGCACGGAGTCTTAACCACTGGATGGCCAGGGAAGTCCCTGGAGAAGGGTTTTGAGGGAGTGCCACAAAGGAAAAGGAAGACGGGTAGAGGGGTCAGGTTTGGGGACTTGAGAATATGAGAAAGGTTTGGGTCCATTGATATGTGCCTTGCTCTAAATACTGTAAAGCTACAGTTGTTAAAACTATATTGTACTAGTTCAGAATAGAATAGAATCCAGATCTAGGTATATATAGCATGATAAAAAGAGCATTTCAAATTAGTGGGGGAAATGGAATAGTCAGTAAATGGTGTTAGTAAAATTTCCTATTTGGAAAAAAAAAAAATTCTTATCCCATACAGTCCATGAAGACAAATTCCAGATGTAAAAACAATCAAATAGAAAGAAAGAAAGAAAAAAAAAAAGCAGGCAAGCAACATAAACTAGAAAGAGTAGGGAGTGTTTATCAGTAGGGAAACAGTTAATTCAGTCTGGGCACTCATTGGGATTACAGTGTAATCGTTAAGAGTACACACAGGCTCTGGAATAAAAATAGCTGGATTTGGGGCCTGACACTGCCTCTTACTAGCTGTGTGACCTTGGACAAAGTACTTAAACTGTCTGTGCATCCAAGTCCTCTTTGGTAAAATTAAAAAAAAAAAATTAGTAACACCCACCTTATAGGATTTTGAGGGATAACCTATATAATACTTGTTAGTACAGCACTGGTATAGAGTAAGCCCTCAATAAGAGGTGGTTATTATGTAGTCATTAAGAACAATGAGGTCGGGAATTCCCTGGCGGTCCAGTGGTTAGGACTCTGGTGCTTTTACTGCTGGGGCCCGGGTTCAGTCCCTGGTTGGGGAACTAAGATCCCGCAAGCTGCTCGGAGCGGGCCGAAAAAAAAAGAACAATGAGGCAATGAGGTCAATGCATAAGTACAGACATGGAAAGATGCCTACAGCACATTAGGAAAAAAAGCAACATGCAGCTCTATATGAGTAATATCCCAATTAGGTTAAATATCAAAATAGAGCAAAACAGAAAACCTGAACGTGTTTATATATGTATAGGAAAATCTGGAGGGCTGCAAACTGACTGTTAATAATGGAGTGACCTTTCATAGTGTTGGATTATCACTTTTTAAATTACGTACTTCTTTGTATTATCTTTTTTTGCCAAAGACATGTATTACTTATATAATTTTTAAATTTTGTTTATTAATTTATTTTTGGCTGTGTTGGGTCTTCGCTGCTGGGTGCAGGCTTTCTCTAGTTGCAGCAAGCGGGAGCTACTCTTCGTTGCGGTGCGTGAACTTCTCATTTGCGGTGGCTTCTCTTGTTGCGGAGCACGGGCTCTAGGCACGTAGGCTTCAGTAGTTGTGGCACGTGGGCTCAGTAGTTGTGGCTCGAGGGCTCTAGAGCGCAGGCTCAGTAGTTGTGGCGCACGGGCTTAGTTGCTCCGCGGCATGTGGGATCTTCCCCGACCAGGGCTCGAACACGTGTCCCCTGCATTGGTAGGTGGATTCTTAACCACCACCTATAATTTTTTTAAATAAGTAAAAAACATGAATAACAAAAGCAGCACTGTAGCATTAGAATTGACTTGAACAGTTAGAGATGTTTAAATACAATTTTGTTACTTTCCTTTTATTTTTGTGACCTTAAGCTTAAAGTACGTTATTGAAATGTCATGTAGATGAAGATTTTTCAAATATATGAAAACGTAATAGGATTTCCATAGCCAGTTTTTCCATATTTTAATTTTTTCTTTTTTATTTCCTTTTCTTTTTATTTATTTAAAAAAAATTTTCCCATATTTTAATTTTGTATGAAGTTATTTTTAAGTACAATTCCATTTTCTACAATAATCAAGGATATAACTCCATTGGTCCAAAAGTAGGTGAAGATTAGTATTTTTCACTTATAGGCAGGATATCTAATTTATTTTACTGTGACCTCAATTTTTAAAAAAATACAAAAAGAAGGGAAGATTGATTACAGATCTTGCAATAAAAACTCCCAATTAGCATGAGATAGTGACTAAAATCCAAAATATATTTTGTTTCATCTTTTACTCTATACAAATTATCACAATTTTATTGCTTACTCAGCGTCTTTGAATTTTGTTAGTTTTATAAAATATAAAGTTTCAAAAACCTTAAAATCTTTGATTTGGAATCATGCCATGACTATAAATAAATTGCTATTACCTAGAGGCCTAAACAGTTGGGTTTTTTCCCCTAACCCTTTTTCTGTAGACCAACATATTTCAGTAGTATCACAGATTTGGAAAGAAAAGTTATTTTAAATTAGAATAAAATTAGAGTTTCTGTTTGTTAACATTTAGGGTACCCTTTAAATACAGAGTTGTAGAAAGACGGGAAGGAGGTTTAACTGCCCTTTATTGCGTGATGTGATAATACATAGTGGTTTGGTGGCAAATGTCAGAATATCTCACTGGGACAGACATAAATTCTGGAATTCACTGAGCAACATTGAATTTCATTGTGATGTTAGGAATATGCCCTAATATCTTAATTCACTGGGTAAATTATTTAAGTTAGTGAATTCTAAGATTTTTCTCTTTGTTCTCTTGCTGAGTAACAAATAGTTGTATTTTTCTTCGTGGATAGTTGAAAAAAGAATGTGAATAGCTCCTTAAAAGTTTTTATATTGATTACCTATTGAAATAATATTTTGGATATATTGGGATATTGGAATATCCAACATTGGGATAAATAAAATATATTCAAATTAATTTTGCTTATTTTTACTTTTTAAAAATGTGGCTACTAGATAATTTAAAATTACATATGTGACTTGCATTTATGGCTCATGGTATACATGTATATTTTTTTGGCCACGCCACACGGCTTATGGGATCTTAGTTCCGGGACCAGGGATTGAACCCACTCCCCCTACAGTGGAAGCGCGGAGTCTTAACTACTGGACCTCCAGGGAAGTCCCATGTTAGCGTATTTTTGTTCAGTGCTGATCTGGAAGAACAGTGCTAGTGTTAATTTTCTTCCCTTGTAAGTAATTTGCTTTTTGTTTGCCTGGATGCCTTTTTTTCTTTAATACCTTCTTAAAAATACTGAAAAAATATTGTATTAGCACTGGTCATTCTGGGCCATACCTTATGTTTTTTTTTTTTTCTTGATATTTATTTTTATTGTGGTTAAAAATACGTAACATTAAACTTACCATCTTAACCATTTTCAAGTGTACAGTTCATTAGTGTTAAAATCTCTAGAACTTTTTCTTCTTGCAAAACAAACTCTATACCCATTAAACACTAATTCCCCTTTTCCTCTCCCACTCACACCTTATGTTTTAAATATAATTTGGGTAAGAAATTATAGCCAACTAATAATGGAAAGCTTGCAGGTTATCTACTAGTCATCTGTGTTTTCTCCCATTAGCAAATAGGCAAAGAAGTGTTTTAGTGCAGCTCTTCTTCCCCTACCATTTCTGATTTTAGAGCGCAGTTCACACTAAGAAGCAAAAATGTGTGCAAATTGTCCAGAAGGCATTTTTTTTCAAGGATTGTTAGTGTGTTTGGTGTTCCCATCTGCTGATGTGGCCACTCTAGGTCACTGTGCCCTGATCCACACCTCTGGGCAGCCTGGGCAAACAGGCAGAACGCTTTAGCTAGGCTGCAGATAGCAAGTTTGCTCTCTCTCTAGTCTAACTGGGGTTATTAGCGAGGTGCATTTCAAAGAGAGGGAAAAACAAAATTTCGGTTGTCTTAAGTTTAATTTTCCTTTTACCTGATGAGACATTTCTATTTTAAGTGCGCCAAGGAAGATCAGCTTTTCCCAGGAACTTGGCATTGACGCTTCTCCTGAAATGAAAAATCCCCTTTTCATTTGTGAATTATTGACCTTAATTTTATTTTATTTTATTTTTTTAAATAAATTTATTTATTTTTGGTTGCGTTGGGTCTTTGTTGCTGCGCGCGGGCTTTCTCTAGTTGCGGAGAGCAGGGGCTACTCTTTGTTGCGGTGTGCGGGCTTCTCATTGCAGTGGCTTCTCTTGTTGTGGAGCACAGGCTCTAGGCACGCGGGCTTCAGTAGTTGTGGCGCACGGGCTTAGTTGCTCCACGGCATGTGGGATCTCCCCAGACCAGGGCTCGAACCCATGTCCCCTGCATTGGCAGGTGGATTCTTAACCACTGCGCCACCAGGGAAGCCCTAATTTTAGGTCTTTGTATATGTGTGCTCTTGATTTCTAATGCCAGGCAAGGCTACAGTTAGCTCTACACTGCTTTCTGGATAATTTCTTTTAATGTCACAGCTCCCCCAAAAATGGCATTTCCAATAGAACACTGTCATCTTTAACACTTTAACCCTGAAGCCATTAGTGCTCTTCTCTTGCTAGGATCAAATCTCCGTGGATTTCATTGTCCCCGCATCCCTCACCTGACTGCTCCCAGGTACTGGAAACTCAACGTGTCCCACGTTGAACTCAACCTGTACCACTCCAGACACCAAACCTGCTTCTCCCGGTTCTTTATTCATGATTTGGGCAAGCCATTCATCCATCAATGTAAATATCTTTCCCTTTTCTAATTTCACCTAATGTATAATAAATGTATAATGTCTAATGTATAAAAAATATATTTTACTAAGGTTCAACAGTGAATGACAAATTCTTTGAGATGGCTGCATCTGCTTATGGCAACTAGGCACCTCCCCTCTCTATAAATTATGCACATGGAAAATAGGGCTAGTAAGTGCTAGACATAAATAATTGATAATTAAGCTTTCCTAAATGATGAATCGCACTGTTGTATCACTGCAGATGGCTTCCCTGTGTGTTTTCGTTTCTTTTTTTTTTTTTTTTTTTTTAATTTTTTTTTATAGCTACTTTATTTATTTATTTCTTTATTTTTGGCTGTGTTGGGTCTTCGGTTCGTGCGAGGGCTTTCTCTAGTTACGGCAAGTGGGGGCCACTCTTCATCGCGGTGCAGGGACCGCTCTTCATCGCGGTGCGCGGGCCTCTCACTATCGCGGCCCCTCCCGTTGCGGGGCACAGGCTCCAGACGCGCAGGCTCAGTAGTTGTGGCTCACGGGCCCAGCTGCTCCGTGGCATGTGGGATCTTCCCAGACCAGGGCTCGAACCCGTGTCCCCTGCATTAGCAGGCAGATTCTCAACCACTGCGCCACCAGGGAAGCCTCTTTTTTTTTTTTTAAGGAATTCCTTTGTTTTTATTTTTTATTTATTTTTATTTATTTATTTATGGCTGCGTTGGGTCTTCGTTTCTGTGTTAGGGCTTTCTCTAGTTGCGGCAAGCGGGGGCCACTCTTCATCGCGGTGCACAGGCCTCTCACTATCGCGGCCTCTCTTGTTGCGGAGCACAGGCTCCAGACGCGCAGGCTCAGTAGTTGTGGCTCACGGGCCTAGTTGCTCCGTGGCATGTGGGATCTTCCCAGACCAGGGCTCGAACCCGTGTCCCCTGCATTGGCAGGCAGATTCTCAACCACTGCGCCACCAGGGAAGCCCTGTGTTTTCGTTTTGATGGGCAACTTTCAAGGCTTCCTCAGTGATTGCTTTGGTTTTGGCTGCTATCACTCTCAAATAATGTTTTCCTGCTTGTTATTTAATTAAAGAATTGCCTCACTTTGTGGCGAGTGATTTTATCCACGTTGTTTTGTTTAATAAGTGTTTCTAGACTAAAGCAGCTCCATGTGTAGAAAATCCAAAAAATGAACATTTGGTTCAGTTTTTCTGTTAGAACCTTCTTCTCTGTCTTCCTTGCTGTGGCTTCTTCACAGGCTGAAAGTGCTGAATCTCATTTTTTTTAGAGTTTGCTGTAAACCTAAAACATTGAAACATTTACCTGAGCCGTATAACACATAAAGAAGACTTTTGCAGATTCATAAGTTCTTTGTATTAATCCAAGAACTGGGGTATATGAGAGCATCGATAAAGTATGTTATGGTAGGATTCGTTCACTTTGAACAGCTTGCCTTTGTGGGAGAATTAGATTATAGAAATGTGGCTTAAGAAGTATTTTTTTTGCTGGAAAGGGTGTGGTGAAAAGGGAACCCTCCTGCACTGTTGGTAGGAATGTAAATTGATACAGCCACTATGGAGAACAGTATGGAGGTTCCTTAAAAAACTAAAAATAGAATTACCATATGACCCATCAACCCCACTACTGGGCATATACCCAGAGAAAACCGTAATTCAAAAAGAGACATGTACCACAATGTTCATTGCAGCACTATTAACAATAGCCAGGACATGGAAGCAACCTAAGTGTCCATCGACAGATGAATGGATAAAGAAGATGTGGCACATATACACAATGGAATATTACTCAGCCATAAAAAGAAATGAAATGGAGGTATTTGTAGTGAGGTGGATGGACCTAGAGTATGTCATACACAGTGAAGTAAGTCAGAAAGAGAAAAAAAAATACCGTATGCTAACGCATATATATGGAATCTAAAAAAAAAAAAAAAATGGTACTGATGAACCTAGTTGCAGGGCAGGAATAAAGAGGTAGGCATAGAGAATGGACTTGAGGACTTGGGGTGAGAGTAGCATTGACATATATACACTACTGAATGTAAAATAGTTGGCTGGTGGGAAGCAGCAGCATAGCACAGGGAGATCGGCTCGGTGCTTTGTGATGACCTAGAGGGGTGGGATAGGGAGGATGGGAGGGAGGCTCAAGAGGGAGGGGATATGGGGATGTGTATGCGTATGGCTGATTCGCTTTGTTGTGCAACAGAAACTAACAGTATTGTGAAGCAATTATACTCCAATAAAGATCTATTTTTTTAAAAAAAGCATTTTTTTAATTGAAGTATAGTTGATTTACAAAGTGTTCATTTCTGCTGTACAGCAAAGTGACTCAGTTATACATATACATACATTCTTTTTTCTATTCTTTTCCACTATGGTTTATCACAGGATATTGAATATAGTCCCCTTTGCTATGCAGTAGGACCTTGTTGTTTATCCATTCTATGAGAAGCATTCGTGTAATCATCAGATTTGGAAAGTGTTCCCAGATGGAATGTGCAGTGTTACCTAAGCCTCCCTTGGTGACTTAGTGCCATCATGTCCTGGCACGGTTCTTCCTTCTATCTGGATAAGGCAGATGGGGATTCTGACCCTGACTGCTGATTGCATCTGTTTAGTGTAGAGTTGAAAATATCCCTGCCTCCTGGCTGGTCAAGGTGGGGCAAAGAGAGCCTGTGTGACTGATGTCCCTGTAACCTTGGCCATTAGCACTGCTAATGAATTTGAGACTAGGGTTTGTGTATGTGTCTGTACCTTTCATAGCACTAAACTTGTCCAATTAAACTACATAATCTATGTGGTAGTTGGTAGGTAAAGCCTGGGGCAGTATTATTTAAATTTGTATTTTCCTATTAAGCAATCATTTTGAAGCAAATATGAAAAACAAAGAGCCTTCACTGTGGAGGGTTATGGAGGTATACACGTAGGTAGGTAGGTGCTGAGACTTCTGTGTATAGGTATGAGCTGGCTTATGAAAAATCTAGGCAAAGAAACGTTATGTGTGTATGCACGCTGATACCTGCAGTTAAGATTCCTGAATAGGTGGAGAACAAAGAATAACCGCTTCCAGTGTAAGGAAAAAAATCAGGAACAAAACACATATATATGTGCATTAACATATATATATATAACATAGATATGTTCATACATTATATGTTCATGTGCATTGTGGGGCCTTCTGGTCTTTTGCTTCATGGTATCAGGCAGATCATGGTAAAGATTCAATTAAGAATATCACAAGGAATACAGTGATCTATTTTATATTTGGTATCTTGGGTTCTCACTGCTATGATTTTGCTTATTTCGTGCCATTATCCCCAATCAAGAGAAGAAAATTTTCCTAGGGTTAGAAATTGCTCTAATTGTTTGTTGAAGGGTTAACCTTTTTTTTTTTTCTGCATCAGCTTTCTCGCTTGGCTTAGTTTGACTGGTTTCTGTTTGATTTTTCTGTCTCTCGCCCTCTAGGAAGCTATTTTGCCAGCCACTTCATTATGGGAGGAGAGAAGTTTGATTCAACTCACCCCGAAGGCTACCTGTTTGGAGAGAACAGCGATCTGAACTTTCTGGGGAACAGACCAGTTGCGGTATGATTGTAATCCATTTACATCCACGCGGGGCTAAGTGGCCAAGTCAAACGTTCTTGTCAAAATAAGTTTGTAATTGCTGGTTCAGCATGTTTGTAGCTTGGTCTGAGTTGAGAGGGGCCCTGGGAGCCAGACCACAGCCTCTTTGATGGATCAGGGTCTCCTGGCACTAGAGGCCGCCCCGTGGAAAAGTACAGAGTCTGCCTGAGGGCGAGGACAGCTCACAAAACCCAGCTTTCCTAGGGATCTGAAGCTCTGCCTAAATGCCACCTCTGCAGACTGCCCTTGCCCAGCCCCTAGCTTGCCCTCGCTTTGCTTTTCGTTCTTCTTCATAGCACTTAATACCATATAAGCGTTTATTTCTCTGTCTCCTCCTGTTTATTATCTGCCTTCCCCATCAGAAGGTACATTTCACAGGGCAAGGGCTGTCCTACTGCTGCGTCCCAGCACCCAGGACAAAGCCTGGGACATTACGATAAGCCCTTAATAAAGATCTGTTGAATGAATGACTGAAAAAGTTCCCCTTGATATCTGATCTGCTATCAGACTGTCTCTCTCTCCATTCATTCAACTCATTCCATAAATGTTTATGGAGCATTTTCTCTGCACCCCGCCTGAGGCTTTGTAATAATCGCTTCCATATGGCTATTGAGTGGCTGCTGTGTGCTAAGGAAGGCCCTAGAGACTTCTCAGGCGTTATTCCTAATCTTCACAAAGACCCACCTGACAGAGGATTTATTACCAATACCATTTTGTAAGCGAGAGAAGTGAGGTTGGGAGAAAACTGAGGTTCCGAGAGATGAACAGCGGCAATAGCCTTTGTGAAGTGCAGGCTATGTTCTGGGCCCTGTTCAAAGTGCTTTACCGAAAGTTTTCCCAAAGTCACATAACTAGATCTGCCTAGCCAGAGATCCATAACCTTTCCCCTGCTTCTCATTGCTTCAAAATATCCTGCCTTTCTCCAGAAACTCCTAGTTTAGTGGGGCAGACAAAACACAGGAACAGGAAATGTTTCAATAGCGCTCAAGGTCTGAAGGGATGGGATTCTGTAGGAATAGGGAGTGGGGGAGGGGAGTGGCAAGGGCAGATGCTTCGGTGGTGGTGTGGAGAACGAGGCCTTGGAGGATGGCTGGGTTTTCACGAGGCGGGTGGGAAAGGGGCCTCCCGGGAGTGAGGTGCAGAGCACAGGCCTGAAAGCATTCACGTTTCTGTTGAATCAGCAACCATTTACTGAGAAACTACTGTGTACCAGGTACTGTGATAGGCGCTGGGGATACAAAGCTGAAATGAGCATGGTTTGTTCCTCCCCTGGAACAAATAAGGAAGCCAGTCTGGCGGGAGTGGACCTTTCCTGATGGCGAAACAAGACTGGAAAGGTAGGTGGGGACTCCATTACCTCGAGATGTTTTCCACTCTCTCCTGTAGGCTCTGGGGAATACTGAAGGTTTTTAGGCAGATAAGTGCCCTGGAGAAATTATTTTTTTGTTTGTTTGTTTGTTTTTTAGGAAGGTTAATCTGGTGATGATCTTCCATCTGGAGCTTTAATTAAAAAACGTTGTTGTTGTTGTTGGTTTTCATTGTTTTCTTCCTTTCTTTCTGGGGTGACAATCCCCCCCTTCAACAGCTTCTAATTCTTAGTCCAATAGTACTTTAGAAAATACCAAGTCCTTCCTGCTTCAGATTCACTTATGACAGCTCACACTTATCAAATGTCTGTTCTCTGATTTTGCTGCTACTACCTTAGCCATTAGAGTGGAAAGATCTTTTTTTTCTGATTGAGCCAGATAAGTACTCTTCCTCATTCACTGAGAGTCAGCTTATGCCTGGAAAATGCCCTTTCTTCTCACATGGACTTGCTGTTTGTGTCCATTTCTTCCTCCCTTTTTTCTTTCCTCTGGTGTCAGAATAGTTTATGTACTTTAAAAAAGTGTAGTTGTTTTGTGTTTTTTTTACCTTTTCAGGCCATAAAGATGATTTTATTTTATTTATTTATTTTTGGCTTCTTTGGGTCTTTGTTGCTGTGCGTGGCTTTCTCTAGTTGCGGCGAGCGGGGGCTACTCTTCGTTGCAGTGCACGGGCTCTAGGCACGCGGGCTTCAGTAGTTGTGACTCGCGGGTTCTAGAGCGCAGGCTCAGTAGTTGTGGTGCACGGGCTTAGCTGCTCTGCGGCATGTGGGATCTTCCCGGACCAGGGCTCGAACCCGTGTCCCCTGCATTGGCAGGCGGATTCTTAACCACTGCGCCACCAGAGAAGTCCCAAAGATGATTTTAAAACAAGGGAACACTTCTTTAGGTTCATTTTGAGGTTTATGCCAGCTAACAAACCTTCGCAAAGTTTAACCGCCTTGTTTACACTTCTCTGTGAGCCTGTGAATGACTGAGCTCTTCCAGGAACACAGGAGAGCAGACTTGACCTTCACTTGCAGGCTCTCTCCCAAAGGAGCATCAACAGTGGCCGTTTTGTTGTTGTTTTTAAGAAGTAATCATTAACTATGCTTCATGTGGCACAGAGCAAATGTTTTCAAAAGACATCATGATTTCATGTTAAGAAAGCAAATCAGGGTCACTTCAAAGAGGGAGGTAGAAGCAGAGAAAACAGAAGAAATGTAGCACATTTCCCTTTTCTTTCCCCCTTTCTTAGTTAATAATAATAATAGCTAACATTTATTGAACACTTACTGTTTGCCAGGCCTGGTTGTTCTAAGCTCTCCGTACGTGTTCTCTCGTGGTGTTCTCACCCTAACGAGGAGGGTCCTGATTTGACAGATGAAGAACAAAGAGACACAAAGAATTGAAACAAAGATCGCAAAGCCTGGAAGTGACTAAATCAGGATTTGATCCCAGCAGTCCAGCTCCAGAGCCTGGGGTCCTCTGCCCTTTCCTGCTGGTCAGGTCAGGTGCACTCAGGACCCCTGCGCATGTCCTGTCTGTGAGTCTGTCTAAGTAGATCATCAAGTGAGGTTTGTGAGATACGGAGAGACAGCCATCCGAAAGTAGCCAGCATGGCCATGACATGTTCTCCTGAGTGTCTCTTGACAGAGTCCACATCTGGTGTGTAATTCCACCTGCCGACCTGACCTGGGGAGTTTGCCGTTACCGCACATCAGCTTGTTTAGGGGAAGGCCCATCGATTGAAGGTTGACCGGTCGCTTGAGTTCTGCAGAGCTGACCTCTACTCTCTAGTAACGTATCTCGGTGTCGGTAAATGGGCGTCAGGCTGCAGAGGAAAGAGAACAGCCTTATAAAGCCATCCAGCAGCTTCAGGCAGGAACAGCACCTCTTTCCAGAGAGATGGGGACAAAATATGTTGAAATAAATTGTTAGATTAAATTATAAATGCCATAGACTTCCTGGCTTCTGGGTCTTGTTTTTCCTGTCATTTCTGAACGATCAGACTAAGATGAGTACCATTCAGTTATCGCTCAGCCTGTAGTTTTTACTGGAGCTGATCTCCCACTTAGGATAATCCATCAAGGTCAAATGTATTATCAAGTCTTCAGGTCAGATTTAAAGAACCAGAGTGTGTGTATTTATAGAAGGATGGTTGAAGAGAGGTTGGAATCAAGATTGGAAGTTTTACGTACATTAAACCCTTTGCAACCTTGGCAAGTCCATCACTCAGGCTCTCAAATTACCCACTTGTAAAGGGGAGGCAGTTCTGACTTTATAGGAATGTCATGCTTGAAAAATGCGTTGCAACTGCTGGATGCAAAGAAGTATGGAGCAATGTTAGCTGCACTCACTAGGCTTTCAGGTTGGTTTTTTCTGCAGTTACTGATAGTTCTGGGTGGAGAGAATACCCACTGGTTTTTTTGGTTTTTGGTTTTTGTTTTTTTTAATTTATGGCTGTGTTGTGTCTTCGTTTCTGTGCGAGGGCTTTCTCTAGTTGTGGCAAGCGGGGGCCACTCTTCATCGCAGTGCGTGGGCCTCTCACTACCACGGCCTCTCTTGTTGTGGAGCACAGGCTCCAGACGCGGAGGCTCAGTTACCCACTGGTTTTTAAGCAACTGTCTTAAGTAGTGAACAGGGCTTCTGAAGGCCTTTCTGCCCTGGTCCCTATACAGAGGAGATAAGATGGTTGTGTTTGTACATCACAGTTGAGTAAAGGCCATTCCTCCCCTTCTTAGGTGGCAGAAGAGCTGGTGCTGATTTTTTTGGTCCTTTATTGCATTAGATCTTATTTTGTTGAGGTAAATTACTGCTAAAACTCTAAATTATTTAGAGGCTTAGTGACCTTAGGATTGTCAGATATCAAGTGCTCTCTTGACTCTCCCGGAGCTCAGATCTCTCCTGTCATGTGAGAGGAAGCAGCTGAGTTTTCGTTGGGCCCCTAATACTGCACATCCTCTTGTGTGTTTTGTCGCTTCTTCCTCACGCTCCCTGCAGCCAGGCTGCACAGCTGGTGTTAAGAGCCAAGGCGCACACAGGTGGGCTTTCCTTCTTCCTCTCATAGAGATGTACCCCAAAGTTGTGCTTAAATCCAGTTGCCATAAACTGAACCCTTTTATTCACATATGGGCAGGGAGAGCAAGTTAGTTAAAAGAACTTGGCGATATATCCATTTATGAAGCAGGATTTTACACACATAGAGCTTTGTGTTAGCCATGGTGCTGTTTATTCATTCTGTAAATATCTGTGAGTCATATATTGTGCTCGCAACTGGGAATGCAAAGGTGGGAAGGACTTGGCTCCCGCCCCGAGGAGCTCTGGCGGAGTGGGGTGGGCAGATTGCCCCTGACGGTGATGGATCGTGGTAAGTTCTCTGAGACAGACAGGGCCAGAGTAATCTGAAAGCGCAGGGGAGTGGGGATGCCCTCCGCCCAGGGAACTGGCTCTGAGAGAGGAGTCTTGGAACCTGGAGGGATGAGCAGGACTTCCCAGGTGGAGACTGGGAAGGTCATTAAGGCAGAATTAACAAGCACTGCGAGGAAGCACAAAGATGCAAAAGTGCACATCGGGCTTCCAGAATGGCAGGTAGTCTGTAAGGACTGGATCGTGAGGGATGTTGGTGGGAGATGAGGTTGGAAAGACAAACTGGGCCCGTGTTCGAAGGGCTGTGAATATTGTACTGAGAGCTTATACTTTTCTATGGCAGTAGAGAAGGTCGTAGTCATGAGTGCCTTTGCCATTGACTAGCTTTGTGGTGTAGGTTAAGGTATTGGCCATCACTGAGCCTCTGTTTCCCCATCTATAAAAATACCCATCTTGGGAATTCCCCGGTGGTCCAGTGGTTAGGAATCCACGCTCTCACTGCCGCAGGCCTGGGTTCAATCCCTGGTCAGGGAACTAAGATCCCACAAGCCACACGGTGCAGCCAAAAACTTAAAAATTAAAAAAAAAAATAGTTTAAAAAAATACCATCTTGGGCTTCCCTGGTGGCGCAGTGGTTGAGAATCTGCCTGCCAATGCAGGGGACACGGGTTCGAGCCCTGGTCTGGGAAGATCCCACATGCCGCGGAGCAGCTAGGCCCGTGAGCCACAACTACTGAGCCTGCGCGTCTGGAGCCTGTGCTCCGCAACAAGAGAGGCCGCGATAGTGAGAGGCCCGCGCACCGCAATGAAGAGTGGCCCCCGCTTGCCACAACTGGAGAAAGCCCTCGTACAGAAACGAAGACCCAACACAGCCAAAAATAAATAAATAAATATATAATAAAAATAAGTAAATTAAAAAAAAATACCATCTTGCTGGAATATTTTAAGAACTCAAACAATGACAACTATTGTGATTTGATTTCCATTTTAGAAAGTTAGCTCTTTAAATCAACTCACAGTGTAGAGTGAATCAGAAAGGGAGGAGATTAAGGAGACCACTTAAGAGGTCGTAGTTTTAGTTAAGAATGAAAAGTACCTGAACCAGGATAGAGGCATTAAAAAATAAGGCTGGTGCAGATTCAAAAGTTGTGGACAGGGGCTTCCCTGGTGGCGCAGTGGTTGAGAATCTGCCTGCCAATGCAGGGGACACGGGTTCGAGCCCTGGTCTGGGAAGATCCCACGTGCTGCGGAGCGACTATGCCTGTGAGCCACAACTACTGAGCCTGCGCGTCTGGAGCCTGTGCTCCGCAACGAGAGAGGCTGCGACAGTGAGAGGCCCGCGCACCGCGATGAAGAGTGGCCCCCACTTGCTGCAACTAGAGAAAGCCCTCGCACAGAAACGAAGACCCAACACAGCCAAAAATAAATAAATAAATAAATAAATAAATAAGATTATGGCTACCCACCTCTACATAATCAAGTTTAAAAAAAAAAAAAAGTTGTGGGCAGTCTGAGTTGAGGGAAGGGGAGAAGTTAAGGCAGAGGACACGGAGGAGCAGCCCCTGGGGGCAGCTACCACTTAAATGGGATGCTCTGCACGGGTTTTGTCTGCAGGTTGGTTTGTACCCAGGCCCCAGCGTAACCAGACCGGTTGGTCACAAGTAGCCCGGTATCTACTGCCTTGGAGCCTGTATTCATCTGCCCAGGCTGCCGTAACAAAACACCACAGGCTGGGTGGCTTAAACAACACATACTCACTTCTCACAGTCCTGGAGGCTGAGAAATCCAAGATCAAGGTGCCGGCAGACTGGGTTGCTGGTGAAGGCCCTCTTCCTCACTTGCAATGACTGCCTTCTTACTGTGTCCTCACATGGCAAAAAGAGACTGGGAGTTCCCTGGTTGCCTAGTGGTTAGGATTCCGGGCTTTCACTACCGTGGCCCGGGTTCAGTCCCTGGTTGGGGAACTGAGATCCTGCAAGCCTCACGGTGTGGCCAAAAAGAAAAAAAAAGAGAGAGACTGATATCTCTATTTCTGTTCTTATAAAGCCACTAATCCTGTCTTGAGGGACCCACCCTTATGACCTTATCTAACCCTAATTACCTCCCGAAAGCCCCATCTCCAAATATAGTCACATTGGAAGTTGGGCTTCAACGTATGAATGGGGGAGGGGGACATGAGTCCATAGCACAATGTAAAGTCCATGGAAGGAGTGGGCCTCTTTTCCGAGTGTGTGTGTATGTGTGTGTGTGTGTGTATTAGATTGGATTTTTTGCCTTTTGTCTGCTATCTTCTTTCCTTCTTCCTTCCTTTATAATTGTACTACAACTGTTTTTGTTTTGGGCATTCAGTTTGGCAATATTTAGTAAATTTTCAGCTGTGACCCACCTATTTCACTTCTGTGAGTGTCCATGTAAAGGAAAAACATACTCCTGTGTGTTTCCTCTGCTCTCAGTATTCTACTACAATGCTGATTCACTTTTTTTAAAATTTATTTATTTATTTATTTATTTATTTAATTTTTGGCTGCGTTGAGTCTTCGTTTGCTATGCTCTGGCTTTCTCTAGTTGCGGCGAGCAGGGGCTACTCTTCATTGCGGTGCACAGACTTCTCCTTGCAGTGGCTTCTCTTGTTGTGGAGCACGGGCTCTAGGTGCGCGGGCTTCAGTAGTTGTGGCAGGCGGGCTCAGTAGTTGTGGTGCACTGGCTTAGTTGCTCCGTGGCATGTGGGCTCTTCCCAGACCAGGGCTCAAACCTGTGTCCCCTGCATTGGCAGGTGGTTTTTAACCACTGTGCCACCAGGGAAGTCCCCTGATTCACTTTTTTTTTTTTAATTAATTAATTTATTTTTGGTTGCATTGGGTCTTTGTTGCTGCATGCGGGCTTTCTCTAGTTGTGGTGAGCAGGGCCTACTCTTTGTTGCAGTGCGCAGGCTTCTCACTGTGGTGGCTTCTCTTGTTGCAGAGCACGGGCTCTAGGCACGCAAGCTTCAGTAGTTGTGGCACACGGGCTCAGTAGTTGCGGCTCACGGGCTCTAGAACACAGGCTCAGTAGTTGTGGCGCACAGGCTTAGTTGCTCCACGGCATGTGGGATCTTCCCAGACCAGGGTTCGAACCCGTGTCCCCTGCATTGGCAGGCAGATTCTTAACCACTGGGCCACCAGGGAAGTCCCTCCTGATTCACTTTTGACACCACACACTGGGTTTTCCACACATCAGGCAGGAATTGTTAAATAAATTATAGTGTGTCTATACTATGAACTGGTATTCAGCCAAAAATAAAGTAGAGCTGTATCCACTGAGGTGAAAATATATCTATGACCACATCGTTTACCAAAAAAAAGCAAGTTCCTATATATAATGTAGAGTCTGGTTTCATTTCTTTATTTTATTTTTTTAATGTTTATTTATTTATTTGGTTGCACTGGGTCTTAGTTTCTGCAGGCAGGCTCCTTAGTTACGGCTCAACGGCTCCTTAGTTGTGGCATGTGAACTCTTAGTTGTGGCATGCATGTGGGATCTAATTCCCTGACCAGGGATCGAACCCGGGCCCCTTGCACTGGGAGCTCGAAATCTTAACCATTGCGCCACCAGGGAAGTCCCTGGTTTCATTTCTGATAAAAATAACAGTGTATAAAAATATATGCGTACATTTATGTTGATATTTACAGGTGCATAAAAATACATGAGCACAATGCATTTTAACCTATGACGGGGTAACTCTTGGGGGTGCATCAGTGAGGGGAGGTACTTCCTTCATATTCTTCTATGTTGTTTGAATTTTCCCCAGTGAACATGTTTTCACTTTTTAATTAAAAGCATTTAATTTTTTTCTAAAAATAGAGAAGGGATTACTGCTGAGCACAGGAAGGAAATAAAATATATAGAGGAGAATATATAGAGGTAGGAAAATTAAGGAAATTCATAGAATAATGGTTAATTTTTTTTTTTAATGAACTGCAAGAAGGGTGTGGTCTGCTGAGTGGTTACGGGCTTGTGGAAAATGAGAAAAACATCAGAATAAGCATGGGGAGGAATGGAGCGTCAGCCTTTGGGTGTCAGGCTGCGATGGCTCAGCCTTAGAAACGTCAGATTAGGCGTGGATGTGGCCTGCTTTTAACAAGCTGAGAGTAAAAGAAAACCCAGATTATAAAAGAGCTAAACTAGGGAATAAATATTCATACTTTTAAAAAAAATTTATTTATTTAATTTATTTATTTTTGGCTGCGTCGGGTCTTTGTTGCTGCTTCGTTGCTTTTCTCTAGTTGCGATGAGCGGGGGCTATTCTTTGTTGTGGTGCACGGGCTTCTCCTTGCGGTGGCTTCTCTTGTTGAGGAGCACGGGCTCTACACGCACGGGCTTCAATAGTTGTGGCACATGGGCTCAGTAGTTGGTATGTAGTTGGTAGTTGGTATGCGAGCTCCAGAGTGCAGGCTCAGTAGTTGTGGCGCACGGGCTTAGTTGCTCCGCCACATGTGGGATCTTCCTGGACCAGGGCTCGAACCCGTGTCCCCTGCATTGGCAGGCAGATTCTTAACCACTGCGCCACCAGGGAAGCACAAATATTCATACTTTTTAAATGCTTTAAAGCTTTACATAGCTTTACGTAAGGATTTTTTAAAAACAGCATTTTTATAATACATGTCTCCGTACTTCTGGGCTCTCCCCAGAGGTGACCACCCTGCTCAGTTCAATAAGTGATCTTCTCAGTCTTTTACTTTCAGTTTTTTAAAAAATTGTGACAAAATACACATAACGTAAAAGGTATCATCTTAACCGTTTTAAGTATATAGTTCAGTACATTGACATTGTTTTACACCCAGTCTCCAGAACTCTTTTCATCTTGCAAAACTGAAACTCTGTCCCCATTAAATACTAACTCCTCCTTTTCCTCTCCCCCTAGCCCCTGGCAACCACCATTCTACTTTCTGTCTCTAAGAATCTGACTACTCCAGGACCTCATCTAAGTGGGTTCTTACAGTATTTGTCTTTTTGTGACTGGTGTATTTCACTGAGCATAATGACTTCAGGGTTCATCCATGTTGTAGCCTGTGTCAGAATTTCCTTCCTTTTGAAGGCTGAATAATATTCCATTGTATGGATAGAGCACATTTTGTTTATCCATTTATCTGTCAGTGGACACTTGGGTTGCTTCCACCTCTTAGCTGTTATGAATAATGCTGCTATGAACATGAGTATTACATGCAGTTTTTAAGGCACACGTGCACACCAGTATTGGCCTAGAGAAGAAATGACCATTCAGTTTTAGGAACTTATTTTAATGAAATTATTGTAGGTCTTCAATTTTGAAATTTAACTTGTTTTTATATCCTTCCCCCCACAAAAAATCCTTATTCTCTATTTATGTTACCTTTTAATTCTTAATAAAGATGAAGAAACCATTTCAAATACCTTCTTCTAGGGAAAGTTGCTTCCTGACACTTAGTGAATAAATATCAAATACATAAACAAAGACTATTTTGCAGTGCACAGACAACATCCTAGTCATTTTTCCAAATACCGAGAGAATATAACCAAATTGTAGATTTTATTCAAGAGTTAGTTTCAACTGTCTCTTGACTCCAGAGGTAACATGAAAAAGCTGGTTACTTTTACATGCAGAGTAGGATAGATTATTTTTTAGGTAAATGAAAGCATAAAATATGAGACTTAACAGTATGTGTAACGTTAGCTCCACCTTTGGATAGTAAGTTATAACATAAAAAAGACAACTTTGGAAGCTAGTTGGTTGGGTCCAAGCGTTTGCTACTTGGCACTAAGAAGAGGATTTTTAGTGGCTTCTGTCTTAGTTTTCCACCCTGAGAACTCTCTTTTATGGAGATGGGTTTCTGTAGTAGATGGATCATGGGATGGACAGGGGTCCCATTGGTATGACAGAGGCCAGCGAGTCACACTATCCAGGGCAGCTACACTTCATGCTGAGGTCCCAGTGATGAGAGGGGGTGCCCCCAAAGAAGTCAAATCAGCTGATAGGACTGCTCCTGCCATATGTTCCGTTTTTTTTAAATTATCTTTTCTGGAAACAAAACCCAACTGCTTTTAATTTACTTTCTATTGTTGTTTTTTTTCTTTTCACTTTTGTCTTGTGAATTGTGAAATATTTATATGGAAGTATATAAAGCACATATCTACAGGTAAAGAAACTGCAAACAAACACCCTTGGACTCGCCACCCAGATCAAGAAATGGAATATCACCAGCACCTTAGAAGTCCGCCCTATGCCTGACCCTGGTCACATCTGCAGTACTTTGTTAAATAACAGCTTTATTGAGATATAATTCACCATGGCTTTCTCCATGGTAGTGTTACCATCTTTCCCTTTGTAGTTGATAAGTACCTTTGGGAGGATACTTTGAAACTGCTGCCTAGATTTCTTTTCTTTCTTTTTTTTTTTTTTTTAACACTCACTGTATTCTTTTTTTGTTTGTTTTAATATTTATTTATTTAATTTATTTATTTGGCTGTGTTGGGTCTTAGTTGTGACATGCGAACTCTTAGCTGTGGCATGCATGTGGGATCTAGTTCCTGGATCAGGGATCGAAACTGGGCCCCCTATATTAGGAGTGCGGAGTCTTAGCCACTGCACCACCAGGGAAGTCCCAGATTTCTTTTTTTTTTTTTTTAAATTGCTCCTTTCTTAACTAATAGGACGCTGCATATTAGATCTACTGCATTGCTTAGGGATATAAGACAAGGATCATGGTTCTGTCTGTCTGGTGTGTAGGCTGCAGGGTATAGTTTTATGGATTAGAGCTATAGAAAGGGGTTGTAATGTAACCTGAAATTATGAGAGAAAAGAAAAAAAATTCTCTGGAGAAGAAACGTTGCTGGAGAAGATGAGGAACAAGAACAGTGTTTAGTAGCTGTTGACCTAGTGGGTTACCTTCCCGATATAAGAATTTCAAAATCAATTTGGATTATAAAATTATGCACTGGGAGAAGAAAGGAGAGAAGGAGAAGGAAACAGTTTCTTCTCCGTTCTTATCATAATTTGGTTTCTGTCCTAGTTGAGAAGATAGTTTTCTTCGATAATCATGAGGCCATGCTCACGTTGATCTCCACCCCCCCAATTACACAAATCATTGATTGATTGACTCATTCAGTCATTCCTTCATAAGGGTTCATTTGACTGAACCCCTATCATCCTCCAGGCTCATGTTCAACACTAGAGATACAAAGATAAAATGAAATCCCTGCCTGAAGGAACTTACTTTATAACCAGGAGATGTGCACGAGTTGGAGGAGGGGCCGAAGAGCAAAGGCACAGAAGCATCTAACCAAGGTGACAGCTCTGCACTCCAGACGATTCAGTAAAACTAAAGTGTAGGGTCCAGAGGGTGCAGGTGAGACACAGCAAGAGATAAGGCTGTGGATCCCGGCCTAGACCAAGGGGCCTTGTGTGCCTTCCTGCAAACTTTGGACGTTTATCCTATAGGCATGGGGAACCATTCATGTGGTATAAACTGGGAGTCATTTAATATACATTTTGAAAGATCACTCAGATGACAATGTAGAAAATCAATTAAGAGATTATTATTATTCCTTGTGGGAACATAAAGCAGAGCCAGTTGTCCAGATGAGAGCTGATGAAGTCTGATCTCAGGTTGCAGTCGGAATAAAGAAGAGGGCCCTGATCCGTGAGGCAGAATCAGTGTTGGTAACCAACATAAGAGGCAGAGTCTAGGCTTTGGTACTCAGACTGTATCTCCCGGGCCCTCCCAAAGGATACGGCCAGCTCATGGGTTTCCCTGCTTTATGTGGCAGACCCATTCTAGCATGCCGGCTCCTCTAAACCTTTTGGTCTTTTCTTCCAAAGACTTCTGTGCCAGTTCTGGAATCGCTTAGTGTGGTCCATTGCTCTTCCAAGCTCCTAAGAGGCCCCCTCCCCCAGCACCTATGAGACCCAGGCCTTTGCCAGGGTGTTAATTTTGAGTCATGAGAGGATGTCCTCGTATCAGCAGCTCTTCCTCCTCCTGCTTTATATGCCACACCCATGACCAGTACCCTCAGGACCCACACATCCTTCCAGCTCCTGCAAACATGTGTGTTAGCCCGGTCCCCTGGGACGTTTGGAATAATAACCCCTCTCTTAGCCGGCCCAGCTGGCCCGAGTGAGTGATGCAGCCAGGAGGAAGATGGGGGCAGTCCATTATGGTAGGGCAAGCGTTGTCTTGTAAGAGGCTTGTCTTGTTCGAGACTGCTGCCATGGTCTTCAAGCAAGGGGGACTCCTCTATTTTCCAAGGAGAGGGAGTTGGCCACTTTGCGGGCCCAGAGAATCTGGGGTTCACAGTTTTCAAGTAAATAGTTACAGACATCCCCATCTCAGGCCTTAGAGTTCACCCCTTTCCATCAGGGCCCTGACTTTGACGTAGGAGACTTGCCTGGGGAGTTCAGCCTTCTTAGAGCTGCTACCCCTAAACATCAGGTCCTGAGCCTGAGGGAGGTAAGTGTTTTTAGGCTGGCTGACGGTCATACTCAGCTTCAAGTTGCTGGTTGTTGTGTCCGAGACTGTCTTTTTCCGTTTTCACTGGGCAGACGGTTCTCAACAACAGCCACCCAGTTCCACAGTCCTTCTCGTGACCATTTCTTCTGCACCTCCTGTACCAGAGACATTAGACCAGTCAGTGCATCCCCAGCCACAGGTTGCACTACTACAGCACCCCAGGGACCATCATCCCACTGATGGGTCCACGTTGCCATCTGGCTGGTAAGCGACCCACCCCCAGAATTCCACCTACTGAGTCCACTTCCGTAGGCAACTTCTGATGCCACCTGGTCTAAGGCAGACTCTGGAAGCAAACCTGCGCTGGAGATTCTTGTGAAAACTCTTTATTGAAGAAGTGCTCTTTGGAGAAGGGGCATAACGGAAGCCAGATGGGGCAGGGGAGCAAAACCAAGCAGCAGTGTGGTCTTGGCACAGACTTGCTCCAGCCTGGCCCTTCGGGAAAGCTCTGGAGTACAGCTTGTACCACAGAATCCCCCCATCTCGAGGACAGGGGGCTGGCCTTTTGTACCCCTCACCGTGCTGTCGTGAACATTCTATTGGGCTGGCCAAAAAGCTCGTTCGGTTTTAAGTAAAACTGAGACAGTTTTCATTTTCACGAAGGACTTTATCGAACAACGAACGTACTCACTACCCGAACGAACGCAATATTCTGTGTATTTTGTTCAGCATGTGTATGCGTATTTGTAGGAGTACGCCCACAGTTGGCAGTGCTGGGGCACACAGTATACTGTAGAAGATACTGCCAAACAGTTTTCCAAAGCAACTATACCAATTTTACTCCTATCAGGGGTGTTTGGAGTCCCCAGCACCTAGTATTTTCCATCTTTTTCCTCATTGCCATTCTGGTGGGAGTGCAGAATTAACTTCCATTTTCCTGATGACTCATGAAGTTGAGCACCTTGACATATATTTATCGGCCGTTTGAATCCTTCCTTTGCGAAATGTCAGTTCAAATCTTTTCTCTTAGCTGAGCTGCTTTTTCTTTCTTAGTAAGGAAATAATAAGAAAAACATGAGTCCTTTCTCAGATAAATATACTGCAAATATCTTCTCCTAGTCTCTGCTTGCTTTTCACTCTCTCTTTTTAAAAATAATTTATTTATGGAGTTCCCTGGCGGACCAGTGGTTAGGACTCAGTGCTTTCGCTGCTGTGGCCCGGGTTCAATCCCTGGTTGGGGAGCTGAGATCCCACAAGCCGCACAGCGTAGCCAAAAATAAAAAATAAATAATAATTAATTTATTTTTATTGAGATATAATTGACATAGAACATCGTGTTAGTGTGAGGTGTACAATGTGTTGATTTGATAAATTTATATATTGCAATATGATTACTACCAATGTGTTAGCTAACACCAGCATCAGGGCCCGTAATTATTATTTCTTTTTTGTGGTGAGAACATTTAAGATCTAGTCTCTTAGCAACTTTGAAGCTTATGCCTTTTCACTCTCTTCCCAGTATCTTTAGTTGAACAGAAGTTCTAAATGTTAATATAGTCCAATTTATCAGCTTTTTTCTTATATGGTAGCACTTTTTGTATCCTATTTAAGAAACCTTTCAAATACCAAAATCATGAAGATGCTCTGGTTTTCCTCTAATAGCTTTGTTTAACCTTTCACACTGAGGCTTGTCATCCATCTGGAATTGATTTTGGGGTGTGCTGTGAAGTAGGGGCCAAGGTTCTTTTCCTTCTTTTTCTTGTGTTTAAATTGACCCAGCACCGACCGTGGAGAAGCCCATCCACCCCTTTCTCACGGTACTGCAGGGTCGCCTTCGTCATCAATCAAGTGATGGTAACTAGTTTCTCCAGTGAAGAATCCACTTGTGTCCAGCCTGGGGGTGGGGGACAGAGGGGAAGGGGTTGAAAGTCTGACGGCCAGGTTCCAGGAGATGAGCGGGGAAGGGACTGTGTGGTCTCAGCAAGCCTCCGTATGGAGACCTTGACTTAGCCCTGTGTTTTCAAAGAGCTCCCTTGCCCTTGGCTGTGCCCGGTGTCCCTGAGACTGTCAAATCCTCTGATTGACTCTCTGGTAAACATCTTCTCTTAGAGAGGGGACAGGTGGCCTCCTGGCCACCTGGCGTCTGGGAAAAGATCTCAGAGTCGAAATCCTCTTCATTCAGACCTTCCCAGTCTCCTCTTTTGAACCTCAGTGTACCCCGCTTTTAGGACGACCCGCTGCCTCCAATTCCTAAGCCTTTCTGGGATTCTGGGCATAAATATGTTTCTGCTGTTTCGAATTTCAGCCTTTTCTGTTCTCCTAAATCAGTTTCCACTTGTCTGTGTGTGATACAGCTTCCAATTGTTTATTTCCTCTCCCATTCTCTCTGTTCTTATGGTTTTACACATTTTTTCTTCTTTTTCAATCCCTCTGCTGTCATTTCAGTGGGAATTCAGAAGGGAGCAGAAGTCAATACAAGTGTTTAATCTGTTGTGGGCACTGGGAGGCCTGTCATAAACCTTTGCATTCATTTCTTCAAATTTTCAAATCTGTGCTGATGGGAGCTGGGAAGCACTGTTTGACTTTAAATTCTCTATCATTTCTTCAAACTACATCTCAAAAAAAAATTTTTTTTTTTTTGTGGTTCCAGGTGTGGGAGGGGTGAATTTCCCACTCACAGGAGGGGCTCATCTGGGTTTGTTTTTTTTTGTTGTTTTTTTAAAATTTATTTTTATTTATTTATTTTTGGCTGTGTTGGGTCTTCGTTTCTGTGCGAGGGCTTTCTCTAGTTGCGGCGAGCAGGGGCCACTCTTCATTGCGGTGCGCAGGCCTCTTACTATCGTGGCCTCTCTTTGCAGAGCACAGGCTCCAGACGCGCAGGCTCAGTAATTGTGGCTCACGGGCCCAGTTGCTCCACGGCATGTGGGATCTTCCCAGACCGGGGCTCGAACCCGTGTCCCCTGCATTGGCAGGCGGATTCTCAACCACTGCACCACCAGGGAAGCCCTCAAAATTTTTTATAAATTTATTTATTTTTTATTTTTGTTTTTGGCTGCATCGAGTCTTTGTTGCTGCGCGTGGGCTTTCTCTAGTTGCGGCGAGCGGGGGCTACTCTTCATTGCGGTGCGTGGGCTTCTCATTGAGGTGGCTTCTCTTGTTGCAGAGCATGGGCTCTAGGCGCACGGGCTTCAGTAGTTGTGGCATGTGGGCGCAGTACTTGTGGCGCTCAAGCTCTAGAGCGCAGGCTCAGTAGTTGTGGCGCACGGGCTTAGTTGCTCCACGGCATGTGGGATCTTCCCGGGCCAGGGCTCAAACCTGTGTCCCCTGCATTGGCAGGCGATTCTTAACCACTGTGCCACCAGGGAAGCCCCATACATCTCAAAATTTGATAACTAACCCCTTATATATCTAATATGAAATATAAGATATAATATAATTTATTACATAGAGTAGAAAGGGAATGAGTAAGCATTATAATTTGGGCTTTGAAATTACAGGGCAAGGATTTTCTGTGTGTAAAAATTTTAAATTAAAAAAAAAAAGCTGTCATGTGACCTTGTATTGTGCTAGAAGGTAATTTGCAATTTCCCTCGCTCTCGATTTGCCAGGGAGCTCCTCATTGTCCCTTTTTTTGTATTTATACGTTCTCTGTACTCTGCTTCATGTTAGCCTGAAGTTGTGTAGGAAGCTCTTGAGTGATTCTTAAAGAATTCAGTAAAAGTTCAGTATTTTGCTAGACACAAAATAACTCACTGTGCGGTCAAGCCAAATCTGATGGGCTGGAAGAACATTCTACTGGAACTCAAGCTTTTTAGCTTAACAGAATTTTCTTATTAATCTATATTCTATTTCAGCTACAGTAATTTATGTTTTCTTTTAATACCAAAAGCTCAACCAAACCAGAAGGAAATCTGGTTGTGTCTTGTACCATAAGATCGTGGAAGAAGGAACCCGGGTATTTCATAGAGAGACAGTTTAAAATAAGAGGTCGTTGTCTTTGGATGTAGAAGAGCTGCTTCACAGCTCACGAAGACGCGTCCTGCTCTCTGTAGAGCTTGTGAAGTCATCCACGCTGCAGTGAATGTTGCTGCCCTTCGCACCCATCAAACCCTGCGTTCTCCCCTCCAGATATACACGAGAGGCTCATAGGGCAGCTGAACATATGGTGATCTGTGCAGAGTTCAATGAGGCCTTTGGCTATTTTATTTAAGCATGGAAAGAATGTGTCTTGTCATTCTGGAAAGGACAAAACTGCGGGGATGGGAAACAGATGAATGGTTGCTAGGCACTGGGGGTGCAGGGAGGGGTTGGCTGCAGAAGGTAATGAAGGAGCATTGGGGGTGATGGAAGTGTGCTGTACCTTGTTTACAATGGTGGTTACAGAGCTGTATGCATTTGTCAAAATGCATAGAACTGTACACTAAAATGGGTGAATTTTACTGGATGTAAATTACACCTCAATAAACCTGACTTAAAAAAAAAAAAATGGAATGTGTTGGAAAGAAGGAGTGGTTCATAGACATGTCAGTGCTCTCTGTGGCCTGGTGTCCATGTGGCCCAGGGAGCCCCTGCTTATGGCCATGTATCAACAAGAGGCGGTGGACGTGTGCCCCAGACGCCGCGTGTGCACGTGGCAGTGGGGGGGGGGGGTCAGCATTGCTTCTGCATCAGCAGCCCTCAGCCAGAGGGGTCAATCCTAGTACCCCAGCAGCAGGGGAAAACTATAATGGAAAAGAATATTAAAAAACGAATGTCTATAAGCGTAAAATGGAGTCACTTTGCTGTACAGAGATTGGCACAGCATTGTAAATCAACTACACTTCAATAAAAAGGTAATAAAATAAAAAACAAAAAACAAATGGCAATCTGTTTTTTAGTTATTTTGTGAGTATTAATTGTGCCAACCTGCCGTTTAGGGCAAATATCCACAATCCAGATGGTCACCATGGACACCTGCTGTGCTCTTCTGAAGACCTTATTCATATATTCATTCTACACATAACCTATTTTTATCTTTTATGTGTGCTGGTCTTATCACTCTGGGTGATACAAAGATATCTCTAACCTAGACTTTGCCCTCAAGCTTATAATCTCGCAGGAAGCTCAGACACTATATACACACAAAGAGGGAAGTGATAAATGAAGTGTAGACAGAGCTTCCAGAAACTCTGAGAAAGGAACTTTACTTTGTGACATAAGTTTTGCTGACTTGGAAAGTGCTGCTAAACGCTTGAACTTTTGGTTTGTTGTTTAAGGCTGTGTTTCTTAACAAACCAGGGCACAAAGAACTGCTGCGGTTTTCAACAGTGAAACTAAAGCATCTGTGTTGTAGGAATTTCCTCGACATTTCTTTGAAACCTACTGAAACTAAGTGTGCACACTCTCACCTCTGTTTCCTGTTGTCAGGGTCCGCCCCAGCTTACGGGAAACTATATGTATTGGTGTTGCATTTCAAAGAAAAATTTGGTTAACTTTTTCAGCTTTTAAAGAGATGCATAATGGCCTTAAATTGTAATGAAAGTGTTCTTACAGAAGTCTATAAAAGTCAAAGACTTCTGGGTCAAATAGCCTGGTTACATGTAAGTAGCACCCCTGAGCAACACACTTATTTCACTCAACTAAAGTAGTAGCCCTGACTATTACAGAAATGAATCAGACATATGCTTTATCTTTAGAAGACAGCTCTGACAAAGCGAGCTTTGCGGTAAAGGTTGCTATAATTATAGAATAGAATGTAGTCCCATATTTTCCATTTATTAAAAATTTAAATGCTTTTAACGCCAAAGGTGCATATCCTCTGTTAATCCATACTGTTAAATATTTTTAAAAGAAAGAAGGGGAGAGGACTTCCCTGGGGGTCCAGTGGTTAAGACTCCGTGCTTCCACTGCAGGGGGCACGGGTTCGACCCCCTGGTCGGGGAACTAAGAACCCCGCAAGATGCGTGGCGTGGCAAAAAAAAAAAAAAAGAGGGAGAGTTAGCTCAGGCACTTAATAGAAGTAATGCAAATAGTAAGTACCAGTGGGTAACATTTACAGTCTACAAAGTTGTTTGACAGTTAACAGTTCAGCTGTTGTCTCCCAGCCCCAAACCACCCTCTAACCTGGGCTGGGTAATGCTGGGGCAGGGTCTCTTAGGCCAGGTTTCTCCACTTCCAGGCTCTGCCAACGGAGGGCGCCAGAGGGTCTGCAGGGCTGGAGGAAGAGAAAGGGTGGTACCCAGAGACCAGAGTCCCAGCTCCAGGGGGCCTCTAGGCTGATAGCCCCCACCTCTCCCCTTGATTCCCTCAGCCCCAGGGGTGGTAGCCGCTTCCTGAGGTGACTCTGTGTCAGCTCAGTGTCCCCTTGTTGTGTTTTGGTTCTCCGATGCCTGTTTAACCAGTTCGATTAAATTCTCTGTTAAAATACCTGGTGTGGTTTGTTTTCCTGACTAGACTAATACAACCTTTATTTTTATTTTTATTATTTATTTATTTATTGGCTGCGTTGGGTCTTCGTTGCAGTGTGGGCTTTCTCTAGTTGTGGCGAGCGGAGGCTACTCTTTGTTGCGGAGCATGAGCTCTAGGCACGTGGGCTTCAGTAGTTGTGGCGGGAGGGCTCAGTAGTTGTGGCTCACGGGCTTAGTTGCTCCACGGCATGTGGGATCTTCCCGGACCAGGGCTTGAACCCGTGTCCCCTGCATTGGCAGGCAGATTCTTAACCACTGTGCCACCAGGGAAATCCCTAATACAACCTTTAATCTCACAAATTATAAGGTAGCTATTATCAAGCACATTTTACTGGTGAGGAAGTAGAGGCTTAGTAGAGCACAGCAATTTGTGTAAAATTGCACAACCACTAATACAAGGGCCAAGACCTACACCTTCCACTTTGGGATCCTTTGCTCTCCATTTCCTCTCAGCACTTTTCTTGCTGAACTTTTTTTTTTTTTTTTAAATACTTAACAGAAGAATTGCAAAGGTAGTAGGGAATTCCCGTATTCCCTCCACCCAGCTATCTCTGATGTTAACGTCTTACACAACCATGGAGCATTTATCCAAACTAAAAATTAGCATAGGTACATTACTATTTTTCAAAACTACAGATTTTATTAGGACTACACCGGTGTTTCCACTAATGTCTTTTTTTAGTCCCAGTTACCTTTGGTTGTCATGTCTCCTTCGTTTCTTCCAATCTTTAACAGTTTCTCAGTTTTTCCTTGTTTTTCATGACCGTGACAGTTTTGAGATATACTAGTTAGATATTTTGTAGAACTCCCATCAATTTGGGTTTTCTGATGTTTTCTTGTGATTAGACTAGGGTTATGGATTTGCGGAAAGAATACCACAGAGGTAAGTACCCTTATTACATAATATCAGAGGCACATAACAGTTCATAACATATTCCCAGTGATGGCAACCTTAATCACTTAGTGAAGGTGGTGTCTGTCAGGTTTACCCACTACAAATCTTTCTTTTTCCATAATTTATTTGTTTAGAAGCCAGTCACTAAATCCTCTTGCTGAACTCTTGACTTCCCACTTAATCCTGGGGCTGTGCTTTCTTCGCGGATTATTAAGTAGTGCTTAAAGAATCTTTGAATTGGCCAGGCTGAGAATTATAAACCTAGGAGCCAGACTAACTGTGTTAGGAGATATGACCATGTATTGCTTCTTGGGAAATTATTATCTGTTGTGCCGTCTTTGTTTTGCACTACGTTTAAACTTGGAACTTGGCTCTTTTTAGTCTCAGAAAGCTTATGGTTAATGCTACAACACCTGTTTTTTTCTTGATGAACTGGAATCACTTCTGACAAGCCTGGAAAGATGATCAGAAGCCCAGGGTCTTAATAGCATGCAGGAAATCAGTAAAAAGAGGAAGAGCCATAGAGAAATGTTTGCTGAGAATAGGAAAATTGGAGGTGTTGAAGGATGTGGTTAAAGGCATGAAGATTTACAAGGATGGACTGAGAGGTGATAGATGACTGGTGGAGGGACATAGAGATGTCAGATAGGAGGTCAAGGAAGGGATGAGGACGGAACACAGGATGAGAAAGAAGCCAGTGACGTGAATCAACCTTGGGATTGGACTCTGTGCATGATATATTGTAAATATTTGTATTTTGTCTCTGAGATTCACCATCTAGAACATAAGAGTTATACTTCTAGCTCTAGATTTCATTACAGACAGACTTTAAGTGAGCTTAGACTTTAATGTATTTAATATATATTTAATATGTAAGCCAAAGAAATTAGTTCAGTTGGTTTATATAACCTTGGCTACTCACTGCTATTTTTTTAAATTTATTTTTGGCTGCGTTGGGTCTTTGTTGCTGCGCGTGGGCTTCCTCTAGTTGTGGCGAGCGGGGGCTACTCTTCATTGCGGTGCGTGGGCTTCTCATTGCGGTGGCTTCTCTTGTTGCAGAGCACAGGCTCTAGGCACGCGGGCTTCAGCAGTTGTGGCGCGTGGGCTCAGTAGCTGTGGCTCACAGGCTCTAGAGCGCAGGCTCAGTAGTTGTGGTGCACAGCCTTAGCTGCTCCCTGACATGTAGGATCTTCCCGGACCAGGGCTCAAACCCGTTTCCCCCGTACAGGCAGGCGGATTCCTAACCACTGCACCACCAGGGAAGTCCTCCGCACTGCTATTAAGGAGTGAGTAAAGAATAATCAGCCCTCAAGACTTTTGGAAGCTTAGCAGGGCAAAGTGAAACAGATTGGTACCTTGTTAAATTAGCTGCAAATTACAGATCTTTTTTTTCCTTAAATATTTATTTATTTATTTTTGACTGCGTCAGGTCTTAGTTGTGGCACGCGGGATCTTTCATTGCAGCGTGTGGGCTTCTCTCTAGTTGTGGCGCGTTGGCTCTGGAGTTGTGGGGTGCTGGCTTAGTTGCCCCACAGCATGTGGAATCCTAGTTCCCCGACCAGGGATCGAACCCCCGTCCCCTGCATTGGAAGGTGGATTCTTAACCACTGGACCACCAGGGAAGTCCCTACAGATCTTAATATTAACAATTTAGAAATTAAAACTATCATACATATGCTATAGGTTTTTATTTTATGCTATTTTGTTCTAATTATGCGGGGTTTCCATATCTCATGATGAGCTAACCAAAATAAAATCTCATTAGGGTTTTTGAGTTACTAATGGCCTTCTTCCTAGGCCTAGGGCTGTATCTGCAAATAGGTAGCTTAGCCAAAGAAACTGACCTTATTACCTGGGCTTAGGATTCTGTATTTGATTGGCTTATAAACTTAACTGTTTCTGTATTTCATACTATTCTTTTTCTGAAGCTGAGATTCCTAACATAGCAGACTTCAGAGCATATTTTTTTTAAGATTTTTTTTTTTTTTTTAATTTATTTTTGGCTGCATTGGGTCTCAGTTGCGGCACGCGGGATCTTCGTTGAGGCGTGCGGGCTTCTCTCTAGTTGTGGCGTGCGGGTTTTTCTCTTCTCTAGTTGTGGTGCACGGGTTCCAGAGCACGTGGGCTCTGTAGTTTGCGGCACGTGGGCTCTAGTTGAGGAGCGTGAGCTCAGTAGTTGTGGCGCATGGGCTTAGTTGCCCCGTGGCATGTGGGATCTTAGTTCCCTGACCAGGGATCGAACCCCCGTCCCCTGCATTGTAAGGTGGATTCTTTACCGCTGGACCACCAGGGAAGTCCCTCAGAGCATATTTCCTTCCAGAAATATGAGATGGAGACTTGAAACTCTTGTAATTGATCTTGGCTCTTACAGAGATAGTTTTAGGGGCAGTATATTTCAGGAGGGGCACAGGTGGGCAGCTTGGAGTTTTTCAACTTGAAGACTAGCTTACAGTTTTTAGTTTTTAAAATATAGACTGAGGAAGACTTCTGTCCACTTGCTCTTCTTAATAACTGGCCTACTGAAAACGCCTCTGTTAAATAAAATGACTGGAAAACAAACTAATACTTGGTGGCATTCGAACATTCATATGCTTCTTTGGAAAAAAAAATATATGTTATGTATTTTTTTTTAATTAAAAAAATGTTTTTAACATTTTTATTGGAGTATAATTGCTTTACAATGGTGTGTTTCTGCTTTATTGTTGTGTATTTTAGAATACCTGTTTTGGCTGATACTGGTGCTTTGGGCATATTCTTTACCTACAGTATTAAGCATCTCAAAATCTCTTACTTAAAACTGGATTCTTATTTGTGAGCTGGGTTACCAGTCTCCTGACCAGATGAAATCTGGAAGTCAGGCATCTAGAATGGGGTGCTGGTCTGAAAGGAGTCGTTTCTCTGACCATTAGTCATTATTTACCAACTTGCTGGAGGGAAAAGATGACAGTGTCTGCTTTACTAAAAGCACTTTTTTCCCTTTTAACTCTCCTTAAAATTAGCTGGTGTTAGGCAGAACCCTTTGTATCTAAAAGCAGCTCATCTTCAGAAAGATACTTTTATTGTAGAAGCACAGGATGATTGGGTAGTGTTTTAGCCCGATGGGAGGGGCTTTCAATCAGGGGAACAGGAAGTTGAGTAGGTTTCACTTGTCATCAAAGCAGCACACATAGCCCTGGAGGTGCATTTGATGTCAGAGTGTACGCAACCTGTTACCCGGTCTGAGTACTCCTGAACAATATGAGTCAAGACCCAAACCATAAGGAGAGGGAGAAAATGGGTCTGTGATGGTTGTTAACAGAGACCAAGGCGATTTTGTGATGGGTGCTTTTCTTTGCAGTGGATCTTTCATGCTCTTGTTACCAAAGAGAACTGGTTAACTGGGCATACTCGTAGTAGGGTTTAAATATTTTGGAAAGATCAACCTTAGAGGTGATGTCATATAGCCAGGACATTGGTCCCGTGTGCGCCCTGCCAGGGGACCCAGCGGAGGAGTTAACAGACTATAAATAGACTGCCATCTTGGATGGATTCCTTTGGTAACCAAACCTGAACACAGAGCATCTTTGAGTTAAGGTCATCATGTGACACCCTCGTGGTATCTCCCTCACATCTTTGATTTGAGTGAAAAAAATGTCTTTTCACATCTTGTCAGCTTTGTGGTCACCAGTCTTTCTACACGGGTGATTGACTCCCCACGAGGATTGGATGGAAAATTAGTGAAAAGGGGTTTTACTGCTGTAAATATAGCTCATTGACGTTTTGGTGGACAGCAGGCACAATACAGTCTGTCCCAGGGCTACAGCTGGTTAAATAGGCAAATTTGTATTCATTTCACATCATTCAACCAGAGTAAACTGTTCTCCCTGACGTGGATCTAAGAAAATGTTATAAAGTATCACAAGTCTAAATATATCCACTGGTAAGTCTTGGACGCACTACATAGCTGAGAAGAGGGGAAGTAGAGAAAGCTGAGAAAATAACCAGGCATCAAATAAAAAGGAACTGAATTTTAAATATAAAAACCCTAAAATCTATAAAAGCAAGAGCTTATGTAAATGAGTGCTGTAAATGAGCTATTCATATGATCCCAGATGTTGATTTCCATATTAACTATTATTTATTTCTCTGACACAAATATTACATGACTGCTATGTGTAAAATGAGTACTTTTCTCTTTTAGTCATAAATTGCCTAAAAATAATTTCCTTTCTCTTCAGAGGCAGATTTTTGGCATTTGGGGCTTTTTTCTTCTTAAGTAAAAACTGCATTAGGTCATATTCGTTTGTTTTTCTTTTGCATACCCCCCCCTCCTTTTTCCTATTAAGTTTCCTTTCAGGGAATGTTTATTGCATCATTATTTGTAATATTGAAAACTGGAAGCAGAGCAATGTTCATTGGTAAAAGATTAGTGAATACATGATGGTCTGAGGTAGACGTCTCTAAAAAGGAACCAGGGATCCTTGGAGACATGATCAATTCCAGGGAGGGGACAGAAAAACACAACATGAACCTGGAATATCTTGTGGTGCCAGAAAGTAAGGAAGTGCTCAAAAAGTGATGGGGCAAGTCAAAAGGACACAGGAGCCAACTGAGGGAGTTCCCAGTGGCCAAATCCAGGATGCTATGTGTGTATATGATCAGGCCTGAATTTAATAGCAAATGTTATCAAATTATGTACCTTAAAAAAAACACTTTTTATTGAAATTAATTATTTATTTTTATGAATGGATTATAGTCCCTTTTACAGACTACTGGGAATTACCCATAATTTACAATTGAAGTAAGATCCTTTAATCTCGTATGCACTGGGACCATATTTTCTACAACAAAAATGTGAGTGCAGTCATAGGGGGAAGTTTAACAAAATACTTGAAATTAGAATGGTTAGAAAATCTAAGATACATGGTTGATATATACATACATATATATGTGTGTATATGAATATATAGGTATGTGTACCTCGCCACACACACACACACACACACACACACACACACACACACACACACACACATCCATATCCATATCCGGTCTATCTAAACCGGCAGTTCCACATTTGGCCACCAAGTGGCACTTTGCTGGTGTAAGGAAAACGAACAAGGAAACTGACGAACACCAGGATAAAAGGTCAAAGAGGCGCTAGCTCTGTATTCATACGAGCCTTGATCGCCAACCCCCTGGGGTCCATTGAAAGAGTTCCTCTGGCTGAGTGGGTACTATACTCCCATCCTGGGCTTGAGGTGCTTGGGATTTAAACTATTCTGAGATTTAGGCTTATTTCAGTGCGGACACAAGCAGGCCGGTCCTGGGCTGGGGCGGGGCGGCGGGGGTGGGGGGGCGCTGCTGGTACCTGAGTGCAGGGCGCCAGATGCAGGCTCTGTTGTGGGCCCCTTACAGGTGGAACTAAGAGAGGCGTGCCTGGTCCATCACCGAATCCAGGCTAGCAAAGCGCTCAGGGTATAGTGAACGTGTTGAATGAATTGGTAGATGTCTTTGTTCTTTGAAAATAATTTAGAGGAGAAACCACCGTGCTTTAGGAATATCTATCAGTAACACATATTGAAGCATCTTGGGCAGAAGGTAAACAGTGATGAACATCTCCCCTGCTTCTGCTGGCAGTGTTCTCTGACGTCACACCCTGAATGTACCTTTGTGTCTTCTACAGGTGCTGTTAGCTCTTACAGACAAAAGGAATTTGTCATGCAGTGCTCCAAGAAAGCTTTCCTCTGAGAAGACCTTAGATACTCCTGTTAAAATTTAAAAGGAGTGTGGCATTAGGTATGCTTTTGTATGTACTGCTGCCTAAGCATAAGGGTGTAATCCAGAGAGTTTCGACCAGCCTCTAGAACCTGAACAGGATTCGGTACCTTTTGCAGTGATCGTTTAACGTTCAGACTCTCTCTACACTCTACTCAGGTACCTGGAACACTCCTGGGATCAGAACAACGTGTAGCCTTGCCCTGCTGTAGCCAAGGCAGCTGCAGGACAAACAACGTGGCTTTTGGATTCAAATCCTGGTTCTGGGTTCAAATCCTGATTCTGCTACTCATAGCCCTGAGACCTTGAATAATTACGTGAATCTTTTGAGTCTCAGTTTCTTTATCTGAAAACTGGGGGTGTTAATACTGATATTCTTCATTTATCCAGTCAGCCAACATATTTCTTGAGGTCCTCCTTCATTTCAGACTCTCCTCCAAGAGCTTACAGTCTGGTGGGCATGGCCGACATGTCTATTCGTGTTTAGAATATTAAGTAAGAATGTATCTAAACCAGAACTCCATGGTAGTGATGATAGCACAGGACATGTGAATGCATTTGCTGCCACTGGACCGTGTGCTTAAAAATGGTTAAGGTGATACATTTCATGTTATGTATATTGTATAAATTAAATAAAGTAAAATGAAAATAAAGTCTAAAGAACCCAGCATGATGCCCGGCCCATAGTAAGTTCTCAGTAAACGTTTCCCTATGTTCTCTTTTTTCATGGATGGGCGTTGGCAAGCTGTCATTGCAACAGTTACCCAAATTTTACCCCATTAAGAGGGCTTTCTTCTGGCAGCATTTCTGCTTAGATGAATAGAGTGGAGGGACCTGAGCCTTAATTCTCTGTCAACATATTACTGACCCGGCAGGTTTGGGCCACAAGTCCCTGAGCAGACCCGATTTCGTTCTTTGCACACTAGTCTTTATAAGCCTGTATTCATTATGAAAAGTGAAAGAGAATTCTGGAAGCTGTTTTTAAGGTCCTTCATAAGGTGGTGAGAGTTTATTTACTCCAGGATGTTGTCTGAGAAACGGGAAGACGTCTCCTAAGCCCATACTGAGCTTGAGGCAAGAAGTGAGGATACGGCTTGCAGAAGACCTGTGGGTCCTCCTCCATCTGTGCGCCTGGCGGCATGTTGTGTGCAAGACAGAAAAGGCCACTTCTTCCCGTTTACTGGCCTAGTTGTGCCAGGGCGCTTGCATCTGAGAAAAATAAATTCTGTCTGATCTTTCTTGTCATCACTCAGTCCCTAATGAGGTACAACTGGGGCTGAGAAAATTACGGTTCCAAGGTCATAAGAAAGCAAGTGAAAACTGTGGATGTGAACTGAGAAACGGTTATTGCTGCTGTTCTGAGCACAGTGGATGACTGGTGAGCGGCTCCTTCAGGGCGGTGCTTGGACCCGAGTCCGTCCTGACCTTCATCTCCTTCGGTCCCAGGAAGATGTTACTTTGCTTTCATGTCACACGTATCTGTTAGCATAGTAGTGAAATCTCTGGTCTTGAATTGAACTAAGATAACTTTTTTTTGCTCTAAATATAATACAGTAATGGTGAGTGTGTTAAAGAGGTACTGTAGGCAAACAAAAAAGTTCATCAGTGCCTTGCTAAGAAAAAAGAATGAACAAAGACATAGGTTAGTGTTTTCAGATCTTTTAATAAATGGTACTTCAATCCCTTCGTCATCTCTAGGTTAAGCAGCTGTATCCAGGAGCATCTTAGAGAAAGATGGAGGTAGCATGTGTTCAAACCTCAACTCTTCTCCCTAAAACTTGTGGGACTTTGGAAGGTGTTACTGAACCTGTTGCTATGTCAACGTCCTTATCTGCAAAAAGGGAACAACCATCTCTCCCTCACAGGATTGTTCCAAGGATAACTAAGATAATGTATGTAAAGAGCTTAGCATAGTGCCTGGCACCTAGTAAGTGCTCAATAAATGATCATTTTAAAAGCGAAGATCACGAAGAAGCTTAGAGTCACGGTGTGCTAACCTGGCCTAGAGAGATAGGGGAGGCGACTCTAAGAGCAGAGTATTTTCTTTAGCTTGCCTCTGTTCCTGCTGTTTCCTCTGTCTTGCCTGTCATCTCTGAATTTACAAATTACGTTTATCCTTCAAGATCCCAGATCAAATACCACCTCCTCCATGAAGCCTTCCGGATTACCTCAGCCAGAAGCGATCACTTCCTTTATCGTTGCCCTTTTTGTGGCATTTCTGTTTAGTGTTACAGTTATTTGTGTAACTATATCATCTTCCTTATAATGCTGCTTCCTGAAAGAGCAGTACCTTATCTTTTCCACTTTAAGTCTCTCTTTACACCCAGCACTGAGTGTTGCCGGTAGACTCTGATTGGGTACGTGAACGGCCACTAAGGCAGAAGCTTTGGTAGGTAAGAGCCTACAAACAGGATTAGTTTCTCCTAAACAGATTTTCAATGGTTTTCTTTTGGCGGGGCAGAGGGTAAAGAGCTAAAAATGTAAGTGTGGATTTATTATACTATAAGGATAGTTTATATATATAAACAATTGATCCCACGGATGCCTTTCCCTGAGCAGTGAATAACTTGTGTTCCATTGCCAGTTACCATCAAATGTAATATTCTAAATGGAAGATGAGGAACACTAACTTCCCCCCCCCTTCCTTTTGTTTTTCTTTTTTTTTTTTGCGGGGGTGGGGAGGATATAGAGGGGAAAGGGCAAAGAGTGAAGGGAAAACCTCTATTTTTTTTTGAACTCAGGTAGGAGTTAAGGATAACTCCCAAGTACCCGTGCAAATGAATATGATTAACTTCGCTACTCCAGAAAAAAATTTTAATCCCAAAGTCATTTATTTTGGCTTTAGAATAGACAAGCATTTGTGTTGGGTTTTCCTGCCTAATTACTTTTTGCTTAAGCTTATTTAAAAATTGTTTTAAATTCCTTTAGTGTGACAGCCCAGCAAAGGGGGTTGGGGGGTGTGGAGAAATGGGCCACAGATGGGATCTGAACTAGGATTTCAGCTTTCCTGTATAAAAGCCTCCTGATACGCTGCAAGCAGGAGAGCAAAGTTGGAATCAGCTTTCCGGAGAACAATTTGGCAAAATAGTTTTAAAAGTCTTAAAAATATGCTTACTCTTTGATCCAGTAATTCCACTTCTAGGAATGTCTTAAGGAAATAATCAAAGAGGCACGCAGAAATGTAGGGACAAAGCATTCACCACGACATTTATATCAGGAAAAAAAAGAAAAAGTAAAACCAACTGAAAACACTGAATAATGTGGAATTGATTAAAGTAGGCCCCTGTCTCTAATGTGTGTAGTTATATTGTCAAATTATAGGCTTTAAAACATTTGCCACATCTTTCTAAGTGAAAGAGAGACAATAAAATAGTAGGTACAGTTTGAAACAGTGCAGAGAAATGGGGGGGAGGGAGGGAGGAGGGAGGGGAGGGAGGGAAGAGGTGGGTGGGTGGATGGGTGCCTATCCAAAAAGACACATTCTGCAAATGTTAACTTTGGTATCACTGAGTGGTGGAATTATGGCTGATTTTGTACTTTTTTGTGTTTTTCGAGTTTTCTGCTTGAACATGTATTGCTTTGTAATCAGAAAAACCAATTATCATATATTTTAAAAGAATATATGTTTAAGGTGAGAATTCCCTGGAGGTCCAGTGGTTAGGACTCCACACTTCCACCGCAGAGGGCCCGGGTTCGATCCTTGGTCGGGGAACTAAGATCCCGCAAGATGCGCTGCATGGCCAAAAAGAAAAAAAGAATATATGTTTAAGGTATCAATGAAAAAGTAAAATGTTGCTACACAATACCCACAAAGCAATAATCTGAATGCACAGCTGATAGCTTGGATTAAATGTATTTTCTTAAGGGTCACATTCATACACATGAAGTATCAGGGATCACAATGAATACACAAAATCAGACGTACCATAGGTTCAATTATGTTTCCCAAGTAAAACAGCAAAAATCTGTGAAGACACAGAGTTTCATGTGGACGTTCTGTTTTCTGAGACCAGCATGAGGGGGTAGACTCTTCAGAGCTAGGAGGACCATGGTTTTGCAAAGCTCCAAACACTAGTAGGTCTTCTGGGAATCATATGTAAAAAATGTTTACTGCCCAAATGACATTATAAGAATAGCGGGAACATTTTAAATCACTCTTAATCTTCTCAAAGCAGTTCCCAATGAAATGTTTTACTGTGTCCCCTTTCTTATCTCCTCATTGTCATCAACTCACAACTCCAAACCCACATGTTTAAACAGGGAAAGAGAGTGAAAGCGTAAGGTAAATGATGGACAACCACAAACCTTTGACGACCCCAAAAGAGCTCTTTGGCTCACGTTTTTTTAAAAAACTCTGCTTTATATGATCAGCTGCGGAGGAAATTTGTTCTTCACTGTTTGCAGGCCTCCACTCTGTACACATGATGGGGTTCTCTTGTGTTTGCAGTTCCTAAATTCCTCAGACACCATGTGGCTTCACTGAAGGAAAATCCTTGCAGGTCCGGCTCCCCGTTGTGTAAGGTCAGGTGGAAAAGCCTTTTGTGATTAACTCGGCCACCATGTGTCCCTTGGTATTTGGAACTTCAGTGAGAGTTTTTATTCGGTGTCCGCATTTTGAATGCTGACTCACATAAGCTTCATCTAATGGGAAAAGCAGATAAAGGTAGCGCTTTGGACACCAAGTCGGATCCCAGCTCTCCCACTAGCTGTGACCTCGAGCAGGTCCACTTACTATGGTTATCCGTCTTTCTAAACACAGTCTTCTCCCACTTTGTTTCCGACACAGTTTCCTTACGCTGCCCCTCCTCCCCAAGAACCAGTGAAGACTCTGAGAAGCCTGATCAACATCCGAAAGGATACACTAAGACTCGTCAAGTAAGTTCAAGTTCCCAGCCGGCCAGGGCCGGGTTCCAGGGGCCCTTCTTCATGAAGGGGCAGCCAACTCCCCAGGGGACTCACAGAGCAGTTTCTGCCAGACCCAGAGCCCAGCCTCTAGGCCTCCGGGCCGTGGGCTGTTTGCATGAGGGGTCTCCGCACCTAGATTGTTCAGAACTTTCTCTGATAGTCAGTGTTTGGGAAGAACTTTCACTCTCCTGGAAGCTGTCATGATTACCCCGATTTGGTGAACCTTCCAGAAAAAGAACAGTTGGAGAATAAAGTGAATTCTGCAGATACCTCGACAAGCCTGTGTGAAGATGGGATGTTTGAACTTGGTGCAGGAAATCCTTATTTTATTGCCTATATTTCCTTTTTAATTTATTCTTAATCTCATGTGCCCTTCCTCTGGTGCGCTGGGTTTGTTGTTTAATCACCACTGTCAGTACTAATTATCATCAACATCTGCCGCCTTTGTGCTGTCCCTGAGATAGCACGATTTTTTTTTTTCTTTTTTTCTTTTTGGCTGCATGGCGAGGCTTGTGGGATCTTAGTTCCCTGACTGGGGATTGAACCCGGGCCCCCTGCAGTGGAAGCATGGAGTTCTAACCCTGGACCACCAGGGAAGTCCCAGAGATAATGTGATTTTTAAACAGATGCTGCTCTCCAGATAGCAAGTCTGTCTACTAAGACTCACTGGTTCCCTGGGGAGACAGATTTGGTTAGGGCAAACCAGAGGTCCCACATTTTTCTCAATTGACAAAGGAAGATGACTCGGAGACCATTTTATGCTTGTATAGATCAGGGAGTTTATTTCTCTCTGATCATCTTTTTAAAATATAACCACTTTGGGGACCTCCCTGGCGGTCCAGTGTTTAAGACTTCACCTTCCAATGCAGGGCGTGTGGGTTCGATCCCTGCTTGGGGAGCTAAGATCCCACATGCCTCGAGGCCAAAAAACCAAAACATAAAACAGAAGCAATATGGTAACAAATTCAATAAAGACTTTAAAAATGGTCCACATCAAAAAAAAATCTTAAAAAATAAATTTTTAGGAATAAAATATAACCACTTCATTGAGATATAGTTCATATACCATACAGTTCATTCATTTAAAGTGTACAATTCAGTGATTTTTTTTTTTAAGTATTTATTGTTTTATTTGGTTGCACCAGGTCTTAGTCGCGGCAGGCAGGCTCCTTAGTTGTGGCATGCAAACTCTTAATTGCGGCATGTGAACTCTTAGTTGCGGCATGCATGTGGAATCTAGTTTCCTGAGTGGGGATCAAACCCGGGTCCCCTGCATTGGGATCGCGGAGTCTTATACGCTGCACCACCAGGGAAGACCCCCGATTCAGTGATTTTTAGTTATTCACAGAGTTGTGCAACCATCACTACTATCTAATTTTAGAACATTTTCATCACCCAGAAAAGAAACCCGATACTCATTATTACCCGATACTCATTATTAATCATCCCCCATTTCCCCCCGAAACCCCTCTTCCCGGCCTAAGCAACCACTAATCTGTTTTCTGTCTCAGTTTTTTAATATTTTATTTGTCCCTGAGGTTTTCAACTGCCTCCGGGGTCAACCCTGGGGACGGCGCAGCCAAGGGGAAACTCTTTTGCTGCAGAAGAGTCTGCAGCCGGGCGTCCCCCCTCCACCGGGGAGTTCCTGCCGCAGCAGGAGAGATGGAGGCTACTGAGGCCTCGGTAGCCTGCCAGCTGTCAGCTGCTCCAGCCACTTGTTTCTCTCATCACATATGGTCTGCTCGCCTATTTGATGGAGACAGATTCAGGGGTCTGAGCCCCCTTGAGGTCCTGGCCTCGGACGTGGCAGCCTGGCTGCAGCTCTAGAATAAAATGAGGCAACTGCTCTGAGCTTCTGGTTCTCACCTGTAAAAGAGTGAACCAACCTTACCTTTCATGGCTGTTGTCAAAATTAAAGGGGATAGGGCTTCCCTGGTGGCGCAGTGGTTGGGAGTCTGCCTGCTAATGCAGGGGACACGGGTTCGAGCCCTGGTCTGGGAGGATCCCACATGCCGCGGAGCGGCTGGGCCCGTGAGCCACAATTGCTGAGCCTGCGCGTCTGGAGCCTGTGCCCCGCGACGGGAGGGGCCGCGATAGAGAAAGGCCCGCGCACCGCGATGAAGAGCGGTCCCCGCACCGCGATGAGGAGTGGCCCCCGCTTGCCGCGACTGGAGAAAGCCCTCGCACGAACCGAGGACCCAGCACAGCCAAGGATAAATAAATAAATAAATAAGAAAATCCTTAAAAAAAAAAAAAAAAATTAAAGGGGATAATGAAAGGGAAAGCACCTGGTGATCAATAAATGTTAAGATGAAGGGTGAGTTTTGATTTTGTTTTTTCTGAGATGGGACTAAAGTAAATTCTGATTCTCAGATTTCCAGGTAAAGATGGAGCATTGAACATGCCTCTGCAAACCCCACTAAACAATAATGAGTATTTTTAAACAGCACAAATCCACAAAAATTGGGAGAGTGGGAAAGGAGCGACGGCAACAAAATTTTAGAGGCTGGGGCTTCCCTGGTGGCGCAATGGTTAAGAATCTGCCTGCCAATGCAGGAGACACGGGTTCAAGCCCTGGTCCGGGAGGATCCCACATGCCGCGGAACAGCTAAGCCTGTGCGCTCTAGAGCCTTTGAGCCACAGCTACTGAAGTCCGCGTGCCTAGAGCCCATGCTCCGCAACAAGAGAAGCCACCGCAATGAGAAGCCCACACCCCGCGACGAAGAGTAGCCCCCACTCTCCGCAACTAGAGAAAGCCCGCACGCAGCAACGAAGACCCAACGCAGCCAAAAATAAATTAATTAATTAATTAATTTAAAAGAAATTTTAGAGGCTGGAAACAGGTGGTGAATGTTAAATGACTTACTAAACCTGAGAAATCAGGATCCTAAGCAAACAGAAGGAAAAGCTGAGAATCACTAGTTTGTACTATGGTTTCCCCCAGAAGGCTCAGGAATTGGCAGTTCCAGGTACCTCTGGACATCTTGGGGGTGGGGGGGGCTAAAAGGAGGGGGGTTAGTGGAAAGTCTGCTTGAGAGGTATTCAGATCCTCCCTCCCTTAGACTACACAGCCAGAACTGCCCTCCCACACCCTGGCAAAAGGCTAGCAGAGGACGCTCACTGGAAAAGTTCAAACAGAGAATCTCTGGACTTGGGGGACTGAGGCACAGCTAAGGGCTGGACTCAGTACTGAAATCAGGGGGTTAAGTGAATTCAGAAACGTTGGATGCTGAGCCCTCCAGCCTGCCCCCCCAACCCCAACTCTAAGCCCAGAATGCCAGCAGCCCGGCCATTGTTAGAAGAGAGGAAAACTGTTCTTTGGACAATCAGACCCCCCCAGGTGGGAAGACCAAAGAGACTGGCTTTGGAGGTTCCTCACCAGACCCAGATGAGTCCCCAGGGAAGCCTAGCATCCCCAAGCCCCACCATGCACTCAGTTCCAATCAGGATTTTATTTTTTTGGGCCGCGTGCCATGCGGGATCTTAGTTCCTTGACCAGGGATCGAACCCAAGCTCCCTGTAGCGGAAGCGTGGAGTCCTAACCGCTGGACCACCAGGGAAGTCCCCATGGACCACAATTAGGGGGTTTAAATGTCTTAGTATGAGCAGACAACCAAAGAGTCTCAGATGTATAAGGAACGCCTATCATATGAAAGACAATTGTAAAACAAGCCAACAGGGGAAAAAAGTGGAAATAAAAACTATGCAGGAAAAAAAAAAAAACTGCAGGAAGAGGAACCCTTGATTTGTAGCCTCAGAGACATAGAGAAGATACTGCCTTCTTATTTCACAGACACAGTGACACAAAGCATTTAGCAAACAAACAAGGCTCTCAGAGCTTAAAAACATAGAAATGAAAAAATCAATAGAATGTCGGAAGAAAAGTTGAAATGTTCTAGGAAGTGGAGCATAAAGGCAAAGATATGGAAAACAGAAGAGGAAAGATACGAAGAATATAAGGTCCGTTTAGAGGGTCCAACAGCCAACTAATGGCTCTAGAAAGAGAGAATGGAGACTATAGAAGGAAGGAATCACCGATGACGTACATAATTTAAGAGTTTCTACAAAGGTCCACCGAGTGCCCAGCCCAATCGATGATGAAAGCGACCCTGGGAGCTAAAAGATAATGCAGCAATGCTCTGAAATGACTTTTTTAAAGTATTTATAATCCAGAATTCTTTACTCAGCCAGACTTTTTTTTTTTTTTTTTTTTTTTTGGCCTCGTGGCTTGCAGGATCTTAGTTCCCCAACCAGGGATTGAACCCTCATCCTCAGCAGTGAAAGCACAGAGTCCTAACCACTGGACCACCAGGGAATTCCCTCAGCCAGACTTTCAATGAAGTGTGATTGTATAATAAAATCTCTCGAAAAGTTTATCCCTCCAACACACCCCTTTTCAGGAAGCTACTGGAAGTTGTGCTCCAGCAAAATGAAAGCGTAACCCAAGAAAGAGGAAGCCAGGAGGTGCAGGAAGCATGCAATTCTCCGGGAGAGAGGCAAAAGGGACACACAGGGAGGTGGGACAGGGAGATTCCAGGGTGCCGGCCATGTGCAGGTACGGAGGGATCAGGGTCCAGATGGAGCAGGTCAGAAGGACGCTCCATAAACGTCCTGCTCAAAAAGACAAGGTGCATAGACTACCTGGTACGTCTGAACGCTGAGATGTAGACAGCCAAAGAGTTTGAATTTGAATTAGTGACTAGTGCCTAAAAGACTAAGCAACTGGAAAAAAAGCAAAATGAGCACAAGCTCTAAGAAAAACTTACGCAGGAAAGGAAAAATAATTAGAGATTACTCTGTGGCCGAGCTGTGAATAATGTTGATGGATTCACAGTCGTATAGACGAAGATGTACTGAGCTAACAAAATCATGGTGTATCGCATGGTGGAAGGCGTGTCCCTATATGGGGCAGAGTGAGGAAAGAGAAAGTCTCATTTCCATAGTAGGAAGTCAATAGATAATGCCTAAAACTGAAAAATTAACATGCAGATAAATGCCAAAATGGTCAGCTACAGAGGTAAAGGCGGTTTTCTCTAAAGAAGAGGAAAAGGGACAGAAAGAGACCTGCTGGGTTTTTGTCACGAGCCTTGTGGAAACTATTTAAACTATGTGATTAGTAACTTTGACTAAAATTAAAAACTTTTTTTTTAAAAAGCCTGGCAAGTGCACAAGGATGTTCACTGTGGCACCGTGAAATATCAGAAATCGCCTAAATGCCCCCTGATAGTGGTAACAACGTGCTCTGCCATCATTCAAAATGAGGATGGAAAGTGTATGATCATGGAGGGAAGCCCACAATATGTTCAATTAAAAAAAGAAAACAGGGGACTTTCCTGATGGCACAGTGGATAAGACTCCTCGCTCCCAATGCAGGGGGCCTGGGTTCAATCCCTGCCCAGGGAACTAGATCCCACATGCATGCCACAACTAAGGAGCCCTCGAGCCGCAACTAAGACCTGGTGCAACCAAATAAATAAATATTACAAAAAAAAAAAAAGAAAAGAAGGGAATTCCCTGGCAGTCCAGTGGTTAGGACTCTGCACTTCCACTGCAGGGGGCATGGTCCCATCCCTGGTCAGGGAACTAAGATCCCACAAAAAAAAGAAAAGAAAAAAGATTACTTTTAAAACATTAATTTGCTACCCCCAAATGCTGAGTCTTTGTGGTTTTCTAGATGTGCCGAGGAAGTGAAGACCCCGGGGGAAGAGGCCGGCAGAGCGAAAGTCCATTACAACGTGGAGTTCACCTTTGACACGGATGCTCGGGTGGCCATCACCATCTATTATCAGGCCACCGAAGAGTTCCAGAATGGGATTGCCAGGTAAGAACAAAGGACGAGGGGAGCCACGTCCTTCCGAGACAGGTTAGGGTCTGTGCCTGACGTGCTCACCTGTGGAGGAAAACATTCTTTTTCTACACCCAGGTGAGAGCTGGTTCCTGAATTTGGATTTTCTTCTACACAGCCTTACTTCTTCACCTTTCCCCTTCAAACTATGTCATCTTGGTACAGTGACAGATAGCAGCATAGTCCTTCAGGTCATCATGATGCGGTTAAAAATCTATTAAGCTACCTTTCTGTGGATATGAGGGTGGAATAGATAACTTTAATAGCATTACCAAGCAAGGGCAAAGGAAAGAGATTATAAAGAAGATCTTTTCTTCTCTTTTCTCTTCCACTCTATACTGAGAACCTGTTGATAACTGAGAACAGGCATGCGACAGAGGAAACCGTCAGATAGTAACTTCTGCTTTGCTTCCCACTTCGATCAACAGCTACATCCCCAAAGACAACAGCCTGCAGTCAGAGACGGTGCACTACAAGCGTGGGGTATGCCAGCAGTTCTGCCTGCCCTCCCACACCGTGGACCCCTCCGAGTGGGCTGAAGAGGAGGTGAGCTGCCGGCTGGCAGAGGGGACCGGCCGCTGGGAGAAAGTGCAGGGCAGGTCCTGCCCACAGACCCACAGGGCGTGGGAGCTACTCAGGACCCTGGCCAGCAGCAAAGGATAGGCCCGGGTACTCGGGTACTCGAAGGCCATGCTCCCCTTCAGCCTTGTAACGTCTTCATGCCCTGGGAAGGATACGTCTAATTTTTCTATCCCAAAGTAGCCCATTAACCCAGGATATTTTGAGAAAGCCGTGCCCAAAGGAAAGACCTGCAGGTTAGAAGCCTTTACATCTATGAGACTTTTTACAAAGAGACTGGTGGCCTTCAATGCTACGGACTTAGGTCGTTACCAGGTTGATGGATGAGGAGCAGAGATGAGGTCCAGGCTTCCTGACGGGACCTCCCTTTCTGACGGATTACTGTGCCCTTTTAATGTGTTAAGTCCCTTTTTTTTTTTTCCTTTTCTTTCAGCTTGGCTTTGACCTGGACAGAGAGGTTTACCCGTTAGTGGTCCATGCTGTGGTGGACGAAGGAGACGGTACGGGTGCTTCCTGTCTTCTTTGGCTGCACACGCGCCCGTATGTAGCGTGCAGGCCTGGCAGCGGCTGCGGCCTCAGAACAACACGCCTCCCCCATGGGTATCAGGCAGTTCCCACATCCCCACGCACTCCTGCTCCCACTCTCCTCGGGCAACGAGAGTCCTATTGGGTGACGTAACCTGCCCCTTCCCGTGACAGCCAGAGGGTTCGTTTTGCCAGACTCTGGGACCCAGGGACGGTGAGTGGAATCGAGGCGTGTTGTTGGCTTTCTTCTTCTTCATCCATGTGCCTTTATTTGTTTCAGAGTATTTTGGCCATTGCCACGTCCTGCTGGGCACTTTTGAAAAGGTCAGTGGGTAATGTTATAGGGCCTCACTTTGGTGCATGTTGCTCTGTCTTTCCTGTGAGGACACGTGGAGCCCTGTTCACTGGCTGCCTGGGCTCGGCAGAGTGGGTCCGGCTCGGAGGCTGCGCGGGGAGCTGGGGGAAGCACCACACCGGGGGCTACGCCACCAACTTGCTGCATGACCTTCAACTCCTTAGGCCTCGTTTCCTCTTCTTTTTTTTTTCTTAATATTTATTTATTTATTTATTGGCTGCGTCGGGTCTTATTTATGGCACTCAGGATCTTCGCTGTGGTGCCAGGGCTTCTCTCTAGTTGTAGTGCATGGGCTCAGTAGTTGCGGCGCTCAGGCTTAGTTGCCCCACGGCATGTGGGATCTTAGTTCCCTGACCGATTCTTAACCACTGGACCACCAGGGAAGTCCGTCGTTTCCTCTTCTTAAAGCAGAAGGGCTAGACTATGTGCTTGAAGACCCTTCCCGTATGAGGAGTCTGTCATTCCACACTGGCAGGGTGTGGGGGGCTGGGGGGGCCTCCAGGAGGTGTGTAATTGAGAGAAGTAACCAAAGAACAGCTGATCCTCGTTGCCCTCCTTCATAACTGTCGTATTTTCGCTCCAGCACACAGATGGGACTTTCTGTGTCAAGCCCCTCAAACAGAAACAAGTAGTAAGTATTCGAGGGCCAGGGACTGTTGGTGTATCCCCTTCTCTCTCTCCACTCTTTTGCTAAAGCACTCTTCTTTCCCTTCCACCACCACCCCCCTTTTTTTAAATCAAAGAAGAAAAGCAAACAGGGAATGCTTTTCTGTGTTGGAAACTACTTGGGTGGCCTGAAAGGAATACTGATTTTTGGTGTCTCTGTTGTTCCAGAATTGTTGGTGGTGAGGCAGCCATTATCTGAGCAGAGGACTTTAGAAAATGAAAGGACAAGATTTATCTCCTGAGTTTAGGTTTAGGGAGAATGTTTTTATTTAAAATGCCAGGGTGAGAAACATTTCCAGCTAAAGGATAAAAGTATTGGGGTCCAGTTCAAGGCCAGTTGGAGCTCTTGGCTTAATTTATCCCAACATTCCTTTTCTCACATTCCAAGTTTGCTGACCATCTGCCCCCTTCCAGAATGATCAGCAAGTTATGCATATGTCTGCTGGAAGTCCTAACCCCCGCTGTGTGCCTGCACTTTCCTTCCACTCTTAACAGAGGCAGGAGGAGGGTCATGGAAGACAAGGAGGGGAGAGGTGTCAGTGGCATTGCCAAGGGAAGGTGGGTCATCACACGGAGGGTGTGGAGCAGTCGGGTGCGGGGCAGGGTAGGCCTCGGGTTGAGATGCAAAGAAAGGCACCCCCCCCCGCAGATGGGTGACAGATACCTGAAATTCTACATCATTTATTCTTTCAGGTATTAAGTGCTCTCCACCCTTAATGAGGTCAATAGTAGTCAGTAATGCTTTAGTATAAATTTGTTGATAATGTCCTTTCCAATATAATCACTGCGTTAAAGCAAGTTTTAAGAGAGGCAGAGGAGATAACAGATCCTGAGCCCAGGGTACGGCCTGGAAAGGCCTGGCCTCAGTGAGTTGCCTCATGGGAAGGCCTGGTTCTCCAGGACTCCTGGATGGGATGGAAAGACTAGGGTAGCTCAAGGGAAATGGTTTATCTCTTCTTCTATTGCTAGATTGGCATCAGCAACAGCCTTTGTCAGACTGGAGAGTGGGATGGGAAATCGGTGAGAGGCTGGGCCTTAGGGGCGGGGATCACTGGGACAGGGTGGGGGGCAGGGGAGAGGAGTGGGCAGGCATAAAGAAACAAGGGAGGGGCCAGCTTTGGCACCAACATGGCCCAAGCTAGTGGGAGTCAAACTGGGCATTGAAGCTGAGGTTCTAATGTTTTTTTGGTGTTTTTGGTTTTTTTTGGCTGTGCCTCGGGGCTTGCGGGATCTTAGTTCCCCGACCAGGGGTTGAACCCAGGCCCCCTGGCGGTGAGAACACTGAGTCCTAACCACTGGACTGCCAGGCAGTTCCCAAAGTTGAGGTTTTAAGAAGCAGGGCCAACAGGGGTCATATTTTGCCACGTGTTGGATATGGAGTGGCCCTGTGGCCGGGGAGGGGGCGCAATCGGCCCCTCCTTCAAGGTCCTGCTCTCTCTTTGCTTCTGCATTTTCCCTTCCCCTCTTTTCCTTGCCCATTTCTTCTCTTTCTTTCCCATTCCCATTGCTTCCCATTTATAATGTCTAAACTTAGCTTTTATTACATAACCAATGCTTCTGACACGTGGTCTTCCATCCTTTTCCTAGTTTCTGCCTTCCTTGACTGTCCGTGATAGCGGTCTGCAGTACGAGTGTTACTGTTGTATTGGCGCACGTTCCTTGTTGGGGATAAGGGCGGGTGAATTAAGCATTTGATTTTCGTTCCCCTCCCAAAGAGAACACATAAGTAAATAAGAGCCTCCTTCACTCTTCTAGGCCTTTGATTTTTTTCATTGTGAATCAGTAGTCCTTGGTTACCGAAGGAGGTTGGGCGGTGGGGGGTGAGTTCCCACTCATCTCTCGGTAGCACCAGCCTGCCCTTGAACTTTTCCATTTGCTCTTCAGGTGGATGGGGTCAGCTACCTACTTCAGGAGATCTATGGAATTGAAAACAAGTACAACACACAAGAGTCTAAGGCAAGTTCCATCCACAGTTCTGAATGTACTCTTCCCAGGAGGCAGAGTGAGAGCTTCTCTGATTCAGCCAGGATCTAGGAACTTAGCATGCCAAACTCTGGAATCCATTTGGTCCTAGAAGGGCATTTCTTCTTCCTCGTTTCAGATGATTATACTTACATAACTTTGGAAACGAGAATATAGGCTGGTTTGGATCGGTTCTTCGGCAGGGCTCTGCTCACTCGGTTCATTGCTCCCCACTTCCCTGGGTGGCCTCCCGGGCCCCTTCAGCTCCCACTGTCAGACAGGACCAGCTCTCAGCCTCAGAGGATGAGCTTGAGACAAACAGTTGCCAGAAGAAGTGAAACTGAGTGTGCCAGTGCACTTGGTAAACTACCAAGTTCAATGTAGTTTACCAAGTGCATGGTCTCAGCTCTGCAGGCAGGCTGCCTTCTAAAGAAAGTATGCGACGTGAGGGTCTCTGTGACGCTGGCTACATTTCTGTCCCCCGGCCAGGTGGCTGAGGATGAAGTGAGTGATAACAGTGCCGAGTGTGTGGTGTGTCTCTCGGACGTGCGGGACACCTTGATCCTGCCGTGTCGTCACCTCTGCCTGTGTAACACCTGCGCGGACACCCTGCGCTACCAGGCCAACAACTGCCCCATCTGCCGACTGCGTAAGCCCCGGAGGCCCTGCTGGGTCCCCGAGGTCAGCCCTCGGGGGAGAAGGGGTCGTGGCTTCCGTGCGGGCTCTTGTCCGTCCTGAGTCCTGCATCACCGTGTCCTGATGGCCTGTTTTCTTCTTCACAGCCTTCCGGGCACTGCTTCAGATCAGAGCCATGAGGAAGAAACTGGGCCCCTTGTCCCCAACCAGCTTTAACCCCATCCTCTCATCCCAGACATCCGACTCAGAAGAGCATTCAGTAAGTTGGGCTTTTTTCACCTTTTGTCCTTCTTCACGTGACTTTGTGGCAAGTAATTAAACCTTGGCATTCTGAAGTACTGAGTAAGCTGGCCGAGATCATGTTGTGTTAAAAACCAGCCAATAGTACAGTGGAAAATGAGGTTCTGATCATTAAAACCTCCCCTTTCCACCTTGGGGACTCAGCGTCCAGCTAACATTTACCATCCCTAGAGCTGTCAGCTTGCCCTTTCACTCCGTGTCCGGGCAGATGGGGGTGGGGATGGGGTCCAGCTCTGGAACGCCCCCAAGCAGAAACAAAGGGATGATTGTTTGGGATTTAGATACAATTTACCATTTTTATCTGAATCCTCCAAGAAGGTAACTGTTTCTCTTTGTATCATTTCGTGGCTTCAGGTACTGGGAGCCACGTAGATGAAATAATTCACCTCTGTCTCGTGGTGTAAGTGATGGTGTCAAGCCTCCACGCTTTGTATTTATAGACCAGAAGGTCTTGTCTTTAGGTTAACACGCTAGTGGAAGAGATTAATTATCAATTATTCAGTAAATGGTATTGGAATGATTAGGTAGTGCTTTAGGGAGGAACAATCAGTTTAGCACTTCACTCCTTACCAGATAACAAATTCCAGGTGGGGTAACTAGTTAACTGCACTAAAAACAGAGCAAGCCAAACATTAAAAACCTAGAATAAATTATAGATGATTCTTTAGTTGACTATGGATGGGAGAGGGCTCTCTAAGCTTGAAAACAATGGAACACTGCCAAAAAAAGAACCTGTAGATTTTTTTTTTTTTTTTTTTTGGCCACGCCACGCGGCATGTGGGATCTTAGTTCCCTGACCAGAAATCAAACCCGCACCCCCTGCAGTGGAAGTGCGGAGTCTTAACCACTGGACCGCCAGGGAAGTACCGAACATGTAGACTTTATCGCATAAAAATTTTTAAACTTTAGCTGTGTAAAAGATGACCAAAGTTAAAACCAAACAGCAAATCATCTAAAGAAAAAAAATGTACTCACAACATTTGCATCAGAGGAAAGGCTAGTATCTTTACCATAACTCACTTGAATGAAATAGTAGATAAATGGGCAAAGGATATATAAAAAATTTCTCAGAAGAGGAAACATAGCTGGTCAGCAGTCATTTTTTAAAAAGTCAACCACGTTAAAAATCAACAACATTCAAATTAAGATGAGAGACCATTTTTCACCTTTCACATTTAAAAACTTCCTTTTTTAAAGATACCCCATGCTGGCCAAGAAGCAATTAAAACAGGTAATCTGTACTGCTTGTAAGGGTGTAACTAGAAAGATCACTGAAAATAAACAAAACAAAACAGCTGTGTATATTAAGAGCCTTAAAAACATTTGTGCTTGGTAATCTAAGGTCTTAGAATTTAACACCCAGAAAATGATCTGAAAAAAAGAGATTTATGCACAATAGATGAACAGATGTTCATCAAAGTGTTGTTTACAGTAGGAAATGGACACAACTAAATAGCCAGCACCAATGGAAGAGTAAGGAAATGTATGGTATCTATGAAAAGGGATGCATGTGAAGGAAAATATTTATGTTCTGTGAGGTAAGCGGGGTATAAAATTATCATTAACACATTGATCACAACTGTGTGAACAGTACAGAAGAAAAAACATTGGAAGAAAATAACACTAGAATGCTAACAAAAGTTATCACTTTGGGTGATTTGATGGTTGATGACTTTTTTCCTTCCTTCTTTCCACTTGTATGTATTTTCCAAATTTCCTGTACTTAACATATATTTCTACTATAATCGGAAAACATAAACAGTATTAACAAGAAGTTCATCTGTAAGCAGAGTCAAGGAACATGCGGTTCTCTGATATTTTATCTTTCTTCTGCTTCTAATACAGAAGCTTTCCTTTGCCAGAATCCCAGACTAGATGTAAAAGAAAGCGTTTTTCCAACGCAGAGGAAGAAACACGCTCATACCATAAAACGAAGAGTATTTAATTAATTTCCCAACCTGTCTCTGATTCCCCTAGTCCTCAGAGAACATTCCACCGGGTTATGAAGTGGTGTCTCTTCTGGAGGCCCTCAATGGGCCCCTTACCCCATCCCCGGCAGTCCCCCCACTCCACGTGCTTGGAGACAGACGCCGCTCGGGAATGCTGCCTTCCTACGGCAGTGACGGCCACCTGCCTCCTGTCCGGACGCTCTCCCCCCTCGACCGCCTGTCCGACTGCAGCAGCCCAGGACTCAAGCTCAGAAACAGTCTCTCCAAGTGAGTAGCCAGCATGCAATAGCGTTGGCCCTGGGGTCCTTGATGAGATGCTTTCAATCCATCTTTCACCTCCTCGGTGCTGGCTCGAGTCCCAAGTCCCAGGGCAGTGTAGACCCTCTGGGCTGTTCCCAGAGCTGCTCATTGCACTGAAGACCTGGGCTAGCACCTGAGGGGAAGTTATCCCATCCCTTGGGAGAGGAAAATAAGATGGTACTTGGGTACTTAGGAGGATCCAGACGGACGAACCTCTCACGTGTTCTGTTGTGGGAGGAGAGTATGGGGTATAGGGACGATGACATCGTTAGGGTCATTCAGGCCCCTGGGAGCATCACTTAGTCTGAGGACCGAAGGAACCTTGTGATCTGTATTTCTTAGGCGTTTACATCCAACTAGGAGCAAGTCATAATAAGTTTCCGTGGCAGAGGAAAGGAGGGTATTTTACAGATGAAAATATTGAAACCCTAAAAATGTCAGTGGTTTTCCCCCAGTTCAGACACAATTGTTTGAAGAAGCTAAAGGTAAAGCTCCGATTTTCTGATGCCCAGAAGAGGTCTCAGACCCTCTGGTGCCCTTTCTCACATCCCTGCTCCTTCCTAAGATTTAGGTTCCCTTCGGTTCCCCTCAGGGCCCTCTTCTCCCTGTGACGTCTGGTTAATGGGAGGGCAGGCGAGTTCTGTTCTTTAAGGGGCATTGACTGCAGCTGCTTCTCCCTCCGGGCTTATGCAGGTCCATCTCCCAGAATTCTTCTGTGCTGCACGAAGAGGAAGATGAGCGTTCATGCAGCGAATCTGAGACGCACCTGTCTCAGAGACCGTCAGCCCAGCATCTCAGAGAGGTAATGTGTGTTGTCCTTCCTTGTTTGGTTTTGGACTTCAGGTGCTCTCCTTCCTGCCTGCTGGCCTCTTCTGGCCCGTCTGCTCCCATTCATTCATCAAACGCCTTTTGAACACTCTCTGAGACAGCAGCAAAGGTGTCACCAGACTCAGTCTTTTATCAGTGTACGGGGCCTGTGTTACTGACCAGGCATGATCCTTTACGCTGCGGACAGCAGCAGTGGGGAGACACAAAAGCCCTGCCCTCCTGGCGCTTATAGGCTTCGTGGTTGGGGTGGGGTGGACACAAAAGACAGCCAGTACAAAACGTATGTGTCAGGCTTCCCTGGTGGCGCAGTGGTTGAGAATCTGCCTGCTAATGCAGGGGACACGGGTTCGAGCCCTGGTGTGGGAAGATCCCACATGCCGCAGAGCAACTAGGCCCGTGAGCCACAACTACTGAGGCTGCGCGTCTGGAGCCTGTGCTCCGCAACAAGAGAGGCCACGATAGTGAGAGGCCTGCGCACCACGATGAAGAGTGGCCCCCGCTTGCCGCAACTGGAGAAAGCCCTCGCACAGAAACGAAGACCCAACACAGCCATAAATTAATTAATTAATTAATTAAAAAAAACAAAAACAAAAACGTATGTGTCAGGTGGTACCGGGGATCCGTGTGTCACGTAAGGGTGGGGATGCTCGCTTTAAAAAGTGGTCCATGGACAGGGGGACTCCCCTGGCAGTCCAGTGGTTAGGACTCCGTGTTTCCACTGCAAGGGGTGTAGGTTCGATCCCTGGTTGGGGAACTAAGATCCCACATGCCACGCCATTGCAGGCCAAAAAAAAAGTGGTCCATGGACAGAGGAGGTGAGACGAACTGGGCAGATGTCTGAGGAGGGCGGGTTCTGGACGCAGGCACAGCCGGTGGAAAAGCCAGGCGGCCGAGTGGAAGATGGGATCCTCTACCCTGTGCGCCCTCACAGGCTTTATGTAACAGAGGTCAGCGGGCTGTCAAGCCCACCGCTGGTAAGGCGGTGGGCTAGGTGCAGCGGAGCATAGGAAGGTGAAAAGCGGTTCCTGTCCTGAGGAGCTCATGGTCCAGTAGGAGACAGGACATGTACATGAATAACAGCACCACATCTGGCACATAGGTGTTAGTAAGCGTTTGTTGAATGAATGAATGAATTTTAACCAGAGCAAGGAAGTGCTCCCGAAACAGAGACACTGGCGTGCCGTGGAGGATCACGTTAAGTGGAGGGAACCACAGGTGTGATGGCGGAGCAGCGTTTGAGCTGAATATCAACATTTCTTAGACACGAAGAGACAGGTGAGAGAAACGTTCCTGGTGGCAGGGACAGTACACGTGAAGCACGGAGCAGAAGTGGGGGCCCTGAGCAGGCCAGTGGAACAGTGGGAACGTGGCTTCACGAGGGCCCACCTGGCAGAGGTGTGCAGGCTGGATTAGGCAGGAGACAGACCAAGCCAGGCAGGAGGGTTGCCTGAACTAAGGTTTTAAGAAAAGAAGACCTGGAAGAGAGAACACAAGCTGTAGAGAGAGAATCAGTAGGCCTTTGCATCTGCCCTGGGCTGCACCGAGGTTGCGAGCCCAGTTGACTGATGGGGGTGCCGGGCGTGGGGTGGGGGGCAGGCGGTGTTTGTATTAGATCCATCGAGCTGGAACTAACCCTCCGTCCCAGAGGAGAAGCCCAGCAGGTACCGGGGCCTCCGCTGGTTTTGTGTTCTCTCCCTTCAGAAGGAGAGCTGTTTGTAATCCTAGGGAAACCTGGGGTGTTCCCGTGTCACAGCTGCTGGGTGACCTGTGTCACCTGAGCTGCGGTCTTCGTGTGACTCCAGCAGCTGCTGGGCCTCGGGCAGGATGTGCTTGCCCCTCCCCCCCGGGAGACAGCCACTCCGGGTCAGGGCTGCATAGAAGTGACAACGAGGAGAAACCGGCCCTCCCTCTGCATGTCGCCTCCTGCCGCTCCTCCCCGATGCCCTTTCCTCCTCCTCGCCCAGGCCCCCTGCCCTGACCCCTCCCCTCTAACATGTTTGACTGGCGCTTACTTCTTTTCCCCCAGGAATGTGGCATCACCCCAGAAAGTGAGAACCTGACCTTGTCATCGTCAGGAGCTATTGACCAGTCGTCCTGCACGGGGACCCCTCTCTCCTCCACAATTTCCTCCCCAGAAGGTACATGATGGGGGGCGGGAGCAACTGCAGGTCCTTCCCCGTCAGCCGAGTCCATAGTGCTTCTAATATTTCCTCCCGGATGGACTGGGGAGCAGCAAATTAATACCTAAGCGGCAGACAAAATAGGCCCCCGGCTTGAGAGGAAGTGAGACTCGCTCTCTTGCAATGAGAGGGCGGCCTAGCGGCTGAGCTGGGGGAGAAGCAGCTGTCTCACTCATAATGTCATAACATTATGACAGGGAAAAGCAAAGCCCTCATCCCTGAGGCTGAGTTTGGAGCTCTAAAATGTAAAGGAGCCAAACCTTGGAAAACCTTCCATCTAAACCCTATTTGGTGAGGGCCAGGCCAGGCTGCTGGTGTCCTCGCTGCCCGGGCGCAGGGAGAGAGCTCTGCTCCCGGTCCACTCACAGCAGCCGGGCCTGACCTCCGTGTCCTTCCTCCAACTCCTGTCTCCAAAGACCCTGCCAGCAGCAGTCTGGCCCAGTCGGTCATGTCCATGGTGTCCTCCCAGATCAGCACCGACACCGTCTCCTCCATGTCCGGCTCCTACATCGCCCCTGGCACGGAAGAGGAGGGGGAGGCTCTCCCCTGCCCCCGGGCTGCCAGCAGGACCCCCTCGGAAGAAGAAGAGGTAAGAGAGGAGCATGGGATCGCCCTCGCCGCTCTGCTCTGCTCTGCTCTGCTCTGTACTCGAGTCCCAAGGAGCTCAGTCCGGGGCCTGCCAGGGAGATGGGCAAAGCCCCCCAGTGCTCGGGAGGGGAGCCCCGGAAAACAGGGTACCGTGTCGTTGAATCAAAGACTCCCTCAGATGTGGTCTTCCGTGTGGCACCACTTCTGTCCTGAGGACTTGGTTTGGGTTTGCTGCCAGGCGAGCTGGGTGGGATTGCCGGTGGCATCTGCACCTTGACTTTTGTTGCTCCTTTGCAGGTGACACCGGCGGCGTCTCCAGACTGCAACTTTGCGGGCCTCGCCGCCGCCGCCGCCGAAGAGCAGGATGCAGAGGTAAGAGCAGGGTGGACGGTGGTGCCCCCGCCCCGGTCAGAGGGACTGCTGACGCTGGCAGAGGATGCAAATAGGACGGGGGCTGTTCTGGAGGAAGCCTTCCAAGGTGGTGCACTTGGATCTGTTAGAGGCAGGGTGCAGAGCAGAGGGACCGCCCGATTAGCAGAGGGCGCTGGTCTCAGCGTAACAGGCGTGGGGTGAGTTCTAGAGGCAAGTCTTCCAGGCCAGACCCTTGAGAGGGTGTTTGTCCTCCAATTCACTTAGTATTTACCTGGGACAGGCATCTCACACCTTCCTGGCACTGGGGGACACAAAGACCGAGTGACATGGCTTTTGCCTGCCCACCCCCCCAATCCACCCATCCCGGAGCTCCGTCTGATGGAGGAATCAGAGTTATAACTCAGCGTGAGAAGTGCTCTGACGGAGGTGTGGCCCAAGTATATGGAATGCCCAGCTCACAGTGGGGACTCTACGACTTTCTCTTGAGCCAGATGTTCTCAAAGGAGTATCCGGATAGGGTTGGGGATCCTGAAGGATTTCTGAAAGTTTTATGATCTCACGGTTTGCTTTTTCATTTGACAACTTTTATTTCCACCTGAGAGAAACAGTGTGAGCTAAACTATTACCGAGGCTATTCCTGACAGTCCTAGGGTCCCTCTGTAACGGGCCTGAGACCCGGTCCCTACAGGCCGATCCTGCCTCGCCAAACAAAATCTGCCTCTGCTGGGCCTCCTAGCCATCTCACATGGACAGGAAATGTATAGATACCATGAGGGTGATTAGTTCTGTCTTCTGCCAATCAATAGACTCATTTCACTGCTTTATGGACTCATAGTGCCTTCCTTCTGTCCTAGGGAAATGATGTTCTAGAAGAAGAGGACGGATCACCCACACAAGAAGATGGTAAAAGACCTGGTCTTTTGCTCCCTTTTATTATATTTCTTTCCCGGGTATTCTCTAAAGGGTACAGAAAGGGGCACTGGTGTGACTTGGTGGCACTGCTCAAGGGTGTGGCTTTGGGGAAAGGTTGTCTTCTTGATGGAATATCAAAGCAAGCAGGGTATCTGAGGACCTCAGCAGCCTTCCCGGCTCTTTCTGGGCCTCTGAGCCAAGGCTGCAGAAGATACATGTAGTTCTCCATTTACGCTGAGTAGATCCTGAAGCGTCTTGGGCAACTCCCATCTCCTTCCTTCCTGCTTCAGCTTCTCAGCTGCGTCTCACGGAACTGCTCCAGCAGCCCCAGAGCTCAGCAGCAGCAGGAGAACAGCTTGCTCCCCTTGGGGGAACGACTGTTAGGCAGTAGGTTTCCCTGCTTTAGTGGAGAAAACGGCTGATGTTACAGTAGCAGAGGGATCACAGCCCCGGCGGCACAGCCAAGGTGAGGGGAAGAGATGTTAGCAGCTCAGCGTAGACTAGTGTCTGTAGGCTCTTGGAACGATTCTCTTTACCATCATTCAGGCCTCAAGTATATATTTTTTTAAATTGGAATCGTTGGTTTACAATGTTTGTTAGTTTCTGCTGTGCAGCAAAGTGAATCAATTATACATATACATATATCCACTCTTTTTTAGATTCTTTTCCCATATAGGCCATGACAGGGTATTGAGTAGAGTCCCCTGTGCTCTACAGTAGGTCCTTATTAGTTATCTATTTTATATATAGTAGTGTGTATATGTCAATCCCAGTCTCCCAATTTATCCCTCCGCTCCCTTCCCCCCGCCCACCATAACCATAAGTTTGTTTTCTACATCTGTGACTCTATTTCTGTTTCGTAAATAAGGTCAATTATATCTTCAGTCGGAAGAATTTTGTTTCTAGTAAGCCGAGAAGCAAAGGAACGACCTACATATAGAGCAAGGAAGCAGTGGGGGCGGGCTGGGAATCCCACCTGGGAGTGCAGGACCAGGCATCCCAGGAACTGGTGTCTCTTCCCTCTGCTCCTCTGAGGCGCCTCCGCAGAAGGGCAACCTCCAGAGCAGACCTGGATCCCAGCCTGGATGCAGATGTCATGCTGGTCGCTTCTGCTTTGGCACTGTCAGCTGCTTGCGGGGCCGTGTGGTGTGCAGGGGGTGCGCATGCGCACTTGACCACTCGCGCCTGGCCAAGTAGTGCCGGAGGAGTGGTGGTCGCCCAGGCTGTGCCTCTGCCGCACTCGCGCGCCAGCCAAGCTGGGGTTGGGCGCTACCTCCCCTCGGTTGATGTCTTCAGGGCTCAAGGCTCCGACTTCTCCATTGTGATTGTCACCACCACCCCACCCCCCCCGTAGAATATTTGCTTCTAAAAGGCACAGGGCAGTACGTGGTTTCCGCCTGACATTCCTTACGTGGTTTCCGCCCGACATGCCATAAGCAGTAGATGTATGTTTCTTCCTCTCCCTTTCACCAAGAAAAAAAAGCGGGGTGGGGGCTTGAAAAAATAACATGTAAAACTGTCCCCTTCCTATCTTACACGACTGTAGGTTTCTGGTCAGCCCCTTAAAACATACTCAGAATAGCAAATTAAGTCTCATAAGAAAATAAATCATAATTTTGCGAACGAAGTGATTCTTTGATTTGAGGTGCAAAATTATGCAACCAAAGAGCTTTAATTGCCGTTTTATGTATTAGTCATTTCGCAGAGCCTTGTGGTCATAAACACACCCCACGTGCACCGACAGACACAGGCTGGAGCCGGGGTCGCTTCCCCCGTGGCTCTCCTAGCTCTTCCAGCCTGGCTTAGCTCTGCTCTGGGCCCGGGTCTGCATGTCCGAATCCCACAGCCCTCCCCAGGGTCTGATTTCCCAGGAATGAAGGCTGGAAAGGGGCCAACTAAGGAAACAGAGCAGAACAGAGCGAGAACACAAACATACCCACACAGTTTCCTTTATTGTCCACTCTTTACCCACTTAATTATTGTCTTTTTTTTAACACATGATTTGATTTTTTTTTTGTCTCCATCCTTAAGATTTTTATTTTAAGGACAGCGAAGCAGAGAAAAACACAGCCAGGCCCTCTCTAACTGCCTTAACTCCATTACAGGCCAGAGGACATTCGCATTTCTAGGTATGGCGTGTGACAATAACAATGACTTTGACATCGCCAGCGTGAAAGCACTGGACAATAAGCTGTGCTCTGAGGTCTGCTTACCCGGTGAGTGGCAGTCTGCCGAACATGAACTTGGTGGGAGACGCTCCCCTGCTCGCACCCCTGCTCTCACCCTGGGACACCCATCTCCTGCCCTGCAGTTCCTGCAAGAAGGCATGGGCTTTGCTAAGATGCTGGGAGCCAGTTGCTGAAAGGAAGTGAGGCGGCCTCGGGAGAGCCCTTGGGCAAAGAGCGACTCTGCTCTAAGCGAGACCATTTGGGCATGAAGAAAGGCGCAAAAATCCCTCCAGATCCTTCCGATTTGGCCTGACCGTGCCCCCTCCATCATGATCTTGCAGATCCCATGGCAGGGGGCCTGGTCTTGTTTCCATCAACAGGCAATTTAAGGCAGACACGGCCTCTGTGAGAAGGTCTTGGAAAGAGAGCCTGAGCCCTTTGAAAAGGGAACCTGTAGCTCCTCAGAGGAGAGTGCTTAGTTAGGATCAGAGAGGAATTTCAAAGCCAGCGTTTTATAGACTAGCTCTGTGACCCAGTGAGCCCTGGGTTGCCACCAGTTGCCTTGCGCTCCCTAGATTTGGATCCCAAAGGAACGATCAGGGGTCGAGGGTGACTCTTCTCCCTGGAGCCCTAATTCTATAAATTCGATCAGGGCCGTCAACGTGCCCCTTATTCCTTCTCATGACACTAAACTGAATCTGGGATGAGTTCTCAGGAGGAGCCCACCTGTCGGTCACACGCTGGTCACTGATGCCCCTCTGCTCCGTGCTCACCAAGGGCTCCACCAACCATGGCTCTAAAGCCACGTCTTGCCCGGTGGACGAGGTCGAAATTGCCCCTCCTGGGTTCACGGCAGAGACTGCCTTCATGTTGCGTGGTTTGTAATCCCTTAAACGTGCCCTGGACATGTTTCAGGTTCAGGACAGCCACGTCTCGTCGTGGGTCCAGTGCTTTACTCTCTTGGCGACGTGGCTGCAGGCGCTGGAGGGACACAAACTCCTGTGGTTGCCACTCTCCGTCAGCTTGCAGAAGACCCGGGTCCTCACCCCTCTGGCCCCACGCAGGCTTGTGGTGGAGGAAGCCGTAATCCCCGGAGACGCCTCCCCTGGCCTTCCCAAGGGCTCTCCGGTCCCTTCCCACTTAGCGTTGACCCAGCCAGGCCTGGGCCAGAGGGCTGGGGTCCAGGATACGCTTCACTTCCTGCCTTCCCACTCTTTACCTGGCTTCTGTCTGTCCATTTGTTTCTCATGTCTTTTTGCCAAATGTACGTCTGTCTGTCCGGTTTGTTTATTTTGAAACTCATTTATGTTATCCAGACTTCGTGTGAAAGTTCATGTTCACCCACACCCAACCCCAAGCTTGCTGGGCGTGCGCACATCCGAGGGGCTCTCGCTGAGGCTTCCATTCCTAACTGGCAAGAGCCTGTATTCAATATGCTGAAATTTTCCAGGAAAAAAAAATATTTGTGAGACTAGATTAATCCCTGTTCCACAAAAGCAGGGATGCTTCTGTGGCAAAGGTTACAGGCAGGATTTGTTTTGCTCACTAGCTGGGGAAGATGACATCTCTGCCCCCACTCCGCCCTGTGTCTGTGGGCAGCTGTGCCAGCCGGCCGCTCACTGGGCTTCAAGAGAGGAATCTAGGCTCCTGCCTCCCCCCAGCGGCTCCCCACCAACCCCCGCTTTTTGGCAGAGGGAGCTACTGGGAATTGTTTCAGCCACCCATGCTGGTGGAAACTGACCCCAGGCCTTCTGCTTCCTCCTCTCCTTAACTCCCTCTGGCCAACCTGCTGGTGGATGTTTATTCCACTCTGGGATTGCGGCAGGGGAGCGAGACCTGGAAGGAAAACAGTGCCTGGGCTTCCTTACGGTGATCTCGGGAGCCAGCCATTCTCAGATTAAACTGGCTTCACCGTTCAGGCCAGACATGAAACCGAATGACAGTGGCGGCTGCCGGGAGAGGGACTTGAGGGTCCCATCATAGCCTCACCCCGAGGTCTCAAGGGCTCTTACGGGAGAGGGAAAGTGCATCTGCTCTCTTGGTAAAATGTTTCTCGGGTTCTGCTGTTAGCATCACACTGGTAGCAAAGTGCTGGGGAACTCTCTGGAAGCATCTGTCGGGTTAATGACAGGAGTATCTACTTTGGTAGGTCCCGTGGAATGAACAGGCCTCACCACGCTCAGCTGTAAGTTCGAAGTTCCATCCTGTGACTGAGGTGCCTCAGGCTGGCTTGGCCGTCAGGACAGCTTCTCAGGCACTTGGTCCCCCTCTCCACGCTGCTTCCCTCCCCACACGGATGCCACTCCCCTCACGGAGCGCCCACAAGGAGGGAACCCGGGGAGCATCCCATGGTCCACCCTCCCCAGGCCCACACGTGCTCTGCCAGGAGCCCCAGCTGGCGGCAGGGATGGCTCAGGTCCCCATCCTCGCTGCTCTCAGCGCCCTTGTGGGAGTGACGCTGACAGAGCACCTGTGTCATTCCAGCCCCTCTTCCCCTAAGAAGCCTCTGGGTCTTCTTCGGCCCCAAGACCAAGGGGGGCGATGGTATGTTCTGAGATTGTTCTGCAAGGCTCTCAAAGGGAGGAAGTCTGAGTTGACCATTGTAGGTGGTGAGCCGATTAGAATCGCGAGGCCGTGCTAGGTAGACAGGGCTCCAAGGAATCTGATGGAGTATCACACAGGCGGCAGGATAGTGGTCAGGGGACCAGTGACAATTCTGTGAAAAGGTTCTGAGGAGTGTGATGGGAAAAAGCAAAGATAATTTGGGTTTGTTAGTGGAAATACAAATGTTTTTAAATGACGGCATTGGACAGGAGTGGGCATACCGATGAAATCTAAAAGTACTTATGGAGGGAATTCCCTGGCGGTCCAGTGGTTAGGACTCAGCGCTTTCACTGCAGTGGCCTGGTTCAATCCCTGGTCGGAGAACTAAGATCCTCCAAGCCACTGCGCAGCCAAAAACAAAACAAACAAAAGTACTTATGGAGACCTGAAATAACGCAAGACTAAGACGCCACTAGGAAGGGTTACGCTTCGCAGATACTAAGGAAAAATTTGAATTAACTTTCTCTTTTCCTGGAGAGAAACTCTACAAGGTGGTGGAGCTGTTACAGACCTTAAATTTAATTAGTGGCCGGGTAGAGGCAGGAAAGAGGTGTGCGGAATCCCCCTAGATGTGCTCCCCAAATCTGCCTCTAGAGGTCTCTTCACTCTCCCATTTCTGAGCCTGAGGATGGAATTAAGTGGGAACCACCTTCCTCTACCTCCCGTGAAGGATTTTGAATCTCCAGGCTCCCTTTTCTGGCTGAGGGCTGGACAGAATGGTAGAACTCGCTCAGGAAGTCCTCCTGCGCCTTCCACGCTTACCTTCTGCATCCAGGATGCGCGGAGCAGCGGCAGGGTTTTGCCGAGGGTCTGGCAGAAGCCTTTTTAGAGGAAAGAGCACCGCCGACTGTACCAAGAAGCCAGGGAGAACAGAGACTTCAGGTCTGAGTCTTGAGGCTGTTTCAGAAGGAGCCAGTTTTCAGCCCTGGCTCAGAATCTGGACCGGTGGTGTTTGTAGCAAGGACTCATGAATTCCAAGCCAGGCAGCCTGGCAGCCAGTGGTGGTGGCGGCGAGGCTGCGGCGGTGTTTTGACTGTGTGTGTGTGTGTGTGTGTGTGTGTGTGTGTGTGTGTGTGTGTGTGTCTTCTCTCCTGTTTACCATTTGCTTTTGGTCTTTCCTACCAAACAGCCACAGTTGCGGAGTCCTTCCCCGTAAACATTGAGGAATAGGTATGAGATCTACCAAATTATATAAAATGAACGAACAACTTACTTTATCTGGGGGTTCCTAACTTAAAAGGGCAATCTTGCCTGCTCTTCATCCTGTCACCCTTAGAGGAGAAAAGCACTGTGGACCCATGTGCCGGACTCCGGTACCCCCAGGGGATAGAGATCCCCACATTCTGTCTGGCTGTGAGAGATACCTAAAAATTTCCTGTCCCACTCACTCCCTTTCCCCTGGGGTCCACCTCCACAGACTATTATTAGAGCCTTAGGGTGGATTATCACACCAGGACATTTATGGGAAATACACAGTTTATACCCGCTTAATCCTAGTGTTTCTGCCATTAAAGGGTTTCGTGTCTTGGGCTGGCCTAACCTGAAGCTGACCCCAGACATTCGTGAGTGGCCTCCCTCAAACATGAACGCAGTGAGCCTCACGCCCACCCTCCAGGGTCGGCCAGCTCCACCTACGAACTGAGCCCTCTGATGGGCCCGGCATGGCTCTTGGCTCTGCCAGGGAGGAGATCACAGTATGATGGAGGATTCAGCAATTTCCACACAGCCTGAGAAATGAGGTGGTGGTACAGGCCGTGGGGGAGCACTTCGGAGCACACTGGACCCCATCTGGCTTGGCGGGGGGGCGGGGGGGCCTTCTGGGGGCAGGTGCTGGGAGAGGCAGCTCAGCAGTCCTCGGCCAGAGGATGGAAGGCTTTCCCCAGCCTCAGGGGGTTAGGGCTTCATCCTCTCCCCTCGGAAGGGGCATCTCGCTGCACTGGAGGGAATGAATCAGATGGAACCAGTCTGTGGGCTGGGAGGACGACTCGGGGGAGATGAGTGTGGCCTGAACAAGGCCTGGGGGGCGGCTGGTTGTCGCCCACATTCTATGAGTCAGGCGCCCTGCTCAGCGCTCTCCCATGTCACCTCGCTTAGTCTCACAGCACCCCTGGGGGGTAAGTACTCGTCTCCCATCTGATGGATGGGAAAACCGGGGCTCCAAGTACAGTGACCTGCCCAGGGTCACACAGTCAGTATGTTACAAGCTGGGGCTGTACCCCGGTTTCCTGACTACAGATTTAGACATTACTAGAGCTTGAACAAGCAGGAGGTCATGATGGATTGGATACAGAGCACAAAGGAGAGAGAAGCACCAAGAGTGGGTTTCCAGCATGGGCAGCGGGTGCTTCTCGTGCAGGAACTGCATTACTGGGGGGAAGATGATGAGTTTCGTGGATGGTACCCGGGGGACCCCGAAGCTCTGGAGCTGATGTCTCCTGGGGTTGGTGGCACCAGCTGATAGCAAGTCTCGGTGGGCTGTTCGGGTGCAGAAAGAGAGGAACAGCTGTCACTCTGTTCTCCCCCATGCCACTTGGTCCCTGGTACCCTGCTGGGCAGCCAGTCACTTCCTGGCCTCCACAGCAAACACTAACTCTGAGCCCAAACTAACACCCTCTTCTCCCTCCCTCCCCTTCACCTCCTCCTGCTCTCGTGAAAGTCTCAGCTAGACTCAGTTTCTTTTCCTGGTCCGCTGTAACACTTAGGCAAACTTCAAGACCAAATAAAGATACAAAAGTGGATCCTAGGGCAAGCTCACAAAACAAGGACCATCCTGCATGTCCCTCCATCAGTGGGCCACAGTGGCCATGACTGTCCCTAGCCCAGTGGGCGCCACTGCTCCCAAGTTCCACGTGCTGTGGTTTGCACCCCGTGGGAGTTCCCGGTCATGCACATCCTGCCAGTTTTCGTGCCAAACTCCCGGGCTGTGCTGCCACAGACACCATCTGGACCAAACCAAAGGTCCGGTAACCTTCCTTTCCTCTTCTCAGGTGCCTGGCAGGCTGATGACAACGTGGTCAGTCGTCGGAACACGCAGCGCCGACGCTTATCTTCTGGCAGCCTGGAGGACCCCGAGAACAGGCTCTGCGTGTGGGGTCCTTTGGCCATCTGAGAGCCCTAGCCCCTGTGCCAGGGCTCTCCTCCCGTCCTCACATCCCATTCTGGCCTCATGGCACCACTGACCTCCTGGGCATCCTCAGCAAGACACGTGGAGACTTTTTAGACCCACGTGAAAGCTGGATGCTGAGGGCACCTGCCCCTTCTCCCAGACTCATCTTCTTCCTCAACCGTGATCCTTCCCCTCTCAGAAGGGACCGGAAGCCTCTTTTCTCCTTGTGGGCTAAAGCCACTCAATGAACTGCAGCTCATGAGACCCTTTGCAGAGACTCTCTGGAATGCTTCCACTGTATCTTGATCTTCAGGTGGAGCTGTGGTCCACGGACTGGTTAATTTCTTGTGCATCTTTTTTTCTCCTTAGGAGGTAGACCAAGAAGACTCAAGAGTTTGGGTGACTTCATTACAAACACCCATCTGGCATTTTCTAGTCTCTGGGACATCATAACCAATCTGAAACCTGCAATTTGGGGTGGGGTTGGGGGATGACTCCTGTGAGAAGGGAAAGCCGCATTGCACTGTAAGTGGGGTTTCCCTCAAAACGCATTAGGAGCTCCTTTCTCAAGGACAAGAAGCAGTGGCAACCATCAGAAGGCTGGTTGGGAAAACAGTTCTTGCTTCTGGTAGCAGAGGCTGTGCCTCGTGTGTCTGTCTGCTTAGGAAGGAGGCCTTGAATCTGAGAATCCCTCAGTTAAATGATTACCTACCGGGGAGTTATTTATGATCAGGTGCACTCAGGAAGGCCCGGGGCTCCATCCTAAGGTGACACTGCAAAAGCATTTTTGACCCCCTCTATGTACCAGGCACTTGTTAGGAACTGTCGTATGTTATCACGTTTCATCACTACCACCCTGTCAGGTGGCATTCTTATCCCTGCTGCCCCCGTCTCCACCCCGCTTTTCTTAAATAGTTGAAGAAATAGGCTGAGAGAGGGGTGGACCGGTGGTCCTCATTTGGTGCCCAGGAACCCCAAAGGAGGTTGGGGGAAGGGCTGAGCTGGGGTCAGCGGTGGTCTGGGAGGCTCCCCACCCCGCCGGTTTTCCTCCCCTGTCCTCCAGATCGGCTGAGCCTGGTGGGGGGAGGGGGAGGTACTGCCTTCCATAGGCTCACTAGAGATTTAGAGATGTTGTTGTTCAAATCACGTGTCCACCCCACCTCAGTCCAGTGTAGAGCATATAAATAACAGCCTGAAACAGCAAGACCGTAAGCGGTTGGCTGTTCGTCTCTCAACACTAGTGATATCAGTGGATTCCTCATAGCTCTCTGATAGATGCATTGTCTGCTGGCTTTTGGAAGAGGTGGTTGTGTAGTGGAGCATGAGATTGAGAAGCAAAGTGGGATCCAACAGTTTGTGAGGCTGAGATGTGACAGAGCCCTAGGCTGGGCCCACCATGATGGCCTGAATTAGTAGTTGGAATTGCTGCCCTAGACGAGCTTTTCAGGGTCCTTCCCAAGGCCTCAAAGAGAGCCCAGTGCCGGGGATCTTTTGCACCTCCTGTGTGGCGTGTTTGCGCCGCCGGGTGGGTGGTGACCCTCACTGCCTGGTGGTTGTGCTTCACATCCTGCCCTGGGGGTGGGCGGTGGGGGGGAGGCCTGTGGTCCTGACAGACACTGCATGAGCCAAGCCTGAATCTCAGCTTCTGCCTTGAGTTCCCGTGTCCACCCGCTCTGATATCCTGCAGTGGACTCTGCTGTTTCAGGCCCCATTTAATGTCCTTTCTTTCCCCGAAACATTCTTACAGCCCCTTTCATATTGAACATTCAAGCAATAACCCCACTTCCTGATTTCCTTGAAGTCTGAGCCTGAGAAGCACTAGGGAAGGGGGCGCTCCCTTAGCCTGGGGTGGTGGCATACAGATCCACCTCCTCTCCCGGCAGGTAGTATTCACAGCGTGGTGTTACCTGAGATGAAGGAGATGCAGGTAAACAGTAGCCACAGTGGCCAGGAACCCTAAGAGGAAGCCACTGTCTTCACCCTTTCGGGAGGGTCTGTCTTCTCCCAGGAAGAGGCTCAGAGAGATTCCTCAAGGCCTTGCTTCCATAACCAAGACATACCTGGGTGAGAAATGGCCCTTCACTCCTGTTTCTCAGACAGTTCCTGCTCTCTCCCCCATCCCCTTGCCTCTTTGCCCTCATTTAGCTCTTTGGCAAGCAGAAATATCCCATCCAAAAGGGCCGGGATCGGGGAACAGGGCACAGAGCCTGGTCAGGGAATAGGGCAGCTGCCCCAGCCATCTTCTGGAGACAGTCATGTTGTTAGCAGCTGACCCAGAGAGAATGTGACGGGGCCTGGCTTCTCACACAAGGACACAGGCTAACCGGAGGCCTGGGGCTCCTTCCTGCCACACTCAGGTCGGAGCTCACCTATGAGCTCACATCCCGAGTGGTGTGGTGATCCCAGCCTTCTCACAGAGCCCTTTTTCCTTCTCCTCCCCAGTCCCATCCCACCAGAGGTCATGCCCACGCTGGGGCATCTCCTGGGCACAGATCCACACACGTTAAGCCATCTCACCCGGGGAGAGTTTGTGTCCTGTTCACCTAACCTTGGCATGCTGGTTGCTCACTTTGCTTTAGGATCTGCACACCTAGTGTGTGTAAGTATGTGTGTACTGTTGTGCCATCTGTGTACCCCTCACTCCCTGGAGTACACTCATGGGCACACTACAGTGGGGACGTCAAGGATGCAATATTTATGGATTGCTGCATGATTCTTAAAAATGAATAAAACTGTTCACAAGGGAAGGAGAGCTGTTAACTGCGCAGTTGGCTTATTTGTGAAAGTTTCTGTCCGACGTTCTCCAGCACGCTTTAATACTTTTACTCAAGACAAGCTGGGCATGGAGGAGTGAGAGAGGGCAAAGGGTAGGGAAAGACATGTTTCTGGGTGGGAGTTGGTGTACCATCCCCTGGGCACAGCTCCTGCGCAGAGGCCTGATAAGGAACCCTCACACCCCACCCCCCGGCTTCAACCGGAGAACTTCCAAGTGCAGCTCCTCAATAATTGAAGAGCAGGAAAGCTGGTGACTGGAGGGCGGCTGGGGGAAGGGAGGAGGAAGGACCACAGTCCGCCGTCAGTCCGTCACTTAAAGGTTGGTGAAATTAATGGGGCAAATGACCCCAGTAAGAGAATTTGGCAAGTCCACGGCTTTTCTGGGTTTCACCCACCGGCTCTGCTTCCTCGGCTATCTGGAAAGGAGGGAGAGCACCTCCGAAGAAGCGTCTGGAATGTCAGCTTCTGGGAATCTTGCTGAGGACGGGGCGGGGAGGGAGCGCTTACCGGGAAACACTGGATTACCCTAGCCACCTTGGGGTGTCTGCGACCGGTGCTGCGGTTTCTGCGGACCTGAGCGGCAGGTGGCATCGGAGAGTCAGACCTTCTTGCGGGCACCAAGACGACACTCGGTCGGGAGACAGGGACAGGCCGCAGAAACGTGAGGAAGTGCCACTCGCAGCCCAGCAGAGAGGAAAGGAAACCCCCAAGCATGCACCCAGCCTTGGCCCCCGCGCCACGGGCTGCGTCCCAGGAGCCGTCGGCACCTCTGAGCAGCCCAGATGGGAAGGGGGTGGGGCGGGAGTACGGTTCCCGCGGCGAACTGCTCGCCGGCGGCCCCGGGGCCTCTGCGGGAGCGCCGAGCCGCGCGCCTCTCCGAGCCCTGCGCGGGGCCCTCGGGCGGGAATGCGCGGAGCCGGGACGCGGTGGCGGTTAGGGGGCTGGGTGGCGCGGGAGAGAGCGGCAGGAGGGAGTTCGAAGAGAGTTACCGCCTGAGAGAGAGGTAAGAGCCCGCGGTCTCCTTGGAGACACCCTGACCAATGGCAGAAGCGGAAGCTGTTTATATGGGCGGAGCGTCGCCATGGCAGCAGGAGAAGCCTTCCGAGCGGCTACTTAATGCCCGTCCCCGGGCCGCTGGCGTTCAGAGAGGCGCCGTCGGGCGTGGGGGGCGACGAGGATTGCTGGCTGGGCCCTCGAGCTGGGGGCAGAGAGCCGCGGTGGGGGTGGGCAGTGGGAGGAACTTCTTCGAGAACCTTTCTTTGGCCCGGGCTGCGCTCTGAGCCAGGTAAGGGACGGGGAGGGCTGCAGGCCGTGGGAAGGGAGGGCGTCGGTACCAGCCCGCTCTCCCATCCGTCCCCGACGGAAGTGGTGGGCCCGGGGACTGACATCAGAGGAGTTTGGGGGACACTCACTTCCCGCCCCCTTATAACTCTCTGTTTTGTTTCCTTCCTTCCCCTTGATCCCCATCCTAATATCCCTTTTCAAAGATCAGACGACCTCCCCCGACCCCCGGCCCGTCGTACTGCCCTCCTGGACTCTCTCGTCCCATTTCCATTTGTTGTGGAGGGAGAGAGGGGGGTTAATTTCCCGCTGTGAGGGAGAAGGGGGTGGCCTCGCATGCCCCTACACTATTCCCTCGTTTGGCTAATTAAGTCTCCTCTAAAAGATCAAAGAGGAAAAGAGCGAGGCGAACCCCGTGGGGGTCGGACCCCCGGGCACAGCTTCTGTTTCCCAGACCTCGGCAGTAAAAGATCCTCCCCAGCTGCGGGAACGATTTTAGTAAGAGCCTCCCCCTTCGCACACACTCTCCCCTCGGGAGTGGGGAAAGAGGGCTCAGTTCCCGCTATGCTATGGTCCCCGCAGGCACCACATTCAGTTCGGAGGAGGCTACCTCCGGATCGCGGGATGGAAGCACGCTTCCGGGAGGCTGTGTAACTGAAGCCGCGGGAGTCAGCGGGCCGGAGAGCTCGGCGGCCACCCTCGGCTCGGCTCGTGGATGTTGACCGCCCCCTCGGAGAGTCCCCGCAGATATGGCGGAGAGCTGGCTACGCGTCTCGGGAGCAGGGGCGGCGGAGGAGGCCGGACCGGAAGGCGGCCTGGAGGAGTCCGACGCCCTGGATGACAGCCTGACCAGCCTGCAGTGGCTGCAGGAATTCTCTATTCTCAACGCCAAGGCCCCCGCCCTGCCTTCGGGGGGCACTGACCCCCACGGCTACCACCAGGTGCCAGGCTCGGCCGCGCCGGGGTCTCCCCTGGCGGCCGACCCCGCCTGCCTGGGACAGCCGCACACGCCCGGCAAGCCCACGTCCTCGTGCACGTCGCGGAGCGCCCCCCCGGGGCTGCAGGCCCCGCCTCCCGACGACGTGGACTACGCCACCAACCCGCAAGTGAAGCCGCCTTACTCATATGCCACGCTCATCTGCATGGCCATGCAGGCCAGCAAGGCCACCAAGATCACCCTGTCGGCCATCTACAAGTGGATCACGGACAACTTCTGCTACTTCCGCCACGCTGATCCCACCTGGCAGGTAGGGGAGGCCCTCCCTCCCTCCCCATGCCCGCGCGGACTGGATTCACATCCCAGATCCGCAGGCTGAGTAGGCGCGGTACAGCCAGGGCCCCGAGAGAGGAAGGCCGTCGAGGAAGGACCTGAGGGAGCCCAGTGCTTGGACTGCCGCCCCTTTGACCTCAGAGGGGGAGGGGGAAGGATGTGCAGAGGGCTTTAGGGGCACCGACATAGAGGTGCAAGTGGGAAAAACTTGTCACTCATCCAGCAGGCTCAGCCCAAAGACCAGGGCTGAACTATGCGTGGACACAGCCCCCCAGGGTAGGTTGATGGACTGAGGGACACATTTTTGTCCCGAGTCCTAGAATTCCTAGACACTGCCCTACTTCAGGTCAGTTTGTCAGGGCCTGACTGGAGGCAGGAACAGAAGCATCGTTCCTGCCAGGCTCTGCATCCTGCCTGGTTTCAGTCGGCTGGAGGGGGTCTGGGAGGGGAGAGGGGTGTGCTGTGGGGTGTGAAGGCCAGCCGTGTCCCAGTGGAAGGGTTACGGGGCCTTCCTAAAGCTGCTGTGCCAGCCCCCACCCCAACCCCTCCCTAGTTTCCTGCCTACACTCCTCCCCCTCTTCTCATCAACCTCCCCGGGGGGACAATTACCTCAGCCAGGTGCTTTCCGCAGGGCCTCTTGCCTCCCACACTGGCTTCATGTTCCAAGTCTCCGGAACCTGGCACAGAGCAGCCAAGGGGCCCAGGCCACCGTGTAAACATCCCAGTCTTGCCAGGGGGCACTAGTCACCTGCCGGCCCCACCGACCAGGCCCCAGACCCCTGTGCCCCAGCGTGATTTGGCCTGTGCACCCGGGCATGAACAAGGCAGGATGGTGATTCAAGGCCGGGCACACACTGCCCTGAGCATCTTCGACCATCAGGATCAGGGGCTACTTGGGGGCAGAGACCCTGAGGATGCACAGATCCTTCCCTGTGGCACAGGTCACAGGATCACAGTTCCAAGCTATTCCACGTTTGCTTGGGCCCTGACCCTGGGGCAGGTACCATTTGTAACCTTGGTGAGAAAGCAGAGACCCTCCACACCCCCCCCGACCCTACCCCAAGCCTGAGAGGCCCCAGGAATGAGCGCTATGCTCTTGGCTGGGTAATAATCAACTGAGGCCTCAGAGCCTGGGGTGGGAGGAGGGGGACATGGGGGGTGAGGGCCCAGGCCAGCAGCCGGCTCTGCAAACAAGGAAAGTCATCAGATCCTCCCACACTCCATCCCCCCCCACACACACACACACCCTCACACCCACTCACTCATTTCACAAACAGAGAAGGCCAGCCAGGCCCAGGCAGAGGGAGATGGCCGTCCAGGCCCTGGGGGAGCCAAGGCCTTTGGCCAGTGGCCGCAAGCGGCGGGGTAAGGGAGGGAGGGCAGGACAGGGTGGCAGTGAGAGCCACCCTGCGGCTCAGGGCTCGGATGACTGAGCAGGCAGATATCCTGGCAACAGGGAACAAAAGCCCCCGACAGCACTCCCAGCTCCCGGTGCCCCGTGGCTGGTGTCCCAGAGCCTCCTGGTCGGAGCAGCGCCTCTGTCTCCCCTGCCCCCATCGGAGAGAAGGTGGTGGCGGGGCTGGCAGTGGCTCTAGGCGCCCCCCCCCATCACTGACCCCACCCACTCACCCAGCCGTCTTCCTTCTCTCCTGTCTCCCTGTGTCCAGAACTCCATCCGCCACAACCTGTCCCTGAACAAGTGCTTCATCAAGGTGCCTCGGGAGAAGGACGAGCCAGGCAAGGGGGGCTTCTGGCGCATCGACCCCCAGTACGCCGAGCGGCTGCTGAGTGGGGCCTTCAAGAAGCGGCGGCTGCCCCCAGTGCACATCCACCCGGCCTTTGCCCGCCAGGCCGCGCCGGAGCCCAGCTCCGCCCCGTGGGCCGGGCCACTGACCGTGAACACCGAGGCCCAGCAGCTGCTGCAGGAGTTCGAGGAGGCCACTGGGGAGGCGGGCTGGGGTGCGGGCGAGGGCAGGCTGGGGCATAAGCGTAAACAGCCGCTGCCCAAGCGGGTGGCCAAGGTCCCGCGGCCCTCCAGCACCCTGCTGCTGACCCAGGAGGAGCAGGGCGAGCTGGAACCCCTCAAGGGCAACTTTGACTGGGAGGCCATCTTCGACGCCGGCACGCTGGGCGGGGAGCTGGGCACGCTGGAGGCCTTGGAGCTGAGCCCGCCGCTGAGCCCCGCCTCGCACGGGGACGTGGACCTCACCGTCCACGGCCGCCACATCGACTGCCCTGTTACCTGGGGGCCGCCGGTGGAGCAGGCTACCGACAGCCTGGACTTCGACGAGACCTTCCTGGCCACATCCTTCCTGCAGCACCCCTGGGACGAGAGCGGCAGTAGCTGCCTGCCCCCCGAGCCCCTCTTTGAGGCCGGGGATGCCACCCTGGCCTCTGACCTGCACGACTGGGCCAGCATGGGCGCCTTCCTGTAAGAAGCCACGCCCTGCCCCGCCTCCAGACAGCGCCCAAGTCTGGGCCCAGACTGCCCCCTCCCCCCAGCCAGTGCAGGCCCATGGACACCCTACCGCCCAGGCAGGGGCTGGGCCAGGTCACCCCACGAGGCCACACGGCCCCCAGCCCAGGCCATCCTCAGATTCTAGTCCAGCAGGCTGAGAATTGGGGCCCAGGACCAAAACTGCTGCCTCCGCTCCCCAGCCCCCCATACACACAGTGTTTCATTGATCCACTTCTTCCCTGCCCCAGGGACACGCTAAGGGCCCTGCACTATGAGAGCTGCGGCTTGGAGGGGCCCTGGCCAAGCTGGAAGCATCAGTACGGGGCCCGCCCCAGAGCATCTTGGCTTCGAAGCTTCTCTCTCTCCCGCTCTCCTCCCCAGGTCTCTATCCAGAGAAAGTTCCCCACGTACAACAAATGCTGATTAGGTGACTGCAAATTAACACCCTAGAGGCCTCTCCGGGCAGAGCTTCCCTGGGGCTGGGGCCGGCAGTATGTGGGGCGGAGCTAGGGGGAGGGGGGAAGAGAGAGGAGACAGAAACGAGGCCGGGGTGCCGGGTGGAGCCAGGAGATTTTCTAAGGCCTCTGGGGTCTTCTGGCTTCATCCCTAGAGGTGGGGCAGAGGGTATCCCTAATCTTTGAGCCCAACGTGAGGCTGAGAGCAGCGGGGAGTTGGGGTTCTGGGGGTTACGGGCTGGGGCAGCCAAGCTGCAGAGGGAAAGGGGACAGACAGACTAACGTAGTGAGTGTAGCTATAGCTGAGGCTTAACTGGGAGGGACGCAGTGCTTGCTAGAACCACTGGGACCAGGAAGGGGGAACGGCCCCATGCCCTTGCTTGCACTCCTGCGGGCGAGTGTCTTGCTCCACCCTAATCCCCCTGGGCTGCATCCCACATCCACCCTCCTGCCCCATTGGGCAATTTAACCTTTTTCATGGAAAGTTATTTACAATAAAAAAATTTTAAAAAATAAAGTTTAAAAAAATCTCAAAATGGACCTGCTTGCCACTTTCTCTGGGGAAAAGCATGGGCCAGTTTTGGGGAGGCCAAGGCCCAAGGGGGAATGGCTGGGAGGAAGATGGGGGGCACCAAAGGCCTGCAGAGTGCCGCCTGATGCAACCCCCATGATCTCTGGGTCCCCAGAGAGAAAGGGGCTGAGAGACAGCCCTCGGGGGTCCCCTGCAGCCAGGGCCTCGGCACCTCTGTCTGTGTAATGGGGAGACTGTACCCACAGCCCCCAGCAGCGGGTGGCATAGGAGGCACAGCCCCCTCCCTGGCCCTGGGGACTCACAAAGGCCGAGCTTGCCCAGGGCTCTGCTCACGTCCCCCACCTCGCCCACCTCGAGGGCCTGCCCAGGCTCGCCTGCGGTCCTCGCCTGGGCCTGTCTCCAGCTCCTCCCTCCCTTGGTCCCTTCCTGAAGGGACAGGGTGTGAGGTCAGAGGGCCCCAGCCCCTGGGGCCCCACTTGCCACCCTGGGGTTCATTCACCCCGCCCAGCGCCTTCCCTCCAATACAGGTTGGGGCTGAGGGAGGCCATCAGGGAAGACGGAAGACGGGGTGCCTAGACCCTATAGCTCCAGCCTGTGAGGAACCAATGTACCAGAGTTCTGATGGGGAAACTGAGGCACAGCAAATATGTGACACTCAGCAGGCACCTTTCAACCCCCTCACCCCAGCTTTGCCTGGAACCCATCTCTCCCCTGAGCCCACACCTGGCCCCGCCAGCACGCCCTTGTGGTGCACAGCCCCTTCCCCCAGCACTCACGCACACACACATGCACACACACACACACACACACACACACAAACGGGCACTGTCCTACACAATCCTGCCCAGCCTCCACGGGCCCCTTTCTCCTGAAGCCCCTTTCTTTCCTTGCACTCGAGGCTGGCTCCAGGCCAACCTGGCATTCCCCCGCCAACTTGCTGCTTTCACTTGCTAATTATTCCAAATATTTCAGAAGGGTGCACACACTGCAGGGCCAGCCTGGTTGGGGCCTTACCGAGCTCAGAAGCCAGCCCATCCCCTTCCCACCGCTTGCTGAGGAGGCTGCCCCAGCCTCCCTCTGAGACTCCCTTCACCCCCTAAGCAACGGCTCCCTCCCTCTCCCCACCACCCCCCGGCCTTCCCCCACCCCGACGCTCCCCAGCACTGGGGGAACATGGGGGCCCCAGCCTCTCCACTGGCCCCCAGGATCAGCCTCCAGCCCCGCCCAAAGGGGTATACCCTGGATTGACAGGTGGGGCCTGTCACTGTCTCCCCTCCTCACCCTTGGCCTGGGCCCATGCTGGGGGAAGAGGGGCAAGGTCAGGGGCTGGCAGAACTAACTGCCAGGTAAGGAAAGGCTGAAGAAGCTTCTGGCTGCCAGGAAGAATCACCAGGAGCTCCTGAAAATCCCTATGCCTGAGACTAGCGTCTCTGGGGGCGGGACCCAGACACTGGCACTTTTAAGGGTCCATAGATGCTGCCAACAAGCAGCCAAAGCTAAGAGGGGGCTCCGAAGGGGCCGGAACACAGGGCTTCACACGCCCTTTCAGCAGGCAGCGTTTGGGGGGTGGCGGTTGAGGGGGCGGGAAGCGTGAGTGGATCCCGTCCCTCCTATTCATCCCTGCCCTGGCCCTTGTCTGGGTGGCTTTTTAAAAAAGACGTTCAGTGACTCCGTATTTATTTATAGATTCAATGTAATCCCAGTCAATATATATTTTGCACCATTAACAGTAAGTTACAGACAGGGTGCCCCATTAGCACTAGATACTTTAGTGTGTATTTCCTTAGAACAAGGACACGCCTCCATAATCCACCATCACCATCAGGAAACTAACGTTGACCTGGTAATCCCATCTAACCGCAGACCCCATGCACATCTTGCAGATCACCCCAGTAATGCTCCTCTCCATTCCAGCATCCCAATCCAGGACCCCATGTTGCACTGAGTTGTCCTTTCTCTTTTGCACTGAGTGGCTTTGAGCCCATGACTCAAGCTCTCTGAGCAGGTTTCGCATTTCCTTTGATCTCCACTTTTGAGGTGAGAAGCCCTTCAGCCACTTCACCCTCAGGTGTGGTACAGTCCCTTCCCAAAGCAAGAAGCCACCTTTCTGTCTCCTAACTTTCCACCTCTTCCCTATCCTCCCTCCCCCATGTATCCCCAGCCAGGAAAGGGATGAGGGGGAAAGGGCAGGAACTCAGGCTTTGGGGACCCTCCCCGTCTGCCCAGAGTACATCCTGTTCCACGGGACAGGCCACCCCCAGCTCCAGTGACTAGAAGGCCCCGGGGATGGGATTCCATGCTGGCCTGAAGCAAATGGGCCAGGCCTCCTGGAGAGCTGAGCTGCGGGCAGGAAGCACTCTTCTCCCCGCCTCCGCTCCCCTCAACATACTGGGGACCCAGACTTGCAGAAGGAAGCAGGTGAGCTGGAGGGCAGGAAAGAAGGCCTGTGAGGGCGGGTGGGAGGAGATGGTCAGGAGTCAGGCGAGCTTCCATCCTGGGCTGAGGCCCAAAGGTAAACAGGTGTATTTGGACTCCCGGCAGGGGGGAGTGGGCTGGCCCTGCGGGGCAGGCCTGGGCCTGTCAGGGGTGGGGCTGTGGAGAGGGGCTGCATTAACAATGGGGTGGGAGAGTGGCCCCAGGTCCTGCTGACATTCTTGTGTGAAGAAGAGGAAAACACAGGTGACAAGGGAGGGGAGGCACCGGGACAGGGGAGGACGCTTTGTGAGGCCACCCAGGCTGGGCCTGCGCTGGCCAGTGTGAGCCAAGGAGGGGCATGGAAGCCCTGGGGGGTCCCCTTCCTCCTGGGGTACATGTGTCCAGCCCACTCTGAGGCTCCCAGGTGGGACAGGTCAGAGCCACCATGACTGGTAACCAAGGCGGGAGACGGGGCCTGCAGGTCTCGCTGCTGCCCCCCACTCCAGCTCCCAGCAGAGCCCTGTCACCCAGACGCTGATCTGAGGGCAGGACAGCAGCCTGGGTCCGAGCCCCAGACCCCTTTCCCCCTGAAGGAAGCAGCTCGCTGAGCTCCCCGGAAAGCGAGAGTTCCAGGAAGTGGGGAGCACAGGCTGCTTGCATACATCCCACCCTACCCACGGCCCCCAAGACCCTTCGAAGCCACAGTGGATTGCCGGCAGCCCTCCCAGGGCTGCTATTCGCCCAGGGAATTAAGCTGAGGCTGAGAGGCTGCCAACTGTTCTCCCCCCTTCACCCAGCCACCCGCCTTCTGTCAGTGGCTCTGCCCCCTTGCCCAGACCTCCCTGCGCCCCCTTCCTGCCTCACTCTGCGTACCAAGCCCTATCCCCCACCCTAGTGGCATCCCAGTTCCCTCAACTTGCCTGAAGTGAACTGTGGGCAGGGGGAGGTGGGGGGACAGGGTGGCATGCAGACCCCGCCTCTGAGAGTTTCAGTCTCAGAAGCCCACGAGTCTGTAGACCCTTGTGGGCAGATAACCTGCCGCATTCCTACATTTGCTACATCCAGCACAGGGCCCAGCGTTTTAAGTATTGAATGAATGAATGAGCTGCTGAGCAGATCGTCAAAAGGTAGAAAAACAGCCAAGTCGCCTTGGAAAAATGTGACTGCAGACAGTAAACACTAAGGGGTTCTCGGTCACTGGGCCCCGGGTGCTTCCTGATGCCCCCAGGGGTGCAGAGCATTCAGCCAGGGGGGGCTCTGAGGAAACCCCATACTGCCTTGTTCTGGAAACAATTAAGAGGCCCTCTTGCTGACTCTGTGGGCTTGGGTGAGGTAATAAAAGAGGGAGTAGGGCCCTGAGTGCCAGCTGAAGCTTGAGTGGGACATGTGGCTGGTGTGAGCCAGGTGAGGGGGGAGGGAGAGGGGATACGGGACAAGAGGGAAGGGATGGAGGGCAGTGGCAGAGGCCTGGCCTTTCTCATTCTCATCTCCTTCTGGTCCCCAACTCCCCTGGAGCCTAGGCCCTGGGAATAAGGATCACAGAGGCCCGAGATGTAGGGTCTGTGCGGTGAAACCAGCATTCAACCACTTCACACACATATCTTTTATTACCCCACCCAAGTCCACAGGGTCAGCATATGGCCTTTGACACGTTTGCACCCGACAACAAGGTCACCAGGTCAGAGCTGTGCCCACCCCACTGTGCACCAGGACAGGCCCTGGGGCCACTGAGCTTGACAGCTGTGGAGCACAGCGACTCAGGGTCCAAGCTGGGGCTGGGAGCTCTGTGAGGGGCCCGAGAGCCCCTGGTGCCTGCTGTTTGGCTAAAGATGAAGCCTGGCCTGATGGAGACGGCCCGGGAGGCTGGGCCCAGAGCTGGCACTGTGCCACAAGGCCGGGTGGGCTTGGGCCCACAGTTCAAGGCCAGTTTGGGAGAGAAGGGTGGGGCGTCCAGGTGTGGCGGGCGGACCTCACAGGGGGCTGGGGCTCAACTCCCAGCCACATTCCCCGGCTCTATTTCATGTGTGGGTTCTATTGCGAGGGGGATTAAGGGTCTCCCAGGCAAAGAGGAAGAGAAACAGCAACTAAGCCCAACAACCTCCATGCAGGGAGAAGTGGGTCACGAAGAGAGGGCAATCCCCACCCTGGTCCCCCACCCAAACGCTCAGCTCAAAGGCCCTGCCACCCTTGGGCCCAGGAAGCTTTTATCTGAAGGACAAGTCGCCTCCCAGACCCCTCCACGAAGATGACCCGTGGTGACCTCCAAAGGGACTTGGGAAGAGACAGGTATAAGTGACAACCAAAGACGTGGCTACAAAATGAAAATGAATCCCACCTGGAGAAATGGAGGACAGCGTGAAGGAGTGGAGAGTGACAGGCATTTGTTGAATTCACAGGGAATGAATAACCGTATGAATTAGTAAATGAAGTGGAGCCATTTGGGGGAGGGGGGAGATGACAATGGCGTTAGTCCTGTCCTGTGGAGGTCATCCCAGGTTATGCAGTGGAGACGGTGGAATCTGTTGGTGAACAAATATGCTGCTCAAAACCGGAAGGAGACAGAGCCAGGACTAAGACACAGTCCCAAGGGACCTGGTGAAGGTAAAAGCTGCAGCCCAGGTGCACAGACTCTTCCAGAAGGGAGACCAGAGAGGAGAACAGAGAGTAAGGAGCCTGGAGAAGGGCCACCATTAGGGCAGGAGGGAGCCCCCTACCCCACCCCCTCCCCCCCTCCTCGCCCCCTCCACACACCTACACAGACGCACCTGTTCCTGGCTGGCCCCGCCCCACGGAGCCTGCAGTGAGAGTCAACAGGCCAGAGTGGGCTCCACAAGGAAGGAAGCCGGCATTCGCCCAGGAAGGCTTGTAGCCTCCCACAGGCATTTCATTAGCACGACACGGGTAGAACCCAGAGTCTGAGAGCAGGCAGCAAACTCTGAGCTCAGATCAGGGTGAAAGGAAGGAGAGGGCGGGCAGTGGTTAAGACAGGACCAAGGGAAGCTTTTTTAAGATGGGGTGACCTGCGTGTGCTTGAAGGAAGGAAGGGGCTAGCCCGGGGAGAGGGTGAATTGCAGATCCTGGGGAGACGGGATGCTAGGAGAGCAAGGACGGACCCTTCTGGTGGGAGCAGGAGGAAGAGGGTCTCAGAGGAGGTAGGAAGGGTGAGCTCTGCCCCAGCCCGGGGCAGCGGTCACTCTGCAGTGCCTCTTGCTTGTAGAGGGAAGAAGAAGGTGGCAGGGCGGTGGTGGGGTGAGGAGCAGGGGGGACGGGGGCTGTGCCGCGATGCGCAAGAGGATTGTGGGGACCTCTGGTTCTGGCTCCAGCTAGTGGGCAGCGCAATGGGAGTAAGGAGGGAGGAGAGATCTGGAGGGACATGGGAGGGCACTCAGGAGCCGGGGACACGAAAAGGAGGAACAGGAACAAGGGGAGGCCAGCCTTGGCCCTTGAGACTCTGCAACGTGCTGGCCCTGCTGGCATGTCTGCCTCCAGCTGGCAGGACTCAGGGGGATTCCCAGCTGCGGGGAGGAAGGCCAGGGTTCCAGGTGCTGGAAACCCTGGTCAGTCATCACCTGGTTGCTTGGTCAATGTTTCCTTTCACCTGTGGACCTGAGTCTGCATGGACACAAAGATGGGTGAGACCTGTTCTTAGAGAGATTTCCCAAGCCACTGAGCTGGGTGGCGGGGTGGTCTTGCCAGGACAACTCTCCAATTTCACTCCAACAATCAGGCAGAGGGGTTTTCTCAGGGCTCGGAGGCCACAACAAGAGATGACTGGTGACCGGTGGCCGGCGGTGCGATCGTCCCCTGAGTGGGGAATGCAGCGTGAAAGAGAAGGGAAGTGGGGGAGTTAGGCTGGGGGTACAGAGAGTTTGAGGCACACGTGGCACAGCTGAGGGGTGGCTGAGAGGCTTCTGGGTAATGAAGGATGGTTCTAGGAGACTCAGCTTGGAAAAGGAACCACACTGTGTGAGCAGAGCCCAGTCAGCCCCTCCTGGCCCCTCCACTCCCCAAGCAACAACCACTAATTCGATTTCTACCGCCATAGGTCAGTTTTTCCTCTGCTAGAATTTCATATAAATGGCATCATACACTTTTACTCTGTGTTTGGCTTCTTTCACCGAACACATTATTTTTGAAATTTAACTACGTTGTCACATGCATCAGTAGTTTGTTCCTTTTCACGGCTGAGTAGTATTCCATCAGATGACTATAGCAATTTGTTTATCCGTTCTTCACTAGATGGATACCTGGGCTGCTTCTAGTTTGGGGCTATTGTAAATGAAGCTGCTATGAACACTCTTGTACAAGGTTTTTTTGTGGGGTTTTTTGTTGTTGTTTTGGTTTTTTTGCTGTACCACACGGCACGCGGGATCTTAGTTCCCCGACCAGTGATCGAACTTGTGCCCCCTGCAGTGGAAGTGCGGAGTCTTAACCACTGCACCGCCAGAGAAGTCTCAGGGTTTTTTAAAAAAATCCTTTTCATTTGAATGGGGCTTGGGAAGAGAAGACATAAACATGTGTGGCCCAGCTGCCATGCTTCACTGGACTCTGCTGAGTTGATTCTTAAAAGGGTCAGCAGGGGTATCCAGCAGAGAGGACAGGAGTTCCGGGCAGAAGGAGAGGAGGTGGGAAAGGGCATGCAGGTGGACACCCAGCTGCCTGGCTCACTGCAGGGCAGGGTTAGTGAGACTCTTCTCAAGTACACTTCTGGCTATGTCACTCATCTGTTGAGAACCCTACAATGACTTCCCTCGCCTACAGAAGACTCTAAACACCATCAAGATCCGCCCCTGCTCGCCACTCATCTTCCCACCTACCCCTCCCTCCGTGATCACTCACACTGATGTATCGCCCAGAATCACTGTTTCCTCCCTCTGTCCCCTACCCCTGCCCTCTGCCCTGCGCAAACACCCTCCCACTCTCCCCCTTCACCTGCGTAACTTTTCAGGACCTAGTTTCAGGGTCCCATCGTGAGTCCCCAGCTGTGGTCCCCCAGCTGGAAGGACCCTAACATCCTGGTAGAACTCACACCAACCCTTTCCGCACTTCTGCTTGAGAAGGCAGTTGGTTACACATATTGGGGTCCCCAGACTGGTACCCAAATTGAGGACAGCACCAGCGGGGCCACATCCTCAAGGAAGGGTGGGGCAGGCTGGAGCAGTGTCCCCAGCCAATGGCTCTGCCTCCAGCTGGCCAGAGTTCTGGAAAGCCCACCCACCATGGTCCGCTCTTGACCCTGAGCCCTTTTATTTGGTGGATCTAGAACTCAGTTTGGGGGATGACCTCCATCACAACCTCTTTTCCTTCTTCACCCCAGCAGTCTGTTGCATGACTCAAGGTCAGAGGACAAGTGCTGGGGGTTCTGTCCTCCTCCTGCCCGGTGCTCATGCCCTTCCCCTGCTGCCAGCACAGACTGCTCAACTCGGGGATCCTGGCTGCTGTCTGGAATTCAAGTTTGTTGGGGAAGGTCTTGGGCTGAGCCCTGAGCTCCAGGAGCCCACCACATCAGCTGGCTGGGCCTCTGGCAGACCCCAGGGTCTGCAAGCCCAGACTCCGGGGGATGAAGGGGCAACGCTGGGCTGTTTGCTCCCTCTGCGGGAGCGAGGGGGCAGCTGGAATGGTCCTCAGTCATAGAAGCATAGACCTTAATCTGCAGGAAGTATTAGGAGCCTTCTGGTGTCACCTGCAGAAGAGGAAACTAAGGCACAGAGAGAGGACCCAGCTCTGAGGATGTCAGCACAGATGAGGTTGGCTTCTCCTGGGCGCTATTGGCTAGGGGACCCATCTGGACATCTGCCACCTCTCCACCCACTGCCGCGCTCCAGCGCCCTTTATTTCACCACGTTGGCAGCATGGGCCTCTGCTGCTGGATTGGGAGCTCCAGGAAGGCAGAGGCAGTGCCTGGTTCTCCATGGCACCTGTCAGGGGTTGGGAGTGGCACATGGTGTGTGCTCAACAGAGCATGGCGGAATGGATGGAGGGGTGGGAGTGCACGCCCCAATTCTCACAGTGACTTAGATCCAGAAGCCAGCACTCTGAGCTGGGCAGACAGTGGAAAGTCAGAGGAAAGGCACCTCGGCCTGTCTTCCCTGTCCTCAGGGACCCCAGGCCTTGCCTCCCAGCTCACCCCTCTTCCTTGGCCTTATTAAAAGGCCCTTGCCGAAGATGTGATTGTGTGTGGTGTACACTGAGAACCGCATTTGCCCATCACTGGTCTCTGTGCTCATTCACTCATTCCACAAATCTCAGACAGATGGGAAGACCCTTCCATTGGGTGTGGAGGGCACGCACACAACAGAAGACCAAACCCACAGAGCAAGTGGGTCCCAAGAGTGCACCAGGGGACTTCCCTGGCGGTCCAGTGGTTAGGACTCTGCACTTCCACTGCAGGGGGCCCAGGTTTGATCCCTGGTCCAGGAACTAAGATCCCCCAAGCCATGCACAGCCAAAAAAAAAAAAGATTGCACCGGGGATGTCCCCCTTCCCAGGCAGGGTCATCTCACTCAATCCCCTGCCTCAGGGCAGCTATCAAGTCAGAGAAGGAGGCCTCCTGGTTTCCCATGGCAAAGGCAGGATCCATCAGTCCTCAGCACCTTTGGGGGAAGACCTGGCACTCAGCCTGCTCCTGGCAGGACTTTCCTGTGGCCCCTCCCTCCCAGCCAGCAGATCTAGAGTCCCCCTGGGCTCCACTACCTGAGCAACGCCGTTTTCTCTCGCTGCCGTCTCCCTGTGTCCTCTCTAGTTATCACCCAGGTCATGACCATAGCCTGCTCGCTTAGGTCCCAGCCCCAGGCCACCCTGCTGAGGCTCGTCACCAAATACAGTCTAACCCTAGCCGACGCTTGGTCCCAGAGGCCACTCACCCACCACTCCAGCCAGTCTCCTCTCTGGACACCCTGCCTACTTCCCAGCTGCCATAAGGCTGGGCCCTCTTCCTGGGGTCCCTCTTCCCATCCTTCAAAATCCAATCCACACACTTGTGCCTTCCAAAGCCTCCCTGATCTGCCCAGGGGTCTGGGAACACTGTTTCCCCCAGGCCAGGCCTGGAGACCTTTGTCCCTCCTGTGGCCTGAATTCCACAGGCCAGCAGTGCACCCCAAATTCCCAGATATTTCCTGGAGAACTATCTTACCTGCAAACTTAGCCAGTAAGAAAGACAAATACTGTATGCTGTCACTTAGATGTGGAATTTAGAAAAACTACCAAACTCATAGAAAAAGAGATCATATTTGTGGTTACAATAAGCAGGGGTGGGGACAGGGGGAATCGGAGGAAGGTGATTAAAATGGTACAAACTTCCAGTTATCAGATAAATAAGAACTAGGAATGGGGACTTTCCTGGTGGTCCAGTGGCTAAGACTCCACACTCCCAATGCAGGGGGCCCAGGTTTGATCCCTGGTCAGGGAACTAGATCCCATGTGCTACAACTAAGAGTTCACATGCTGCAACTCAGGATCCCACAACTAAGACCCAGCACAGCCAAATAAGTTAAAAAAAAAAAAAAAAAAAGAACTAGGGATGAAATGTACAACATGATGACTCTAGTTAACACTGCTATGTGATAGACAGGGAAGTTGTCAACAGAGTAGATTCTGAGTTCTCATTGCAAGGAGATTTTTTTTTTTCTTTTCTTTTGATTCTATTTGCGATGATGGATGACAACTAAACCTATTGTGGTAATCATTTCGCAATACAGTTGACCCTTGAGCAGCAGGGGTTAGAGGAACTGACCCTAGGGCAGTGGAAAATTCACATAGAACTTTACAGTTGGCCTTCCCTATCCACAGTACTATTGTGTACTACCGTAGTATGTACTTATTGAAAAAAAATCCAGGTATAAGTGGACCCCCAGAGTTCAAACCCATGTTGTTCAAGGATCAACTGTATGTGTAAATCAAACCATCATGCTGTACACCCTTTGTTTCTTTGGGGTTTTTTGGCTGCACCGGAGGGCATGTGGGATCTTAGCTTCACCACCAGGGATCGAAGCACACCCCCTGCATTGGAAGTGCATAGTCTTAACCACTGGACCACCAGGGAAGTCCCAACACCTTATACAGTGACCTATGTTAATTATTTCTCAATAAAACTGGAGAAAATAAATTAATTAATTGAAAAAAGCCAGCAGAAGGGGTCCAGTGCACGCTGCCAGGCTGTGAGGCCCTTAAGACAGGCTCCCCTCTCTTTCTCCCCCTGCCTACAGTAGCCCCTGGGGTTAATGATAAAAACGATTGAAACTGCCCCTCCCCACAAAGATTCACCTGCCTGGCAGGAGCGCCTATGTGAGGGCGCTTCCAGGCCCCTGCCGGCAGGCAGAGGAGGGATGCGGGTGGGTCCATCCCTGAGGCTGGGGTCTCCACTCCCCCAAGGCCAAGGCCAGACGGGTCAGGGCGCTCTGAGGCGCAGAAAAAGCGCTGAGTCACGTTCCGGGCACGCGACACCCAGAGAGCGGGGCCTTCCGGGCGCGGGGCTGCGGGGACGCGAGCGCGCCCGGGGCTGCAGGGTGCGGGGTCGCGCAGGCCGCCCGCGTGTGCGGGGCTGCGGGAGCGCGCCCGGAGCGGCGGGGGCGCGCGGATCGCCCGGCTACCCGAGGACAGCAGCCCGGCCGCCGGCGTCCTCGGTTACCAGGCGTTTCGGGGCCGGAGTGCTGCGGGTGCCAGTGCCTGACGTCACCGCCGCCCGCCGGCCCGGCCGCCCCTTCCGGGGCCCGTTTGGGGAATGGGGGGAGGGGAGCCCCGCAGTAAGGCCCCGAATGTCGGCCCCAGCCACCCTGTTAGTGCCCCTCTTCCCGCAGGTTCCCTCCTGCGTGTCCTCTCGAGTTTTGTCCGCATTTATTTGCTTTCCACGTTACTCTCCTTTTCAGTGCCCCATTTGCTCCCCCTTTTCTGTTTCCGTCCATCCACCTGCCTTTAGACCTCTCTCCTCCTTTCCTTGCACCCCCCGGACATTCTCGGAGGTAGGGGGGGAGGGGCGCTGTGGAAAGGTACCGGTGGGCGTCGGGCGCCCCCTCGCGGCCCACTTGTCCCGGCCTGGCCTCCGGCCTGGGAGGGGACCGGCCACTCGCCACCCCTCAGCCCCCACCCGCTACCCGCCCAGGTCTGGGGTTCAGGTTCTGGGTTAGCGGGAGCCGCGCGCCCCCCAGCGGCACAGCCACGTCCTCAAAACTCACTCTCCGGGTTCTGCAAAGTGGAAAGCGGCCTCCAGAAAAAGGGACCTTGAGACTGAAGATAAGCAGGCTGGGGAAGAGGCAGATGTTGCTGCCAGCTGAGGTAGAAGGAAGAGTAAAGTCTCAATTTTTTAATGTTTGTTTTGCTTTCTTTTTAAAAAAATTTTTTAAAATTTTATTTGATATTAGAGTATATTTGATTTACAATGTTGTGTTAGTTTCAAGTGTACGGCAAAGTGACTCCTTTATACATATACATATATCCATTCTTTTTCAAATGCTTTTCCCATGTAGCTTATTACAGAATATTGAGTTCCCTGTGCTATACAGGAGGTCCTTGTTGATTATCTACTTTATGTACAGTAGTGTGTATTTGTTAATCCCAAACTCCTAACTTATCCCTCCCCACCCCACATTTCCCCTTTGGGAACCATAAGTTTGTCTGTGAGTCTGTTTCTGTTTTGTAAATAAGTTCAGAAAATTCTCAAAATTCTTCACCCATTCTTCCATAGAGTTAGCACAGGGATGTGCTGGGAAGTCTGCAGTTTGAAATGGAGGGAAACGTGTGTGTTTTGGGACAGGGGCAGAGGTGGGGGAATCGAGCCAGGAGTAAAGGGACAGGGAGCGAGCAGGAGCCACGAGGAATCATCTGACCTTGGTGGACTGGACCTCCCCAGCCGGCCTCCTGCCAGGCCTTAACCCTGGGATCAGAAACAAATCTCTGCCGTCCTCCAAGCCCCACTGACGAGAGTTTAAAATGCGAATGGGAAATTCTCCCTCAAGTGTCGGTCCCCCTCCAAATCCAGACAGTGGAGAGCCTCTTGCCTGGCGACCAGGGTCCCCGATGTCCTGGAGGCAAAGGCTCACCAGGCCCAGGGACAGCGGCAGGGCTGTGACACGCAGACTCCAGCAGCAGGGAAGTAGCTGGGTGCTTCCTTGACCCACTCTCTCTCTTTGGGACCCGAAAGGCTGAGTCCTTCAGGGTCTCCCCAGGTGGGACGGTGGCTGTGGGCCTGGAATGTTCCAGCTGGTCCCAGGAGGGTCATTCTGATGTATCTGTGTGAGCCAGCCTGCCACATCCTGAAGGACAAAAATGGAGCATCTGCGCTCTGGCTCTGGCACCTTCCAGACACTTCCGTGCACCTTGGTTCCCCCTCCCGTGAAAACAAAAATACTCACCTCCTCCCGCAGTACACACAGGTGGTTGTGAGGACTCTGGGAGGTAACCATTTTAAAGGCTCAGCATGGTCCCGGCACATGGTAGCGCTCATACCTCAGGCTTACTTCCTGGTCTGTAAAATGTGGTCAGTGTCACTCATGTGTTTCCCTCAGCCAGTGCCTTGTGGCCTCCGCTCTTTAAACAATCCATCAGCATTTGGCTCTCACTACCTCTTTTTTCTTTTAATTGAAGTATAGTTGATTTACAATGTTGTGTTTGTTTCAGGTGTACAGCAAAGTGATTCAGATATATATATATATATATTTTTTCTTTTTCAGATTCTTTTCCCTTATGGGTTATAACAAGATATTGAGTAGAGTTCCCTGTGCTATACAGTAAGTCCTTGTTGGTTATCTATTTTATGTATAGTATTGTGTATACGTTCATCCCAAACTGCTAATTTATCCCTCCCCCCTTTCCCCTTTGGCAACCATAAATTGGTTTTCTATGTCTGTGAGTCTGTTTCTGTTTTGTAAATAAGTTCATTTGTATCATATTTTAGAATCCACATATACCTTATATCATGTGGCATTGGTCTTTCTCTGACTCCACTTAGTATGATAATCTCTAGGTCCATCCATGTTGCTGCAAGTGGCATTATTTCATAATTTTTTATGGCTGAGTAATATTCTGTTGTATATAGAATAGATGTATACCACATCTTCTTTATCCATTTATCTGTCGATGGACATTTAGCTTACTTCCATGTCTTGGCTATCGTAAATAGAGCTGCAGTGAACATTGGGGTGCATCCTTGATCTTTAAGAATGACCTCAGTGGATGGGACCAGGGCCAGGCCACTCAGGATGCTGTTGGTGACTCAGGACTGTTTTGGGGGCAGACAGCAGGAGTTGGTGAGGTTCCAAAGGTAACCAACATCTATTGTTGTAGGTAAATCAACAATTTGGATCTCAGAACACATTTCTAGGGGACTTCCCTGGCAGTTCAGTGGTTAGGGCTCCACGCTTCCACTGCAGGGGGCACAGTTTCAATCCCTGGTCAGGGAACTAAGATCCCATAAGCTGCGCAGCACAGCCAAAAAAAAAATTTTCTATGCAGAAATCAATTTAGTTCCCAATATACTCCAGCTATAGCTGGAAAGGCCAGCCAAGGAAGGGCTGGGGCGGGCACTGGTTAACATCCCTTGAGCACCTGCTACGTGCCGGGCCCTTTATATTTGCTGTGTCACTTAATTCCCGTGAAATGTTATTCAGAGGGACCTTCCCTTGGCTGAAGTCACATGGCTCATGGGTGGCAGGGCTGGGAGCAGATGAGCCCCGTCTGACCTCACACCTGGTTCTCACTCCCCCTCTCTGTGCTGTTATCGCCCTGGCAGTGATTGCCACAGGGGTCAGCACCACGTGGGACACACTCCTATGGGAACACGTGTCCAAAGCCAGACCCCCACCTGCTCCACAGACCTCTCCTGGCACCTCCCCTGGGTAAGGGGACAAATGAGGGTGGGAGGCTGGGGCGGGGGTCCCCAGAGGGGCAGGAAGCGTCAGTGATTCTCTTCAGCCACATCTCTGTGGGGTGTTTCTGCTCCTCATGAGTGTGTTGCTGTAATTCTCCGGGCGGATAGCCTCACAGTTGCCTCAAAAAAGTACACCTGCCCTCCTTCCCCTGCTTCCCTGTTCTGGAACACACACCCACCAGTTTCTCTCACCCCTTTGGTCCTCCCTCCGGGCCCCTGCTCCTCCCTTGCCCTCCTGGATTTAGCTGTCACACACTTGTTTATTTGTTCCTCACAGATTTGTTGGGCATCCTCTGTGTGTCAGGCCAAGGCTGGGTGCTGGAGACAGCCCTTTAGAAGGCTGGCCCGAGGTCTTCCTGTCACCTAGCTTTCCTCTCGCTTTTGTCACTCAACTGTGAAGAACAGTTGCTTCATGCCTGCCTTTGATCTGCCTTCAGCAAGGCTCCCTTGTCCTGGCCACTCCTCGCTCCAGCTCTTGCCTGTGAGGTCCTTCTTCTTGGCATGGCCACTTAACAGGCTCCGCTGGAAGGACTGTGGTCCAGCCTACCAGCCCTCCCTTTCCAAGCTCACTTTGCCTCCGTCCCTCAAGCAGGAATGGATCCCCAAGTGATGTCCCAGCCTTTTTGAGGACCTTCATTCCAACCAGTTTACTCTGGGGACATTCAATTTGCAGTTGTGAAAATAATGTTAAAGCTCACCTGAAAAAAATAAACAAAATTAGAATATCTAGGAAGTTTTTATTGATTAAAAAAAAAAAAGGCCAAGAAGGAAGAGTATGCCCACCAAATATTAAATTAAATATAATTAAGTCATAAAGCTACATTGCCTTAGCTGGTTTGGTACTGGTGCTGAAATAGGTAAAAGCAGTTCATTTGAATAGAATATACCCCAAATATCTATGGGGAGTTATTTATGATATAGGTAGCATTTCAAACCAGTGGTTGAATAATTATTGAAAGAATGATATTGGGACAGTTGGGTATTCATCTAGGAAAATATGCAGATGGCTCAATGTTGTAAACATTAAAAAAAAAAGCAGATGAAGAAAAAAGAAGAAATTAGTAGAAAAAAACAAGAGCGTTTAAAAAAAAAAAGAAAGGGCTTCATTGGTGGCGCAGTGGTTAAGAATCCGCCTGCCAATGCAGGGGACATGAGTTCGAGCCCTGGTCCGGGAAGATCCCACATGCCGCGGAGCAACTAAGCCCACACGCCACAACTGCTGAGCCTGCGCCCTAGAGCCCATGAGCCACAACTACGGAGGCTGCGTGCCACAACTACTGAAGCCCAAGTGCCTAGAGCCTGTGCTCTGCAACAAGAGAAGCCACCACCATGAGAAGCCCGTGCATTGCAATGAAGAGTAGCCCCCACTTGCTGCAACTAGAGAAAGCCGGCATGCAGCAATGAAGACGCAACGCAGCCAAAAATAAATAAATAAAATAAATAAATTTATAAAAAAAGAAAAAAGAAAGAAAAAAGCTTAGACCAGGGTAAGCCTTTCCAAGCAAGGCACAAAACCAAAAAGCTATAAAATAAAAAGTCTGATCAATATGAATAAATTAAAAAATTAAAACTCTAGTAGAAAAAAATCAGCAACAACAAAAAACTAAGCCACATAATAACAAAAAAGGAAAAAAATTTTTCCACATAAATGTTAAAGGCTAATTTCTTTAATATATAAAGAATTCTGAAAAACTAATATGGCCATTAAACAAGAAAGATACTCAACTTACTTTTATTTTTTAAAATATTTATTTATTTAATTTTTTTGGCTGTGTTGGGTCTTCGTTGCAGTGCATGGGCTTCTCTCTAGTTGCGGCACGCGGGCTTCTCTCTAGTTTTGGCGCACGGGCTCCAGAGCGCATGGGCTCTGTAGTTTGCAGCACGCAGGTTCTCTCGTTGAGGCACGCGAGCTCAGTAGTTGTGGCACACGGGCTTAGTTGCCCCACGACAGGTGGGATCTTAGTTCCCTGAACAGGGCCGAACCCCCGTCTCCTGCATTGTAAGGTGGATTCTTTACCATTGGACCACCAGGGAAGTCCCTCAACTTACTCTTTTTTTTTTTTAAGATTTTATTTATTTATTTATTTTTGGCTGCGTTGGGTCTTCACTGCTGCATGCGGGCTTTCTCTAGTTGCGGCGAGCAGGGGCTGCTCTTTGTTGTGGTGCACAGGCTTCTCCTTGCGGTGGCTTCTCTTGTTGTGGAGCACAGGCTCTAGGCGCACAGGCTTCAGTAGTTGTGGCACGTGGGCTCAGTAGTTGTGGCACGCGGGCTCTAGAGCTCAGGCACGGTAATTGTGGTGCACGGGCTTAGTTGCTCCACGGCATGTGGGATCTTCCCGGACCAGGGCTCGAACCCATGTCCCCTGCATTGGCAGGCGGATTCTTAACCACTGCGCCACCAGGGAAGTCCCTCAACTTACTTTTAATTGAAGAGAAAAATTGAACATGAGATGCCATTGAAAGATTTTTTATTAATAGACTTTATTTTTTAGTGAAGTTTTATGTTTACAGAAAAAAACTGTGCAGAAAGTACAGAGTTCCCATATGCCCCTTCTTTTCTTATTGCATTAGCTAGGATTTCTAGTATGATGTTGAATAGGAGTGGTGAGAAGAGGACATCCTTGCCTTGCTCCCAGTCTTACAGTGAAAGCATCTAGTTTCTCACTATTAAATATGATATTAACTGTAGGTTTGTTGTAGATGTTTTTATCAAATTGAGGAAGTTATTCGCTATTCCTAGTTTGCTGAGAATTTTTATTGCAAATGGATATTGGATTTTGTCAAATGCTCTTTTGTTTTTTGCATTTGTTGATGTGATCATATAATTTTTCTTCTTTAGCTTGTTCATATGATGGATTACCTTATCTGATTTTCAAATGTTGAACCAGTTTTGCATACCTGAAATTAATCCCACTTAGTCATGCTGTATAATTTATTTTTATACATTGTTGGAGTCTATTTGCTAACATTTTGAGTATCTTTGCATCTGCATTCATGAGCGATATTAGTCTATAGTTTTTCTTTCTTGTAATGTCTTTCACTTTTAGTGAAAGACATTAGTATTAGGGTAATTCTGACTTCACAGAATAAGTTTGGAAGTATTCTCTCTGCTTCTATTTTCTGAAAGAGATTGTAGAGTTGGTATCATTTCTTCTTTAAATGTGTGATAGAATTCACCAGTAAAACCATCTGGGCCTGGTGCTTTCTTTCTATTTTGGAAGCTTACTAATGACTGATTCAGTTTCTTTAATAGATATAGGCCTATTATCTATTTCTCCTTGTGTGAGTTTTGGGAGATTGTGCCTTTCAAGAAATTGGTCCATTTCACCTAAGGTATCAAATTTAGGGGCATAGAATTGTTCACTGTATTCCTTTATTATCCTTTTAAAGTCCACGGGATCAGTAATGATGACCCGTATTTCATTTCTGATATTAGTGGTTTGTGTCTTCTTTTTGTCTTGTTTAGCCTGACTAGAGGTTATCAATTTTATTCACTTTTTCAAAGAACCAACTTTTTTTTTCTTTTTTTTGGCCACTCCATGCAGCAGTGAAAGCACAGGGTCCTAACCACTGGACCAGGGAATTGCCTCAAAGAACCAACTTTTGATTTTCTTGACTTTCTCTACTGATTTCCTGTCTTCTATTTCTTTTCTTCTGCCTATTTCAGATTTAATTTGCTTTTATTATGCTTGTTTCCTAAGGTGGAAGCTTAGATTACTGATTTTAGATCTTTCTTTTCTAACGTATCTATTCAATGTTATAAATCTCCCTCTAAGCACTATTTTCACTGCATCCCACACATTTTTATAAGTTTTATTTTCCTTTCCATTTAGTTCAAAAATTAAACATGAGGGACTTTCCTGCTGGTTCAGCGGTTAAGACTCCACACTCCCAATGCAGGGGGCCCGGGTTCAATCCCTGGTCGGAGAACTAGAGCCCGCATGCCACAACTAAGAGCCCACATGCCACAATTAAATATCCCACACGCCACAATTAAGATCCCGCTCGTGGCACTGTGCTGCAACTAAGACCCAGAGCAGCCAAATAAATAAATAAATAAAATTTTAAAAATTAAACATGGTATGCCATTTTTTATCTATCAGATTCACCAAAATGTTAAAGCTTGATAATATTTAGTGTGGGTTAAGGTGGTATAAGGGGGTATAAGGCACATTTGTACGTTGGTATTGGAAATATGGACTAGTTCAACCATTTTGGATGGCAATTTGTACATATCTATACAAATTTAAAAGGGATATACATTTTGATTTAGCAATTCCACTCTCAGAAGGCTGAGAGCAGAGTGTATGTATGTACAGGGGGCAGAGTTTGCAATAGTAAAATACCTGGGAACAACCTAAATGTCCAATAATAGAGACTGCTTCAATATATAATACCTATTCAGTGAAATACTATGCAAAGACTATGCAAAGAATACACACTATTATTGAAAGATGATCAAGGTATACTGTTAAGTGAACATGCAGGCTACAAGAATAGTATGTTTAATGAGGTAGCATTTGTGGTTTTTTTTTTTTTAAGGATAGCTTATTCTGTTTATAATATGCTTAGATTCGTATGGATACTTCTGGAAAGTCATAACTGCGGTTATTTCTTGAACAGAGGTGCTTGGGGCCAAGGAGGAGGAGGGCACTTTCTGTTCTTCACTTTATACCTTCTTTACAGTTTGAATTTTTAACCTTGAATAAGTATTACATTTAATTTGAAGAGCAGTTTTAAACCCAAATTGCAGATTTGAGCCCACAGGTGGCTTGAAGCACGCTAAGCATTTCCTTTGCTGTCTCTGCCTTATATGAAAGCATGAGAAAGGCTGCCCAGCCCTGGGCTTTGGGCACCCTGGTCCTGTCTCTCATTTTATATATAAGAAGATTTCAAGAGAAAAAAAAGAAAGAAAGAAAACCCTCCTGACCACTCTGTCAGATGGCACTGTGATGGCTGGCTGGCGGTTTCTAAATGAGGAAAAGAGACTAATTTTAATCACTACAGAAAAAATGAAGATTTGTTTTCTTCCTTTTTTTTTTTTTTTTTTTTTTCTTTTTTGGCCATGTGGGCTCTTAGTTCCCTGACGAGGGACTGAACCTGAGCCCTTGGCAGTGAAAGTACAGGGTCCTAACCACTGGACTGCCAGGAAATTCCCTAGATTTGTTTCCTTAGAAGCGTTTTTATAGAAAGGTAATTTAAACTCACCATCTTTAGAAACTAGAGAAAAAGAATCATCCATCTCCTCTACTTACCATTTTAGTATTTGTGGTGTTTTCCTGACATTTTTTTGCAATGCATCTATCATATTTTAAATGGCTGTCATCCCAGGGAACATATACTCTTTTTTTTTTTTTTTAATTTATTTTATTTTTGGCTGTGTTGGGTCTTCGTTGCTTTTGTGCAGGTTTCCTCTAGTTGCAGCGAGTGGGGGGCTACTCTTCATTGTGGTGTGCGGGCTTCCCATTGTGGTGGTTTCTCTTGTTGCAGAGCACGGGCTCTAGGCACGTGAGCTTCAGTAGTTGTGGCACGTGGGCTTTAGTAGTTGTGGCTCGCGGGCTCTAGAGCACAGGCTCAGTAGTTGTGGCGCACGGGCTTAGTTGCTCCGTGGCATATGGGATCTTCCCGGACCAGGGCTTGAACCCGTGTCCCCTGTATTGGCAGGCGGATTCTTAACCACTGGGCCCCCAGGGAAGCCCCGAACATATACTCTTGTGATCTGCTTTTGTGGCTGTTATGTCATACCATATTCATTTTCAATATTGCTACAGGGCCAGAAAATATTAATTTGGAGGAATTATATAGCTAATTCCTCAGAAAGAGCACAACGTCCAGAATTAGGAAGTTACCAAACTAAAGAACAGGCTGTTGGGACTTCCCTGGTGGTGCAGTGGTTAAGAACCTGCCTGCCAATGCAGGGGACATGGGTTCGATCCCTGGTCCAGGAAGATCCCACCTGCCACGGAGCAACTAAGCCCATGCGCCACAACTATTGAGCCTGCACTCTAGAGCCCGCAAGCCACAACTACTGAGCCCGTGTGCCACAACTACTGAAGTCCGCGCACCTAGAGCCCGTGCTCCACAACAAGAGAAGCCACCGCAATGAGAAGCACGCACACCACAACGAAGGGTAGCCCCTGCTCGCCGCAACTAGAGAAAGCCCGCACGCAGCAATGAAGACCCAGTGCAGCCAAAAATAAATAAATAAAATAAATAAATTTATAACAAAAAAAAAGAACAGGCTATTGGGGAGTAAGCTCTTCCTCCCCTCTCCCTGTGGAAAGAATATCTCTGTGAGTGGGCAGCTGAGGGCTCCTTGGTGACCTGCACCTTTGTGTTCTGAACATTGTGAATGAAAGCCAAGCTTCTGAGGCTGCAGCTGAAACACCACTTGTTCCTTTTGCTAAAGCAGCTTGTGCTGAGCATGGTTGGGGAATTACAGCTTTTTTACTCAGTCAATGTCCACTTGTCAACATCGTCCTGACATTGGGTTGGGAATCATTGGAACTCATCTTTTCATTCTGTCTACCCTTTACTAGATATGGTTGCTATAAATATAATAACTTGCTTTTCACAGTGGATTTTCTTGAAAATCAGATTGGCAGCTTTGCATAACAACAAGCAGAACTCCGGAGCTACCCAGCATGGGAAGACCGAGAACAGCCTCAGCTGTACCATGTCCTGGCCATCTGTGTTGACTCAGCACAGCTGACCTCTCTGAGCCTGACCTTCCTTGTCTGCAGAAGGGAGACAACAGCTGTGCCTGACTTGTGAGTTTATTGTGAGGATTAGACCAGATAACACAAGGTGGGGCTTGTAACAGAGATGGGCAAACAGAAGGCTCTCAATTGAGTTGGCTACCAAATTACCCTTAGGGAAGGAAATGGAGAAAATACAAAAACCCACACTCATATGTAGTTTATTTACAAAATTGCAATGATAATGTACAAAGCTCAAAGTATTTGTTCACAACCATAGAGGATTTCTTCCTGAGACCTGTAGAGCAAGATGTTATCGATATTTTCTGGAGCGTTTTTTGTCTTGTTTTTTTGGCTGTGCCGCACGGCGTGCGTGGGATCTTAGTTCCCCAACCAGGGATTGAACTCGGGCCATGGCAGTGAAAGTGTCGAGTCCTAACCACTGGATGCCAGGGAATTCCCGCCCTCTAGCCCACTTATTCTTTACTGTGGCACCCAACAGTTTAAACTTCTCCCTTCACTTGGTTCTCAGGACTGCACAAGGACCACCTCAGCAAAATCATCCTAGGTATCCTTACACAAGGACTCTGCCTTTTTATCTCCCTCATCTGCAACAGGGCTGCACCTCCTGGATATTTCCTTCATCAGCAGTTTCACGGCCACCCACCAGATCTGAAATTGTCCTTTTGCCCCAGCAGAAGAGCTGCCCAATCCCCCTCCAGGCTCTCTGTCCCACTTCTTTCTCCTCTTTGTGGAACTGGGTCCTGGGAGGGTGTTGGGAACCCTATGGCTTGGTGCCCACCAGCATATGCCTCATTGTCTATCTACCTGTACCTGGATGTCGGGTCCACAGACGAGCTGAACAAAGCTGTGTGGCCACTTACTTCCCCAGGGCTGCGGGCAGAGACAGGGTGAGCAGGGAAGGGATGGAGGAGAGAGTAACTAGGTTTTGCAGGAGCTGGCTCTCGTGGTGAACCCAGAACATCCATCCCTGCAGGAACCTTGATCCAGGTCCCCCTTCCCGCCCCAGAGCTGTACTTAGAGGAGAGTCTGGGCAGAGGAATTGAGACATTCTGGCACCCTGCAGAAGGGGCCCTACCAGCCCTCCAAGCCTTTCTGATTTCCTCAAAGGCCCTGTGAACAATGCTCCCCGTGTGTCTGAATACCTGCAGGCAGGCCTCAACTTCTCCTTAACTGACACCACCACCTGAGCCCCAACCCCTCAGACAGGTCTGGGCTCTTTCAGCCTTCCCCTTGCACTGTTTCCAGATGTAGGAAAACTCCCCGCCGAAGCCACTTCTCTACCTGCCCAGATCCTCAGCCCTGCCACCCGCGCCCTCCCCCTAGCAAATAAAACCACACAGTTCTCTCCAAAACAGACACCTTCCGGTGGAGCTTGGAGCTTGCTCTCCGGTCCCATCCAAATCCCTGGGATGGACGCTCCGAGAACTCCCGCCACAGGAATTTGGCTGAGCCCCTCCACAAGGCAGGATTGTAGTTATGGGTGCCGCTGGGACCACGGGCGACCACTCTGTCCCCAGCCGAGGGCTTGCACACAGGGCCCGTTCCATGAGCTTTAGGGCCGAAGGGGGACAAGATTACACAGGCCCCTTGTTCATTAAATGGGCACACATTAGGCGCCTGCTGTGTGATAAGCTCTGTGCCATGCTTTGTGGGGAACGCGACATCGATGCCTGGATCCAGACTTCGATCTGGAGAAACGAATTCGTCATTGATCTTTGTGAGAAGAGTCAGCTTTCCCACGAAGACGGCAAGTGAGTTGTAACTGTTCTTACAAAACACCGCTCAAGAGAACCTTCTCTGATGAGGGTGGAAACCCGCATCAAGGACAAACCCGGACACAGTTCTCTGCCACACCCAAGATGGCCACCCGCCCGGTCCCCCTGTACTGAGTTGCACGCAGGCGCACTCAGCCTGCCACTCCTAACATGGCACACCAGACCGCCCCGGGGCGGGGCCGCGGGCGGAAGTGGGCGTGACAGGGACGGGAGCCGAGAGGGCACTCGGAGGCGAGGTACTGGGCAGTGAGAGCCGCCGGGAGGGTCGAAGTCATGATCCCCCTGCAGGAGGCGTCCGCCCGGCGGCGGGAGATCGAGGACAAGCTGAAGCAGGTGGGGCTGGAGCTGGGGAGGCGGGGGAGGAGGTGAGGGAAGGGGTCGAGATCCGGGCCGGGCCTCTACTCAGGGAGGCGGCAGGAGTGGGAGGGGGCCCTCCCTGCGAGGAGACCTAGTCAGGGGCGAGGCCGTGGAGCTGGGACGCGGTGGTCTCCTTTAGCCTTCGGCTTCTGGTGATGTCCTTGCCTGCGCTCCCCCCAGGAGGAGGAGACGCTGTCCTTCATCCGAGACAGCCTGGAGAAGAGCGACCAGCTCACCAAGAACATGGTGAGTAACCCCTCAGCTGGGAGGGCTTCCAGACGCTGGAGGAGAACCCTGCGACCCGGTAGCTCCGGTACCTAAGGCCTGGGGCTGCTGGTCTGGGTAGTGGTGGTGGTAACGTGTGGGTTTCTCTAGCAACAGTGCGACATGTCTCTTAACACTCCCTTCCCCTTGTCCGCCCCTTCGCTGAGGATGCTGCAGCCCCCACTGGCCTGGACTTTCTGCTTTCTGCCTAAGTTCTCCATTCTTCCTTCTCTCCTTCTGCAGACACTTAGTGAGACTGACTTAGGTGGGCTGGGTACTGGCCATGCGTCATCATTAATTCAAGTGAGGGTTGGACGGCCGGGTTACCACTTCTGAGATTACTGAGGGCAGAAAAAGACTCAGCCTTCACCCCAGAGGGCTTGATGTGTAAAATGAGCTCTGAAGTCAGAGAGATCTGGGATCTAGTCCTCGCCCCTCCACTTATTTGTGTGTGGCCTCTGACAGGTAACTCTGAGCCTCAGTTACCTCCTCTGCTAAAACAGACGATGCCAACCTCCAGTGTAACTGTGAAGGTCATAGAAGCTAATGCATGGAAATGCATTTTGCACAGTACCTGGTATACAATAGGTCCTCAGTAAATATGAGTTTCCTTCCCTGTTCCTAGAGAAGACTGGAAAAGCACAAACTGAGCAGATACAAACTTGAGTATGTATTTTGTAACACAGTCATCAGGTGCTAGTCCTTACTTAATGAGATTCACTCTTAGAGAGAAAGGGTTTTGAAGGTACCAGCAATGCATTTGAGGCTACTCTGTATGAAACTACTTCCTGTTCAGTCCAGGAAAGCATCAGAGAGAATAGGGATTGAGATTTGGCTTCAAAGGGTGGAAGGGAAGCCATCCTGAGGTGATTATCTGAGGAGGAGTTAATTTAATGCTTGACTTGCCTTCAAATCAAACTTCAGCCAATTTATTTGGGCCACCTCCTATGTGCCAGGCACATGGTAGGTTCTGGGGATACAGTGGTGAACAGGTATACCCTGTCCCTTCCCTCATGGAGCTTATTGTCTAGAAAACCAGAGAAGAGGCAGCAAATGCCAAAGACCTGGTGGGTGGCAGAAGCAGTGCTGGGACAACCCTGAGGCCTGAGAGCACGGAGCTTCCCCCCGCAGGTGTCTATCCTGTCATCCTTTGAGAGTCGCCTTATGAAGCTGGAGAACTCCATCATCCCTGTGCACAAACAGACGGAGAACCTGCAGCGGCTGCAGGAGAACGTTGAGAAGACTCTGTCCTGTCTGGACCATGTTATCAGCTACTACCATGTGGCCAGTGACACTGAGAAGATCATCAGGGAGGGGTGAGCTAGGGCCAGAAGGTCACATTCCTAACGCCTCTTGGACCAGTGGCTGTAGGCCTTGGAAGGGAGGAGTAGAATATATTTGAGCCTAGAGTCCCCTGTGTTAATTCTCTTCTCCCCTTTCCAAATACCATTCTCTTGGTCCTTCCTTTTCATCTTCCATCTGCCCAGGCTAATAGGACTTTTCTCCTTTCCAGCCCCACAGGTAGGCTGGAAGAGTACCTGGGAAGCATGGCCAAGATTCAGAAGGCTGTGGAGTATTTCCAGGACAACAGCCCAGACAGCCCAGAGCTCAACAAAGTGGTAAGGGGCCAGCAGAGTGATGTGAGAGGTGTGGGGACACCAGTCACGGCCCTGGTCTCATGAGAGACACTGAACCAGCTTAAAAGAGAATGTAGTGGAATAAACAGAAGTATATAATACCATACACATACTGTAGGCATTAAGATCTCTGTCTCAGGAATTACAGGTATACATTTTTATTGCATCTTAATAATTTAACTAAATTATAAGTTAAATATGAAGTATAAGTTTAATATTTGATTTTTATAAATGCATGGGTGTTTCTTTATTGTAGCAAAAAAATACATAATATAACATTTGCCATTTTAACCATCTTTAAGGGAACAGTTCAGTGACATAAGTACATTCACACTGTCGGATAACCATCTCCAGAATTCTTTTCATCATCTCAGACTGAAACCCTGTACCCATTAAACACTAACTCCCCTTTCTCCTCCCCACCAACCCCTGGCCATCATCACTCTCCTTTCTGACTCAATGAATTTGACTAGTCAGGGAACCTGCATTCATGTTTTCATATTCAGTTTTTTTGTGTCATATCTTTGTGTTTAAGTTTTGGGGTCTTTAGATCACCAGAGGGAGATGGAGTAGGGCTGGGAAGTGAGGTTTACTCAATGCATTGAGGAAAGGAGAGAATGCAGACAGGAGAAAAGGTGGGAGCAGAGGCCCAGACATCCCAGCCACTGAGGAACATTAGCGGGCAGGCCAGCTTGGACCCCCAGTCACCTGGCACACCTTCCTGGTGGCACCACAGGTCTTGCCCTGAGGCGTGTGTCTTACCCAGAAGAGGGGGTGGGCTGAGGAACAAAGATGGGAAACTGGCTTTTCTCCCACCCAGAAAGCTGTTGCTTAGAACAGTGCCTCCCAGCTTTTCTCCCATCGCGTCTCCATCGGAAATGAGAATGTTTGAGTGGCACACTGGGGTAAAGTGGTAACTAGCCAGTGGTCTCTGGCTGCGCACAGTGCCACCTGGCTACCCGGAGGACTGACAAGATCAATACCTTGGCACACCAGTAACGCAGTGGGCATACACCAGTAAAACCATAATACTGCAGCCCTTGGGTGGGCAGCCTGGACTCAGAGATTGGGATGCCAGGGGCTGGAGAACTTGTTTCTTGAGGGTCTCTAGCAAGTTTGGATCACAGAGTGAAGAGCTCTGTGCTAGAACTCGGGTGTGGGAATGGATCAGAGAAGGAGAATACAAAAAATATGCTATAGGTTTACCCTAGAGGATGTACTTTCCATCTAAGCAGAAACGCTCCAATTCCTCTCTCTATTTTTAAAACATCTTTACTGAGATATAATTCACATACCATAAAATTTACCCATTTAAAGTATAAAACGCAGTAGTTTTAGTATAATCACAGAGTTGTGCAACAACACCAGAATAAATTTTATAACATTTTCATCGCCTAAAAAAAGAAATCCATTGGCAGTCACTCTTCTTCCCTTCCCTCCCCCATTCACCCAGCCTCTGGTAATCACGCATCTATTTTCTGTCTCTGTAAATTTACCTATTCTGGACTTCTCCTGAAAATGGAATCACACAGTATGTGACCTTTTGTGTCTGGCTTCCTTCACTTAGCATAATGTTTTCAAGGTTCATCTATGTGGTAGCGTGTGTCAGTGTTTCATTCCATTGTACGGTTGAATAATATTGCATTGTATGGCTCTGCCACATTTTGTTTATCCATCCATCACTTGATGGACACTCCACTTTTTGGCTGTTATGAACAGTGTTGCTATGAACCCTTGTGTACGAACTTTTGTGTGGACATATGTTTTCAATTCTCTTATCTGCTCTGGATACCTGTCGCTTATCAGATACATGATTTGCAAGTATTTCCTCTCATTCTGTGAATTGTCTTTTCACTTTTTTGATGGTATCGTTTACAGCACAAAAGTTTTTAATTTGATGTAGTCCAATTTATCTATTTCTTTTCTTTTGCAAACCCTTTTCTAACAAGAACACAAATTAATGGTACAATGAGAAAATAATCAGCTGATATCTGTGAAGCACCTACTTCTTTTTTTTTTTAAATTAATTAATTAATTTATTTTTGGCTGTGTTGGGTCTTCGTTTCTGTGTGAGGGCTTTCTCTAGTTGCGGCAAGTGGGGGCCACTCTTCATCGCGGTGCGCTGGCCTCTCACTATCGCGGCCTCTCTTGTTGCGGAGCACAGGCTCCAGATGCGCAGGCTCAGTAGTTGTGGCTCACGGGCCTAGTTGCTCCGCGGCATGTGGGATCTTCCCAGACCAGGGCTTGAACCCGTGTCCCCTGCATTGGCAGGCAGATTCTCAACCACTGTGCCACCAGGGAAGCCCCCTACTTCTTGTAAAACTCTGGGTTTCACCTATGAACATACATTTTGAGAGAACACAAGGGAAAGAAATAATCAAGGAAAGCTTCCCAGCGTTTATTCTCTGGGAAAAAGGAAGTGAAGGCAGAGGAGGGCCGAGGCCCAGAATCAGGAAGGTAAAGGAAGGGGATGGGGAGGCGAGGGCCTGCTGAATGCTGGAACAGCCGTGGACCCTCTTTCTTCTTTCCCTCCTCCCTTCCTTCCTTCTCCCCTGTAGAAGCTGCTGTTTGAGAGGGGGAAGGAGTCGCTGGAGTCCGAGTTCCGCAGCCTGATGACCCGGCATAGCAAGGTCGTGTCCCCTGTGCTCATCCTGGATCTGATCAGCGGTGAGGACGACCTGGAGGTACAGGAGGAGGTGCCCCTGGAGCACCTGCCTGAGAGTGTGCTGCAGGACGTGATCCGCATCTCCCGCTGGCTGGTGGAATATGGCCGCAACCAAGGTGAGGTGTCCTGGGGAGGTGGGGGCCCAGAAGGCAGGGCCAGAGGGAGTGGACTTTGCCCTTTGTTTCTTTTTTTTTTAAATTTTATTATTATTATTTTTTTGGCTGTGTTGGGTCTTCGTTTCTGTGCGAGGGCTTTCTCTAGTTGTGGCGAGCGGGGGCCACTCTTCATCGCAGTGTGCGGGCCTCTCACTATCGCGGCCTCTCTTGTTGCGGAGCACAGGCTCCAGACGTGCAGGCTCAGTAATTGTGGCTCACGGGCCCAGCTGCTCCGCGGCACGTGGGATCTTCCCAGACCAGGGCTCGAACCCGTGTCCCCTGCATTGGCAGGCAGATTCTCAACCACTGCGCCACTGGGGAAGCCCCACCTGCATTTCTTTTAAAACAAAGGAGTTTAGTAGGAAACAATATGAGCAATAAGTCTACAGCTTATGTATCAAATTATGAATCTAGCTAAATTCAAGCTTTTTTAACATACCTTACTTTCCCGTTTCTTTCCTTTTTTTGATTAATTATAAAAACTTCAAATAGCACAGAAAGGCTTAGGTGAAAAGCAAAAGTCCATCTCCCCACTTCCCTAAGGCTTACAGTATCATAACCCAAAGATGAGTACTGTTAAGGTTATTTATACCCTTCCAAAAAATTCCTTATGCAACTGTGTGTGTGTGAGAGAGAGAGAATAAATATGTGTGTATCTGCTCCTCATTCCCAAGTGGAAGGGCGCATACTAAACACTGCCCTATGATTGTTTTTTTGGTTTTTGCTTTCAACTTAGTAATATGTCTTGAGAGTGTTCCATATCAGTACATGTATATTTGCTTCATTCTTTTTGGCAGCTGCATAATATTCCATGGTATGTTGGTACCATCATTTCTTTAAATCCAGTCCCAGGATTTTTTTTAAAATCCCAAGTTAAGCAAAAAATTAAAAAAAAAAAAACTAACTGTAATGAATATTCCATTTTAAGCTTTTTAGCCCTCCACACTCTTCTTCTCTTTGTTAGTTTGTACACATACCAAGTTGTCAGTGTGCGTTATCACTATGCCTGCCTTCCCTCGAGGACTCTGGTGCCAGGTCTCAGGGCCGCCTGTACTGACCACACGGCACGTCTGTGGCTCATGAGCTGCACTGTGGGAGCCGGGGGCTCGGCAGGAGCTTTTCAGGGGCTCCCTTGGGATAAGAGGGAGGCCAGTGGATGCCTCCAGACCCCTCAGTCCCCTTCAGTCAGAGCCTCAGTGCTTTGTTCCATTTTTCACATTGGCGACACACTCGTTGGGAACTGCTAAAAGGTACCATGGCATTCGTATCTTTTTCCTTGCTCGTTTGCATTTTTGGGTTTTCCAGTTTTCCAGTATTGACAAATAGTGCTGCAGTGAGCACAGTTGGATGGCTTGCTTTTCTTATTTAGGAAGTTCTTTGAGATATTTTCTCAAAGGTACAATTACCAGGCAGAACTGTCTGAACAGATCTGTAACCTTCTTGCCGTCTTGGGCTCCTCTCCGGGTAGGTGGGGCCAGTCGACTGACCCGTCGAAAATCCCACAGCTGTTTGTTCTTCATTAGCTTTATTTATCTTAGCTATTTGACAGAGCTTTCATAATCCTCTAATTTTTTAAAATTTTCATTTCATTCATGGCTAAAGAAATGGTGTGTTTTTTTATTCAGTGACACTTGTTGTCTCTTTACGCATATAAATTGCGCACATCCTTTGACCCCTCACCAAGTTGAAGCTGGATGTTAACTTTACATTTTTTTAATCTAAAAAAACCTTACTGTGGACTTCCTTGGCAGTCCAGTGGTTAAGACTCTGCACTTCCAGCGCAGGGGACATGGGTTCAATCCCTTGTCAGAGAAGATGCCACGTGGCATGGCCAAAAAAAAAAAAAAAAACCTTACAGGGAATTCCTTGGCAGTTCAGTAGTTAGGACTTGGCACTTTCACTGCCAGGGGCCCGGGTTCAATCCCTGGTTGGAGACCTAAGATCCCACAAGCCACACGGCGCGGCCAAAAATAAATAAATAAAATAAAAAATAACAACTAATTGTTGGTTCTGTTGGGGGATACTTTCCCTTTTAAGACTTTGATTTGGGACGGACGAGGCCATGTGGGAGGCTGCTAGGAAGGGGTTAGCAAGGAGCGATGGTGGGCACCACTGCTGCCCTGCGGAGCTGCGTCTGGAAGTGAGAGGGAGGCCCTGGGGCCAGGCAGCGGCAGGGACCCCAGCTGTCGCCCATCTCTCCTCAGACTTCATGAACGTCTACTACCAGATCCGCTCCAGCCAGCTGGACCGCTCCATCAAAGGCCTGAAGGAGCATTTCCGGAAGAGCAGTTCTTCGTCTGGGGTCCCCTACTCCCCTGCTGTCCCCAACAAGAGGAAGGACACGCCTACCAAGAAGCCGGTCAAGCGGCCAGGTGAGTCCCCACCCTGGCCCACCTCAGAACCAGACAGAAGCTCTGTGGGACCCGGGTTGCCTTTGGCCACCCTGGGGGTAGCAGCCGCTACAGCTTGACCTCACAGCGACCCACAGCTATAGGTACGCAGGACAGAAAGCAGGTGTCTGCCCACCCAGCAAGGCCCCATCCGGTGAGCTCCTCTCTACCCAGCCGAGTCTGGGGGCTACATAAGTGTCCTTGGAGTGGAGGGTCACAGGCACGGAGAGGTGGGCTGACAGGGGTGCCGGGGCAGAGCCCCTTGCTGGACCCCCTTCTCCTCCCTGCGTCGGCCTATCAGGAGGCCAGGCACGCTGCTGCTGCCAAAACCGTGGACAGGACAGGGGCAGGCACTGCAGCCGTCACCTTGCAGAAAGCCAGGGTGGCTTGAAGAAGTGGATAGGGGAGAGTTTACACTTTCACAGTCGCCCAGAAAGGAAAATAATCCCACGCCTTCTTCTCCAAAGAACTTAATCCGGCTTTTGGGCTCCACTCGAAGTTAGTGCCTTGCGGCAGGAGAGTCAAGGGAGGGGTGTTGAGGTGGGAGACGCCTGGGCTGTGGGCGTTGGTGACCTGGGCGAACAGCTCACTGTCTGTCCTTCTTCCCGTCATCATGTCCCCTGTAGTCTGTGCTCCAGGTAAACAGTGCTCCTGTGTGTCAGCTTCCGCTTGGCAAGCCTGGCTGTGTCTGGCTGCTGAGAGGCGTGGCCCTCGAGAGGCTGGGGTATTCCAGGGCGAGGGGCTGCTGCAGGCCCCAGGGAGAGAGAGCCAGTGAGGCTGGGGGCTGCTCCCACCCCAGCCTTCCCTGTCCAGCTGCTGCTGTGGGCACACACCCCAGGCGCGCCGGTGGGGCCCGCCCCTCACGACAGCGTTTTCCTTACCTGCCCCTCAGAGAACAGGGGGCCTGTGCCTTGGTTCCGGGAGGCTGCGAGGCTGCCTGGGCCTTGGCGGGTCTGTGCTCTCTTCCCCTCTGTCTCTTCTCTGATGGGCCCAGTGGAGGCCCCAGGACCCAGTCTGCATCCAAGAGTGCTGCTGGCCGTGCAGGGAGCGGGGGTCTGATCTCGGGGCCCCCGGTGGACCTAATCTAGCTTGGCTTAGAGCCCCCAGAGGAAAACTCGGGCTCTGAGCGTCCCTCTGGTTTCTGTGGGGTTTCAAGAGTTGTCAGGAGCTGGGGGGCTCAGGACTGACGTCAGGAACTAGGGAATCAGGCCCCTAGGGAATCAGTTCCCAGCTCTTGAGGAGAGGAGCAGGGAGGCCTCGGTGGGTAATGAAACACCGACCTTAGCGTCGTTCGTGGTAATTGTGCTCCTGATGGGTTTGGCGGCTGCCGGATCAGCGTCCCCAGCCCACATCCATGCGAGCATACTGGCAAGGCTCCTGGAGGCCCGGCGGGCCCACCTGCTCCTGGTCGGTTGTGGGGCAGGGAACTGATTCGCTCATTAGCGGGGCTCACTGAAGGGGCAGAACCCAGCGAGACAGATGCTGAGCCCAAGCCCCAAACTTGGTTATTAGTAACTAATTGCGGTTGGTGCAAACAGAAAGAAATGAGCCGCTCCAGACGCTGTCCCTTCTCCGCTAGTCTTTTGGGGAGCTGCCAGGACCCAAAAAGCCTCACTGTGTTCAGAGATGCAAGGGGGCACCTGGGAGTCCCCAGGGAAGAGGGACGGAGTTACACTCATGGGTGCCTCCCCTGCCCCAGTACATTTTATTAACAGGGCAGCTGTACACATCTGTTTTAAAGGCTGTTTTATTTCCCCACGTTTTCTGCCCTGAGATGTCTCGTTCCCACTGAGGTAGCTGACCCTGGAGGCTGTGGGCGCTGCAGTTTTGTTTTCATTGTTCTCACTTGTGATACTAACTGTTGGTTTTCTCCCCCCATGCCAAGAGCATGTGCCCTTTCCTGCTGCCCTCCCTCCTGCTCTCTGTGTGGTGGCTCCTATTAACTTCTTTTTGGCTTTTGAGTTTTTCCCAATTGCTCTGGTGGTTTGGGTCCCTCCCCTGGTGTACGGGGCCAGTCTGCCTCTGGGTCTCCAAGCCTTCCGTCTTGGGCACTGCTATCCCAGGAAGCTCAGTCCCATTTCACCAACTCCTGGGTGCTGCTTTCCTTTGGCTACTGTTTGGCCGCGTCCCGGCACTGAGCATGCCCGGAGAACTCTGCCCGCCCTTTGGGGAGGAGCCACGGGCCTGCCCGCTTCAAGGTGCCCCCAGGCTCTGCCACTTGGTCTCGCCTTCTGGGTGTGAGAGCTCCATCACTAGCTCCTCCATCTCAGGCCCTTGTCTATTTCTGAGTTAAGTGCCACCCAGTACTGTTTTTTATTTTTGGCTTCTCCTGGTGGATCTTTGCCCATCTCATCTCCTTCACCCTCTGCACTTCCTAAAATGAACTCAGATCTGGAACAGTGAGGGTCACTGGCAGAATCAGGAGCTCCACTGGGGGAACGAAATGTGTCCGTTCCTCCATCTCCTTCTGCGGGGCCTCCGGCGGGCGGTCCCGGGAAAGGCCTGTGGGAGAGATGGTACCTGGGCGTGCTCTCTGCTGGGGGTGGGCGTGGGCCTGGGGGGCAGGTGGAGGGCTGCTGCTGTTTTCTCTCACTCGTTTCCTAGGTCTTCTTATCTCCTCTCTGTGTGGCTCTGGTGACAGGGACGATCCGTAAGGCTCAGAACCTTCTGAAACAGTATTCCCAGCATGGTCTAGATGGGAAAAAGGGGGGCTCTAACCTCATTCCTCTGGAAGGTAATCATCCTGTGTTCCTCTCCTCTTCCCTCCTCCTCCACCGTGTGTCCACTCACGTGGTAGGGCAGAGCCTCCAACCCCCCAGAGGGCCTCGGGCGCAACCCTGAGAGGGGACCAGGGGTGGGAACTGAGGTCCTGGGCCTCTGACCCCAGCTGGCTCGGGGGCAGCTTTCATGGCCCTCGGCCTGGTCCTGTCTGGCTGACGGCAGCTCTGCCCTCCCGGAGGCTTCCTGCTCCCTCCCCTCCCCGTCTCTGTCCTTGTCTCCTGTTTGAACTCAGAGAAAGTTCTTTGTCACGGGCAGCCCTTTCACGCTCAGACCAGCAGTGACAGGACCAAGGCGGCCGAGGCCTCCGGGCCGCCCCCCGCCACCTGAAAGGGGAGCGTGTGCCACAGGGGACAGGCGGCCCGTATACCGTGTCCCTGCCTCCCTCGCATCAGAGGAAGGACAGCCCTGCCCTAGTGGACCGGATCCGCCTTCAAAAGAATGACCCTGGGGGCGAAAAGAAGCCTGTCCCCATTCACTGGGCAGTGACATTTCTCTAACTGGATCTCTCCCCAAATACGGTGAGATAAACCCCCTGGGGCTGAGCATCAGACCTTCCGCAGCTGCTGGAAACTCTTCAGAAACCTGGCTTTCTCTTAGCGTCCAGGCTTGGGGAAACCAGCTCCCGAGGATGGTCCGGGGCACTGCAAGGCAGGCTTGAAACGGCTGTTCCCAAGGTGGTCTGAGGCAGAGGAGGGGCTCAGAGCCCTCTCCAATGCCCCTTCCCCTACACCCCGTCTCACATCCCCCCCCCCAACCCCGGAGATCGAGGGCTTCTTCCCAGTCCCCCGAGAAGCAGCCACCCCGCCCCTGGATAAACGCTGCTTGTGTTTGCGGCCGACGTCTTGCTAGGTCACGAGCATGATTTCCGAGTTAAGCACCTGTCCGAGGCCCTGAACGACAAGCACGGGCCACTGGCCGGTGAGTACTGCAGCCCAGCCCGAGGGCAGCCGCCGCTGCACTCACGGCCGTCCCCAGAGGGCCTGCTCCGGCCTGGCCTAGCCGGCCTCTCCGCTCCGAGGATGAGCCTGGCCTACTCGCCTCTCTCTCTCTCCTGTCTGTCTCTCTTTTGGGCGCTAGGTCCCCTTGCCTCTCTCCAGGTGGGAGTGCACGCCTGGCTCTCAGGGCCTGGGCCAAGGGCAGAAGTTGCCGCCACTCGGAAGGCGGGCAGAGAGGGCAGGCGGGCCCCCGGAGGGCAGGGAGCATCAACACGTGACTCCAGCGACGGCTCCAAAGCTCTGACCCCTCGGAGCCTGTCCCTCGGCACGTAGGACCAGGTTGCCTGCGGGCACCCCTGCCCCAGCCTCCAATGCAGTAGCGGGATCCGGTCTCCTGCTGCGGCAGCTGACAACCAAGAAGCCCTCCCCCTCCGAGGCTCACATTGCCTCTTCTCCAGTTTTGACGCCATGCCAGCTAGCCTCATGGACCAGAGCCCACTGCCTTTTTATACATTCCAGAAGGCCTGGCTGGGCTGGTATCTGGCTCCAGAGGCCCAGCGTTTTCAGAGATGGATGACCACTGTGCCTGCCTCCTTGAGGTGGACGCGGCCACTCGCGCATCCCTGGGTGTCCTCTTCCCAGTACAATTCAGAATTCTCAGTCTTGGGGTCAGGCGTGTCTTATCCAGGAAGTCGATTGGGGGGATCTTCTTATCCTTTTTATCCATCTCCCCAACACCTCTCGTACCTGACATTCTGGAACAAAGACTGGACTCAGGCCCTGTTTTTCCCCTCGAACCCCGTCGGGCCTGCTGGAGTTCTCTCAGCTTTCTGCCAGCACAGTCTTCTTCCCCATCTGCTGCCAGTCTGGCTACAGGCCAGGAGCTGGGGAGACTTGTGCCCCACCCCCCAGCAGGGAGAGGGTCTGCCCCAGACCAGTAGCTCAGGGGCATTGCTTTCCCCCCAGGGAGAGATGACATGCTGGACGTGGAGACCGACGCCTACATTCACTGCGTCAGTGCCTTTGTCAAGCTGGCCCAGAGCGAGTACCAGCTGCTGATGGATGTCATCCCTGAGCACCATCAGAAGAAGACCTTTGACTCTTTGATACAGGTCCTGCCCCACCCCGCCCTGCCCCTGGGCCCTGACCAGATGCCCCAGCACGAGCTGTCACTGCAGAAGCTTGAGTTTGGTCCAGGCTTGTGGTCCATAGCCCTCAACTCCAGCCACCACCTCCACCTCCCATCCTGGGGATCTGTCCTGGGTGGCGTGTCCCGGTCGGGACCTCCCCATTGGAGGCATACTTCCCCCACGCCCCTCCAGGTGCCCTCACCGTCCCTGGGAACCGGCTGTCTGCCCCCTCCCCTGAGCCCTCTCCCTGCCCCGCTCTCTCAGGACGCCCTGGACGGGCTGATGCTTGAAGGGGAGAACATTGTGGCTGCTGCCCGGAAGGCCATCATCCGACACGACTTCTCGGCCGTGCTCACCGTCTTCCCCATCCTGCGGCACCTCAAGCAGACCAAGCCTGAGTTTGACCAGGTGCTCCAGGTAGGTGGCTGAGGATGCCCTTGGGGACGCCGGGAGGAGGAGTCCTGCTGCCCGGCACGGCCTCCCAGGAGGACTGTGCTCTCTACCCCACGCGTCTGCTCCGAGGGGGAATGGCGGCAGCTTGCTTGGGGCCCCGGGCCTGCGCAGGTGCTCTCAGGGTGAGTGAAGAGGAGAGGCAGTCCCCTGGGGTGAGGGGCTGGGAAGGAGCAGGGCCCCAGGCACAGCCTATGGCCGGCTTCTGGCGCCCTGTGCAGCCGTGTGCTTCCTCAGGGGACGGCTGCCAGCACCAAGAACAAGCTGCCCAGCCTCATCACCTCCATGGAGACCGTGGGAGCCAAAGCGCTGGAGGACTTCGCTGACAACATCAAGGTGCTCTCCTTCCCTCCGCCGCCATGCGGGACGGCCCGTGGGGCTGTGGGCAGGGCCACCGGTGACCTGGCTTGGAAACTCCTTCTGAAAGCAGGCCTCCAAGAGCGGTGGGCCTGCCCTGTGGGGAAGCCAGCCGTGCTGCTAGTCTCCTGTCAGTGCCCACGGGCCTCCCTGTCTTCCCCAGGGGCTCCAGAGGCCCCCACCCCAGGCGTCAAGCTCCTGCCGCGCTTTTCCCATCTAGTCATGTCCGTATGTCTGTCTCGCTCACCTTTGTGCCCGAGGGGCATCCTGACACCTGTCTGCCAGGAGGTGGCGCCGTGAGCCCGCAGACGGGGGTGTGGGGTGGGCGCGGGACTCGCTGGGAGCTGCTTCAGGGAGTCAGGCTGTTCTTCCCACAGAACGACCCGGACAAGGAGTACAACATGCCCAAGGATGGCACTGTGCACGAGCTCACGAGCAACGTAGGTGCTGCCCTGGGGCTCCTGGGGCGGGGAGGGGGCGCAGGTGGCAGGATGGACTGCAAGGTGCTTCATGCCCCCAGCAGACAGGGCCTTTCCCAGGAGACTAAACCCACAGGGTGGAGCAGGAAGCTGGCAGCCACCCTCTTCACTGGGCAGGCCCCTGGCCCTGCACCTGTCCTGGGATGGTCAGAGGGGGTGAACTGTAGGAGGTGATCGACCTTTGGGTCCTGCCCTTGACCTTCTTCCTGGACCTGTTTTCTCCCCACGCAGGCTATCCTCTTCCTGCAGCAGCTCCTGGACTTCCAGGAGACGGCGGGCGCCATGCTGGCCTCCCAAGGTACTTGGCACCTCCCAGCGGGGCCCCGTGCCCCACTCCTCCCTCTGGCCTGGAGACGTGGGGTTAGCCCTCTCTGGGTGAGGAGATTTCCCCCGCCCTGTGGAGTGGGAAGGAGATGTGGCCTGTGGCGGGACCCCCGAGCTGCTTGGGCCATCTGGGCCCAGCATCAGGAAAGCAGCCGGGGTTTGACTACCTTTCCTGGCCTCCATCCCCTCTCGGCTCCCTCCACTGTCCTCACTCTGGAGAGCAGAACTCACTTGTTTGGAGGTGCCCTTCCCGCCCTGCCCCTCCTTCTGCATCTCCCCACCTCCTCTTGTGTTGCCTGTCCTAATTAGTCCCATACACCTGACCCTTTCAGTGGGCTGGCATCTCAGGGCCAGCCTGGTGTCTTCCCGTGACTGTGACTTCTGTCCTGGGACTGGGGCTCAGGAGGTTAGCACGTGGGGAAGAGCACGCTTCCGAGCACTGAGACCCAGCCCAGCTTGTTGGGCCCCCAGGCCTTCCCTTTTCCCCCCAGTCTAGGGGCAAGGAGCCAAGGTGCAGCCTCTGGCCTGCGGTTCTCCAGATGTCCACTTTCCAGTGTGTCCCTGGCCTTCAGGGGTCCAGCCTGGGCTGTCCTGCTGTCTGTTTCTAGCGTCGCGGGGAGTGGTCTGCTTGGCTCGGGTGTTGTGGCCGTTTCTAACCTGTTTTTGCACTTTGCATCTTTCTCCCTCCTTTGTCTCTCCCCCCTTTCCCTCTGTGTGCACTGCCTCTCACTGCGTAGTTCTTGGGGACACATACAATATTCCTTTAGACCCTCGAGGTAAGCAGCAGGGCTCTGCAGCCCCATCCTTCCCCTCTGAAGCCCCATGAGTGAGGTTCCCTGGGGACAGAGGCACCTGGACAGACTCAGGACCCCAGTAGGAGCGGGGTCAGAGGGGACATGGGTTCCTTCCGGGTGCTCCCAACCCTCTCAGCTCCCTGACGGCCACTCTCTGTCTCTGGGTTTCTCCAGGCAGCGTCCTGCTGTGTCCAGCACCCTGAGTACACCCTTCAAGCTGGTCCAGCACCTCCCTGTCTCCTTCCTCCCCCATCCGCTCCCTTCCCCCCTTGGCTTTCTGCTCTGTGCGGGCAGCAAGTCTCTGTTCAGAAGGGCCTGGTAGAGGAGGTTGTGGGCAGTGGGGGTGAAGATGGAGAGGCCATAGGGGGCCTATTCTAAGACTCTGTTGCTGTCAAGTGGGAGAAGTGGGCCTCGTAGGTACCCCCAGCATGGGTCGGGGGCTGGGTGACAGAGGCTGTCCCATTCCTGTCCTGCCAGCCTTCCTGCTGGCCCTGGGCCAGCTCATTAACCCCACCACCCAAGACCACGGCAGGGACGGCCCTGGGTTCCAGGAAGAGTCCCAGGGAGCGCCCCCCGCAGCGGGAGGGGAGCCCTGTAGCTCAGCACGTCCCCAGCTCTGCCCGAGGGAGGCTCGGGCCCCTCCCAGGGTTTCCTCAGCCGCTCCGCGGGCCTAGGGGAGGCCAGAGAGGGTCTTGGCTGCTGCCACTGCTGTGGTAACAGGACTCCTCCTCTCACAGAGACCAGTTCCTCAGCCACCAGCTACAGCTCCGAGTTCAGCAAGCGCCTCCTGAGCACCTACATCTGTGAGTGCGCCCCGCCAGCCAGCAGCCTCCGGCGCCCGGCCTCCCTGCCTCCCTGCCTCCTCCCTTCCGTGTCCTTTTTGTGCTCTCTTGCTAGTCTAGGTCCCCCCCCGAGCACCACCACCCCGACTTTTAGAACTGCAGCCTGACCTCTGGTTGGGGGGGCGCGGGGGCTCGGCAAAAGGCTCCCAAGGCTGGCGAGGCTGGTGGGGCCTCGAGTCCGGGAGGAACAAGGAGCGACGGGTGGGAGTTGGTCTGTGGGCCCCAGGATTGGGTCATTTGGGTCAGACTGCCACGGGAGGCGTGACCGCATCCTTCCCTGTGCAGGTAAAGTCCTGGGCAACCTGCAGCTGAACTTGCTGAGCAAGTCCAAGGTGTATGAGGACCCGGCTCTGAGCGCCATCTTCCTACACAACAACTACAACTACATCCTCAAGGCCCTGGAGAAGTAAGTGGCTACGGGTGCTGGTCTGCAGCTCTCCCTTGCCCCTGGCTGCCTGCTGGGGCTGGCTGTGCCCCCTCGTGTCCAGGGCGGGGAGGACGCCGCTTTACCCTTCACAGTCCCAGGACCCAGGGAGGTGGGAGGCAGGCCCCACTGGTGTTGCTGCAGAGGCCGGCAGCCTCTCTACCATCCTCTCCTCTCTCCCCTGCTCCCACCCCAGGTCTGAGCTGATCCAGCTGGTGGCCGTGACCCAGAAGACTGCCGAGCGCTCCTACCGCGAGCACATCGAGCAGCAGATCCAGACTTACCAGCGCAGGTGGGCCTCTGCCCACCCTCCCGCTCCCCGACCTGTGTGCCCACCAGTAACGCTTCCTTCTCAGAGCCTCGGGAGGCTGGGCCCAGTCAGAGTGGGCTCAATGACGGGGAACTGCCACCCTGTGAACCCCCACCCTCTACTTGTTTTTTAATCACACTCATGGTGTGGGGAAGGGTAGGTGCCAAGGGTGATGACTAAGATGGTTGAAGGGCTGCCCGTCAGAGATGTGGGTAACGTTCAGACCAAGTGAAGAGCCAGCTCACAAGGTCCCTTGAACTTGGCTGAGCCTCACTCTACAGGGCTCTCTCTGCCCCTCGCCTCCTGTTTCTTAGTTTGTGCGTCTCTCTCTCCCTTTGGGTGTTTCTTCCCCGTGACCATATCTCCCTCTGCTTTCCCGTGTATCTGTCCTCCGTCCCCTCTTTTCTCATCTGCTTCTCCATCTTAATTGGCCATGATATCAACGTGAAGTGTAGTTGGTAGTGTCTGTTCGATTTATTGAATGTTCTGTTTCCTGTTCTTAATTTTAAAAGCGAGCAGCTTGAACATTTTTATTCCCAAGGAAAAAAATCTCAGCTGTGTTTTGCTTAGTTACAACCCAGGCTGATCCCTGCCCTCACCGTCTCCCCCAGTCGATCAAGAGATTTTTAAAAAACAAAACAATCCAGCCCCAGGGAAGGAGCAGCTGCCTAAGGCTGTCCCTTCTCTGCCCTCTGCTTCCCTCCCTGCCTGGCAGTTGGTTAAAGGTGACTGACTACATTGCTGAGAAGAATCTACCTGTGTTCCAGCCCGGAGTCAAGGTGGGCTGAAGGCCTGGGCTGGGAAGGGATGTCTAGCAGATGCGGTGCTTTCTGTTGTGTCTCTGGGAAAAAAACAGACAACTAGGATGAGAAAGCAAAGGATGCCCGTGGCCATCCGGGCAGCAGGGGAGAGGGCTGGGCTTGGGTGTTTGGGGAAGGAGCAGGGGCAGGACGATTCTGCTCTGAGGGTCGCTTTCTCTGCCACCTCCCCTGGCCCCCCAGCTTCGGGACAAGGAGCGCCAGATGATCAAGGAGCGTTTTAAGGTAAGTCGGGATCCTCCCCGCTCCCCTGATCGCTGCTGCTACTGTAGCAGCACAGACTCAAACGGTTGTCTTTGGGTCACTTCTGTTTCCACCGTTGTGGTGTTCAGGGCTTCAACGATGGCCTAGAAGAATTGTGCAAGATACAGAAGGCCTGGGCTATTCCCGACACGGAGCAGAGGGACAAGATCCGCCAAGCCCAGAAAAACATTGTTAAGGAGACCTACGGGGCCTTTCTGCACAGGTTAGCCCTCCGTCTCTGCCCTCCCAGCCCCACGCTCCCTGCTGCCCCGGCTGGGCCACTGGGCCCTTCTCTTCTTCAAGGAAACCTGGAGAGGGTGGTGGGTTTGGGTGGCAGATCCAGTGCCCAGGGCTTTGGTGTGGGGCCAGACCCGGACATCACCCAGGGGCACCCCATCGGGAGGGCCTTAGGCTGAGGCAGAGCTGGGGAGGGGCTAGGCATCCCCACTAACCTCAGCGCCTGGTCAGGTATGGCAGCGTGCCCTTCACCAAGAATCCTGAGAAGTACATCAAGTATCGTGTGGAGCAGGTGGGCGACATGATCGATCGCCTCTTTGACACCTCCGCCTGAGCCGCCACCGCCCCTGCCTGGCTCTGCCAGACCAGCCATGTTATTGGACAGATAAACCAGTGTTAACTTGCCTCTGGGCCCGGTGAGTGTGGCGTCCTTTGACACAGGGGTCTTTCTCCACCACCCCGACCAGGAGCCCTGTCCCTGAGCCCTCGGGTCCTGGTTTGCCCTTCCTCTCGCAGCCCCCATTCCCCACACAAGCAGCTCTCTCCCGGAACTCTGGGGTTCCTCCACACCTTGGGTTTCATGACCCTGACTGCAGCCCGCAGGGGCCACGTGACGGCTTCAAGGCAGGAAGGACAGAGAAGGAAGACAGAGGTCTGTGCCCTCAGCTGCCTCGTGTGGACAGGAGCGGGAGAGCAGAGCAAGCCCACCTCCGGGCCAGCTCGGAGTTGGGGATGGAGAGCCCCCTTCAGCCCAGGCGTGAGGGCTGGGCTCGGAGGAGCAGGCCACGCTGCAGCCCCAGGGCCTGGAGAAGAGCAAGCAGGGTTGACCCGCGCTTGGATTCAGTGCAGAGGACGCATTCCCCGTCCCCGCAGTCCTGCGGTCTGGGGGGTTCTGCCCCCGAGGCATCCCCCTGGTGGCTGGAGCAGGAGCGCTCTCTCCCCTGCCCTCTGAGGGCCAGCACTCGGCAGGACTTCACAGAAGGAGTTCTGACCACCCCGTGCCTGGAGCCAAGCAGCAGTGGTTGCAGAAGGAGCAGTTAGGCTGCGTGTGGGGACTGGGTGACCAGTGAACAATCGTGAGACGATCTGGGGCAGAGTGGGGGCCAGGGGCATGAGATGGGCCCCACCTACTTCGATAAGAGTGAACAGCTGAGCTCAGTGAAGACAGACCCCTGAGGCGCCCTTGCACTGGGATGATGGGTTTATTCCACACTCTTCGCTTGCATGCTAACAGAAGGGAGAGCTCAGGGTGGCCTGGGGTCCTCCAGGCTTAGGGAAGAGAGTCGACCTCCCTCCCCCCTCTTTCCGGAGACCCTGTCACAGCCCAGCCCCTCAGGTCTGCAGCCCCAGGCCCTGCCCCTTACAGCCTGGGCCACCCACCGTGGGGGGCAGCCTCACCAGGGGCTGGGTCCGACTTGCATGTCGCCCACATCCAGAGCACAGCGAAGATGAACTGGCTACACAGCACCCCTGCCACGTACACCAGGAAGACGATGTGGTCAGCAGCCTCAGGCCAGCTCCTCCTGGACCCCTTTACTCCTCTGGAGGCTTCTGTGTGGGGAGAGGCAGGAAAAGGAGGTATACTTCAGGGCTCACCTGACATGCACGCTCTCCCGGAGCAGAAGGGCGAATCCCAGGAGGTGCCAGTCTGTATTTCTCCCTTCGTTAGATTCACAGCTAATGAATGTTTGGGTCTGGCCCATTCTCGGTCATCTTGAGTTGAAAAAACGTCCCACAAGACAGGCTCTGCAAGGCAGAGGGTTATCCCAGGGAGTCTGAGGTCACCCGGGCCTTTAGGCAGGCTGACCCTGCTCCCTGCTGCAGACCTGCAGCTTCCAGGGGCAGCCGTGGTAGAACCCAGGGACAGTGGAGCCAGCAGAGTGGACGCAGGAACCTCTAACCAGCCTGGTAACCCGCAACCCCAGCCTGCCAGCTCTGGCCCTAGGCCTCTTTCCTCAGCAACCCCCGAGGAAGGGGCCCCAGGCCCTGCCCACCTTCAGGATCAGGCCCTGGGCTCCCACAGTCGTGCTGCTCCCCTCTCAGGACCGGGCTGGGGCTGCTCTCCACCCTGGGGTTGCTGGGGCCCAGCAGCCCGGACAACAGCACGGTCTCCGTGGTGTGATGAAGAGCAGCATAGGACAGTGAAGTAGTGAACTGGGGAGGTGGGCAGGGAGGGGAGGGCAGGGGCCAGGTCCGGCCTTGAGAGCCCAGGCACCTGAGCAGAGGCACCCTGGCTTGGGCGACAGCAGGTGCGGGCAGAAAGAGGGGGGCCCAGGACAAGGTGGTCCTGCCCCCGGCCAGGCGAGGGTGTGGGCCTTACTGAGCAGCGGGTTGCAGGAGGAGGAGCTGGGCAGGGCCTGAACCAGGGAGGAGCGGAAGACGAGGTAGCCCAGCAGCCGGGTCACCTTGTAGGCGATGCGCTCCGTCCGGAGGGGCAGCAGCGGCCCACACAGGTCAGCCAACAGCAGCGCCTCCCCGGGTACCAAGAGCGCTATGACGGCCTTTAGCGCTGTTCTGCAGGCGCAACTGGAAGGAAGAAGGTCGGGGCTTTCCAGTGGGGGTTGCACAGGGGTGGGCAGTAGAAAGGTGATGTCACGGCCTCTGGCTGTGCATCCCCGATGCGCCCATCAGCCCTCGGCAGCCACCTCCCAACTCACTGTCACCTGGAAGCAGGGCACCAGCTGCTGGGATGGGACTTGGTTTTCAAATCCTGAACTACGTATTCCCTCTTGACACTCACAATCTCATTCACCGCATGGGCCTGGAACTCCAGCTCCATCACTGAAGGGGTGGGGGTGAGGACAGTGAACTAGAAATACCCCTGCCCCCGCATCTCTCTTGGGAGTAGGGGCAGGGACAAGCTGGAGCCCAGGGGTGATGGAGCCCTGTGATGGTTGCTGGGGGCAGACTGGGAAACTGGTCTGTACAAGGGCTTTCCAAACCGGATTTCGCAAGACCCCAAGTTTACTCCAGTTGGAGGAAGGGCCTTATCAGATTCATAGATGAATTTTCATTGTAAAAACAAATGCACCACTTCATGGAAGGGGACATGGTCACAGACTCGTTCACCAGTATATCATTTCACACCTGAAATAATTAGAATTCAAGGGGCGGCAGCTGTGGTATTTCCCAGAGGGGAGGGATGTAAGGGAAGGATGGGACTTCGCCGCCGAGTTGGACATCACCTGCTGGGCTTGTGGGATATTCACTGGGTGGCTACACCTTCGGGATGTTTCCAGGAATGAGCCTGCAGTAGCCTGAGCCTCTGGGCTTGACACAAGTGTGCAGTTTGGCCCTGGCTGTTGGGGGCATTGCTCTGGGGTAGCTGATGGGGGAGAAGAGAAGACTGGAGGAGGGCTGCAGCCTAGAGCAGGGGAAGACTAGGAGATGGGGCTGCTATTTGAGTGGGAGGTGCCGGGTGAAAGAAGAATAATCAGCTCCCCTAAGCCTGGGGGTAGACTGGTGTGAACACAGGCCCGGGACCCCGGTGTCAGGTGTTCGCTGGAGGCCAGAGGTTTCCCCTCCCCTCTCCCTTCATCCCCCAGCTCCTGTCCTGTCAGCACCAGTGTTGCCAAAAGCGAAGAAGCTGAGGCTGCAGTCGCTCTGGTCCCTGGGGAAGTGGAAAAGCTCAAAGTCACAGTAGGTCTCCGTGGTGAGGGCCAGGTAGAGCTCGATGTGGCCATCCCGGTCCACTCGGGCCTGTGGGCTCTGGTTCTGCCAGCTCACCCAGAGCCTGCAGAGGGAAAGGTATCACAGCCAGTGGCCCAGCTCCTCCTCAGAAGGGGGAGGAGGGGGAGACCCCAGCATATGTCCAGCTGCTATCCACTGCCCTCGGGGTTCCAGAAAGGGCACCATAAGGCACGGGAGTTGTGCCAGTGGTCTGGCAGGGCCACCAGGAGGGGGATATTCACTAAGAGGACCTCCCGGCTCTAGATGGGGAATAGCGTGGGCTATGCCTGCCCAGTTCCTGAGACAAGAACCCCCGCCTCACTTACGCTTCCTGGATAGTGAGTCCTGGTGTCCAGAGAGAGTCCCAGGGCAGCGTGACTCTGCCCTGCCGGTGCCCAGTCGAGTTCAAGGCCAGGCGAGTGTCCAGCCAGGACTAGGGACACAAGGATGCTACTAAGGCGCCCACTCCGTATATATGCGCCCCTGGGCTTGGCAGGTTGATGAAGGCCAGTACTTCTGTGCTGGGCTTACAGAGGTCTCCCTTCCTCAACCCCTGCCCCCACACCGTGGGTGCTCACCAGCCGAAGCAGCATCGTGGAGGACGCTGTGTACCGCAGGATGTCATGGGGGAGGGGGGCAGCAGGTCACCTCGGGGGTGGGTACTATGTGACAAGAAGGAAGGAGACCCCAGCACTCACTAGGCTGAGTCCTGCCCCATTCCTAGCTCAGCGCTTGGGCCCCCGAGTCCTCCAGAGCTTGGGGACACTTACCACGTTAAACACGTTTGACACAAACACCTGCACGTCCACGAGCAGGGGCGTGCTTCCGTTGTTCGGAATCTGGATGGTTTCCTGAACCTCCTGGGGTGAGTTGAGGTTGAAGAAGGATGGCCAGTCTGAGGGATGGAGGTCGAGGTCACCCGGTGCCCTGGGGCCCAAATCCCAAAGCTCAAGACCCTACGCTTTCTACCTACCAACCGCTGGCACGCTGAAGCCACACTCCCGAGCCAAGGGCTGTGGGGTTCCAAGCCTGGGGAAGGTGAGACGGGGCAGGAGCTACAGGGCCATCAGCAGCTGCACGGAGGGGCTGGATGGAGCAGGAGTGCCTAAGCTACAACCTCTACTTCAGTCACTTCTCTGGGGGACTGGGCAGTCGGCTGGAGGCAGCTGTTCTGTGCACCAACCCTGGAGCCTTGGACTTGGCACACCCCCACCCCAGGTTCAGCAAACACCTGAAGACAAAGCCCAGGACCCAGCCCCACCCACCTTGCACCTGCCTAGGCTTCCCGGTCCTGCTCCATTTCCACCACCTGGAACCCATTATCACATTCAAGACCCATCAAGCAGACCAGGGAAGCATGGGACCCCTGCCCAAACACACACACACTTCTCTGACACTGTCCTTCCAATCTGGCCAGGTGCAGCCTCTGTTTCCACAGTAGGCACCGCCTGGCTAAATACCCAGACCCTTACCAAACTGCTCTGTGCTCAAAAGACCTGAAGTGGGCACACCCTTGGGTTATCCTGCCTCTCCTCGAACACAACTAATTTCACGTAAAAAGCCTTGGCTCAAGAACTCCGGGAGTGGGGCAAACCTGGGGACAGGTAGAGGCTAGATCCTGACCAAAGCTCGGGGGCATTTTTGTTCGAGGCGGGATTCTCAGCCTGCCCCGGTCCAGCAGTGCCTTAGAACCACCGCTGTGGGCCGCAGAGCAGGACTGACGGAGGTGCGGGTGACTTTCCTGCCCCGAGGGTAACCCAAGCCCTTGGAGACCAGATCCCAGATAGCTGCAGTGAAGGAAGGAAACCCAAAGGCTGAAGGTGGGTAGGCACTGATCTGGCTGGCATGACTCCAAGGGACCCCAGGGAGCTGGGAACAGGCAAGGACCTGCCACCCGCAGGCGCACGAACGCTACTAGGAACACACATAGTGTCCAAGTCTGTCATCGACCGGTTTATCGAGCGCGCTTCAACACTCAGCCCGCCCTTGTCGCGCTCACTGGCGGCTGCTGGTTCCCCGATCTATATACACCTGGCGCTTCCGCATGGCCAAGTGCAAAGAGCCTTCGGTCGTCCCGCGCTCCCCAGCCTCAGTTAGGGATTTCTACGCGGATTTTAACTCTGTCGCCTTCGGTGCGGGCCGCCCTCTTTCCTTGTAACTCGGCAGGGCACCCCGCCCTCATTTATCCAGAGCTCCCCTGTTAAGTCCTAGAGCTTCAGGACCGTGAGATATGCGGAGACACGGCGCGCCAATGCACGCGGAATGGATTGCGCGTTTTATTAACAGATGAAACTCCCTCCATGATCCCCCGACCTCTGACTCCAATCTTTCAACACCCAAGTGTACTCCCTAAGTGCCTTCGGGTCACATTAACTGTCAAGATGGCTTTGGGAGCCTTTTGGTCCTGCCAGGACAGGCTGGGAACTGAGCTCGAGTACTGGCAGCTAAGAGGCGCCGGCGCAGGAGCAGAGGGCCCGGCTGCCTCGCTCACGTGCGTTACGTCGGTGGACTCGCGCTCCAGCACGCTGTCGTTGTGGGTGCCCTGGGCCGCGACGCACACGCCGCCGGAGGCTCTGCGCGGGGCGGGGCGCAACAGGCCTGCGCAGATCTTGCGTTAGCCCTTGCGGAAGTGCTTGGAGACGAGAGCGTAGACGATAGGATTGACGCAGGAGTTGGAGTAGGAGACCAGGTGCGAGAGGATACGCAGCGCGTAGGTAGCGCGCGTAAGGGGGAAGCGGCCGAACCACACGCAGAGGATAAGCGCGTGGTGAGGCATCCAACAGAGGCAGAAGAGCGCGGCCACGACGATGATCATACGCGTCACCTTGCGCTTGGCGCGCCGGGCGCCCGAGCCGGCGGCCACCGGGTCGACGGCGCGCCAGAGGTAGCGCAGGGTGCGCGCGTAGGTCAGGCCGAGCACCAGCACGGGCAGCAGGTAGCTGAAGACAAAGGTGCAGAGGTCCATGGCGCGGCGGCGAGGCGCGCTCCACGCCGGGTGGCACACGGTCAGGTTGGCTAACCGTGACTGGCGGTAATAACTCAGGTACGGCCCGGAAAAGAGCAGCGACAGCCCCCAGATGAGCCCGACGGCCGCCAGGGCGTTGCGAGGCTTGCGCAGCTCGCGGGAGTGCAGCGGGTAGCGGATGGCCAGATACCTGCGGGTCAGGCCAGAAAGGGAGACGTCTGGTGTGACGGCGGATTCGCGGAGGCAGGGCCGGACCCCTCCTCCTCGAGCCCCACGCTCACTGTCGAGGAATGAGGAATGTCTCTAGCGCACGGTAATACCGCACAAGCCCGGAGGGCGACACAGAGCATCCCGGACACCCTCAGCCGCGCCTACATGTGGGGCGGGACCCGGCAGCAGGAAAGGCTACTCATTTGCTCTTCCTGAGACTACGACCACAATGGGATTCCACCCGGGAGGGCACCCCGAAGATTAAACCGACTGTGGGGCTCCGGCAGGCTGTGATTACCCACCAGTGACGGTGCCCGGAGAGGTAGGACCCAGGTGCCTTGAGGCCCTAGGGGACAGCCTGGAGACACTGTCAGGCAAGGTACCGCGAGGGAATTCCTTCGAGAAGCCGACGTTCTATGGGTCCCACCAGTGCTCTCTTCTTGGAACCGGCACACTTGGCGTTCAGTGGAACTGGGAGGTATAAGGGGAATGTGGCCTCACCTCGCTGCCTGTCCAGGGAAGGTTGGGAGGACGTGGGGACGGAGGGGGCCGGGGAGATACCAGGATTCCCTTCCTAGGAATCCCCCAGGTGTCCTTTCCAGCTTCAGCTTCCAGGGGGACCCTTGGGCCCGCTCCTCTCCTGCCCTTGCCCCCGGGCCTGTTGGTCAGGTTGTGGAACCGAGCTAGGGCGCCTCGTTGCTCGGAGTTTGGCACGGGCCCTCACGAAGGACCCAAATTCTGCAGTCCGCACCAGAGTCGACTGTGCGGAGCAAACTGTGGCTTGGAGGCCAGCAAGGTGGAGGTGCCCGAGTTTGACGCCAGGAGACAGGCCAATGGCTTCATGCACAGGATTACTGGATGGGCAACTCTGAGCAAATCACTTACAAACTCGGTTTGGTCTGTAAATTGGGCACAGTAATCCCTCCCATCCCAGCCTCCCAGGGGCGTTGAGCTTCAAAGGAGACCCAGCACGGGGGAAAAACGCTTTGTACCCAGAAACGCTGTGCTTTGTCAGATGCCAGCGGCGCTGGAGAGCTGAGGTCTCCAGCCTGAAGTCCCTGAGGATGCACCTAACAGAGATACACGGAGGTCCCCCATTCTTATTCTTCTTTTTCCTCTTATACACCTGCTTGTCTTTCACTCCCTCCTGGTTCCCTTGCCTTCCTAGTGTTCTTTTCTACTTTCCACGCATCCCTCCTTGACCCTCAAGTCCAGACCCCTTCTCCAGCCACAGCCTGCCTGCCAGCTCACCTGTCCAGGGAGACGGCAGCCAGTGTGAAGCTGCTGGCATGCATGGTGAGGAAGATGAGGAAGTGCACCGCCTTGCAGAGCAGCGACCCGAACACCCAGTCGTCCAGGGTGTAGATGGTGGCCTGGAAGGGCACGCAGCACACGATGAAACACAAGTCGGCCACGCCCAGGTTGAGGATGAAGAGGTTGGTGGTGCTGACCGCCTGGCCACCACGAAGCAGCACGGCCAGCACCAGTGAGTTGCCTATGGTGCCCACGAGGAAGATGAGCGCAAATAGCATGGGCACGATGACCGCCTCAGGCTGCCAGCTACCCCCGCCGCCCGCCTCGTTCGTGTCCTCGGTGTCCAGGCCACCCGAGCCATTCATAGTGCCGCCGCACCGGGGCTGCCCCGACTTCTGCAGCCGTCTGCGTCCTGGCGAGCGCGCAGCTCCGGCGGCTTCAGCCGCTGCAGCGCCCAGAGCGACTCGGCGGAGCTGCGGGCAGAGTGAGCCTCGCGGCGGCTGGGGCAGGAGAAGCGGGTGCGCTGGGGGCAGGGGGAGGAGCGAGCAGCCGAAGGGTGGGATGTTCCCCCTGGCGGCCGGCCGCGCTGGGGGAAGGGCTGTCCAGTGACCTCGGCGCGCCCCGGCCAAGGCACAGGCTGCCCACCCCTGCGGCGGAGGGCCGCGCCAGTGTCTGCTCCCCGGCCCTCCGGCGTCGTCGGCGCGCTCCAGCCTCCGACTCCGCGCTGTGCCGGGCTGAGCAGCGAACCGACCTCCAGGGCAGACGCCGGAGTGGTGGAGGGACCGACTGCCGGGAGCGCTCGCCCGCTACCCCGCGCGCCTCGGCACTTCCCTGCAGCCTGGCGGGCGCGCCAGACCTCCCGGGGCAGGCTGGGGGGCGTCCTCGAGAGAGTTCCAGGTGGCCCCTAAAGCGTGGGGTGGGGGTGATGAAGGGCGGAGGCGGATGGGAGTGCTGCCGTTTTCCAGAACTGGCGAGTGGGACGGCCCTGCCGTGTGCTCCACGCCTCTTCCCACTTCTAATTCCCAGGAGCAGCGGTGGGGATGGTGGAAGGATTTCATTCCCTTCTCTCCCTCACTGAGCGTTTCCCCCTCCAATTCAGTCCGGTAAAAATTTATTGAGCATCTGCTGTGTCAGGCTATGTTCCTGGCGCCGTGCCTCGGTTTCCTCAATATTACAATGTGGGCTAATAACACCTTCTCAGAGGGCTCTGGTGAGAATGGAATGAGATGTGTGTGAGAGACCTGAGGCCAGTTGGTAGAATCTGGATGAATCCAACTCTTCTTCTTTTTCTCCTTACCCTATTCAGATATCCAACAAGGGGAAACTTAAAGGAAATACAAAACAGCAGAGGTCCATGCATCAGGAACATTTTCCTAGATAGCCAGGAGGGTGTTTAGGTTGCAAAAAAACAACTTAAATATTTGTTTCTGATTTTGACATACTAGCCATCAAACATTTGTGACCCAGAATCATCACTGTTTCTATATAGTTTTAAAACTGGGTTTGAACATCACTACCTTCTGTAGCTTGACCTCTGCTTCACCTTTCCTTGCCCTGTTCCTTGAGTCCTAGTCAAAAACACATTCTTTTTCCACTTTCCCCTCCAGGATCTCAGCCTCAGGAGCCCAGCTACCTGCTCCTCTTGGTAAGGAAACCTTATTCACACCTCTGCCCTGCCTGCTTATTCACTGAATAGGAAGATAATAACCATTCATGTTTCTGAGATGCTTGCCATTCATTTATTGAATGCACATTTATAAAGCACCTACTCCTTTCCAGGCACTGTTCTAGGTCCTTGGGATTTACCAGTGAGCTCTACAAAGATCAAGGCCCTTCATGAGCTTCCTTTCTAGCAGGGAAGAGAGACAATAAATATAACTCAAGTTATTAATCAATTACAAGTTAAGTACTTGCAGGAAAAGTAAATCACGGTGAGGGAATTGGGAGTACTGGAGTGGTGGTGATGGTGCAATTTAAAATGGGGTGGTCAAGCAGACCTCATTAGGAAGATGACATTTGAGCAAAGAGTTGAAGGAGCTAGCCTAGCAGATAGCCAAGGGAAGTGCATTCCAGATTGAACAGCCAGTGCAAAGGCCCTAAAGCAGGAGTGTGCCCGTGTCCCTAAGCAAGGAGGGTGGTATGGCTTGAGCTGAGTGAACAAGAAGGAGATTGGCACGAGAGAAGGTGAGAGGCATAGCATGTAGGACTTTTTTCCATTGCAAGGAAGTCTTCTAGTCTGACTAAAAAGAGGAGCCATTGCAGAGTTTTGACTAGAGGACTAACATCATCTGACTTACTTTTTTAAAGAAAAGCTTTATTGAAATATAATTCACATACCATACAATTTACCCATATAAAATGTTCATTTGTTTTTTTAGTATATTCACAGAGTTGTGCAACCATCACCACAGTCAATTTTAGGATGTTTTTGTTCTTGCCTCCCACCCCTAACCCTACACAACCATTCTTTCTGTCTCTATAGATTTGCCTATTCTGGACATTTTATATAAATGGAATCATACAATATGTGGCCTTCTGTGTATACCTTCTTTCACTTAGCCTAATGATTTCAAGACTCATCCACAATGTAGCATGTATCAGTACTTCATTCCTTTTTATGGCCAAATAATATTCCATGGTATGATAATCACATTTTGCTTATCAAATTCATTTGTTGATAGACATTTGGGAGACTTACTTTTTTAAAAATTATTTTTAATCTTGGTAAAATATACAAAACACAGTTTGCCACCTTAAACATTTTAAGTGTATAGTTCAGTAGTGTTAAGTATATTCACATTGGTGTGCAACCAATCTCGAGAACTTTTTGATCTTGCAAAACTGACAGTCTATACCCATTAAACAATAACTCTCCATTTCCCCTGCCTTCAGCCCCCAGTAACCATCATTCTACTTTCTATGAATTTGACTACACTAGATACCTTATATAAGTGGAATCATACCATATCTTTTCATGACTGGCTTACTTAGCACAATATTTCTGAGCTTCAATCATGTTGTAGCATGTGTCAGAATTTCCTTCCTTTTTAAGGCTGAATAATATTCCATTGTATGGACAGACCATATTTTGCTTATCCCTGAGGGCCGCTGGGTTGCTTCCATCTCTTGGCTATTGTGAATAATGCTACTATAAATGTGGGTGTACAAATAACTCTTATTTAAAGACCCTGCTTTCAATCCTTTTGGATATATACCCAGAAGTGAAATTGCTGGATCATATGGCAATTCTTTTAATTTTATAAAGAGCTGCCATACTGTCTTTCACTGTGGATGTACCATTTTATATTTGCACCAAAAGTGCACCAAGGTTACAGTTTCTCCACATCCTCGCCAATACATGTTATTTTCTGTTATTATTATCCTTTTAATATTAGCCACCTTAATGGGTGTGAGGTGATCATTCATTGTGGTTTTGATTTGCATTTCCCTAATGATTAGTGCAGACTTACTTTAAAAATGCACCATTTAATTTAGTCTTCATAACCACCCTAATTGGTTATCCCCATTCACAGATGAGGGAAAAGGTTTAGAGGGAGATTATTTGCCCAACATCTCCCAACCAGTAGTGGCAGAGCCAGAATTGGAGCTGCAGAGATCAGACTCCAGAGCTCGCAGTGCCATATTGCAGAGGAAAGATTCATGGTATCCCTCGCTTCAGCACTTCTCCCTCCTCGGACTGCTCGACCGGAAGTCCAGGGAAGGGCACCGATCCCCATCCATCAGAGGAAGTCCCTGCACTATGGTCGGCTCCAAAGGAAAGCGCAGACAGAGGCGGTTCCCTCCCAGGCGTGGTGTTTCGTTGCGTAGGGTGGGAACCCCATCTCCGGAGCCCCCGGGGAGGTAGACACTCCGAAATCCAAAGGTCTTATCCAACTGCACCCGCTCTCTGTGCGCGGGACGTGAGCCGGATCCCCTGTGCAGGGATGCAGGAGGTGTGGGAGGGGGACATCTCCGGGTCCTCCACCCTTGGTGGACTGGAAGTAGAATTACCCCAGGAGACCTCAGCAGTTACGGCGTCCGCGAGCTTCCGGGCCCTCAGCCTAGCCCACCACCATTTGAAACCCGGAAGCCTAGCCCACGCGCAGGCGCACTCCAACAAGTGGCCGCTGCCTGCGGGCAGGGCCGTCGGCGGAGTCCGCCGGTATCCCGTCAGCCCGGCCGAGCCGGCTCCGCTCTCTCTCTCGCGCGCGCTCTCTCCGGTCGTCCCGCCTCCTCTATCCCGTCCTGCTTTGCGGCGCAGGGGCAAGATGGCTGCTGAGAAGCAGGTTCCTGCCGGCGGCGGTGGTAGCAGCAGCGGCGGTAGCGGTGGTGGACGCGGTGCCGGAGGAGAGGAAAATAAGGAAAACGAACGGCCTTCAGCTGGATCGAAGGCAAACAAAGAATTCGGAGACAGCCTGAGTTTGGAGAGTATCCTACAGAAATCGGGCCTAACTCGCAATGACTACGTGTCGATCTGGCGGGCCGGGGGCGGGAGAGGCGGCGGGTTGCGGCAAGACCTGGGCAGGAGAGGCCGAAGGTTGCAGTTTCTCTCGCTTCTACCTTTTGGCACTTAGAGTTTCAGGGTCTGGTTTTCGACTGGCCTTTCTTCGCATCTTCTTTGTCCTCCAGTCTGGGGAACGTCCTCTTCTTTCAAGCGGCACCGGAATATTGGGCAGTTTTCTTCAGTTTCCCCGCAGTTGCCCAGTTGGAGGGGCTGGTGATGGGGCTGACACTGGCCACTCTGGTGAACTACTGCCTTGGCAACTGGGGCCAATGAACTGGGGAGAGGAAACTGCAGTCTTGACCTTTTGGCCTAATACTTCTGTCTGACAGCCGTTGGGGAATGGATAATAAAAATTACAGTTTGATGCTCTGGAAGTGGAGGCAAAGGTTGAGTGTTGTAAGGGAAAGCTTATTGCCCATTTTGAATATAAATCATTGTAGATTGTTAACATTACTTGTATAGCTTTCTTAATAGGTCTGTAGACCTTTTATCTTGTTGAGAGTCATTCAGATGAATCGGTTTCTAGTTTTCATCAGAGTGTATCACAATTGAGTGTTGATGACATTAGTTTGTGGCTTTTTGAAACGAATAAGTAGTGGAGAAAATGTAGGTGAATTTCTGAAATAATACGTTTAGCTTGACATCTTAATATAGTAAAGTTTTCAGGAGATTGAAGTTTTACTTTTTGAACTGGTGATATCCTTTCAAATGGATGTTGGAATGCCTTGATTTTACTGCACACCTTATATCTGTTTGTCTCTTTTTAGTTATTGAAATAGTCCTTTTATTGTTCAGTATTTTAAAATACATCTGTAAAGAAGCATTGAGGAAACTTTAAAAGAAAACTAAAATTGTAGACAAAGGTCGTTGGACTTCCTAAAGTTTGGGACATAATCTTTAAATATTTTAAGATTCTTAAAAAGGAGAATTTGCTCAGGGCTTTTTCTTTTAAAAGAAAAACTAGCATTTTAATACAAACTGTTGTCTGGTTTGGTTGGCATGTGCTCACCATAGGCACATGCAACATCACAGCTGTTAAGGAAAGTCAGATTTGGCAGATGTACGAGGTTATGCAAATAAAGGAGTAGTACACGTCATTTATAACCTGAATCTGCTAAGATGAGTAAAACATTGGGTCCAGGTGTAAATCACTGGGAACCACCCCAGATGTAGTCAATATTTAGAAACCAGCAGCTTTAAGCTGTTGGGTCTCATTAATCCTCAATGGCTAATGATGCCCTTCTTTTTTAGTTTGAAAGTAGTTAACAGTTCAGGCAGTCAACTTTTCTACATGCTTAGCCCTGGTCCTGTCCTATGATAAGATAGCTACTGAAAATGCTTACCAGAGATTTCATTTATGTACTAAGTATTTCAGAAATGTTTAATGTGCTGTGATTTGATACAAATGTAGACTAATAGTACTAATATAGATGAATGTTTTGATTTATTTGGATTCTTGGCACTGTAAACTTTTCCTTAATCTTGGCTCTAGTTCTTCAGATTATTAAGGAATCCCAGCAGCAGCATGGTTTACGGCATGGAGATTTTCAGAGGTACAGGTTAGTATCATGTGCAAGATATATACAAATCTCTGTGGAATTTTCAAATTTGGTTTGCTTTTTTACTATCCTACTTATTCTGCTGTACCAGAAAGTATCCCTAGAAAGTCTAGTTCTTAACTTGTATTGAATTCTCAAGAAGATACTTAATTTTCAGATTTAAAAGGACCCAATCTTTATATCCATTTTGTCTCACAATATTGCAGATACATTGGAGGCTTCTGCTGAAAATAAGTTATGGTAATCTTTTTTTTTTTTTTAACTTAACCATATTATAGAATCTGGGTTACATTCCAGCTGTTGGCAATCACTGTTCTGATTTCCGTCATTATAGTTCTGCTTTTTTCAGAACATAGCCTTTTGTGTCTACATTCTCTCACCTAACATACTGCTCAGTAGTATTCCATTGCAGGGATGAATCGCAGTCTGCTTTTGTCCCCCAATTGAATGGCTATTGGTTGACTCGAATTTTTGTTTTTTCTAGTTATTATTAATTGTTTTCAATGTTACATTTTTAGATTTTTTGGTGGTAAAATATTCATAACATAAAAATGACTTTGATGTGTACCTTTTAGTCCGTTTTTATGTCTTTTAGTACATAAATATATTTGTATGTATGTGCCTACCAAATAGTATTTTTATTCTTCTAGTTTCTTTCTATGCATTTTTTTTCATAAGTTTGCTCATATCGTATATACAACTTTGTATTCCTCTTTTTTGCCAAACGTTATATGGTACATGTTTCTCCATGCCTATAAAAATGTTCCATACATGTGATTTTTATTAGTTGCATTATAACTCAATATATAGGCATACCATAATTTATTTACCTATTCCCCCAAGTTGGTTATTTATATCATAGCCAGTTTTGTAGGTTTAAAAATATTGTTCCCGTGAATATCTGTTCATACCTCTTTGTATTTCTGATCATTTCTTTAGTATAGAGTAGTACAGAAATAGACTGTCAGTTCAGGGAGTATGAACGTTTTTAAGGATCTTGATAAACGTATCCATATTGCCAGAAAATTTTTACCGATTTGTATTTCTACTCATAATGTGTGAGTGTCCCATTTGATTTTTTTTTTTTTAATAAATTTATTTATTTATTTATTTTTGGCTGTGTTGGGTCTTCGTTTCTGTGCGAGGGCTTTCTCCAGTTGCGGCGAGCGGGGGCCACTCTTTATCGCGGTGCGCGGGCCTTTCACTGTCGCGGCCTCTCCCGTTGCGGAGCACAGGCTCCAGACGCGCAGGCTCACTAGTTGTGGCTCACGGGCTTAGTTGCTCCGCGGCATGTGGGATCTTCCCAGACCAGGGCTCGAACCCGTGTCCCCTGCATTGGCAGGCAGATTCTTAACCACTGCGCCACCAGGGAAGTCCCCCATTTGATTTTTATGTGAAAGGGTAAGTGATAATTAAAGCATAATTATGAATCAAGGGAAAATATCTAGCTCATAGATTCGGTCAGACTATTATTTCTTCTTTTTAATAACCTGTGCTCTGGTAGCTTTTTTTTTTTTTTTTTTTTTAATTTATTTATTTATTTATTTTTGGCTGTGTTGGGTCTTCGTTGCTGCACTTGGGCTTTTCTCTAGTTGCAGTGAGCAGGAGCTGCTCTTCATTGCGGTGCGCGGGGTTCTCATTGCGGTGGCTTCTCGTTGCAGAGCACAGGCTCTAGGCGCATGGGCTTCAGTAGTTGCAGCACGTGGACTCAGTAGTTGTGGCTCAATGGGCTTAGTTGCTCCACGGCATGTGGGATCTTCCTGGACCAGGGCTCGAACCCGTGTCCCCTGCACTGGGAGGCGGATTCTTAACCACTGCACCACCAGGGAAGTCCGCTCTGGTAGCTTTAAGACTGAGATTTTGAAGTACCATTTAATATCATTTTGTATTGGAAATTTTATGCTATATTATTTGATTAAGGGTGGTAAAATTTTACATGTACTTTTACACAATGTAGTCAAAATACATTTATTGCACATCTATATGTTAGGCACTGTGCTATGACATTGGGGGAAACTTGAAAATAAAATCATCTTTGCACTAAGGGAGTTTATGTTAGTGAGATAGACATATAAGAACATAATATAATGCTCTCATATTGTAGTAGAAGTAAGAATAAAAAGTTGCATGAGTACAGAAGAGAGAGGCTTGGCACAGAGGTGATGTTTATAGTTTTCTTATTGATATCCTAATTAACCTCCTCACTTTTCTTCCAATATGCTTGCAGCTTCTTTCTCCACGCCTTCATTATCATCACAGTCTCCCTCAGGACGCCCCTGCTTCCCTTTCACATCCATCAGAATCCTACTCATTCTTTCAAAACCCACCATAAGTCCGCTCCAGCAAAGTGGGTTAGCAAGAAGAGAATGATTACTTGTTCAATTTGACATTTGCCTTGTTTTTTTGGTTGCCATTTTATCTGCATGATTCTCTCCAACTAGAGTATGGGTTCTTTGAGAATGGGTGCTGTGTCCTCATCTCTTCATGTTTTCTGTGGTACCAGTCATATTGCTTGCAGGTTTCCATTCAATAAATGTTTGCAAGAGGATGGTGGTATCTACAGCAACCATAAGTAGAATACCCCCAAACTTTTGACCTTACCTTATTGTAGAATTTACTATTGAAAGTATTATCAGCTTGGCCAAATGATTTTTGGTTGTGGTTTCCTACAGAGGCTACTGTTCCCGTAGACAAAGACGTCTTCGGAAAACACTCAACTTCAAGATGGGGAACAGACACAAATTCACAGGGAAAAAAGTAACTGAAGATCTTCTGACCGATAACAGGTATTGACTGCTCAGTGCTAAGTGCTGAATGCATCTTGCTAATACATTTATTGAACAATTACAGCGTGACAGGTGTTGTGTCAGACTCTTAGTTATTTCACGTGACCCTGTGGAATAGACATCTTTACTACTCCTGTGTCGTAAGATGAGGAGACTGAGCCTCAGAGAGACTCTCTAACTTGTTCAGGAACTATGGTAGCATGGTAAATGTTGAAGTAAGCTATTAGACTCTAACTGGTTATTAGGTAAGGTTTCTAGAACGCAAATTTCAATGTCTGAGTGCTTACTTAAACCATTATGTCTTAAGCGAAATCTGGCCATGTGTAAATTATTACAGAAGAGTTTTGTATTTCAGTGCTGAATGCATTCATGCTTAACATGACAGGATTACTCTATCAAAGCAATATGTATTAAAAGTCTATGGGTCAGTTCCTCAGACTTTGACCTGTGGACCAAAATGGTCTTCCTGCCACCTGTTTATTGTAAATAAAGTTGGAACACAGCCACACCATTTATTTAGATATTGCTTACAGCTGCTTTTGTGCTACGGTAGCAGAGTAGTTGTGACAGAGACCATATGGCCTATAAAGCCTAAAATACTTACTGTTGGGCCCTTTATGAAAAAAGTTTGCTGTCCCCTGGGCGAGTTGTGACCAGAACTGAGTTAGACACCATACTGGATGTAGAAGAGTTGGGGAGGCATAGTTACTGAAACTCATTGACTCTGATATTGTTGAGAGATATTGGTTGAGTACAGAACAGGGAACACTACAGGATAGCAAAACTGCCATATTGTGTGTCATTTACTGATAAGAATTCTGAAGTCTTGGAAGGGAGAAGTTAGTTTGGGGGTTCTTGATGGGGAAGCCAGGAAGCCTGCATGGAGGAGGCTGGACCTTTCAGGATTTGTGAGAGGAAAAGACATTCTGTGTTTGGGGAAACAGCGTGCCATGGTGTCTTTGGATGCAGTGTAGGAACTGTAATGCTCTGGGCAGTTGTTAGCTACTGCTCAGGCAGCGAAGAGGCTCGGAGCTTAGTGTATGAGACAGTCAGAAAACTAGAGCATGATGGGACGAAGCAGGCTGGATTGATTAAATCCGATGAGATCAAGTTAGGAAGAGTCTGTTACAACAGTGAGACCAGGCTAAGCTGCAGTTAAAGGAAGATGAATCAAGGCAGTAGTTTCAAGAAAGATTCACCATAATAATAATAAAGTAGCTAACTTATATAGCAGTTAGTAAGTGCCAGGCTCTGGTCTAAGTGTGTTATATGTATTACTGCATGGGAGAGTGAAGCACAGAAAGGTTAGTATTTTGCCCAAAGTCACACAGCTAGTGAGTGGTGGCACTGAGATTCCAATCCAGGCTCTTAACCACTTCAATATACTGCCTCTCTTTGCCCAGCGAAAGAAACCATCAACAAAATGAACAGGCAACCTGTTAAATGGGAGAAGATATTTCCAAATGATATATCCGATGAGGGGTTAATATCCAAAATATATAAAGAACTCATACAGCTCAATATCAAAAAAACAAACAATTCAATTAAAAAATGGGCAGAGGATCTGAATAGAAATTTTTCTAAGGAAGTTATACAGATGGCCATCAGGCACCTGAAAAGATGCTCCACATCACTAGTTGTCAGGGAAATGCAAATCAGAACCACGATGAGATATCACCTCACACCTGTCGGAATAGCTGTGATCAAAAAGACAGGAAATGGGCTTCCCTGGTGGCGCAGTGGTTGAGAGTCTGCCTGCCAATGCAGGGGACACGGGTTCGAGCCCTGGTCTGGGAAGATCCCACATGCCGCGGAGCAACTAAGCCCGTGTGCCACAATTACTGAGCCTGCGCGTCTGGAGCCTGTGATCCGCAGCAAGAGAGGCCGCGACAGTGAAAGGCCCACGCACCGCGATGAAGAGTGACCCCCACTTGCCACAACTAGAGAAAGCCCTCGCACAGAAACGAAGACCCAACACAGCCAAAAATAAATAAATAAATAAATAAATATTTAAAAAAAAAAAAAAAAAAAAAAAAAAGACAGGAAATAACAAGTGTTGGTGAGGATGTGGAGAGAAGGGAGCCCTCGTGCACTGTTGGTGGGAATGTAAATTGGTGCGGTCACTATGGAAAACAGTACAGAGGTTCCTCCAAAAATTAAAAATAGAACTGTATGACTCAGCAATTCCACTTCTGGGTATGTATCTGAAAAAAACCCCCCAAAAACACGAATTAAAAAAGATACATGCACACCAGCGTTTATTGTGTAGCATTGTTTACAATAGCTAAGATGTGGAAGCAGCCTAAGTGTCCACTGATAGATAACAGATAAAGAAGGTTTTATATCTAAATCTATGTCTATATCTATATTTAAACCAGAGCTCAGAAACAGAAACAAAGATGCCCACTTCTTCTTGTAAAAGCAAGATCAGGTTACATATATGTGACTCAGCCATAAAAAAGAATGAAATCTTGCCATTTGCGACAACATGGATGGACCTAGAGAGTATTATGCTAAGTGAAATTAGGGGAAGACAGATACTGTATGATCTCACTTATATGTGGAATCTAAAAAACAAATGAACAAACAAAACAGACTTGTAGAGAACAAGCTGGTGGTTGCCAGGGGGGAGAGAAGTGGGAAGGCGTGGGTGAAATAGGGGAAGGGGATTAAGAAGTACAAACTTCCAGTTATACAATAGAGTCACAGGGATATAATGCACAACATAGGGAATATAGTCAATAATATAGTAATACCTTTGTATGGTGACTAGACTTCCTGTGGTGATCATTTCATAATGTATAAAAATATCGGATCTCTGTGTGGTACACCTGAAACTAATATAATGTTTTAAGTCAGCTATACTTCAATTTAAAAAAATACACACACACATATATATATATGTGTGTATACACTACTTCTCAAGGACTTGGTTTCTAACTGAGTTGGGATGAAGGAGATATGATTCAAAGATGAGGCCAGATTATGTGCCTAGCTAGACTGCCTCTATTTGCTAAATTTGGGAGGGGTAAGTCTGAATTTGCCAAGTTTGAGGCGATAGCAGGCTTTTCAATGAGATGTGTCTGATAGGTGGTTAGAAACCTATCAGAGATGCTGATTTGGGAGCCATGGTTGATACTGAAGAGCAGCTCTGAGGAGGAAAGCAAGGGAGAGCATAGGGAAAAGTTGAGAGGCCAAAGATTGCACGTCAGAGAATATCTGAGTCTGGTGCTCCTGGCCTTTGCTGTTCAGTTGGCCCATTCTGTCTCTGGTTTAGATATTTGCTTCTGGTTCTGATGGATGCTGAGAGAGCCTGGAGCTATGCCATGCAGCTCAAACAGGAAGCCAACACTGAACCTCGAAAACGGTTCCACTTGTTATCTCGCCTACGCAAAGCTGTGAAGCATGCGGAGGAGTTGGAACGCTTGTGTGAGAGCAATCGTGTGGACGCCAAGACCAAGTTGGAGGCTCAGGTTAGTGTCTTAACGTCAGCTTTGCTTTATTGTGGAGATTAGAGACGTAAACAGAACAGAGTTTCTTACATTATATGTTGGTAGTCAGGAGAGGAAAAAACCTAATCTTTCTTTTAAAAAGTGAAGTTGGCTCTTGTTTTTGTTTTTGAGCTCTTGGTTTTTAACAATTAGCTCTAACTTTTAAGGAAGCCCATGCTTCTTTTGATATGTGCATGGAGAACTTGTATCTGGGAAGTTCACAAAATAAGAATTTTTTTCGTAATATTTGAAAAGAGATGAAAGATATTTCAATTTTTGATGCTTATGTTATAGCCCAGAAGCGGGTTGTTAAATAAAATGAAGAGAACAAATTTTCTTTATTTTGAAGTTCTTTCCTAGGAAGTAAAATGAATCATAAAATTACCTATGTATCACATTTTATTAGTGAAATAAATTTTTTTCTTTTAGAATCAACCTGAATATCTCTGTATTCTTGATATCAAAGTTCGAAGCAAGTAGAGGAGATTGGGCTGTCTGGTTGTCGGGTGTTGAAGCAGTTTCTCTTTTCCCATCACCTTTACAGGCTTACACAGCTTACCTCTCAGGAATGCTGCGGTTTGAACATCAAGAATGGAAAGCCGCCATTGAGGCTTTTAACAAATGCAAGTAAGTCCTCTGGTCCAAAGGCTGTGACCAGTTTTTTGGTTGTTTTTTTTTTAATATCTTTATTGGAGTATAATTGCTTTACAATGGTGTGTTAGTTTCTGCTTTATAACTGTGACCAGTTTTGATGATAGTCACATTCAAGCTGCATGTCAGCTAATGCTTGTTTCTGTGAAAATTACTACAATTTCTTTCTTGTTTTCTTCTCTTTAGAAATGTTGATTCTTCTCTTTCAGCCTCAGAACATGCCAGTTCTGGTAGTTGGTCTGTGTTCCTTGTGAGTTTATTTTCTTAAAGTGAGGGTGCCGTGAACCATGATGTTTTTTTCCTCGCAGGACTATCTATGAGAAGCTGGCCAGCGCTTTCACAGAGGAGCAGGCTGTGCTGTACAACCAGCGTGTGGAGGAGATCTCGCCCAACATCCGCTACTGTGCATATAACATTGGTGAGCGGGCTGCGTGGGGCATCAACAGGTGGCTTGGTGGTGGTTCATCTCAGAAAGCCTAGAGAATTTCTTTAACTTTCTTCCCTTTCCCTTGCTTCCATCTTTGGCCTGGGTTTTGGTTGATGAAAAAAGTAGAATTGTCAGAGTTAGACCTGCTCGAAACCCAGAAGGGAATTCCATTGCTTCAGTTTTGGCCCTGCCATCTTCTGTACTCACCAAGAGCTTTGTGAAAGGACTTGGGAGTCCTTGAAACGTGCTTGTGGGGGAGAAGAGCTTGGAGTTGAATCTAGTGGTTCTTGAGGGAACAGCCAACTTGCTCGAGGATTTTCCACTCAATATCTCTCTTTTTCTCAGGGGACCAGTCAGCTATCAATGAACTCATGCAGATGAGATTGAGGTCAGGGGGCACTGAGGGTCTCCTGGCTGAAAAATTGGAGGTAATCTAGTATGCACATTTTTGTGAAAAGTCTTTGGTTTGAAAAAAGTCCAGTAAAAGAAGTAATCCATAATCCTGTCATCCAAGGATAATTGCTGTCAATATATGCATATTTATATCTATTTTTAACAAAAACTATTTTCACTTAATATTTTAAAGTGTTCAACTTTCTTACTTTGGTACTCATAGAAAAAGTAGGAAATATAAAAGACTGGGAAAGATTGGGGGAAAAAAAAATAGAATCATTTAGGGGCTTCCCTTGTGGCGCATTGGTTGAGAATCCGCCTGCCCTTGCAGGGGACATGGGTTTGAACCCTGGTCTGGGAAGATCCCACATGCTGCGGAGCACCTGGGCCCGTGCGCCACAACTGCTGAGCCTGTGTTCTGGAGCCCGCGTGCCACAGCTGCCGAGGCCCACGTGCCTAGAGCCCGTGCTCCACAACAAGAGAAGCCACTGCAATGAGAGGCCCTCGCACTGCAATGAACAGTAGCCCCCGCTCGCCGCAACTAGAGAAAACCCGCGCACAGCAACAAAGACCCAACACAGCCAAAAATAAAAATAAAATAAATAAATTTTTTAAAAAACAGAATCGTGTGGGTTACCACCCAGAGGTAACCACTGTTAATGATATGATGAATATCTTGCAAACTTTTTTTTTTTTAATTTTTATTTATTTATTTATTTATGGCTGCTTTGGGTCTTCACTAGTGCATGCGGGCTTTCTCTAGTTGCGGCAAGCGGGGGCTACTCTTCATTGTGGTGCACAGGCTTCTCACTGTGGTGGCTTCTCTAGTTGCGGAGCATGGGCTCTAGGCGCGCTGGCTTCAGTAGTTGTGGCTCGTGGGGTCTAGAGCGCCGGCTCGGTAGTTGTGGGGCACGGGCTTAGTTGCTCTGCAGCATGTGGGATCTTCCCGGACTAGGGCTCGAACCCATGTCCCCTGTATTGACAGGCAGATTCTTAACCACTGCACCACCAGGGAAGTCCCGCAAACTTGTATATGTAGAGAAAAAGGCATATGTTTTAAAAATAGAATCTCAGTATACACTGTTTAGTAACGTGCTTCTTAAATTTAATGTCACGTGCATTTTCTCCACTTCAGTAAATACATTTCCACACATCTTTTGGTGACCACATGGTATTCCATTGTGGTACATGTTTTATTTGACCACTTATTGTTAATTGTTTAAAGTGGTAACTGGTATTAACATGAATATCTGTGTCCCCAGTTTTTGTATACAGTCTTAGTTATTTCCTTAGGATAAATTTGTAAAAGTGGAATTGAATGTTTTGGAAGCTTTTGATACATATTGACAAATATTTTTAGTAAGTTTCTACTAATTTACATTTCTGCTTGCAATGCTTTTCTCCTTACACCCTTGCCAAAACTTAGTGTTGCTCTTGTTAGCCTTCTGTTGTGTCCTTTTAATATTGGAGTTTCTATAAGCTAAGAAATACGCCAGGGAGGAATTTAAATACAAATTTGTATATACTCTATAAGCTGTAATATGTTTTAGAAAGAGACAAATGATGGTTTCCACTGATTTCCACCTTGATCACTCATATCCACAGTTAAAGCTTTAACTTTTTAAAACTGCCTTCCAGGCGTTGATCACGCAGACTCGAGCCAAGCAGGCAGCCACCATGAGTGAAGTGGAATGGAGAGGCAGAGCGGTCCCGGTGAGGATCGACAAAGTGAGGATCTTTTTACTGGGATTGGCCGACAATGAGGCAGCCATCGCCCAGGTAAGGAGCAAGGACCTATTCTGTTCTCTTCTGTGTGTGTCTGGAGGTTGTCCCTGAGTGTTTAACATGTAGTGTTTTGTTGCTGCTTGGGATTTGGTAACAGTCTCAAGATGTACCCTCTTGAATAAAATTATTTTGAAAGCTGAGTTTATCAAGGAGTTCTTATGTTTGGACGGCAAAGAAATTGACAGTGACAGCCTTCAGTAAAAATGGGAGCAACAAGGGTCTGCTTAAAGTCAGGGTTTACATTCGGCCCAGCAGGTGGTGCAGCAGCATGACTGTTATGTCCCTTGTGTCCGTCTGACCTCTTGTCCTAACCTTCTAGCCCTAAAGGGCCACCTCTTGTTCCTGGGCCCTTTAAAGACAGCTAAACCAGAACATCTTGTTTTATGTGAGGTGTATATGCAGTATTCATGCAAAGCCATACTACCTGATGCTCCTGCTGAGATAATTCTTACCTGTTTGCGGGTGTGAACAACCAAATGAGTTCCAAAAGATGAGAGATCCTGGTCATCTTGGTTTGTATGAAGTAGGCAGTGATTGAGGCGTTTTTTTAGAGCTCCTTCTCCATATTAGGTGAAGAACGTCTGAGAAAAAACTAGGCTGCTCCCTGTGTCTCCAGCCTCAGCAGGGACCCGTGGCATTTCATGAGACTTCACAGCAAGCTACTGCACCCGGGGTGATGTTTGTATGAGGTGCTTTCTTAGTTGTGCTGATGAGTTGTCTTAAGCATCCAAACCTTTCAGTGACTTGTTCCAGAATGGCTCCTTTGGGTTGGGGACAGCTTTCAACAATTGAAGGATTTCTTTGTGCCTTTTGTTTGTATTACATATTACCCCTTATTTACCCTTTATCTCCTTGAAAGACAGAAGACTAGAACAATACCAGAAAGTTGAGTTTTCGTTAATCTAAAAGACTAAACTGCTGAGAACATTTCATTGGCATTTAGGGTATAGAGGTCTCTCTTCTGCACTAGGGCTGATAGCAACCATTTAGATTATGCAACTGGGTTAACTCTTTTGTTTTAAAGCGATGCATACTGGAAGAAAAGAACTGCTACAGTTCTGTGCCAGGCATCAGGCGGTGACAATGGGGCAGAAATTCTGGATAGAATAGGGGGCAAGGGAGGTCAGTAGGGGCAAATAAAATAGGGACTCCTTAGGAATGGGGCCACAGACATACATCAGACAAAGGACAAGAAAAGATAACATTTATTAAGTAACTTTAAAAAGCTGTTCATGCTTAACATTTATAAAATATAAATTTTTTAAAAATTCTATTTATTTATTTATTTATTTATTTTGGCTGTGGCGTGTCTTAGTTGTGGTATGCAGAATCTTTAGTTGCATCATGTGGACTTCTTAGCTGCGGCATGTGGGATCTAGTTCCCCAACCAGGGATCGAACCCGGGCCCCCTGCATTGGGAGCACGGAGTCTTACCCACTGGACCACCAGGGGAGTCCCAAAATATAAATGTTTTTAAGAAATCAACCTGACTTAAGAAAACAACCTGTGATCAGGTGACTGACCATGACTTTCTCTAGCTGCAGCGAGCAGGGGCTACTCTTTGTTGCAGTGCGCCGGCTTCTCATTGCGATGGCTTCCCTTGTTGCGGAGCATGGGCCCTAGATTGCACGGGCTTCAGTAGTTGTGTCATGCAGGCTCTAGAGTGCAGGCTCAGTAGTTGTGGTACACGGGCTTAGCTGCTCCGTGGCATGTGGGATCTTCCTGGACCAGGGATCGAACCCGTGTCCCCTGAATTAGCAGGCAGATTCTTGACCACTGTGCCACCAGGGAAGTCCTGTATGAGTTTTTTTTTTTTTTTTTTTTTTATTTATTTGTTTGTTTGTTTTTTGGCTGTATTGGGTCTTTGTTTCTGTGCAAGGGCTTTCTCTAGTTGCGGCGAGCGGGGGCCACTCTTCATCGCAGTGCACGGGCCTCTCACTGTTGTGGCCTCTCTTGTTGTGGAGCACAGGCTCCAGATGCGCAGGCTCAGTAGTTGTGACTCACGGGCCTAGTTGCTCCACGGCATGTGGGATCTTCCCAGACCAGGGCTCGAACCCGTGTCCCCTGCATTGGCAGGCAGATTCTCAACCACTGCGCCACCAGGGAAGCCCCTGTATGAGTTTTTAATTGTTATCCTGTAAGATACAGTGGTGTGTTTGAAGAGTGTATGAAATCAAAGGGTTGGAAAGAACCATATAGGGATAGTTTCAAATCTTTAAAGGCTGAAGCAGGAAGAATATTTGAAGCCTGTTAACGTAGTGAATTACATTGATTAATTTTCAGTGTTTAAACCAACCTTGAATATCTGGTTTAACCCACTTGGTTATAATATATTGTACTTTTTATTTATACATTGCTGGATTTGGTTTGTTAATACTTTAAGAATTTTGCATCTGTTTTCATGAGAAATAGTGGCCTATGATTTTCTTGTCTTGTATGTAATGTCTTTTTTAGGGTTGGTGTCAGGGTTATACATACCTAATAAAACAAATTTGGAGATGTTCCCTTCTTCTCTTTTTCTGAAAGAGTATGTAACACTGGTATTTTTTTTTCCTTAAATGTTTGTTATAATTCACCAGTGATACCATTGGTCCTGGAGTTTTCTTTGTGAGAAGGTTTTTAAAATTTGTTTTTGCTTGTTTTAAACAAATATTATTCCTTTACAAGTTGTAGGGCTATTCGGATTTCCTGTTTTATGTTGTGTCAGTTTGGATTTTATTTTTTTAAAGGAAATTATTACTTTCATGTAAATTGTTGATTTTACTGACAGAGTTTACAGTATTCCCTTATCATTTTAATGTTTGTAGAATCTTTTAAGTGCCTGGTTAATGTGCTCGTTGTGGTGAATACAGTTATCTGCGGTTTTCAAGCATCTTACAGTACATTAGGATCACTTGAGTATCAGAGACCTTTAAATAATTTGGTAGATCAAACAAAATGTGTATTAATCCCAGGAATACCATTAAGGTTTTAACATTAAAAGCGGGGTGTGGGGGGATGGATTGGGAGATTGGGATTGACATATATACACTATTGATACTATGTATAAAATAGATAACTAGTGAGAACCTACTGTATAGCACAGGGAACTCTACTCAGTGCTCTGTGGTGACCTAAATGGGAAGGAAATCCAAAAAAGAGGGGATATATGTATATGTATAGCTGTTTCACTTTGCTGTACAGTAGAAACTAACACAACATTGTAAAGCAACTATACTCCAATAAAAATTAAAAAAAAAAAAACAACATTAAAAACAGTTACGTGCCTAATGTGCTATATCACACATATACCACCAGGTCAAGCCAGTAAATAAAGTAATTTAAGTGCAGTGTCAAAGTTTAGTTAAATCCTGAGATGTCAGGTCTAGCACTGTGGCTGATTAAATGTGTATTGAACTGAATGAACCGTGGGTTATAAAATGTGGGAAATGCCCTTTGGCCGTTTGAGGCTAATCTCCAGAAGAACTTCTTGCTCCTTGGTGCCACTGTCAGATGATTTGCCTGTTCTCCTTATTGTATCGAGTTCTCTGCCCTGGAAACCAAGCACTCTGCCTGAGAGAGACAGGGCTTTTCATTACAGTGTTTCCTAACCTGGTTGATGTTGGTGTTTGCCACCCTCTGGGAACTGGAATGCAGGAATTTGGTAGCCCCAGCTTCTTGCTTGCTTGTAGAGGTTTTTAATGACATTTAAACACTAAAACTGCAGTTTACTGAAAAGCATGGAAGGAAGAAATAATTCAGGGAGATAATATTAAACTGCAAAGACTGGAGCTGAGGCTTAATCAGCTGCCAGAATCCAGCTGCAAAATCCTTCCTTTCTTTAGCCAAGCTTTATGTTCTCATGTCTTTAATATTGTCTTACTTTATGATTTATTTCTGTTTTGCTTTGTTAGTCCTTGGTCCTACCTGAATTGTCACTGGTGGTGATTTGAGGGTGTAAGGCAGCTCTTGGGTGGGGTGGGGGGTGGGCAGCTTTAAAGTCTCTGCAGGTTTCATGATTCTTATCCTCAGGTTATGGCTAATGTTTTAATGTTTGACTGGAAGGGAGATCATTTCCCCTTTTCTCTAAAAAAAAAAAAAATTTTTAAGTGAGGTTTGTATCCTCTTTTACTCAAGTCCCATGTGTTTTTCACTAGACCTCACTGGGCCGAGCCAGGCTTGGTTTCCATCCCCTTGGTTCTCCTGCGAGTGTGGTGGAGAATGTGGTCAGACTCGCCTTGTTGTCTCTCAGTCACACCACCACCTTCCAGCAATTTTTGTAGACAAGCGAAAACCATCTGGGAGCTCTGTTTTAAAGAGCTGGGGGTCTCTACCTCAGGACACAAGCAGCTGGTTTTAGTCAGCGCTGAGATGTGGTTTGAGGCTGTGGAAAAGCACATCTGAGAGTGTTTGAAGTTTTATAAAAATTGATCTCGAGTTTGTTTATTAGGACTGAGTAACACATTACTTCTGGGCTTCAGGTTTCTCTCTGTCATAGGCACACCTGGGAAAGGTCCAGGCAGACCACAAGTTCTTATGCAGGGAGTTTGCGCCTGTGTTTAGGAGCATGTTCTTGTTGGTTCAGTGGCCGACTTGAGACATATGCATGTGGATTCTGAGGGACCCTCCCTCTGCATACGTATAGAGAGGTGTTTCTTGTTCCACTGCCCCTTCAGGATTATCTTAGCCTCCAAGATAGGTTTATAGAATAAGCGGGTAAGTAGCAAAATATGTTTCAGGCTTCCTGTTTGGAGACATTTTGTCCAGCCCAGGAGAATCGTGAGAAGTTCTGCTCCAGAGAGTAGTGGTCTCCACGTCACTGTGCAGTGCAGCTGCTGTTAGGAAAACACAATTGACTGAAGTCCTCCCCTTCAGATAGGCTTTTTCCTTCATTGCAGTTTAAGACTTTTGTAAGATTCCCAATGGAACTTAGAATTTTCTGGAAGCAGAGGGAAAATTTGCTTATGTTCAGTACCTTGATACAGAGGTTTCCTTATTCAAAGGGAACGAAGGTAATACATGGCATTAAAGAGGTTTAGCATTTTAGACATCATTTTAATTTTTTAATTTGAGCCATTCCCTCCCTGTAGGAAAGGAGACAGATCCTGTGTAGCTGGTAAAACCAAATTTACTCTTTTCTTACTTATACACCCGTTGCCCCGACTGCTGAACCCCACCCATCTTAAAAGGGTGTCGGTGGCCTGTTTGCCGGATTGCATGGCATCAAACTGATGCTGGAGTTTATCCTGCCTGCTCACGAGATGGCTCTGGTATGTGTGTGGTTAGTGCCAGGTCTGTTCGCGTATCTTATTCTGCGGCTGCTCCGTTCCACAGGATCTGTACTTTGAAAAATTTGGCCAGTTTGATTAAATGATTATAAAGAGTCTTGCTAACTTGAGATGCTTAATTAACAGTGTTTCGTGTGAGTGTGTTTCTCCAGAGCTGGGCTCTGGATTCTTACTGTCCAGTGCAGTAGCCACTTGAACACATACAGCTATTTACATTAATTAAAATTTCAGATTGCTCAGTAGCCACATGTAGCTAATGACGACTACAATGGACAGTGCAGATACATCATTATCACAGAAAGTTCTAGGGGACAGCACTGCTCTAGGCTTCAGCGAGCTAATGGTGGCTGTGTTTGGCTTTATAAGTTTATAGAGTAGCTGTGCCCCTGATTTGTTCCTAAGTTACTGAAAAACAGGGAAGTCAAGTAACTTATAAATAGAAAAGTATGTTCGATTTATATTGGGTAATTTACAAGGAAGTTTTTTTCCACACTGGAAACTAGGAAAAACATAGGCGTTCTTAAGAGAAGAAAAGGTTTTTCTTTAAGCCCCTCCCAACCATCTCTTAAAGGAGTGGGTGGTACCGGCTTTTCTTTGGGGCTTTCTTGGAGGTCAGTTGAGTGTCAAGAGATCAGATTGGATGTTAGTTTCTGTGGAAAGTCAAACATAATCATGGGAATGTTGATGTTCTAATGTCAGAGTGGGTCTGCAAGTAACACAAGTTCATCTCCTTTTTGCTTTTTGTTCATTCCCACCTGCTCAGTCAGATTCTTTAGAATGATTATGTGGCTTGGCAGGTATTCAGTTAATGAATCACTTTTTTGCCTTATCCCAGCCGGCTGGCAGAGGGTTGACGCCCTATGCTTTGTCAACCTCATCTGCCCTAAAAATGTTCTCAGCGTAGCCATATGGAATATCTGAGGGCAGAATTTCTGTAGTGAGGAGAACCTCATATGGCATTTAGGAGAAATATATTTTTGATTGGGTATTGATTAGTAATGTTACTCACCTGCTTGGACTTAAAAGAAATCCAGTATGTGTAAGTCCGTTGGGTTACATTTGTAAGGAAAAGAAACTTCTGCTGTGCTGAGCCTCAATGTGAGGTAGCAGTGCCCCAAATCTAGTCCATAAGGCCTGTCTAGGGAAGCCAGGTGCAGGTCGGGAGCAGAGGTAGAAGAGTTGGAGGAGAATAGTAGAAAGTTCTATGATAGAGGAAACATTAAAGCATCTGTTGCCTGACAGTTTAGATCAGTTATACAGATACTTTTTCAGTATGTTCACTTTATATTTATATATATATATTTCTCATTTCCATACAAATAAAGACTAAAACCATAAGAAAAATCGTATATGATAGAGAATATTTAACAATTGAAATGATCTCCGATTCGGGCCATTTTTTTGTTGATGTGTGTATTTGTGTCTAATGGGAGGAATCAAAGCGATGTTATGCCCTCCTCCCATCAGAGTACTATGTCTTACTCAAAAGAAAATCTTTTTACTGCCTTCTGCCTTTGTTTAGGCTGAAAGTGAAGAAACCAAGGAGCGTCTGTTTGAATCCATGCTCAGTGAGTGTCGGGACGCCATCCAGGCCGTTCGGGAAGAGCTCAAGCCAGATCAGGTAGGACTCTCAGCTGAGCCACGGGCTCCTGTTCTGGGCTGAGGTCCTCTTCAGTCTGTGTGTCGCATTCTCAGTGCATTGACTCTTAGCCACCGTTGTATTTAGGTGTGGTGACTGGCTAATGAACAGCAGAAGCCTCTTCTGGGCTCCATCAGGTTGAGAAATTCTTCTCTGTCTACCCTGTTTCTCCTAGTGGTTTCACGTATTACCTGTTAAGCTTTGATCTCAAATTCATATCTCCAGGTGGATTTCTCCAGTGCCCCCTTTCTCTAATAATATCACTGTGATTCATTCAGGCATCTAGGCTGAAAACCTCAGAACAATTTTTGTCTCTTTATTCCCTGTCACCAAAAACCCTGTTTATTCTCCCTTTGTAATTTCTCTCTCCTCTTGTCCATTCCACCCGTTTCTAATAAGCCTTTTATATTATGCCTGGACTACCACAGAAGTCTCCTGATTGCTTATCCTCTCTTGGTTTCAGTTTGGTTTTCCAGACCTTTTTGCCAGAAGAACAGACTGAATCTGTCTCTAGATCCATTTCACTGCCTACTTGTGAAAAGCCCAGTGATTCTCTGAGGTCTAGAGCAGTGGTCGCTAAACTTCTATGATCATGCACCCCATAAGTAAAATTGAGCATTTATCTCTGATACATTTATTTGTAAATTATATACCTTATTATTCAAGTGATTTGTGATATAGAAAATGTATTAAAATAAAGTTTTTAGAATTGAGATAGATATAAATAGAAGTTCTAGTTTTCTTCTTATACCCCTACCCTGAGGGTTGTGTGCACCCTACTTTAGATACCACAGTGTCTAGCAAATACAGTTCAAACTCCTTGAGCTGGCATATGAGCCTCCGCTGGGTGTTTCGAGCCTGTTTCCAGTGTTGTACTTGGTTACTTCCCTGAGTCTTCTGCCTCAGGCTCTTGTGCTCACTGTCTTATTATGCCTGTCCCACTGCAGTGCCTTCCTTACACTGTTGTGCTTTCCCCCCTCCTCACACCTGGCTTCTCCTTCCACTCCCTTTTCACCTCTCCAAACGCTGGCTGTCTTTCAAGGTGTGGCTCATAGCTCACTGTCTCTGAGAAGCCTGCCTACACCATCCTCGCCCACATCTCTCCATTTTCCGAATATCTGATACGTGCAGCTATAATTTTTGTTTGATAGTTAATCAAGCATTGCCTTTTTTTAAAATTTATTTATTTATTTATTTATTTTTGGCTGTGTTGGGTCTTCGTTGCTGCGCGCGGGCATTCTCTAGTTGCGGCGAGTGGGGGCTACTCTTCGTCCTCGTGCGCGGGCTTCTCATCACGGTGGCTTCTCTTGTCGCGGAGCACGGGCTCTAGGCATGTGGGCTTCAGTAGTTGCAGCACACGGGCTCAGAAGTTGTGGCTCGTGGGCTCTAGAGCACGGGCTCAGAAGTTGTGGTGCACGGGCTTAGTTGCTCCACGGCATGTGGGATCTTCCCAGACCAGGACTCAAACCCGTGTCCCTTGCGTTGGCAGGCGGATTCTTAACCACTGCGCCACCAGGGAAGTCCCAGTCAAGCACTGCCTTTTAACATTTTGTGTATTGTTTTATATTTACCTTTTCGTTATATTTTTCTTAAGATTATAAGTATATTAAAAGTAACTATATATTTCTTTAATCATCTGCCGTAGTACCTTCTGTATGAAATATTCAATAAATGTATGTTGGGCTGTAGTCGCGTGTTTCCTCCTCCCGTAAAGCTGCCTTTATGTATTATACTTCCCTTGATTCATTTAGCAGGTACATACAGAGCCCCAGCCTCTGTCATTCACTTTGAATTAACAGCAGCTGAATTCAGCAGACACCTCACAGAATGTAATGAATATGGTGATAGCAAGGTGTTCCTGTTGCTGCTGTAACATTACCACAAACTTAGTGGCTAAAAACAACACAAGTATATTATCTTACAGTCTTGGAGGATGGAAGTCTAAAATGAGTTTGTAGGGCTGCATTCCTTTTGGAAGCTCTAGGAGAGAATCCATTTCCTGTATTCCAGAGAGTGCATTTTCCTGCATTTCTTGCCTGTGGTCCCTTCCTCCATCTTCAAAGCCAGCGGCATAGCATCTTCTCTCCTGTCTGACCGCTGCTTCAGTCCCAGTATCTTCTCTGTATTGTTGACCCTACTGCCTCCCTCTTATAAGGAGCCTATGTTTGTGTTGCCCCCCCCCGGATAATCCAGGCTAATTAAGAGATCCTTAACTTCATCACATCTGTAAGGTCTCTTGCCATGTAAGGTAGCATCTTCACAGGTCCCTGTTAGGATGTGAACATCTTTAGAGGCCATTATTCAGCCAGCCACAAGGCAAGAGCTAACAGCACAAGGCATAGAACTTGGGTCTAAGACACAGGTGTTAAAATGGAACCGAGGACCATGGACTGTCTGCCTTAATGCTTTGGGTCTGAACACTGGACGCAGTGGACAGGAAGCCTTACTGGCCGTTACTCTGAATCCTCTTACTCAAGTCTGGTTTTTAGATGCTGGTGGCAACTGAGTGACCCTGTCATTCTAGAATATACGCAGGAGATCTCTGATATTTGAGGACCCTTAACTTACTAGAGTCTGTGCCTGTATTCCAGGGCACTTTGGGGACCACACCATTAAATGAGGTGGTCAACCTAGAGGGGTGGGATACGTCGGGTGGGAGGGAGGGAGATGCAAGAGGGAGGGGATATGGGGATATATGTGTATGTACAGCTGATTCACTTTGTGATACAGCAGAAACTAACACACCATTGTAAAACAGTTATACTCTAATAAAGATGTTAAGAGAAAAAAAAAATCGAGGTGGTCAGAGCCAAGGATAGGATCGGCCATTTTATCGTTACCTTTTCACCTTCTGCAGAAACAGAGAGATTATACCCTTGAAGGGGAATCGGGGAAGGTGTCTAATCTTCAGTACCTGCACAGGTAAGGGTTGTGATGTTTTTACTTTTTAACACTGTATGATGTATCTTTGGAACAAAAGAGTATATATAAAGTTTATGTACATTATAATTTATTAATACATACTAAAATCTGAATGCATCTATTCATATTTTATCATATGAGTTTTGAATTTGTATATTATTCTAATATACACATAATTTAAAATTTTTATACAGTGTAAGAACTAGAATACAGCCAGTAACTTTGAAGCTCCTTGTGGCCCCACCCTTGTTGATTCCTCCCCCTCTTCTGGAGCTGACCACTGTCCTTCCCGTGCCAAGCTCCTAGAGTGACTGACTCTCCTCTGTGTTCTGAATGTTTTACATTGTCCCTTTTATATTTGAGTTCAATTTCAACTCAAGTTTAATTCCATCTGGAGTTTATTTTTGAGTGAGGTAAGGATCTATTTCACCTTTTTCCATGAGGATAATGGATTATTCCAGTGCATGATTTTTTTTTTTTTTTTTTTAATTTTTTTTTTTTTTTTTTTTTTTTTTAAAGTTTTACTTGATTTTATTTATTTATTTATTTATTTTTGGCTGTGTTGGGTCTTCGGTTCGTGTGAGGGCTTTCTCCAGTTGCGGCAAGCGGGGGCCACTCTTCATCGCGGTGCGGGGACCGCTCTTCATCGCGGTGCGCGGGCCTTTCTCTATCGCGGCCCCTCCCGTCGCGGGGCACAGGCTCCAGACGCGCAGGCTCAGCAATTGTGGCTCACGGGCCCAGCTGCTCCGTGGCATGTGGGATCTTCCCAGACCAGGGCTCGAACCCGTGTCCCCTGCATTAGCAGGCAGATTCTCAACCACTGCGCCACCAGGGAAGCCCCAGTGCATGATTTATTGACTGTTCTGTCCTTTCCCCGCTGATCTGCAGGAATACATTCCATTTTCTCCTTGCGTGCTCTATTTTTCTGGACTCTCTTCTGCTCTGCTGATTTATTTGTCTGTACTAACACCAGCACAGTGATTTACTATAACTTTATCATAAGTCTTGGTATCTGGTCGAGCAAGTTTTCCCCACTAGGTTTCTCCTCAGGCACATCTTGACTGTTTTTCTCCTTTTGCTCTTTCATATGCATTTTTAAATCACCTTGTCAAGTGTAAATTTTTTTAGGAGGTAGATCATTTTGTTTCACAGAAGAAAGGAGGAAGAGTGACATTTTTCGAACTTCCTGGGGAGAAATAAAAATCCACTTCTCCTCAGATTCTCTTTCCATATGACCTTGAAATTTTAATTTCTTAGTCACTGCTTATAACTTTTTAGTGAACCTGGCGGTATTTTTAGTCATTCCCTTGCCCCCCCTCCCTCTTTTATAAAAACAAAACCATAAAAACTCCTCTCCCTGCCTTAATCTCTGTTCTTAGGGGATTTGGTGTTATGTGAATGTCAGATTGACTGCTAGATGACTCGGGTGCACAGAATATCAGCAAGAACGGCCCTTAGCCGTCTTCTGCTTCAACAACCTAAGGAGAAAGAAGAGGCTCCAGGAGGTTAGGGGACATGTTGGTAGTTAACAGCCACAGCAAGGCAGAGGCAGTTGATCAACTTCCTAACCTTGAAAGACCCAGAGAGCTTCAACAGGGCTCAGGAAACTTTCAAATTGTGAAGCCCCTTGCCCTTGGATCCGTTCTCCCACCTCCACATGTGGCTAGTATCAGGATCATAATCAGTTAGGATCGGAAGCCAGCTTTGGGGTAAATTGAAGTCGAGAATCAGGGAGCTCTTGTATTTTAATAAAGATGTATCTAGACTCCTGTATTACTCTGAATAATAGTTACTTTATTTTGAGAGTTTGATTTTTCTGCAGAGCTTTAGAAAAAACCATGTCATGACCTTTCCTCCCATTTCTCAGAAGCATCCACTTTTGGGAATTCCCTGATGGTCCAGTGGTTAAGACTCCGAGCTTCCACTGCAGGGGGCGCAGGTTCGATCCTTGGTCGGGGAACTAAGATCCCACAATCTGTGCAGTGTGGCAAAAAAAAAAAAAAAAAAAAAAAGGCAGCAGCAGCCACTTTTAATTCTTTTTTTTTTTAATATTATTTATTTGGTTGCGCTGGGTTCTAATTTCGGCAGGTGGGCTCCTTAGTTGTGGTATGCGAACTCTTAGTTGCAGCATGCATGTGGGATCTAGTTTCCTGACCAGGGATTGAACCCAGCCCCCCTGCATGAGCGTGGAGTCTTATCCACTGCGCCACTAGGGAAGTCCCTACTTTTAATTCTTTTAACAAATTCTTTGGGTATTTACCTCCATGTCTCTAAATGACATGTGTTATGTTGCTACTTACTGATTTTTGGCTTTCAGCATTTCTTACCACTTTCCCCTACAGCCCTCTCTCACAGATGCTACTCCCGCTCTTCACCCTGACCCCTCTTGACCTCCCATCTGACTCCTGCACAGGCTTCCTCATTTCCAATGCCATTAAAAATTAATTAATTAATTATTTTGCCACGCTGCACAGCATGTGGGATTCTAGTTCCCCGACCAGGGATCAAATCCGTGCCCCCCTGCAGTGGAAGTGCAGAGTCCTAACCACTGGACCATCAGGGAAGTCCCGATTTTAATTTCTAAGAGCTCATTTGTGTTCTTTGAATATTATTTTAAAACAGTGTCTCATTCTAACTTCTCAACCACAAAGTCTTCACTTATCTTTCTGAAATTATTAATAATAGTTGTCTAAAGTTTTCTTCTCCCTACAAAGTTTGGTACTTCCAAGTTGCTTTCTTTCCCCCCTCTCAGTCTTGGCCCCTTCTGTCTTATTACAGGTTTCCCTTAAGTGTCTGGTGATCCTTGTTCATCCACTCCTGTTAAAGACTGTGTCTTGTCTGTTGGGAGCTCTGCACACTTGCGTGGAGCTCCTCAGCTGTGGCTTCACTGTAGGCGCTCTGGCTCTGCCCTTTCACTGAGGACCCTGACTCCAGAATCTTGAAGGGTTTTTTTCCTTGGGCTGGTCAGATTCTCAGAATATATCAGGATCATATATATGTTCTTGTTCTGGAAGCCGAGTAGGAGAAGAATGCTAGGAGGTCAGCCCTCAGAACTTGACAGCCTCTTAACCCCCCTGGTTCATTGTGGAGCCCCTGACCTCAGCTGTGCCTGTGTCCCCTGTCCCCAGGCCTCTTGTGTACCCTCCCCCTCCCAGGGTGCCTCCAGCCTCTGCCACAGTAAGATGGGGATCTAGAGGCCTAAACACTTCTTAAGCAGACTTAAATAGTTACCATGTTTTTACTTGCCAAATATTAAAGGACTTTCCAGATGGTCCAGTTAAAATAAGCAGGCATCACGCATAGTCTCCGGTATATACACACACTTAATATGCATAACCCTCCAAAGAGAGTGTCCGTCGGTATTTTCTGAGAAGAGGAGGTCATCAGCTGAGCAGGAGCAGCTATTGTGCGTGTACGCTGTCCTTACAGTGTGGGCCGGGCAGGTAACTAGTCCTTGTTCCAGGAGCTAGCTTGCCATCCATTAGTCATCTTAAGGACCAGCAGTGTCCTCTGAAATAAGTAGCTCTCTGGCTCTTTAATAAAGATACAGAGGATATAATTCAAGCTAAAATCAGATTTTGTCATAAGGTTTCATACTGGTCCCCTGCAGTTAGCCACTGAACAGCAGCCAGAATTGAAGGCCCTTGGAGCTTGAGGCCCAGGCCTGACAGCCCTGCGATATGACACGCCCTCACCCCCATAATCCCCTAGGGCAGTCCCAGCTTGCGGTCCAGTGCTCTTCCCAGAACATCAGCTTCCCTTATCATAACCTGAGCTGACATGTGGTCCATTCCAGCTACCTGACTTACATCAAGCTGTCAACAGCGATCAAGCGGAACGAGAACATGGCTAAAGGCCTGCAGAAGGCAGTGCTGCAGCAGCCGCCGGAGGACGACAGCAAGCGCTCCCCCCGGCCCCAGGACCTGATCCGGCTCTATGACATCATTCTTCAGGTGACCCTGGAGGGCTGGGAATGCAAGAGCCTGTCCTGTGTTTGTGTTGGACACAAATGACTGAGCTTTGCATAGCGAAAGGGCTGTGACAGCCAGGAGCTGTTAGTGTCTCGATAAAAGACAGAGGTCTTGTTTTCGTGCCAGTTCAGCCATCCGTGCATGAGCCCGATATTCAGACGTGTTGCTGTGTAGACACTGTAAACCACAGGGATTCACTGAGCACTTCCCCTGTGCAGGGTGGTCTCCCGCATGCTGTGGAGCGTCCTGGGACCTGAGGCCACTCTGCCTTGGCCCACTGGGAGCTCACCAGTGAGTAAGCTTGTGAGACCCCTGCACATCTGCACCTACTCGTGTAGATGCCACAGGAGTGGGCTGTCTGAAATGAGAGTTGAGAGCCGGAGAAACCCCCTCTAGCTGAGAGGGTCTGAGAAGTCTCTGCAGGAGGTGGAGTGTGACTGAGAGAGAAAGGACGCATGGGCTCTCCGTGTCGGAGAGGAGGGCGGAGGTGACACCGGTGGTGGCTGCTGCCGAGTCACGCGTCACAGGCTTCTTCCCGTCATTTGAAGCCTAGACTCTCTCGTTTTGCCCATGTCGGTTCTCACAAGTCTTCTGTCAGGCTGTCAGTGCGAGGCCTCCTCTTCATGAGTTTTCTTGTTGCATCTGTTGTGCAGAATCTGGTGGAATTGCTCCAGCTTCCTGGCTTAGAGGAGGACAGAGCCTTCCAGAAAGAGATAGGCCTTAAAACTCTGGTCTACAAGGCTTACAGGTAAGTTCCTGTGGGACAGACAGGGCTCTCCTCTACCATCCAATGGTTCTAGAAGCCTTGGGAGCATGTCCCTGGAAGGTTGGGTATGTGATCAGAGAGCAGTTAGCCCAGCGTGTTTAAGGGAAGTTTCAGGTTGTGGCTGGGAGTTTCCAGTGCAGTTTTGCTCTTTGGAAAGGTTGGGGGAGCTGGAAAGCACATACATTACCTGTCTTCTCCCTTCCCTTTCCTCCCTCCTCCCAGTGGAAAAGGGATAAGTGTTGGAAAAAGCGTTAATTAGCAGAACCAGAGCGGCTGATTCAGGGAAACTGAACTGAATTGGGGGAAAGCTCAGTGTCTCAGTTTCTTCCATGCACCGTGCTATTTGTAACTTGGGAGTGGACTGTGTAGCGACATGGGGTCTAGACAGAATGGCTCAGTAGAGCCCTGAGTGCTTTTGCCCTTCCTTTTCTGGCCCGCACGCCCCTGCGCTCTCTGGCTCCTGTCAAAGGCCAGCAGCGTTCAGGCTCTGTTAATCCCAGCAGAGTAATTTCTGTTAAGAAGAGGTTTGTTTCATTGGATTTGGTTTTTGAAAGACATGAGCAGAGGTGAACGGTTGCGACCTAGATGTGTGGGCAGTTGTGGGTGGGATTTATATCCGGGCAGCATCCCTCCTTCCTGCCTGTCTCCAGCTTCCTCCCTGTGCCTTTTGGGAATTACCTCTTTTTTGCAGAGTAAGCAGTAAGTAAAAGACAGTGGGTCAGCTTTGGACCTACACTTGTCGGCTCCGATTTCGGGGACAAGTCCGCAGGTTAGGCTGGCAAACTGGAACAGTGAGAACGGTGGGATCTCCCATCCCAGGCAGTGAGCCTGAGGTTCGAAAACTTTACAATTTATTTAGCCTAAACAGCAAGGAAAGCCTTGATCTTGGGTGATTTTTGCTTAAGAACACTGTGGCTCTTTCCTTCCCCATCAGGTGTTTCTTCATCGCTCAGTCCTATGTGCTGGTGAAGAAGTGGAGCGAAGCCCTTGTCCTGTACGACAGGGTCCTGAAATATGCAGATGAGGTGAATTCTGATGCCGGAGCCTTCAAGAACAGCCTAAAGGTGAGCTGTTGGTCTCTCCTGTTTTCCAAGCCCTGAGCACTTTTGCTGTGAGGCTGCGACGCCTTCCCAGACTGGTCCTGCCTGGTCAGCCATGGCATGTGGTACATCCCTGAGTGCCTAGGAGCTGCGGAGTGCAACTCATGGCAGCATTCCAGGCCCGAAGAGGACTCGGGTACTAAGAGAGACAGCCTTCCTCTGGTTAAAACAACCCTGAAGTACTATTCTCAGACTCGGCTACATGTTGGAATTGCCTGGGAAGATTTTTAAAAGGTGGATGTCCGGGTTCCACCCTCAGAGATATTGGTTCTGATTGGTGTGGGATCTGGTATGAGCATTGGGGTCTTTTAAGCCCCTCAGTTATTCTCATGTGTAGCCAAGTTGAAAACCACTGGTGAAGCCTTTCCACACAGTGTGCGCCTGGACCAGCAGCAGCATTCGGGAGTTTGCTAGAAATGCAGGTTCTCAGGCCCCGCCCCAGGCCTGCTGAGTCAGAAGTGCATTTTGGCAAGACCCCCAGGTGACTTGGGTATACATCAGAGCTTACATGCTGATCTGGTTTGATTTAGTGATTGTTGAATGGCAGCTAGCTTTTTAAGCTTGTGGACTGCTGTGAGGTTATAGATTCTTAAAGCACTGGTCCAAGGAATCCATGTATATTTTATTAAGTAGAGACTGTTTAGAAAAGCGGGCTAGGGTTACCGTTCCTAACGTTGTCACAGCCAGTGTGAGAGGGGCTGCTGTTGGGGCACTCGTGTCTGCTTGGAACAGCCCTGGGCTCGGGGGTGGGGGAGAACTCTGGTTTCTGCCTTCGGAGAGCTTGTGGTTTTGCTGCAGCCACGGGACTTGCATAGGACCCACCTGTGAATACAGAAGAAGATAGAGGGCGAGGGCAGAGAAATAGGAAGGAGTACGTGGGAGGCGGCTGTGGGCAGAGGGTGGGCTGGCGAGTATGGCAGTGTCATCTGGTAGGGTGTCGTTGGAATGTGGAGACAAACCGGTGTGGATGGCTTATCTCCGGGAGAAGTGAGAGGCGTTTAACAAAAGCCCATCTGACCTAATGTGATGGCTGGTCTCAGGGGAAAGCGTTAGGGAACAGAGGCATAGGGGATTCAGCAGTATCCAGACCTAGTCAGTCAGGTCTTTCCCAATTTGCCGAGTAAGATGCTGAGGCAAGAGAATGGCATTGCCCTTGTAGAAGGGGTCAGTGGGTAGGGGCTTAGGCCCTGGAGCCAGCCGTCCTAGGTCTGAAGCCCTGCCCTACTGCCACTGGGAATGTTCTTTGGCCCCTCTGTGCTTTAGTCTTCTCATCTGTAAAACGCAAGTACAAACTATCTCAGGATTATCGCGAAGATGAAATGAACAATTATGTGAACTACTTAGAGCAATGCCTGGCACGTAATGCATTTAGTATATGATGAATTTATTAATATTACCATTGTTGTCATTATTATTTCCAGGCAGTATTACTTAAGCCATGGCATAGATTTCCCCCTTTGAAACAGGTTAGTTTTTGTGTGTTGTTTCTTTTAATAGGGAGACCATTTAAAAAAGTCTAAAATCCATGAAAATACCAGTGGGGTCACTTAGCTCAGGTTAGTGTGGTGCGCTTCTCTGGCCTGACCCCAGCTCACGAGTCCCCGTTTTCCACATTGTTACAGGACCTGCCTGACGTGCAAGAGCTCATCACGCAAGTGAGGTCGGAAAAGTGCTCTCTGCAGGCGGCCGCAATCCTGGGTGAGCCGCCTGCCTGTTCTCTGCGGCCTGTCTTCTCAGACTCCCCTTCACTGCTGCTCCTCTTCTCTCCCACCCCCTATGCCACTGTTTTAAGATTGAAAGGGGCTGTTTTGGTTAATCTGTAAGTAGTTTTTTCCTGCCATTCCTTCTGCCGCATTGAGGCATCAGGTTATGTGGAAGAATTTAGAGGCATCAGGTTATGTGGAAGAATTTAGAGAAACGCTGTTGTGCTGTCCGTTCTGCCTATCAGTGTCTTGCATTCAACGGTGCTTGCTTCGCTGGGCCGACCACATTGGTTCTGGGGTTAGTTGTCTGTTATCTGCACTACTTCTCTCTGAGTTTGGACTCAGGAGGGACAGGGCTAACTCCCCACAGATTGGCTACTTTTGCTCTTAGGATTTAGAACCCAGACGTGTGATAGGTGTCATTCGTGACTGTAGTGTGTTATAAGTCCCTGTTCTTACTGAATCCTGTGAAACTTTCAGATACAAATGATTCCCACCAAACAGAGACCTCTTTCCAAGTCAAGGACAATAAGGTGAGTCTGGGCTGTGGCTTTTGAGGAATAAAAAGGATTCATAACTTACTAGGAATGTGTACTCATTTGTAGAACAGAGGACCCTAAATTTCTAAGTGAACACCCTACTTCCCTCCCTTCTTTTACTCAGGACCTGAAAGCTGCCTATGTAAGATTTGTTAGGTGTCATCTAGATGGTCCCAAATAGAGTTAAGAACCTGCTGTGTGCCCTGGCTAGGAGCTCTGACTTGGACATCGGACAGGCTTATACCTCAGTCCCAGCCCACCTCTCTCAACCTCTCTAGATTTCATTGACTCTCGATTATAAAATGAGGACATGAAAGCCCCTCATAGGGGTTTGTGGGGATCGAGTGAGATAGCACATATGAGCTCTGAACTGGGTGCTCGGCCCGTAGTGAATGTTCCACCAGTGGGCTGTGATTAACATCTGGGTTCCTGCTTTTGGTTTGACTTCCAGCCCCTGGTCGAACGGTTTGAGACATTCTGCCTGGACCCTTCCCTCGTCACCAAGCAAGCCAACCTCGTGCACTTCCCGCCGGGATTCCAGCCCATCCCATGCAAGCCTTTGTTCTTTGACCTGGCCCTCAACCATGTGGCTTTCCCCCCCCTTGAGGACAAGTTGGAGCAGAAGACCAAGAGTGGCCTCACTGGATATATCAAGGGCATCTTTGGATTCAGGAGCTAACCAGGCTCCTCCTTGGGGGCAGGGGGAGATTCTGACTCTTAATCTGTATTGTGAGAAAACCCCAGCAGCTTCCATGATATTAAATCCAGGTCTGCATTGGCCCAGGGCAGAAGTATAACATCCTCAACCCTGCATTCCTATGTCTTGTGTGTTTGTACACTTCCATTCTTAACCAGGGTGCTAGAAGGGCACCCTGTTGTCTTCTGATAAATATGTGCAGGGTCCTGTGTCCGTCCCTCCTGAAGGAGGGGCCCCTGCCATCTGGTCTTATGTGAGCCTTTGGTCAGTAATGTGCTCGTGGGGGTCCACACCAGCACAGATTGGGGCTGGGAATGTTTTGTCGTGTTTCTTCAGTACCATGGATTTGAAATGAACTCATTCCTGCTGTGAGCATCCGGAATCCCTTGAAGAGTTTGTCCTTGACTAGGAAACATTGGCAGCCTTATTCCCCTTCACCTCCAAGTGAAAGTTAAGAAGTTTCAGAACAAGCAAAGAGCTCTATTTTTAGAAGAAATATGTTACACTCAGAAATGATGAAAACAAATCTTATATTAAAAGGCAAAGATGCTGGATACCGTGCCCATTCTTTGCACATCCTCATTCACGTCTGGTCCCAGCTCTGTCCTCGGGAACCTTGTTGCAAGATCCTGTCGTGTCATGTGGGTCCTGACTTCCTGGCAACGTGGGTATGTCTGATGCCTGATAAGAGTGGTAGAGGCACTGTTTCTGAAGAGTTCCCAACCTGTAATTTTTAGATGCCATTATATTTTCATCACTTCCCTTCCTTACCCTTTATTTTTTCTTCGTCACTCGTTTTTATTTCTATTATAGTATCAATAATAGGAGTCACAAAAGTAATGTCAGAAAGCAAGGAATAAAAGTGACTTAAACATGAGATGCATGAAACCCTCTGTGGGCTCAGAGGTGCCTCTGTTTTCCCAGTGAGCTGCAGAGGGAATCGCCGGAAGTTAGGAGAGGGTGGTGGGAAGACAGATCAGATGTGTCTCTTAGACTTGGGCGTTGGCAGGGGCTTTCGAGATGCTCAGAGATAAGAACTCTTCTCCCCCCAGGATTTGCTTTGGGTCAGAGAGTCTCAGGAAGCTGATCTTTTTTAATTTTAATTGAAAGTTTCATCATTTCATCATCTGTGCCATGCAATTTAGGGGTATCTTTCTTTCCTCTCTCCCTACCTCCTTCTGAAGATACAGCACAGATGATCTTAGGTTGAGGTCCTGAAGGCCCGGTCAGTGTTCCTAATGGGCTGGGGGAGCGCCGGGGGCCTTCGTTCTCTTCCTCACCCTCGTCCCGCTCTCCAGCGCGCTTGGCAGCACCAGGGCTGCAGTCCAAGGTTCTTCATCTCCCTCACCTCGTTCTCACGCCGACCTGGGCTGCCGCCACAGCTGGGGCGTCCTCCAGCGCCAGGACGCCAGCTTGAGGCCCCACTGTGCAGGCGGTCCTCCAGCCTGCTTGTGCCAGTGTCTGCGGCGCGGTAGGGGTGCGGCGGGGCTGGAGAAGCTCCGCCTGTCCTCATCTGGGAAGATGTCCCTTTGTCTTGCTCACAGTAAGTCTTTCCAGCCCTTCCTGCTCTCTTTAGAGTGCTGGCATACGGGGGCGGGGGGAGCCAGAATCCCGAGTCGATCACTTTGACTGAAGATTTTCTAAGCTTTCTCTTTCTCATGAAAAAGAAACACACCAGAAGTTCCCCTCCACCTGGTGGCCCTGCTGGCTGCTCTGAGTAGCAGTGACTGTTGTCAGCCAGTGAGGCCGTGACAAGACGTATTTAGTATCAAAACGCATATTTACCTAAGAAAAAAGACCTGGCAGGGCCGAGGTCTCACTTAGCTCACACATCTCTTCACCTGGAATCCCCAGACGTTAAACAGGCTGTGTTATGGGGGACAGGACGCCAGAAGCAGGACCCCCATCCTGTCCTCAGGCCTGGGAAGCGGCTATCGCAGCTCATGGGAACGGGTTCAGAGTCAGGCCCAGGGAGCAGCGCTCTTCGCTGGACGGGTTTGCAGGATGAAACTGCAGAGGCCGCTCGGTCCTTCCTTCCCAGGGAGCGTAGGGCAGGGAGGTCTGCCGGTGTGAGGAAGGGTTGTGAACAGTCGCTTTGCTTTGGGTGGGTCCTGCTGTTTTGGCTCTCGTCCCTCCCACAGGATGGGCTGTGGCGAGGTCAGCAGTATTTGACCCTGGAAGAGTCTTCTGTCTCCCCAAATCCAGAGAGGAGGAGGGGAAGCTCAGTAGAGTCTACGTTTTTTTAGAACATGCCTGAGGGCTGCTGTGTTAATGGTTTTTATCTTCTTACCTGTTGGGTGGTGATGGTCTTGATCTGCAGAAATGTTACAGTTCAAAGCTCCATGAGGTGAAAGCTCTGCGTACAGACTTAGAGAATGAATGCTGAGCCTTGGATGGGAAAGACATGATTTGGCCAAGTTCGTTATCCTTAACTCTGCTGGTTCTGTCGGAAAAAGCAATGTAAGGCAGTTGGAGCTGGACAGGCTTTCCACTGCTCAGTCTCCTGGTTTTTTCCTTTCCATATGCATTGTTTCGCTGTACTCTTCAGTTTTCCTTTTTGTTTTTTCAGTCTTTATTGAATTTGTTACAATATTGCTTCTGTTTTATGTTTTGATTTTTGGGCCCCGAGGCATGTGGGATCTTAGCTCCTGGACCAGGGATCGAACCCGCACCCCCTGCATTGGAAGGCAAAGTCTTAACCACTGGACCGCCAGGGAAGTCCCCAGTTTTCCATTTGACTAGATGAGAATTCTTGGATTCCGTGTTTGAAATGAAACAGTGCCGGGCTTCGTTCCATCCCTTTCCTCTGTTGGCAACCTGAGCCTTTCACCGTGGCCATGAGGTGACAGCCTGTGGTGGCAGTGCACCCGTCCACCCACAGTGGCCCTGGCCCTTCGCCAGTCTTTCCTCCCGCAGCTGAGGCGATGGCCTCCCCCTCCCCCCAGCCAGGAGAGAACGCGCGGCTCCAGGAACTCCGAGGTGGGGGCTGCTGCGCTCGCTCTGCCTGTTCAGTGTCGTCGCTGTGGCAGTGCTGATTCTTCACACGCTCGGCGTCAGTATACACAAAAGCTAATCGACCGCGGATCTCTAAACATGTTGCCGTCTACAGCTTTGAGAAGCTTGGGACCTTCAGAGGTCTAGGAAAATGTCCAAAGATAGCAAAAATATGTGTTCTAATTTTTTTTGTTTTGGAAGACACTTGCTGCTACAGAGGAGATGGAAACCAGATTTAGCTATAAAGTTTATCGATGTTCCAAAGCAAAGGGATAAATTGGAAACTGCCTGCATCCTGACAACGCCAACTGGAAGAGTCTGGCCTCTGGTTCTGTGAGATGCTGGAGACACTGTGCATAGGCGGGAGGGCACGAATGACCAACACGGCCCCTCGCTGCCCGGGGTCTGCCCTCTGTGTGAGCACCAAGCGTTCGTGAGCCGTATTGTTAGCTGGTACAAGTTAAAATATAACCTCAGCTCATGAATACTGTACTGATGCAACACTTGTGGGAACCTTTTATCCAACCTTTTCGAACTGCTCGAGTTTGGTTTTGTTGCTTTTGTTTTGGGGGCAGGACCCTGGCGGCTCTGTCAGAGTCTGTGTCGCGCCGGGGCCGAGACCTGCAGAGCTCCGAGGCAGGGGGCACTGCTTTCCTCCCTCGGCCGCACCCACTGTGGTGATTTTAATTGTGTTGGAAAGGGGAGCCTTGCCACTCTGTGGTCCCTCTTTTCAGCAGATGGTTTTGTTCACCTCCATTAGCTGCAACTGTGTGTCCTCACGCTCAGTGTGCGGTTGAATGACCCCTTGGAAAAGAACCACGTTCTTTCTGTTAGGCTGAACTTTTCCCAGGGACCTTCTGGCAGGGGGCAGTGCAGTTACAACGGGCAGGTAACTGGTCCCTGAAAGCTGGTGACGTTCGTGAGCTCTCACTCATCTTGGAATGGAAGGAGGGTAGGGGTCACCCCCTGGAAGATGGGGTCATCTGGTTCTCTGCCATGCAGAGGGCTTGCTTAGTACCTAGTAGGCCCTTGACAAATGAATTTCCTTCCCTTCGCTCCCCCATGGATGGAGCTGGCATTAGAACACCGTGCTTCTCCCTCCACTGCTGCCTATAGGCCACCTTCACGCCCGTGCCCTGTCCTGGCCCTGACCTGGGGCCTTGCGGAGGGAGCCCCTGCCTAGCTAGAAATGAGCTCGTAGAACAGTCTCTTGTCCTCCTAGCTGTAGCCGTGCAGCCGGAGCCCAGGGTCCAGGCTGCTGTGCACCAAGCTGGTGGGGCCAGCGCAGCCGAGAGGCGGGAGAGCCTTCCACTTACAGCCAGCCTCCTCCCTGCTCCTGGCAGGCTCCACTGTCTTCTTCCTCTTCCTTCCCCAGAGCCGAGTCCTGCTATGTCTAGGCAACATCATTAGGACAACAGGCTGAGTGTAATGAGCTGCCCTTGTGTGCTTTCCAATTTCCTGGCAACAAAGACTGATTAGGAAGGCCTACCCCTCAGCTTATTCGTTCTTTCATTTTTTTGTTTGTTTTATAAATCTTTCTTCCGCAGACCATTGAACGGGGCTTGGTGCAGCTGAACCCCTGCTGCTTTAGTACAGCCAATATAACTCTCTCCCCAGCTGCTGTGCTGGTCTGTTGACCTTGTGAGGGAGAGGACTCAGCCGCCTCCATTAAACCTGAACTTCTCCACAATAGGGCTGCAGGATCCCAGACCTGGCTATTAAAGGCTAGCCGTTGTCTTCAAGGTGACAGGCCCAGAGCCCTTGGGCAACTTGGGGAGACCTGGAGGCTCCACAGTGCCTGAGTGAGAGTGGGCGGGCTGCACACTTCTGGAATGCAGGCATGGCTTGTGCCAGCAGGCTGCTGCTATGGCCCAGAGGTGTGGGCTGTACCAGCACTGGTCCCCACAGGTGAACTGGGGCCAGCCACTGTCGCCCAAGGGTAGGGAAAGGGAACCACTCCTAGGGAGGGACAGATAGCCAAGACATCCTTGGCCTTGGCCTCCCAGCCAACTCGGGACCTGGGGACTCCTGAGGTCCCCTCTGTGTTCTCTCTCTTGCCACCTAGTGTGGGGAACCCTATTCTCACGACACGGGCAGGACTGGGTGGGTGGTTTGCTTGCGTTGCTTCCTTTAGACTCTCCCTATACAAGGCCCAGAAGGAATAGCTAGCACCATTTTCTGCCCGCTCTGTGCTAGTTGGGCAAGCCACGGTCACCTGCTTCTCTCCAGGCCGACCTTCAGTATTTCTTTTTATCAGGCTTGCTGGGCAGACTTGGCAGCCAAGAGAGCCTCCTCCAAACTGCCCAGTGGATTCCTGGGGCCGCAGCCGCTTCCTCCCCCAGCACCTGTGGACAGAAGGCGGCCCATCCCCTAAGTCCCCACCCCCCCCAAGCCCTTGTCCTCTCTGCCCAGCCGGTGAAGGCACCTTGGCTCCTCAGCCGGCCAAGGAAGTGTAAGGCAAGGGAGGTTACCAGCCAGCTCGGCTCCAAGGGTCTGGTAGCAGAGCTTTTGCACAGACAGAGGGCAGTTTCCTGAGATGGCAAAGCTTGTCCTGATCAGGGAGCATAGGAAGCCTGACAGCTTACAGGTCCCAGGGCAAAGCAGGCAGTTGCCGCCGTCTGCTTCAGCAGGGAGGAGAATGCCCCTCCCTGCAGGACCCCATGAGCTGGAGGAGAGAGTGGGTAACTTAAGCCCTGGCACACTATCCAAGCTGCCACCCTGTTGCCTAGCTGCATGCATGCATGGCAGCCTCAGAGCCGGGAGCTACACTGCTTTCAGCTCCGATCAGCCCTTCTGCTCCGGGCTCGGGCCCCATGAGCTGTGAGTGACCCACATCACGTGCCTGGAAGCGCCAGCCTGGGGCATGTGAATGAGCTGCCACTCAAAGTCACAGCGCTGGAAGGAGGTTGGGGATCCATTGATCTCAAACCTCTCAATCCACAGGGCGGGTAGCAAGTCCAGGCGAGGGGAAAGGCCTCATGGACAGGACAAGAAGCCAGGTCCTGGGACTCCTTTCTGGTTCAAAAGGCAGAGGCCTGGGAAGGCTGAAACGGGTCACCCAGTCTGGCTCCTGGGTCAGAGCTGTCTGATAGAATTACAATGTGAGCCAAAAATGCAAGCCTTATCTGTAATTTTAAATTTTCTAATAGCCACATTAAATAACAATAGCAACACCCGTTCCACCGTGTGAGGAAAGCACGAGAATCCATGACCCTGAAGAGGACCCTCACCCAACCATGCTGGTGCTCAGACCTCAGACTTCCCGCCTTCAGAACTGTAAGCAATAAACTGCTGCTGTTTATAAGCCAAAAAACCGTAAAAAGCAATAGGTGAAATTCGTTTCTTAACATACGTTTCATTTAACACAATACATCCAAAAGATCATTTTGACATGTAGTCAGTATAAAACATTATTGAGGTATTTTACATCCTTCTTTCATGCTAAGTCTTTGAAGTCCGGTGAGAATTTTATACTTAGAGCACATCTCAATTCAAACCGGCCACGTTTCAAGTGCTCAAGAGTGACAGGGGGTTGGGACAGTGCAGGTGGCCACGGAGGCTGGTGATTCCATCCCGGCCTTCTAAATGAACGACTCTTTTTTTTTTTTTCCCCCCAGATATTTAAAACCCTACATCTTTCTTTGTCCCTATCCTTTCTCCTGTGCCGTAGTCCTGGGGGGCCAGGGTTCCTGCTCTCTGAATAGGAGCATCCTGCAATGACGGCCACCTCAGAGACCCGGCTGTTCCTGCCTATGGCACGGCGGCCCTGGCTGGGAGCTGGCGTCCGATTTGATTTGGCACTAGACGGTCAAGCCAGGAATTCAGCCCTTGTTTTTCTTGCAGTGAATCAGTTCGTCTCGGGGGCGGGTGAGGGCCCCCTATGGTGCTCACTTATTTCCAGGGGGGGCTTCTGCAGACAGGAGGCAAAGCTCAAACGTTCCAGATCTCAGTCTCACTGCCTGCCCTCCACCTGGGGGCCACAGCTCAGTGGGGCCTCCCCTGGCTACTCCCATTCCTGGGGCTGGAGTCTGGACATTTTCCCTCCTGGGACCCCCGCCTCCGATGACCACCCCCTCCCAAGAAAGGCCTGGAGTTCTCTGGGAGACAGGACAGTGGACTGAGGGCTGCTGTCTCCTGTCTTGGCTCTCCGGGGATATTGCTATCACTTGCCCAATCTCAAAGATAAGGACATGAGCTGACTTTCGGGTTTGATATGAGAGGCCAGCCGACAGGGCTGGCTGCTGAATCCGGTAGTCATTTCAACAAATGGGCCCCTTTCTGAGAACAGTAAATGGCAGGCATGCAGCTAGTGGTTAGAAGAAAATTGTCAGCCAGGAGTAACAGGGAGAGAGGGACTGGGGCAGAGGGTGAGTGGCCTCTGGGCCAGGCTTCCTTATCTGGCTCCATGTCACTATCACACTCATCTGGGAGAAGAACAGCTGGAAACCACTGCTTCCCTGTTGCTACTTGTTGGGTCAAGGCCTCCTGCTGCCCTCCCCACCGCCACTACCACTGTTAGCCCCTCCCCCTCCAGGATAGATGGTGACTCCTGTGTCCCTTCTCCAGGGCCGAATTCAATGGGTTGTTCATGAGATGCAGCCAAAAGGGACTCGGGCCTTTTCTGCCCCAGGGGGCATGTGGCCAGTCTCAGACCTCTGTCCCGGATCTCCCTAGTGGGCTGGGACCCTTATCTCTTCTCTGGATGTTTTCTGTCCTCAGCTGGGCCTGCCAGGATGTCCCAGTGCTCCAAACCCAGCCTGTCTGCATCCCTCCCCCTGTGTTCCCCCTCAAACCCTCCTTCCACCGAAACTGTAATGGTTCCAGGGAATGACTCTAGATCTATAGAAGGGACTTGAGCTGGGGCAGTGAAATGAGTGCCTGGAAATGGAGGAACCCACACCTTTCTTGAAGATCCTGGGGGCCACCAGAGGAGAAGGCAGCTACCAAGATGACCTCCCTGGCCCTCAGTGTGAGGAAAAGACCAGTAAACTGGCACTGCTGTTAGACACTCCATCTGACTCCAGAAAAGCCACCAGGGGCCACTTCTGGGGAGAGAGGAGAGGCAGGTAGGAAACCCAAGTAACAGTGGGTTCCCAGGAGGCTCTTCCAGACCCTGGGCTCAGCAGCACCCGAAGGCTAGTGCTGGGGGCCCTTGGGGGAGGGGCCCCTCTGGCGCTGTTCTGAAACTTCTGAGGATGCCAGCACTGCGCATCTGACTGCATCTGGCCCCGGAGCCACGGACAGATGGGATAACCAGCCCACCAGGAAAAGCGGGCTGCAGGACTAGGGGGTGGTGCTCCGGGGAGCCGGCTGGGTGGTGTCCACTTTTAAAATGTACCTCGTGCCCGTTGCCGGGGGTGAATGCCCCCTGGCTGCCCCATCATGTCGGTGGAGGACGTGGAACAGAGACCTGGGCACCCGGGTGGTGAGCAGAGGGCCCGGGGCCTCCCACCCACCCGGAGCTGGCAGGGAGCAGCCCCCGGCAGGCTGAGAGCCGTGGGCGGGGGCGTGCCTGACAGCACTGTGTTGGCTGGAGGTGTTTATTAACCTTGAGCCCAAGCTCTAAGGTCGGGCCTCGGTCCCTGAGCCTGTGCGTGCATACACACGCACGCACGTCTGTCAGCCCTGTCCCTCCTGGGCCCGGCTATTTCCACATCTGGGTGTGATCTCTGCCGACTCCCTCTGGCTCTGGGCGTGTGAGTGTGACAAGTCCAAACCTTCTCTGAGAGTTGGGCAGGCTCGGGCGCCCCGCCCTCTGGGCTGTGCCCTTTCCTCCCAAACTGGTTGTGCAGGAGCTGCCGTGAGTGGGGTGTGGGCAAGCGTGGGTGCATGCGCACAGCCCCGGCTGCTCGCCCGCCTCACCTGCAGGGAGGGGCCGCACAAAATCCGCCCGCCCAGTGCCCGGCCTCCTCACCTCGCCAGAGCCCAGCTGAGCAGCCAGCGAGGACTCGCACCTGCTGCCTGCCACCCGCCTGCCATCGCCGGCCAAGCCCAGCCCGAGCCCGCACCTGCCTTCACGACCATGTTCAAGGGGCTGAGCAAAGGCTCCCAGGGGAAGGGGTCCCCCAACAAGCACAGCCGGTGAGCGGGGCCGGGGGAGGGGGCTGGGGCCGGGGTGGCGCGGGACCAGGCCAGAGCCGGGCCGGCCCAGTGCTGGCATTCGGTGTCCTGAGGCCAAGAGCCCGGGGGTGGACTCTCTCTCCCCGGCCCAGGCCGAGCTCCAGCCCTGGCAGGAGACCAGGGATGGCCTGGGGCTCCCCACATTCTCCGGGGGGCCTGAGGGCCACGGGTTCAGGCTGCTCTGCAGACGTGCTGGATGGGGGCCTGAGCAGCTGCCTGCCTCTGCCGGGAGGCTGGGGGACTGTCTCCCTGTCCATAGCTCTGCCCTCAAGGCTCCGCTTGGATTGCGATGACCCTTGGGACCTGGGCACAGCACAGGGTGGGCAGAAGGACTGAGGCTGGAGAAGCCGAGAGGTGGCAGGTGGGGTGCCCGGAGGCAGGGCTGTGCTGCCCCCACGTCCAGGCTGCAGCTTTCCCCACCCGGCTCACGCCTCGGGTCTTGAAAGTTTTATTACAGAGTTGAGATGATTCCTTCACCCTACGGGTGTGTGGAGGGGGCGCTGGAGGGAAGGGGGAGGGGCCCGTGGGCCCAGGACATCCTCAGAGCCTCTCTCAGTTCCCCCAGCTCCCGGCAGGGCCCAGCCCAGCTCTCCAGAGCCACACAGTCTGCAGACTTGGCCGGCCTTCTCCCACTCACTGGCCATCAGTCCCCTCTGCAGGGTGGAGGTGGCGGCTCGCGGGGTCCTGGGTGTGGAGGTGGGAGCGGAGATGAAAGGCCCATCACCCCAGTAGGGCTCAGGGTGACGACTCAGAGGCTGGGCTTCTCGGCAGACGGGAAAGATGGCAGTTAAGACTCACTGGAGTGAGCTGTCCTCCCTGGGGCTCCTGGGCCCTGCCCAGCGTGGAGTGTGCTCCTCCCAGCAGCGCTCCCAGGCTCAGGACCCAGAGCTCCCGTCCCCAGCGAGGCCGCTGGGCTGCTCGGTCCCTAGGGCCCTGTCCTGGCTGCAGCCGCCCCAAGAGGGCTCATCATTCCCCTTATGTGCAATCTGCTTGTTCAACACATATTTATTGAGCACCTACTGTGTGCCAAGACTGGTCTAGGCCCCGGGGATGCCATCGTAAACAGAATCGACAGGTCCCTCCCTGCCTTCGAAGCGCCTACATTCTAGAGGAATAAAAACTAACACTGGGTGCTGACTCTGCACAGGACACTTCAGATGAATCAGTTCTCTTAACACAATAACACGGTGAGGTAGATATTACTAGAGCCTTACTTTACAGGTGAGGAACCTCAGGCACAGAGAGTAAGTAACTTGCCCAAGACCACACAGCTGCAGTGGTGGAGAAGGACAAAAACCAGGCTGGCTGTCAGAGTTCTTTCAGACTGTGTCTGTGTCACCGCCCCTCTGCTTTGTCCCCTGGTTCAAGGCCCAGCTCATGAAGGTTTACCTTCCTCAGGATTGTGACCTCACAGGGTGTGTGCTCCTGAGGCTTAGACCACTCTGCCTTTTATTAGGTCTGCTCGAGCCTCTGGGCTTCAGAGTGAACTCAGTTCCACAGGAGGCGCCCTACAGAGGCTGGGAAAGGACCCTGGCAACCCAGTTCAGGCTCATACTCTGCTCCTGGCTGTGTGGCCTGCGGCAAGTCAGGTCCCAGTTTGGGCTCTGAACCCCTAACTCTGGAAAGGGTTGGGGTGCCCTGGCAATCTCGTGGACTCCCCCTGCCCCGGAGCTGTGTGTCTCCTCTGGAAGCTTGTTAGCCTGGGCACAGGAAGAGCCCAGGGGCAGCGGTGGGGAGACAGGGTTGGCGTGAATGGAAGTTGGGCTGGGGGACACGCTGCTGCTCCCCTGTCCCCAGCCAGCCCAACTGCCCCCCCCCCCCAAGATCCAGCCGTTCCGCCTCAGGTATTAGGGGCTGAGCCAGTGATTCACTCACTCCCCTGCGGGCTGCCTGCCCTCCAGCCAGAAGAAGCGGCAGGGAGCTAGGCGGGGTTGGGGACACACTTCCAGCACAGGGAGGTCGGCTGGCTCCGCGGTGCGGCGTACACCCGGGACCCCCATTTTCTGAGCCCTCCTGTGGAGGCAGTGCTTCCCCGCCCAGAACTGGGTATCTCACAGAGATTCCCACAGAGAGGCCAGAGCTCCCCAGGTCTGGGACTCCTCCCTCCAGGGCAGTGAGCCCGGCTGTAGGGCAGGATGGGGCAGGCGGAGGAAGGGACACCACCTAGGTGGGCAGACCTCTGCCCAAGGGAAACAGAGGGAACTTTTCCAACCACGCTACCCTCTGTCCCCACCACCCATCAGAGATGCCACCAAGGAGCTGGCCCTGCTCATCTCTCGCATACAGGCCAAAGCCGACCAGGTGGAGAGGGACATCCTGGAGACCCAGAAGAAGCTGCAGCAGGTGAGGCCTGGGGGCAGATGACAGGGCATGGGGATGTGGGAGGCCCATTGCCATGCCTGGCGGTCCCTCCTGTGCCCACTTGTCGTGGTGAAGATGGACAGACAGTCCCGTCCTTCCATGGCCACTCTCCAAACACAGTGGGAGAGAGGGCTTATCCCTCCTTTTCTGTTGGGCTCCTAACCTGGGGGGTCAAAGGGGCTTGAGGGGCCCAGGCCTCCCCTGTGTCCTGAGTCCGCCCCGCAGGTGCCCATGCCCTGCCCTCTGCCAGTGTGGGCACAAAGGTTGGCCAGAGTCCCTCAGGGCGGGGCTCAGGCAGCAGCGGTGGGCAGTGAGGATGCCATCTGCTGCCGCAGGACCGGCAGCATAGCGAACAGGGCCAGGCCCTGCAGCACCGGGAGGAGGCGGGCCGTAGCCTGAAGGAGGCCGAGGAGCTGCTGAAGGACCTCTTCCTGGATGTGGACAAGGCCCGGCGGCTCAAGCACCTGCAGGCCGAGGAGATCGAGAAGGAGTGAGTGGGGTGCGGGCGGCAGCAGGGGGCTGGGGCTCAAGGATGGAGGCGCTGGGCGTCCGGGGGGAGCCCCGGGCCCAGCTCCGACCTGCTGGCCACTTCCTTGGCAGCATCAAGCAGCTGCACAAGCGGGTGACCCAGGAGTGTTCCGAGTACCGCGCCCTGTATGAGAGGATGGTGCTGCCGCCTGACGTGGGGCCCAGGGTCGACTGGGCACGGGTGCTGGAGCAGAAGCAGGTCAGGAGCCATCCCCAGAGTCGGAGACCCCTCAGGGAGCTGGAAGTCACACCCAGCAGCAATCAGAGGGCAACCCAGAGCTGCGTTTCGTCAGGGGCTGATGCGTGCTTGGACCTGGGGGCAACTGGCCATCTGGGAAGCGAGTGGGCAGAGGCGACGGTGCAGTCAGGGAAGGCTTCCTGCAGGTGGGAGGGCTCGGTTGGGTTGGGGTGAAGTGGTGAGGAGAGGACGTTCCAGAGAAAAGGAAGAGGCCTGGAGGAAGCCTGGGGTGTGATGGGAAGTGGGGTTTTCTGGGCAGGTAGGCAGAACCAGGTCACGGGCACCCTGAGCATCACGTGAGGAATTGTGCTTTGATGTCACGACAGAAGGGGTGCCCTGATAACAATGAGGGGACGGGGGGGCCGTGGACAGGGCAGGGTGTGCAAGGCTCCTGGAGCCAGGCTGGACGTGTCCCGGCAGGAGGCAGGGCAGAGCGTGGAGACTTTTCAGAGGCTGAGCCCTGAGTCCTGGGGACCAGTGAGGTTCAGGGTCCTCAGTCATGTGATGCTGAGGCCTCGGCCGGGGCCACTGGAGAATAGCACGTTCCCCGGGGTGAGCCGCAGCCCTTCACCCAGGCGCCCACCCGTCCACCCTCTGCCCCAGTGACCAGCTCCGCCTCTGCCAATGGGGATGCCAGGGGCCAGGGGGAGGGGAGGTGCAGGAGGGCTCCCACCCCAGGCCCTGCAGCAGAGCTGAGCGGCCAGCCCTTCTGCAGAAGCAGGTCTGTGAGGGCCAGTACGGGCCGGGCATGGCGGAGCTGGAGCAGCAGGTCGCCGAGCACAACATCCTGAAGAAGGAGATCGAGGCCTATGGGCAGCAGCTGCGGAGCCTCATAGGGCCGGTGGGTGAGCTGTCGGACACACATCCCTGCTTGGCCCCGGCCCCAGACCCAGTTCCCTTTCTCCCATCAGATCCTGAGTGAGGCCTGGCTGGCCCTCTAGGGCTAGGGATGGAGGAGGGGGGCACGGGAGGCCTAGGACGTGGGGACATTCTCCCCTGCACCCCATCTCTCACTGCGCTCGTGTTCTCTGTCCCTTGGTCGAGGCAGGACGCGGCCACCATCCAGAGCCAATACCAGGATCTCCTGGTGAGCAGGGGGAAGGGACAGGCTGGCGGGCTGGGCGGGCTGGGAGTGGGGCACAGCGTGATGGTGCCTCTTGCTACCCCTTCTCTCTCCCTGCCTCTCGCCCGAGCACAGAAGGCAGCCTCGTGGCGAGGGCAGAGCCTAGGCAGCCTGTACACGCACCTGCAGGGCTGCACGCGCCAGCTGAGCGCCCTGGCCCAACAGCAGCAGCGCATCCTGCAGCAGGACTGGAGCGACCTCATGGCAGACCCCGTGGGCGTGCGGAGGGAGTACGAGGTCAGTGCGGGCAAGTGGGGGCGAGGTGGGGGAACAAGGACGTCCTCGTCCTCACCGCCCGCTCCCCGCCTCTCTCCCAGCACTTCAGGCAGCACGAGCTGCTGAGCCAGGAGCAGTGCGTGAACCAGCTGGAGTATGAGGGGGAGCACATGGTGGAGCTCGGGCACCCGGCCGTGGGGCCCATCCGGGTGCGAAGGCCCACACACTCCCTGCTGCCTCGGGGACCCTAACTCCCTCACTCGGGAAGCTTCCCAGGGAGGCTGGGAAGACGGAGAGGGAGACACCACTCGGGTCGGGGACGGTGGGCAGGCCCAGCAGAGTGGGTGGGCGGGTGGATGGACCAGGTCGGGGCATGGTCCGAGGACTCCGTGCTGCTGCCCCCAGGCCCACCAGGAGGCCCTGAAGTTGGAGTGGCAGAACTTCCTGAACCTGTGCATCTGCCAGGAGAGCCAGCTGCAGCACGTGGAGGATTACAGCCGGGTGAGCCTGCGGGCAGGGCCGGGCAGGGGCACGGGGGTGTGTCTGGAGGCCGCCGCAGGACACGCCCGCATCTCGGGGGTCAAGGCACCGAATAAAAAAGACAGAGCTGTGTTGTTGTGACTAGTTCCCGGGGGGAAAATAATGTCACACATACATCCTCAACAGGGTGATATCACTCCTGGGGGATGAAAGTTGGTTCTCATGGGCGGAAAAAAAAAAATCTTATTCTTTTTATGCATAAATCACAGATATACATACGTAAAGGATATACAACATATCTATAATACTAAAATTTCATGGCGACAATGGGGAAAGTAACGAAAAAAATGTCTAAAAAACTCCTTAGAAGGGACAATAATGAAACAAGGGTTGACAAACATTGATGTAATAGACTTACAGATAGAAAAAGAAAAAAAAGAAAAAAATTAAAAATAAAAAAATGTATATATACAACAGGGACTTCTTTTTTAATAATTTCCAACTAAAATGGTTTATATACTTTGAGAAAGACAAAAGTCAAGGATTTTTTCCTTCCCTTTTCTTTTTTTTAAAAGGCATTTTCCTATATATCCACAATACCATTCTCACACCCACTGATGAGAATTCCGTAATATCATCCAACTGTAGGATGTTTCTTTAAAGCACACTCCCGGCTTCTACTCTGAGGCACCCTGGGCACCCGGGGTCCCAGCCAGGACTCCAGGTGCTAGAGTGAGGCAGGAGGGGCACTGCCCTTCATCTGTGCAGGAAGGACGAAAATCAAAGTGTTTTACAACACTAAAAGAAATTAAGTTCAGTGACCTCAAAATGCCTGATTTGCAGAGCAGTTTAGTTAAAAAGACTGCACTGCCTGGGTAGAAAGACCGATGGCAAGTGGCAGTTTGGGTTTAACCGGTTTGCATTTAGCTGCTTTGCGGGGTGCCCTAGGGCAGCGGGTGCCCCAGCTCTGCCCCTGACCACCCACCGACCTCAGTTCCAGGAAGAGGCCGACTCTGTCAGCCAGACCCTGGCAAAGCTCAACTCCAGCCTGGACACCCAGTACAGCCCTGCCCCGGGGGGCCCACCTGGCGCCCCAACAGAGCTGCTGCAGCTGGAGGTGAGATGGCCCCACCCAGCCCCTGCACCCACTCCTGGGAACGGGGCCTGCCTGTGTGTCTGGGCCTCAGGCCTCCCGGGTACTTAGTCCTGCCCGGAGTCCCAGCCTTGGGAGCAGGAGAAGGAGGTCGGCTGCAGCAGGAGGAGCCTGGTCTGTTACCAGCAAGCCCTTCCTGCCTCCGGACCTCAGTTTCCTCGTGGGTGATGTGACAGGGGCTGCCCAGAAGAGCTCGGAGGCCCCTCCAGCTCCCACTCTGCAGGCCTGGGTGGTGCTGGGCAGCCTCCTACCCCACCCCAAGCAGCAGGCCCTGGGATCCTGGGTGCCCTGGGAGGGGCTCCTTTTACTTTGCTGACTAAGAGACCCTGTCTTCATGAGGGCCAGACCCCTCCCCGGCTCTCCTGGGGGGCACGTATGAGGCTGGCCTGAGCCCCCATTGTCTGGGTCCCTGCAGGCAGAGGAGAAGCAGCTGGCTGTGGCCGAAAAGACTGTTGGGGACCTGCAGCTGCGGAGCCGGGAGGTGGCCCCTCTGCCGCAGCGCAGGAACCCACCCCAGCAGGCCCTGCACGTGAACAGCATCTGTGACTGGGACACGGGAGAAGTACAGTCTCTGCCTGCCCAGCTCCTCCGGCCCCGCCCACCCCACCCCTGCCCCCTCCAGTCCCTCCCCTCCCCCTCCTACCCACTCCTGCCACTGCCCCCGCCCCCTGCCCCGCCCCTGCCCGAGCACTACCCCTCTCCAAGCCCTGTCCCGCCTCTGGCCCGTCCCTGCCCCTGCCCCAGCCCCTGTCCCTCTACCTGTCCCCGTCCCCAGCCTCTACCCATCTTGGTCTTGATCCCTTCTCCTGCCCGGCCCCTGAGCCTGCATGAGCCCCTCCCCACCTGCCCCCTAGGTGCAGCTGCTGCAGGGTGAGCAATATACGCTGATAGACAACACTGACTCGCACACCTGGGTGGTCCAGGGCCCGGCAGGCGAGACCAAACGTGCCCCAGCCGCCTGCTTCTGCATCCCAGCTCCGGACCCTGAAGCCGTGGCCAGGGCCTCCAGGTGGGTCTGCCTGGGGATCCTCAGGGACAGGAGACAGGCTGTGGGCCCAGAACGGGCCCTGTGGTTTGAGGCCATTGCCTGGCCTTCGCCTGGACCAGTGACTGCTGGGGCCGAGGGGAGAGAGCGGAGGGACGTCCTTCTCTGATCTCCTCCTTGTTCCAGGCTGGCCTCGGAGCTACAGGCCCTGAAGCAGAAACTGGCCACAGTCCAGAGCCGCCTGAAGGCCGGTGCTGCGGAGCCCTTACGGCCTAGCCAGAAGGGTACCGAGGGCTGGCCAGGGAACAGGGGGAGGCACTACTGGGACAGAGGGAGTAGACTCGACTCCGGTCACTGTGAGGGCTGCCACGGGCAGGGGGTGACCCTGAATTAAGGATTTCTGCTCTGGGGATTCCATCTCCTGGGTTGGCAAGCCCCTGGGGATGTCCCTCCCTCAGTTAGGCCCTGCCCGCGGCCCTCCCGCCCTACCCGCCACAGGACCCTCTGCAGGCACTCAGGGAGGGGCCCACCAGGCAGACGTGAGGTAGGCCCTGGACCCTCACACAGGCACTCTCTTCCCCCAGCTCCAACCAGCTCAGCCCCAGCTGACCCACAGGCCCAGAAGCTCCTGACACAGATGACCCGGCTGGAGGAGGACCTGGGGCAGATAGAGAAGCAGGTGCTGACCTGGATCCGGGCCCCGCTGAGCCGCACCACACCACTGGAGGACCTGGAGGGCCGCATCCAAAGCCACAAGGTGGGTGAACCAGGGCAGCTGGGATAAGAAGTGGTCCGGCCCTGGGGGATGCACAAAGTAAAGACGAGGCAAGTGTGGGAGCAGCCATGGGGCCCCGAGGTGGAAGAAGGGAGTGGACAGTCCAGGACTCACGCAAGCTGGTTCCCATCCTGGCTCCTCCACTGACTGGCTCTGTGACTTTGGGCAATTCACTCAGCCTCTCTGGGCCTTGGTTTCCTCATCCCTGAAAAAAGGCACAATAATACCCAGCTCGTCTGGGTGTCCTGAGGATGAAGTATAGCGAGGCCCAGGAAGGTTCTAGAGGGGCAGGGCTCAGAGTAAAGGCCCTGTACCCCACGCTGGAGGGGTGTTCTGGCGAGAGTCCTGAGAGCAGCAGGAAGCCTGGAGCACCTTAGGGGTGGTTTCTCCCGGGTGGCAGGCAGGGAGCCTCCCTGGAGAGGTTGCAGGAGTATAAACATGATCCCAAAAGGACTCAGAAGTGCCAACAGTGAAAGCCGCCCCTCCCCCACACCCGGGGGGGCAGCAGTTTGGGTTGTATCCTTCCAAACCGGTTTCTACTCAAATATATTGTTTGGATATCGTTTTTAAAAATTTGAAGCACGTTGTTCACGTTATTGTGCAACTTGTTATTTTCACTCTGCCGTGTTCCATAGCGTTTCAGCTGGTTCAGAGCGCCGGCCGGGGGCAGGAGGGCTCCAGAGGTGGGAAAGGTGCTGCAGATGGGGTCCTGGGGCGGCAGGGGGAGGAAGCAGGAGTGGCAGAAGGAGACACTGTGCGGCCTCAACGATACCTCTGCCCACGCCGGGCCTTGGTTGCCACTGCCCTGGGACCTGGCAGTCTCCAAGTAGGTCCTTGGGTTTTGAAGTCACAGCAGGGGGAGGAAGCAGGAGTGGCAGAAGGAGACACTGTGCGGCCTCAACGATACCTCTGCCCACGCCGGGCCTTGGTTGCCACTGCCTTGGGACCTGGCAGTCTCCAAGTAGGTCCTTGGGTTTTGAAGTCACAGCGTCAGGGGTGTCGGGGGTCCAGTTAACCTGGAAAGGAGGCAGTGCACGGCATGGAGTCGGCACCAGTGGCTTATGGACTAGATGAGTGAATAACTGATAAAAGAATCAACGCAATAACCCCGAGTGGATGGAGCTAGGGCTTTGCTGCCTGACCTGGAGCGAGGGGGCAGGGAACTGAAGGTTTTGCAAACAGGATAGTGACATGAAGACCAAGGTGGGCAAGAGCTCCTGACTCACAGGGTCTCATCTCATCCTCCCATCAAGCATTCTGTAGATGAGGAGACTGAGGGTCAGAGAGGTTGACTTGCCCACGGTCATCTACATGGGAACTGAGCCCCAGCACGTCCGCACCACACTCTCAGGCCTCGTGGGCAGAGTTAGGTTGACACGGCAGGAGGGCTGGGTGGAAGCCACCTGCCCAGAGCAGAGATCCTGAGCCCCGCCCCACCCCAGGGCATGGCCCAGCGGCTGCAGAGCCTGGGAGCAGAGAAGGCGGCAGCCCAGCAGGAGTGTGAGGCGTTTCTGTCGGGGCAGCCTGCGGGCCCCGCCGCCCTGCACCTACCCGTGGCCCTCAGCAACATCAAGAACAAGTACAGTGATGTGCAGGTTCTCTGCAGACTCTACGGGGAGAAGTGAGTGCTCTGGGGATGGGGGTCGCTGGGCGAGGCTGCACGGGTGCGGCCAAAGGGGCGTCTGACCCTTGGCCTCCTCTGTGGCAGAGCCAAGGCTGCCCTGGGTCTGGAGCGGCAGATCCGGGATGCGGACAGGGTCGTCCGAGGCTTCGAGTCCACCCTGGTGCAGGAGGGCCCCATCCCTGTAGGCCCAGGCGCGCTGCAGGAGAGGGTCAGCGAGCTGCAGGTGAGGGGCTGGGTGGCCTCCTGGCAGAAGGGGGCCACAGCCTGCCCAAGCATTTGAGGGCAGGTGGAGGGTGGACGTGGTGTCCAACCGAACCACGAGGGTGCATCACGCTGTGTCCCCTCCTGCCCCAGCGCCAGCGGAGGGAGCTGCTGGAGCAGCAGGCCTGCGTGCTGGGGCTGCACCGCCCGCTGAAGGCCGCCGAGCACACGTGCGGCGCGCTGCACAGCAATTTCCACGAGTTCTGCCAAGACCTGCCGCGCCAGCAGCGCCAGGTGCGGGCCCTCACGGACCGCTACCACTCCGTGGGTGACCAGCTGGACCTGCGGTGAGTGCTGGGCCGTCGCGGCTCATGGCACAGCCCCACGGTGCACGGTGGCCACGGCTGGTGAGCTGTGTGACCGTGGACTGGCGACTTCACCTCTCTGAGGTTCAGTTTCCTGACCTCTAAAATGGGATAGAGGACTTCCCCGGCGGTCCAGTGGTTAAGACTCCGCGCTCCCAATGCAGGGGGCCCGGGTTTGATCCCTGGTCAGGGAACTAGATCCCGCGTGCCGAAACTAAAGATCCCGCACACGGCAACGAAGATCCCATGTGACACAACTAAGACCCGGCGCATCCATATAAATTAAAAAAGGAAAAGAAAAAGGGAGAGTAACGGCACCGACCTCCCAGGCGGTACCTGGCAGAGAGTGTCCGGTCCACCTCTGAATGCCCAGCTCCAGCCCAGGGCCAGAGTTAGGGGATCGGCATGGTGGGTCACTCAGCCCTCCTGACCTGTCCCAGGGAGGGAGGCGCCCACCAGCCTCCGCCGTGCACCCCTCATCTGTCCCCTGAGGGCAGCTCTCACCTCTGCTCTGGGCCTCGTCCTCCTGCAGGGAGAAGATGGTGCAGGACGCTGACCTCACCTACCAGCAGTTCAAGAGCTGCAGGGACAACCTGAACTCCTGGCTCGAGCACCTGCCCCGCAACGAGGTGCGGCCCAGAGACGGGCCCAACCAGATTGCCTACAAGCTGCAGGTGCAGAAGGTGAGGAGCTGGGGCTGCAGGCGACCTGGGGGCCGGTACCCAGAGCTGGGCCCTCAAGCCTCATCCCTTTCCCTGGCCACCCGCCCAACAGGGAGAGCTGCCTGTGTGCATGTGGCCCTCTAGTGGCCAGTGTTTTAATGACCTCAAAGCTCAGGCCCCAGAGGCCTTGTGTCACACCCCCCACCCCAAATGCTCCAATTTGCCCACAGAAACAGCCAGCCCTTCTCTGTCTGGTCCGAGGGGGACAGCGGGCCTTATGCTCCTGAGGGTTCCAACTCCTACTGCGTCCTCTTCCTCATACTTGCCAAGCCCCTATTACATGCTGGTAATGAACCAGGGGCGGGGGTACAGCCCGGCCCTCAGGCAGCCCACAGTCTGAGGCGGAGGCCAGTGCATCCCAGGCCATGATGCTGATAAGTGCTTTGGTGGAGAAGCCAGAGCGCTGGGGGAGCCCATTGCGGGATGTGCATGGGGGTCGGGGCAAGCAGTCTGGAAGGAACTGACACCCAGGCTGAGGCCTGAGGAATAAATAGCGTGGCCAGGTGTGCGTGTGGAGGGGTGAAATGTCCTGAGCAGAGGCCACGGTGGATCACAGAGGGGGAAAGGCAGTTTCGCGCAGAGCCCTTCCCGCCTCTGGGAGGTGCTGGCCGGCCGCCTGAGGCCCTGGAGGCGCCGGCTGGAGGAGAGTCCAGGTGAGTGGTGTTTCCTGACTTTCCCTTCTGCCCCGGCAGAGGCTGCTGCAGGAGATCCAGGGCCGAGAGCAGGACAGGGCCAAGGCATCCCGCCTCTCCCAGCACCTGCAGGCGGCCCTCCAGGTAAGCAGTTACTTCAGCTTGTCCCTTTTATCTCCCACCCATCCACCCTCCCTCCCTCCGACAGCCCCCTCCTCCCCCTCCCCCCTCCCCCACTGAGGGCCAGCCTGTTGTCCCTTCCCCCCCACTGCTCAGGACTATGAGCTGCAGGCAGACACCTACCGCTGCTCCCTGGAGCCCACCCAGGCGGAGGCGGCGCCCGAGAGACCCCGAGTGGCTCCCCTGCAGGAGGCCATCCAGGCCCAGGTGAGCCGGGGCTCCGCATTCCTCATTCCTCAACACCTCCGGGCTCCGCAGCCTCTGAGGCAGGAGCTGACACCGCCCTCCCCCACCTCCCTGTGGCCTCTCCAGGAGAAGGACCTGATGAAGGCCTACGCTGAGACTGCAGCTGCGCACCAGCAGCAACTGCACCAGCTGGAGTTTGCCGGAAAGATTCTGGAGAAGGTATGGGGGTGAGGCCCATCCGCTCCCGCACTAGGCAGCCTGGCCCGGTGGCTGACCTGGCAGGCATCCCTTCCTCCCCACCACTGCAGCCTGCAGCCCCGGGACAGCTCAGCAGCCTGAGGGAGGTGCCGCTCCCTTCCTCCCCCAGCAGCTCTTACAGGCTGGTGACCATCTCAGAGTTAGTACCAAGAGATGTCATTCAATGCGGTCACAGCTTCGCCACTGGGCAGTGCTCCGGTGGGGACGGGAGAGAATCCCCACAAAGTCTTCTGCCTAGGATCCAGCCCCAGTGGGCAAGAGGCCATCTAGGTCTCCATCCCCGAGAGACCAGGAGCCGGGTGCTCTCCATGACTCTTGGTAACTGGCCAAAGGACTGGCCAGCTTCTTCCCACCCAGAGGCGTACTCCAGGGTCCCCCAGAGGAGTGCGGGCCCAGTTCTGGGAGCCTGGGTGGAAGTGGAAGGGGTAAAGTTTAGGAAGGGAGGACCTTCCTATTTGCACGTTCTAGTGCAGACGCGGCCTGAACGCTGCCTTGAATCCTAACATCCTGGGTGTCGATGGAGCCTCTCAAAATCCTACCTCCAAGCATCCCAGGTCTTCAGGTCCACCTCCCAGGACCTACTAGGAAGTCTCAGGAAGCAGGAAAGGGTCCTGATCTCAGGAGGGTGTGGTGGGCTTATCCCTTTCCTCCCCTCACCCCAGGACTCTCCCCTCTTCCTCTCACCCTGCAGAAGGAGCTCAGTGAGGACATCCAGGTGACCCATGACACACGGCAGGGGTCCGAGAGCCCAGCCCGAGCCCGGAGGGAGTCAGAGGCCCTGAAGTCCCAGCTGGAGGAGGAGAGGAAGCGGGTGGCCCAGGTGCAGCGCGAGCTAGAGGAGCAAAGGAGCCAGCTGCTGCAGCTGAAGACCCAGCGGCCCTTGGAGAAACTGGAGGAGAAGGAAGTGGTGGAGTTCTCCCGGGACCCCCAGCTGGAGAGCACCCTGTCCAGGGCAAAGTCCCAGGTGGAGGACGAGGGCAAGAAGCGGGCTGGCCTGCAGGCAGATCTGGAGGCGGCGGCCCAGAAGGTCGTGCAGCTAGAGAACCAGAGGAAGGCCACGCAGCCTCACCTGCTGACCAAGGAGGTCACCCAGATCGAGAGGGACCCTGGCCTGGACGGCCAGGCGGCCCAGCTCAGCAGCGAGATCCAGCTCCTGCGGGGGGAGAACACCGCCGTCTTGGCCCAACTGGAGGCGCTGAAGACGGAGCTGCTGGCCCTTGAGCAGAAAGAGGCGAACGTGAAGGAGAAGGTCGTGGTGAAAGAAGTGGTCAAGGTGGAGAAGGACCTGGAAATGGTCAAGGCAGCCCAGGCCCTGAGGCTGCAGATGCAGGAGGACGCGGCGCAGAGGAAGGGGGTGGAGGCAGCCGTGGCCGGGCTGCAGGCTCGCATCGCGGAGCTGGAGCAGGCGATCCGCGCCGTGCAGCCGAAGGTGATCGTGAAGGAGGTGAAGAGGGTGGAGCAGAACCCAGGCCTCCTCCGAGAGGCGTCCAGGCTGAGGAGCCTCCTGGAGGCGGAGAGGCAGGAGAACGAGGCGCTGGCCGGGGAGCTGAAGGAGCTGCGCGGCAAGCACAGCGCGGAGGAGAAGCAGAAGCCCAGGGTGGACCTGCAGGAGCGTGTCCACGAGATCTTCCAGGTGGATCCGGAGACGGAGCGGGAGATGGCGCGGCTCAGGGCCGAGCTGCAGGAGACCGCCCGCAAGAGGAGCGGCGTGGAGGAGGCGGCGGCGCAGCTGCTGCCCGAGCTGGCGGCCCTGCGGGCGCAGAAGCCCGTGGTGGAGTACAAGCAGGTGACGCAGGAGGTGGTGAGGCATGAGAGGAACCCGGAGGTGCTGCGGCAGATGGACCACCTGAAGGCCCAGCTCAACGAGCTGGTCAACGGCAGCGGGCGGGCCCAGGAGCAGCTCATCCGGCTGCAGGGGGAGCGCGACGAGTGGAGACGGGAGCGCTCCAAGGTGGAGACCAAGACGGTGAACAAGGAGGTGGTGCGCCACGAGAAGGACCCGGTCCTGGAGCAGGAGGCCGAGCGGCTGCACCGGGAGGTGCGGGAAGCGGCCCAGAAGCGACGGGCGGCCGAGGACGTGGTCTACGAGCTGCAGAACAAGTACCTGCTGCTGGAGAGGAGGCGGCCCGAGGAGAAGGTGGTGGTGCAGGAGGTGGTGGTCACCCGGAGGGACCCGAAGCTCCGCGAGGAGCACGGCCGGCTGAGCCGGAGCCTGGACGAGGAGGCAGGCCGGCGGCGGCAGCTGGAGCGGGAGGTGCAGCAGCTGCGGGCCGCCGTGCAGGAGGACGAGGGCCTGCTCAGCTTCCCGGAGGAACGCGGCAAGAAGCTGGCTGTGGAGCGGGAGCTGCGGCAGCTGACCCTGAGGGTCCAGGAGCTGGAGAAGCGGCCTCCTGCAGTGCAGGAGGTCATCGTGGAGGAGGTGGTCCAGCTGGAGAAGGACCCGGATCTGGAGAAGTCGGCGGAAGGCCAGCGGCGGGACCTGGACCAGGAGAAGACCCAGGTGACCGAGTTGCGTCGGGAGTGCGAGAACCTGCAGGTGCAGATCGACGTGCTCCAGAAAACCAAACTGCAGGAGAAGACCATCTACAAGGAAGTGATCAGGGTGGAGAAGGACCCGGTCCTGGAGGGAGAGCGTTCCCGGGTGTGGGAGATGCTCAACAGGGAGCGCGCAACCCGACAGAGCCGGGAGGAGGCGGCGAGGCGCCTGCGGGAGCAGATAGACCGGGCGGAGGCGCAGAGGAGGACCTGGTCGCGGGAGGAAGCCGAGCTCCAGAAGGCCCGGGACCAGAGGAGCCAGGAGTGCAGGCAGCTGCAGGAGGAGCTGCAGGAGCTGGAGAGGCAGAAGCAGCAGAAGGTGCTGAGCCTGCAGGAGGAGTCGAAGCTGCTCAGCCGGAAGACAGAGCGCGAGCGGCAGGAGGCAGCCCAGCGGGGCCAGGAGCTCTCGCAGCTCGAGACGGCCATCCTCCACGAGAAGGACCAGATCTACGAGAAGGAGAGGACCCTCTGGGACCTCCACACCAAGGTGAGCCGGGAGGAGCTCAACCAGGAGACCCAGACGCGAGAGACCAACCTCTCCACCAAGATCTCCATCTTGGAGCCCGAGATGGGGAAGGGCCTGTCCCCGTACAAGGCCTACAAGAGGGGCATCATCGACCGAGGCCAGTACCTCCAGCTGCAGGAGCTCGAGTGTGACTGGGAGGAGGTCACCACCTCGGGTCCCCATGGGGAGGAATCTGTGCTCCTGGACCGTGAGAGCGGGAAGCAGTACTCCATCGAGGCCGCCCTGCGCTGCCGGCGCATCTCCAAGGAGGAGTACCACCTCTACAGGGACGGCCACCTCCCCATCAGCGAGTTCGCCCTGCTCGTGGCCGGGGAGACCAAGCCCTGCTCCTCCCTCTCCATCGGCACCATCATCTCCAGGTCCCCGCTGGCCTCCCCGGCCGCCCAGAGCACCAGATTCTTCTCTCCTGGCTCCTCTCTCGGCTTCTCTCTCAGGCTCAGCGAGGACAGCTTCCCCATCGCCGGCGTCTACGACACAACCACGGACAACAAGGTCACCATCAAGACGGCCGTGGCCAAGAACATGCTGGACCCCATTACCGGGCAGAAGCTGCTGGAGGCGCAGGCAGCCACAGGGGGCATTGTGGACCTCCTCAGCCGGGAGCGCTACTCCGTACACAAGGCTGTGGAGAGGGGGCTGATCGAAAACAGCTCAGTGAAGAAGCTGCTCAACGCCCAGAAGTGCTTCACCGGCATCGAGGACCCCGTCACCAAGAAGAGGCTGTCGGTGGGCGAGGCCATTCAGAAGGGCTGGATGTCCCAGGAGAGCGTGCTCCCACACCTGCGAGTGCAGCACCTGACCGGAGGGCTCATCGACCCCAAGAGGACGGGCCGCATCCCCACGGCGCAGGCCGTGCTCTCCGGCATGATCAGTGAAGAGCTGGCCCAGCTCCTGCAGGACGAGGCCAGCTACGAGAAGGATTTGACAGACCCCATCTCCAAGGAGCGGCTGAGCTACAAGGAGGCCATGGGGCGCTGCCGGAAGGACCCCCTGAGCGGCCTGCTGCTCCTCCCAGCCTCGCTGGAGGGGTACCACTGCTACCGCTCGGCCTCCCGCACGGTCCTGCGCTCCCTGCGCTGATGGGGGCCAAAGCGGTCACAGGAGCGCGTGTGAGCGGGGAGGTAGGATGCATGCACCCCTGGCCCCAGAGCAGCCCAACCCGAGGGGGTGGGTCTTCCCTCTGTCTGACTGACTCCCGGTGTTGGGCTCTCTCCCCTGACCTGGATGGAGATGAGCAGCTCTGTTTTCCTCGCTCTTCCCTCAACCCAGTGCTTCCAATAAACGAATTCTCCTGGTGCCTTGTTCACATTTGGGAACATAAGAGTCGATTCGTCTGGGGCATGAGCATGAGGGACAGCACTACTGGGGTCCTGGGGAGTGGACACGCCCAACTGGCCCTGCTGGGGATGGGGTGCTTTCGGGGGCCTGTGGCTCCTCTGACTCTAGGAAGGACCTGACGGGGGCAGGCCTCGGAGGATGATGCCCTCCCCCCCATCCCCCCCATCCCCCACCCATCCCCCCCATCCCCCACCCATCCCCCCACCCCCCAACCCCCCACTCCCCACCGGCTCAGGGCCTCTCGGTTCAGGCCAGGAACTGTCTTCAGCCCGCTGTCAACCTCCCCCTTGTCAGCAAGTCCCTGGTGTCCCCCCCCCCCCGCAGAGAAACACTGGAAAACTCAGGAATGCATCAATTTTATTTTCTGTTCTTAAAGCCGGAAGCAAACAAACGTTAAGCATATCCTAGATGACGAGACAACTACTTAGAACACCCAGCCTGCCCCAGGATCAGGAAAATGTCCTCTCTCCCTCACCCCGCTTCCTGTTTAACTTGGGACTCTTAACTGGAACTCAACTCTTCCCCAAAACATTTTAAATCCAGAAGACCAGCTAGGAGAAACCCTTTCCCCCGGGGTCTGGCTCTGCAACTGAGGGCCAGGCAGGTGAAGGGCGCTAGGAGGGCCTTGCTGGCGGCCCGGGCAGGCTTCCTACTCTCCTCGGCACTTGCCATTCTGGTGCCAGGGGACCCAGCCTCTAACGGACCCCCTCGGGCATGGGGCTTCTGTGCCCCCATCTTGAAACGGCACCAGCAAACCCAACAAACAACACAGGAACTCGCTAACCTGCTGGCAGGACAAACCCAAACTCAGCCCTCTGACGGCTGATGCCAAATTGCTCTCTCCCCAGATGTGTCCTCTTTCTTGGGAAGTGAGTGGGGAGGCAGGGGGGCAGCAGCTGGAGAGAGGCTTTGAGGCCTCACACCTTCTCAGCGGCAGAAACCCTCCAGCACACACTGGCGCGGGGCCGGGGAGGTCTCGGTGGACGAGAAGTACGGGTGCGCAAGGGCGGCCTTGGCTGAGATGCGCCGGCTGGGGTCATACTGCAGGAGTTGCTGCGGAGGAAGGAGGAGGAGGAGGAGAGAGAGTGGGCCCGGGTGTGGCCAGGGCCCCAAGCCCCAAAGCAGAGCTGCCTTCAAACCCAGAACGACACAAAGCCTGTACCTCCCAGCTTGCGAACCAGTTCTGGATACTCCCAGAATCTGGGGACAAAGACTTTGTTCTAGTCCAGCCCTGCTAAGTCACCCCCTGTCTCCTTCACGTTACTGAGGCTGAGTCAGTCTCCCCACTTCCTTAGGGAGCTTTCCAGGCTCCAGCCTAGTTCTAGTTGAGACAGACTTTTCTCTAGGTTTCGGGATGAGGGAACCAAACCTGTCCAGGGAGCATGCTTGAGGGTGGGGCAGAAACACGAAAATCCCTCAACCTGGCCAGGCTGTGGAAGGACCCCCCTGCCTTAGAGTAGCCAGGATGGAGGGCTAGGAGGCTCCGTGGGAAGTCCACTCCATCCTCCTGGCACTGGGTTGGGAGACGCACACAGCCCTCTGGAAAGCTGGACACAGAGCCTGAAGATGAACTTCCTGCCCTGCCTTCCTCTGACCCAACACCAGACTAAAGAGAGAAACGTGCTCTGAGTCTTTGTGGGCAAGAATGGATAGCTCTGCCTGAGGCCCTGTGGGCAGCCTGGCCTGGGCCAGCCCAAAGGGTCAAGAGGGTACAACCGGAGGGGTGAGTGAGGACCGGGGCAGGGGCCGAGGCAGCGGGGAGCAGCCTGCTCTGAACAGCCTCATGTGAAGAGTAACTGCCGTGGAAGGCACTGCGGGGGTACCGAGGCAGTGGGCGGTGTGGTCCCCTGCCTGGGAACGCTTACAGCTTAGATGGGGTAATAATATCCACGAGAAAAAATTACCAAAACACAAGGCAACTAAGAAAAAGGGCACATATCACAGCATAAAAACAAAGCTAACTAGAAGAGAGAAGTTTTAAAAGGGATGATGAACATTGGACCTATCATGGGAGAGGCTTCCAGGTGGAGCAATCAATACACATGGGGACAAGCCACCTCTGTATAGGGGTCAGAAAAGAGACGAGCTGGGACTCAGGAGGAACCAGGGTTGCATAAGAGGCTGGATGACAAAGGGGACACTTCTAGCAAGAGCAGCAGCTGGCACGAGGAGGTCTTTCTCAGCCTCCCTGCCACCCACCTGTACCTACCATGAGCAGGTCCTTGCCCTCTGGCTCCAGGTGGGGCACGATCTCCTCCAGCCCCTTCCTGGTCCACTTGGGGAAACTGCCCTTATAGTCAGGCAGCTGGGTGACTCCTGGCCACATGGCTTCACTGGGTGTCCCCAGGGTCCGAAAGATACGAAAGAGTTGGTCAATCTCAGAGTCGCCAGGAAACAGGGCTTTGCGGGTCACCTGGAACGGGGAAGGGGAGAAGGTGTGGGGTCTACTCCCTTGTCATGCAGAATCCAATACCAGAAAAGAGGCCAGACCAGGGAGGCACCTCCAAGATATCTTTCCCAGGGCTGTGCTAAAAATCCTGGCCTTTTCTGGAAAAAGACTTTAGCCAGTCCCAAACACCCATTAATCCACTTCTAATAGGATAATCAGAGCCCCTTCTACCCCCCACCCCAGAGGACCCTGCCTGTGGCCTCCCTGTGGCCATGTGTGGCCCTCTCTCTACCATCTCTGCGAAGATGCAACCAATGCTCCAGACATCCACAGCTGTCGAATAGAATCTGCTTCCCAAGAGGATCTCAGGGGCACGATACCAGAGTGTCACCACCTGTGGGGACAAGAAAACAGCATCATTCAGGGTGGCTGGGTGCACGGGGGACATCCCTTCTCTCCCCTCTGTCCTGTGGTACCTCATGGGTGTAGGTGCGCAGGGGCACCCCGAAGGCCCGAGCCAGTCCAAAGTCAGCCAGCTTGATGGCCCCCAACTCACTGATGAGCAGATTCTGGGGCTTCAGGTCTCGGTGGATGACCCGATGAGAGTGGCAGAAGTTCACCCCCTGCAGCAGCTGGAAGAGGTAGCTCTGGAACAGCGAGCGTGAGAAAGAGCTGGCTGAGCGGAGGCGGGGCTGGCTGAGCGGGCGTTCGCTGGTTGCCCCGTCCTTCCCCCAGTACCTTGACTAAATGCAGGGGGAGCTCAGAGGCTGGGGCGGAGTCCATGTACTTCTTCAGGTCCTGGCTGAGGAACTCAAACACCAGGTAAAGCTTCTTCTCGCTGTGCACCACGTCCAGCAGCCTGGCCGGGTGACACCAGTCAGCATGCGGCTCCCAGCCGGGCTGGGAGAGGCCCACTTCCCCGCTCCTTCCCGCCTCACCTGACGATGTTGGGATGCTTAAGCTCTTTGAGCAGGGAGATCTCCCTGATGGCGGTGCTTGGGACCCCCTCGGTCTCCCTGGAGAAGAGAGTGGTACAGCAGTGGAGGCAGGAGCTGAGCAGGCCCTTCTGCCGGGGGGCGGGGGGCAGGCGAGGGGTGTCACCTGTGTTCCTTATTCCCTAAGGATGCCCACCCCCCTCGCCAGCGATGGGGCTCTGTGCTCCTCGGCACACACCCGTCACCCCCAGCGGCCGGGGGCAAAGCCTGGTCGGGGTGAGGACGCGTGAGGGCTGCACCTCTGTGGCCCCCGTGTAACTGGGGAGCACTCGGAAAACGAGTGGAACACGAAACCCTGTGATGAGGGACGGATGGGTGGGCTGTGGGTCACCCCTGGACCAGGGGGTCTCAGAGGCCGTCCCAGCACTCACAAATCCAGCCTAATCTTCTTGAGGGCCACGAGCTGCCCGGTCTCCTTGTTCTTGGCCTTGTACACCACCCCATAGGTGCCCTCTCCGATCTTCTCCACCTTCTGAAACACATCCATGCCCGCAGAGCCGCCCTGGAAACAGAAAGCGCCTGGGGCGTTCGCCCCCATGCCCAGCACCCCCGCTGCCCCTCCAGCCTCCACGGCACAGCCTGCCCGGCCCCTGCCCAGGCCCCGCCCCGCCCCCCCCCCCCCCCCCCCCCGGCTCCTGAAGCCTGTGGGCCCCAGGGCTCACCCTGCTCTGCCTGCCAGGCCGCCCAGGCCCAGGCCTGGATCCCACCGCCCGCCGAAGTCCCAGCCCCAGCCCATCCCCGGGAACCTGGTGTGGAGCAAGGCTGTCCCTCGCCCAGCCCAGGCCGGGCAGGAAGCCCCAGGCCCCAGGAAGCAGCTGCCCTGAGCCGCGCTACGGTCCGCAGGAAGGCCCAAACTTCTCTTGCCCCAGCGCCCCCCTGCCCAGCCAGGCCTGGACCCCGGGGGCACAAGGCTGCCCGGAGGGGCCGCCCAGGGGGGCCGGGGTCAACTCAGGGCAGAGGTCAGGAGTCAGGAAGGGCTTCTGAAGCCACAGTCCTGCCCTAAGGCCGCATGGCCACGGTGAGGTGCTGGGCCTGGCCTGTTTGGGGACGCTCAGCCTCCTGTGAGGGCAAAACCTTGGCAGGAGCAGCCCCCACTGTGTCCCGGGCCCCCCACCAGGTCCTGAGCACCCCCAGCGCCCTCCCCTCAGGCCCCCAGCCCAGAATTCACCAGAAACCCTGCGCTCCCGCAGCCTCACTGCCGGGCCGGCTGCCTGCTCCGAGGCTCCCCCTGCTGGCCCCTCCCGGCGCTGCACCACGTGCACGCACTGCACCACGTGCATGCACTGCTCCGTCACACCACATGGCTTTATTCACGAGGACCTTCTGCAACCCTCCAGGACCCACACGGGGCCCAGCTCCCAGGGCCCCAGAGACCTGCCTCTGATCTCTAGGCTCCCATTTCTGGGGCAATCCCTTTGAACAATCCCTCCCGTCTTCTCTCCAGGAAGCTCCTGCATCTTCTCGGCAGCAGCGCAGCTCGAGCGCGGGAGGTGGGGGCGGGGGGCGGGGCGGGGTCGGGGGGGTTTGCCAGGAGCTGCCGTTTTGCTCTCTACTGGCTGCTGTCCCTCTCTCGCTGGTACAGCCTCTGCTTCCGGATGGCTTGTTCTAACAAGGGGAGATTCATTCCTTCCACACAAGTCAGCACCCGGGCCTTCACCACGCAGCCTCCATCTGAAAGACACAGACACCAAGGCACAGGCAGTGTCAGCAACACAACCTGCAGATGCATTCCAGCCGTTTCCCCTCGACTTGATCTCGGTCCTGGGTTTTGACAGAAGAGTCTGACAGGGCACAGGTGAGAAGGATGGTTTACAGGATGCTGACCATTTGTCTTCTTGGGCCTCAGAACTGCGGGCCCGCCACGCACTACAGGCACATGGCTGAAACTCAGGGGGCAGCCTGAAAATTCCATTCTTCCAGGGAGGAGGCCCAGAGAGATGTAGCCTCTACTTCCCTCTTTTGTCATCTTAACTCCTACCAGCTTCTCTGTAGCTCCCAAGTGCCCAGAGTTGAGGGGCCTCAATCACCACCCTAGTTCTCCATTTGTACCAAGGGAAGGGCCCCTTGGCTTCATAGGGCTCACTTGCATTGGAAATTGGGGCAAAGAAAACCCCATATTTAATCAATCCAAGGGGAGAGTCTGGCCTTACAGGGGCAAGTCATCCCACCCTGGACAAGGGGCTGGGGGCGCTTCTAGCAGATGCTGTGGTGAGCTGATGGAAAGGTTTGTCAATGTTCAGGTGACACCAAATAGGAAGGACATCCGGGGTTTGCCCTAATAGGTTGTTTTTGGTTGTTGTTTTTTTTTTTTGCACTATGTTCTCTCTGCTCTCTGGGCACGTCAGTGAATACATTCAATGTTCTAGAACATTATGCTGTCCTCTTTTGATGCCGTTTTGAGATAGAGGCTCTCTCTGGTTAAAGTCTATGCCTACCTTTTCCTCTAGTCTAGGCCACTTTATTGATTTAACAGAGCCCGGGGGCAGAATTCAGAGAGTTGGACTGTGTAGATTCCAGGCTTCAACACAGAAAGATGAACTCATTTGAAACATGAGGTTGCCTGTGTGTCGTCAGCTTCTGTTGGCCCCAGCGCTGGACTGCAGGGGCCGCATGGCCTAGAGTGGGGTTGCGGGGGGGGGGCATGGGACAGTATGTGGATCTGTGGATGGGTGTAGACTGTTGATTCTCATCACTCAGGCCTCTTCAGGAATAGCTGGCTCATCTATACTGATCAATCAAACAGGATATTTGCCTAAACTTCATTTGGCACTGAAAGGCCTAGACCTTTTCTTGTGACACATGTGGCCCTAAATAGTTTTCACAGAGCAGCTGCATGTGTTCAGGATGACACAGGGAGAGCAAGGACAAAATCAGAGTGCTCTAATTCGCAGTTAAAAATCTCAAAATCGAAGCATAGGTCAAATGTTTCCAAACTTCCTGTATGAAGATTTTCTTAGTATTGGACTTAATTTCACAGAACTTTCCTTACAATAATAATGCCTGTCAGCTCTTTCCTCCCCTCAGCCTGGGGAAACCTTCTCTTCGAGATACAGATAGTGGAACATGTTTCTTCCTGTGAATGAAGAAAAGTTATTAAAAATGGAAGTGAATTTTACAAGTATGATTATCACAGGGACAAATTTGGCAATTCTGTTAGTCCATCTGCAAAAGGTCTGTGTAAATGGAATAAAAGAACGGCATTTGAAGAGTGCTGTAGGGGAGGAGAAAGGAGTTTATGAACCCAGAGAAATAGTCATTTAGGGGAATCTCTTCTTGCAAAGAAAAAGAACCTGCTGCAAAGGAGAAGGGCTGAGGGAATTCCCTGGTGGTCCAGTGGTTAGGACTCTGCGCTTTCAATGCCGAGGGTGTGGGTTCAATCCAGAATGCAGTGGGTTGAGGTGTGATTCTGAGATACGGAGGGGTGATATGGAGAACAGATCTTCTTTTAGGAAGTTTGACTGTGGAGGGAGGAGGGTCACAGCTAGGTAGGGATAGAGCTGAACTTGACATTGTTGCTATTATTTTAATACAGAAGAGGCTTGAGCGCTTTATATGCTGGGAGGGAAGAACCAGTGGTAACAGGTTAAGGATTCAGCTGAGAAAGCAAAGCCCCTGCAGGAAGGCAGGCATGCATCACAGCACAGGGGCTGCACCGCAGGCAGGAGGGACCCTCCTCTCTCCCAGACTGGAGGAAAGGGGCTACTGATGGGTGTGGATGCGTATAATTTTAGGAGAGGCTGCAGCTGTGGCCTCAATTTTACCTGGGATGTAGGAGGTGAGGTAATTTGCTGGAAGGGACGGGGAGGTGATGACGAAGGGGGTCCTGCGTGAATGCCTGAAATAGCTGTTGCGGGTCAGGGGGAGGGGGGACCAGCCAGGACATATGGAAGGAATTCTAGGCAGCGTGAAGGGCCTGGAAGAGATAAGAGACCTTGAAACCATTGTGCTAGGAATCCCTGGAGCTTTGTGAACTTTCTCCATCAACAGCTGGGTGGGACCTGAGAGGGTGGGGATTGGGGTTTAATCAGGGAGGAATGATGGGAGACGAGGGGTTGGAACTTCTGCCAGGAAAGTGGTTGAAATGATAGTGAGGTCAAGCTGGAGGGGAGAGAAGGTGGTCCCAATGGGTGACGAGGCAGAAAAATACTGAGGGTGGAACCTAGTTTCAGGCGGCAGAGGCCGGCGGGTCCGGGTACGTCAGGCAGCAGTGGGGCGGAGGTGGCAGAACTGGTCGCTGCAAAGGAGGAGCTGCCAGGATTTCCGCCCCACCTCTGGGTTCTGTGATGCGTGTGGGGCCTGGGAGCCTCCACGTGGGAGGGCGGGAGGGGAACTGCTGCCTGGGGGGAGAAGCCAGGTTTCAGGCAAGTCCCAGAGAAGGGGGCTTGAAGGTTCGAGAGGACACAAAGAAGGCCTGTGAGGGCAGGAAACAGTCAGGTGCACGGAAACCGGAACAGGTGGGATTTATGGTGAGAGCTCTGGGGCAGCTTCTTGCTGTAGGCGAGTAACCTTCAGCCTGGTATTCCATGCGGGCCCCTGGAGCAGAGCGGGGCCGAGGCTGTGTCCTCACATCTTAATCCCCGGACTGGACGCCCTCGGCCCTGCGGGGTGTCCCGGCCAGCTGCTGTTGGCACATGGCTGGCATTTCTTCTCTTTCGTGTGCAAACATTTCAGAAAGGTGACTTGAGGGGGCCTCTGGTCCATCCTCAGAACTGCCAACCTTGCCACGGGGCAGGCAACCGTGTGTGGTTGACCTTTGTGTCCCCACAGGACTTCAGACCTGGCCGGGGGCCAGACAAGCCACCGCAGGTTGGAGGTCAGCGACCACTGCCAAACTCAGCCCACACTCTGCCCTCCCTCTTCACCGTCGTCTTTCTTTCCTTGTGTCAGTCTCGAATGACGAGCATGTAGTCTCAGAAATTAGAAACTGAGGGGAAAAAATTTTTTTAAGAAAAAAAACCCCTACACATTGTGATGAAAATAACGATAAGTGGTAAACTAGCCAGAGCCTAGGAAGAATCCTGCTGGGTCTGAGGCTTGACTATTGAGGTTCCATTTTTTTTGTTTTTTGGCAAGAACACATCAGAGCAGTACTGTCTGTGCTCTCCTGGTGCATCACACCAGAGGCACACGATCGATGGGTCCGATTTTTGTAATGTTTGATCACCTGAGCTACAGTGTTCCCGGCAAGCTTCCACCTAATGATCTGAGCGGCCAGTGATAACGATCGTTGCCTGGATTTATTATTTCCTCGGGGCTTTTAACATGGTGACTTTAGCATTTAATTGTTTCTCCTGCGGTTATTCACTGTGATTCTTCTCTAAAGAACGTTCCCTCCTCCAGCCGTTTGGTTTCCCTGAAATACATTCCTTTCAGAAAAAGGTAGGATAAACTCAAGGGAAGGAAGAGCAGGTTTAATGCAACCAGGTGGAAGCAATTAGCTAATTCCAGACCCAAGTTCTCCAATAAATGGCATTGAAAAAAGGAAAAAAGGAAGACAGAACTGTTATAGAGACTTGGGATATGTAACCCAAAGACAATGCATGGACTTTGTTTGCCTCCCGCTTTTAAACTAACTTTTTGTAAAAAGCCATTTTGGGGCCGAGGAGGGGAATGATCACAGACAAGGTATGTACTAGAGTATATTAAGGAACAGCTATTCATTTTGTTGGGCGTGATCGTGATGTTAGAGATAGACATTGAGGCATTTATGGGTAAATGAAATGATGTCAGATTTGCTCTAAAATACACCAGCAAAATAAGTAAGTAAATGCGGGCGATGATGACACAAGAGTGGCATGTGGATCACTGCTGAATCTGGGTGACGGGTACATGGAGGCTCATTCTACTTTTGTGTTTGATTTGAAAACATTAAATTTAAAAAGTTATATGGGTTGAATTTGTACTTTAAAGTTTTTTCCATTTCTCTCCCCACAAATAATTCTAAATGTCTTCTCCAGGTCCCGCCCTGGTCCTGGCCTGATGTCCCACCTTAGTATCAACCCCTCTCTGTATCTGCAATCAGACCTTTGAGTTACAGATACTGGGCAGTTGGCTCCTGAGAGCTCCCAGGACTCCCTGTAGGGGCCAGGAGTGCAGGAGGGAGTCTCAGGTGATGTGGGCTGCAGTCAAAGTGGAAATGATTTATTTAGTGGAATGAATGATTTATTCAAGGCCCTTTGTACCCATTTCCACCCCTCCTCCTGATACTTCTCTCAAATCAATTATGAAGGCAGGGACTCTGAGCTCAAAGGCTTAAGCCTGAATAAAGATTAACTTCTATTAAATCAAACGTAATTAAAGTAAAGCCCATTTACTTTTTTTCTAGTGCATTTCATCCAGAGTTAAAAACCACTGCAACTTTTAGAAAGTAAGTTGGGAGTGTAAATCATGAAACATAAATGTTCATATCCTTTAATGTAGCAATTCCACTTTTAGGAAACTACCCTAAAGAAATAATCAGAAAATGGACAAAGATTGGTAATAGTTAAAGGCTATTAACTACAGCATTTTTAATATATATCTAGATAGATTGTTTAAACTGTTTTTTCCCTCTGGCTATAAAGCAATACATTTTCATTGTCAAATGCTAATAAAAGTATAAGGAATCCCACAGCCCCACCACCCAGAAATAATTACTATTAACGTTTTGGTAAATAATATTTCAAACTTTTATGTGTATAAAAAATGTCTGTTTAACAAAAATGAGATCATATGATACATACTGTTTTGTAAACTGCTTTTTCTTAGTAAAATACTACGAACATCTTTTCATGTCAACTGATATAAATTTACAACACCATTTTTGATGGCTGTATAATATTCTCCTGGCTGAATATCTTCATAGTTTCTTTAACCAATTAATGTACAGTGTACTTACAAGAGCAAAAAATGGAAACAATACAAATGTCTAATGCTTGTGTGAATTAGTGTACATATCTAATCTATAAAATATTATATAGCCATTAAATACTATATCTAGAAAAAATTTTCAAGACATGGGGGAATGCTTATGATATAATGTTAAATTAAAATAACCAGATACAATGTGTTATAGTTACATAAAGCATGTGAAGGAAAGTGGCACAGGGACAGCCAGAGAGAGAGGCAAAGAATACAAGTACCTAGGTTTTAAAGGGCAAGCTTCAACCCTTGATGCCATAGAGATTCTCCCAGGTTGCTTCTGTTCCTTCCCTTGTGTTTTATTTCTCTTACCCTGACTTCCTGGCCTGTTACTCCAGCCCCATCCTCTCTGAGCCTTAGTTTTCTCATCTATGAAATAGCCATAAGATGACTCATTAAGGGCTGGTGAGCAGATTCAAAAAGATTTAAGCAAACCTCCTAGTACCAGGCCTGGCATGTTGTAGGCCTGCAGAAATTAATGATTTCTCTCCCCTCTTTCTCGCTTCCCTACGGCAGGTCCATCTCAAGCCCAATCACGTCTCTTTGCTATGAGTCCCTGTAATTCGTGGGCTGATTTGGAAGGAATGTTAACCCCAATGAGGGACCCCTGCTGGGTCAGAAGCCAAGCCCAGGCACCCACAAGACTGCCCCACTCAGGACCCAGAGTGGAAAAGGGCGTGTGAAGCCAAGGCTTACCCTTCTGGTGCTCCAGCTCCCCAAGGACCATGTAGACGGAGCCCACCTGGGCTTGGAACGGTTCCACCAACTTGGTACAGACGAGGATCGGGTGCTGGTCAGATCTGTGCTGAGCCATCAGGGTCACTCGGGACTTCGTCATGTCGTAGCTGTACAACCTGGAGGTCAGGTAAGTGTGATCATTTCCATCCATAGACAGAACCAACCCAAAGTTCAAAAGGTTCTGGGAGGCCAATACATCCATGGGAAAATGTTCAGCCTCACTCGGATCAGAGAAATTGAAGTGGCAGCAACAGAAAAGGTTAATTAGGTCTACATAACTGAGGTATAAATTACATGCATTAAAAGGGACCTGTTCATTGACTGTTGACAAAAGTATACACTGTGTAACCAGCACCCCAATCAAGCTTTGGTACATTTCCATCACCCCTAAAAGTCCCCTTGTGCCCCTCTGAACTCAGTCTCCCCACCTCCCACCCCAGGCAACCACTGATCTGCTCTTGGTCTCCACAGATGAGTTTTCCTACTCAAGCACCTCATGTAAATGGAATCCTAACAGCACGAATTCTTCTGTGTCTAGCCTCTTTCACTCAGCATAATGGTTTGGAGACCCATTTATGCTGTTGGGTAAATCAGCAGTTTGTTCCTTTTTACTGCTTGGTAGCACTCAGTTGAATGGATCAATAAATTACTATATCCTCACCAGCTGATTTGGTTTGCTTACAGACTTGTGCTGACATATGTTTTCATTTCTCGTGGGGAAATACCCAAGTGGGATTTCTGGGTCATATGGTCAATCTGTCTGTTTAAAGGAGACTGCCCAATTGTTTTTCAAAGTGGTTGTGCCACTTTACTTTCCCCCCAGCAACATATGAGGGTTCTAGTCATTCCAAATCCTTGTCAGCACAGGCTGCGGTCAGTCTTTTTAATTTTAGCCACTCTAGTGGGCATGAAATACCGTACCATTGTGGTTTTAATTTGCATTTCCCTAATGACACATGATGTTGAACAAATTTTCATGTGTTTATCTGCCCTCTGTATATCTTCCTTGGCAGTGTCTTGTTTAAATCTTTTACCCGTTTAAAAATTAAGTTCTTTGTCTTCTTATTGGGTTATATGAGCTCTTTGTTTATTCTAGGTACAAATCATTTGTTGAATATAGATAATATACACACACATTCACTTATTTTCTACCAGTTCGTGGCTTGCCTTTTAATCTTCTTAATGGTAGCTTTTGATGAGAAGCTTTTAATTTTGTTGAAGTCCAATTTATTCATTATTTTTCTTTTATGGTTTTTGTTTTGTTTTGTTTTGAATATTTATTTATTTATTTGGCTGCACCGGGTCTTAGTTGCGGCCTGCAGGATCTAGTTCCCTGACCAGGGGTCGAACCTGGGCCCCCTGCATTGGGAGCTTGGAGTCTTACCCACTGAACCACCAGGGAAGTCCCTATGGTTTTTGTTTTCTGAGTCTAAGAAATCTTTGCCTATCTCAAGGTGTATATGAAGGTTTTCTCCTGTTTTCTTCTAAAGATTTTATAGTTTTAGCTTGTTCATTTATGATCCAGTCAGAATGATTTTTTTTTTTTTTGGTATGCTGTGGGGTAGGGATCAAGGTGTTTTTTTACCCCCATAAAAATATCCAGTAGTTCCAGCACCATTTGTTGAAATGACTATACTTTCCCCACTCAATTAAATTGATGTCTTTGTTGAAAATCAATTGATTTTGGTTAAATAAATAGATGTGGTTAAATAAATTATGGTATGTCTATGCAATGAAATAAAATGGATCTATTTAAAGTGATGATATAGATTTACATATTTGGCATGGAACTAGGTCTACCATACACAGTTAAGTACGGTACAATATAGTAATATAATAGGATCTCATCTAGCTTAAAATATTTATACATGTATATATATATATGTCTCCAAGATGGTCCCCAATGATTCTTATCTCCTGGCATCCACATCCCTGTGTAGTCCCTACCACCCTGACTAGCGTTGACCTGTGTAACCAATAAAACATTGCAGAGATGACCTAGAGTGATTTCTGAGGTTAGGTCATTGACATTGTAGCTTTCTCTTCGCCCTCTCTGTTGAGTCACTCCTTCTGGGGAAAGCCAGCTGCCATGTTACCAAGACTCTCAAGCAGCCGTATAGAAAAATCCGTATTGAGGAAGTGAGCCTTCTTGACAACAGGCAGCACAAAATTGCCAAACATGTGAATGAGTCATCATAGAATCAGATCCTCCAGGTCCACGCCAGCCTTCAGATGCTGGCAGCCCTGGCTAACATCTCGACTGCAATCTTCAAAGTCAATCTGAGACAGAACCACCCAGCTAAGCCACTCCCACATTCCTGACACTAAGTATGAAAAAATAAGCATTTATTGTTATTTTAAGCCACTTAATTTTGGGGTGATTTGTTACACAGCAATATGTGACTAACACAGTATATATGTGTATACACATATTGTGTATATACACACCCACCCACATATACACACAAACACACATGAAAAAGCATGTAATCACCAAAAGGTTAGCGGTGGGTGGTTGTCCAGACAGTGGAATTACAGGTGATTTTTACTTGCTTTCTTTACACCCTTACAGATTGTCTACATTTTTTACAATGAATATGTATTAATTTTTTAGCATTTAAAAATTATTAGGGACTTCCCTGGTGGCGCAATGGTTAAGAATCCGCCTGCCAATGCAAGGGACACGGGTTCGATCCCCAGTCCGGGAAGATCCCACATGCCGCGGAGCAACTAAGCCCCTGCACCACAACTACTGAGCCTGTACTCTAGAGCCCGCGAGCCACAACTACTGAAGCCGGCGAGCCACAACTACTGAAGCCCATGAGCCACAACTACTGAAGCCCGCGTGCCTAGAGCCCGTGCTCCGCAACAAGAGAAGCCATTGCAATGAGAAGCCCACGCACCGCAACGAAGAGTAGCCCCCACTCACCGCAACTAGAGAAAGCCCGCACGCAGCAATGAAGACCCAATAAATAAATAAAAATAAATAAATATATTTAAAAAAACAAAAATAAAAATAATTAGATAAAATTATGACTATTTTAATTTTTAAAATAATTTTGAAAATATATAATAGATAATAATAACTAATTTAAAATGTAAAGATAAGTGATTTTTTAGTAATTAAAAATATGTACTTTAGGGGACTTCCCTGGTGGTGCAGTGGTTGGGAGTCTGCCTGCCGGTGCAGGGGACACGGGTTCCAGCCCCGGTCCGGGAGGATCCCACATGCTGCAGAGTGGCTGGGCCCATGCGCCATGGTTGCTGATCCTGGGAGCCCGAGGGCCACAGCTGCTGAGCCTGCGCGCCACAACTGCTGGGGCCCGCGTGCCTGGAGCCCGTGCTCTGAATGGGAGAGGCCACCGCAGTGAGGGGCCAGCGCACCGCAGCAAGGAGCGGCCCTGGCTCGACGCAGCTGGGGGGAGCCTGCGTACAGCAGCGAGGACCCAACGCAGCCAACAATAAATAAATAAATTAATTAATAAAATAAATTTATTAAAAAAATATATATACTTTTAAAATAATTTTTAAAATATTATAATTTTTTAAAAAGACTAATTTTTTTTAAACATCCCCCCCACCATGTGAAAAAACCATTCTCACCTGCCGAACGTTCTCAGTGTGTCCCCGTCAGGAACTTGGCCGGCACTGACCTCCCAGGGGAAGTAATAGATCCCAGGTTTGGGCAGCATCATTGCTCCTGTAACCAAATAGTTGAGATGGATTTTTGAAGATTCCTGACAAACCAAGCCAACCCCAAGATGAATATTAACAGACACGAGACCAGCAACAACTGAAAAGGTAGTTCCAGGGGGTGGTGTTTTAACATTTAAAAAGATTTTTTGATACGTTTATGCATTCACATATTTAAAAAAAAAAACAACAATATAGAAAAGATCTACGTGGAAAGTGTATTATTCCCACTCTAATTCCCATGCAGCCCATTCCCTCCCCAAGCCCCTAAAACCTGGGATCGGTAAAAAGGCAGATAGTAATATATGACCTCTGTCACAACTACCAAACTCTGCCATTACAGTATGAAAACTCTCAAAGACAATAAATAACGAATGAGTGTACCTTATTTCCTTCAAACTTTATTTACAAAAACATGTCATGAGTTGTCTTGGCCTATGCTGATGTTTGCCAACCCCTGCCCTGAGGGGACCATTTCCATAAATTTTTATTTATCTTTTCATTATGCAAATAAGGACAAATATGAGTATATATTTATTTCCCTTCTATACTATAGTATACATACTGTTCTTGATTTCTTTTTTCACTTAATATATTTTGACACTTTCATAGTTGTATATAAATGGAGTCTTCACATTTTTAAATAACTTTTTATTTTAGAATGGTTTTCATTTATTTTTTAAAGAAACCTGTAAAGATGGTACAGAGAATTCCTATAAACATCACACCCAGTTTTCCCTATAATTAACATCTTACGTTAGTATGACACATTTGTCACAATCAGCCCGTATCAATATGGTACTATTAACTCAACTCCGTACTTTATTTGGATTTCATTGGTTTTTCCCTAATGTCCCTTTCCTGTTCCAGAGTCCCCTCCAGAATCCCACATTACATTTTCTTTTTTTTTAATAAATTTTATTTGTTTATCTTATTTTTGGTTGCGTTGGGTCTTCGTTGCTGCACGCGGGCTTTCTCTAGTTGCGGCAAGCAGGGGCTACTCTTCGTTGCAATGCGCGGGCTTCTCATTGTGGTGGCTCCTCTTGTTGCGGAGCACGGGCTCTAGGTGCACAGGCTTCAGTATTTGCGGCACGTGGGCTCAGTAGTTGTGGCTCTCGGGCTCTAGAGCGCAGGCTCAGTAGTTGTGGCCCACGGGCTTAGTTGCTCCGCGGCATGTGGGATCTTCCTGGACCAGGGCTCGAACCCATGTCCCCTGCATTGGCAGGCAGATTCTTAACCACTGCGCCACCAGGGAAGTCCTAGAATCTTTTTTAAAGTAATTTTTCTACTCTCACCACGTATAAGCTAAGCTATAAGTAACTATATCATTAAATTTATTTTTATTTTTAAAATTACCATGCAGTAGCATTGACTCTTTGTGGGGTTAGGGTTGGGGGAGATAACTCTTTTGTAAATTTTAACCTCAATTTCTTCTTCAAACAAAAGCTGCTATGTGTTTGTTAAGACACTTCTGTTAAATAAGCACAGCTGGCTCCATAAATCATTATCCACACATTATCACACATTCAAGAAAGTTTCTGAGAAGACATATCAGGACAGGCTTCTCTTGTGGGTCAACTGGATTTCAAATACTCTCTCTAGAAGTCTGAGTAATGGTACAACCTGTACTTCGAGCCTTGCCCTTTTCATTCCCCAAGGCAAAATATCCACTTCTAGGAGAAAAAAATCCATGGTATGAAGAGAAATATGCTTCTTTTTAACAACTGGGAAGTTTGAAAATACTGTACAGGAAGGATGGTGAACCAATCTGACTGCTTCTTTGATCTTTTCTGAAGCAACTGTCAAGATTTCTGTAGTGGGATTGAAGGTCAGAGAAGTAACACTTATAACTAGGTTCATCATAGCTTTTATCGGCTTTGGGTTTGTTTCTTGGGGACAAGAAACTTGATTGTATATGTTTACCACCCCACAATTAGAATAGGTTACTGGTTTGTCATAAAAGGATATAATTCAGGAACAGCCAGAGAGAAGAGGTGCATAGAGCACGGTAGGTGGGGAGGGGTGTGGAGCTTCCATGCCCTCTCTGAGCTTTGCCACTTTCCCAGCCCCTCCCTGTGTTCACCAACCCAGAAGCCATTCATCAATGTGTTTAAAGTTACAAGTCTTTGTTAGTCTATATTACACAATGAATCTCCAACATTAAAACTCGAGTTACGCCACATGATTTGACCTATGGCCTCAAAAGATTCTATCACCTGGGGATTATTTCCAATTTTAAGTGTAATCTCAACTAAATGAATTTTACAGTAACCAAATAAAATGATTATTTTACTATGCCTTTAAAAGTTTTGCAATCACCAGAGTAAAAATGAATTCAAGGGGGGCTTCCCTGGTGGTGCAGTGGTTGAGAGTCTGCCTGCCAATGCAGGGGACACGGGTTCGAGCCCTGGTCTGGGAGGATCCCGCATGCCGCGGAGCGGCTGGGCCCGTGAGCCACAATTACTGAGCCTGCGCGTCTGGAGCCTGTGCTCCGCAACAGGAGAGGCCGCGATAGTGAGAGGCCCGCGCACTGCAATGAAGAGTGGCCCCCGCTTGCCACAACTGGAGAAAGCCCTCGCACAGAAACGAAGACCCAACACAGCCATAAATAAATAAATAAATAAAATTTAAAAAAAAAAAAAATGAATTCAAGGAAGAATCACCACTGGATGCAAAAAGTACTGGGTAAAAGTTTGATGAAGAACCGGCATATTTACATGGTCTCAACAGTATCTCCCCCACAGATTACTTATGAATTACAAAGGGAAAAATGGTCCACTTCACAGTGAAGAAAATTAGCAAATACAACCTTCATGTGCCTTCTGGATGTGATGCACTAAGAAGGACACATTGTTTCTGTGATATTCCTGTAAAAAAAAAAATGTATAATCTGAATCTAATCACCAAGAAATATCACACAAATCTGAATTGAGAGACATTCTACACAGCAACTGGTTTATATGCTCCAAAAGTGTCAAAATCACAGAAGATAAAGAAATTGCTCCAGTTAAAGGAGGCTAAAGCGATAGGACAACTGCTATGGGTGGAATTGTGTCCCCGCAAAAAGAGATGTTGAAGTCCTAACCCCCAAGGACCTCAGAATGTGACCTTATTTAGAAAGAGGGTCTTACAGAGGTAACCAAGTTAAAATGAGGTCATTACGGAGGGCCTAATCCAATATGACTAGTGCCCTTATAAAAAGGGGAAAGTTTGGACAGAGACAGACATGCACAAAGGGAGGAGGCCAGGTGAAAATGAAGGCAGAGATTGGGGTGATATGTATACAAGCCAAGGAAAGCCAAAGATTGCCAGCAAACTATCAGAAGCTAAGAGAGAGGCATAGAGCAGATTCTCACTCATAGCCTCAGAAGGAACCAACTCTGCTGACGCCTGGATCGTGGACTTCTGGCCTCCAGAACTGTGAGACAACAAATTTCTGTTGTTTAAGCCACCTGGTCTGTGGTACTTTGTTATGGTAGTTCCAGCAGACTAATACAACTAAATATAATTCATGATCCTGGATTGGACCTTGGCTGGGAGAAAAAATTGTGATAAAGGACTTTATTGGACAATTGTAAATCCAAAGAAAGGTCTGTAGGTTAGGTAATAGTATTGTATCAATGTTAAGTTTCCTTAATTTGATAACTGCTGTTCTCCTGTTCTCTTTGTCCATTTAGGTGGGTCCTTGGGAGGGAGAGGAAATAGGCACAGGAGGACGATGTTTTAACCAGAACCAAGTCCCATGGCTTTAATACCACCTCCAAGCCACCCTTCTCCATCCCTGATCTGCTCAAGCCCAGGAGTCATTCTTTTTTTTTTTTTTCCAGGAGTCATTCTTGATGTGTCCCTTTCTCTCATGGTTGCATCCAATCCATCACAAATTTGTCAGTTCTACGTCAAAATATTGAATCTATCCACTTCCCTCCATCTCCATGGTCACCACCCCATCCAGGCCTTCACCACCTTTATAACTGGTCTCTTTGTTTCCACTCTTTTCCTTCTACAGTCCATTCTCTTCATAACAACCAGGGTGATATTTTATTGTATTTTTAAAATAAATTTATTATTTATTTATTTATTTAGTTTTGGCTGCGTTGGGTCTTTGTTGCTGCACGCAGGCTTTCTCTAGTTGTGGCGAGCGGGACCTACTCTTTGTTGCGGTGTGCGGGCTTCTCATTACGGTGGCTTCTCTTGTTGTGGAGCCTGGGCTCTAGGCACTCGGGCTCAGTAGTTGTGGCTCACAGGCTCTAGAGCACAGGCTCAGTAGTTGTGGCGCACAGGCTTTGTTGCTCCGAAGCATGTGGGATCTTCCTGGACCAGGGATCAAACCTGTGTCCCCTGCATTGGCAGGTGGATTCTTAACCACTGTGCCACCAGGGAAGTCCCCAGACTGATATTTTAAAATAGAAAACATGCCACAGGAGTATTTTTTGCTAAAGCCTCAAGCCTGAATCTCATAAAGCCTCTAGATCTAAGCAACAGCTTATAGAAAATACAGAAATAGAGGAACATGTTAAAGATATCACAGAGAGGGAAATTGTGGGCAAGTCACACGAAAAACAACCTAGCTTTTTCAATAAATAAATCGAAGAAAAAATCAATGTCTAGTGGAAACCTATACATTAAAAGAAGCTTAAGATTCTTATCAACCAACTGCAATGCGTAGACCTTGTTTGGACCCTGATTTGAACGAACCAACTGCAGACTATTTTTTACAAAGCAATCAGAGCAATCTTAATACTGATTGGATCTGTTGAGGTAGGAGATAGATGGGCCCCTGGGCCGGATGGCTGGGGTTTGTCAAGTGGAGTAAAACTGAAGCTTTGTTCTCACCCAGACACTCCAAGGACAAAGCTAGTGGCAGAAGCTGAGCTCTGCTGAAGTAAAGAGATAAGATGCCCAGTCCTGAGGTCAAGGAAAACTTCCCTGTCTGCACATGTGCAGGAAGACTCCTTGGGATTCAAAAAGGGAGGGGGTGCCACCCCATAATAAGTGTGGACATACTCCCACAGGCTTCTGCAGTGGGATCCACCTTAGCAAAAATATGTGCACGCATGTCGGGGAGGGTGGACTGGTCAGGTGTGAACAAAGAAATGAGATAATTGGCCAAAGGTAAACAAAGATGGGGAAGAACTGTCCTATATAAGCGATTTAAATTACTTTTTTTTTTTTTTCCCCCCCGGCCACGCCTCGCAGCTTGTGGGATTTTAGTTCCCCAAGCGAGCAGGGATCGGAGCAGGGATCGAACCCAGGCCCCCTGCAGTGGAAGCACTCAATCCTAACCACTGGACTGCCAAGGAATTTCCTAAATTACTTCTTTATTGCGCTCTTCCTCATTAGAGAGGATGCCCATACCCTTTCTCTCTGGGTATGTATTTCTGCCTAGCTTCTGACTTCAATAAACTGCTTCTCTGTGTGCTCTCCCATACATTGTGCTGTGTCTCTGATAATAAACTTTGTACCTGTTTTTACAGTTTTTGCCTCCTTGAAACGTTCTTGCTTTCAAACGGGGAGGGGTGGGGGTAGACCAGGGCCACTGGCGGTCTGGCAGCTGGGATTCCTGGTTTTCATCCCGGTTACCCAGGTTCAATTCTTAGGCAGGGAACTAAGATCTCTCTTCAGGACCACTCGCTGCTATCTCTGCAAGATCACTGGGATGACAATAAGGAATTTTTATTACTATTTCTAAGAGTGACGATGGAATTGGGATTGTGATTGTATTGTGACTGTGTCAAAGATAGTTTAAGATACATACTGAAAGCTTTTATGGATGATATGATATGGGATTTGCTTAAAATTAATGTGGTGGGGGAGTGGGTGGAGGCACAGTGGGTAACTGTTGAACCTGGGTGAAGAGTATATGGGGTTCTTTGTATTATTCCTCCTACCTTTGCGTGTTTGAAAATTTCCATAATAAAAGGTTTAAAAATGTAAATCAGATCACATAACTCCATTGAAAATCTATTAAATGCTTCTTACTATAACTGGTAAAATTCCAAGTCTACATTGGCCCATAATGCCACGTGGGGTCGGCGCCTGGCCTACCTTTCTGCCCTTGTTTGCCATCACCTTTCCTCTAGCTCTCCTTCACTTCAGAACTGCACATGTGCTTTGCCTCAGACTGGAACAGTCTTCCCCAGACTTTCACATGGCTGGTTCTCTCCCCTCTTTAGCTCTCAGGCCATCCACCTCCTCACCAAGGCCTTCCCTGTTCACCCCATCTAACCACCCCCAGTCACTCCATCCTCACTGCAGTTTACTAAATAACAGAATTTCAAATAGCGAGATTTGTTTACTTGGTTAATGTCTATGTCTCCCACTAGCTTATCAGCTCCATGAGGGCCAGGATTCTGCATAGTTCCTCAGCGTATTCCCTGTGCCTGACAGTGTCTGGAACATTTTAAAATATTCATTGAACGGATGAATACACTCAGGAAGAAGAGAGTGAAAACCAAAACCATCTACCCTCCACACTCACCCTGTTCACAGAGAACCCAAACCACATCGTACTGTCCACATTAACTTGACGTTGTGCTCCTGTGTCTTCATTAGCATCTTTTACTCTTCCTGGCTGTCCAGTCCAGACAAATGGTTTGAATATCAACAGCCAGTTTGCCCACTGAGATTTTTTGAATCCCCTCGCCTTGCTCTTTCCACCAATTTTGACTGTTGTGCAGCGCTGTGTACCCAGTCCCCATCAAGACCCTGAACTGAAAGACTCGTCTTACACCAAACTTCCAATTCTCAGTAAATTCTGGCCTTACCCTCTCTCTGAGGCACTGCTGAAGCTTTGCCAAGTAGTGGGCACCCTTACTCGAGTAAGCAATCAACTCAAATTTGTCTCATCAACAGGTTGTGTTGGTGATATTTGGAGAGGCAGCTTTTAAACAAGAGGAATACACAGTAGCCAAACTAAATAGTCTGATGCCCCGGGGGGCATTAAAAACAGCATCAGTTATCTGTGACTTGCCCAGATACATTGGAGCCTGAGACAAAAGGAACAATCAGTAATAATGATTTGTCTCTATTTAAGATTTTCATATTTTATTCATTGTGGATTTTCCTACATTTTGATTTTTTAAAATGTCTTATTAAAACACTACTAATCTTGGGCCTTCCCTTAGTCCAGTGGCTAAGACTCCGCACTCCCAATGCAGAGCGCCCGGGTTCAATCCCTGATCAAGGAACTAGATCCCACATACCGCAACTAAGAGTTCGCATACCGCAAGTAAAGATCACACAGGCAGAAACTAACACCCAGCAGAGCCAAATAAATAAATAAATATTAAAATAAAAAATACTACGGACTTCCCTGGTGGCGCAGTGGTTAAGAATCCGCCTGCCAATGCAGGGGACATGGGTTCGATCCCTGGTTGGGGAAGATCCCACATGAAGCCGAGCGACCAAGCCCGTGCGCCACAACTACTGAGCCCACATGCCACAACTACTGAAGCCCGCGCGCCTGGAGTCCGTGCTCCACAACAAGAGAACCCACCGCAATGAGAAGCCCACGCACCACAATGAAGAGTAGCCCCCGCTCGCTGCAACTAGAGAAAGCCCGGGTGCAGCAACGAAGACCCAACGCAGCCATAAATAAATAAATAAATTTTTTAAAAAAACCTACTAATCTTGATTAGTTTCTTGGTGCTCCCTTTACTGTGTCTGAGGGGAATGCCTCACTCACCTTACCCTATTCTCAGTACTGTTATTAAAAATTGATGCGTCAGTTTTACAAACAAGTTTTTTAAACTATTAACACTATTAAAAGTGTATAGTTTTAAAAAACGGGATTAGTATGTTGTTTAAATTTACAAAGGTAAATGAGAGATAAAGGAGATGGGTAGCGTGCCACACCTTCGTTACCATGGCATAAGGTCAAAAGGTAACTAAAATGAGCAAATCAAGAAATAGCTTGGAAGTATTTTACTTCGATGTTCTTTAGGAAACAAAACTAGAAACACAATTTATTATGGTTAAAGTGGCTGCCTCTGAGGATGGGGAACTTCTGCTTTTCATTACAAATCCTCTTATACTAGCTTTTTTCAACGTGTGCTTTTACTACTTTGATGAAGATAATTGTGAAAACAAAATGTCTCCTTTCCAAAACCTCTAAGCACACTGCCAGTTCCGTCTCACTCGAAGTCCAAACTCACCCCATAAACAGGGGGGAGCGCCCCCAATTCCACACTCAGCTCCCCGCGGCCCACGCCTCTGACAGCAAAGATGCCGTTATCTTAACAAACGATAGTTGGAGCCTCTCCCCGGTGCGACCCTTGTTCCCGTCCTTTTTTTCTCCAATCTTGGAAGGTTTTGGGTCATTCCCGGGGATGCCTTAGTGCGCGGACCCGGAAGCGGCGGGGTCCGGAAGCGGCGGGGCCCCCCCACCCCCCGCGTCCCGAGGCGCAGGCGCAGTCGTCCTCAGCCTCGTTGTCCCGCCCCTTCCCAACCACTCGCGAACCTTTCTGGGCTTCCTGGCCTTGGGTTCCCTCTTTCCGCCCAGCGTGACCACGTGACGAGGGAGGGGTGGGTTGCGGATAGCGTTTCGCTTTCTCCCCCGGGCAATTTCTTGACCTTCTTCCGGGGTCTCCTTGCCTGGGGCCGCTTAGAGGCTCCCCTGGCCGAGAGCAGGGGACTCGCCCACCCCGGCGCCGCCTCCGCCTCGGCCACGGTCGGTCACGCGCGGAGGGGCCGCGGTGAAGGAGAAAGGGCGGGCCGGGGCGGGACGAGGCGAACGGGGGCGGGGACTCGCGGTGTCCTGGGGAGGCTCTTAGGGCTGGGCCCGCGCTGGAGGTGCGGACACTGGCTGTTGCTGCTGCCCGCCGCCTTGGTCTCCGCTGCCTTTGCTGGCCGTCACCATGAACCAGGACCTGCAGAAGGAGCGGGCCGCCGCCAGCTTCAACCCGGAGCTTCTCACGCACGTCCTGGACGGCAGCCCCGAGAACACCCGGCGCCGTCGAGAGATCGGTGAGGGCGGCGGGCCAGGCCTCCTTCCTTCCCCGAGCAAAGCTTGAGACTCCCTCCGGGAGGAGTCGGGGGACGCTGTAGGGCGTAGGCCGCAGCCTCTGGCCCAGCTTTAGGGAAGCCGGGACCCCCATTTCCAGGGGCGGCTCTGGCGGGGGGAATCGCCTATGACGAGAGGGGACCTGTGCCCGTGATTCTGAAACCTGCTGTGACCCAGGGAGCTTTAACGGAGCCCTGAATTTGTCTTCCTCTTGATACCCTTTCACTCCCTACCAGAGAACCTGATTCTGAAAGACCCAGACTTCCAGCATGAGGACTTGAATTTCCTCAGTCGTAGCCAGCGTTACGAGGTGGCTGTTAGGAAGAGTGCTACCATGGTGGAGAAGATGAGGAAGTTTAACATCGCAGACCCTGCTGAAATCATGTGGTTTAAAAAGTAGGTATGCCTTAGCTTAGATCAAGTGCCTAAACCAAATCCGCAATCTGCGGTGTCCTTTTTCACCGTGCTTGACGTTTGAAGACTCGAATTGGCATATTTTCACGCCATTTTAAAGTTATTTGTGTCGAAAATAATGTTTACTTTTGTATTTAAGCCTTTTAAAGGGATGGCATTTGTAAAAAGTTGATCATGGAAATGCTATAATTTTCTATCTGAAGAGTCATACAAATTCGGTCCAGATGTCTTAATTTTGAGTGATTTAAATACAGAATGACTTTGCTTTTTGTAAGAAGGAGCCCTGCTAAATTTAGAAGCTGCATTTGGAAGGATGCTTTCAGTTGCAAGAACCAAACATTAAATATTTTGGAGCAGTAACAGTTTGTATTTTCATATGCGTGTAGATCTTGAGTTTAAAATAATGGAAAATATGGGTGGATGAAGAAGAACTTTAGTCAAACCTCAGAATGAGTATAAAGTATTCTAAGAACCCAGCATTGTTGAATCTGGTGATGGTATTTAAATGGCTCCCCTTTGCATACAAGACCTCATAAAAACATGCCTTGGTCCTACTGCTGAAAAGAGTATGTCCTTTTTTCAGACCATCTGCTTTTTGTAGTATTTTTAGATTAGAAATAAAACACACATTTTTTTTGTCTTTATGTAAATAAACACTATAATTATATAATCTTAGTACAAGATTTCTTTGACTTTCAGCACCTCTTATACTTCGCGCTTATTCCTGGGCATTTCCTGTTTTAGGCCTCTACATTATAGAAGAACTCCAGTATTTTCATCAATAAAGAATAAATGGTGTGAATGGTACATATTTAAGAGCCAAGAAAAATGAAACATGTTACAAGTTCTGCCTTTATGTAGCAATAGGCATTCCTCCCTTATACTACTGCTGCAAATACATTTGGTATATAATTATTTTCAATTTGACCTGGTTATTATTGTCAAGAGGAAATGATTTATTCCAGCCCTCAGGACCACACTCAGAACTCCTTTCCATTTTAGTTACAAAAATACAGTTAATTTGGTAGTCCAATCAGAGTACTTACTAACTTCCAAATGCTTTTTTTTTTATTTTTAAAGTTTGTAACTCTTGGCTGTGAAGGTATTGAGGTGGAGTAACTCCTAGAAGATTATGTTTCTAATTTTCCTGAGTTCGGTCTGTGGACTTTAAAAAATTAGTAAGATTTTATTCTTCCTTAAAACAACACAAAAGAGGAGGTTTGTTTTGTTTTACTTTAAAATGGCTGATGCCGTGTGTTTCAGAGTTGGTTAGAAGATTTCATGATCTGTGGTGGTGCATAACGTGTAACCAGACTCCAGTGAAGTCACAATGAAATAAAGTACTTTATGTGAGTTAAAGATCAGTGGACACCAGCCAACTGTTTTGCGTATCATTTTTTATGACACAGACCTCACTATTTGGGAAATACAAAGTACAAACTGTGGCATACCCTTTGACATCCTTCCAGTATTTCTGGGATGTGACAGGGAGATCAATGTATGTTAGAGAAGGGGATTGAAAATTAGTCTTGGCAATTACTGAACGCCATCGATTGTCACTCACACCCATGTCTTATGTATCACTAACAAAGTTAACTATGATGTACCATTAATTGTGAGATGCATCAGATTTCTTAAATGCTAAAATTGGCTGTGAGGAGAGGGATGCTATAATTAATGAAATAGAGTAATATTTCTCTTTCTGGGGATTTTAGGCATTTACTGGTCTCTTTTACATCCAATTTCTCTATCACAAAATAAAACTCATGAGAATATGTTGAAATTGACTAAAGTATTAGTAAAGTACTTTGAGATTTCTCAACTTGAGCAGTGAAAGAATTCATCTCTCCATTCCTTGAGAAAATAAGACTTTGCTGTTAGGGGAATAGGAGTTACTTTCCTAATCTCCTTTCCTGTAATTTTGTCTTTTAACTATACTGTTTGCTATGCAAAAACTGTAAAATATTCTTAAAAGTAATTTAAAATTCTGATGAGAATCATTCATGGTTTTTGTTATCCTTATTAGGTTTTTAAAGCTAGTTGCTTGAAAAGCATCTTCAGGAGGGATTAAACATAACTTAAAAACAAGCACTCAGATTTTGTTCTTGAGTTAACTTTCAAGTGGCCTCAAAAAAAAAAATCTCAGTATGTTTATGAAAACATCAGTATTTGACAGTCTTTATTTTGTGTCACATGTTTTTCCCTCTCAGTTTCCTAGAGTTAATTATTTCGTGTCAGTGTCATCACTTTACCAACCCAGAGCCTCCTCAGTTCCCTCAAGGGATTGGGAGTGTCTTATATTGCCACCATTTTTAGCACCTAAATTACTGGTTTTATTTCTCAGAAATTCTCGCAGGTTCATTTCCTCCTTTAGTAAAGCATGGTTGTGAGAGAGTGCTGTGGTGCCCTTGCCGTTGAGAGGCCAGTTTCTACATTTATCTCCTCGTTACTTATCTGCACTTTAGTGATGGGTAAATTTTGCAAAGTGCCTTACTTCTCTTTGTAGTACAGCAGCAGGAAGTTGCTGCTTATTGGTGTTACTTGGAACTCACCTCTGCTGTTCCTACACCTCCTTTCCCCTCTTTCTCTCCTTTCAGTTTAAGTTTGTTTTTTTTTTAAGGTATTTTTTTTTTAATTTTTTTAATTTATTTATTTTTGGCTGCGTTGGGTCTTTGTTGCTGTGCGTGGGCTTTCTCTAGTTGCGGCGAGCGGGGGCTACTCTTTGTTGCGGTGCGCGGGCTTCTCATTGCGGTGGCTTCTCTTGTTGCAGAGCACGGGCTCTAGGGCGCGCGGGCTTCAGTCGTTGTGGCTCGCGGGCTCTAGAGCACAGGCTCAGTAGTTGTGGCGCACAGGCTTAGTTGCTCCGCGGCATGTGGGATCTTCCCGGACCAGGGCTCGAACCCGTGTCCCCTGCATTGGGAGGCGGATTCTTAACCACTGTGCCACCAGGGAAGCCCTCAGTTTAAATTAACATTTGATATTTGTGTGAAAATCATAGAACCTCAGGGTTAAAAAGCGTTTCTGATGTTGGCTAGTCCAGGCATTCCTTGGATGTTTGAATCTGTCCCCAGCACCCCTGAAAGGTGGTGGGATGGTTTCAGGGCCTCCCCAGATGTGAATTGGCAGCCTACCCCTCCCCCCCTTTCCCTTAATTCATGCTCTGCTTGTTGTACAAGCCAGGATAGGCTGGCTGTGACACTGCTTCCAGTCCATCCCTTGAAAAGTCATGAGGGTCAGTTAGGTGGTACGTACTTTGTACCCTAAGCTCTTTTTTTTTTTAAATTTATTTATTTTATTTATTTTTATCTTTGGCCGTGTTGGGTCTTCGTTGCTGTGTGCGGGCTTTCTGTTGCGGCGAGCGGGGGCTACTCTTCATTGCGGTGCACGGGCTTCTCATTGCGGTGGTTCCTCTTGTTGTGGAGCACGGGCTCTAGGCGCGTGGGCTTCAGTAGTTGTGGCTCGCGGGCTCTAGAGCGCAGGCTCAGTAGTTGTGGCATACGGGCTTAGTGGCTCCGCTGCATGTGGGATCGTCCCGGACCAGGGCTTAAACCCGTGTCCCCTGCATTGGCAGGCGGATTCTTAACCACTGTGCCACCCGGGAAGCCCCTGAAGCTCTCTATATAGATAGATCTGACAGAATAGACCCCTAAAAAATCTACAGCACAATGTAGCCGAGGCTGACTAGTGTACGTAACTCGTATTTTGACTATCTCACAGATTCTCTTTTGTGAGAAAATCGTTGAAGACTGAATTTCATTATGATTAGAGTTCCCTTAATCTGGAATAATTTTCAAAGACCGTTTGTGATCAATTTTTAATGCTCTCACGTTACCTACTTAGCTGTCTCTAAGCTCTGAAGACCTTTAGAGATTTGTGCTTTGGCCCCAGAATGTATATGTACTATCCTGGACATTTGCTTCGGTTACTAGGGAAAGGCAGTTTAAATTCTTCTTCTTTGGGACATTTTGTTAACAGCTCAACAAATAAGTGTTCTGTGGAATGTCTTTTGATTTTCAAAATAAGTAAAACCTGAAAATAAAGCAAAAACAAACAGGCAGACCCTCCAAAAACTGAAACCAAAAAATAACACCAACAAAATAATAAACAAAAGGGGGTTGAGGCTAAAACATGGTAGAATTTGCTTCCTGGATTAAGTATGAAATTCAGAATTCTGGCCCTGAAATGACTAGGGGGAGAAGAGATTCCACTAGATTCTGCTGTTGGCTTTTTAGGTAGTAAATGATAAATATTAGTCTTAATTTCATAAGAAAGGGGTTTAAATTTTTCTAACCTTCATCCTCAGGGCCACAGCTATCTGGCAGGATTGGTAGTAGAATGCAGTTTCCAGAGTAAGGCTGAGATCCTTTTCTTTTCTCTCCCGTAGACTACATTTGGTCAATTTTGTGGAACCTGTGGGCCTCAATTACTCCATGTTTATTCCTACCTTGCTGAATCAGGGCACCACTGCTCAGCAAGAGAAATGGCTGCTTTCATCCAAAGGACTCGAGATAATTGGCACCTACGCCCAGACGGAAATGGGCCACGGTTAGTCCACGTTTGAGGCTCAGCGGGTAACCCACCTCAGGACTTCAGTTAACAAATGACTCCTGGCAAAACAAACAAACAAACAAAAATGACTCCTGGCATTTGACTTTTTTCTGCTGCTACACATTTGGGATTTTATTTTTAAATGGTTAAATCTTAAATAAAATTCAGCCTCTTATTTTCTGATAGTTTCTTTCCCCTTAAACTGGTCCAAGACTCTGGCCTGAAGCATCTGTCATCGTTATTTTTTAAAGCTCGTTACCATTGCTGCATACACCCATTAAAATGGGTGTTGAGCAGTTTGGAAAGATGGGGTTGAAAATATGGCAAAGCGCCCCATTGTATTGGTGTCTGATTAAAGACTTAGTTGAAAATTCTTAAGAGGGTTCATGCCTCAGCAACATCTGGAAGATGCTCTGCTTTAATGAAGTTAAAGATGTGGATTTTAATGGGGCAGAGGGTTAGAGTGGCGAAGGTTGTGAGATGGTTTGGGAAAAAGTCCACGATGCTCTTCATTTCTTTTTATTCATTTTTCTATTCATGTCCGTGGACTTTATATTACCAGTAATTCTTGGTTAAATTGTTCCTAAAAACCTGGCTACTTTCAAAAAGTTTTGTGTTCAGTCTTGTGAAACAGGTTTGTTTTCATAGATGAGGCCACTGACAGGTTTGAGTGTCTTGGAATTTGAGCTGCCCGGTTCATAATGCTTCCCTTATGTAAATAAAGGAAAGTAAAGAAAAAGAATGAGAAAAGGATGCAGATATCAGGAAGGATTCTTTTTTGTGTTTGATTTGGTGCTTTTTGGTTTGCAAATAGGTTTAAGGAAATGTTCTTTCCCATAATGCCTGTGGGAACTGCAGATTCTGGTCATGGTACAGTTTTATGAACACCCTGCCAAACACCCGTGGCCATCTTCAGGATGGTCAACACTGAGATGACAGACCTGAAGGAAGGTGTCCTAATGGAAGGAATATCACGTTCCTACAATGTTCCTCTCTTGGAGTGTGCGTGGGTGTTTTGTAATCTTGAGATAGCTTTGAAATAGGGGGCATAAGATGTAAACTATTGTGAGGCTAAGTGAGTCTGATCTGTATATCTCTTGTTGGTCTAATCCTTCTGCCTCTATTTATAAGGTACATTTCAAATGTATATTTGAAGGAAGAGAGGAGGAAATGATGACTTGAACTTCACTGGTTTGAGGAGCCCGGAATGTTGGACTGAGGTCCTGTGTTGCTCCGGGCGAGTTTGTATTTGTTAGAGTTTTCTTTCCCTTATTCCTTCTAGTTTTCGAATGCTTTCTTGTATTCGAACCAACTTTGTCTCAATCTCTATGGTTTATTTAGAGAACAGAGTTTTAAGATTAGGTCTTGTTTCTTGCTGGAACTTTGTCAGTTCGTATTAGTTGTGCTTCGCTGACTGCTGTTCTTTTCCAGAGAAACCAGTCAGTTTGTTGGCTAATTTGCATACTGTGACAGTACAGTCTTATGTAGAATATATAAAAAGTGCTTCAACATCAACGGGATTGGAAATAGAGCAACTTGTACAGGGGGAAGATTTGACCATTTAAATTCTGAGACTTTGGAACATTGGTCAACAGTGATTATCTAAGTGTTCTCACAGAATTGGCTGTAACTTCGAGTTTGGGACTCTTTCACCTCTAGGTAGCCGCTGAGAAGTGAAGAGACTCAAAATTTCTCAGGCATATTCCATGAATCCTCAAGAATCTTAAAATTCAACCACTTGCAGAAAGTCTAGGTCACCAGTTTTCTCTCTTCCCTCTAGAATTGTGTCTTCCCTCCTCTAAATACACACCTGTCTGTATAGGCACACAAGCCGCAACACACATTTGGTCTGTGGGTGCGCGAGCCTTAATCAAAGGCAGAGGCCTGAGCCAAGGAGGGCACCCTCTTCCTGGGGTTCTGGTGTTAAAGGGACAGTCTGGGACATGGTCCAGGGGTATTATCCTGACTACGTTTCTCTGGGTCACAAAGCAGGTAGTGTGTTTGGTCTTCACAAGTATTTGATCGTTTCACGTTCTGGCCACTTGATAGGAATTCTTCTTGCCTTTTCTATTATTGTTATTTTAATTATTAAGGAAAATAGAGCTTATGTAGTACATACTTATCATCCTTGAAGATGGTGCAGATTCTTTGCAGATTCCCATCACTAATACTGCAATGTGAAAATACTCTTCCTTTGAAACTTGAAAAATAAATAGTAAACTCGATTTTGTAAGTCACTAATCTTTCTCTCCCTGTATCTCACTGCTCTGTCTCTCCGAGAGTCTCCTTGTCTTCTTTTTCCAGGAGGGATTCTCTTACCTGTTGGACTTCCCATGAGACTTGCTCCTTGGGTATTCTAATTTCCCCACTGTTAGTAATAACAATATCAGTCTCTTTACAGAAACTATGTTCTTTGGGTTATGCCTTTGGAATATCTTTCTCAGAAATGAATTACTACATTTGAAGGGAATGAACACTTTATAGCTTCTGTTGCTCAAGACGTGGAACAAGTTTTGATGTACTTAGTGTGCTTGTGTCTCCATAGTCCCATCAACATGATTACTTTGTTTTCTTGCTACTTTTATATATATCTAAGAGTTAAAGTTTTAATTCTTCCAGTGCTAGTGAGCCTGGATGTTACATGTTTAGCTTACTGTAAACTGGGTTTTTCTCCTTTGAGTGTTGAATAAATAGAATCTGCATATTGATCTTACAAGATTTTATTGTATCCTTCCAATGTTTCTTTCTGTTGCCTCCGTTTGATTAAACATTTTGGCCTTTATGTAGTCAACGCATCCTTCTCTGAGTAGGTATAAATTTTCTTCTTCCTGTATCTTGGATAATTATCTTCTGTTTTATTCCCTTTTTTGTTTGTTTGATTTGTGTTTAATGCTTTGACTTGTGTATGATACAGAGATGAGTGAACCCCATACTATTTATATGTTTATTAACTAGTAGCTCTTTCCCCTTGTTATGTTCTTTCTGGTTCATCTTAGAGTTTTGTAATAGTTTCAGTTTATTTATGGAACCCTAAATATATTACATTAATTTTTTTCTCTATTTTTCTCCTAACATCATAAGCTTTGGCTCATTGTTGCTTTTTAAGATATTTAAAAATCTGATAGAATAAGCCTACTATTGCTATATTTCAATTTATATGTATTTGGTGTTCTTGCATACTTATTCTTCTAGATGAATTCTGATCTCAATTTGCCAAGTTCGAAAACATATTCTGTAGGAATTTAAAACTCATTACCTTAAATCCCTGTATTTTCTTGGGACGTATTAATTTTACTTAGTCCTCTCAGCCAAGAATTAGCAATTTCTTTCCTATTGTTCATTTTCATATCTTTTATTCATCCTATTAGGTATTTATATTTTCTCTTAATTAAATCTGTAATATTCTGAGCTAAATTACTTAACAGATTTTTAAAATATTTTGTTGCTCTTATAAATCACCTTTCTCTTTACCAGGGTTTTCTATTTGAATGGCTCTAATGGATAAGAATGAGTGATTTTTTTTTTTTTATCCTGGTTTTTCTAAATTCATTTATTATTGATGGTGTTTTGTTTTTGTTTATTTCCTAGGATTATAATCATACTGTCCGTGGAGATGCTATTTTGATTTCTTCCTTTCTCATATATTATTCATCTAATCATTTTGTCCTCAGTATTGACTGCTAGCCTTCCCAGCCCTGTATCATGTAGGAGAGCCTGGGAAGGCCTTCTGGTGTTATGGTTTTGAAAGAATCGACTCCAGCTCTTTACCAAGCAAAATGTTGGTGCTTTGCAATTTTAAAATAAATTAATTAAAAATAATATATTATCTTTATCATGCATAAAGAGTATAGCAAATACTTGATTTAAATCAAAAACTCTCCAGGTCACTTTCTCCTTGTAACATTTCTGCATTTCATCCACCTCTGAATAATCCTTACCCTAGCCACAAGAGACATTTTTCTCCAGAAAACATTTTTCTGCTTCAAGACAGTTTCTGATTACAAGTAATTTTACCCCTGCCCTCCTGAGTGTACTCTGTGGTAACCCTTGGTGGCCCTCATTATTCCCGAATACACGCCCACCCATGACGAGTCTGATGGGCGCCTCTGAGCGGCCTCTCCTTCACCAGGAATCGCTCTGGTTTCTAGTCATGGAAAGTAGCCTCTCCGCACTGTGAGTGGTTGGCCCCAGGCCACAGCTTTCAGTCCTACTTCAGAGTTTTCTTCTTTTAGCTCCTAGGCGCACATTAATTTTTCTTCCTACACATCATTCTTTTAAAAACAGCACAGTTGACATTCCTGTTTGTGCGTGAAAGGTACTCTCTCGTCCCTGGAATGTGTTTTTCCAGGGATTTCCACTTTTTTTCTTTTCTTTAACTTTTTATTTTGAAATGATGACAGATTCATAGGAAGTTGCAAAAATAGCACGGAGACGTCCCGTGAACCTTTCACCCAGTTTGCACCAGGGGTGACATCTTACAGGATTTCCAGTTTGATGCTTCCAAGTCTGGCTCTGATTTTGGCAAGTCTTTCTAGTGTCCCCACCGTTGTCCTCAGCCCAGGTTGCACTAGAAGACGTGATTAGGAGATGAGATTCTTGTCCTTGTTTTGCCATTATCTTTTTGACCTGAAGACACATAATTCATCTCAGCTTTAATTTCTCTGTAAAATGAGGAAGTTATTCATGCATTCTTCAATCTTTATGTGATTGGTTAGCTGAAAGCTCAGCCCACCCGCACCCTCATTGGAACACATCACACGTCAGCCCCTGCCTAGAGCACCCTGTCCTGATTATTTTCCTCAAGTGGAACAATCGGAGATATTTTGAAACAAATGTTTAGGCTCATTTCTAAGATAGTGAGCATAGTAAGAGTAATACAGAATTGATTAATTTTGAGCTGGAAGTTAAATAAAATGCCAGTAGCATGCAACATTACAAAGCCATATAGAACTATTTCCTATCAGAAATAAATTCACATAAAAGTCTAAGGCACCTGCAAATTTTAAATGGAAAAGAATGACTTTAGAAAGTGGATTTAAAATGACAACTAACATGTTTATTATCATTTGTGATAATTCCCGTATAATTGTAATGGGAGCTTGTTATGCATGAATCTGTTATTTGTAAATGTTACGGTCTTCACTAAAAATCGCATGTCTTTTTATTTCTGAAATTAATTATTGGGATGAAGAGCACTGTCAACTTTTGTATTACGTTGTTTCAGTAGCATGTGGCTGGATATTTGTGATGGATCCAAATGAAATGACCGGAATTATGTGAGGAATGTGGATTAATGCTGGATGTTTTATGGACAAACAGAAAAGATTCTAGCCTAGAAGCATTATTGGAATTAGATTCTGGAAAAACTTTTGTCCAAGAGAACCACTATGTTCTCCTGTCTCAACTTTTCATTAGAATAAATAAGTCATTGTACAACTTAAATTCTCCATTCCATCCAGCCTTTTCAGGTTTTTTTATTTAATTGCAAGGCTGGAATCCTCTGCCTTGCTCACATGGTCTTGTGCTGCACAGGCTTTGGCATTGGTAGCCAATCCCTACTGAGATTAATTAATTTTAGAGATGAGTAGCATTAGAAAATAATTCTCGCCAACATAAGAAAAATGGAAATTGCTAAGAGTTATAAAGTAATACAGACAGGGCAGTGCTCCCATCCATGATAAAGTCCACCCATTAATTCATACTTAACAGAAGGGTTTTTTTCTCCTTCCCTTGCTCTGTTTGTTCAAATTGCTGATTCTCTCACACCTGTTGACTCTTCTCTCAAATGCCCATCCTTGGTATTTCTTTGAAGCTTTGTGCACCGAGGGCAGTCTGGGCCTCTGGATCTTCACTTGGGCATGTTCCTGCCCACCTTGCTTCACCAGGCAACCGAGGAACAGCAGGAACGCTTCTTCATGCCCGCCTGGAACTTGGAGATCATTGGCACTTATGCCCAGACAGAGATGGGTCATGGTACGGTGCATTCAGTCTACCTTCTGGGTTGGGCGGGGCTCTTCGAGCTTAGCATGCATGGAGTGTCCACCACGTGTCAGCAGTGGCATGTCCACCTGCTGTGTAAGATCTGTTTAAATGCAATCTTTCTGCAGCAGCCAGGGTTTTCACACATGTAAGTCTTGGCATAGACAATGCTTTGGTCGGTGGAAATTAAAGCTTATATTATCACAGACATGCTGATTGATTATTCATGGTTCCCCTTCAGAAGGTCAAGAATTACAAGTCAGGCCTTACTTAATAAGTGATTTTTCAAGTTTACTGAAGTTGTATGGAATTTGTGTGTATATAGAGTCTGAACCCATCTCTTTTTCTTCATTACTATCTGATTATCTTTGCTACTGATACCTTAATGAACTTGCACAGATTGCAGAAGAAATAGAGATTAATAGAATGTGTGCTTTTTGACTTGCTGAAGGGAAATGAGTGGCTTATATAACGAAAACATGCAGCATTTTGTACCTTGACGTTATTTGTGCCTTGATTCAGTAAATTCAGTAAAGTTCTGAAAGTGGCTTTGGCCAAAGTTTAGAAAAAATAAGATAAGTTGTACTTCCGGGCAGTTGATTTCACACTCTGTATGTACCGCCTTTCTTCTTTTTTTTAAAAAAAATAAATTTATCTATTTATTTTTGGCTGCATTGGGTCTTCGTTGCTGTGCGTGGGCTTTCTCTAGTTGCGGAGAGTTGGGCTACCCTTCATTGTGGTGCGTGGGCTTCTCATTGCGTGGCTTCTCTTATTGTGGAGCACGGGCTCTAGGTGTGCGGGCTTCAGTAGTTGTGGCACGTGGGCTCAAGTAGTTGTGGCTCGCGGGCTCTAGAGCGCAGGCTCAGTAGTTGTGGCCCACGGACTTAGTTGCTCCGCGGCATGTGGGATCTTCCCGGACCAGGGATGGAATCCGTGTCCCCTGCATTGGCAGGCGGATTCTTAACCAGTGCGCCACCAGGGAAGTCCCTGTACCACCTTTCTTTTTTCTTTCCATCCCTCGCCTGTCTTTTCCTGTGAACTGGATGGGGCTGGAGGTGGTGGCTGTGCCGGGTAGCATCCGTTCCACGTTGGTATCTGTGTTTGCCATTCATTTACTTCTGGCTTCTCTTTTCCTACTCAGACGTTTCAGAACAGCTGGTCTAGTGTATATTTGCCACTTGCTCCTTACTCCTGTACAACTTCATCTTCATTTGATTGCTAATTTGGCTTTCAGCTTCTGTGGTAAATAGTATTTTAGAGGATTTTCCTAAGACTCAAAGTGGAATACTATTTGATTCAGTTGTGCATTTGAAAACGTTTTGTCATTACCTGTTCTGTTTAATATCTACCTCGTTTTCTGTAAAAGTTTTTTCTTTGGTGAAAGGAGTCTTAGTGTCTGATTCCTTGATTCCCACACAGGGGAAGGTTGTGGATCACACATAAACTGTCCATTTCTGTTATTTAACTCGGGAGTTTTTAAGTGTTTCACAGTTTAATTGTTTAATGAGATCTGGCATTATCAAAGCAGTTTGGTAAAAGGTTCTCAGCATTGGCTACAAGATAGTATTACTAGGGAGGGTGTCACTTAGAACATTTTTCTGTAACTTCTTTCAAATAATTTTGGCACGTTTGTATTAGGATTTAAACATCTCCATTATAAATAAAAATGGAAACTCTTCCTGGTCACACTAGTGAACCAGCCAGGAATAAGTTAAGACTTAGCATTGAGTCTGCAGGGTGAACTTGGACCTTATTATTGGACTTTTAGAAATTAAAAAAAGTCGCTGTTCCAGGTCTTTTCCACGTAATGATTATAACTTTTTCTTTTTTTTTTTTTTTTTGCCGCACGGCGAGGCATGTGGGATCTCAGTTCCCCAACCAGGGATCGAACCCGCGCCCCCTGCATTGAAAGCACGGAGTCTTAACCCCTGGACCTCCAGGGAAGTCCTGGTTATAACTTTTTAAGTTCTTGTTTCCCTTTCTAGCATTCATTCTGAAATAAATTCTCAGTTTACAAGAACTTTAGTTGGAGTCTCTTCCTGTCACGTGTTCTCATTCTTTGTTATAATACATACATGTTATAATACAGAATTCCAGAACATTGCATTGGTGTGGTAGACACAATACAAATGAGTTGAAATTGGCACACTAACAACTTAGATATGCCTTTAAAAGGTCAGTTAACTTCCCTGTTAAATCCGTATCCTGTGACCTTAACGAAACTATGATTCTAATCTGCCTTTATTTTACATTTTCTTTTGGTTGATCTAAATAAATGTTCCATATCCACTGCCACAGAAGTGCACTAAATCAAGTACAGAAATGGAATATGCTTGACATTTATATTTTCAGCTTAATAGGAACAAATCAGGAAATTACGTACTAATTAATTAAGCATAGGAAATTACGTATCTTGGTTATCAACCATTTGTAGTTCATCTACAGATGTTTTGTTGTTGTTAGATTTTGTTACTCTCTGAGATGCTAGAGCTTTAAAGGACTGGGCAGGAGATTCTACCCTGTACCTATTTTTTCCCATATTCTATCTGAAGTAGGTGTAATTCATTTTCTTAGGAACTCATCTTCGAGGCTTGGAAACCACAGCCACTTATGACCCTGAAACCCAGGAGTTCATTCTCAATAGTCCTACTGTGACCTCCATCAAGTGGTGGCCTGGTGGGCGTAAGTGAATTTTTTAACAGTTATTGGATGTTTTAAGATTTATTACAACGTGTTTAGAGTGTAGAGCTTATATGAGAATATAATTTTGAAATATAGAAAAAGCTCTTGAACTTAAACTATTCTAAGCTATTTCACATTCTCTTGTGTTGCATGTTACAGATATTTATACATTTTGCAAAGCGCAGAAAGGACAGCTATCTTACTCTGCTTTTCATGGTTTTTCATTTAAATATTCTCGTGTGTTAGCATAGTTTCCATAGTCATCATTTAAACTAACTTAGTTTTCCCTGTTTGGTTAGTCATTTCCATACTGGAAAGCATTTGAGTTGTTTTCAAATTTTTATTATAAATAGCTTTGACATGAAATTTATTTAATACCGTCTTCCATTCTGAGTTATTTTTTTAGGATATATATTTCAGATGAGATTAGTGGTTGAAGGATTTTGTTATTCATGTTATATATTTTAATATGTGATGTTACATTTTGATAGGAAAAAAACTAGCATGCAAAAAAAGAAATATTTCTGGGTGCGCTAACCAAAAATGTCTTAAAGCAGCTGTATCCCATAGTACTTTCTGCAATGATGGAATATTCTCTGTCTTTGCTGTTCAGTATGGTAGCTACTAGCCACTTTCAGCTTTTCAGCACTTGAAATGTAGGTAGCTGACTGAGAGACTGAATCTTTTATTTTATTTAATTATAATTAATTTAAATGTAAACAGCCACGTGTGGCTAGTGGCTACTGTTTTGGAAAGCCCTGCCTTAAGGGAGAAAAAGGATGTAATTTAAAGTAATGTTCTAGGATTATCCTAAAAATTTCTTTATGTAAATGAATGAAAAATAAGTAGAAAAGAAAGCCTACTTTTTAAAAATGCTATCAAATTAACATGCTGTACACCTTAAACTTAGACAATGTTATATGTCAATTATATCTCGATTAAAAATGTGTATATTATATTTAAAAAAATGAAGGATTGCTTTGCCAAAATTCAATGAATTTTAATAACTATCAGCTTAACTGGATTTCCTTCTGAAAACTAGGCGTGGCACTGTCATAAGAAAAGCTCTCTGGGCACGCTTTATTGATGGAATCTAGTGTTATATTTAACATATGCTTTTTTTCCCCCTCTTTTGTTTCTGTGAAAATGTAAAAATGTTTGCTCACTTCCCTCTCTTGTTCTCTTTCATGGTGCAGTTGGAAAGACTTCAAATCATGCGATAGTACTCGCCCAACTCATCACTCAGGGGAAATGCTATGGATTACATGCCTTCATTGTACCTATTCGTGAATTTGGGACCCATAAGCCTTTACCAGGTTAGAATTGTTCATCTGATGTTGAGGTGAAAATTAAACCAATCACTTTCTTCTGCAAAAAGTATAATACATAACTAAAGAAGAGGAGGGAAGCCAGGAATTCCAGAGCATAAACACCTTGTGACTTTCATCTGCGGTAGGTATTACTGTTGGAGACATTGGCCCCAAATTTGGCTATGATGAGATGGATAACGGCTACCTGAAGATGGACAATTATCGCATTCCCAGGGAAAACATGCTGATGAAGCACGCTCAGGTATATTTAGACAGAAAATAGGAGGAGAGGTGTCAAACACGGGGGTTTCAGTGGCTGTTGATAATCACGGGGTTAGAAGGATCTGTTCTTTTAGAAGGTACTAACAGGTTTTTACTTCTGAAGCTGCTTTTATTATGACCATGAAATCAAAAGCAGTTGGCAGGTATGAAGAGCATGTTTTGTTTTGCTAAACCAGTGGGGCTCTAACTTCTGCGTGCATTAGAACCACCTGGAGGGCTGGCTAAACCCTAGAGTGCTTGGCCCCCAGAGTTTCTGATTTAGGAGGTCAGGGTGGGGACTGAGCATCAGGTGATGCTGATGCTGCCTTTCTGGGGACCACACTTGGAGAACGACTTGCCTAAACTGCCACTTGGTTTTAACAGAAGGAAGCATCCATCTCATGTTCTTTTTCCAGGTGAAGCCTGATGGCACATACGTGAAACCCCTGAGTAACAAGCTGACCTACGGGACCATGGTGTTTATCAGGTCCTTCCTTGTGGGAGAATCCGCTCGGTGTCTGTCTAAGGCTTGCACCATTGCCATCCGATACAGTGCCGTGAGGCATCAGTCTGAAATCACGCCAGGGTAAGGGTGGAGTCTGAGATGAGCTTGGTACTGAAGACCTGGCTTGGACCCCATCCAAATATCAGAATTCCCAAATGTGTTGTGGAGAAAGTGCATTTGCGGTAAAATTAGCTAGGATGGCAGTGTACTGGGTCTGAGAACCTAGACTTCCCTTAAGTGGAAAGATGAGAATAACCACCTAATTATTACTTTTAACCTTCTAAGAAAAACAGTAATATTACTTGAGCTTTATAAATGAAATGTTGAAAACACTGAAGGTGGTGTGAAGATTCTAGTTGCTACTAACAATTACAAATCGGGTATAGTGAAAGTGACATTAAACTTGATTCTCTGTTGTGTTCATGGACATGGTTTATTCTTGCTACTGCCTATTACTTGGGCATGACTCTTTGATAAACTTTTTACTCTTAAAGAAGGAATAAAGAAATTGATAAGAGCAGACCTGCTTAGACTTCAAATATTTAACTCAGTGCATTGGGTCTCCTCAAATTGTGGTCAGAATATAGTTTATTCAGCCATCTAGACCCCTTTAACGTTGTCTTCCTCCTGTGAAGTTAATGAACTTTGGTTCCGGAAGTTGCCATGAGATACAATTTTCTTAGACTGGAAAGACTAAGAAAAATATGAAAGTCAACTAGAAAATCCTGTCCACCTAAGGCAGCTCATCAGGGTGGTTAAGCACATGGTCTTCTATAGCCAGATACCCTAGATTTAAATCAAGGATCTGCCACTTATTAGCTCTCTACCCTGGGTAGGTTCTTAACCTCTCATTTTCTCCATCTGTAAAATGGGGGTAATAACAGTTAACCTCACAGGATCTTTATAAGGATTTGATAAATTAGTCTTTCAAAGTGCTTAGACCAGAACCTGGCACATAGTAAGCTCTGTATAGGCATTTAATTTTTTTCCCCCTTTTTTTATATGCTTTAGTGAACCAGAACCACAGATTTTGGATTATCAAACCCAGCAGTATAAACTCTTTCCCCTCCTGGCCACTGCCTATGCCTTCCAGTTTGTAGGCGCATACATGAAAGAGACCTATCATCGGATTAATGAAGACATCAGCCAAGGGGACCTGAGTGAGCTGCCTGAGGTCTGCGTCATGTCTCGTTCCCTTGTGGGCACCCTTCTGGTTCATATTTGCCTATTGGATCATGTCCGGAGAAAATTAAACATTGGGATATCTTGAAAAGAATCCATATATTCTCAAAAGATAGAGAAAATTTTCTAATTGAGAGTGGATCAGATGTGAAGATGTGTGGATTTGTTTTTAAGTTTCAGAATTACTGTACCATGTTGGTCATTTATTAATCAAAGGAACTTAAGTGGTGCCTTTTTGCCAAGTAAAACAGTTGAGAAGGGAATGTGGGAATGTTACTAGTTCAGGCCAATCAGATGAGCATGCTTTTCAGTTTACATGGCATAGCAAGTGATTTTGTTTGGTTTTTGTTTGGTTTTGTTTTTTTTTTTTGGCTACGCCACGTGGCTTGTGGGATCTTAGTTCCCTGACCAGGAACCCAGGTCCCTGGCAGTGAAAGCGTGGAGTCCTAACCACTGGACCGCCAGGGACATCCCTGCCAAGTGATTTTGAAAGTGACGAGTGCTGTGAAGTGAGACTAAGTGTGTCTCATTGGAATGTGGGCTGTCAGCACCGCAGATGTTCTGATGGGCTGTGCTTCTCCCTTCAGCTTCACGCCCTCGCTGCCGGGCTGAAGGCTTTCACGTCCTGGACGACTAACACTGGTATTGAAGCATGTCGGATGGCTTGTGGTGGGCATGGCTATTCTCACTGCAGTGGACTTCCAAATATTTACGTCAATTTTACCCCAACCTGCACCTTCGAGGGAGAAAACACTGTCATGATGCTACAGACGGCCAGGTGAGAATCTAATTCATGATTTCTCATATGTGTTCTCAAGAATGTTCAAGTCCTTTCTGTTGGTTCTTATTCCCATGTTTTCTCTTCTCATTATATTTGTTCCAGAAAGATGTCATTTTTGCCTTCCATCCTGACCCACAGTTTTTTCTTGGGGTCAGGCTAGTATGAAACAGCTATCACACAGCTTAAAGTCATTTCAGGAGTTCATTTTATTTCTGTTTCACGAGAAGCATAGTTGCTGAAAGCATGTGTCCTGGTGACTTTCAGGTTCCTGATGAAAAGTTATGACCAGGTGCACTCAGGCAAGTTGGTGTGTGGCATGGTGTCCTACTTGAATGACCTGCCCAGCCAGCACATCCAGCCGCAGCAGGTGGCCGTCTGGCCAACCGTGGTGGATATCAACAGCCCTGACAGCCTGACAGAAGCGTACAAGCTTCGTGCGGCCAGGTGAGCACACCCTCAAGAGCTGGGACGGCATGGGGGCCTCTGTGGCCAGGGGCTTGATGGGAGAGGCGGAAGGCACAAGTACTAGCGATCACTTCCTTGAGCTCCAGTTTTCCAGTTCTTTTCTTTTTTTAACAGATTAGTAGAAATTGCTGCGAAAAACCTTCAAACTGAAGTGATTCACAGAAAAAGCAAGGAGGTAGCATGGAACCTAACTTCCGTTGACCTCGTTCAAGCAAGTGAGGTCAGCGATGGTCCTCTCTCCCCCTCCCCTTCTCCGTCCTTCACCAACCCCCTCATTTTCTTAGTGCAGAAACCGTATCACTGTTGAGTCTTTTTCAAAGGTTCTTGCACTCTGGTGTTTTCTTTTTATCTAGGCACATTGCCACTATGTGGCAGTTAAGCTCTTTTCAGAAAAACTCCTCCAAATTCAAGAGAAATCCATCCAAGCCGTCTTAAGGAATTTGTGTCTCTTGTATTCTCTGTATGGAATCAGTCGGAACGCAGGGGATTTTCTTCAGGTATTTTCTAAGTTTAAGTCCTTTTATTTATGTATTTCTTAATTTTTTATAGAAAAATAATTGTGGTTTACTTTGTGGTTGTATGTGTATATATACATATATAAATATATTTATACATACCTATGTAATATCTCTGTTTGCTTGCTTGTTTCTTTCAGGGGAGCATCATGACAGAGTCTCAAATCACCCAAGTGAACGAGCGCATAAAGGAGTTACTGACTGTGATTCGCCCCGACGCTGTTGCTCTGGTTGATGCATTTGACTTTCAGGATGTGACACTGGGCTCTGTGCTTGGCCGCTATGATGGGAATGTGTACGAAAACTTGTTTGAATGGGCCAAGAAATCCCCACTGAACAAAACAGAGGTAAAAAAAAAAAAAAAATGTCTTTTCACCCTTTGAAATTGTTCATTTAAATATTAAGGCAGGAAAGACCTCTTGAGTGATCATCTGTGAAAGCTTTGAAAGCTCTCATGGCCACTTCGGACAGTCTCTTTCTTTGAGCAACAGGTTCTGAAGGGAACAAGGTCATTCCTGCAGTGTGCAGGTTTTTAGTTTTCCCCAACTATCTAGCAAAAATAGAAAAATTTCAAATGTATACACAAATAGAATACTCCAGTGCATCTCCCCCGTACCCTTTGTCATGTTTCAGCAACTGTCTGCTCATGGCCAGTTGCGTTTCATCTGAACCTCCCAGCTAAGAATTATTTTGAAGCAAATCCAAGATATCAGATAATTTTATTCATAGATACTTCAGTATGTATCTCTAAAAGATAAGGACTCTTCTTAAAAAACATAAACACAATGCCATTCTCACACCTAAACAAATTAACAAGAATTCTTTAATATCATGAACTACGTCCCAGTCAGTGTCCAGATTTCCCCAGTTAGCTCAGTTCTTTTTTTCTCCCCACTTCAGATTTTTTGAATCAGGATCCAAATAAGGTTCAGATAATTTCTTTTTTTTTTTTCCCCCAGATAATTTCTTGATTAAAAGTATGCTATTTTATTTTATTAATATATTTATTTATTTATTTTTGGCTGTGTTGGGTCTTTGCTGCTGCGTGCGGGCTTTCTCTAGTTGTGGCGAGCGGGGGCTACTCTTCATTGTGGTGCACGAGCTTCTCATTGCGGTGGCTTCTCTTGTTACGGACCACGGGCTCTAGGCGCGCGGGCTTCAGTAGTTGTGGCACGCGGGCTCAGTAGCTCTAGAGCACAGGCTCAGTAGTCATGGCGCTCGGGCTTAGCTGCTCCACGGCATGTGGGACCTTCCCAGACCAGGGCTCGAACCCGTGTCCCCTGCATTGGCAGGCGGATTCTTAACCAGTGCGCCACCAGGGAAGTCCAAGTATGCTATTTTAAATTGCAAACTCCGTATCAGTAATTTTTTCTCTCCCTTCCCTGCAGGTCCATGAATCTTACCACAAGCACCTAAAGTCACTGCAGTCCAAGCTCTGAAGTGTCTTGAGGACAAGTTCAATCTGCTCCCAAAAGTAACTGTACTCTACTCCCCTTATACCTGTCACACAAATTTGCGTGGAATCTTTATCAAATTTAGAAAAGCTAGAGCAAATGATAAATTGACCCTTTTCTCTTTTTAATGAAAAAAAAAACAGATTTGAGATTAAAGGAAAAAACCAGATGTGTTTTACAAGTGCAATTAACGCTGAAAGAGACCTGTTAAGCATTCAGAAAAAGCTTTAAGAAATGCAGTGTGACTTCCATCTGTAATGCTGCTGGTCCCAGGAGGCCAGGACTTTCGATAATTAGTAGAATTTAACTACTAAGTAGTTAATTATTTTCACATCTTAATTGCTAATCACTGGATATGCAAGTGTTTTTAAGCAAAGGTATTTTTTAAGTGGGGGTAGAACCCTTCCAAGCTTTCCTGCCGTGGGCCCTGGCTAGAAAGCGGGACTGAAGAAGAGGGCCTGGGGAAAGAAACTAATCAGGAGACTTGGGGTGTGTGTGTGTGTGTGTGTGTGTGTGTGTGTGTGTGTGTGCGCGTGTGCGTGCTTGATACATTGACATGTTTCCTGCCTGCTTGCCCTCCTTTGCTGGTGTATTGTTCCTGTCTACCTGTTCACAGTAGCATTTTTCTAACACAAGGATTTCTTCAGCACAGGCTACTGCAGGGTCACTGCCCCATGTGATTAGGAACTAATCTTCCATTGGAGGGTTTCCCTAAATTGTTGCTCTCGTAGCAGTACAACTCCCTTCGCCCCAACTTCTTGGGAAGGGGTAGACAGCAAAGTTATCTCTACATATAACTTTTGGCAACTGATGGGACCTCCAAATCAGTGGTTTTGATCTCCCTCTCTCTCTCCCTCCCTCTCCCTCTCCTGAGAGAGATGCAAAAAAAAAAGGAGAAAAAGAGAGTCACATTTCCTTCTTAGTAGAATAAGGGCAGGAAGAGCTATCAGTTATGGTTACTGTAACTTTGGTGACCATATTAACGAAATTTTCTGGAACAATCCAGATTCCCTCTATTCTGTCACTTTGGTGTAAGCTATGAAAATGCTCGGTGGTTACAGTGTCTGGCCTTACAAAAAGAAAAGCATCACTCGCCGCCTCTTACACCCAGGAGTCGCACAGAAAGATCCTTTGACAAACCATGTGTTCTGATTTTTGGATCAGAAAATATAATCATTGAAACTGTGGCTAAAGGATAAATGGAAGTTCCATAGAAAATCCGTTTCTTATTGTATATCTGGCATTATTTTCAGTATGTTTCTAGGAGCTTTTTCTGACTTGCTAAATTGTTCTTTCAGCTGAAATCTAATTTATACAATCATTCTATATTTAAAGGCTAAACATGTATCTCAATGAATTTTTTCTTAAAATCAGTGTAAAACAAGTCACTTGATTTTTTGTTTTTGTTAACTCTTTGTGACATCTGCCTCATGAAACCAGTTGTTCTAGCATCAGTCTTGAGAATGTAGTATGTAATTCAGTGGAAATGTAATTCCTGTCTTGGGACCTGCCATAAAATCTAGCCAGTGGAACGGGTAATAGGAGATAAGGTCCAGCAGAAGAAATACTGTCAGTTGACACAAGCCTTTATCTTTCCACCAGGAGAACTGATTGATAATTGTGTTAAGACTGAAGTAAAAAAGCACTTTGTTAATCTCATTTGGGTATATCTTTGACTAGATCAGATTCTGGGAAATAACAGAGAGTAAATTCAGATTCCTTAATATTGACCTATTAAATGTAGAATTGTTTCCAATTAGGGGTTAAAAATCTTATTCACAGAGGGATATCCATGGTCAGGATCTAAGGGTGTTTGAAATGACACCCACCCAATCCAGCTGCGTAGATCTGGGATCTAAGCAGGTTGGAACAGGTGGTGGACTCTGTAGAGCCACCTTCAGTCCAGCACCTTGAGTTTTATTTAAAAACAATCTGATATTGACAGTATTTTTATTAACATTGGAATGTTTTGTCTTGAACTTTGTTCTCTGTAATTAAAGAATAAAGATATCGTAAAACCTCACTTTGTTACTATCAAGATGGAAAGAACGTGCCACATAATTAAACATAAGTTTAAATTATGAAGAATTTTAAGATACAGGTGTGGGTAACACTAAACAAAAGAAGGAAGGAGTGAGAAGTGCCTAAGCAGATAAGGCTGAATGGGCCGTGATGCTGTCATCGCAGAGCATCTGAGTGCTCTGTCCACGCAGGAATACAGGTCTCTTGGCTGCTCGTAAGGAAGCAGCAGGCCCAGCCTGCTGTCCCGTAGAAGCCGGACTTTGCCACAGATAAGTTTGGTTCTGTGGGGTTCTTTTATGAGCCGTTTTCACAAAGAGTGCAGATAAATTTCAACCTAATCTCCAAAATGATGATAAATCTCAATAGAATTAGTGAGATTTTTCTGTTAGATGATACTGATACAAGCCTTTGAAGTTTCATAGAGGTTTTTGCTATTTGTAATGGATGAAGGTTGATACTTCCTCACGTATTTGGAGTTCTGCTTCATGCTCTACTCAGTAGATACCGAGGTGTACTTAAGTGTTTGGACATGAGTGACCTCAAAGCACAGTTGGCCCCAAAGCCTTTGGGGGCCTTCATGTTCTTGTCTTCAGAACATAGTACTGCTAAGTAGCAGCTTATCTTCAGAACATTCACTTAATTGCAACATTAACCACGTTCAGATACTTTCTGAGAACTCACTGCTTGTAATTTCAGATACCATATACCTAGAGGCGTTTAACAGTTCCTAAAGTTAACATGTTAGATCTCAATTCTTGGATTCTCTCAGTGCAGGGCGTGGTCGGGGAAATATATTCAGATTCATCATCCTCAAGTCCTCTGGGGAACAAAAATTCCTTAGACGATTGACTGTTGGTCAAAGTTCCTCCTACCCCTTTCTGAGTTTTTTCCACCCATCCTAGTAGAATGGGAGAGGATTAGATGCAGATGGCCTGTAACACCCACTAATCTTTTTATACATGCGGAAGGGATTATAGCTCTTCTTCATGCAGTAGCTCTGCTGCAGCTGGAGAGAGGACCAGTGCCGGGAGAATGATGATTCTGCTTGAGACGAAGAGTTTTTTTGAGTCTCCTCAGATAAAGGTTTTGATCATTTTCATGGAATAACACAGAGATCATCTCAGCTAATTGAATATTTACTGATCCATTCCTGGAGGATTAGACCAAGTCATTGTAAATGATGAAAATGTATTTTCATTTTAAAATATTGGTGGAGTTTTGCTTATAGTTGTCCAAACTAAAATTTTCAGTACCTATTCCTGTGGTCCATGATAGTAAACTTAGAAACATAAGGAAATTTTAGAGTTACTGGATGTTAGCTGTTGCAGACCTGCAAATTCCTAGATTCAAAGGGATTTTGTTTGATTTTGATTTTGCCTTAAATTTAAGTGAGCCACTGATTATCTCTGGAAGATCACGGAAAATTGGGAGTGATTTTAAGAATTCCAAACCAGGGACTTCCCTGGTGGCACAGTGGTTAAGAATCCGCCTGCCAGTGCAGGGGACATGGGTTCGAGCCCTGGTCCTGGAAGATACCACATGCTGCGGAGCAACTAAGCCCGTGCACCACAACTACTGAGCCTGCGCTCTAGAGCCCGCGAGCCACAACTACTGAAGCCCGCACGCCTAGAGTCCGTGCTCCGCAACAAGAGAAGCCACCACAATGAGAAGCCCACGCACCGCAACGAAGAGTAGCCCCCGCTTGCCGCAACTAGAGAATGCCAGCGTGCAGCAACGAAGACCCAACACAGCCTAAAATAAATAACTTTAAAAAAATAATAATAAATATTTTTAATGTATAAAAAAAGAATTCTGAAGCAAAATAAATTGTTTTGCCACATTACTGTCAACTGTTTCACAGATTAGGTAACAAGTATGTGATCTTCCACATAATATTCCAACTACTTTGCTACTTTGTAAACCATTTTATTTCCAATTGCTATGGATTCAAGGAAATGACTTGTATCTTTTGGAGTGTGTAATTACTTTGCTACCTTTTTCCCCTTTAACTGTTGTGGTTTGAGTTTGGTTCCTACCTGACGAGATGCATTTAGCATGTATTGTTACCCATCCCTGGCAGAACATGTCAGTGAGGGTGGGAGTACCAAGGAGGCACGGGGGGTCCAAAGCGTGAGAATCATGGTTGGACAGTGGTGACCCACCAGCTTTGCTGGGCCTGCGAAAAAGCCAAACCACTAACCTCTTCTTTTGTAAAACTGAAAAACCCCTAATAAAATCTGTAATCAACACAAAAAGTGTCTTTATTAGGTGATGGTGTTGGGTTTCATTCTGGCTTCCCAGCTTTGATTTTCATAATTGAACAGGAAGGTCACAGCTACTTTCCTAAGCTTTGGGGTGTGGAATAAATGCATATTTATAGTTTCACCACGTCAGTCTTCCACTCTTGACACATTTCTCACGCCCTCCACCTCTCCGCAAGTCAGCCCTCCCAAGAGAGCTGGAAAAAATTGATTTCCGCGCGCAAGGGGGATCCTAGTTCCCCGACCAGGGATCGAACCCATGCTCCCTGCAGTGGAAGCGCAGAGTCCTAACCATTGGACCCCCAGGGAAGTCCCTGGAAGTGTTCGGTCGTGGAGCCCAAGCCCCCGGCAGTTCCCCAGGGAAACCGGGAGGAAGAAGCTCACCGGCCTTGGATCCCGGTAGCGACCTCTTCTCAAAGGAGCGTTCAGGCAGCTCCTAGCAACGTGCCAAGCCGCAAACAGGCTGAGCGCCAACTAACGGCCGCGGCGAGCCACCCTGGGAAATGTAGTTCATCTCGGCGCCCCAGGTTCCCTTGGCTCCGGCATGTGAGCGGGCCTAAGACTACAACCCCCAGAATGCTTCGCGCCTCGCCTTGCTTCCGGAGGCCGGGCAACTGAGAGATTGGCGATCTAGAGGCTCCGAAGCGGGAGGCCTGATTGAGCTGGGCTCGAGTGGAGCCTGGAGCAGCGGCCATGTCTGCGACACGTCCAAGCGGCTGCGCCTCCAAGGGCAATGGCGCGTAACGGGGGGGGTTTCAGGGGCTGGAAGGATCGTAGGTTGCGCTCGGTATCGAGACGGGCTGGGCGCGCGGAGGGGGTGGCTCATGGAGGGGCGCGGAGTCTCGGGACCGAGGGGGTGATTCCGGGAGGGCCCTAACTAAGGGGCGGCCTCGGGATCTTAAAACGCCTGGCACGAAGTTGGCTGAGCAGATGCAATGACGCGATGGTCTTTGTGGCCCTGAGGCCTTTGCAAGCCTCCCTTAGAAATTCCCACGGTCTGGGAGGCTGGGAGAGGATCGCTAGGAGATGGCAGACGCCCTTGGATGTGATAAGAGACAAAACGTGTTGAGACTTGTAGGCCGTGAACATTGCATTACAGAGAAAGAGAAACACAACCATTCAGAGTGGCCCCTATACAGTAACCTCACATAAACTTTGCATTCTAATAACAGGACAGGCCGACACCAGAGAACTAGAGAGGCCCACCTCCCACTCCTTTCTTCCAAGCTGTGCCAAAGGTCAGTTTTGGCAACGTTGAGGAGGGGGTGGGAGAGAATGATAATTCTGGGGAAAACAGTTCTCTATTAATGGAGTAAGTCGGACTTACAGTTAGTGTGAAGGGAAATTTTTCCACCGACAGTGAAAATACTATCAAGGAGTAACCAGCATTCGCAGCCGCTCTTTGCCCTGAACGCTGCCAAGAAAGTAGTCATGGGTGTTGCCTGGGAAGGTGTATTGGCCATAGTGCTAGGCACCCACCTCCTTTCTGAAATGGGTACCTGCCATTTTCCATATTCTCTTTCAGGGTAAGGGATGAGGACCACTGCACTTTTTTCGAATAATCTCCAGGCCTCGAAAAGTTACCCAGGGGACTTCCCTGGTGGTCCAGAGGCTAAGGCTCCGAACTTCCGATTTAGGGGGCCTGGGTTCGATCCCTGGTCAGGGAACTAGATCCCACATACTGCAACTAAGAGTTCCCGCATGCTGCAACTAAGATCCAGTGCAGCCAGATAAATAAATATTTAAAAGAAGAAAAGAAAAGAAAGAAAAGTTACCCAGAACACTTCGCTTCTCATCTGAATTGCTCACCCTACAAGGAATTTTTTTTTTTAATTTATTTATGGCTGCGTTGGGTGTTCATTGCTGCTCGCGGGCTTTCTCTAGTTGTGGCGAGTGGGGGCTACCCTTCCTTGCGGTGCACGGGCTTCTCATTGCGGTGGCTTCTCTTGTTGTGGAGCACGGGCTCTAGGTGCATGGGCTTCAGTAGTTGTGGTGCGCGGGCTCAGTAGTTGTGGCTCGGAGGCTCTAGAGCGCAGGCTCGGTAGTTGTGGCTCACAGGCTTAGTTGCTCCGCGGCATGTGGGATCTTCCCGGACCAGGGCTCGAACCCGTGTCCCCTGCATTGGCAGGTGGATTCTTAACCACTGCGCCACCAGGGAAGCCCTACAAGGAATTCTTAATTGATGGAAGTGTTTTGACCTCTTGAATGGGTAAAGTGAGAGAAGGCTTGATCAACCTTGGACTCAACCACTGTTAAAGCCAAATCATTTTTAAGCAACCACTTTAATTTTCTTCATTAGGGAGGATGAGCCTGATGGGCAGAATTCAAATGAGCTGGACAGCGCTGTGAAGGAGCTGCAGGCAGCCCCCAGAGCCTTGAGATGGTAGGCAGAATGCAGAGTAGGTGTGTGGAAATGGGAGCCTGCCCTCACCCCTACTCCCACCTCCAAGATCTTGACTGCATGAAGTACTTTGGGGGCTGGGAGGCGCCAAAGAAGAGTGATGGTTAGGAGCATTGATATCAAACTTATTAATGGGACTTCGCTGGCGGTCCAGTGGTTAAGACTCCACGCTTCCAATGCAGGGGGCACGGGTTTGATCCCTGATCCAGGGAACTAAGATTCTGCGTGTCACGTGGCATGGCCAGAAAAAAAAAAAACAAAAAAAACTTCTTATTAAACAGTAAGCAAGCATCTCTTTTGAGCCTCTGAATGTTCATCTGAAAGCATCCTTACATGTCTGTCACTGATACTGAAGAGTCAGGGACATGGAATAGAGGGAAACTTTACATCCTGGCTGGCTGGGAGGGTTTGCGTGTGGCGTCTGGAAATCTGAGGGAAAAGGAGAGACTTCTGCCCACCGGACGGCACCCACAGTGGTGTCCACTGCTGGTTAGTGGGGGTCCTTTTCAAGCTCTGAATGAGTCTATTCTCAGAAACTCAGGAAACCATAAAGGGCGTCTGTCTATAAATGCCATTGGTGCTCCTTTTCCTCTGGTGACTCGGCAAAAGGCAGAACAGTTCATTCTGCATTGTTGGTTTCAATACACGTTCACTGTCTCATCTTGTTAATGTGATTTGTTTTTCCCATTTTAGGCACCAAAAACCAAGAAGGGATTGAAAGGTGAGTGGAGATGGAACACCACCCTTAGGCCAAAAATAACTCCCCCACTTTGGGTCCACACATAACTTAGACATGTCTGAATGTTCTCGGTGTGAGTCTTGCTGATTTCCCCATAATCCCATAGGCAGCTTTGGTTTTCCTAGGGAATTCCTTATGCTGCCTCATTGGCCCTTGGAGTAACTCAGAAATAAACAACAGATGGGACTTGGGAAAAAAAAATCCTTCTTGTTGAAGTATTTGTATCTAGAAGTATACCGTTGGGGTTAAGGGTGGTAAAGGCACTTAAGCTTGATTTGAGAACTAATTCAGCACTCACACCTGGGTTTCCCCTACATGCTGCATCGGAAAGTGGCCGAGGAGGTGTGTCTTCAAACCAGCTTGGCAGGGGCGGGGTGGGGGCGGGCGCTCAGCTGGAAGGGGACAAGGAGACTGTTGGTATGAAAGAAGCTTGTATATGTGCCTAGAAATCCTGAACACTTTTCCCAAAGAAGCATCTGGGCTTTGTTCAGAATCTGGAAGACTGGCTTGTTGGCCAGTGTGTCACGTAGAATGTAGGTTCTACTGAAAAATCTTCACCATCATCCTTTGAGAAAGTTATTTTCAATTTCCACCCTGGGGTCTTTCAACAAAGCATTGTGACTTGTTGCCAGGAGTTAGAAAACATCTCATGGCCAGTGAAGAGAGAGCCAAGCCTAAGTCCCAACCTCTGAGGGCTCTGAGGTCCCGGATGAGGTCTCAAGACATGAGGCCCTAAGGACCATTCTTTCCTCCTCAAGTCACAGTGGCCCCTTTTCTGTTCCAGGCTCCATCGATGATGTCCTTGGTGACCTCCTGGGAGATGAGAGTAAGTGCCCCTTTGCCGGAATCCCCTGATTTAGGCTTGCTCTTTTTTTTTTAATTGAGATAAAATCCACATAAAGTTCACTCTTTTTTTTTTTTTTTTTTTGGCTGCCTTTGGTCTTCGTTGCTGGGCGCGGGCTTTCTCTATTTGAGGCGAGTGGGGACTACTCTTCATTGCAGTGCACGTGCTTCTCATTGCGGTGGCTTGTCTTGTTGCAGAGCACGGGCTCTAGGTGTGCGGGCTTCAGTAGTTGTGGCACACGGGCTCAGTAGTTGTGGCTCGCAGGCTCTAGAGCGCAGGCTCAGTAGTTGTGGCGCACGGGCTTTGTTGCTCCGTGGCATGTGGGATCTTCCCGGAGCAGGGCTCGAACCCTTGTCCCCTGCATTGGCAGGCGGATTCTTAACCACTGCGCCACCAGGGAAGTCCAAAGTTCACTCTTTTAAAGTGTACAATTCGGTGACATTTAGTATATTCACAGAGTTGTGCAACCATCACCACAGTTGAATTCCAGAACTTTTCCATCACCCCATGAAGAAACTCCATACTATTAGTGTCACTCCTCATTCTCCCCTCCCCCACCCCTAGGCAACCACTTATTTAACTTTCTTTCTCTATGGATTTGCCTAGTCTGGACATTTTACATAAAGTGGAATCATACAGTATGAGGCTTTTGCATTTGGCTTCTTTCACTTTCCGTAATGTTTTCGAGGTCTGTCCACATTGTAGCATTCCTCTCTTCATTCCTTTCCATGGCTGGACAATAATATTTCATTGTATGATATATCTCGTTCTGTTTGGTCATTCATCAGTTGATGGACATTTGGGTGGCTTCCACATTTTGGCTAGGCTGTTATGAATAATGCTATTATGAACCTCCATGTACAAGTTTTTGTGTGGGCATATGTGTTCAGTTCTTTTGGGTGTAAATTTAGGAGTTGAATTACTGGGGTATATGGTAACTCTATGTTTAACTTTTTGAGGACCCGCCAAACTATTTTCTACAGCAACTGTACCATTTTACATTCCCACCAGCAGTGTAAGAGGATTCCAGTTTCTCCACATCCTTGCCAATACTTGTTATTTTCATTTTGATTATAGCCATCTTAGTGGGTGGAAAGTTGCATCTCGTGATTTCCATGGGCATTTCCCTAATGACTAATGATGCTGAACATGTTTTCATGTGTTTCCTGGCCGTTTATATCTTTGGAGAAAGGTCTATTCAGATCTTTGCCCAGTTTTCTTTTTTTTAAATTTTTATATATTTATTTTATTTTGTTTATGTTTGGCTACGTTGGGTCTTCGTTGCTGTGCGCAGGCTTTTCTCTGGTTGCGGTGAGCGGGAGCTACTCTTCATTGCGGTGCGCGGGCTTCTCATTGCGGTGGCTTCTCTTTGTTGCGGAGCATGGGCTCTAGGCGCATGGGCTTCAGTAGTTGCAGCACACGAGCTTAGTTGCTCCACGGCATGTGGGATCTTCCCGGACCAGGGCTCGAACCCATGTCCCCTGCATTGGCAGGCGGATTCTTAACCACTGTGCTACCAGGGAACCCCTGCCCAGTTTTTAAATTGGGTTATTTATCTTTTTATTGTTGAGTTGTACGAGTTCCTTCTATATTCTGGACATTGGTCCCTTACCCTGTGTGTCCGTGTCTGCTGCACTGAGAAGCAGGGCTTCGGGGTCATGCAAAGCTCACCAGGGACAACAAGGCCGAGGTTCCCCCGACCCGGCCCATAAGAACCCACAAAGCACAAGCCCTCGGACGGTGGCGGTGCCTTGTTGTTCCTGCATTTCCGTGGGGCTGCGCTGGCGCGGGAGTAGCCTCTTCATTCGGCACCAGTTGGGTTGACTCCCTGCTTGGAGATATACCGCCCCCTCCCCCATTCAGGTTTTTAAGGGACCTGCCTACAGGGCCAGTCTCCTTCCTCCAAAAAGGCCCCTCTTTCAGTAGGAAGGTGCGGAAGACAGCTTGGTGGGGAACTTGCAATCCTTTTCCCCTTGACTCCAGTTCTCTGTGACCGAATCACATCTTTTGTTCTCTTTTTTTTTCCAGCGACACCGCCTGAGAAGCCTGTTAAACTAGGTTCACGTGCCAGAGACGCCACAGGTGCAGCTCAGGCGCTCCCTCCCTCAAGGGCTAGAACAAAGTGAGCATACGGGGCTGGCCTGGGCATCCAAGCCCCATTTCAGGCCCAATGCTCCTGCCCCTCCCCTACCCACCCGCCACTTCCCACTCACTGTGGGCCCCGCTTGTAGTGTCACCACCTCCCGGTCCTCCCGTCAGCTCCTGGGCGGGGAAGGAGGCTGGAGGATTGCGAAGAGAACTGAACTGGAGGTCGGAGGTTCTGGCTTCTAGTCCTACATCGGTTATTTACTGTGTGACCTTGGGCAATTCCTGAACCTCTCTGAGCCTCAATTTTCTTACCCTCAGAATAAGAGGATAGGCCTAGTTGGGTGCCTCCCAGATTGTGTTTGTCCTCCTGAGCGTCTCCTGAGAGTTGCGAGATAGGGAGACACTTTGTGAGCTCTCTGCCCTCCACCTTCATTTTAGCCCAAGCAGTTCTGTTTTTCTCTCTTACCTGTTGTTTTTAAAGAGGCCCTACTGCTTTAAAAAAGTTTAAAAATCACTGCATTAGGTGACCTGTGAAATTCATTTCAGCAACTCTGTTCTTCCAGAGAAGAGTCTATCCAGGTTCACTTGGACTCTAAGCCACTTCTCCTTCCTTAGAATCATCTAGTGCCCTGGGGACCATTCGTGGGTGGGTGCTGACTCTGCCCCTTTGCAGGTCCCTCTTGGAAGATGATGCCTTCAGCACCAGGGCAGGCCTGGCAGGAGCTGATGCTGAGGTGAGCCTGGCCCATTCCCTGCTCCTCACCAACCCTACTTATCCCCGGAGACAGTGAGATGGGTGTTGTGCCGAGGGGCTGCCCACAGCGGTTTAGAAGTCCCTGCAAAGCCAGTTTGTTCTTAAAAGGGCTGCTGGGGCTTCCCTGGTGGCGCAGTGGTTAAGAATCCGCCTGCCAATGCAGGGGACACGGGTTCGAGCCCTGGTCTGGGAAGATTCCCCCATGCCGCGCAGCAACATGCGCCCGTGCGCCACAACTACTGAGCCTGCGCTCTAGAGCCTGTGAGCCACAACTGCTGAGCCCACGGGCCACAATTACTGAAGCCCACGTGCCTAGAGCCCGTGCTCTGCAACCAGAGAAACCACCGCAGTGAGGAGACCACGTACTGCAACGAAGAGTAGCCCCCGCTCACTGCAACTAGAGAAAGCCTGTGCACATCAACGAAGACCCAACACAGCCATAAATAAATAAATAAATAGATAGATAGATGATAGATAGATAGATGATAGATAGATAGATAGATAGGGCTGCTGAGTGGACCCAAAGCAACATCCTTTTCCTTTCTACCAGTGAGATGAGCTAGAAAGTAGAGCTCCGAGCAACTGCTTTAGGCTCGATGTTGCCCCTTCTTACTGCGCTTCCCATAATAAACTCCACGCTGTCCAATCACGTGGATGGAAAGTAGCCTAATTTGAGTCCTATGATGGCTGTGGACTTACTGCTGAGAGGACCAGAAAGTGGCAGCGCTTTCTGGGTGTCCACAACTGGGCAGGCTTGACTTCATACAATACCTGAGCCCCAAGTGAGGGCAGGACCCTCCAATTTATGCCCCCTGACCCAGCTCTGCTCCTTCCCTAACAAGCAAGGCAACAAGGGCCCTGAGCTTTGTCGGGCCTTGACTAACACGCCTCGTTACCCTCCCGTCTTGTAGGTTTCAGACATCTCCGATGCAGACCCGCAGGCTCTGCTCCAGGCCATGAAGGTGAGGAAACAGCTTGCACAATTCGGGGAGCCAGGGACACGGGGTGGGATACTGTTTTGTGCCAAGCCTTCATTCTCCCTCTCATTTTTTCTTTTACAATTTGTATTTCTGAGCCCTACCTCACGCAAGAATGGCATTCATCCATGAGCTCTTACCCTCCCTGCCCCTCTGGGTATAAATCAGTTTTCCTGGTTTATGGAAATTCACCCACCCAGAGACACAGTCACGTCACAGGCCTCTGGTGAAATGGGGCTGCCTCCCCCCATGAGGAAAGGGGGAGACCGTTTCCCCTAAATCTTGTTCTTTTTTTTTTTTTTTGGCCACGCTGCCCTCACCAGGGATTGAACCCAGGCCATGGCAGTGAAAGCCCAGAATCCTAACCACTGGGCCACCAGGGAATTCCCCCCTAAATCTTGTTCTTAATCTTTCTCCAGATTTCTCTTCACATCCCCTGCCAAGTCCCCTTTAGTACAGCTGTCCTCTCGTCAGATCAAGCCCCAAGCTGATCTTTGCAATGGAATTTTAAGACATAAATTCTGAACATAAGCACCATCTCATGGGGCTCGGGTGGCCTGGCTGGGGTCTAAAACGTTGAGTGGTCCTGTTTCCTCCCTCCCCTTCTGTCCAGCAGCATCTTCCCACCTGACCTCCGCTTCACGTCCCTTCTGGTTAACCCATGCTGCCACAGGCCAGGGCTGAGAGCTTGCTTTCAGCCCTGTGGGGCCCTGAAGGGTTGGGGTCTGTTTCCTTCTTGGCTCCGGAATCAACTTCTTTAACCTCAGTTTGAAATTGCTCCTCCCCAAGACCAGGCAGCTGGGCCCCCTGGGCGTGACCCTCCAGTCCTCTGACGAGTCGAGAGTGGTGGCTCTGAGTCTCTCATCCCAGAACCACGAGCTGAACCCTCCACCCACTCTGCTTACCTTTGGTTCCGTTATCTTTCCCAACTCACCTTTTTTCTGAATAGTTTTCTCATTCTTTTGTTTCCTCACATTTCTGCCCCTGGAGCGCCAGCCGCCCTTATCAAAATCGTCATGCTCCCAGTCTGTACCAAGGGCTTGTGGTGACCAGGGAGTCCCCGGCCGTCTTCCTCTCCCAGCTTGCTTATGGTGGTTTTTAATGCCCTTACTGTAGAACATTCATTGACCCAGAATAGCATTCTTATCATACCTCTGCCTCTGTTGTCAGTTTGCTTCCCCTGACCCAGGCAGGCTAAGGAATCCAGATCAAAAACAAATTTTTTTTAAAGGCTTTGTATTTTGCAGGCTTCTTCATGCCTTTTTTTTTTTTTCTTCCTCCCCGGCCAAGCTGCTCGGTTCTCTGACCAGGGAGCGATCGAACCCGGGCCCCCTGCAGTGGAAGCGCGGAGTCCTAACCACTGGACCACCAGGGAATTCCTGAGATCAAATTTTTCTTGACTTTGGACGGAGGGTTATCTTCTTGCCTCAGGTCCCTTCTCACTGCCCAGTGGGAGTCCCTTGGGGAGTCTTAAACCTCAGGATCTGCTGTTTTGTTTCTACTGCAAATAGCTTTGACATTTGCTAAGCCTTTGTGAGAAGCTGCTGAAAGCAGGTTTTAGGCACCCTCTCATTCTAGCATCAGGCAGGAGCTGCCAGTGGGGCTGATAGGAGTACCAACCTGAGACCTTTCAGCTTATCTGAGATCGACCATGTGGAGTCTTAGGGCTTTGGCCCTGCCTCTGTCCTTGTTCTGTGACCCTGTTGGGGTCAGTCCCCCACCCCAAGTCCCCATTTGTTCCATATGGAAGCTGCAGGCAACATCCTCACCAGGCTGCTCAGAGCATGAGGGTGTTTAGCACCCGCTGCCTGAGCACCTGTGGGGATTCCTCCCTCCTTCCTGCTTTTCCAGGATCTGGATGAAATGGATGCTGATCTCCTGGGTCTGAAGAAGTCTAATCTAGCCTCAAGCAAAAGGGCTGCAAAGGGTTCTGGGAAAGAAGAGCAGCCTAGCCCACTTAAACCTGCTGGTGTGTTAACAGCCAATGAGAAACGTGAGTGAGAGATAGGTCCTCGAATCAAGGGGCATTCTGGGGATGTGGGAGATGCCCAGAGGGTAGCACTCAGCCCTGTGGGTTTTCTCTGCCTGGGATGGAGAGGCCGGGAGCTCACTGTTTGCGAGTGTGTTAGCGTGTTTACAGTGGGGGAGGGAGACAGGCTGAGCTTTCCTCCTTCCTATGGCTTTTCCAGTCCCTCTAAGTCCAACATGGCAGCTCCTGGAGAAGCCATTTGAGTTAAACTGGAGAATTTTATGGTAGCCTGTGCATCTCCCAAACCTATGTCCCTGTTGGAGCAACATGTGACTAGGGGGCCAGAGGTAGCTTCCAGACCACATTTCCCGGCCAGAAGCCTGTTTGAGAACTGGAGAGGTGTAGACCCACCCCATGGCTGTGTCCACGGCCACAAGCCCTCAGCCTCCAGGTAGAAGTGCGCGCCAGCCCAGTGGTCCCAGTCGTGGTCTGGCAGAACATAGGCCAGGAGAGATCCAGGCCTGTGACCTTGCCTTCTCTTTGCTCCCTGCAGGAGATGCCATTCCCACCAAGAAGCTATCTCCCTCTCCCAGCAGCCTTGGGCATCAGTACAGGAAGTTCTCCTTCGAAGGTACCACAGGCCCTGCAGTCACACCTCTGGGGTGCTTCAGTTTTGAGAGTGCAGTAGGCTGGGCGATGCTTGCTTGCTTGCCCGAGGCCAGGCCACTGTGTATGTCAGATGAGGAGCAGAGAGCTGGTGCCACTGGTTTTGTTCCTCGTGAATTCAGGGAGGGACTAATTATGTTCTACTGGCTGGCCTATCTGGGGCACTTATTTGCAAGGACTTTGAAGCCAGGTGTCAAACTGAAGACTTTATAAAGTGTGGGGAAAAGTTCCTTTTCCTTCATGAATGCGTGGATGTTTTACTTCTCATGCCTCAGTGCAGGCCCTGAAGCCCGGGCCGCCCTCCCTGCTTCCTCTCGCCTGGCCCAGCCTGGTCTGTGTCCGAGCCCCGCTAACCCAGGCCCACAGATGCCGAGCGGCTTGTATAGGTATCAGAGCGGCTAGGAGTCTCCAGTAGAGCAATAACTCCCCTAGCACAGCACAGCGCTTGTTTTCCTGAACGAAGTGTGCAGTCTTCCCTTTGCTTCCCCTTCTGGCCGTGAGACTTGGAAGACCCGTTGGCAGGACTTCTCTCTGATGATGAGGAAGGAATCGCCAAGAAGCTGCCGGGGCCGGAGAGTAAAACAGCTTCCGTAAAGAGCCCAGCCCCGGCCAGAGATCAAGGTGGGGTGGGCGTGTTACCCATCCTGGGGCAGGTGCAGTTGGCTAACTGAACTTTCCGGTGCAGAGCCAGACACCCCACCAGGCAGGGACCACAGGTCTCAGATCCTGGACCAAGAGGTTATCAGTCTCTGGGAACGGGGAGGGGGGATGCACGAGCCCGGGAGTGGGGCTGTGGGAGTGGGGCCGGAGAAGCTGGGTGCTGTGGGCAGACCAGACACTGCCATGCCCGCCCTTCCACCCAAAGGCCAGGGTTGCAGGGAAACGCCCCCCTCGACCCATTCAAACATCACCGTTGCAGGCCAGAAGGCTGTGGGCATTGTGCCCTGTGTTCTGTCCCTTAGGGCCCTCTATCCCTCTAACTCCTGGGAACACTCCGGTCCGAAAGAAAGAAGAGTTGCTCTTTGACGATGGGGACGACATCATGGCCACCCTGGGGTTTGGAGACAGCCCCAAAGCAGAGAGGAGGCACACGGGAGACCAGTAAGGGTCCCTGTGAGCGGAGAGTCCCTCCCCGGCCAGCGAAAAGCGAGAGGGAGGGTACAGTGTGGGCCCTCCAGGAGCCCCTCGTGTTCACAGGTACCTGTCCTATGTCCCATCCTGCAGGGAGGGGCCCCTCCCTGCCCGCTCCAAGCTGGATGAGCTGCTGGGTCGGGGCACTGCCGCCAAACTCCTGGCCCGTCCGGGCACCGGGGAGCACAGGGAATTCAAGCTAGACAAGAAGTATCAGCGGCCACAGGGTGAGGAAGCGTGTGGGGCAGGGGCGGTGGGGAGTGGACCCCCAGAACAGGGTTTTACCACAAGCCATAATAGGAAATAAGCTTTACATCATGACACACATTTAGTTATTCACGTTTATAACTGAGACCAAAAATGTCAGGAAATAATAATCACCACGTGCAACACTTATTTATGTGCTCTTTGACTCATAAATACATTGGTTGCGACTCATTAAATTAGTATTTCCACCTGCTAATAGGCGGCAGCTCACAGTTTGAAAAACACTGCCCTGGACCAGTGTCTCTCCGTTCAGAGCGTCGGCCCGCGGGCCATCTGTTGGGAATCTCCCTCGTGGCACGCACGGCTCACCGGGCCTCACCTGCAGGGGGTCTGGGGCAGGCCCGCCCGTGCACTTTTCGCAGCTCCTGGGTGATGTTTCGTAGGCTGGAGCCTGAGGTGCTGGCAGGCGCCCAGCCGCTCACCCTGCTTTCCCCACAGCGGCTTCCCTATTGCTCGTCTTGCCCATCAAGCTGCCAGCTCAGCTTTTCTTAAACAAAGAATTCTGCAGCTACGGAAGAAGAGTTTGAGTCGCCCTGCTCTAGATCACAGGGTCCTTCATTCACAGACAAAGAAGACACCGGGGGTGATGAGGACTTCACCTTTGGGGCCTATCAGCCCACCGTGGGCTCCTCCGAGGGCCGGCAGTCCCGCCGGCAGTCCGTCAGGTAAGCGGGGCCTGCGAGGAGCTCGGCCTTGGGGGCAGGTTGCCCGCTGGGAGAATGGGCGGAACCCAAGATGTCTTTTGTGGGTGTTCATGGTGTTCTACGGACATCACTCAGCTTGCCATGGCTCTGGCTGTGCAGGGCCCCGGGCATCGCGACTTCTTAGCATGGGCCCCATAGTCACCCCCAGCAGTGGAGGGAAAGGCCCGTCAGGGGGCTCTTGGGACAGGCTGCTTGCCCCGCCTTAGACCCCCCACTCCTCTGTCTTGAAGTAGGTTCTTTGAAGGCGGCACAGACCCCAAGGGAGAACCAGGCTCCAGACAGAGCACCCCAGCAGCATCCAGCCCCACCCAGCCCAGGAGGGGAGGTGCCGACTGGCTGGGCCTCAAGGACGAAGGCTTGGACCTGCTCCCTCCCTCCCCGACCAGGGAGGCTCGGAGGGGACCCACTCCCGCCAGCCAGCATTCTGCTCCCAGCCGCCACTCTGCCCCGGCCGGGCTGCCCTCCTTGGGGGCGAAGCCACTGACCGAGGGTACCGGTTCTCCTGCCAAAGGCAGCCAGCCTTCCCAGCTAGGAGGGTCTGAGAAGGAGGAGGAGGGGGACTGGCTGAGCCACGCCCTGTCTCGGAAGAAGTCCCAGGGTCTGGCCAGAGAGGAGCACGACGCAGCCTGTAAGGGCCAGCACTCGGTAGGGGCGCTGCCTTCCGACAGGTAGGGGCTTGGGCTGCTGTCCCTTTTCTCTTCTTTTTTTTAATATTTATTTATTTGTCTGTGCCGGGTATCAGCTGCAGCACACGGGATCTTTGTTGCCACGTGCGGGATCTTCGTTGAGGCATGCGGGATCTTTTTTAGTTGCAGCACGCGAACTCTTAGTTGCGGCATGTCAGATCTAGTTCTCTGACCAGGAATCAAACCCAGTCCCCCGGCACTGGGAGCGCGGAGTCTTAGCCACTGTGCCACCAACGAAGTCCCAGGGCTGCTGTCTCTAGTGGAAGGAGGACCTTGCCGCCTCGGTGCCTCAGAGCAGGGCACCACCTCTTAGCCGTGCTTCTCCCCTTCTTTAGGTGCTGGGGAGAGTGTGTAGCTCCCTGCCTTTGCTCAGATGAAAACACGAGGGAGCTGGGGGGCTGCTGACGCTCACGCCCTGACTGCTGTGGGGACAGGTGCCGACCTGATCGGGCAGGAGACCGAGGGCACCCTTATGGCAAACACACGGCCATCCCGGTGCCTCTGAGCAGGGGCTCCGTCCACAGCGCCCTCGGGCTGGCGGGACACCTGGTGCCCAATTGCTCTGCTGACCAAGCTAAAGCAGGCAATGCGTGCGCGGGTTGGGACTCACTCGTGCTCTTGGGGAGTGTTCGAGAAGACCGTGGCTGTGAGGCGGCTCCTAGGGGAGGCCGCAGAATGTGGGGGGTGTTAGCAAGCGGCCCCGAGGGGGCGGGCGAGGCCGGGACTGTCCAGAGGAAGCAGCAGGACGCTATGCGGCTGGAGCGAAGGGGAGGTGAGGGGGGCGGTTGTGTGACAGGCCAGGGGTGTCACCCAGCCCTGGGGTTGGGGTGAATGAGGAGGGCGATTTGGACCTGGACCTGAAACCGAGGTGACCCCGAGAGCCGAGAAGCAAGGGGGAACAACAGACAGGAGACGAGAGGAGCCCAAAGGGTGCTGGAGCCGGCGGGAGGCCGAGCAGGCCCTCCGTCGAAGCTGAGCGAGCTGCGTGGACCAGAGCACGGCCTTGCTGCCCGTAACAGGCCCGTGGTCGCTCCTTGGACATCATCAGGTGGTCCCAGTGAGCACTGAGGCCAGGACGGGGTACGGAAGGCCAGGTGCTCAGACTTGGGAGGAGAATTACCAAGATGGGACGGCAGGAACAGGAGGAAGGCTGAGGGGAGGCGGGAAGAGGGGCGGCCACACAGCTTCACTCGTGGGCTTTGTCCCAGCCCGTCTCGGTCCAGCCTAACCCGGACCTTCTGCCTCCTTCACTTTAACATTTACTTCCTCAGCCAGCCTGCTGCCGGCACCCAAGGGCTCGAGCCAGCAGCCGCCGGGGGGACCCCAGGCACGGCAGCACAGAGGCCGCCTGCCCGGCCTGCCGCCTCAGGGTACATTCATGGCGGGGGCTGCGGGTAGGTGAGGTGCGGCGGGGCGGCCCAGGCCCCCTTCCCTAGAGCGGCGGACGGCTGTGCTGGGCTCCACGTGGTCAGCGTGGCGTGTGGTATCCCAGACCACGTAGCAGGCCCACGGAGTAAGGGGCCCGAAGCTGGGTCCCCGTCCCCTTTTCCCAGCTGAGACCTCACTCTTAGTAAACTGCCAGCCTCCAGGCCTTTCCAGTCAATGACTTGAACCTGACATTTTCCTTTCCTGCTGGGCCAACCCTCCCCTTCTCCCGGCGTCCTACACAGAAGGCTCTTCAGCTTGCCACCCCCATTCCTGTGTCCTCAGGTCCCCCGTGACTTGGAACCCCGCTGCCTTGGCCCTCCATGCAGGTGACCCAAAGAGGGGAACAGCCCCTGGAGATTGCTCCGGCACTGGTTTGTGTTCTGCTTTGTTCGAGGGGTGTAACTGGGTAGAGGAGAGATGCTGAGAGCTTCCTTCGGGGGCCCCGGCAGACGAGAGAAGCTGGGCTCTCCCGAGCACACACCCAGCCCGCGGGGCCTCGCTGCAGCTCCTGCTCATTTCTCTGCTGTTGCTTTTTCAGAGCCTGCAGTTGGTTTCCCAGGCTCCCAGGAACCCCCAGGGCTCTCTGTGCCTGTCCAGGTAGGGAGGTGAACCAACAGGTGTAGGTTTCGGGCCCATGGAACAATTCTCATGTGCTCAGAGGCACCACCTGCCAAACCTGACAAACTGCTGGGAGGCATGCATCGTGCTATCCGCTAGCTCCCCCGGCGCTCCCCACCAGCACTTTCCGTGCCACTCCCGGGCAGGTTTGGGTGCGAATTTGCCAGCACCGGTAGGGAAGTGAGGTGGCACCCAGGTGGGGGCAGCTGGGAATGTTCTAATCAGAAAGCAGGGCTGCAGGTGTCCTGATGATCTGTCTAGAAAGCCTCCTCCATCCTTGCCGTCCTCCCACTGCACCGCCTCTGTTTCCCAGGTGCAGCGGCGCCTGTGACCCCCGGGCCTGAGGAGGCCTGGCCCCACGGGGGCAGCTCCCGGGTAACCCGGAAGTGCCTTGGAGACGGTGGGTGGTGGGCAGCCTGCAGGAACCAGAGCAGCTGTCTACACTGGGACTTCAGGCCTGACAGAAAGGGCCAGGGTCATAACCTTTTGTAGTAGCTAAGGCTCTGCTGGGACTCGGCTGTTCATCTAGGGATCTGGAACCCTTGCTGGGAGGATGTTGTTCTGAGGGCGGCAGGGAGACTCATCTTCCCCAACGAGACCTGTGAGGGGAGGGGCAGTGACCATTTGACTCTCGGGCCTCATCCTTGGCCTCTCGGTGTCACGACCTTGTCCCCGTCTACAGCCACAGATCAGACACAGGGCCTGGGAGGTCCAGTGAGTGAGGGCCACAGGTAGGTGAGCTCAGCTGAGACCCTGTCCCCTACCTAATGGGGACCATCCCTCCCCTTCTCCTCCAGTGCCTGCTCCCAGAGTCCCTGGCCTGGAGCCTGCTGCCCGGCTCCGAATACCAGCAGCAGCTCCTGGCGGCACAGGCTCAGCTTCAGAGGGGCACTGCCGAGCTCCAGGCCGACCTCCTGCAGAGTCAGGCCCAGCTGGCGGAGCTCGAGGCCCAGGTGCGGGGCAGAGGGGCAGCTGGCTCCGGGGGCAGGGCTGAAGTGGGAGCGGGCCACGTGAGGGCTGGACGGCTTCCCCAGGCGGTCTGAGGGACCCCGCCTCCCCCCCCCCACACACACACATACCCCGTCCCTCCCGCCGTCTCCCAGGTGCGGAAACTCGAGCTGGAGCGGACACAGCACCAGCTGCTGCTGGAAAGTTTGCAGCAGAGGCACCAGGCAGACCTGGAGCTCATCGACAGCGCCCACAGGTACCCCCGCTCCTCCGGCCCGGACTTAACGGTGGCACACGGCCGGCCCCAGCTCCCGTGCTCTGAGAGGCCCTTCGGGTGGCCGCCGTCACCTCCTGAGCCCCGCGATTGGGTGTGCTGTTGGCAGGAGCCGAGTCAAGGTGCTAGAAACATCGTACCAGCAACGGGAAGAGCGGCTGCGGAGAGAGAACGAGGAGCTGTCTGCCCAGTACCTGTCGCGCTGCCAGGAGGCCGAGCAGGCCCGCGCCGAGCTCACAGCCCAGCACCAGCGGCGCTTGGCAGCTACCGCGCAGGAGAAGGACCAGGAGATGGAGCGGCTCCGGGAGCTGCAGCGGTGAGGGGGAGGCCCGGGGGCAGGGGGGCTGCCTTCAAGGGTGGCCAGAGGAAGCCAATTGCTGTGAGACCCCCAGCCATGGGCTCAGCAGCCTCTGAACCGAGGCTTGACCCCTTCCCTTCGGGGTAAGGACCTAGGCCGAGCTCACTGCCCCATCGCCCCACAAGTGGGGACCCACCACTCCTACAGAGGGGGGAGGGCATACTGGCAGGGCCCAAGGTCACTAGCTGTTCGGGCAGGGCCTGGCAGCAGCAAGCAACCCAAGGGCTAACTCAACACCGGTTAACCCACTCACCGGCCAGACTTCTCGAGTCTAGTAACTAGACTGGCCCTCGAAAAGGTCGTGCCTGGCGTGTTGATCTGGTTACCTTTCTAGATGAGAGCAAAACTCAGAAAAAGCACGTGAGGGAGTTGGCCGACGGGGGCAGAGCAGGCCTTTTCACACGGCTCAGATTGGCCAGACACGAAAGGGTTGTCGGCACACCTGTCGAGTGTCCTTTGCTGAAAAACAAGGAATCTGCCCCCAGAGAGTGGATGTGGCATTGAGGCACCAAGACAGATAAGGCAGAGGAGCCGGGGAAAGTGAGGCAGTGCCCGGAGATGGGGAGGAGAGGCCCACGGAGCATGGACCACCCGGAGGCACGCCCCTGCCACGAAGAGCTGCCCTCGGTGTTCACTGCCCCGCCCTCCCCACTGTCCCCCAGGGCCTCCATCCTGGAGATGCGCAAGGACCACGAGGAGCAGCTGCAGCGGCTGAAGCTGCTGAAGGACCGGGAGATCGACGCTGTCACCAGCGCCACCTCCCATACGCGGTAGGCGCGCCATCCAGGCCCTGCCCACCTGGCGCGGCAGTGCTGGGGTCCACGGGCCTTCGTGACCTGAGCCCCCCGCAGGTCCCTGAATGGCATCATCGAGCAGATGGAGAAGTTCTCCAGCAGCCTGCACGAGCTGTCCTCCCGCGTGGAGGCCTCGCACCTCAGCACTGCCCAGGAGCGGGAGCTGGGCATCCGGCAGCGAGATGAGCAGCTCCGAGGTACTGCAGGCCACATGTCCCTCTCTCCTGTCCCCCGTGGTGGGAAGGGGGGCGGGCAGTGAGTGCCCTGTGGGCCGCCCCCAGCGCTGCAGGAGAGGCTGAGCCGGCAGCAGCGGGACATGGAGGAGGAGCGGAGCCGGCTCCAGGAGGTCATCGGGAAGATGGAGGCGCGCCTGAGCGAGCAGAGCCGGCTGCTGGAGCAGGTGGGGCACGTCCTCCTGCCGCAGGGCCTGTCTCCCCCGGGCACCCAGGGGATGGCAGCTGTACTCTGACCTCGCCTCCTCGGCCTCGGGACTTTCCTCTGGAACGTCTCTCCTGCCCTCTCCTGCCTCTGCAGGGGCTCCCACCTCCCCACCTCCAGAAGCGCCCCAGGCCCACCCCATCCAGCTCCTACCTGCTCATCAGGGATGCCTGTGACTTTAGGAGAAGTGCTCTTGCCTTCTGAGCTGTAACGGATAACGTATTTAAACTCCCTACATATCTTCCATGTATAAGAGCGAGCTTCATTCTTTAGAAAATCATGGCTTTTCGTGCTCGCTTCAGCAGCACATATACTGAAACTGGCACAACACAGAGAAGGTTAGCATGGCCCTGCGCAAGGATGACGCAAATTCCTGAGGTGTTGCATATTTTAACAAGTGTGCTTAAACAATTGGCTGTACTATGGGGAATTCCCTGGCAGTCCAGGGGTTAGGACTCCATGCTTTCACTGCAGTGGGCCCGGGTTCGATCCCTGGTCAGAAACTAAGATCCCACAAGCTGGGCAGCACGGCAAAAAAAAAATTAAAATTAAAAAATAAAACAATTGGCTGTACTTATGAAAAAACTCAAATTGACCCCTACCTTATGCCAAACAAAAAAGCAATCCCTGATGGAATTGATCCAATAAATATTTGATGAATTCAGAAATAATAATAATACCTTTTCCTTTTTTGTACAAGGTTATGATACATCTCATTGAAAAAACTAAAATAACAGGCAACAATAAAGAAAATAAAAATTACCCACTAGCCAGAGATAGCCATTGATGACATCACATATATCCTGTAGACAGTATGTAGACATAGATATTTTTACATCGTGAACCATATTTATTCAGCCCTTCATTCGGTGCTTTATTCAGCGCCTGCCTCGGGCCAGGCTTGTGTGTGCCCCGAGTCCCCTGGCATACGGTGTCATGCTCACCCTGGTGCTCTTTCCCTGTTGGATGACAAGAGACAGGCAGGCAGTGCTGTAGTTGGCGATTCAGGGAGCAGGGATATTGCTGTTCTTTGGCCCTTTGGAGCCGCAAGGTGCCTCTCTCAGCAGCGGTTCCCGAGCCATTAGCCTCAGCACGGTTGATCCCAGTGGCTGGGCCCTGGCAGGCCTCAGGCTCCGTCCCATTTTCACCGCTCAGGAAAGGATGTGTTTGTGGGAGAAGCCAGATGAGGGCGGTTTGCACAGCTCCCCAGGACACGTTCAGGCCTGATTGGGGGCAGGCGGAGCCTCCAGGGGCGCGAGCTCTCAGCCCTGACCCTGCCCGGCCCGCAGGAACGCTGGCGGGTGAACGCCGAGCAGTCCAAGACCGAGTCCGCGCAGCGCGCTCTGGAGGAGCAGAGGAAGGTCATGGTCCAGCAGATGGCCATGGAGCGGGAGGAGCTGGAGAGGGCCAAGGTGAGTCCAGCCACACCACGGTCAGCTCTGTCCCCGCCACCGCGCCCAGGGATGCTCACCCCGTGCCCTCACGCCCTCGCCCCAGAGTGCCTTGCTGGAGGAGCAGAAGTCCGTCATGCACAAGTGTGGGGAGGAGCGGCGGCGCCTGGCGGCCGAGTGGGCCGAGTTCTTTGCACAGCAGAAGCTGAGTAAGGAGCGGGCCGAGCGTGAGGCGGAGCGGGCGCTGCAGGTGGACACCCAGCGGGAGGGCACCCTCGTCAGCCTGGCCAAGGTAAGACCCAGAGCCTCCCCGGACAGCGGGAAGCCCAGGCAGCCCTGCGCCTCTCCCCACCCCGGGGCCTCACTGCTCCTCCGTCAGGATGTGTCAGCTCAGCAAAGAGCGCAGCGGTAACAAAGAGTATAGGAATTCAAACAACAGTAATCATAATAACTACTTCCTTTTATTGTATCATCGCAGGTACTTTCGACACATTTGCTCATTTACTCCTCATCACGTTCCCATGACTTAGATATTCTAGAAATCGGATTCCGAGAAGTTGAGCACAGGGGCCAGGGGCTGCAGCGGGGCTTGGCCCCAGGTCTCCCACCACCTCCTCCCAGAGTCAGGGCGGAGCCGAGCCACAGCAATGAGGCAGGGCGGCCAGCGGGTCCTCAGAACCCTGAGCAGAGCCCAGTTCAACTCTGGGGAGGAGACTGCAGAGAGGCTTTGCTGTCTCCAGGAACAGGCAGAGCTGAAGATCAGGGCGAGCGAGCTCCGGGCCAAAGAGGACCAGCTGGCGGCCGAGAGGGAGGCTCTGGAACAGGAGCGCCAGGAGCTGCGGCTGGAGAAGGAGAGGGTCGGCGCCGCCGCCCAGCGCATCAGGCTGCGCGCTGAGGAGGTGGAGCGCATGAGCCAGGTGCCCAGCGGCTCAGCCCCTGGGCGTGGGCAGTGCACCCACCCCAGCCAGCCCAGCTGACCCAGGCGGCCTCCCCGCAGGTGGCCTCGCAGAAGTACGAGGAGGGGGAGCAGGCACTGCGCGAGGCCCGGCAGGTGCAGTCGGAGCAGCAGGCCCGGCTGCAGCTGGTGCAGCAGCAGCAGGAGCGGCTGCGGCAGCAGGAGCGGCACGTGCACCAGGCAAGGCTCTTCCTGGCTCCCGCTCCCCCCGCCTCCCAGGGCATCCCTGCCCCGAGCCTTCTGCCCTCACAGCTGTGTCCTCTCTGGGGGGACGGGGACAGGAGCATCTGAGTCTGGCCCAGCAGCGGCTGCAGCTGGACCGTATCCGACAGGACCTGCCCTCCGGGCCCGTGGGGCTGCTCTCCAGGGCCCAGGGCCCGGCAGCCTCTGGCCTGAGTGGTAAGTTGCTCCAGGAGGGTGGGACATTGGCTCGGCCGGCCCACTGGGCAGGGCAGGGCCAGCAACACCCTGCCCACGCCTCCTGTGTGCTCAAGTTAGGGGGCAGCTGGGTTTTAAAGTCATCTTGGGGTTTTTTTTGTTTGTTTATTTATTTATTTATTTATGGCTGCGTTGGGTTTTCGTTGCTGGGTGCGGGCTTCTCTAGTTGCGGCGAGCGGGGGCTACTTTTTGTCGCGGTGTGCGGGCTTCTCATTGCCGTGGCTTCTCTTGTTGCGGAGCACGGGCTCTAGGCGCACAGGCTTCAGTAGTTGTGGCATGCGGGCTCAGAAGTTGTGGCTCAGGGGCTCTAGAGCGCTGCAGTCCCTGACTCCGTCCTCCTCGGCCTTTACAGCCATTGTGGCTCCTGCCCCCCCCACTCCTCAGTGCAGCCAGCTGCCAGCCGGCCTGGGCCCCTCGCACCTCCACGCCAAGCTGGTGCTGCTGAAACACACAGCTGAGCAGGTGAGTTTCCCAGAGCAGAGGCCGCCCTGGTCCAGGCCCGCCCACTCCCCCTGGACTTAGGGCTCCTCGTGTTCACACTGGGGACAAGCATCTCTGGCAGAGGCAGGAGGGAGCACAGCCTGGCCCCGAGGAGGGCTGAGCCCACCCCCTGGAGGAGGGCAGCAGCGCAGATCGCTTAGAGGACACGTCTCAGAGATGCTCACCGAGTCACTGATGGAGCATTTCCTACATGCCAGGCTCTGTGCCGTGCCTGATAAGCTTTTACCCCCCCACAGCCCTACGTGGCAGGTAATGTTATTTTCTCCAGTTTACAGACAGGCTTAGAGGAATGAAGTCCGTGCGAACAAGGGGCCCCACCGCGAGTGAGAGCTGGCGTCTCACTCCAGTGCGCGTGCTCGCTCCCTGCCCCTCCCCCACTGACTCCCAGAGCCAGGCTGAGCCGGGATGTAGGCGAGAGCGTCCCCGAGGGAGGGCTGCTCGGCTGGCACCCAGGGTCCACCTCACTCGCAGTCCAGCAACCCAGCGTCCCTGTGCGCAGAAGCGGGGGCAGGAGGGAACCGGAGGGTGGCAGCTCACTCAGCTCTGCCTTTCAGGACCGTGACTTCCTGGAGAACGAACAGTTCTTCCTGGAGACCCTGAAGAAAGCTTCCTACAACATGACGTCGCATTCAGCCTGAAGGCCCCACTGCCTCCTCAGCAGAGGCCTGACTCTAGAACCGTCCCACTGCCCGCTGGCCGCCAGCGCCGAGCAGGGGCGCCGGGGAGAGCCCTTCAACGCCCAGGGCCTGATTACAGCTCTTCCTGTGGATGGGGTGCCAGTGCCTTCTTTCCGACGCTCCGGCCCGCGCGGGGGCAGGCAGGCGCCCCCGTGCCTCTCAGACTCCCCAGGAGGCAGCAGCCTCTGGGGAGACGCGAGGCTGAGGCCGTCTCAGCCCCACGACACCGTCAGCGACAGCATCGGCGCTCCTGCCCCGCAGACGTCCGGCTCAGGGCCCAGCGTCTGCCTGGGCTCTGTGGACCCCTCGGCCCCTCAGCCCATCGATGGTCGGGGGATCTTTTCGCCTGGGCCTCTTCTGAGGCGGGGGGTCTTCTCCACTCCCTTGCCACAAGGAGGCTGCTGCCCTCCCTGCCTGAGAGGCCAGCAGAGGGAGCGCCGGGTCTCCTCCCTGATGGGGACGTAGAGTCAGGCCGCAAATTTTCAAGAGCCTTCTAGCCTCCTGGCGGAGGGGGTGGGAGGTGCTGCAGGGGCAGGGAGGGCGCCGTGCCCGGCGGCTTTTACCTCACAGACTGACCTGCCCTTGGGACTCAGCCAGCCCTCCCTGCTCCCAGGCTGGCGCACAAAGCCCCCGCCTCGTTCCCAGCTGCCGGGGCAGCGGACTCGCTAGCACAGACGCTGGCCTCATCGGCTTCTTCTAATGCACTCCCCAGAGGCAAAGAGGGGGCTGCGGGTGACAGTGGGGTGTAGGGAGGGACAGAAGGCTTTTCTCCATGCTGTTCACTTGCCACAAAACCCCGGCCAGTGGGAACGAAGATGACAGCGAGAGCCCCTGCCTGGGAGGATACAGAGCGCCGAGGACCATGAGGGGCTGCACCCCGGCCGCTGTCCCGGGTGGGGGCCTCCGCCCTTCTCCACCTGTGGGCAGAGGGCCAAGGCCGGCCAGAGGGGTGCCAGGACAGGGGTGGGAGGATTGGTAGTTGTCTCCTGCAGACCCAAGGACTCAACTAATAAAATCACAATTAACCTCTAGAGCGGCTTCTCTCACCTCCCATCAGAGGGGACCGTCTGGGGAGCAGGAAGGTGGTGGAGGAGAGGGCAATGCCGAGTGGGGTGTGAGCGGGCACAGGTGCATCTCTGCTCTTTTAGAACAGCTTTCAGAGGGAGCTCATTTATATACAGCCTCTTGGACCCACTAAATTGCTATATTCTTCTCTTTTTTTTTGGCCATGAGGTTTGTGGGATCTTAGTTCCCCGATCAGGGATTGAACCCGGGCCCTCAGCCGTGAAAGCGCAGAGTCCTAACCACTGGACCGCCAGGGAATTCCCTAAATTGCAATATTCTTAATGATTGGATTCTTAGAATTTGCCATGGCTCATCAGAGTTTGAACCTATTTCTTGGAAACGTTTGCTCTGTAGGGCTGTTATTTGCTGTAAAACTGGCCAGGGCTGGGACTCTCCAGCCCCATACTCCCCTGGCTGGACCGCAGGCAGGAGAAAGGTGTGATTATCACCCCTACTTCGCAGATGAAGGGACTGAGACTCAGAGGTTAAATAATCTGCCAAAGGTGACGCAGCAAATAGCAGAACCTGGATTTGAGTTCTGCTTGGACAGATTCCAAAGCCCCAGGCGCTCAGCCACATCACCGCTGGCTCCTTCTAGAAAAGCGGGCTGCACACGGTGCTTCTGTGAAGTAGAAGATCCCCCAGCCGCTGCTTGGGGTGGTGCCCACACACAGGAGGGACGCATTCGTGTCCCATTTAGAAGCCTTGTTGAAGCTTGGAATTCAATCCTCTCAACACACACTTAACGAATTCCCACCTGTGTGAAGGGCCGGAGGTGGGTCTAAGGTTGGGCACAGCCTGGGAGCAGCTGGCATTTAAGCAGTCACCTGACAGATACGTGGGTGATCACAGGCTCATGTTGGGGGAGGGTGCAGGGAGACCCAATGGGAATGAGTTTAGAATTAGGGGGCAGGTCGACGAGGCTCTGTATACCTTGTTAAAGTTTGAATTTTTATCTTCAGGACAAATGGGTGTTCATTGAAGGGTTTTAAACAGGGTGGAACCATCTTTGTGTTTTAGAAAAACTACTGTGGCTTTGGGTGGAGAACAGACCGACCGGAGGGGGCAAGAGTGGGGACAGGGAAGCGGGCAGAAGGCTGTCTGCCGTGGTATTGGGGAGACGGGAAAGCACTGCGCCGGGCGTGGCACTGAGGGACCTGGTGCCTGACATGCAGGCAGGGTCAGGAAGGAAGACGTGTCGAGGCGGACCCCCAGGTTGCTGTCTTGGGCAACTGGGTGCCCATGGAACAGCCAAGTAGACACGTTCCACAGGCACTTAGTTACGATGACACATTACCCAGTGTAACTGCTCTGGATCCCTGTCACTGGCGTTAAGGTGTGGCAGGTGGCTTACACACCCCCTTTTCATTAACATTCTCCCACGCCACAGGCGGGAGACAGCTGCACACAGGAGTGAGTGTTCTGTATCTGCTGATCTTTCTTTTTCCCTTCAAAATTGTAAACAACTCCTCAAGGTCATAACCCAGATGTTTCCTGTAGAAAGAGAAATACTGGTGGAAAGTAATGATGATCAAAGACACTGGCTGGGCTAATACTTCCAGTTTCAAGAGTTATTCATGTTTATTATTTGCCTCAAGTTGATACAAGTGGGAATCCCTGCTAGGCCTTTCAAACAGTTAAAATCCCAGCAAGCCCCATTCTTAGAGGGTTCTAGGACAGCGAGAGAACAGGAATGTTTTTCAAAAGTAAGGAATAATGGAGAAATAACAGCCATCTGATTGACCAGCAAGCCCTATGCCTCTGCCCCGGAGGTCCCATGAGTCTTCATTTCTAGAGGGGCAGGCTGGGGTGGGGGTGGGTTTAGAGGCATGTAGAAGAGGATTCAGAAACAAAAGGAGAAGATAAAATAGCAAAGGAGGCCAGATTTAAACACATGCAGGACATTAAGAATATAGGAACCCCTGTGCCCCTCCCGGCCTGAGGCACAGTCCTGGTCTGCTCACAACCTTCAGCTCTGCTCTTCGATCAGCAGAATTTCACAAATTAATAAGCAGTGCCTCCAGGAACTTCCCTGGCTGGCCAGTGGTTAAGACTCCGCGCTTCCACCGCAGGGGGTGCGAGTTAGATCCCTGGTCGGGGAACTAAGATCCCACGTGCCATGCGGCGCGACCAAAAAAATAAAATAAGTAACACCTGAATAAAAATGAAAATATAAAAAATAATAAAAATAAGCAATGACTCCGTAAGGGCAGGACTGGGTCCTATGGGCCTTAACATATAGTAGCTGTGCATTGATGGGTGAATTGGCAGTGACAGTGAGTTTAGCTGTTTGGCTGCTGTTTATGAAAGCCAAATTCAAGGTGTGGCCACTTCCTGCTGGATTAAGAGACCCGTCATGCCATTTCAGTGTGAATGTGAGGGTCAAATTTCTGCTAGTACCAGAGCGACTGAATGGGTCAGCAGCCCTGGTTGAGACATCAGGGAAGGCTTCCTGGAGGGACCACTTCACAGGGTCTAGGAGGTAGCCAAGCAACAGGGGGAAAGGTAAGGAGTGCAAGGCAGAAGTAACAGCATGTGCAAAGGTCCGGTGCCAGGGGGAGAAAAGTGCTGAGTAAGTGAAAAATGTGAAACCGAGTCCCTGTAAAACCGTGTTCCCTTACCGAGTTTATGATTAATCTCTCTATCCAAAACTTTATTCCCTTTCTTGTCTCCTCTGATCTCAATCCTGTGCTAACTGAACAGTAATCAACCAGAGTCAGATGACTAAAACTACTGCTGTTGATAACATCGTTAATGTACTAAAATTGCTATTATTATAGATATCGCCGTTAATGTGCAAACTCAGGCCGTTTCTCCAGGGCAAGATGAGCTAACAGACCCCCAAGCCATGGACCACCTGGCCAGAGAGTCGTAAACCAGAAACATCCTGATTCCCAAAACTTCGATTAAGAAATGTAGGGGTTCCCTGGTGGCGCAGTGGTTGAGAATCTGCCTGCCAATGCAGGGGATACGGGTTTGAGCCCCGGTCTGGAAAGATCCTACATGCCGCGGAGCAACTGGGCCCGCGAGCCACAATTACTGAGCCTGCGCGTCTGGAGCCTGTGCTCCGCAACAAGAGAGGCCGCGATGGTGAGAGGCCCGCGCATCGCGATGAAGAGTGGCCCCCGCTCGCCGCAACTAGAGATAGCCCTCGCACAGAAACGAAAACCCAACACAGCCATAAATAAATAAAAAAATAAAAATAAAAAAATAAAATAAAAAAAAGAAATGTAGGGGGCTTCCCTGGTGGCGCAGTGGTTGAGAATCTGCCTGCTAATGCAGGAGACACGGGTTCGAGCCCTGGTCTGGGAGGATCCCGCATGCCGCGGAGCGGCTGGGCCCGTGGGCCACAATTGCTGAGCCTGCGCGTCTGGAGCCTGTGCCCCGCAACGGGAGGGGCCGCGGTGGTGGGGGGCCCGCGCACCGCGATGAAGAGCGGTCCCCGCACCGCGATGAAGAGTGGCCCCCACTTGCCGCAACTGGAGAGAGCCCTCGCGCGAACCGAGGACCCAGCACAGCCAAAAAAATAAATAAATTAATAAAAAAATAAAATAAAATAAAATAAAAAAAAGAAATGTAGGGGGCTTCCCTGGTGGCACAGTGGTTGAGAATCTGCCAATGCAGGGGACACGGGTTCGAGCCCTGGTCTGGAAAGATCCCACATGCCGCGGAGCAACTAGGCCCGTGAGCCACAATTACTGAGCCTGCGCGTCTGGAGCCTGTGCTCCGCAACAAGAGAGGCCGCGATAATGAGAGGTCCGCGCACCGCGATGAAGAGTGGCCCCCACTTGCCGCAACTAGAGAAAGCCCTCGCACAGAAACGAAGACCCAACACAGCCATAAATAAATAAATAAATAAATAAAATAAAAACCCAAAGTTTAAAAAAGAAATGTAGGGACTTCCCTGGTGGTCCAGTGGTTAAGACTTCGCCTTCCAATGCAGGGGGTGCGGGTTCCATCCCTGGTCAGGGAGCTAAGACCCCAAATGCGTTGCAGTCAAAAACCAAAACATAAAACAGAAGCAATATTGTAACAAATTCAATAAAGACTTTAAAAGTGGTCCATATTAAAAAAAAAAAATCTTAAAAAAAAAAAAGTCAAAAAACGATGATTAACCCCAGCTTCCTTTTTCCTCCCCTAAAAAAAAAAAACACAAAACAAAACTCAAAGACCAAGTTGGGGTGGATCTGAGGTTTGTCTCCCACTCCCTTGCTTGGTGCCCTGCAATAAATCTACTCTGCTGCAAATCCAGTGTCAAGAGTCTGGCTTTCTGCATCACAGGCACAAGAGCCCTTTGCTGGGTTACAAACGGTTGGTGTCATGGAAGCTTGAATTCCAGAATAGAGGGACCAGAGCAGAAGCGGGTCCAGATCATCTGGGGTACCAAGTTTCATCTTTTTAGAACTGAATCCCAAGAACAACACAACCCTGAAAAGGTTTAGGCAAAGGCAAAAACTTGGAGGTGATCAAAAGCTAACACATATCCCACAGTTAAGTTCTTTATATATGTTAATTCACATTTAATCCTTCTAACAATCCTATGAGGTAAGCACTATTACTACGTGCTTTTTTCTTCCAAATGAGGAAACTGCAAGGGCGACAGCAAGATCACAATCTGGAATCTGAACCCAAGTAGGAGGACTCCTGAATCCCTGCTCGCAAACCCCTCCCCTGCCCGTGCTGCCGGGGGTGCTCAGGATGCCGCCTTCAGGGACTGGGTGACCCTTGAGAGAGAGCAGCACCCAGAGCCCCGCAAAGCACCTACCTCGTTGAGCCGAGGCGGCTGCGGGCCCGGCCGACCGTCCCCAGTCTGTGCCGCCCCCTGGTGGCTGGACGCGGGAAGGGGTCCGGACCGCTCGCAGCTCCGCGTCGCCATTCACCGGTCACTTCCGGAGCCGGGGCGCCCGAGGTCCGCAGCCACCTCCCGGAGGGAGGAGCTCGGGGATCCCAGGAAGTAAGATTCCTGGGCCTATGAGGGGGCGTGGCTCCTATGACGCTGGGGCGGGGCCTGGGGGCGAGGCCTTCGCCGTGCGCTCAGGCGGTGCTGCGGCCGCCTCTTCCGGGTCTTAGGAGCGGCAGTGGCGACGGCGGCGGCCGCGCCGGCCTGAGGGAAGATGGCGGCGACCTGGTGGCGAGTCGCGCTCTATGGAAGTCGGAGGTGGCGGGGCTTCAGCACCTCAGGTGAGGGCTCTTGGAGGTCTCCGTATAGCCGAACCCTGGGGATCGAGCCAGCTCCCGCCCCCGACCTCCGTGGGGCCGGGCCGGGGCCGGCATGACGTCCCGCTCTCTGCCCGCAGCCGCCCTGAGCCGCCGGACCGCTCCTCTGGGGCCGATGCCCAACGAGGTCATCGACGTGAGCAACCTGGAGCGGCTGAAGAAGTACCGCAGCTTCGACCGGTACCGGCGCCGGGCGGAGCAGGAGGCGCGGGACCCGCACTGGTGGCGGACCTACCGGGAGCATTTCGGGGAGGAGTCAGGTGCGGGGCGACCGGAGCTGGGCGGTGACCCCGCCGCCTTGGGACTCGGGGGGGGCCCCGCCGGCGTCCTCCCCGAGCTTGGGGGAGGGGGCCTGCCAGCGTTCCCGTGCGCACCGGTGGCGGTTTAGTCCCACCAGGATTTTTCACCCCTTTCGGTCCCCCTACTTGGAACATTCCCTTCTGTCATTATTAGAGTTCCACCTTAGATATTTCTACTCCTAAAACCCTTTCCAGAGCAGCTCCCCACGGCCCAGTTACGGGTTAGAACGCCCCTCTCTGCTCCTATAATACTGTTCATGTAGCCTTGGCCACGCCGTATCCTTACTCTTTTCGCTGTCTCTCTCCCAGTTTATGAGCTCCCTAAGGATGGGGATCCTGCCTGTCTTGACCACCATTGGATCCTTGCACCCACACAGTGCTTGGCACGTAGGTGTGCAATACTTTGCTGAATTAAATTGAAAGCCCTGGGCAAGGTGACTCAGGGACCCTGCTCCTGAGAGACTTAACTACGCTTAAGGAGTTTGTTCTTTGGAAAGCATTTATGAAGGCATTTTAATGATGGTTAAGGGCACACACGTGGAATCTTATTTAAACCCAAGTCAGTCTCATGGGAGTGACTTCCCTGAGGTTCAGTTTCCTCAACTATAAAATAAAAAGATTGTGTCTGTGTCCCAAGATCGTTGTGAGGATTAAAGGAAACAGTTAATCGGAATTCTTAGACTAATGTCATTCCTGATGTGGGCTCAGTGTCTGTTTCTTATTGTCATAGTCTAATGTAAGTGGGAAAGGGTGTTGGATTGAAAGTTTTCTAGGGTCTTGCTCCTCAGAGTGTGTTCTGGGAACAGCAGCATGGGAACCATTACCTAGGAGCTTGTTAGGAATGCAGAGTCTCAGGCCCCACGCCAACCTGCTGATTCAGAATCTGAATTTGAACAAGTTTCCCAGGTGACTTGTGTGGTTTTGTGCATTAAAGTGTGAGAAGTGCTTCTTTCCTTCTGGCTTCCGCTCTGAATTCTGCCAGGTACACAGCTGCGAGTCCATGGCCAGCTGTGAACAGGCTCGAAGGTGCTCCCACCTACAGTTGGGGCAACCATCCGCCCTCGATTTCCCGTGACCGAGACAGATGATGTAACCTGGTTTAGGGATCAGTCTCAAGTTGTATCCAGTTTGCTTAGCAACTGGACCCTGTTCAGGTCTGTGAAGCGGACCACACAGTATATTTTAGTTTTGTGAATTAAAGGGTAAGCTTCAGCAGCAGAGCTTGCCCAGTGAAAGGAAAAGTTTGGACAGGCAGCTTAACCAAGACCTGATCCCACTTTCTCCAACACACCTTCCCTCCCCAGATCCCAAAGACAAGATTGACATTGGGTTGCCTCCACCTAAGGTCTGCCGGACCCAACAGCTGTTGGAGCGGAAACGGGTCCTCCGCGCGCTGCGGGCCAACGTGGAGGAGGAGCGGGCCGCTCGCCTCCGCACAGGTAAGCCTTCCCAGGGGAGAGGGTCCTGGGTGTGTCCCTGCCCTGACCCTGCATCCCAGCTGGCATCATTCCTTCCCAGCACGCATCCCGCTGGAGGCAGTGAGGGCTGAGTGGGAGAGGACCTGTGGCCCCTACCACAAGCAGCGTCTGGCCGAACACTACGGCCTCTATCGAGACCTGTTCCACGGGGCCACCTTCGTGCCCCGAGTCCCCCTGCATGTGGCCTACGCTGTAGGCGAGGACGACTTGATGCCTGTGTACTACGGCAATGAGGTCACTCCAACTGAGGTAACTGCTGGCCCGTGCCCCTCCCCGCCCTGTGTACACAGACGCATCCCACCATGGGGCCACAGACAACAACTCCTTTTTGAAAGCATTTATAGAGGCGGTTTTTATGGTGGTTAAGGACGCAAGCATGGCATCTGTGTAGGCTGATCTGGGGTTTTCTTGTTCTCTGTCTCCTCTTTTTGATTTCCTGATAAACAACACCATGATACAGTAATTACAAAGAAGAGAATGTAAAATGAAAGGAAAAGAAGCTCCATCTTGGCATACTACTGTGACTGACTCTCTGTCTTCAGAGTGTCCTCCTAGCCCCTGGTCATTGGCCTTCTTGTGGTTCAGATCTCTGCATAGTCAACTCTGTAGGGTTCTTTCTACAAGTCTCTCTTCACCCACCTGCCTCTCAAGGGGCTGTCATGGGCGTTTGGTTCAGAATGGGCTCTCCTTTCTCCAAGGTTCCTCAGGCTCCTGACCTCCAGAACAAAGGTCTGTTTAGAACAGCTTGTCCATCCCTGACGGGGGTGACAGCTCCATCGTTCTTTCCCCACCAGGCTGCCCAGGCCCCGGAGGTGACCTTTGAGGCAGACGAGGGTTCCATGTGGACACTGCTGCTCACCAACTTGGGTAGGTGTCTGGGGCTCACTGGGACTCCTGCCTCCTTCACCTCCTGTGAGCCAGGGCCCTGGGGAGCTGGGGGAGGGGCCAGATGGAAAGCTCCAGGCCCAGGTCCTTCCAAGGGAGGATGTGGGAAGGGGCGGCAGTTCCCACAGTCAGTGGGGTGTGTTTGTGTGCAGATGGACACCTGCTGGAACCGGATGCCGAGTATTTGCACTGGCTGGTGTGAGTACCTGGGGTAGGGGAGTGGGTCAGAAGCATTCCAGGAGGTCCTGGCATCCTGGAAAGAGCTGCACCTGAATTTCAGTCTTGGCTCCACCATGGATTAACCACCACCTCCCATCCCTGGAGGTGGTTCGTCACCTCTGCTTCCTGAGGGTGTCAGGGGCCCTGTGATCCAGTGGCTGAAGACGGGTGCAGAAGGAAAGCAGGCAGTGGGCCTTGGCCTCTCCCACAGGCCTCCTGGTCTCCCTGAACTCATTTCCTCACCTGTAAAACTAGGATGATGCTACCACATGCCTTAGCCACCCTGAGGGGCTCTGTGACAATCAGATGGGAAAGGAGTCCATGAGAGGCCTCTGGTACCTGTGGGCTGCCTCTTGTTTCCTCGGTGGCCTTTGGTTCTGAGCACCAGGCCAAGGGGAGGAGGGCAGGCATTTTTATTCAACTGCAGTTACCAGCCTGTGCAACAGGACCCTCTGGGGAGTTGTACCTGGGGCAGGTACAGCGGCCATCCCAGTGCCAGGCTGGGCAGACACTCCCTGACAAACCTAGAGGCTTTGGGAAACGGGGAGAGAAACAGCCCAAGGTCGCATGGCTCTCCTGCGTGCACGGCTGTGGCATCCCACAGCTCCCCAGGGCCAGTAAACGGGCTGCTTGACCTAGCTCTCATCTTGACAGTTCCTGGGGCCCTTGTCGGCCTCTGAGCCCCTACTGTTCCCTCCACAAGTTTGCAGTCCATCCGAGGGTTTACAGAGCTCTACTTCCTACTTGATTGTACAACAGAGATCATTTTAGGGTCTCTCTTCCCGGGGAGGTATATCAGTCTCTAGGGAGCACACGGGTGGGGATGTTCCTGCTGCCATCTCCCGCGAGTGGCAATTAACAGATGCTTTTCGTCCCACCAGAACCAACATCCCGGGCCACAGGGTGGCTGAAGGACAGGAGACGTGTCCCTACCTGCCCCCCTTCCCTGCCCGAGGCTCCGGCTTCCACCGCTTTGCCTTTCTGCTCTTCAAGCAGGACAAGCCAATCGACTTCTCTGGGGACACCCGGCCCTCACCCTGGTAATCTGTGCCCCTCCCCCCCACAGCTACCCCCAGCCTCAGGCCAGCTTCCCAGTGGTCAGTCTTTCTCAGTTCTCCTCTCTCGTAACTTGAACTGTGCTAGGCAGACCCTGAGGGGCTTCTCAGCATTGCCTGTGGGGCTCTGGTGCCCCCCTCCCCACTCTAATGCTTCTCTCTTCCTACAGCTACCAGCTTGCCCAGCGGACCTTCCACACTTTTGATTTCTACAAGAAACACCAAGATGCCATGACTCCAGCTGGCCTGGCCTTCTTCCAGTGCCGCTGGGATGACTCGGTCACCCACATCTTCCACCAGCTCCTGGGTAAGGGCAGAGTGGGCTGGGGGAGGGGGCGGCTGGCCTGAGCTCACAGACCTCTCCTGACTTGCCAGGAGGAGCGCCTGTCAGGAGAGGGCCACCAGCAGGCATGCCACTCCTGGGGTGGGCTGGCTGGGTGGTGCCAGCCTGGGCAGTCCCACCCGGCAGACGAGAGAGGGGCTCAGGCCGGCAGCAGTCCACACACACGCCCCTTCACTCTTCTTGCAGACATGCGAGAGCCTGTGTTTGAGTTTGTGCGGCCGCCCCCTTATCACCCTAAGCAGAAGCGCTTCCCCCACCGGCAGCCCCTGCGCTACCTGGACCGGTACAGAGACAGTCACGAACCCACCTATGGCATCTACTGAGTGGCTGGAGTGCCACCCCCCTCAGAGAGTGGACTGGGCCTCTCAGGCCACCCTGTCAGGCTCTGCAGGCGGGAGCAATAGAGACACAGTGCCAAGGGGGCCAAGCATTGGGGTTCTCCGGCCTGCCTGAGGCAGCCCCTCTGCTGTCCTCCCAGCAGGCCCAGGGCTTGGGAGTGAAGAAGGCTGGGGGGTTGCGGCTATGAATATATTGATTTTTGCTGTAGCTGGTCTGGGTCTGTGTTCTGGGAGCAGCCAGAGTGCCCCCTGGTGGGACTCTTGCTTTATGGGTGGGAAGAAGGCTGCTTCCCACACCCCTCACCTCTGCTTCCTGAGGGTGTCAGAGGCCCTGCGATCCACTGGCTGAAGACGGGTGTAGAAGGAAAGCAGGCAGTGGGCCCTGGCTGCTCCCACAGGCCTCTTGAAAGAAATTTGCCAGCCCTGGGCATTGGCCCCTTGCCGGCTGTTCACAGGCTCCTGGCCTCCAAATGCTTTGAATAAGAAGCCTTGTCAGGTGGGGGCAAAGGCAGGTCTCAGAGATCTCTGGGCGTGCCCCCTGCTCAGGACCCAGAAAGCTCCTGAGTGCTTGCTTGGATGGTTAGGGTATTTCTCCTATCTAAAGGCAAAGACTGCCTAGTAGCCAGTCAAGAGATCAATGCACCTTTTCCAGCAAGAGAAACTTCACATATTACCACACAGAAGACATAATATGCTTGCTGCATCGAAGGGAGAGGACGCCCTGCCTCAAAATTAGGCCAGCTCCTTTGGAAAGAAAGAGTTTAACCCTCCTCCAACTCACGCTGGCCCAGCACACACTACCCCAGGGCAGGTGGGTGAGCGGTCAGGATCCTTCTGTGCTCAGCTGCCGGGGAACCACCTCTAAAAAGTGAGGTTCCAGAACAGTTGGGACCTGCAAACAAGGAACTCTCCCCAGCAGAGGGCTGACACCAAGAGGGGATTCCAAGTGCAGTTGAAGCTTGCTTTGAGTTTCCATTAAAGGGGGTAGGAAGGAACCACTGTTTTTTGGTCTCTGTCTCTTGGTAACCAGAAATTTCCACCTCACTGTTTACCTTAAAAGAACCAAAATTAGGCATAACCTAGAGAAGGGAGACACCCTAATCCGGCAAGTGCCTGAAACTCAGCTCAAGGAAAAAGTGCAGCAGGGCCCCTCGGGTCAGGAGAGAGCATTTAATGAGCACTAGCTGTGTGCCCCATGCTCATTGCCAGGCACTACCATGTGCGGGCCTGTTCCATTTAATCGCCAAAACCCCTGGAAGGTAGATAACAACAACCCTTGTTGTTGTTGTTAGTATTTGCATGAGATTTTCAGATGAGGGGCTCAGAAGAGGTTCCTGTGGTGGCCCTCAGCCAGGAGGAGGCCTGGAGGCCCGACGGGTTTCCCAGATTCCCTGCACGGGAGCTGCTGGACTGAGGATCTAGGGAAGCAGGATGGAGGTCCCAGAGAGTTGCTGGACCCCAGCTCCCAGCCTGGGGTGGTAAAAGGCAGGCAGGGGTGGCTCGGAGTTGACAGGGGCCGAGCACCGGAATGGGAAGCGAAGCCCGCAGCCGTCGGCGCTGGGAGTGGCGGCTGGTCGGGGCGGAAGAAGGGCTGTCAAGTTCGTCTTCCCAGGCGGGTCATGGCTCCGCCCGCCGCACCCGCACCCGGGCGCCGGCGGTCCCTTTAAGAGGCCCCGGCCTTCCGCCCGCGCGCCTAGGGCCGCCCGCCGCCGCCATGGCTTCGCAGAGTGTGGAGGACTGGCTGACCTGTGCCATCTGCCTGGGGCTCTACCAGGACCCGGTGACGCTGCTCTGCGGCCACAACTTCTGCTGGGCCTGTATCCGGGACTGCTGGGGCCGCTGGGAGAAGGTGTGCCCCGAGTGCCGGGCGCCCTTCCCCGACAGCGCCGAGCTGCGCCGCAACGTGGCTCTGAGCGGCGTGGTGGAGGAGCTGCGCGCCCGGCCGGCGCCCGACCCCGGCCCCGGCCCCGGCCCCGTCCCCGGCGCGTGCTGCCCCCGGCACGGGAGGCCGCTCGAGCTTTTCTGCCGCACCGAGGGCCTCTGCGTGTGCAGCGTGTGTACCGTGCGCGAGTGTCGCCTCCACGAGCGGACGCTGCTGGACGCGGAGCGCCGGGAGCGCGAGGTGACCCTCGGGGGACCCCGCCCTGCTCTCTGCACCCGGGCGGGGCTGGCAGCTTCAGCAGCTTCGCTTGGCCCTGTTTTTATTCTGGGTTGAAAGGAGGTGGTGGTTAGAAAACAGATGCTTGGAAGAGATGTTAGAGCTGGTGACGGGTCCAGGGTGAAGTTACAGGGGTGAGTGGCTGAGATGGAATGAGGAGGTCAAGGAGCCCAGAGCCAGAATGTTGGAGGATAATCCCTGTGGCTGCTGAAGGCACAGAGTAAGGACAGGATGTTACTGCTCGTGGGGCCTAAGACCTTGCACTAAGCATCGAAGTTTGCAGTGGAGGCCAGCGGAGGGCAGCAACAAGGAGAGAGGAAGGAACTGGTGGTACAGCCGGCCAGATGCACTGCAGGAGCTAGAATTTGGCTAGAGAGAGGGGAAGTGACGCTGGGGTGTGAGGGGCTGGATGTGTGCCCTTGGGGGAGAGTCAGGGTGAACCAGAAAAATCTGCCCTGCCCCCTCCTACCTTCAGCATGTTTTACTGTGCTGGAGGCGGTGAGGGCTGAACAGAGGCACAAGCGTTGCACTTAGGAAGACCTGATTACTTTGGCCAAGTTGGCAGCTTCTCTGACCCGTTTCCTCATCTGTGAATCGGGGATAATATCAGTCCTTCTGTCAAAGTGTTGCTGGGACGAGAAGAATCAAGATAGGCTCTTGACCTGATACAGGGAACCAAATCCTAGCAGGTGTGCAGTCCTGAACTACGAGAGTACAGCATTTTGATCCTCGAGGAGACCAGACAGGTCACAACCAAATAGGGGTGCCCCCTTCCCCCTCATGTCCAAAGCTGGGCCTGAGGACCGGCCAGGCATTTGGAAGAACCCACCTTATACCTGCGCTGCACTGCCCACCTGTCAAAAAGCTTTGGTGCTTTGGGTCGTCGCCCCTTCCCCGCAAGGCTGCCTAAGCTCCCATTTATTGACCTGGCGTAGTGGGGGGGCTGCTCCGCCCCAGGTTGCTCGTCTTCAGCCCAAGGCCTCTGCGCCACCCGTGCACCACCCTGCCCCCGGTGGGGAAGGGGTTTTGTCCAGGCCTCCCTGGGACTCTGACCCAGTTCTCCCGGGGCTTACACCAAGGCTGATGCTCTGCGTGCTGGCCTCACCTGGGGTGGCATGAGGAGGGGATGCCCAGCATCTGCAGGTGTTTTGACTGGCTGAGGGGGGAACTTCACAGCCAGTCCTGGCCCCCTCTTGTCACTTGTCCCCCGGTGGGCACCACAGGCCCAGCTGAGAGCCACACTGGAGGTCGCCCAGCAGCAGGCCACCCAGGCTGAGAGCCAGCTACAGGAGCTGCAGCAGCGAAGCAGCCAGATCCAGGTATAAGGCCTGTCTGTTCCACGCCCCCCATGTCCTCATGCTGTGTCCTTCAAGCAGCCACCGGCTGGTCCCTGGGACACTGGGCAGTAGGTATAAGCTGCCTTGAAAATGCCTCCTGGCAGCAGGAAAGGAAGGGCTGAATGGAGGGAGAGATTCCAGGGACCGTGGCTCCCCGCATCCCCACCCCTCAGGCCAGCAGGCAGCCCAGGGCCCTGGCTACCCTCGACGACTCCTGTGTCCACCCAGAGCTCAGCCTGCACGCTGACCTCCGTGATCTCTGGCAAGTTCAGCCGCCTGCTGCAGGCCCTGGAGATGCAGCGGGACTTGGCTCTGAGGGACATCGAGGTGGCCAAGACACAGGCGCTGGAACAGGCCCGGGACGAGAAACAGCGACTGCAGGGCCACCTGGAGGCTTTGTCTTGCTGTGACCACAGGATTCGCAACCTCCTGGAGCAATTGGATGACCGGACCTTCCTCCAGGTACCGGGCCTTGGGGCGGCAGGGTGGGGGACCAGTGTGCCTGCCCCTCGTGCCCCAGCTTACTGCAGCTGTCCCCGGGGCTCAGGAATCACAGCTCCTGGCGCCCCCAGGCCCTCTAGGGCCACTGACTCTCCCACATTGGGACGAAGATCAGCAGCTTGGTGGCCTGAAGGAGTCACTGAGCCAGCTGTGTGCCCTCCTCCTGGAAGAGGGGGGCCACCCCGGAGCACCAGCCGAGGCTGCTGACTTGGGCTCCATGGGTAAGGCTGACCCCAGATCTCTCTCTACCCCTCTGGGCCCAGCTGTTCTTCCCACTGGGGTGGTAATGGAGTCAAGGCCCAGCCCCCCATGAGCTCCCCTCCAGATCACTCCCCTAAAACACTGCTTTGCCCCCTAGAGGCCCCAGGTCCCCTGGCACCAGTCCCGAGCCTCGTTTGTCCACGGAGGAGGAAACTCTGGCAGAGTAAGAAGGCCCATCGAATGTGTGTGTGCACCTGTGTGAGCGTGTGCGTGTGCGTGCATTGTGCGTACACGTGGGTCTGTGTGTGTACACGTGTGCACTGTGCGCACGTGTGTGTGCGGGGCACGTGCTGTGACTGTTCTGTACAGGAAGTCTGTTTCACTCCCCTCCCTGGGGCTAGCCTCGCCCCCCTGCACACCTGTTGCAGGATGTACACCTCTCACATGTGCAGCCAGCATAGTGTTTAAGGAGATTCTGGGCACACAAGTCTGGGATCGATCACAGTACTTCCACTTACTACGAAGTTAGGTGACCTTTCTGAACCTCCATTTTCTCATCTGTGAAACGAGGCTGATGGAAGCTTCCACCTCAGGGGTTGCATGGAGAGTCGGATGCTGAGACGATGTCCACGTTAGCTCAGCTTGCAGTCGCCCCGGCAGATGTCTAGCGATCTGCCCGTGGAGCTTCAGTTGCTGTCTCTCCCCTCTGGGGACAGGATGGTGGCCAGGCACAGGCACCCTTGCCCGCTCACCTTCCGTCCATCTCCGCCCAACAGATTATCGCAACCTGACCTTCGACCCCATCAGCGCCAACCGTCACTTCTGCCTGTCTCAGCAGGACCGGCGGGTAAAGCACTGTCGCAAGCCCCAGGGCCCAGATGGGCCGGGCAGCTTCGAGCTCTGGCAGGTGCAGTGTGCCCAGAGCTTCCAGGCCGGGCGGCACTACTGGGAGGTGCGTGCGTCCAGCCACTCGGTGACGCTGGGCGTCGCCTACTCGGAACTGACGAGGCGCAAGCTGGGGCCCCACACGGACAACATCGGCCGCGGGCCCAGCTCCTGGGGGCTCTGCATTCAGGAGGACAGCGCCCAGGCCTGGCACAACGGGGAGGCCCGGCGCCTCCCAGGGGTATCAGGGCGGCTCCTGGGCGTGGATTTGGACCTGACCTCTGGCTGCCTCACCTTCTACAGCCTGGAGCCCGAGACCCAATCCTTGTATACCTTCCATGCCATCTTCGCCCGGCCCCTCTACCCCGTATTCTGGCTCCTCGAGGGTAGGACCCTGACCCTGTGCCATCGGCCCGAGGCCAAGCTCCCTCCAGGGCTCCAGGAAGAGGCCTCAGGGCTCCGCTGAGGAAGGCACGGGATGGAGCTCGGGGTCAGGACCAGGTGCCACCAGGCCTGTGGGCCCAAGAACTGCCCCAGCCCCTGGCCTGGGGGCCTGAGGCCACAGCTCTAACGGGACCAGTTGTTGGCCGGAAGACCGAGTCAGGACCAGGCACTTGGAGAGAGAGGTGGGTAGAGCCTCCAAACTGGAGTTTACCTTTCCAGCCTCTCTGAAGGGGACAGGGGCTAAAGGAAGTAAAATGGGAGCCCAGTTCTAGGCACTGCCTGGACCTCAGAGGCTAGGGCAGTGCCCAGGGCTCCTGGTCCTTTAGGAGAGCGAGTGTGGTGCGGGACACACCACAGAGGGGGACAGACAAAATCATACATGCAACAGCCCCAGTGTAGACCGAGGAACAAACGATTCCTAGAGGAAATCTTGGGAAAATTGATATTTACCTTTTCCCTCCTCATCTGTATCTCTTTTCTTTCGTTATTTTCCTTAACATTTGATATATTTTGGTCTTTTTCTCTTCTACTTTGTACATCCTTGTGATCGTATTCTATAAACAATTGTGGTTTCTGCGTGTTTTATTTAACAAGCATTTTTCACATTGTTAAAAACTTTTCTCTGAATGACTACAGTATAGACAGTCATTCTAATGACGAAGACAAATTCTAATCAGAATTTGTTTACCCATTATTGGACATTCAAAACGTTTTATTTGAGGGCTGTAAAAACATGGCCGTGATGACTATTTTTGAACAGGAAGCTTTGGCCATATTTATTGTTACGTACATAGGCTACATTTCCTAAAGAGGAATTGCTCAACAGAGAAACAATGAACACTTGAAGATTTTTTATTTTTATACAAAGGACCAAAAAATAAAGGAACCTTGAGTCAGGCCAGCTAGGGCCCCTGCCCCCCATCCCACCAGGCCAGCTGTTGTGGCAGAGCCTCAGCCGCCGTCTTCCCCCACCTCATCCCCAGCCGGGGTGTGGGGATTAAGCACAGTCATTCGTGTAGGTGCCAGCACACTGCCGACTCCTTTTATTTTGGTTTTTGCTCTTCAGAACATGTTTCCGCAAAGATCCTTGTACATGTTTTTGCTTGTGTTTCTGGAAGTGAGGGTGCTGGGCCGTAGGGGAGCGGTAGTTTTGTACTTGAAATGTTCCACTTCTTGATCTGGGTGGTGGTTCCAAGGGTGTTTGCTGTATAACTTTTCCCACTGCACACACACGTTTTATATACTCATGTGTAAGTATCTGACAATAAAAGTTTTATTAAAGGATAACACATACTCCAAAAATTAAAAAATATTTTTATATTTATATAAAGTGTACCTCCCTCCCCACATGGTAACCTGGCCCCGGCTGCTGCCACGGTTGCAAACTCCATCTTGGCGGCCTCACTCCTCAGCCGTGCGGCTCTCTGTTCAAGGGCAGGGCCAGGCCTCTGATTGGTGCAGCCTGGGCAAGGAGCTTCCAGTAAGATTCCTAAGGTGGGGAGGTCCCCAAACACGGGAAGGAGGTTGTGACACTGGGCAGCCAGCCCGACAGTGTGACAGCTGGGTTAACAGCAGGAGCTGAAAGGCCTGGCAGGGCGGGATGCAGGATTGGGCTGGCCAGGTAGCCGTCATCGCTGGCTGTCCCGGCATACAGATTCTAACTGTCCCTCATGATCCCAGAGCCCCGACACCCGACACAAGTGTCCAGCTAGCCGAGCCCACGTTCTGAAAGGGGCAGAGAAAGGAAGAACAGCCCCTTTTCTGCTTCCATGGTGAGAAGTGTCTTGGGTCATTTATTCTGTGGATTTACTTTTTTATTGGGTTGTTAGTCCTTTCCATGTTGTCCTGTGGGAAGGTTCTATATTGTGATCATTAACCTTTGTTTACATGCGACACTACTGCCATTTTTCTTTTTCTTTTTTTTTTTTTTTTGCCGTGATGCTTGTGGGATCTTAGTTCCCCGACCGGGGATCAAACCTGGGCCCCCGCAGTGCAAGCGCTGAGTCCTAATCACTGGACCACCAGGGAAGTCCCTATTTTTATAGAGTGCTATGGAGAAGTGCTTCCCAAGTAGGTCTGGAGGCAAGCATTGACAGATCTCCTGGACAGCTACTTCAGATTAAATTCGCTGGGTCCTCCTGATTCTAACAGGACTCTCCGCCTCCTCTCCAGGAAAAATGCCTTGGTGTAGAGGGAGAGAGAAGCATGGGCTTTGGGGTGTAACTTTTATAAAGAGGACACATTTGATGAGCCTAGGGGTGTTTCCAGCACCTCTGCCCCACTCCTCACAGTTTCTGGGCGTCTGTGAGGCAGAATCAGCAAGGTGGGCGCAGGGACAGAAAAAGAGCAGGGGAGGGCAGGAGAGATTTTAAAAGACAGGGGCCTCTGGGCCAGTGGAGTTGGAGGGAATTGGATTGGAGGCCAGAGAGGGGAGGGGTAAAGAGAATAAGAGGCTGCTCTTGCCCAGGCAGGAAGGGATGGAAGGGAGCAGCGTGGTGACAATAGGAAATGTGGCTTCAAGTAACACGGGGCTGGAAGCTAGAAGACAATGGAGCCAGGCCTTTGAGACTCTGAGGGGGAAAGATTTCCATTTTGAATTCCATACACGGGACTTCCCTGGTGGTCCAGTGGTTGAGAATCCGCCTTCCAATGCAGGGGACATGGGTTCAATCCCTCGTCGGGGAACTAAGATCCCACATGCTACGGGGCAATTAAGCCCGCTCACCACAACTGCTGAGCCCACATGCTCTGGAGCCCGTGCACCACAACAAAAGATCCCACATGCCACAAGAAAGACCCAACACAGCCATAAATAAATAAATAAATATTAGAATTCCATACCCAGCCAAACTGTCAATCATGGGCAAAGCCTGAACCAAGACATTTGCAGACACTTTCGCATCTGTTCCCAGGAAGCCCCCAGAGCATCCACTTTTCAAAAATAAATCAATGAAGGGAAAGGGAGACCTGGGATCCAAGCAACGGGGAGCTCAACACAAAGGAGAAGCGATAAAGAATCAAAATTTCCAGAAATACGAGCACAGACATTCACATATTCAAGGCTTATAAGCACGTGCTTTAGAGACGAGGAGGTAAGTGCTGGAAGAGATGGTTAAGAGTTGAACCTGGTTGTCCATGGGAGCAAGAATCTGGAGAAGGTGGGACATGGGACTGCCAGCTTTTGTTATAAGCCTCATTAAATTGTTTAGTTTTTAGATACTCTAAATATAGTACTTTGAAATAAACACAAGTGTTTTAAAGCATGTCAGTAGCATAAAGAAGAAGTGCTACTGTGGGACATGGCTTGGATCCCATTTCCATTTTTTTTTCAGAGATGCAAGCAAAGCTAGGCGTGGCTTGCTAAGTACTATCATTTGCTCAACTCCTTTTGCTTGTTTGTTTTTGTTTCTGTTTGACTTTTTTTGTTTTTGTTTTTGTTTTTGGTAAGCAGTACTGCAGCCAGACAAGGTCATTTATGATATGAGGTTTAGGATTACTTTCAGGTTGCACCTTCTGGGTTTAAATTCCACCTCCTCCACAGGACTAGTTACGTGACCTCTGGCAAGATATGTAACCTATTGGAATTCTATTTCCCCTCCTTCATGACAGTCCTGGCAAGGGCAGAGTGAGATGCAGGCGTCAGCAGAGTGTCAGTTACCCTTTCCCCTTAAAAGCCAATTCATTTCAAGAATAATGAATATATTGGGCAACTTAAAGCTACCGTAATGGAAACGAAGTATCAAAATGCCGTCACCCTGGCAAATCACATCTCCAAGCTTTCCTGAGGGAGCACATCTTCCTGAACAGGCTGTGGGGTGGGGAGCAGAGGGCTGGCTGGGACTCATCCCTGAGCACCCCCAAACCTGAGTGGCACCCTTCTTTCCCCACCAGAACCAGGCGTGTCTGTGGTCTCAGCAAGCCCAGGCATCCTGGCTGCCAAGCTGCTGAGCAGGGTGGCGCTGATGCCTGAGCCTCTGAACCATTGCTGGGTCTTGGCAAACAAGGGACAGTCAAGATCAAGTGCTCCTTGTGGAAACCAACTTATGGAACTCATTACCCGCCTTCCTGCCAAACTAGGCACACCCAGCCTGGTTCCCTCTGCTGCTCTGCCCAGAAGATCTTTTTCCACCCTAGTTTCTGCATGCCTGAGCCCTAGCAGTCTGTGAAAGCCCAACTCAAATGCTACTTCCTCCATGCAGGCCTCCATGGTTTCCTGCCCTCCCCCCACTTCCCACAAATCCCCCAGGAGTGGATCCCACCTCTCTTAATACATAATAGATCTTAGTTTTCTTCTCTCTTTCCAGGAGGCTCTGCATAGCATCTTTCTAAATAAGACTTTTTTTGGGGGAGGGGGGGGCTGTGCTGCAGGATCTTAGCTCCCCAACCAGGGATTGAACCCAGGCCATGGCAATGAAACTGCCAAGTCCTAACCACTGGACTGCCAGGGAATTCTCCCTAAATTAGACATTTTTAACCCAGGGTCTTAGGGGGGAAATTGTCTTTATTTTCACTGTCCTCTAATGGAAATTTAGCATTTCTATTACAAATGGAGAAAACACACTGCAGTGATGTTAGCAACAGCTGTGACTTGTCATCAATAGAAATTACAGATTTTTTTCAAAAAATACCTAGAGACAAATTACAATGAAAACACGATGATCCAAAACCTATGGGATCCAGCAAAAGCAGTTCTAAGAGGGAACTTTATAGCAATACAAGCCTACCTCAAGAAACAAGAAAAATCTCAAATAAACAATCTAAACTTACACCTAAAGGAACTAGAGAAAGAAGAACAAACAAAACCCAAAGTTAGCAGAAGGAAAGAAATCATAAAGATCAGAGCAGAAATAAATGAAATAGAAACAAAGAAAACAATAGCAAAGATCAATAAAACTAAAAGCTGGTTCCTTGAGAAGATAAACAAAATTGATAAACCATTAGCTAGACTCATCAAGAAAAAAAGGGAAAAGACTCAAATCAACAGAATTAGAAATGAAAAAGGAGAAGTTACAACAGACACTGCAGAAATACAAAGCATCCTAAGAGACTACTACAAGCAACTCTATGCCAATAAAATGGACAACCTGGAAGAAATGGACAAATTCTTAGAAAGGTATAACCTTCCAAGACTGAACCAGGAAGAAATAGAAAATATGAACAGACCAATCACAAGTAATGAAATTGAAACTGTGATTAAAAATCTTCCAACAAACAAAAGTCCAGGACCAGATGGCTTCAAAGGTGAAATCTACCAAACATTTAGAGAAGAGCTAACACCCATCCTTCTCAAACTCTTCCAAAAAATTGCAGAGGAAGGAATACTCCCAAACTCATTCTATGAGGCCACCATCACCCTGATACCAAAACCAGACAAAGATACTACAAAAAAAGAAAATTACAGACCAATATCATTGATGAATATAGATGCAAAAATCCTCAACAAAATACTAGCAAACAGAATCCAGCAACACATTAAAAGGATCATACACCATGATAAAGTGGGATTTATCCCAGGGATGCAAGGATTCTTCAATATACACAAATCAATCAATGTGATACACCATATTAACAAATTGAAGAAGAAAAACCATGACCATCTCAATAGATGCAGAAAAAGCTTTTGACAAAATTCAACACCCATTTATGATAAAAACTCTCCAGAAAGTGGGCATAGAGGGAACCTACCTCAACATAATAAAGGCCATATACGACGAACCCACAGCAAACTTCATTCTCAATGGTGAAAAACTGAAAGCATTTCCTCTAAGATCAGGAACAAGACAAGGATGTCCACTCTCACCACTATTATTCAACATAGTTTTGGAAGCCCTAGCCACAGCAATCAGAGAAGAAAAAGAAATAAAAGGAATACAAATTGGAAAAGAAGAAGTAAAACAGTCACTGTTTGCTGATGACATGATACTATACATAGAGAATCCTAAAAATGCCACCAGAAAACTACTAGAGCTAATCAATGAATTTGGTAAAGTTGCAGGATATCAAATTAATGCACAGAAATCTCTTGCATTCCTATACACTAATGATGAAAAATCTGAAAGAGAAATTAAGGAAACACTCCCATTTACCATTGCAACAAAAAGAATAAAATACCTAGGAATAAACCTACCTAGGGAGACAAAAGACCTGTATGCAGAAAACTGTAAGACACTGATGAAAGAAATTAAAGATGATACCAACAGAAGGAGAGATATACCATGCTCTTGGATTGGAAGAATCAATATTGTGAAAATGACTATACTACCCAAAGCAATCTACAGATTCAATGCAATCCCTATCAAATTACCAATGGCATTTTTTACGGAACTAGAACAAAAAATCTTAGAATTTGTATGGAGACACAAAAGACTCCGAATAGCCAAAGCAGTCTTGAGGGAAAAAAACGGAGGTGGAGGAATCAGACTCCCTGACTTCAGACTATACTACAAAGCTACAGTAATCAAGACAATATGGTACTGGCACAAAAACAGAAATATAGATCAATGGAACAGGATAGAAAGCCCAGATATAAACCCACACACCTATGGTCAACTAATCTATGACAAAGGAGGCAAGGATATACAATGGAGAAAAGACAGTCTCTTCAATAAGTGGTGCTGGGAACACTGGACAGCTACATGTAAAAGAATGAAATTAGAACACTCCCTAACACCATACATAAAAATAAACTCAAAATGGATTCGAGACCTAAATGTAAGACCGGACACTATAAAACTCTTAGAGGAAAACATAGGAAGAACACTCTTTGACATAAATCACAGCAAGATCTTTTTTGATCCACCTCCTAGAGTAATGGAAATAAAAACAAAAATAAACAAATGGGACCTAATGAAACTTAAAAGCTTTTGCACAGTAAAGGAAACCATAAACAAGACGAAAAGACAACCCTCAGAATGGGAGAAAATAGTTGCAAACGAATCAACGGACAGAGGATTAATCTCCAAAATATATAAACAGCTCATGCAGCTCAATATTAAAGAAACAAACAACCCAATCCAAACATGGGCAGAAGACCTAAATAGACATTTCTCCAAAGAAGACATACAGATGGCCAAGAAGCACATGAAAAGCTGCTCAACATCACTAATTATTAGAGAAATGCAAATCTAAACTACAATGAGGTATCACCTCACACCAGTTAGAATGGGCATCATCAGAAAATCTACAAACAACAAATGTTGGAGAGGGTGTGGAGAAAAGGGAACCCTCTTGCACTGTTGGTGGGAATGTAAATTGATACAGCCACTATGGAGAACAGTATGGAGGTTCCTTAAAAAACTAAAAATATAATTACCATATGATCCAGCAGTCCCACTACTGGGCATATACCCAGAGAAAACCATAATTCAAAAAGACACATGCCCCCCAATGTTCATTGCAGCACTATTTACAATAGCCAGGTCATGGAAGCAACCTAAATGCCCATCGACAGATGAATGGATAAAGAAGATGTGGTACATATATACAATGGAATATTACTCAGCCATAAAAAGAATGAAATTGAGTCATTTGTTGAGACCTGGATGGATCTAGAGACTGTCATAGAGAGTGAAGTAAGTCAGAAAGAGAAAAACAAATATCGTATGTTAGTGCATATATGTGGAACCTAGAAAAATGGTACAGATGAACTGGTTTGCAGGGCAGAAGTTGAGACACAGATGTAGAGAACAAACGTATGGACACCAAGGGGGGAAGTGGCGAGGGGGGGTGGTGGTGGGATGAATTGGAAGATTGGGATTGACATGTGTACACTAATATGTGTAAAATAGATAACTAATAAGAACCTTCTGTGTAAAAAATAAATAAAATAAAATTCAAAAATTCAAAAAAAAAAGAAGTTACAGATTTTTCATAGCACATTACAGAGGTGACAGAGAACTTGAAATATGTTTACATTCATCACTATTTCAAAAATACAGTAATTCTTAGGCCTCCATCAGATCTTGTTATTTGTTCTTGTGTTAAAAAAACACATATATAACTTTATCGCAAATTTGTTTTCTTTATATTTTGAACCTGTATTTCAATGTAATTGGTTGCCATGGAATCTTCTGCATTTTATTTTGTGCATTTAAAAGCATTATTCTGCTACCATACGACCCAGCAATCCCACTACTGGGCATATACGCTGAGAAAACCATAATTCAAAAAGAGTCATGTACCAAAATGTTCATTGCAGCTCTAAGTACAATAGCCAGGACATGGAAGCAACTTAGGTGTCCATCATCGGATGAATGGATAAAGAAGATGTGGCACATGTATACAATAGAATATTACTCAGCCATAAAAAGAAATGAAATGGAGGTATTTGTAATGAGGTGGATGGAGTTAGAGTCTGTCATACAGAGTGAAGTAAGTCAGAAAGAGAAAAACAAATACAGTAGGCTAACACATATATATGGAATCTAAGGAAAAAAAAAAAGGTCATGAAGAACAGTGGCAAGATGGGAATAAAGACACAGACCTACTAAAGAATGGACTTGAGGATATGGGGAGGGGGAGGGGTGAGATATGACAGGGTGAGAGAGTGTCATGGACATATATACACTACCAAATGTAAAATAGATAGCTAGTGGGAAGCAGCCGCATAGCACAGGGAGATCAGCTCAGTGCTTTGTGACCGCCTGGGGGGGTGGGATGGGGAGGGTGGGAGGGAGGGAGATGCAGGAGGGAGGAGATATGGGAACGTGTGTATATGTGTAGCTGATTCACTTTGTTATAAAGCAGAAACTAACACACCATTTGAAGCAATTATACTTCAATAAAGATGTTTTTAAAAAAATAAAATTAAATAAATAAATAAATAAAAGCATTATTCTGGAAAGGCTTCTGAGACTACACCAGGCTTCAAGAGGGCCCCCGGCAGAGCAAGAAAGGCTAATCCCCACCTCTAGGTGAATCAATCCTCTCCACCACTTTATTCCTTCCACTTTGGCCTCTCATCAGCAGGAGGTCTGCAGGCCTCAGGGTAGGAAGCATTGCCCCAATTATTTTAGTTTTTTTTTTAAATGAACTTTTAATTTTAGAATAGTTACAAAGTTACAGAAAAGTTGCAAAGATCATTCAGAATTCCCATATACCTCCCTCCCAATTTCCCCTTCTGTTCACTTGGTGACTATGGTACATTTGTCACACTGAAAGAGCCAATATTGATACATTCTTATTAACTATATTCTATAATTTATTCGAATTGCCTTAGTTTCCCCTTAACATCCTTTTTCTCTCTCAGGAACATGTCCAGAATACACATTACATTTAGTTATCATGTCTCCTTGGGCTTCTCTTGGATGTGACAATTTTTCAGACTTTCCCTGCTTTTGTTTGATGACCTTGACAGTTTCAAGGGGTTCTGGTCAGGTGCTGTGTAGTCTGTGTCTTATTGGAATTTGTCTAAAGTTTTAATCATAATTAGAGTGGGGTTATGGGCTTTTGGGTAGGAAGACCACATCATACCAAGGGTACTTACTGCCGACATGACTTATCACTGTTGATGTTGACCTTGATCACCTGGCTGAGGTGGTTTTCCTCAGGTTTCTCCATTGTAAAGTTACTCTTCTGCACCCTTTGGAAGAAAGTCACTATGCACCGTCTACACTTAAGGAGTGGGAAGCCATTCTCCACCTTGGAGTATTTACCAAAACTGTTTGGAATTCCTCTGAATGGGAAATTTGTCTATTCTCCCTCATTTATTTATTTATCCAGTCATTTATTTACACCAGCATGAACTCATGGATGTTTGTTTATTTTATACTTTGGGTTACAACCCAATGCTACTTTTGTTATTCTGTTGCCATTCTATTTTTTTTAATTTAACATTATCGAGGTATAGTTTACATATAATAAAATGCACCATTTTGAGTGCATAGTTGAACGAGTCTCAGCAAACGCCTCCACTTGGGGAACCCACACCCCTAGCCCCAGGCACACCACAGGAGTGTCGGTGGACCAGAACTGAATTCCCAGGACGATGGACCTGGAGGATGACATCAACTTCCCATTTCAAGTTTAGAGAAGCCCAAGTTTCCCACCCGGGGTTAAATAGGGGCAAAAACATGCGCATATCAGCAGTTATTTTTCCCTGCCTTCAGCAGCTCAGCAACTTTGCTTAAAGGTGCTGCGGAGGGGTCTGGAGCGCAAAGGTGCCTGCGGAACAAAGTGGGGTCACCCAGCCCCTCCGGAGCCCCTGGCTGGCCATGGGGTGGGGTAGTTTATGGGGGGTCATGGAGGAGTGAACTCCTTCCCTGCTTTCAGCGTGTCCCCCGCATTGCCTTCTCTGCCCTCTGCCCTCTCTCTCTCACAGCCCTTTCGTCCAGGAGCCCTTAGGGGTCAGACGGGGCCCAGAGGCCACCCCGCGCTGTCCGGGGGGCTGGGGCTGGGTGTCAGGGCCGGCGGGCGGGCCTGTGGCGCTGGGGGGCGGTCCGAGCCGGGGGGGTGGGCGGGGGCCGGATCCTTGGCCTCGGTCCCAGGGGCGGAGCCGCATCGCGAACAGTCCGGGTCCCTCCCAGACGGGAGCAGCACAGGCGGTGCCCCGCGACCGCGGAGCCATGGACGGCAGCGGCCCCTTCAGCTGCCCCATCTGCCTGGAGCCGCTCCGGGAGCCAGTGACGCTGCCCTGCGGCCACAACTTCTGCCTTGCCTGCCTGGGCGCGCTCTGGCCGCACCGCGGCGCGGGTGGCGCCGGCGGGCCGGGAGGCACGGCCCGCTGCCCGCTGTGCCAGGAGCCCTTCCCCGACGGCCTGCAGCTCCGCAAGAACCACACGCTGTCCGAGCTGCTGCAGCTCCGCCAGGGCTCGGGCCCGGGGCCCGGCCCCGGGTCCGGCCCGGCCCGGGCCCCCGAGCCGGTGGCGCCCAGTGCGCCTCCCAGCGCCCCGGAGCCGTCGGCTCCCTGCGCGCCGGAGCCGTGGCCGGCGGGCGAAGAGCCGGTGCGCTGCGACGCCTGCCCCGAGGGCGCCGCCCTACCCGCCGCGCTCTCCTGCCTCTCCTGCTTCGCCTCCTTCTGCCCCGCGCACCTAGGCCCGCACGAGCGCAGCCCCGCGCTGCGCGGACACCGCCTGGTGCCGCCGCTGCGTCGGCTGGAGGAGAGCCTGTGCCCGCGCCACCTGCGGCCGCTCGAGCGCTACTGCCGCGCGGAGCGAGTGTGCCTGTGTGAGGCCTGTGCCGCCCAGGAGCACCGGGGCCACGAACTCGTGCCGCTGGAGCAGGAGCGCGCGCTCCAGGAGGTGGGGCGCGGGCGCGGCGGGAGGGCGGGCGAGCGAGCGACGGGCCTCGCGTGGCGGCCGAGGGCCGGGGACCCCTCTCCCCCATCCTTAATCCCCTCCTCTAACCTGAGGATTTTTGCGGTCCCTTCCAGCCCTGACGGTCTCCGCTCGCTGTGGGACATTCCGCTCGGGACGAGAATGGGGGTTGGAGGGACCCAGTGAGAACTCGAAAAAGATGGGCGGGCTGGGAGCCTGAGGCTGGAGCAGGGGCCTTGGGGTTTAAAGCAGCAGGGAGCAGGGTTAGGCCCATGTGATCCCAGGCGGCTGATTTCCGCCGCGCAGCTGCTGCGCCGGCCGAGCTCCTGCAGATTGCCGCTCAGATTTGCCTGGGCTGAGGGTTTGGATGGGTGTGGCAGGCGAAAGGAGTGCTGCCGAGGGTGGGCCGAGCACACAGACCGCTCTGTCCAGCTGTTCCGGGGGCCCGTGGTGGGAGCTTGTGCACGCTGTCCGGCCGGTTACCTCCGCCCGCAGTTTCCTTTGGCCCCCAGCCCGGTCTTGGCGCCTCTGCCTTGGGATTTTCCGTCTCTCCTGCCTGGAGTGGTGACTCATAAGACCCAGGGGATTTGCCCGGAATCCCTATTTTTCAGGCCTGGGCTGGGGGCACAGACTCTTTGGGGACAATGATCCCCGGGACAGCTGAATGCCATCTTGTGCAGGGCCCCCTCCTCACTCTCTTTCTCTGCCTCTTCCCCACTGAAGAAAGTTCTCAAATGAATGTGAGCAACACTGAGGACCATAGATGGCCCTCTACTTGCTCACCGGTCAAAGAGGGGAGGCAGACAACCCACAGCTGGCCAGCCTGCCCTCTGCCTGGGCATTCGGGAACGGCACCAGCCTGGGCTTGAGGCACCTCTGGCATATCATGGCCGCTCCCAGTCCCACCTATACCAGATACCACTCCCTCCCAGGTCACCCCTCTCCTCCCCCCTTGGTGAGGCCTGGGACACCAGTGCAGGGTTGTGAGCTCTGCCAGACCCCGTGCTCAAGGGTGTCGTTCACAGGCCGAGCAGCCCAAAGTCCTGAGCGCTGTGGAGGACCGCATGGACGAGCTGGGAGCGGGCATCGCACAGTCCCGGCGCACGGTGGCCCTCATCAAGGTCAGATCCGGCCCTAACCCCCGCCCCCGTTCACTCCTGCAGTAGGCTCCTGGCAGTGTGAGCTCTCAGCATGGTACCATCCACTCTAAAGAAGTCCATGCTCAGGCTTCCCTGGTGGTGCAGTGGTTGAGAATCTGCCTGCCAATGCAGGGGACACGGGTTCTAGCCCTGGTCTGGGAAGATCCCACATGCCGCGGAGCAACTGGGCCCGTGAGCCACAATTACTGAGCCTGTGCGTCTGGAGCCTGTGCTCCGCAACAAGAGAGGCCGCGATAGAGAGAGGCCCGTGCACCGTGATGAAGAGTGGCCCCCGCTTGCCGCAACTAGAGAAAGCCCTTGCACAGAAACGAAGACCCAACACACCCAAACAGGGCAGCTGGGGCTGGTGCTTCTGTCCCCCCGAGAGGGCAGGGTGGGAAAGTGGGGTCTGGGAAGTGACGTTCTTTGCCCTCATCACCGCCACCTCTGTCCTCCTGTGCAGAGTGCAGCCGTGGCAGAACGGGAAAGGGTGAGCCGGCTGTTTGCCGAGGCTGCGGCCGTCCTGCAGGGGTTTCAGACAGAGGTGCTGGCCTTCATCGACGAGGGGGAGGCGACCCTGCTGGGCCGCTCCCAGGGCGACCTGCGGCAGCAGGAGGAACAGCGCAGCCGGCTCAGCCGGGCCCGCCACAACCTCAGTCAGGTCCCTGAAGCCGACTCGGTCAGCTTCCTGCAGGTGAGGGCAGCTCTGCAGGCCAGAGAGGACACGGAAGGGGGTAGGCGGGAGGCGGAGGGAGAAGGCAGCGGGTGCCTGGCCTTCAGGGCTGTGCCAGCCTCCTGGCAGAGCCGTCTCACTCCAGCCAGGAGGAGCTGTGGCCAGCAGGGCCTTAATGGGCGTTTGTCTGGCACAGGAGCTCCTGGCGCTCAGGCTGGCCCTGGAGGAGGGATGCGGCCCTGGGCCCGGGCCCCCAAGGGAGCTCAGCTTCACCAAGTCATCCCAGGCCGTGCAGGTGGTACGAGACGGCCTGGCTTCAGCCTGCACCAGCCAGTGGGAGCAGCTGCAGGGGCTGGGCAGCGACGAGGACGGGCTGCAGAAGCCAGGCACGGAAGGTGGGTGTCCCCCGCAAGTGACTCATCCTTCCCCAGACTCCCCGCACAGGCCCCCAGGCCTGGTGCCCGTTCAGGAGTGGAGGATGGAAACTGCCAGGCTCAGGGTGGGACCCAAAATCCTGCCAATGGCTGGAGTCACCACCCTGTAAGCACGAGTCAGCCCCTTTGGCCACAGCCCAGGGGGCAGAGCAGGCCTCTCCTCTAGACAGAGCTAGACCACCCTCTAGCTTCAGAAGGGCTGAGGCCCAGGGAGGAAGTGGAGCGGGGGCAGAGCCCGAGGACCAGGCATGTGTGTGAACACAGTGTACCATATTTGGGCGTGTGCCTGCCCCCAGGTGGCCTGGGGTGCTGGGAGGAAGGGGGAGGAGGGGAAGTTCAGTCACAGGTTCGGGGTGGGGGGGTCACCTTGCACAGCGGCCCAGCCACGGGCAGCCGGGGAGACCCCCTCTGCACTGTCTCCTCTTCTGCAGCAGATGCTGAGTCCCAGGACCCCGAAAGCACCAACAGCCTGGAGAGTGAGGCTCCCAGGGATTACTTCCTCAAGTGTAAGTCGACACCTGGGCTCGCCCCGCTGCTCATACTGGGCCCTCCCAAGGCTGCTGGGCTGGGCCCTGGCCCATGAGGGCTTGGATTCCTGTCCCTCCTCATTCATGCTGGTGAACTAGGTCAGCTCATGCCGTGCTCCCCAGGGTGGCCTGGTTGCGGAGGGCCAGTTGCAGAGGAGGGGAGAGGCTGTGTTTGGGGAGGTGGGCCCCTAGGGGAGGGGCTGTCCCACCTGACCTTGGACCTGAGCCCTGCATCTCTCTCTGTCTGTTCCGTGGGAGCAGTTGCCTACATTGTGGACCTGGACAGCGACACGGCAGACAAGTTCCTGCAGCTGTTTGGAACCAAGGGTGTGAAGAGGGTGCTGTGTCCCATCAACTACCCCGAGTCGCCCACCCGCTTCACCCACTGCGAGCAGGTGCTGGGCGAGGGCGCCCTGGACCGGGGCACCTACTACTGGGAGGTGGAGATCATTGAGGGCTGGGTCAGCGTGGGAGTCATGGCCGAAGACTTCTCCCCGCAAGAGCCCTACGACCGGGGCCGGCTTGGACGCAATGCTCACTCCTGCTGCCTGCAGTGGAACGGACGCAGCTTCTCCGTCTGGTTCCACGGGCTGGAGGTGCTCCTGCCCCAGCCCTTCTCGCCCACCGTCGGGATCTGCCTGGAATATGCTGACCGAGCCCTGGCCTTCTACGCCGTGCGGGATGGCAAGATGAGCCTTCTGCGGAGGCTGAAGTCCTCCCGGGCCCGCCGGTGTGGCACCCCAGCCTCCCCGGTTGACCCCTTCCAGAGCCGCCTGGACAGCCACTTTGCGGAGCTCTTCACACACAGGCTCAAGCCCGCCTTCTTCCTGGAGAGCGTGGATGCCCATCTGCAGATCGGGCCCCTCAAGAAGTCCTGCATATCCGTGCTGAAGAGGAGGTGATGCAGGGGGCACGGGGCCTCCTCCCGCTGCTGTCCCAGCTCCTGGGAAGCTTGCTTCTCTGCACCCCTGCTTTGCCCCAGGGAAGACACCAGCCTTGGAGTCCCACACATTCCCCAGGCTTCTAATTTATAGAGGCCTCCACCTTCCATATACAAGGTCTTCCACCTCTCAGGGAGGAGGCTGAGACCCTGTCCCCCTGCAGGCCTTGTTTCTGGGAGAAGACACTGCAGCTTGGACAGCTCCAGGGTTACCCCGACCTTTCCTCTCCCAGGTTCTTGGGACAGTGCCTGGCACATAGTAGGTGCTCAATAAACATTTGTCGAATGAATGAGTCCCTTTTCTACCCTTCTCTCCACCCACCAAGAATTCCCAATACTTCTCATCTTTCAAGAGCACGTCTTGAAAGGCAGGACAAGGGAACAAGCCTAGTCCCAGATTCCTATTGGGAGGGAGAACCCTGGCCCAGGAAGAGGAGGCTGAAATGGGGTGCCTACCCTTTGGGGCACACCTGCTCCCTGGTTCTGGACAGGGAGAGGTAGAGGTGGCTTCTCCCGGAGGGGTTCAGCCCCACAGTCATTCTGGCTGCCCGAGTGTTTGCTTTGGACAGCCTGGTTCCCACCCGCTATTTTCATCCTTGATGCCGCAGCCTAGTTCTGGACCTGCCTAATGGTGTTTGTGCCCAGGATTAAATACAGACATCACAGCCCCCAAGAGCAGGGCATGACTCCTGGGCATGGGCAAGAAAGTTTGAGACCTAGAGCTTCTTTCATACACATACTTTCTCAGCCCATGAGAGATGTGGTTGGACTGACCCCCGGGTGCGGCTGGAGCGGAGAACATCTACACTAAAATGACCTGTGTCCTCCTTTGGAAGCTGCCTCCCATCTCCGCACCAGCTGTGCGGCTGGAACGGTGCTTCGCCTCCACGCGGGGGAGACCCTGGGCCCTGGGCCCCAGCAGAACCTCCATCTCTCTCCCAAGAAGGCCCAGTGCCCCTGCCGCTCCAGAACCCCCAGCCTAGCTTGGGATGCCCGCGTTCTGCTTTCAAGGGGAAGGCTTGCTCCCTGAGGCTACGAGGTGAGTGTGTTCCCAGGCCAGCCCCCTCCTGCTGGGGTCGTCTGTGACTCAGGTGCACCCCAGGGAGGGCCATGCCTGGAGAGCAGAGGCAGGCAAAGAGCCCAGGGTCCGGTGGGACAATGGGTGAGTTATGCAGCCAGACAGCAAGGCCATACAAGTCCTGCCCTGGCTGCCTCACCCGCTAAAAATAGCCCCTCCTACAGCGCCTGCCGGTGCCGCAGAAGCCAGGATGTTGTTTTTCCGGGCGGGGCCTGCTGGCTCCTGGGGCTCTGTGTTCTCAACACCGTTTCCTTGACAGCCAAGGGCCCCACCTCCCCGGGCCTGGGACGGATGGGGGAGGCTGCTCCTGTCGCTGTCACAACGTAGACCAATGGGGGCCTCCCACCTTTCCCAGAGCCCCTCCCACCGCCCACCCTGGCACGCCCCACCCCACACACTCCCCTTACAGAGAACCCTCGGGTCCCTGATCCTGCAGGGTCCTGGCATGTCACGGAACGTGAGTCAGATGGACAAGGCCCCTGCACAGGACTGGCGCTTCCTGGTTGGAATTCGGGCCTGACTAGTCAACTCTGCAGCCACAAAGTCCCTGCCACTTGCAGAGTGACTGCCAGCTTCCAAAGACTCATGGAACCTTGTGCATCTTTTTTTTATTTTTATTTTTGGCTGCGTTGGGTCTTCGTTGCTTCACGCAGGCTTTCTCTAGTTGCGGTGAACGGGGGCCACTCTTCCTTGCAGTGTGCGGGCTTCTCATTGCGGTGGCTTCTCTTGTTGCGGAGCACGGGCTCTAGGCACATGGGCTTCAGTAGTTGTGGCACGTGGGCTCAGTAGTTGTGGCACGTGGGCTCAGTAGTTGTGGCTCACAGGCTCTAGAACACAGGTTCAGTAATTGTGGCACACGGGCTTAGTTGCTCTGAGGCATGTGGGATCTTCCCGGACCAGGGCTCGAACCTGTGTTCCCTGCATTGGCAGGCAGATTCTTAACCACTGCGCCACCAGGGAAGTCCTGAACCTTGTGCATCTTAATCTCACTTCCCAGTGTTAACAGATTTACAGCTCAAAACAGGGGACTGGCTCACCCAGGGCTGCACAGCTGGCAAGGGGCTGACTGAGCTCGCCCCCGGGTTTCAGTGTTATCCCCAGAGTGGAGTGTTAGCTGCAACCCTGCACTTCCTCTGTGACTCTAGGAAAGCACTAGAGCCGGAGAGATGGGGTGTATGTGAGAGTCTATGTGTTTTGGGGTGTATCTCTTTGCCTATGTGTGTGTTTGTGTGTCTATGTGTATCTATGTTATGTGTCTCTGTGTCTCTGTGTGTGTGTCTGTGCTTGTATGTTGTGTGTGCATTAGTGTATAGGTCTTCATATCTGCCTGGGTGTATGTCTGTGTATTTGTGTGTGTGGATCCAGCCCAGTAACTTTTCAAACATGCTCTGAGGACACCTGGAGTTCTGAGGAGGTATAATGAGGCAGGGCAGGCTGGAGGGGTGGGAGGGGAAACCAGGGGTCGAGCCCCTCACCATCCCTAACAACACTTTAACCAGAGCAGATTTTACCCAAGATGACTTGCAAAAAGAGAAGCTGTTAAAAAGACGAAAGGTTAGAAAACCATAGATCTAGTCCAAATCTTCTTTTACCACTACCGTTTCCAGATGAAGAAATTGAGGTATGTGCTTAAAAATGTCTAAACTCACATGTACACGCGCGCGCGCGCTACTTCCCAAAGCTAAGCCTGTGTAAGAGCTGCCCTTGGCCCAGTTTCCACGGCCACCAGAGGCCTTCCTTCCAGAGGTGCCTGAGGATCTGTGATCTCCGACACTCCCGTCGGAGCCCCACCAGTCGCAGACAATGGCAGTGTGTGAAGAATGTGAAGGGTCTTCTGAGGCTGTGCTGCTATTAGCTGAGTCTGGCTCCTTTGGGCCAGGCGGGGAGCCAACCGCTGCTTGAGCTTTGTTTCTGTGGGAAAATGAGCTCCGGAATTCCAAACGACAGACTGATCAATGGACTTAAGCATCACTCCCCTCTTGGCAACTACGGACGGCTGGGTCCCGTACCCCTCACCACTCCCACCATCCCCCCCCAACCCCCAACTCCAGGAGGGAAGGGACAGACGCATTCTTTTCCCTCCCTCTCCTCCTCCTCCTCCGACCCACTCAGGGAACTCACAAAAGTGCCTTTCTTCACCTCCCCTCCTCCCAGGAACAGGGTGAGGCTGGACTGAGACTGTGGCTAAAAAGGAGGGCCTGGCCAGGAAGATGGGGCTGAACTGGGAGGGGCAGAGGTTTGCAGACAGCTCTACTGGTGCTGGGTTTTCTCCCCTGGGAAGAAAATAGCATTTAGCTGCAGGGTCTGTGACCCAGTCAGCCCCACACCCAACACACACATTCCCATTTGATGCCAACGTTCAAAATCTGGAACACGAGGTCACTCCCTTTCTGCACCATCACATCCTCCAGAAGATGCCTAAGAACTGCAGGAGGCTGTGGGTGGTCCTCATGGTCTCCACCTGGATAGAAGCCTCGACCTCCTCCTTCCCAGCGTCCTCAGAGAAGGGGCCAGGGAGGGAGTTCACACCCCGAGCACTGAGGCAGGTAGGACACATTCTTTGATGCCTTGTGTACTTGGTCTTTAAATGACATTCAATTTTTGAATTTTACTCGATAATATCTCTGATTTTGCTTTAATATAAAGAACAACACTTCTCTGCCCCAGCAGTGGAGAATGGTTTTTGTGTGTGAGTTCTGGAATCAGAAAGTCTTGGCTAAAAATTCCACTTTAGCCATTTCCCAGCTGCATGCCTTTAGGCAGGGTGCTTAGCCCCCTCCGTGCCTCGGTTTCCTCACTTGTAAAATAGGGATAATAATAGAACTGCAAACACAGAGACAGAGAACGAACAGGTGGCTGCCAGAGGGGAGTGGGTTGGGGGAGGCAAGAAACACGTGAGGGAGATACAGAGTAAACTGCCTAGCTTTATTTTTTATTCTTTTTAAATAAAATAAAATTATGGAATATAGTTTTTTTTATTTTTTGTTTTTTAAATTTTATTTATTTATTTTTGGCTGCGTTGGGTCTTTGTTGCTGTGCACGGGCTTTCTCTAGTTGCGGCGAGCGGGGGCTACTCTTCGTCCCGGTGCGCGGGCTTCTCATTGTGGTGGCTTCTCTTGTTGTGGAGCACGGGCTCTAGGCACACGGGCTTCAGTAGTTGTGGCACGCGGGCTCAGTAGTTGTGGCTCGCAAGCTCTAGAGTGCAGGCTCAGTAGTTGTGGCACACGGGCTTAGTTGCTCTGCGGCATGTGGGATCTTCCCAGACCAGGGCTTGAAACTGTGTCCCCTGCATTGGCAGGCGGATTCTTAACCATTGCGCCACCAGGGAAGTCTGTGTTATTTTGAGGATTAAATGAGGTAATTTAGGCAAAGTGCTTGTCGCAAGTCTGGCACAGAGTGAGCTTTCAATAAGTGTTATTGGTATTCTTCTTCTCTTGAACGATGAGTAAAATTGATATTCTTGGAAGTTTCGTCAATCCTTGGGGGATCCATGGATTTGTTCTTTGGATGCTAAGATTAACCCAGACCTAAATTTGTCAGGAGGCTTACATTTTGCCCCACCCACTAAGATTGGACACTTTCACTCACTCATTCAACAATATTTATTCAGTGTGGTGTACTGTTCTCCGGGCTGCGGATACAGTGGTGAGTGACCCAAACAGAGATGCCTGTGCCACACAACCGGCCGTGTGATAATTGTGGCTGTAGTAAGTACTGTACAAGAAAAGGGCAGCAACTCCACCCCTGCGGATACACCCAAAATAACTGAAAGCAGGCACTCAGACAGATGCTTGTACACCCATGTTCACAGCAGCACTATTCACAACAGCCAAAGGGTGGAAGCAACCCAAGTGTCCATCAGTGGACGAATGGATAAACAAAATGTGGTCTGAATATACAATGGCCTTAAAAAGGAATGAAATTCTGACACATGCTATCACATGAATAAACTTTGAAGACATTATGCTAAGTGAAATAAGCCAAATGCAAAAGGACAAATCTTGTATGTTTCCACTTATATGAGGCACCTAGAATAGACAAATTCAGAGACAGAAAGTAGGAGGGGGGTTCCCAGCGGCTGGGGGAGGGGGGATTGAGGAGCTCGTGTTTAATGGGGTCAGAATTTCAGTTTGAGCATGATGAAAAAGTTCTGGAGATGGATCGTGGTGATGGTCTCACAACAATGTGATTGTACTTAATGCCACCGAACTGTACACTTACAATGGTAAATTTTATGTGATGTATCCAGTGTATTTTACTACTGAGGGGAAGAAAAGTTTTGCCTCTGCTATTTTACAAAACAAAACACAAATTTCCCAGGAACAGAAATTAAAAAAAAAAAAAAGATAGAAGGAAAAAGACAGCGGTCACGAGAAGGGGCCGTATTAGGCGCGTGGGGGAGGCTCATTTCCAGGGAGGACCTCCCTGAAGGGACAGCTGAGGCCTGGAGGACAAGGAGTTAGCAAGACAAAGAGGATGGGTGTGCGCTCCGGAAGGGGCCAAGTACTCCAGGGGACCAAAGTGTTTTAAGGAAGGCAAGTGACATGACGTGGCAGTGCAGAGCCTGGTACGGATTCTGGACTTGACTTAGGAGGAATGGGAAGCCAAGGCAGGGTTTCACATGGGTAAACAATACAATCAGATTTGAAAGTTTAAAATCACTCTATAGGGACTTCCCTGGTGGTCCAGTGGTTAGGGCTCCACGCGTCCACTGCAGGGGGCGCGGGTTCGATCCTTGGTTGGGGAACTAAGATCCCGCATGCCGCATACAGTGCGGCCAAAAAAAAAAAAAAATCACTCTGTAATTTAAGTGAGAAATGGGTTTAAGGAGGGAAAAAAGAGGATGAGAGAGACCTTGCATCTTTCCAGGGAGATGGAGATGATCCCCCCCACTCCCCACCACCCCAGACTGCTGGAAGGAGGACCCAGAAATAGCAGGGAAGGACCCAGACCCACTAGAGCCCCTCCTAGCCCCTCCCTGAGCTCCCTCCTGCAGAAGGGTCCCTCCGGGCGTGGCTCCTCAGTGCTGGGGTGGGGACAACTTCGAAGGTGATGCCTGTGTCTTTCTGGCTTTCTGGGATCTTGGAGGCACGGAGGGGAAATGGACAGCAGGGACTTTGTGTAAACACTCCTACAGCAGGAATCACTCAGAACAGGCCTTGCAGCTGTGCCTGGGGATACTGAACTCCACAGAGCAGGGAGGTCTGGACTGGGAGCCACTGGGTGGGGCTCATCTCCGTAGCAACCAGAAACAGCCCCAGACAAGCCCTGGCTGGGCTTACTGATGGAGGAGCAAGGAACTTGTGTTACTGAAATACCCGTGGCCAAAACAACACGCCCTGAAATAGCTCACTTTCCCATCACCAGCGCCCGACGTGGCATCTCCCACTCTGTCTTCGAAGCCCAAACAACCAACAGCAAATGGCAGAAAGTTGAGGGTTACCAAGAGTTTTCTTTCTCCTGCTAGCTTATTGGAAGATGACGACTGGCTGAGTGAAAAAAAAAAAATACGGTGTATCAAGCATGAATTGGCTCCATAACACTCAGGTACAAGAAATGTCAATTTTGGTATTTTTCCTAAATCATAAAATTTGATTATGAGCTGCCCTTTGCCAAGAGGGAAAGGAATTCAACCTCAGGCATGTTTTGGGGGGTTGGGGTCTTCTGTCCACTGGGGCAGCTGCTGAGACGCCCGTTGTCTGAGCCCAAGTGGTCCTTGTATGGTGACCTTCCTCTCCCTTGGGTCAAACAAGGTTTAGAGATTGTGACCAGCTGTTGTCTTTCTGCTCCAGCCCCTTTGTGTTAGTCTGTTAGGGCTCTCATAACAAAGCACCACAAACTCGGTGGCTTAAACAACAGAAATGCATTGTCTTCCAGCTCTAGGGATGCCAGAGTCAGAGATCAAGGTGTTGACAGGGTTGGTCCCTCTGAGGCTGCGAGGAAGGATCTGTTCCAGGCCTCTCCCCTAGCTTCTGGTGATTTGCTGACAATATCTGGCAATCCTTCTAGCACTCTGCCTTTGTCTTCACATGGCATTCTCCCTGTGGGTGTATCTGTATCCAAATTTCCCCCTTTTTTTTTTTTTTTTTTTAGTTAATTAATTAATTTATTTTTGGCTCACGGGCCCAGTTGCTCCACGGCATGTGGGATCTTCCCCAACCAGGGCTCGAACCCGTGTCCCCTGCATTGGCAGGCAGATTCTCAACCACTGCGCCACCAGGGAAGCCCCAAATTTCCCCTTTTTAAAAGGACACCAATCATATTGGATTAGGGCGCACACTAATGACCTCATCTTTAATTATATCTGCCACAGCCCTGCTTCCAAATAAGGTCACAATTTGAGGAACTAGGGGTTAGGATATTGACACATGAATTTAGATGGGGGACAAAATTCAACCCATAAAATCCACCCTCTAAGCTGGGCTCCCTGATACAGGGGCTGGGACTCTGCATTTCTCCACTACCTGCTTCTCCCTGCCGGGCTCTGCCATCAGGGGGCGCTAGAGGGCTTTCAGGGCTGAAGGAGAAGGGGCCGGCTGCTTCCCAGCTGCTGGCGGTTCCTTCATCGCTGGAAGGCTTCTTCCCTGGGGCAGCTGCAGTTCCTTAGCGGCAACTAAATGCACTTTGTAGTTTTTCTGACCCTTGCAGAACCAGCTGCCTGGAGCCCCCTTCAGAGGCACCAGCACCAGCAAGCATGTGCCCCCTTCGGAGAGTTGGGTTTTAGTTCCCAGGGGCTTTTCCTTCAAGCTTCTGTGTTTTAATTATTCTGACTTTGCCTTTTGGTCCCCCAGCCCTAGGTTCAGGCACCTCTGGGGCACATTAGAATTTTTTTTTTGCACCTTTTCAGTTACCTAGCGACCTAAGTGACATGGCTAGCTTTATACCTGTGTTAATTCTTTTTTTTTTTTTAATTTTTAAATTTTTTTTGTGTTAATTCTTTATAGTAAGTTCTCTCTGTTCAGATAGCTGGACCCTTTCACACAAACCCCCAAATCACAGTTCAGGCCTCCCATTGACCACACCCCACCTCTTGGGATTGCCCTGTGGGAGCAGGACGGGTGGCAGGTGGAAGGGCTACCACTGCAGAATCCCGCAAACTCTGCTTTGGTCCTGGGGCTCTGGAAGACACCCCTTCCCTCTCTAGGTCCAGCCATTCTGCCCTCTCTGCCCTCCAGCTCCTACAGCCCCAGACACACGCAATAGGCTGCAGACAAGAGCCTGGGGCTTTGTACCTTCCAAGTATCTGGCACATTCCGTGTTCAGCCAGAGCTGAAAACAACTGTTAGGGGACCCATAACCCTGTTAGGGCAGAACCCTGTTAGGGAACAAGAAGTCTTGCCTGCCCTCTTGGTCGAGGGATAGAAAAATGCCCCTCAGTATTTTGAGTCTTGCCTGGAGACTCAAGTACTGCCCCTCAGTATTTTGAGTCTTGCAAGAAGTCTTGCCTGCCCTCTTGGTCGAGGGATAGAAAAATGCCCCTCAGTATTTTGAGTCTCCTAGCCCACGAAGAGTGAAGCAAAGATGTGATATCTTAAAAAAACTCTCCTCCCCACCAAGAGGTTGAGAATGACCTAAATCTCACTGACACAACCCTTTAGTAAACTGATTTGGGAACCATACATACGGGACAGTTTCAGCTCCAGGAGGTGGGTGGATGCAGGTCCCGTCTCTGGCGGGGGTGGGGGAACTCCAGGACTCTCCTCCTCTCCTCTCCTCCCCGTCCCCCTCTGCCCCCATCCTTTCTTCTGGAATGGGGGTTTTCAAGCTGAGGATTGCAAAATCAATTTACGGCATAACAATTAGCAGTTTTTAAATGACAAAATATCATAGAAAATCTCAGAGGACATCACAATACAAAATAAAAATTGTCCCAAACCTGGTCTGGGGCAATTCTTTTTTTTTTTTAGGTGATACAATTCACAGTCTCTTTCTGGGGAAAAAAAATAGCATTTATGATAAAATGCTTAAGCAATTTTTATTTCTTTTATTGAGGCATAGTTAATTTATTTTATTATTTTTTAAAAAATTTATTTTATTTATTTTTGGCTGCATTGGGTCTTCGTTGCTGCATGCGCGCTTTCTCTAGTTGTGGAGAGCGGGGCCTACTCTTTGTCCCCATGCGCGGGCTTCTCATTGCGGTGGCTTCTCTTGTTGCGGAGCACTGGCTCTAGGCACGCGGGCTTCAGTAGTTGTGGCTCGCGGGCTCTAGAGCACAGGCTCAGTAGTTGTGGCTCACGGGCTTAGTTGCTCTGCGGCATGTGGGATCTTCCCAGAGCAGGGCTTGAACCCGTGTCCCCTGCATTGGCAGGCGGATTCTTAACCACTGTGCCACCAGGGAAGTCCCTAGTTAATTTATAATGTTGTGTTAGTTTCAAGTGTACAACAAAGTGATTCAGTTATACATACATATATATGTATATATGTATATATATATTCTTTTTCAGATTCTTTTCCATTATAGGTTATTACAAAATATTGAGTATAGTTCCCTGTGCTATACAGTAGGTCCTTGTTGTCTACCTATTTTATATATAGTAGTATATATAGTATATGTTAATCCCAAACTCCTAATTTATCTCCCTCCCCCCCCATTAAGCAATTTTCAGATAAACTTTAATGGCATTAAGATTTATTCTGGGGGACTTCCCTGGTGGTCCAGTGGTAAAGAATCCACCTTGCAATGCAGGGGACGCGGGCTCGATCCCTGGTCAGGGAACTAAGATCCTACATGCCGTGGGGCAACTAAGCCCACATGTCACAACTACTGAGCTTGAGCGCCTCAACTAGAGCCCATGTGCAGCAAACTACAGAGTCCACGCGCCCTTGGAGCCTGCATGCCACAACTAGAGAAGAGAAAACCCACACGCCACAACTAGAGAGCAGCCCGTGCACCACAATGAAGATCCCGCGTGCTGCAACTAAGACCCAACGCGGCCAAAAATAAAATAAATAATAAATAAATCTTAAAAAAAAAAAGGATTTGTTCTGGGAACTTAGTTACCTCTCCCACCTATCTGGTTGTCTTCAATCAGAAACCCAGTGACCTCTGGCCAAGCAGTGGCTCTCTGACCATACTCCTTCTATAAATTGTCCCTTCTAAGAGGGAACCTCGGGCTTCCCTGGTGGCGCAGTGGTTGAGAATCTGCCTGCCAATGCAGGGGACACGGGTTCGAGCCCTGGTCTGGGAAGATCCCACATGCCGCGGAGCAACTGGGCCCGTGAGCCACAATTACTGAGCCTGCGCGTCTGGAGCTTGTGCTCGGCAATAAGAGAGGCCGCGACAGTGAGAGGCCCGCGCACCATGATGATGAGTGGCCCCCGCTCGCCGCAACTAGAGAAAGCCCTCACACAGAAACGAAGACCCAACACAGCCAAAAATAAATATAAATAAATAAATAAATAAAAATTTAAAAAAAAAAAAAAGAGGGAACCTCCGAATTGACCCTCAAGGGACTCATAACTAAAAGTGTTCTTCAGCAACATGTAGTAGGGTAGATATTGTTTCAGGAAAGTTGTTTTGGTAAAGCCTCTGCAGCCAGCCACCAGCGGGCACAGCCTCCAGGCTTGCCCCAAGATGCCCAGCCATCCATGAGCGGGAAGAGGGAAGCTGTTTTACAGGTTTGTCTTCTAAAAGATTCTGAGGAGAGTCTATGGGAAGCAAGGACCAGTCCTGGAGTGGGTGCTGTTTCTGAGTGGGAATTAGAAGCACTGGGGATTAACTAGGGACTGGGGGCCATCACGAGGTGAGTGGGTTAGTATTGGGGCACCCCCGCCAATAGTTGGGAATTGCAAAACTTATCTAGGGGTATCATTGGTAAGAAAGCAGCAGTTGCTGAGAGAGAGGGGTGTCTTTCCCTCTTATGACTGCTGCTGACCCTGGGAGAAGTCAGGTTTCCTGCTGGCTCTGCTGCAGGCTTTGTCCGTGTCTCTGTCTGTGAGTCTGTTTCTGTTTTGTAGGTAAGTTCATTTGTGTTGTATTTTAGATTCCACGTATAAGTGATATCGTATGGTATTTGTCTTTGTCTTTCTGACTTACTTCGCTTAGGTATGACAATCTCTAGGTCCATCCATGTTGCTGCAAATGGCATTATTTCATTCTTTTTTATGGCTGTGTAGTACTCCATTGTATATATATACCACATCTTCTTTATCCATTCAGCTGTCGATGGACATTTAGGTTGTTTCCATGTCTTGGCTATTGTGAATAGTGCTGCTATGAATATATAGGTGCATGCATCCTTTTGAATTACAGTTTTCTCCAGATATATGCCCAGGAGTGGGATTGCTGGATCAGACGGTAACTCTATTTTTACTTTTTTGAGGAACCTCCATACTGATTTCAATAGTGGCTGCACCAACTTACATTCCCACCAACAGTGTAGGAGGGTTCCCTATTCTCCACACCCTTTCCAGCATTTGTCATTTGTAGCCTTTTAATCATGGCCATTCTGACTGGTGTGAGGTGGTACCTCATTGTAGTTTTGATTTGCACTTTTCTAATAATTAGTGATGTTCAGCATCTTTTCATGTGCCTCTTGGCCATCTGTATGTCTTCTTTGGAGAAATGTCTATTTAGGTCTTCTGCCCATTTTTCAATTGGGTTGTTTGATTTTTTGATGTTGTATGAGCTGTTTGTATATTTCCAAAATTAAGCCCTTGTCGGCCACATCATTTGCAAATATTTTCTCCGAGTCTGTAGGTTGCCTTTTCGTTTTGTTTATGGTTTCCTTTGCTGTACAGAAGATTGTAAGTTGACTAGGTCCCACCATTTGTTTATTTTTGCTTTTATTTCTATTGCCTTGGGAGACTGACCTAAGAAAATATTGGTACGATTTATGTCAGAGAATGTTTTGTATATGTTCTCTACTAGGAGTTTTATGGTGTCATGTCTTATAGTTAAGTCTTTAAGCCATTTTATTTTTGTATATGGTGTGAGGGTGTGTTCTAACTTCATTTACATATGGCTGTACAGCTTTCCCAACACCACTTGCTGAAGAGACTGTCTTTTTTCCATTGTATATTCTTGCCTTCTTTGTCAAAGATTAAGTGACTGTAGGTGTGTGGGTTTATTTCTGGGCTTATAGGGTCCTTTATTTATTTATTTTTTTGAGTCACCGTGCGGCTTTCAGGATCTTAGTTCCCCAACCAAGGATTGAACCCGTGCCCTCGGCAGTGAAAGCGCAGAGTCCTGACCACTGGACTGCCAGGGAATTCCCTTATTGGGTCTTGATATAAAATGTACTTCTTACTGTGGGTCAACGTTAAAAAAAAAAAAGGAAAGCCACCATCTGAGAAACTGCTCCCTAGTCTTTTAAACATCAGGACACACATAGAAAATGATTATTTGTTCAGCACAAATGATACTTGTCCAACTCACAAGGGCAAATAAATGAAGCTTCTTGGAGCTTAAGAGGTGACTGGAACAGGGTCACCCTGGACCCTGCCTGGCTGTCCTGTGGTGATGGGCACAATGTCCCAGGCGAGCCCGAAGCACTCGAGGAGCTCCAGTCTGCAGAATAGGAGCAATTACAGCTCAGCAAAAAGCCATCATTTCTGGAAACAGCCAGAGCCCGTGTGGACTAAAAGGCAGGAGTGATCTGAGTTCTGAGACCTGGGCCCAAACAGGACCTTTTGCCACCGACTTGGTTCAGCAATGAACTGCCCTTGAGCCCCTCAGTGTGGGTCCTGGAATGCACCTGCCCTCTTCACCGCCTGGGAGCGGCCCTCACAAGGCGTTCACATGATCACATGGTTTTAGAAAATTTGCAAAATTTGGACACTTAAGCCAGAATCGGTTAAGCCTGCTATCTCGCTCCACTCAGACTTCCTCTTCATCACGTTTCCCTTCATGCTAGGAGGCCTCAGTGTGGGCACAGCACTGTGTGTTCATAATCGTGTATCTTAGTTCTACAACAGGGCCTCCAACGTTGGAGAGGCTTCAGGCCCCACAAAACCCGCCTCTGCCTCTGCCACCAACCGGGGTCGCCAAGGGGTCAGGGCAGGACTGCGCTGTTGTCCCACCTTCCCCCTTATGGTCCTTGTAGCAGCCATTCTTGCACACCCATTACTGGGTGGGTTTTCTCTTTCTTTTTGAAATGTATTATTAATATTTAAAATGCACACAGTAAACAAACCGTACAAAAGAGCACACAATGCACAGTAAGTCACCTGCCAACCCCAGTTCCCAGAGCTGAGCTTCGAAGGGAGAATGCCAAAAACAGTGTCTGGTGGATCTTTCAAAAAAATATCTAGATCTAGATCCTATCCTATTTTTTATACAAACGGAAGTATATTTATACGCCAGTTGTACAGACAAACCTTAGCAATCTTTCCACATCAGCACATAGAATATGACTTCATTCTTTTCAATCGCTACATAGATTGTATGTGTGGAATTTACCCTAACCCTTTAGGGCAGACTTCATCATGTCCATGACGCACTACTTCACTGCACTTCTCCTGCAACTTCCAGGTGGTTTTGCGCAAGACCTCACAGAAGGCTGTTACCTGTTTCATAATATTTTCTAGTTTTTGATCCTTCACCTAAGAAATCTCACTCAAAAGGAAAGTCAAGCAGGTGGATCCCAAAGTTGGCCACCACGGGTCAGGAAATCAGCTGTTTGCTTAAAAATCAAACTCTGATCCCTTAAGATTAATGATGCACCTGCGCCGTCCCGTGGGGAGTGAGACCCGCCCTCCTCACCCCCACAATTGCGGGTAAAGCTCCACCTCGGAGGTGCGGGAGTTTACATAACTACAGCGGCCGAGTGGGGGCCGCCCAAGTGCTGGGTCACAATGAGTCAGCCCCATTCTGCAAGCTCCGGGTGTCACAATTGTGCCCAGTTCCATTCAGCTCCTCCGAGTCCGATTTAAACCTTCCAGCCTATTAAATGCTGGGAGGGCGGGACTGCAGAGCCAGAGCGTTCTAGAGCGAGCAGCGCCACCGCGAGGCCAGCTGCGGTGGAGGCGACGGTCAGGTGCCGGCGCTGGGCCAAGGTTCTCCTCCCCGCACGGAGATTCTCACCGCCCACTTCGGAGGGTGTGGGTTTGATTTCAAGGGAGGGATGGCAGTTTTTCTTGACTCTTCTCTCCCAGAACAGAGACTGATTCTTGGACTCATCTCTCTGGCTCAGTGATTACCCAAGTGTGTGGCGGGGGAGCAAAGTCATATAGGAAGTGCTCCCCATATGCTTGCGGACTGAAGGAAGATGCCCCAGTAAGTGTTCAGCGCTCCCACAGCAGGTGTAGGTTATAATCCCCATTCCGTGCGTATGAACTTTTGCGTCCAGGGCCTTTACGACGAATTTCCCTGTGACGCGCCCAACTATTTACGCCGGTCCCTCGGAGGACCGGGTGGAGGAGGGTGGGGATTAGTTATGCAACGAGCGGAGTCAATCCGGGCCTATGGTATCGGAGACTACAAGTTCCAGAATGCAGCCTTCCGTTAGCGTAGTGAGAGGTCGAGGTTCAGGGAGCCTTCTGGGAACTATAGTCTTGAGTTTGTGATGCGAGCGAAACTAGGGGGGAGGGGGAGAGGGAGTAAACTATTAGCACGTGACGCCAGGGATCAGGTGGTAGGGCCAGCCTCCGCGCAAGAGCTGATTGGCTGACTCTAATACGAACGACGCCACTAGGGGTGGGCCGAAGAAGGGCGCAAGCGCATTGCGTCCCGAGTCTCGGGACCCTTTTCCGAGACACTATGGCGCTCAACAAGAATCACTCGGAGGGCGGTGGAGTGATCGTCAACAATACCGAGAGGTGAAAACACTACGGAAGGATCCTGGAGAACGGAAGGGCGGGCGTCGAGGGTGTGGATAGTGGGTGGTGGGTGAGTGGGCGGTGGGGAATAAATCCGTGAAGAGGGGAAACTGATGGGGGGGTGGGGAGTGGGGTAACGGCTGGGGGCGGGGCTGAAGGAAGGTGGTGGGGCGTGAGGGAGGGGCGGGATGTTGCGATCAGCTGTGGGATGGGGGTGGGGCGGCTGGATAGGGTAGGGGTTTGGAGAGACGGGTGAGGGTTTGGAGAGACGGGTGGGGGTTTGGAGAGACAGGCGGAGCCTGTGGGAAGTTCTTGAGCCCCTGTCCCAGAGTAGGTAACTTTAAGAATTGGGAAGAGCTTGAGACAAAAATAATTGCCATTTATTGGGCGTTTACTGTGTGTCAGGGACTACACCTCTTTTGCTTTTTTCAATATGTAAATTCTGTGCAGCAGATACTATTACTATCCACATTTTACACGTAGGGAAACTGAGGCACAGAGGTAAGTATCTTGCCTGAGATCACAGAGCTGTAACAGGAAAGGAGTCCTGATTCCAAAGTCAGTAGCCTTAACTCCCAGTATGTAGCCTTACAGTATATTCCAGAACTGCTCAGTTTCCAGATGAAAAACTGAGGCCCAGAGGTGAAATTACATAGCTAACGTTTGTCACATGTCTGACACGTTTCCTGTAAAGGTGTAAAGGTCTGTCTTTGCCTCTCTTCCTTGAATTCCTTTTGGCTTGGGTCACTTCCCAGAGCAGAGGTCTCCCAACTTCAAGGTTCTTCCTACCCACCCCCCTGTCAGTTCTGTCTCTTCTCCACCTCTGGGCTCCTTGGATGATTTCTCTTCTCTTGCTCCTTGGGCACTGAGAATCAGACCAGCCAGCCCTGGTTGAGCTATGCTGACCTGAAAGCACCTCTTGAAGGAGCATAGGAGGAACCTGAGTCCCCACAGGAGACTTGGTGGGGTCAAAGCCTGGTAGCTGGTTAAGGCCAGCACCCAGCCCAGGGCTGTCATCCGGGAACTCTTGATGAGTCAGAGGAGAACACCCAGGGAGCCCAGACCTCAGAATACTGATTCTTCCTCCATCTTACCTGCTCAACGACTGGCAGTCCCAGCCTGTTCCTGGTAATGACCTCTTTTCTCTGAGCTGTATTTTAATTTTCTGGTACTGGTCCTCTTTCCCACTTACCCCTCCCCAGTGAAGGAAGTTGTGATATCTGGGAGGCGAAAGAAGACAAATGGAACTGTATGAACTTGGACCTTTTGTCTTGTAATCAGAGAAACTTCACATTGCCCTTAGTGTGTAGCTGCTCTGTGTGCAAGCCAGTCCTGGACCTGGACAAACCCTTTTGATGCCATTTGGTAACATCTCCTGGGACTATTTCTTTCTCTCTCAGTGAGACTTCTCTGGGACAAGAATGTGTCTATCCCGCTGGGCCTCCTACCCGGTTTAGGACTCATTGCTGCTAAATAATGATGTGCCTTGTTTCAGAAACTGCTTCAGCCTCATTTCTGAAAAAATTGTGTAAACAGTAATTGAAGTCCACATTCAGCATTTAAAACTTGATGTGTAAAATAGTGAACCTTACTCTTCAAATCATGAATCCCTTTGAGAGTGATGAAAACTATGGTCTCTCCCAGGAATAAGCACGTACATGATCATCTCAAGGGCTAGTGGACTGACGCCCCTGCAGACCCAGCTTCAGAACCCCAGGTTTAAAGGAACCCTGAAGTGAGCCCTTTGGTAACGTGTAGAGTCATGTCTTAAAATGTTTGTATATCAGGCTTAAAAAAATAAACCAACAAAAACAGAACACCTGTCATAAGGACCTAGAAGAGAATAGAAGAGTTAACCCAGATAATCTAACCTGATTTGAGGGATTATGGTGTCTCCAGAGCCCTGTGGCTCTTCTACAGCACTGGTCACTTTTTTTTTTTTTTTTTTTTTTGGCTGTGCCTCTTGGCTTGTGGGATTTTTGTTCCCTGACCAGCGATTGAACCCCGGCCCTCAGCAGTGAGAGCATGGAGTCCTAACCACTGGACTGCCAGGGAAGTCCCTGCACTGGTCACTTACGGGCTGTGTGTGTGGGGTTTGGGGGAAATTCTGTGGAACCTGAGCTTGCTCATCTCTTCCATGGCTGTGTTAGTAGTTTTCTCACAGCAGTGTTGAAGCAGATGACGTGCTGGCAACTACTAATAAGCAACTGCTACCCAGGAGGGTCCAGTCCCTGGGGGTGACAGATTGTGACTCCAACTGTCTCATCAGGGCATTTCCTCTTTTCTCATCACAGCATCCTGATGTCCTATGACCATGTAGAACTTACGTTCAGTGACATGAGGAATGTGCCAGAGGCCTTCAAAGGGACCAAGAAAGGCACCGTCTACCTTACCCCGTACCGGGTACGTTGTACAGCGACACAGTTGGTTTGGCGAGTCAGTTGGTTTGGAGACTCATGGCTCCTGGAGGCTGATGGGAGTCTTGGGTCAGCCTCAGCCTTGTGAGTCTAGTGGCCGCTGAACCCTGGTGAATGTTAGCATGTTTCTGTCACATGCTCCTGGTTCTAGAAGCACCAGCCTCTTCGCACAGCAGAACTGATGACTAGGCAGTGAATCTTTGTAAGTTCCAGAGGTGCTGCTGCAAAATCTCTCTGTAGGTGGATGCAGCTGCTGGGGTGACCTGGGCCTGGAGGGGAGAGACTGTTATTACTTTGATTTCTGTAGGAGTAGCCCGTGAGGCCTTTTTGCACATCCAGCGTGATAAATGTGGTCAACAGGATACAGTAGCATGGCCACAGCCTCGGGAGTAGGCAGAGAGACCGGCCAAACCCTGCAAAACAAGAAATGCCAGACTGCAGAATGGGCCTTGCCTGAGAGTTCCCCAGGCAGACTCTGAGAGACTTCCAGAGAAACACAGATGGATATTCTTGGAAGAGGATCGCTGCATGCAGCTATCCCAGAGTTAGACTTTAGGATGGTTAGAGGAAGAGGAGCACAGGCCTTAGCGGAGACCGGGGTGGGGTGGGGGTCTCAAAACCCTATCTCTGGGGGTTCAAGCTGGCATCTTCAGTCACAGATTGAAGTCACGGGGGTAAAGCAGAATGTTCTCCACGTGCAGGGTGGGAGACTCTGGCTGTTTGGGCAGAGTCTGCAGAAAGGTTAGGATTGTCCCTTCTCCCGGGATCTGCCACCCGCTGCCGTTCCCTCTTCTCAGTTCTGTGAAGCTCAGGCTGAACTCTCCCTTCAGGAGCTCGGCCCTGCTTCTCTGCCCTGGCCTTGCAGGCCCTTCACTTAGGCTTCACAGCCGCCATCTCCTCACCACCACGTCTCAGTGGCAGAGCAGTCTGTCCTGCTCACACGTGCCGTCTGAGCCACACATTTTTCTTGTGAATTCACACGTCTGGCCTCTCTAGCCCGGCTGCATCTGAGGCCTTTTACTCTAAAAAGCGCTCTCCGGGGCTGGCGGGTGCTGGCTCAGGCCACCCGCCCCAGCCCTGGGAGGTGATGGCCTCCCACACATAGGGGGTGATGGCCGGGCAGGCCATGGTTCGGGTGGTGATGGCCCTTGTCCTCTGTCCCTGCAGGTCATCTTTCTGTCCAAGGGGAAGGATGCCATGCAGTCCTTCATGATGCCGTTTTATCTGATGAAGGACTGTGAGATCAAGCAGCCTGTGTTTGGAGCAAACTACATCAAGGGGACAGTGAAGGCTGAAGCAGGAGGTGGGTGACACGGGGGCTTGGGGACACTGACGGGGCTTCCAGAGAGGTGCTCTGCGGCATCTCTGACTGCTGCCCTGGAGATGTCCTCTTTGGACCCTATCACCCTAGCCTTGTCTTCTTCCTGGCTCTGGATTAGCTTCCAAGACCAACACTTGGGCTGCCAGCTGTTCAGCAGGGGTGAAGTTGCCAAGAGCTGGAAAGTGCTAACATTAAAGGTGACAGCTCAGATCACCTTTTCAGAGAGGGAAGTCAGCAAAATGACTGTAAACCAAGTGAAAATGCTTATTGTGACCTGGGGAGTGTTCAGGTGTTAGGTATGGGAGGGAGCTGTCTCAGGTTCTTGGGAACGGTCTTTCCCCTAGAGCCAGGCAGAGCCCGCTGCCCCTCTGTAACGCCCGGAGAGGCCCTGCTTGGTGGAAGGCTCTTTGCAGACCCCAGAGACCCCTGCGTCGAACTCGCCTTCCCGCCCACGTTCAGCCTGGCCCGAGCCTTGCTGTTGAGCTCACAGTTTCCCTCTGGACAGAAGCCAGGCTGGAGGGGCCTGGGGTTCGTCCTCAGGACCCCTCGGCATGAGAGATCTGCTCTGAACTTGAATGTCAGTTGTTGCTGAGCGTGCTTGTTGCTGAGAAGCTGCTTTACTGGGGGTGGGAGGCCTGAGTGCAGATGTGCTTACAGGGCTGCGCAGTAAGCGGGCAGGAGGTGGCCGGTCTGCAGTGCTGGCATGCGATGTGGGTGGTAAGCCAGAGCAGCCCTTTCCCCGCAGGCCTCCTGGCCATTGGATGGGGCCTGGAGAGGACGAACAGCCATCTCTTCGGACGTAACTTAAGTTCTTTTCCGGAGCTGTTGATGCACTGTTCCCTTCTCAGGTGGCTGGGAAGGCTCTGCATCGTACAAGTTGACCTTTATGGCGGGGGGCGCCATCGAATTTGGACAGCGGATGCTACAGGTGGCATCTCAAGGTATCAAGGCTCTAAAAATCAGGGGCCAAGGACGCATTGCATGTGTGTGCTATTTGCTCATTTGGGTTTGTTTACTTTTTGTTTTGTTTTTTAAGCAGTCAGGAGATGAGTTTCTGGGCCCCAGGCTACCCAGGGCTGAGAGTTGGGAAGGAAGCCTGTAATAAACATCACCCTCCTGTACCTCAAAGGCTGGGTTTCCCCTGCCTGGAGCAGGTATAGGACATTTTAACAAAGCTGTTTGGACTCGAGGACATTTTACTGTGGCCTCATAGAAACAAACAAAAACCCAACCATTAAGCTACCCTCAGGCAACCATTTTAAGTCCCCAAGGGCTGTGTTCAGCAGACCTCCTCACCTCGTCCCCAGCCTCACCCAGCTCCATTCTCTACCCCACCTCTAGCCTCCTCCTTCCCTCCATCCATCCCTCCACCCCTGTCCTGGACCTCCTCCACCCCAGCTCTGACCTCTCTCCCCATCCAGACCCCTCGCCTCATCCCTGACCGAGGCGGACTCCAGTGGGGAGGGGTGAGGTGTGTCTGCTGTGCGCATTCCTGGGACCCTGCAGCTCCCCTCGGCAGGCGGTCGGGCCGCCCTCTCCCCAGTACCCGAGGCCGGCGACACTCATTTCTCTCTCCCCTTGTGCTGTAGCCTCCCGAGGTGAAGCCCCCAACGGAGCCTATGGTTACTCTTACATGCCCAGCGGGGCCTATGTCTTCCCCCCACCAGTCGCCAATGGAATGTACCCCTGCCCTCCTGGCTACCCCTGTCCACTGCCCCCAGCTGGTGAGTGTGTCCTTTGCTGCCCACGCCTCACCCCCCCCCACCTCCCCCCGCACTGACCACCCTCACCCAGGCCAGGGGGTTGTAGAGGGGAGACTTGTTCTTTGGCCTGCTTCAGGACTGACAGAGCAGCTGGAGGGCCCTGGGAGGGTGCCAGCTACGGGAGCCGGGGCTGGGCTGCTCACTGGGTCCCCGTCACCCTCTTGCCGAGCAGAGTTCTATCCGGGACCTCCCATGATGGACGGGGCCATGGGGTACGTGCAGCCCCCGCCGCCGCCCTACCCCGGGCCCATGGAGCCTCCAGTCAGCGGCCCCGATGTCCCCTCCACTCCTGCAGGTGAGGGCCCTGGCTGCTCCCCATGGTTGCACGGAAGCCCCAAATAACGCACGACCACTGGCCTAGGGACGATCCCAGGGGACCGGCAGTGCGGTGGCCTGGTGGCGAAGGGGTCGATTCCAGCCCCCACGCTGTCCTTTAGCTGGCCGTGTGCCCTGGGCCCAGGAAGGTCCCCCTCTGCACCGCAGTCTTCTCATCCACAAAACGTGCCAACAGCACCACCTGGGGGGTTTGTGGTGAAGGTCAGGTGGGGCAGGAGGTGTAGAGGGACCAGATGGGACAGTGTGGCATGCAGTAAGTGCTCAGGAAACGTTCACCACTGTTTTATTGATGGAACTGGGTCCTGAGCACCAGGGGGCCAGGGCCATGGGGGCAGCCGGAGGAGGCGGGGAGGGCTGGTCCCCGGGGCTCTTCCCCAGTTTGTGTGTTCTCAACAGCTGAAGCCAAGGCCGCGGAAGCAGCTGCCAGCGCCTATTACAACCCAGGCAACCCACACAATGTCTACATGCCCACGGTGAGCGGGGCTGGTGAGCGGGGCCGATGGGACCCGCGCAGCTCCAGTTTGCTGGGATTTAGGGGCAGGAGAGACCTTGTCTTTCTGACCCTTCTAACATGATCTTTCCTTTCTTCCTCAGAATCAGCCTCCGCCACCTCCTTACTACCCCCCAGAAGATAAGAAGACCCAGTAGACCGCTCACACCCCCCTCCTCCCGCCTCTCTTTGTTCTTTCCTCCCCTCCCCTCCCCTTGGGGCTGAGTCTGGGGTGGGGGGCGGGCCTCGTCCTTTCTCCAGGTCTGATTATAAAGCAGTCACCAGGAACTAGCTTGGGGTGGGGGAGGACCTCTTGACTTGGATGATTATAAAGCAGTCGCCAGGAACTAGCCTTGAGGGGTGCGGGGAGGGCCCCTTGACTCGGGAGCGGTGCCTCCCAGCTTCCCACGTGAGCCCAGAGCCCACAGCACTTTCCTCTCACCATCCCCGGGGGCGTCCCCCTCGTTCCTGTCCTGCTCTCATAGCTTCTACCCACGGAGGGACTCTCTGGCCGCCTCCTCCGCCGCAGTCCAGCTCTCTCGTTTTGTAGCCACTTTATCCTCTCGAGCTTTGCCCTCCCCAGGGACCCCTGCCAGGCCCTGCTCACATTCCATCCACTCTGGTCTGTGCCTGGCTGTGGAAGGCCACCTGTCTGCCGGACTGTCAGCCTACATTCCATTCCCAGCCAGCCTCAGCCCCCATCGTGCTCACCTTCCCTTCCCTGTCCTTGGTCATCCTGTTGCCACTGCTTTTGACTTTTGGAGCTTTCCCACGAGCCACCGGGGGTGGGGGGGGGGGTGGTGGTGGCATCAGGGCCAGGCTGCTGCGTCTGGGGAGGGAGCCCCTCCGCTTCCCTGCTAGTTTTTCTGGCACTTGTTTCCCTTTGCCTTCTCTCTTTTCCCTCTAGAAGGGGCTTCTTGGACTGGAGCTGGAGAATGCATGTCCACTTGGGGGCTGCCGGGAGGGCCGGGAACAGACCCCTGGGGCCTGGCCTGGGCGCTGACCATGACCTCTCGCCGGCCCCTGGGGCCTGGCCTGGGCACCTGGGGCTGGCGAGAGGTCCAGCCAGGGCCCTGACCCCTGGGGCCTGGCGTGGGCGCTGACCATGACCTCTCGCTGGCCCCTTAGCCTGCCCTCTTCCCTTTAAGCTTCTTGCCTGGTTGGTGATATGCCCCCTGGATGCACTAAAATTTGCTCCCATTTGCTCCTGGATTGGCTGTGAAGAGAGGAGATGGTTATTTAAAGAGAATTCCCTATTTATTTGACAAAAAAATTCAGTTAATATATTAATGTGAAATAAACCCTGTTTGCACCTTGATTTGTCTGCTGAAAATGTGAGCTAGTAAAAATGAGTGACTCGACCCTGTCTGGCTCTGCCTGTGGTGACGAGGCAAGCTCTTGGGAAGGAGGGCTGTCGGGCTGCTAGGGGCCGGCGGAGGCCGTGTCCCCTCCCGTGTGAGAGTCCCTTGTTCTCCTGGCCTTTTTGGGCCCAGGATGCGAAGGCCTCTCCTGTGTCTGTTCCGTGGCAGTTGCTCAGCAACTGTGCCCACCCACCGAGTCCCCTGGGGCCTGGCGCAGCCCAGCGGCTGCGCTGGGTGGGAGGCGTTGGCAAGAGGGGCCAGGCTGGACGTGAGTTCCCGCGTCCCTGGCTGCTGTGCTCGCCGCCTCGCCTCGTGGGAGTGAGAGGGCGCGTCAGTGAGGGCCAGCCACTCAAGACTGTCCCCTGCAGTGCGGGCTGTGGTGCCACCCTCCTTGTGAGCCCTGGGGCCAGGGGCGGGTGGGAAACGGCCACCGTCCATGCCCAGGCCTGCACCCCCCGGACCCTGGCCTGGAGGGAGGCCCTGGGACCCCGTGGTGGAGCTGAGCCCAGCACCGAAGCGTCCATTTTCCTGTCCCTTCTGGGCCGAGTCGCCCTGTCAGGAGAGGCTAGGCGGTAGCCTCCCCAGTCTGTTCCCTCTGCAGCCCCGCCCAGCAGCTCCTGGGGTTGACCGAGCCCCCTACAAGGGCGTTTGAAGGGAGCACCCGCCCGACCATCCTTATGGGGGCAGGGGCCGTGGGGCCGTCCCTGCCCTGCGCAGCCTGGCGCTGTCACCTCGGTGGAATGTCACCTGGGGAGCAGAGCAGGTTGTGCAGTTGGCCACGCCTCTCGGGGCCTCCACCCTGTCCCCCGCCCACCCCTACCCCGGGTCTGCGGCCGGTTCAGGGAGACCTGAGGGTGAGAACCCCACCGGCCAGGGCAGCGTCCCCCAGTCACCTGGATGCGGCAGGCCTGCTGCCCCCCTGCCCTCATGCCCCCTGCCCGCGGCGCTGGACCCTCCCCAGGGCCCCTGTGGGAAGGTGGGGTGGGGCGGACCCGCCCATCTGGTCTACCTCTGCCTCCAGCCCAGCCGAGTTCCTCCCAGGATCCCAGCCAGCGGGGAGGGAGGAAGGAAGGTGCAGGGGCCTGGGAGCCGGGGCCCCCCAACCCCAAGGTGGTGAAACCCCGGCCTGACCGTCCCCTGACCCGCCCTTCCTTCCCCTTCCCCTGGCACCGGGTGGCAGCCCTGGGCTCTTTGCATAAGCCTGTGGCTTCCCTATCTTCACCCAAGGCAGTGGCACGGCGGAGGGGAAGGGCAGGGCTGGCCACCATGGCGACGCTCTCCTCCCAGCCCCGGCGGCGCCCTCCCCTTTCGCGCCAGGCCATCAAGATAAGGCGCCTCAGGGTCAGAGATCTGAAGGATCCCCTGCCCCACAGGGCTCAGGAGGTAGGAGGGACCTCAGTGGGGAGAAGAACAGGCCTGGGTGGGGCTCTGCCCTCTCTGCGTGCACGGTGCCCCACTCTTGTGGGCTGCGGCTGAGGATGTGTGCCCCTCCCCTGCCCACCCTAGCCCCCGGCAGAGCCTTCGGGGTCTGCAGAAGAGGGTCTGCCATGTGTTCTCTGGGCCACCCTGGGGCTCAGGTCTGGGGTCTGAGCCTTTCGGAGCCCCCTCCCTCTCGCGCCCCGTCCCCAGCCATCCTCTTCTCCTCCAGTCCCAAAGCCACCAGCTCCACTAGGCAGGGAGTGTCCCTGCTGGGGGCTGGGCCTTTCGGGGGCCAGCTGAGCAGCCCCCAGGCCTGCTTGGCGTGACCCCCCGGTCTCCCACCTCTGCTGCTGGGCCTCACTTCCGCCGCCGGGGTGCGAAGCGGAGCCGCCCCCGATAAGCAGCGCTGTTTCCTCTGGGGAAGGAAGGGAGGTTGGGGGAGGTTGAGGCCACGGGCGCCTGCTGGTGCAGCTGAGCCGGCGCAGCTGAGCGCCAATGGACCCGAGCCACGGCGGGCCAGGGGATGAGGGAGGTGGCCCGGGTGCCGGAGCCCCGGGAGCCCTGCTGTGGGAACAGGTGTGCGGCACTGGTGGGGCTGGAGGCCAGGTGCTGGGGCCCCCTCAGCCCTCGGGCTGGGCCTGCTCTGTGAGGAGCCGCTCCCGCGTCCGAGCCCTGGTCCAGGCCTCGGGGACACCTTGTCTTTCCACCTCGCTCCTCAGATCGAGCCTCCATCCCACCACTTGTCCCCTGAGGAGGTAAGAATCGGAGTGTTTCCGGGGCGCAGAGGGGTGCTGGGAAGCAGCCCTGCATCCTCCCAAACACCCCCCTAGGCTGCTGGCCAAGGCTGGGTCTCAACCCCCTCCCCTCCCCTCCCCTGCGCGTGTGGACGCCTGGTCCCCGCCTTGGGCATGTGCCGTGAGTGCCAGGGGTGGCTGGTGGGGCTCAGACCTTGTGGTGGGTGGACGGAGGTTCCCAAGGTGACCCTGCCGTGTCTCAGCGGGCCCTGCTCTACGAGGAAGCTCTCTACACGGTCCTGTACCGCCTGGGTCAGCCCGAGCCCACGCACGTGGGGGAGTCCTCTGAGCTGCTTCGATACCTGCAGGAGGTAAGGCCAGCCCCCACTCCACCTGCCTCCCTGCAGCCTGGCCGTGTCCCCCCCCCGCCCCCGTGCCCCAAGCTTCCCGCACTCCTACCCCGCCAGGCCTTCCGCGTGGAGCCCGAGGAGCACCGGCGGCTGCTGCGGCAGGTCCAGGAGCTCGAGGTAAGCCCGCCGGGCTGTCCTGAGCGAGCACCGGGGCTGCGAAGCCCAGCTCCCTCTGGGACTCAGGCCCCACCTCCTGTCGCTCCAGAAACCAATATTCTGTCTGAAGGCCACGGTGAAACAAGCCAAGGGCATTCTGGGCAAGGATGTCAGTGGTGAGTAGGCGATGGGGGCCCTGAGGGCCTTCTTCCTGGCTCCTTCCTCTCCCCATCACAGCCTGTCCCAGAGCTTGTGATGGGAGTTCCCATCTCCCAAACATCCCCTGGGGCTCACTTTGGTGCTGCTGGCCCCTTGTCCTTGGAGCCTGGGATGGAGAGGGGTAGGGGGTGATAAGGGCTCTCTCCCTGGGAGCCTAGCCAACACCCCTCCCCTTCCCCCCCAGGGTTCAGTGACCCCTACTGCCTGCTGGGCATCGAGCAGGGGGTGGGTGTGCCGGGGGGCAGCCCTGGGCTCCAGCGACGGCAGAAGGCCGTGGTGAGGCACACCATCCCAGAGGAGCAGATCCACCGCACCCAGGTCATCACCCAGACGCTCAACCCCGTCTGGGACGAGACCTTCATCCTGTACGTGGCCTGGCCCCAGCTCCTACCCGCTCTGGGCCTACTCGTCGATGAGATCAGCAGCACTTCCTGGCTCGGGGGAGGGAGCTTGGTTTGACTTGGGGAGGAGCCTGATCCCGAGGCAGGGGAGACTGACAGCAGGCCAAACAGGACACAGCAATGGCATAAATGCCATGTGCTGGTGGGGGGCGGAGGGTCAGGCACATCTGGGTTGATCTGGGGGGTAGCCTGAAGCCTTACTTTAAAGGAGAGAGAGATGCAGTTGGGAGGGGAGGAGAATTTGCAGGGAGGGACTAAGACTTGACAGTGGGTGATACTGGGATGGCAGTTTTGGGGGGCAGGCTCGGAGCTGAGGTAGCCTGTGGCCTGGTCAGGGGTCTATCCCTCCAAGACCCTCAGCCATGCTCTTTTCTCACAACAGGGAGTTTGAGGACATAAGCAATGCCAGCTTTCATCTGGACATGTGGTGAGGGGCATGTCCACCCCCCCAACCCGTAGGGGTTGGGAAAAGAAGGGGGCCTGGGAGTGAGGGTGGCAGAAAGGGGTTGGGGGCTCCCAGGACACCCTCTCTGCCTCCTGCTCAAACCTCTGCCCCACCAGGGACATGGACACCGTGGAGTCCGTCAGACAGAAGCTCGGGGAGCTCACAGATCTGCACGGTCTGCGAAGGTGAGGGCCATGGGTTTCCCGGGGAAGGAGTCAGGGCTCCTTCTGCCCTGCCTCCACATGCACACTGGTTGTTGGGCTGCAGGCTCTCACCTGGGCCCAGGTGGCTGCAGGTAGGGAGCAGATTCCAGCCTGACCTGGTCAGGCTTCTGGCCCCTCTCCCTCACGGGACCCTGCCTGGAACAGGATCTTTAAGGAGGTCCGGAAAGACAAAGGCCAGGATGACTTTCTGGGGAACGTGGTTCTGAGACTACAGGTGAGTGGAGTGGGGAAAGGTTCCCGGGAGAGAGGCAGAGAGGGGGTGACGAGGGGATCAAGGGAGGGGTTCCAGGTCTGCACCAAGCGGAGAGTGGGGTCTGCCTCCCATCGCCGCCCCCACCCCCGACCGGGTGAGGCGCCTGCGGCTCACAGGTGTGGGCATGCCCTGCCTGCCCGGCCTGCCAGGACCTGCGCTGCCGGGAGGATCAGTGGTACCCTCTGGAGCCTTGCACGGAGACCTACCCAGACCGTGGTCAGTGTCACCTCCAGTTCCAGTTCATTCACAAGCGGGTAGGCGGCCCGGCTGGGTGGGGAGGAGGGGCTGCACCGGGCGTGGGGTCCTCTGCTCACGGCCGCGTCGGGCCCCCCCCCCCCCCCGCAGAGAGCCACCGCGGCCAGCCGCTCGCAGCCCTGCTACACGGTGCACCTCCGCCTGCTGCAGCAGCTCGTGTCCCACGAGGTCACCCAGCACCAGGTACTGCCCTCCTGGGGCTGGGCAGGGCCAGGGTCTGCCTGTCAGGTGCTGACACCCTCCACCTGTCCCCTCAGGCGGGCAGCACCTCCTGGGATGGGTTGCTGAGCCCCCAGGCCGCCACCATCCTCTTCCTCCACTCCACGCAGAAGGACCTGTCCGACTTCCACCGGTCCATGGCGTGAGTGCCCAGCCAAGCCCGAGTGCCCGAGGGCCGTCTGCGCCGCACCACCCTCTCCCTCCCTGCCTGCCCTCCTACAGGCTGACAGCCCGAAGTCTAACCCTCAGGAGATTTCTGTTTGGGGCCCAAACTGTGTATTTTAAGGTTTGAGTCAGTTGCCAACTTTTAAAAATCTGGAGATTTGCTGTACAGATTCACATCACCAGTTTCCCGTGAAAGCTTCGTGCTGGAATTGCAGGGCTGTCGCTTTGCTGGGCTGCAGGTGGTCAGGGCAGAGTAGCGTGCCCTCCCCCATCCATCACAGTTGCCATCTGGCCGCTTCGTCCCCTGACATCACCTGAGTCCTTCTGGGCGGTTGAGTTTGCCACCCCGGGCCCAGACGCCAGGGCCATTGAACAAATCTGTGCGCCGATGCTCCTGAATCCGTGTTGAGGGCCCATCACCCCTGAGCCTTGTTAGATTACGGGAATGCCAGGAAGGGCACACAGGAATTTGTAGATCTTTCCATGCACGAGAGGAGTAGGGGCACAGCCCGGGTGCTGCCAGGAGGAGGAGTGAGAGTGGGAGCTGACACTTGGCATTCAGTAGGGGGTCAGAAGGAGGCTGGAGGAGAAGGGCAGCTTCTAGGACCATGGGCAGGTGGGTATTCCTGGATGGCTGTGGGGAATGCAGGTGAGGCTGGAGACTGGAGCAGGCACCGAGGGAGGGTGAGGGGCTCATTTGCCTGCAGGGCCTCAGCAGGGAGTGCGGTTGGCCGCTGTGTCCTCCGCGTGGCGGAGGCCTGTCCCTGGGCTGCTCTTCTCCCCCAGCCTCCTTCGCCCTCCCTCTTGTCTCAGTTCGGTCACCTCTGTGAAGTCTCCCCTCGACTCTCTAAAGGGATGCTCTAGCTGATGTTTTACATGTACTTGAAGGCTCGAATCTCCAAATCTGATTTCTCAAAAGAAGCAAGAAGTCCTGAATTTTAAAATCACAAATATTCTAATTTAAGAGATGGACAATTCATTTACATGTTTGAAAAGCACTTCTGGGAACAAAAACAATCCTGTGGGTTACCTCCAGCCACTGGTTTTCAGCCTCTGCGGGTCGATGGGGATCCCCAGGAGGCTTTGGGGTGGGGATAACGCCCCTCCCCCCCACCCCCCGCCAGGCCAGGCCAGGTGAGCTGTGGGAAGGAAGGTGCCCCACTTGGCCAGGCTGAGGGCTTCCTGTCTGCCGCAGGCAGTGGCTGGCCTACAGCCGTCTCTACCAGAGCCTGGAGTTCCCCAGCAGCTGCCTCCTGTACCCCATCACCAGCATCGAGTACCAGTGGATCCAGGGCCGGCTCAAGGCAGAGCAGGTGGGCTGGGGCGGGGCGAGGGGTGTTGGGCAGGCAGGGCTCAGGGAGCGGCTCCCCGGGCCCCATAAGGCAGCCCCCGCCTCACAGCACCTTCCTGGCCCTGCAGCTGGAGGAGTTGGCCGCCTCATTCAGCTCCCTCCTGGCCTATGGCCTCTCCCTCATCCGGAGGTTCCGGTCTGTCTTCCCCCTCTCCGTCCCCGACTCCCCAGCCCGGCTGCAGTCTCTCCTCAGGTCAGTGGTTACCCCCCGCTTCAGTGGAGTCGGGGATGGGAAACAGCTGGGGCACCTCTGGGGTGGGGAAGCCTGCCTGAGGAATGCGTGGGGGCTACGGGGCAACAGGCATCTTGCACACGGCTCTCTCTCCCCACAGGGTCCTGGTACAGATGTGCAAGATGAAGGCCTTTGGAGAAGTGTGCCCCGAAAGCGGCCCCCTGCCCCGCCTGGTGACCGAGGCCCTGCGGGTATGGTGCCCACCCTGTAGGGGTGGTGCCTGGGCCCAGCAGCCCTCCCTGCTCATTGTCTCTCTGCCCACAGACCGGCACCACTGAATGGTTCCACCTGAAGCAGCACCACCATCAGCCCATGGTGCAGGTGAGGGGGCTCGGGTGAGGTGGTGGGTGGTGGGATGGGATGCTTGCCCCTCAGAGCCCTGCCTGGCTCACCTCTGTCCCTGCCAGGGCATGCTGGAGGCGGGCAAGGCCTTACTGAGCCTGGTACAAGACATCATTGGCGACCTGCACCAGTGCCAGCGCACGTGGAACAAGATCTTCCATAAGTGAGCAGGCGGCCGGGTCGGGAGGCAGTGCAGCAGGGGTTCAGAATGGGGACCAGAGGGACCCTGCTGTGTGCCACCAGGTCACACCTGCTGCCTTTCCTCCAGTGTCCTCAAGATCGACCTCTTCTCCATGGCTTTCCTGGAGCTGCAATGGCTGGTGAGCCCCCGCCCCGCAACCCCCCCACCCCCCCCCACCCCGCGTCCCAAGGCCACGCCCTCTGCCCTGGTTCTGGAGCTCCGCCCACCACACCTTCCCTTCGCAGGTGGCCAAGAGGGTGCAGGACCACATTGCGGTGGTGAGCAGTGCTGTGACCCCGGAGATGGGCGAAAGTCTGTTCCAGCTCTACGTCAGCCTCAAGGAGCTCTACCAGCTGGGCCCGGTCCCCTCGGAGAGGTGGGCAGCAGGCTGGCTGCAGGGAGAGGAGGGCCCGAAGCCCGCAATGGCCCCGGCTTTCCCCAGGCTGACCCTGGCTCTCCCCAGGGATGGCGTCCTGGCCCTGGAAGGCTTCCACCAGTGGTTCCAGCCGGCCATCCCCTCCTGGCTGCAGAAGACGTACAGCGTGGCCCTGGCGCGGGTGCAGCGCGCTGTGCAGATGGACGAGGTGGGCTTGGGGCCTGGGCTAGGGGCAGAGTCCCACATTTCGGGGTGTGGCTCGCAGCTCTGCCAACCGTGTGGCACGTGCAGAAGCAGTTAACCAGCTTTGAGCGGTGCTCTCGAGGCCAGCTGAGTGCAAAATGCTGCCTCCTGTTATATTGGGGGCAGGGCGGGCTTTGTTTACATGCTGATCCCTGCAGCCTGGGGGCGCTGGGCAGAGCCCTGCTTGTTCACCTTGCCGCCCCCTGCCCAGCTCTGTGCTTGCTGGCTGTATGAGCTCTGGATGCTTGCAAATGGAAGTGGGGAGGGAGAGCATGGATTTGGCAAGCCTTGAGCCCTCCTTTCTACACACTCCCCCATCTCCTAGCTGGTGCCCCTGGGTGAACTGACCAAGCACAGCACGTCGGCTGTGGACCTGTCCACCTGCTTTGCCCAGATCAGCCACACTGCCCAGCAGCTGGACTGGCCTGACCCAGAGGAGGCCTTCATGATCACCGTCAAGTTTGTGGAGGTGCAGCCTCCTTCCCACCCCACGATTTCTCCCAAGTTCTCATCCTAGCAGCCTCCAAAAGCCTATGTCCTAAATCCCCCAAGTCACTGAAATTCCTGTGCCTCCCCCGCATCTGCCTCTCCTCGGCACTCCCCAGCCCCGTTGATCATCCCCTCCTCACCCCAGGACACCTGTCGGCTGGCCCTGGTGTACTGCAGCCTCATAAAGGCCCGGGCCCGTGAGCTCTCTGCCGGCCAGAAGGACCAAGGCCAGGCAGCCAACAGGGTAAGGGCCAGAGCTGCGGGCTGAGGCTGGGACGGCGTAGGGGTGGAGCCTGCCGGTCCTGGCACTATTCAGGAAGCTCGGCATCCATGTGCCCATGCCTGCCTGCAGCTATGTGTGGTGGTGAATGACATGGAGCAGCTGCGGCTGGTGATCGGCAAGCTGCCCACCCAGCTGGCATGGGAGGTGCTGGAGCAGCGGGTAGGGGCTGTGCTGGAGCAGGGGCAGCTGCAGAACACGCTGCATGCCCAGCTGCAGGGCGCCCTGGCTGGGCTGGGCCATGAGATCCGCACTGGCGTCCGCACCTTGGCCGAGCAGGTAATTTGTTTGACCCACAGTGACCCCACCCCACCCATCCTCAGCCTGAAGTACCCTCCAGCAGGACTTGGGCCAATGTCCAGCCCCCTTCCCTTCCTGAACCTAAACTCAGGCCCCAAGCAACCTCTCCTGACCCCCGACTCACACCCTGGCCTCCCTCCTACCATTTTGTGTCTCCAGCTGGAGGTGGGCATTGCCAAGCACATCCAGAAACTCGTGGGCATCAAGGAATCCGTCCCGCCTGAGGATGTGAGTGGCCCTCCCTGCTTGCTGACCTTTGCCAGCAATGTGGGTCAGGGATTGCAAAGGGGCTTAGGGTGGGCAGGGGGCTGAAGGCCATGGGGTGTCAGAGATAAGTCCCCCAGACTTGGGCAAGGAATGTTCCCTCCTGGCCTCGGTTTCCCCCTTAGATGCTAAGAGGGTGGGGTTGGGTCATTCCGTGGGCTCTCCCAGCACTGACAGTCAATGTGGGAGCTGCAGTGGGGGAGGCTTTAGACTTTGCAGCCAAACAGCCCTGGGCATGCCTCCTTCTTAGCTGCCTACTAGCGTAGCTGTCCTATTTATATAGGTCAGCTGACCTCAGGCTCCTCATCTGTCAGCAGGGATAATAATTACACCTGTGATTGCTAGGGAGAGGGCTACTCATTAATTCATCAACTATTTAAGCACCCACTTTGTCCCAGGTATTGATTTAGGCACTGGGGATATATATCAATGAACAGTGTGACAAAAATCCCTGCCTTCCTAGAGTTTTCATTCTAGTAGAGGAGGTGAAAAAAGAGCTAAGTATATAACTATAACTATAGCTATTATTAGAACTATACATATGTGTGTGTGTGTGTAAACATATATATATATGTATACACACACATATCATATGTTAGTTAATGATAACCACTCAAGAGAAAAATAAAGCACACAAGGGAATGGAAAGGGTCAGAGGACTGTATTTTTAGATAGTGGCCAGAGAAGGCCTTACTTGGAGGGTGACAGCTGAGTCAAGACCTAAAGGAAGGAAGAGAAGGAGCCACGAAGATTTCTATGGGAGAGAACAGCATGGGCAAAGGCCCTGAGGCAGGACCAGGTCTGGCAGGTTCAGGGCTATAGCAAAGGCTATACTGTCTCCAGTGTGGCTGGAGCCGACTGTGGTCAGGGGCTGGCTCTGCACACATTCCACAGATGCGCAGGAAAGCTCCTAGCCCTGTTTCCTCTCCGGGTCAGGGCAAAGGAATGGGGGTGGGACCAGAATGGGCCAGAACCAGACGTGCTGCTGCCCCTCCCCAGGCCATTCTGCCCCTGATGAAGTTCCTGGAGGTGAAGCTCTGCTACATGAACACCAACTTGGTGCAGGAGAACTTCAGCAGGTCTGCAGCAGCGCCCCATCACCTCCACCTCTCCTCCCACCCGCCCCTCCTTCCCGGCCTCAGCATCCATCCTCAGGGGAGGATGCAACCAGCCTCTCTTAAATGCTTGCTCCAAGGGTCAGGGCGCTCATGGCCACACAATGCCGTCCATTTCACCTCAGGCTGAGCTGAAACCTGCCTGTCCTTTCTCCCTTAGCCCTGGGCTGCGTCTTCGGGAGGCTGCAGCTCTGCCCTCCCTAACATTACAGGCAGCTGGTGTTCCAGGGGAACTTCTAGTTAGGGTCTCTCTCAAAACAGGGCCCAGCACACTGGGCAGCAGTGGGTAGAGGTCAAGGGCATGGGCTCTGGACGACCTGCATTCATACTCCAGCTTCACTGCTGCTTGGTGGGTGGCCTTGAGCAGATTACTCAAGTTTTCTGTGCAGATGATCATAGTTCTGGCCTCTACTGAGGACTAAATGGGTCATGTGAAGCGCTGAGAGCAGTGCCTGCAGCAAAGGAAGTGGTTGATGACTGAGCTGCTGTGACGACGGTGACGGTGATGGCGACAGGTCCTGCACATGGGGCTGCTGGCCCCCAGAGTTCTGCTCCCAGTGGGGCAGCGGGGCCTCGGGAGCCCACCTTCTTTATTTCCTAGGCCAGAGAATGCCATTTGTTCAGCTCTGATCTTCACACAAAATAGAGTTTAATCTCTACTAAGACAGGAGCTTGACTTACCACTCACTGCCTCAGAACATTTAGAACAGTGTCTGTGCGTAACGAGCACTTAAGTATGGGGACTAAATTAACTACTTTTATTTTATTTTAATTTTTTAAAATTTATTTTATTTATTTCTGGCTGCGTTGGATCTTCGTTGCTGCGCGGAGGCTTTCTCTAGTTGAGGCGAGCAGGAGGCTGCTCTTCATTGCGGTGCACGTGCTTCTCATTGCGGTGGCTTCTCTTGTTGCAGAACACGGGCTCTAGGCGCCGGGCTTCAGTAGTTGTGGCATGCGAGCTCAGTAGTTGTGGCACAAGGGCTTAGTTGCTCCGTGGCATGTGGGATCTTCCCGGACCAGGGCTCGAACCCATGTCCCCTGCATTGGCAGGCGGATTCTTAAGCACTGCGCCACCGTGGAAGCCCCCCCCCCATTCTTAATTACACATTTTTGTGCTTATCTGCCTGACTCTGCTTTGACAAGTGAAATTTCAGTTATTTCAGGTTGTTATTAGGAGGGACTGTGGCTTGGTTGCTATTTTTTTCTCGCCACAGGTAGTACATGCTTATCCATGCTGTGTGCTGAGATCCTATTCATCTTGGTCACTCCCATCTTGACTCATGATTCTGTCATTGGGGGGCCGCCCTCCTGCTCCCTTTTTTGTTGGGGTTTGCTAATCCTAGTGAGAAGGATCCTTCACTAGCTTCCAAGACATGCTGGATAGGACTGGGCCTGTCTGCCCCGCCCCCTGCCCTCCTTCCCTCAGCAGACCAGCCCTCCCTCCCTCCCCTGCCTGCAGCCTGGGCCCCAGTCCCACCAGTGGAGGCAGGTGGAGGGTGGGGGTGGGGAGGCACTGGGGAACGGGGGTGGGCCTGGGTCCCACGAGGCCTCTTCTTTCTCAAGAGCATCTCCGCTTCCTCCTCCTCTGTCCTCCTGTCCTGTGTCCGGCATCCCTCTGCACGTCACCCCAGCCTTCTGACCCTGCTCTGGACCCACACACTCACGGTGCTGGCGGAGGTGGCCGCTTCCCAGCGGAGCTGCCCTCTGGCTTCTAGCAGGCTGAAGATCGCACTACAGGTAATAATACCAGTGACAACAATAAAAACCCTGGTGGGAGAGTGCCTGGGGGTCACCTCTGATGTCTCGCCCCCTAGAACCTGGAGATCTGCTTCTACGCAGAGGGCTGTGGCCTGCCGCCCGAGGCCCTGCACACGGCCACCTTCCAGGTAGGGGCCTTTTGGTTAGCTGGTGGCGTGGGGAGCCTGCCTTCCTGTGCTCACCTGTGTCCGGGACCAGCTATGTGATTTACAGGGCCCAGCACAAAATGAAAATGTGGGCCCCTTTAAAAAAAAATAATTGACGTGACTTCCCTGACAGTCCAGTGGTTAAGACTCGGCGCTTCCAATGCAGGGGGAGCAGGTCCCATCCCTGGTCCGGGAGCTGAGATCCTGCATGCTTCGTGGCACAGCAAAAACAAAAACCAAAACCAAACAAACGCCCCCCCCCCCCCGCAAAACCAACAAAGAACCCCTCCACGTGTGAAGTTCTTCTAAACACGGTTGGGGCGGGGGCGGCTGTGAGACACACCTGTGGAGCCCACCCTGTCGGGTGCCTCTGGCTGTCGCCGGGGCAACCCTGCCTGTGGTCCCCCAGTGCCCAGTGCTTTCCACGTCACGTTGTCGTCTCCCCGTTGGCTGCAAGCTTCTGAAGGGCAGCACTGGGCTGCGACTGAGTGTGACAGTTAGTGACTCCTCAGCTGTGCCCCCTCCCCAGGCTCTGCAGAGGGGCCTGGAGCTGCAGGCGGCCTCCAGCCGGGAGCTCATCCAGAAGTACTTTTGCAGCCGCATCCAGCAGCAGGTGAGTCTCCCTGCTCCGCCGCGCTCGCTGCGCACCTGGAGCCCCGCCTCGCCCGCTCAGCCCCCGCTGACGCTGCCTCTGCGCCCCGCCCCCAGGCAGAGACCACCTCCGAGGAGCTCGGGGCCGTCACGGTCAAGGCCTCCTACCGCGCCTCCGAGCAGAAGCTGCACGTGGAGCTGCTCAGCGCCTCCAGCCTGTTGCCCCTGGACTCCAATGGTGAGTGGAGGCTGCCCCAGCCACTCTCCGTGGCCCCACTCTGGTCCCCCGAGTCTCCGGGGGCTCTGCTCGTCCAGCCGGGGCACTGGGTGCATTTCTGCTGGATTACCAGGAGGGGGCAGTGCTGCCGAGCGGGGCACAGCTGCTGGCGTGGGCACCGGAAGCGGGGCTGGGATATCCTCGGCCAACGTCCCCTCCCCGGCCACTTGCCAGGCTCCAGCGACCCCTTTGTCCAGCTGACCTTGGAGCCCAGGCACGAGTTCCCTGAGCTGGCCCCCCGAGAGACCCAAAAGCACAAGAAGGACCTTCATCCACTGTTCGATGAGACCTTTGAATTGTGAGTGGTCCCACTAGCCCTGGACCCGCCTCAGGCCTGCTCCTCCCAGCCGAGGCGGGCCGAGGGGCTCCCCTCGGAGGACTGGTTTTGAGTCCCAGGGAGGGAGCACTTGGGACAAGTGTTTGCCAGCACAGGCCTCAAACCTGCTTCCCTGCAGGTGGAGTGGGGCTGTTGGGGAGACTCCTCCCACTTGTTGGACTCAGAGGCTTGCTTTCAGGGAAGGGTGCTGCCCCTGAGGTCCTCTGTTCCCCAAGTCAGGCGGGCCTGGGTACACAGGGGCCCCTGCTTTAAAGCATCGGCTCACAGCCAGAGCAGGCATCATGGCGTGTGGCCCAAGGTACACCAGCCTGAGCGCTTTCAACCCTAATCCCACCCGTCTGGGCGAGCCCGCTTTGGAGGCGCGCGTGTGTGTGTGTGTGTGTCTGTGTGTGTGTGTGTGTCTGTGTGTGTCAGCGGCAGCACGTGGGGCAGGCAGCTGAGCCCGGCTCTGTCCCCCGCCCAGCCTGGTGCCTGCTGAGCCGTGCCAGAAGGATGGGGCGTGCCTTCTCCTCACCGTGCTGGACCACGACACGCTGGGGGCTGACGACCTTGAGGGGGAGGCCTTCCTGCCGCTGCGCTCGGTGCCGGGCCTGACGGGGACTGAGGAGCCCGGCGACGTGCCTCAGACCCGCCTGCCCCTCACCTACCCTGCACCCAACGGTAGGCCTGAGCCCTGTGAGTGTGGGCCCTGGCCCAGCGCTGGGGATACAGGGGAGCGGCAGCCATGAAAGGCTCAGGGGCCCCCAGAGGCCGAGTTGGGGTCAGAGGAAAGCCTCCTTGGAGGCGGAAGCCTGTGGGGCCAGCGTGGTGGCTTGTGTTGCTGAGATCTCGCGCCTGATCAAGGACCAGTGAAGGTTAAGTTAGGCCAGGTGTGTGCGACTCTCTCCGGTGGGATAAGGTCACCGACAAGTTTGCCTGGGGAGAAGGGCCATTTCTGTGCCCAGGGGACACGTTCTTGCAGAGCGGTCCCCAAGCTTGGTAAGAGGAGTAGGTCTTGTGTTTGAGCACTCACGAGGGATCAGTTCTAAGCACTGGACATATGTTAACCCTCAGTCCTTACAACCACTCAGTGAGGCAGGTGTTATCGCTACTCTCCGAATGAGTAAACTGAGACACGAATTGGTGGACTGGCCCTAGGTTCTTGTCTGAAAAGGTAACAGTCGCCACCTGAGGCACACGTCAGCCTCTCGCACCGCAGGTGCACCCCGCTGCCCAGGGGTGGCAAACACGTCTCCTGCCTCATCTGTCGGGCTGTCTTGCGAGCTTGGCTGCTGTGGGCCCATCGCTAGTTTCTGGAGAATGGGGCAGTGCTGCAGGCCCTGCCACTCCCCGAGTCTGACCCCCAAATGCCTCTCTTTGCAGGGGATCCAGTCCTGCAGCTGTTAGAGAGCCGGAAGGGTGACCGCGAGGCCCAGGTGTTTGTGCGGCTGCGGCGGCAGCGAGCCAAGCAGGCCTCCCAGCACGCCCCGTGACCAGGCAGCAGCAGCGGGGCTTGGGTCCCTGGGAGGCCTGGGTTCTCCCCACCACAGCGCAGCCCTCCCGCCTGGCCTAACACTCCAGGAGGGCCCTGCAGGTCAGGGGAGCCCCAGTGTGCGGGGTTCCCGCTGCCAGAGCCAGGGCCCACAGTGATGGGGGCCCCATTCGCAGTATTTATACCCCTTCCTTCCTCCCCTCAGCCCCAGCCTCAGCATTCTCTGCCAAATCCAGCCCCTGGGGGAGCGGAGACAGCTGTCTGCACCCCTTACCCCTGCTCCCCTCTTCGGGCAAAGCTGCTCTGGCAGAGGAGGGGCTCAGCCCTTCCTCTCCTGGCAGGCCTGTTCCAGCCACTGAGGTGGGGGGCCAGGTGCCTTGGGCCTATTCTTCAGCAGCCATAATGAAGGGAGCCTGGGTCCTCTCCTGAGGGAGCTGCCAGCACCCAGGCTAAGGAGCCTAGAGCCAGGGACCTTCTGGCTCTGAAGGGGTGAGAACTGGTGGGCAGTGGGGCTGGCACAGTTTGGCTAGCTGTGTCTGCTGAGGACCGCTCCTCCTTGGGACAGTACCTAGAAATTTTCTTAGCAAAAATAAAAAAATTAACAATACATCGTCCTCTTACTAAACATACTGTTGGCCTGCAGCGGGGCCTAGGTTACAGCCAAGCCATTGCAAACCCCTTCTCAGCCCTCAGGAGAGCCTGGGCTGCCCCCGACCCCGGGCCCCGGCCCACCGCTCACTCCCCCATGTTACAGAGCAGCGGGGTAGGTGTGGAGGTAACTGACGCAGCAGCAAAGGCTTCGAACAAACCACCACCAGACGTATTGGGTTCTGTCGCCACTGCCTAACACAGGAGCCTGGCACTCATGGGGGCGCCATGAGTGGGGGGCCTCCCAGGGGTGCAGGTTGAGGCCGAGGGGCTGCTCTGAACAGAGGGCTTAGAGGAATGGGGCCCCAGACCTGCCTGGGGGAGTGGCCCATATGCTGGGAGTCAGAGCCTGAGGCTCACTTCTCATTCTAGTGTGACCGTGGTTGAGTCACCTAACCTCTCTGAGTCTGCACAGGTATGATGGATGGGGGGAGGTCAGATAAGACCACGTCCAAGGCTTCTTTCAGCTCTGCTCCTCTGAGACCCATACAGAAAGCCCACAAGGTATGTGTTTTCCCACCCACCTAACAGGCCAGCTAAGAGCAGGGGGAGGGAGGTGGCTCAAAGGCTCCCTCAGGGGGCAGGCCCACCTTTCTCACGATGCTTTTATGAGCAGGCACTGTCTGTTCCTCTGAGAAGCTACTAGGGGCCTTGTTGTCTTTTGGAAAACAGTAAGTATACCAGTTGCATCTGACGATAGAGCTCTGAAGAGCGCTAGGGCCTGGGAGGTCTCTGGGTCCAGGGCTAAAGGTCCCCATCCCATCAACCCCAGCAGGCCTGCATCAGAACACTCAAGCTCTGTCTAGGAGCCTGGAGCAGCCTTTGGGCCTGGATGGGCCCAGGGTGCCTCAAGGCCTCTTCAGCTACCTAGCCACACCTCAGGTCAGGCACGAGCCTTTTCCATGGCTGAAACCTGGGCTGGGCTGGCTGAGCTGGGCCAGAGGCCCTCATTTGGGGCCCAACCCTCCCTCACTCCGACATAAGCTACCACCGCAAGTTCATATTTTATTTCCAATACGTTTGGAGCTTTGATTTTTGCGTTTTTGTAAAAAAGTTTTCACTTAATTTGTTGAAAGCCCTTTCGTGCTGAGCCCAAGGCGGCGCCTGGGCCGGGCCAGACCCTTTGCAGCCCTCTTGCTCCCACCCCAGACCCCCAGTGCTGGGAGTGGGGTGGCTTCCCTCTGTCCACTCTGCCCTCCCACCCCCTGCTGCATCTCTCTGTACAGGACAATTTTAAAAATGGAAGCTAAGACACAATATACATTGGACAGGCACGCACACACATGCACACAGGCGTCTGCTCCAAACGGGCAGGACGTCAGCTGCACTCAGAGAGCACCAAGGAATGCATACGGAGCCCCTCCTGGGGAGGAGGGCAGGGCCTGGGCCCCACCTTGGTCCTCACAGTCCGCAGCTCCTCCCCACCTGTTGCCCTGCTAGCTGCCAGAGGGAGGGGTGGACAGCACGGAGGGCTGTGCACGAGGGGAGACAGCTGAGGGCAGCTGGGGGGTGATGGACAGGGCAGTGCCAGCCTGGTAGGTCGCCCTGGGGCCAGGGAGGCTGCTCTAGGAGCCCGGGGGTCGGGGGAGGACTGGGGTAGACCCCCGGCCTCAGGTACCTGAGGGGTAAAAGGCCTGGGCTTTGCCCCTCGAGGAGCTGCAAGGGCCCAGGGTTGGGAGTGGGGCTGGCCCCACGGCTTTGGCCCGCCAGCCTGGGCTAAACACACGCTTGGTAACCCTAGAGCTAGGCGGGCTTGGATGCCCCGCTCTCAAGCCTCACAGCTGGGAACCAGGTCTGGGCCCAGGTCTTCCACACCCCTGGCTCTCGCCCTGGCCTGGGGAAGTGGGGTGAACAGGGCCTGCCCTGAAGGCTTGTCCCCTCCCATCGGCCCCTTCTAGCTTTCCACCCTTCCCTGCTCAGGCCCCAGGAAGAAGTTAAAAACAGTTAGTTCCTACATAAAAAAGAGGCTGAAACAGATTCCCTGCCAAAAGGCTGGTGGGAGAAGAGGGGACTTTGTCTCTGCAGTGGGAAAGGTAGGGAGCGGGCAGGGGGAGGACTGCAAAATAGTTTTTTCTTTTAAAAAGTGCTTGGTAAGTCTGTTTTAAAGTGTGTGTCTATATCTATGTATAGATATACACACAGACACTGTTCACACACTGGCCGCCCACGCACACCTACACACATACAGAAATGTATACATATACATAATCATATACATATACATATACATATACATACATACATACATACATACATACATACATACATATATATATACTTTAAAAAGTCCTAGGGGAGAAGATCTGAGCCAGGCCGGGGCCAGGCCTGCAGGGTCACGACTGGAGGGCATGGGCCCGGCCTGGCTGGCAGACGGGGCACTCACTGCCCTCGGCACAGAGCTCACACAGCACGGCGTGTTGGCACGGCAGCACCGCTCGGTTCTGCTCCTGACACTTAAGGCATTTCACCGACTGCATGTGGAACACGGCCTGCGGGGAAAGGGACATCACGGTCACTGGCGCAGCCCCATGTCGGACAAAGAGCTCCCCCAACTCTCACTGTAGCCCCTTGGGATGAGGAAACTCGACAGTGTGCTTACAGGCCCCAGCTGATAAGGGAGAGGGCAGGGTCAGGGGGCAGGCTGATCACCTCAAGGCGCCTCATTTCTGCTTTCAGCTGCAAGGCTGAGTGGGGCTGAGTTGGAGCTGTGCGGGGGGAGCGGGGAGGGCCAGGGCTGCTCTGTAGCGCCCAGCCGGACGGGCTTGCCCTCGCACAAAGGCTTCTGCCTCTTGTCTCGTTTGATCTTATAATGACCCTAGGTCCCCAATGAGAACTGTGGGGTCTGGAGAGGGTGGTGACGGGCCCGAGGTGACACGGCTGCACGTGGGGCCTGGCTGCCAAATGCCCAACGAAGGGAAGAATGCTCTTCCCACTGTGCCGCACTCCCCTGGGGACCCAGAAGGGCACCGAGGAATGCAGACAGTAGCCCTGGGGACCTAACCATTCTGGAATGTCTGCTGGCGTGTGCAGAGCTCAAGGGAAGAGAAGTGGTCAGGAGGAAACTTAGGGCCCAGGCGTACTAATGCAGCTCAGCTCAGCGCCTGCCCTCGAAAGTGCCAGGGGTGGGCCCTGGTGCCCGTCTACCTCCAGGTTTCCCACCTCCCCAGTGAGTGACGTTCTATTCCGAGCTCCTCTCCAGCGGGCTGGCATTTTGTGTGAGCTCAGCGGGGACAGAGGCTCTTAGGAGGGTGGCCATCCCTGGAGCAGCAAGGACCCATCCAAGTCCAAGCACTGGCTGAGCCCACTTACCTCCCCACCCTGTGCTCCCCAACCTCCTAAGCTGACCTTGTCCACTTGCTCCAAGTGAGCCCGCAGCTGCTTCTGGAGAGAGTAGAGGGTGGAGAGTGAGAGGGCTTCCAGGTCGGGGAAGGTGGGCAGGGCCTGCGGGTCGGGGCCCGAGTGCAGCCGCTCCAGCTCCTCCTGTAGTTTCTTCACCTGCACCTCCAGTGCATCGCGCTGCTCCCGGGCCAGCTCGCACTCAGCGCCTGCCGCGCTGGCCCGCTCCCCGGCCTCCTCTGCCTCCTTCTTCCAGGCATCACAAGCCTATGGGCCCAACACGCAGCACCTTGTCATGACGGGCCCCCTGCCCTTGCCCCCCACCCTGAGAGTGCATCTCTGGGAGCCCGTGTGGGCCACTGTGGCTGCGGGGCCTGCTGGGGAGCTGGGTCAGGTGTCTGGGAAGCGGGGCAGGGAGGAGGGCTGATGCTGCCGGCAGAGAGGAGAGGTTTCAGGGCCTGCAGGAGACCCTCTGTGGGCAGGGAAAGGGGCCGAGCCCAGCACAGCAGGGGAGCACCAGGCAGAGCTGGCCAGCGCCTCTAGGGGCAGCCGTGCTGTGGCTGGACGTAAGGCCCATCTCAGAACCTAGAGCCCTGGACCCAGAGCCTGGGAGAGTCAGGGCTTCTGGGTAGAAGCAAGCAGTGCTATGGGCCCAGACCAAATAAGCAGCTCACAGAGGGAATTCCAGGCCTGGGATACCAGCCACCCCAGGGTCCTGACCGGCAAGGCAAGTTTTTCCACAGCGGGAGAGAATAAGCCAAACGGAGTTTCTGCTCTGTTCCCCAGGACCCCTGACCTCCCCCAGCCCCTGTACCCACTGTGTAAGATGGGCTTGGGCTAGATGCCACCCGGCCCTGGGAAAGGCAGGTGGGCGTGGGGGCCCAGTACCTGTTTTGCCTGCTTCCAGGACTCCTCCCACTGCTTGATGGTGCCGTTGGCGTCATCTAGCTCTTGCCGAAGCCGGGCCAGCTCGGCAGCCCCGGGCCCTGACAGGAAGGCAGGGGAAGTGCCCGGGGAGAAGCTTCCAGAGGCAAAATGCTCCCAGATGCTGCTATTCATCCCATTCAGACCTGCCCCAGGAAGGGGAGGAACATCAGAGCTCTGAAGAGCTTTGGGCTTGGGCCTGGGCCCCGGCCCTGTCCAGCCCTGCCTGGGGCCTCCAGGGGCTGGCTGTGCAAGGCTCCAGCAATGTTAGGCTGGGGAGTTTCACAGGGATGTGTAGGCGCCACCTGTTACTCATCAGCTGCTATTTAACTTCCGAGTCTCAGCATCCCCATCTGTAAAGTGGGGTTCCCATCACTTGCCTCACGAGGTGATTCAGGGGACTTGGGAAGTGCTGTAGGGAGAGTAGTCTGTGAATGTGGCAATTTGTGAGCCCAACTTCACTTTCAGGCTAGAGAAAGGGGAGCCTTCTTGCACCCTGATGTGAGACCCAGGAGGAGATTCAGGAAAAGACACGGGTCAAGAGCCTCAGGTGATGGCAGAGCTGGAGCGGGAAGAGCACAGGGAGCCCTTGGTCCATCCCCCTTGTTTTACAATGAGGAAATTGAGATAAAACATGTTGCCAGGAATCACAAAAACAGTTAAGTGGTAGAGCCAGGACACAGCCAGGGCGTCTGGCTCCAAAGGCCTACTCTTTGCAAACAGCTAAGCTGTGTGCTCGTCCACCGCCCCCCTCACCCACTCATTCAGCAGATGTTTAACTAACACCACGTGCCCCTGCTCTGTGGCCCCCAGGACGGCCCCTGTCTTCTGAGGGAGACCCACATCCACTTCTGGCCTCGTTCTGCCCACACACATCATTCTAATGACTTCTTTCTTGCTCCCTTTCCCACTAATCCAGCCAGGATGTTCTAGAACCAAACGGATTTAAGAGAGTCTATCCTCCAAGCAACACAAGTGCACCTACGTGACCAACGTCGTCCTGTGTGGAGATACAAGGCTCTCTGCCCTGTCCTGGAGGCGAGGACTTGGGATCCCTGCTGAGGCAACCCTGGCCAGCAGCAAGCTCCACCTGTGCTTCTCCTCCCGCTCGGGCGGCATTTCCTCTCGTGGAGAGGAGCCACTTCCTCGGGGAGCCCCACCCAGGTTAGGTCCCTCTATGATTCTGAATCGCGGCGCCCAGCCTGTTGCCTCCACACGACAGTGATGGTCTCTAAGTGTGATGTAATGCCCGGGTGCCTCTGCCTCTCCCAAGAGACCATGGCTCCATGCCAGCAGGGACTGCTGAGCTCACCTTGTATCCGTAACTATGTGCAGAAGGAAGGAATGCGGGGCCAGTAAGTAGGGCTGCAGTCAAGTTGCCTCCAGAATATGGGCAAGGCAGACAAATGTAACACTAAGCATCTGAAGCTGACAGCATCAACATCAACGGTGAAGGTGCTGCCCTGATCTTCAGAGAGATTAGGGAAGGACCCAAACCTAGTCAGAATGTCAAAGGGCAGCTCAGAGGCTCAGGCTCGGTGCGACCAGGATGCCCAGCACCCTCAGGGAGGGTGTTTCTGATCTCCTTGAACAGCTGCTGGGGGAGGGGGAAGTAAGAGTAGCAGCTGCTGCTGAATGAGAGGCAGCAGGTTGGGCGTCTGCTGCTTTACGTCTGTTACCTCAGCAGACGTTCGCACCGGCCCTGCGCACACACGCAGGTCTCCACCTGCGCTTCTAGACCCTCTGCGCTGACGTGCCCTCCAGAGCCCCTGGTCCACACAGTTCTAACGCTGGGTTCAGCAAACAGCCTTTGGGGCTACAGCTGGGTCCGCGTGGTGCTTCTGCTGGACAGGGAGGCCGCCCTGCGCCAGGGCTGAGCCTGTTAGGACCTCTCCCTTGGCCCCCAGGAGCTCTGGGCGACTAGGCAGAGCCGCCACACTGGCACGGAGAGCAGACCTAGGCCCTGGCAACTCTGAGGCCACGCTTCTCACTATGCACTGGCCCGGGGCCTAGCACTTCACTCATGTTATTTCATTTAAGCCTCACAACCACCACACGAGGTGTGTGCTGCCGTTATATTATACCCATTTCACAGAGGAAACTAAGGCAGAGAGGCTAAGTCACTTGTCCAGGTTCACACAGCTCAGAGAATCGTGGAACCGGGGCCTGACTCGCCTCCGTGCCCAGAGCCCCTACTCTAACCTCCACTCTGCACTACCTCTAGCCGTGGACAAAACGGCCAAAGGCACTTTCCAAAAGCCCAGATTCCTGCCCCAGGCCTTAGAGAGCCATACCCGCTCTTACCCAAAGATCCATGTGATGCTGAGGTCCCCAAAAACGTGTTTTCTGACTGGCTCAGGTGGCCCTGGGGCTGCTGCAGGAAATGCGAGGAGAGGCTGACAGGAGGGGAGGGGGACGCCGAGTGGAAGGAAGCGGAGCTGCTCAAGGAGCCTGGGATGTTCACGGGTGCGGAGCTCTGCAGCAAGCTGCCGCCTGCAAGAGAGGCCCAGGAGCGTGGCCGAGTGAGGGCTGGGCAAGCCATGCGGGGCCACACGGAGCAGGGCATGGCTCGTCTGCCCACCCCCTGGGCCAGGCTGGACCCCAGGGGCCCTCCCAAGCCATGCTGCCCACCCACGCCCAGTACCGATTGTGATGCTGCCGGGGTGGGGCACCGTGCTGGTGTCGAAAGTCTTCTCCAGGGCAGCCACCCCAAACTCGTTCAGGTCCAGGTCATCCAGGGCAGACTCTAGAGACGCAGTGATCGGAGTATGAGCCTCCCAGCCTCCCGAGGGGCCACACTCCTGGGGTTCCAGGCCTCACCTCCTGGACCCACCTGCCCTTTACTGCCTCTACTCCTGCCCCTGCCTCAGCTTCGAGCTCAGTCCCACTGGAGCCGTGCTCGCTCAAGCCTCTGCTTGTGCCTGGGCTGCCCCTCTGCCAACACCGATCCCCTGGCCAAGTCCCGCTCAAACGGCTCTCCTTTCGGAAGCCTTCTTCGATACCCCCGGGGGAAATGAGTTCTAATCCGGCTGACAGAGGTCTTGTCCCCTGATGTTGCAGCTTGTATGTCTCACCCCTGAGCTCACTGAGGGCAGGCAGGTCTCTGGACCCTCAGTGGCTAGTGCACAGTAGTTGCCCAACAAATGTCCACTGCGCTCTGAGGAACTGGACTGGGAGGGCAGAACAGCATGTCTTCACCTCTGTCACCCCAGTGCCTGCAATAGGACCTAGCACAAAGTGGCACCCGTAAATGACTGCTGAAAGAGAAGGGCAGTGGCTTCTCATGACCAGCTGTGCAGGTTGCTCACAAGGATACCTAGTCGGGGCTGCATGACATACGTCGTGGAATGAGACCGCACGTACCCACGGGAAGAGGCACCTCTTTCTAATCTGCACAAAAAAGCAAATTGGAGGGCTAATTTGCTATAAAGGCTAGTCTTGGCCCTACACCTTGGGCTCATGTTCCATTTAGGTCAAAGGGCTCAGAATGCCCACCCTCTGACTCTCCCAAGACAGATGTCTCAAGTGACCAGTATGCTGGTTTGAGTCTCACTCCAGAGACCTAGTATCTCTGACTCCAGACCTGCTCCTATTTTAAATGATAGACTTAGCAACAGAAATGGCCCAATTACCTATGACCGACTCTACCGTGTCGCTGGTGGGGTAGAAGGGTAGAGCATTTGCATTCATGCCAGGAACACTGCTGGTGCCGGCGGGGCTAGGGGGAGTAGCTGCTAGGCTGGAGGTGATACTAGAAGAGATGCTTGAGGTCAGAGGGCTGCCCACAGGGAGGATGCCCAGCACGTCCTGCAACGAGAGAGTGAAGGAGAGACACAGTGGGAGGGCTGCCCACGGGCAGGGGCTGGAGGCGGGGGCTGGCTGGGGCAGGAGGGAAGGGTGCATCCCCATAGTGGGACGGCTGCCCACGGGCGGGGGCTGGAGGCGGGGGCTGGCTGGGGCAGGAGGGAAGGGTGCATCCCAGCTCTCGCCTGGTTGCCCTCAACACCTTGTTGGGAGGCTGGAGTTGGACAGGGGTGGCTTGGAGGCTGCAAGGCCTACTCACCCCTAAAGTTCTGCAGTAGGGGAACAGAGAAGCAAGTTCAGTGCAAGGACAGATGTTTAATAAATATTTTTTTTGACTGGCTAATGAGTGAGTCTGGAGGTGAGGGGCTCAAGGGCCTGACTCCCACCCTCTCTGAATTTGGGGCTGAGGCCCCACCTTAATCCTGCCCTCAGTTTGTAGAGAAAGCGGTGCCCCGTGCTCCCCGAAGAAGCCTCCTGGGGTTCTGGGCCTGTCCTGTCCACAGCAGGTGCCCGAAGGGGAGAAAGGGGGCTGAGGGCTCTATACCTGTTTGGGTTGAAGCAGAGGCTGCTCTTGACTCCTGGGCTCTAGTGAGTGGGGTTTTAACTTGGCCTGAGAGAAAAATCAGGGAGCAGGAGATGAGTGCGGTGCTCGGGAGGGACCCTGAGCCATGAGCCCTCCTAAGCAGCAACTTGCCCTGGCTCACTGAGGGGGCAAGGAGGCGTCAGACACCTGTTGTACAGTCCCCCTTCACACACATGCACCCTCCCTCCCTAGCCTGGGAACCCGGGGAGCTGCTCCTCTCCTCCCTGTGACTCCAAGTCACAGATAAGCCAGCTCCAGACCCCTCTTGTCCTGCTCCCCAAGGCCCTGCTGTCCCATCAAGGCAGCACAGGGCAGGGAAAAGTCCAGACGTGGGGTCAGAAGACTGAGGTAGTAACCCCTTCCCCTCTATTAACTGGCTCTGACACTGGGTGAGGTGCGCAGCCTCTAACCTGCCTGTCTTCATCTGTAAAATGGGATGGCCTCACCCACTCTGCTCAGTCTCGAAGAGGCTGGGAACAGGGGCTTCCTAGCTCCCAGTCACGTCCCCCATAGCTGGGCCAGGACAACCCTCCAGGGCTTCTCCTGCTGCATGCGGAAGGCTAGCCCATGCTAACCTCACTGGGCTGCGCCCTCATCCCTTACCTGGCACTTCAAAGTTTTCAGGTACTCAGCTCCCACCTGGTCTTCCCTCTCGAAGCCAGGAGCCTTCTTATAACTGCCAGGGGCGAGGCCAGACTCCCCAGGAAAGACAATGCCTTCCAGACTCGGGGGCTTCCTGATGGAGCCCGGTGGGGAGCCGCAGAGGTTAGATGGGCTGCTGAGGCTGCTGTTTCTACAGAGGAGCTGCAGAGAAGGAAGAGAGGAGGCTGGTGGGCAAAATGCAGGCTGGGGCATGGCCCATTCTCCGTCCCCGCGTGGGAGGGAGATCCTTCATCAAGAGGCTCAGTTCCTTTTTAATTGGCCAGGGGGCAGCAACCACCACCCAGGACCCAGAACCTCATGCGGAAGCTGTGTGTTGGGGGGCTGACAGGCTTTGTCCCTTGTACTACCTGTGATCAGCTCTACCCAGGCTGATCGCAGGGCTCTGGGGACACCACTCCAGCCACTATCAGCTTTTGACAGAGAGAAGAACCCTGGGGCAGAAAGGGCAGAACCCTTGGGTGGAGGCCTCCTCCCCAAGCACAGGGCACGAGAGGCAGGTGTTGGCTCTGGGCAGGCAAGGTGCCCACCCCATCCCCTGGACAGGCACGTACTGCGCTGAGGTCAGGGGCATGCGGGCTGGAAGGGCTCACGGGCACCGAGTCTCCGGCAGCAGATGGCATGTACAAGACGGGACCTGGCTGGGTGGGGCTGGACACAGCTGAGGAAGGTTGCAGGTCGTCACTGAGGGGTGGCTCTGCAAGAGACAGGGGCAGGGTGTCAGCAGGCTCCTGAGCCAGCTCTGTCCCTCCAAAAATGCATCTGGGTCTCTCTTAAAGGAGAGCATGCATCCCCCTGTGTATAAAGGGAAGGCTTCTGTTTCTATTAATATCACGTGCTGTGCACTTACTATGTGCCAGGCAATTTGTATTAATCGTAAATCTTCACAATGACTGGAAGATAGAAGTAATACCATGGTCTCCATTTTACAGATAAGGAAACTGAGGCTCAGAGAGGTAAGGTATATCTCCCCAGGGGGCTGAGCTAGGAAACTTCTGAAGAGCTGGGAATTGAACCCCAATCCACACGACTCCAAAGCTTGGGCCATTCATTGCTTCTCTGTGCTGCCTCGGCTGGGCCCACCTCTGAGTCACGTGTGTGCTTCCCCCTCCCTGGGCCCTCAGTTTATTTTTCACTCTAATCCCAGAGGTAAGGCCTAAGGCTAGAAAGAGGTTAAGGACAAACAGAGCAGTGGCCTGGGGTAGACACAGGTTGTAACTCAAGCCCGTCTCTGAGACTGGCGCTGGTGGTCTGGACCTGCACCGAGTGGTACCGCAGCCCAGGACCACGTGCAGCTGCTGAGCACCCGGAACGTGGCTGGTCTGGATTGGAATGTGCTGCAGCTATTCAAGTACACACCAGCAAAAAAAAAAAAAAAAAAAGTACACACCAGCTTTCAAAGACTTGGTTTGAAAAAAAAAGGGAAAATATCTTGATTTTATATTGATTGTATTTTAAATGATATTATTTTATGTTGGGTTAAATAAAAATATATTATTAAAAATTGACCTATTTCTTTTTCTTCTTTTTAGATGTGGTTACTAAAAAGTCTAAAATGACCTAAGGGGGGTTGCATTAAATTTTGATTGGACAGCCCTGCTCTCAGCAGGGCAGAGTGCCGTGTTCAGCTAGCGATGTCTGCCATGGCTGTGGCACGGGGTGGCTGCTGGGGTCTGCCTAGTTGGCTCGGGGAGGGTGCCTTACCCCGCCTGGGGCTGTGAGTGCGCAACCAGGGGCACAGTCCCTGCGGTCTCACGACCTTGGAAGCTCCAGGGTTTTGAGACCAGTTCCAGAGAGGTGGGGCAGGGGGGTGGGGGGATGGAACTTCCAGTGGAGACAGGGGCCCACTGCTGGCTGACACTGAACTTAGGGGGAGGGGGGACGGGAGGGGAGGGCACTGCCTCAGGGCAATGGGAACAGCATACGGTCTACGTGGGCGAAGGCGCAGAAGGGTCCTCGGGGACAGCTGCCCGACTGCTGCATGTCGTTGCACTTGGTAGATTTATAGATCTGGAGGGCAGAGCAGAACAGAGGCGGGTCAGGCTTGGGCAGAGAGAGAAAGGCAGCCAGGGGTGCCTTCAGCATGGCTGGGTTAGCTTAGAAATCTCTCCTTTCTCCTCCCCACCCGATGCCGCTTCCCCAAGTCTCTCCCTGCCGACTGCTTACTCAAGCCAGAGTGAGCAGACACTGCTGCCCGAACGCCAGGGACCACCCCCTCCTGCGGTCACAGGCCCAACCAGCCCTGACCCAGCTCTCACAAAGGGATCTTCTCCATGCTACTCTCACTCATGATCTTGGCCAGGGCTGTGACCTTCCAATGTGCCTCTGGGCATTAAGGAAGCCAAGTTCACAGGCAACATCCGCCCACCCTGGAGCACTCTGGGTTGGGATCTACGCTGGGCCTAACCTTCCACCCTGCAGTCCGTAGCCCACGTCACGCAGTTTCTGTCCACGTGCCCATCTCAGGGTGTCCTGACCTCCACGGAACCAAGGGAATCGACAGCACACGCCTCTACATACCATACGTGAGACCGTGGCGCTCTGACAGAGCCCAGGCCACACCGTGGGGCCAGAGGCTGCATCAGGGAAGTTGCTGGTACCCTAGGCCCTCATATGGTACAGGACAACGGTAAGGGGATTTCTTATTTTTTAAATCCTGATGCCACGTTAAGTACCACAAGTGGTGCAAAGCCCAGAACGGCCAAGTCACCATGCCCAGCGCGTGCTCTCCCTATCAGGGGGGCTCGGGGAAACAAAACCGGGAGCTAAGGGCTGCTTGGTGAGTGTGGGCTCAGACAAGGAAAGCTGCTAAATTAGGGTGTGGGGCTCCTTTAGGTACTGCCCGGGGGGGGAGCCTGTGGCTACAAATCCCTCTCCCAGGATGGTGTCAGGATGGATTCTGCCAGCATCGGCCCGGACTCTCCTTTCCTTTCTCCTTGCTTTCCAAAGAGGATATGTTAAGCCACCCCGACCCTCGAAGGGCCGCAGCTCGGGCCCCAGCTCCAAGGCCCACCTCCGGGTGGAACTGCTGCTCCGTGCGGGTGTGGCAGTATTGGCAGGAGTCTCCGTTCTCACACTTGCCAGGGTCACCCCATTCGTCCCCGTGTTTTACGTTCGGACATGGAGATGACCTGGTTAAATAAGAGGGTGGGGTCAGATGGACGCAGAGAGGATCTGGGGGATGCCAATGAGATCGCTGCTGTTCAGGGCCCCTCTCTGGTCTCCCGGCTTTGCAAAGCCAGGCTCAGAAGTAGGAAACATCAGCTGCAGAGTGAGGGCCTTATTGGGGCCAGAAGCCAGGCTTTGCTTCTCTGGCCCAACCTGGCTGCATCACCAAGAAGGACACTGTTTTGCTCCCTTCAGCCAAGTCCTCCCCCCGAGCACTGTGCAGCCCAAGGAGAGCCAGGCTACAACCACACCGCAGCTGGGCCCTGGCAGACGCCCCTCAGGATCAGAACTAGAGGAGCTTCTAACCCAAGATCCTTATTTCATGCCAAAGGAGGATCCAGGAAGGCCCCCTATCGTTCAGCTATCTTGACCATTCTCTCCCCTCATACCTGGGTCCTGTGATTCTGTGATCCCCAGGGCTGGCCTCCCTGAGAGCACAGTGCAAGCAGCCCCTGCCGTGATCCCTTCCCTGCCACCCTCCCTCCCACGGCTGGCCTGCTTGGGCCAAAGGACCTGTATTTGTGTTTCCGGGGACTCCGCCGCCGGTCCTTGCTGTTGTGGTAGTAGGGACAGGCATAACCCTGGCGGCACAGCCGTGGGGGCTTCTTGCACGGCTCCGTCTTATAGTTCCCCAGCACATAAGCGGTCTCTGCACAGGGGGCCAGAGGCAGGGGTCAGGTGGGTGAGGCAGGGGCGGGGCGCGGGGAAGGGAAGGAGAAGCCACTAGGAAGGAGTCTAGGAGCCGAGGCTTTTTTGAGAGGTATGAGCAGGGCCACCTCCTCGTGGGCCAATGCCAAGACTGAGACCCGGGAGAGAGGTAAGGAGGATGCCGCCGTCCCTCACTGGAGATACTCACAGCTCACAGAGTTAAAAGGGCGTCCGCAGGAGGGTTGAGAATACACCTATGTGTACTCATATATGTGTACGACCGTGTATGTGTGAAAGCCCCCTGAAGGAATTTAGGGAGCACCTGGGGTGATGGGAGCAGGGCAACGTGTGTCTGGGGAGACTCCCCCAGAAGTGCCCCCGGATGCCGGGGCTGCAGTTGGTGGGATGTGAGGTGGGATTGGGGGGCAAGTGCCTCCCAGCAGAAGTGGTGGCTTGGGCTGGAGAAGGCAGTAGATGGTGGTGAGCCATGTCCTCAGAGCAGCCATGGGGAGGAGAGGGGGGAGGACAGACAGCTGGCGGGAGGGGGCATGGCCATTTGCGTGGCCACCTTTACCTTGCCACCGTGGCTCCTCACTGAGGATTTTTTCTATCATGGCGTGGCTTGCGGCCCCAGCTGACTGGCCCTCTATGCTGCCCTCTACTGTGGTCTGGCCGTTCTGCAAGGCCTCCATTGCCTGGAGCTCCCTGGGAAGAGAGGAGAGGACAGAGAGAGCGGGGAGGGGGCATGAGGAGGAAGGAACCAGAGTGCCAGCCCTGCACTCCGTCGGTGGTACTCACTGTGTCCGCAGCCAGGCCCCCACCCCGGCCCTCAGCCATCAGCCCACCTGATGTCGTAGACAGGGGAGCGGAGGTCATGGGGCCCATGAGCAAAAGCGCAGTGCAGGCCGTTTTTGGTGCAGTTGCCTTTTGAGTCTGTCTCGTGGATGCAGATTCCAGTCTTATAGTAGCGCAGGTGGTACCTGCGCTCAGTGTCCCCTGTGGTCCTGTGCAGGAATGGGCACCTGAAACACAACAGCGGGGGTGGGGGTCACTCACCTTCGCCCCCTGCAGCCTGGGCTACCAGCCGTGCCCTTCCCTGCCCGTTGAAGGCTTTCTCATGACCCGGCGGGTGTACTGATGGTGGGCCAAGGAGGCAAGCAAGTGACGAGTCCTGCTGAGGTAACAGAGCCACCCTCCCACTGCAGGTGGGTGCTGTAGCCCAAAGTGGGGCCTGAAAGGCCTGGCATTCCTACTTCAGCTTCTCAAAGACTGCTCAGCCAGGGCCCTGGGCTGTCCTGAAGAGACGCTCCAGAGAGGGGCACTCTTGGGAGAACAAACACAGCCTAGGTCAGGGGTCTTCAGAGAAGCAAACGCCCTCGGGCCCTGGGTGCTTCATTAAGCTGGGGGGAGGGGTGAGCAAGCCTTTGACCCCTGGGGGAAACGGAAGAGCTGGTGTGGGATGGTTCAGTGAGGCGCACCCACAGAACCCCCGCAGTGCCTCCATCACTACCGCTGCGCGGCTGAAACCCTTGTTAGGCAGGGTCAGGAAGTGCTCCCTCTCAGTGACGTTCCCAGGTTTGCCACCTCATGTTTGTCATTTGTTATGCCCTGTCTCTTCACAGAGCTTTGTGGCAAAATATTTAGGGTCAGCAAAAAGGGGAACTAGAGAGGCTCTATGCCTCTAAACAGCCAGCCTTGGTGGGAACTGCATGGGACGGAGTGGGTAGTACGGGCTGGGGAGAGGGTCCTTGTGACCTGCACGGGACCAGGAAAGAAGGCCCAGGAAGCCACTTTGGTTCAGATGTGGGCCTTAGGCTTAGCAGAAGAAAGGCCAGTGTAGGGCTTCCCAAAAGTGGGGAAAGGAGAAGGGGTCTCCCCCAGAGGATGGCAGGGTCTGAACCCAGGTTCAAACCATAGGAAGGTGGGCCAGGCTGCAGCAGGTCCCCAAAGGCAGGCTCTGGCTGGCTTCCTGGACTCTGCCTGGACTATTCTGAGGGCATCTGATCCAGGAGACAGGGGGCTCCTCTGAGGGCAGGCTGGGTAGCACTCACTCGTCGCCCTCCGGGCAGAGGCCTGTGGCCTCGTCGTACTTGGTGCAGTAGACGTCGGGGCTGTAGTTGAAGGTGCCGTCCCGACGGCGGATGGACCGGCGGCGTCGCTGGTTCACGAAATGCCAGTGGAAGCAGGTGTAGGGCCGATGCTGAGTACATTTGTGTTGCACAAAGAGCGGGCACTGCTCAGTGCGGAATTCCTTCAGGTACCTGCAGGGAGAGCCCCCGAGTAGGGTGGGCCAGGAGCGGAGAGTTAAGTCCCTTGTTTCCCAGCAAGAAGTTGGCCACCAAGTCCCCAAAGGGCCCTACTCTGGGGGGCTAGTTCAACTGAGACACCAGAAAAGACCCAGAGCTAAGGCAGGCCCTCAGCATCAGGATCCTTCCTAACACGCAGGTCCCCAGCCAGCCTGAAGGGCAGGAACCATAGACCACAAGGGCCCTCAGTCGTCAGCTGCCTGCCGTGGTGACCAGAGGAGGGCTTAATCAGTGGCTTGTTCTCTGAGCACTCCCCGAGGTTTCCCAGGCCAAACCACTGATCACAGGGAAAAGGCTGCAAACCAGAGCTCGAGGAGCCTCTCCTAAACTTCCTGCAAGGGTCTCTGCTGCCCAGATCTGCCTGCCAATTCCTGGAGGCCTCACTTGTCTCAGGAGCAGGGCTGGGGCACCAGGCCGAGGGCCAGGACAGCTGCTGCTTTAGAGCTGAGAGCCCAGGTCACAAGGTGTCCTTCTGGACCACTGACACAGGTCATCACTGTCCTGTCTGCTGACCTCCTTCCAGAGACATTTCCTAGCATTACCCAAGTATGTTTGTGAAGCTCATGTTGGAAGCATCTGAAGAGACTCCCTCTCAGCCTTGCCTCCCACAACAGTCTTGCAAATGAGTACCTGCAGCAGCTGAGGTATTCTATTTCCATCCTGACTAACCTGGGGTTGGGGGGCTCTGTCTGTCCTCCCAGCCTCCTCCCTACCTGCATCTCTCTCCTTTACTCTGCATCTAAAAACCAAGACAACCCGAAGCTCCTCCCCCCACGCCACCCAGTGAAGGGCCTGACCCACTTACCCCCTTACAGAACCATACCATCCATCTGTGTTTTCATTCACTTTGTGTCCAGGTGGAGGGTTTCTTAGATTTACCGCCACTGCCCGCCCCCGACACTCACACACAGACACACAGTGGGCACAAGCAGGCAGCCCGGTTCTCTTTATTCATTGCTTGAAGCCCTAGCAATGAAGGCAACAAATGGCTGGATAGAAGGCATTTGATGCCAGTGAGGAGGATGGTTCTAGAAGGCACAGGTTGTGTGCAGAAGGGAGTGTGGAGGGAGCAGCCACCTGGAGCTGGAATGCCTGGGAAACAGGCGAGAGGGTCCAGCCCACGTCTTTGGCTCATGCCAGGATATGCAGGGCCTTATCAGTCTGGGCATATGGAAGGTGTGGGGACAGGTAGGTCCAGGGCTGAGACTTTCCAGACAGGTTTTCTTTAACGCTAACGAGAGTGCTGTAAAATCCTCCCAGCCAAGGGGAATTGCCTGGCGGCCCAGTGGTTAGGACTCCATGCTTTCATTGCCAAGGGCCCGGGTTCAATCCCTGGTCGGGGAAACTAAGATCCCGCAAGCCATATGGCGTGGCCAAAAAAACCCAAATCCTCCCAGCCCTGAAGTGTGGAGAAGTGTCCAGGCATGTGTACTGGGCAGGGGGAAGCTGGAGCTGGGTGCTCCCTAAAGAACACAGATAGGGGGGTTTAAGGGGCAGTGAAGCTTCCAAACAGCATCCTATTCATTCAGCACCTATTTACTGAGCACCTACTAGGTGCAGGCATGGTGGTGAGCACTGAGGATACTGACGTAGCAGGTCCTTATCCTTAGGAAGCCCATATTTTCATGGGAGACACACCAGTAACAGGTGGAATCAATCAACTGTGGAAAAGGTTATGAGGAAGGTTTGCAGAGGGCTCTTTGGGAACCCAGAGTAAGGATCCTTGACCCAGGCTGGCACAGAGGAAGGGGGAAGGGAAAGAGAGGTGCTTGTGGGTGAAGAATGTGGGAAGGGTGTTTTAGGCAAAGGGAACTGTATGAGCTTAGAAACAGTATGCATAAGTCAAAGAGCTCCAAGCACCTTTGTGGAATGTGAGTGGGGTAGGAGAAGAACTGGAAAAGGGAAATGAGGATGAGGTGAGGTGTGGGAGGAGCCAAATTTCAGGGATATCATCTTCAGGCTGCAGATACATTCTGAGACACTGGGTTGAAACCTGGAAGGCTCTGTAGAGCCTCTCACAGCCCCTTTGACATTGGAACGTAAGGTCTTTCTTCCTGTCTCCCTCTGTCTGGTTATAGACAGAAATCTGCCCTGCATACTGTACACAGGTACAGTATGGGGCAGTATCAAACCCTGGCACTGAGTTGGGACACCAACCCCCTCAACTGCTAGACTGATCTCTCCTGTGCAGCACATACTCTGACTCCTGACCCACAGGAGACTAATTCAGGAGGTAACAGGTGGGAAATGGGAGCAGAGGAAGCTGATCCCAGGGCCAGGGAAGAATGAGAAGTATTGATAGTTAGGACTGACAGATTAAATACAGGACACCCAGTTAAACTGGAATTTCAGATAAATCAAATATTTTGTGGGACATGCTTATACTAAAAAATTATCCATTATCTGAAATTTCAATCTAACTGGCATCCTGTTTTCGTTTTTTTTTTTAAGCATAGCTTGGGTTTCTTTTCTTCTTTTATTTATTTGGCTGCGCTGGGTCTTAGTTGCGGCACACGGGATCTTCATTGCCACGTGCAGGATCTTTAGTTGAGGCATGCGTGTGGGACCTAGTTCCCTGACCAGGAATTGAACCCAGGCCCCCTGCAATGGGAGCGCAGAGTCTTAACCACTGGACCACCAGGGAAGTCCCTGGCATCCTGTATTTTTTTAAAAGTGTATTTTTTTATTTTATTTATTTATTTTTTTTTTTAAATTTATTTATTTAATTAATTTATTTATTTATTTTTGGCTGTGCTGGGTCTTCGGTTCATGCGAGGGCTTTCTCTAGTTGCGGCAAGTGGGGGCCACTCTTCATCGCGGTGCGGGGACCGCTCTTCATCGCGGTGCGCGGGCCTTTCACTATCGCGGCCCCTCCCGTTGCGGGGCACAGGCTCCAGACGCGCAGGCTCAGCAGCTGTGGCTCACGGGCCCAGCCGCTCCGTGGCATGTGGGATCTTCCCAGACCAGGGCTCGAACCCGTGTCTCCTGCATTAGCAGGCAGATTCTCAACCACTGCGCCACCAGGGAAGCCCCCATCCTGTATTTTTGTTTGCTAAATCTAGCAACCCTAAGAGTGGCGTCTGCCTGCTTAGTATCAGTGCCTCAGTAAAAACCCAGGGAGGCAGTCCAGAGAAGTGACTGTGGGCACAGTCTGTCCTCTCGGAGAAAGAGAGTTCCTGGCGAGCCTGCTTCCCTGGGGCAGCCATGTCCACAGTGTTACCTACAGATGCTACGGCTCCAAAGGGCTCCAGCTGGCAGAGGTGTCACAGAGGAAAGACATGGAGGCAACAAATTACCTCATTCTAAGCCTCTTCATCTCCATGCCCATCGCCACGGGTCAGGCACTTGGTACCTTTTAATAAACCGGTCTCCTTGTATCCGGCCTCTCCCCTGTCTAGTTTATGTTGCACAGTACTCGTCATTCTTCCCAGAACCCAAATTTAATTTTCACTTTCTTAAAAGCCTTTAGCTTCCACCAGTAGCCACTGATAAAGACCAACTATTCGGCCTGGCATTTCAAGCCCTACACGTCTGGTCCAATGTACTCTTCCAGCCTCATTTCTCTTGAATCCAGTAACACTGTAGTCCCTGGTGTCTTGCAAAGAGATCTTTAACTTCCCTGCCTTTGCTCATGTCCCCTTCCTCACCTGTAGAAATCTTTCAAGGCTGAATTCAATGGTAATTAATCTTCTGATGCCATCACTTCCATGAAGTTTTCCTTGACCTCTACCTATCCTCCCCCTCCTGCCCTTGTCCCCAGCTAAGTTATCATCTCTAAGCTTCTACAGCACTTTCTCTAGACATTTCGTATAGTCCTTATCCTGCACTGCATATTAATAATGTGTACATTTTCCTCTATTACTAGATTATAAAGTCCTTGATAGCAAGCATATAGTAACCCAGTACAGTGACAAGGTTTGCTGAATGAATGTAACAAGAAGTCGCACAAGAGGCAAAGTCTACAAAGCAATATCAACAATTTTATGATGCCGCCCACAGGCAGACATTGAGAGCTGGAAGCTTAATCCTATTCCCTTGTGAAAAGCACTACAGTGCAGGAAATCTGTAGCTCTGCAGATAGGGCGGACTGTCCTGCAGAAAAGCCTCTCATGAGAGAAGAGGCCAAATGACTGAATCTAGGCAGGCAGAACACCCACTTTCAACCGACAATAATCAATGAGAGAAATGTCTAACCTTCTGCTTAAGCCATTAACAGAACTGTGCCATCCTCCACCTGGGAACCAAAATGTTCAGTCAGAACTTCCCACTCTCCCTGTACCCCTCCAACCTGTGCTAACCAGCAATGCACTGTCCAGACAGCAAGGAGAAACGCACTTAGAAATCACTCTTTTCTACTTTCATGGATTGAAATGAAACAAATTTGCAGTGGAAATGAACAACTGTCTCCATTAAGCTCCAAGCGATCTTTCCATTTTAAAGGTTTGAAAGCATAAGATCTAAGAAAATAGGCTGAGACTTACTCGTTTCAATTCAACCAGCTCTCAGGAAAACCAAGAAGTCCTGGAATCCCTGGTTAGGAGAGAAGACTCACCAACCACCCCTGCCCCACTCCAAGATCTGGGGGGCGCACAGGGCCACAGAGCTCAATTCTTCACATTTCCATCGCCCAGGAATACCCGCACTCAAGGATAAAAGACAATAAACGTGGACTAGCTTCAAATTGCAAGGCCTCAGTGACCTACTGTGGCCAGGATGAGTCAAGAAACCACTCAGGCCCTGAATCAGTAAGAGCTGATGGAAAAAGTCACACCTTCGTCCTTCCCAGCAGAAGGATCAACGAAGGTTGGAGTCTGCTCAGAGCCTCACCTTGACTAAGGAGCAGCGCCCGCATGTTTGTCCCAACAGGGGCTGACTTTCAATCGAAGCTATCTTTCACTCCTTATTAGGACATCATATTAATTATCCTATTAATGGTCTATTTGTAAATGTAAAGGATCATTGTGCAAGTAACAGGCCCACTTACAAAAAACTTTTAAATGTAGAAAAGGGGGGACTTCCCTGGTGGCGCAGTGGTTAAGAATCCGCCTGTCAACGCAGGGGACACGGGTTCAAGCCTTGGTCCGGGAAGATCCCACATGCCGCGGAGCAACTAAGCCCGTGAGCCACAACTACTGAGCCTGTGCTCTAGAGCCCACGAGCCACAACTACTGAAGCCCACGTGCCTAGAGCCGGTGCTCCTCAACAAGAGAAGCCACGAAGATCCCACATGCCGCGGAGCAACTAAGCCCGTGAGCCACAACTACTGAGCCTGTGCTCTAGAGCCCACGAGCCACAACTACTGAAGCCCACGTGCCTAGAGCCGGTGCTCAACAAGAGAAGCCACCGCAATGAGAAGCCCGCGCACCACAACGAAGAGTAGCCCCCGCTCACCACAACTAGAGAAAGCCCACGCGCAGCAATAAAGACCCAATGCAGCCAAATAAAAATAAATTAAAAAAAAAAAATTTTTTTTTAAAAAAGGGCAAAATCACCCTTAATCCCACCACGAATAATGCTAGACTTTTGGTAAATTTTCTCCCAGTATTTTTACAAATATAATCATAAGGTATCATATTACTGAACTGCTTTATAAAACTAATACCTTTCCCTAAAAACTTTTAAAATCAAATACATGCAAACATTTTTTTAAAAAAATCAAATGATACTTTCAATATTTACTGGATTATCTTTACTTTCCAAAATTCTAAAACAGCAAAAATCAGGCTACTTGAAATCAAAATTCAATCACTTGCCCCATTAAACCAACAGTGATAACATAAGGGATTAACAATATATTCAGTAAATTACATCACTCTTTAAGATTTTTGTGATGTGGACCGTATTTAAAGTCTTTATTGAATTTGTTACAATGTTGCTTCTGTTCTGTTTTAGTTTTTTGGCTGCAAGAGGCACGTGGGATCTTAGCTCCCTAACCAGGGATTGACCAGGGATCGAACCCGCACCCCCTGAATTGGAAGGTGAAGTCTCAACCACTGGACCACCAGAGAAGTCCCTACATCACTCTTAAGGTGTTAAATCAAGTGCTAACTGCTACCAGCTCAATTTCCAGCTAAACGTTATTTTTTGGGCTGTACCGCTCAGCTTGCGGGGATCTTAGTCCTCTGAGGACCAGGGATCGAACCGGCACCCTTGGCAGTGAAAGCACAGAGTCCTAACCACAGGGAATTCCCTCCAGCTAAACTTTAAATCCTATTCTAAATTGTCTCACTTAATGGCTTATCTGTTTGGGTGTTTCACTCTCCTCTGGGTAGGAGGGTGAGAAGAATTTGAATAAACTGAACAAACAGAAAAGTATTAGAGATGACTTAGAAAAACTACATAAATTTATTTTTATTTTTTAAAATTAATTATTTTTATTTATTTTTGGCTGCATTGGGTCTTTGTTGCTGCGTGTGGGCTTTCTCTACTTGCGGCGAGCCGGGGCTACTCTTCCTCGCGGAGCACGGGCTCTAGGTGCACGGGCTTCAGTAGTTGTGGCGCATAGGCTCAGTAGTTGCGGCTCACGGGCTCTAGAGCACAGGCTCAGTAGTTGTGGCGCACGGGCTTAGTTGCTCCTCAGCATGTGGGATCTTCCCAGACCAGGGATCGAACCTGTGTCCCCCGCACTGGCAGGCGGATTCTTAACCACTGTGCCACCAGGGAAGTCCTATTTTTCCTTTTTATTTTTTTCCAACATTTTTTTTTTGACATGGACCAATTTAAAAGTCTTTATTGAATTTGTTACAGTATTGCTTCTGTTTTCTGTTTCGGTTTTTTGGCTGCAAGGCATGTGGGAGCTTAGCTCCCTGGCCAGGGATTGAACCCACACCCCCTGTGTTGGAAGGCGAAGTCTTAACCACTGGACCACCAGGGAAGTCCCAAAACCACGTAAATTTAGAGACAATGGGGAGGACGTAGCTGACATTTTAATCCGTATCTATCTAGTTCCCCCCTGCTTCTAGAATCGTGCTTAGCATGGCCTCACTCTGACTCTACCTCCCCTGCTGCCACTGACCTGCTCCTCTTGCCAACAGCAAGCTAAACTCTACAGCAGGGTCAGCAAACCTTTTTCTGTAAAGGACCATATAGTAAGTATTTCACACTTTGAGGGTTAAAAGGCCAAACTGAGGATATTACGTACGTACTTAAACAAGAGAAAAAACAAATTTCCACAAATTTTTTATTGGTGAAAATATAATAATTGGCTACAATTTTTGGTAACACAGGTCTACTAATAAGAATGGATTTAGGGTGGCAGGAATAACATTTGCAAAGTTGGGGTTCCCTTTCACCAAAATTGGTTACGAATGTTCATCTGTTAATGCTGATTCTGTAATAAGCTTTTACTTATTTCACCTTTGAAAATGTCTTTTCACATAGACAGGTACTGACAAACGCTGTTATCATTCTACAAGCATGATTTTAATTGAGCATATTGGTCTTAGAAGACATTTATAGAATTCTATTAGTGTCTTGATACCTTTTTTTTTATATCTTTATTGGAGTATAACTGCTTTACAATGTTGTGTTAGTTCCTGTTGTATAACAAAGTGAATCAGCTGTAAGTATACATATATCCCCCCATATGATGCTTTTCTTTTAACTACTTCCGATTGAAGGTTTGGCATAAACTCATTTGCAAAGGTACATGGATTTTGAAATATGGAAATTTCCTTTGTATTCCTATCAAGATGCAAAATCACTGCTCAAACTATAATTTGTGTTCAGAAATCATATCCATGGTAGGGACTTCCCTGGTGGTCCAGTGGTTAAGAATCTGCCTTCCAATGCGGGTACGTAGGTTCGATCCCTGGTCAGGGAACTAAGATCCCACATGCTGTGTGGCACTGAGCCTGCGCGCCACAACTAAGACCCGACGCATCAACCGATCAATGAAATCATATCCATGGTAAATTTGTGTAGGGATAGAGATCTCACCTTTGTTTTAACTTCTGGCAGCAGAGAAAGTGTGTAAGGCAGTTTGACATGACTTATGTTTCAAACGTTAGTTGTCAAAATGACTTTACTGCAACATAAGGTTTGCATATAAGTGATGTTTTGCCTTATAATTTTAGGGTGAATTCATTAAGAAACATTATCAAGTCTGCAGCAAAAGCTAATTTCCAAAGCCATTCAGCATTCAGTAATAGTGGTTGAGAATGATTCTTCTTTCAGAAAAATTTCAATCTCAGCCCTGAACTCAAAAAATCAGAAGAAAACTTAACCACTGCTAAACTATCTAGTTGTGTAGTAGGGCATGCCAGAATATTCAGCTTCTATTTTTGATAAAAATTCATGGAATTGAGGATTGTTAAGTCCACAAGAGAGGGTGAAGCTCATCACTGATCGTAGCAGTTCAAGAACTCATGACAGATTCGAATATTTTCCACAGAGTCCCTGCTGATGAATAATACAATAACCACAGGCTTTAAACACCTTATGTTTTCATAAGCTTTGTAAATTTGTCCAATTAAATTTTTCTGCTCCACACATATTCCTACCATCATCAGTTGTAACAGGTATCAGCAGATTATACTTCAGGCCGTAGTGAATTAGTGTTTTCTTAATGTTTTTGAAAAGAAAATATCCTCAGCTGTAGTTGTTTTAAGTAGACTATTCATAGAAGCTACTTCTTCAGTCACTTCAAACGCGGCATTGACTTCATGAATAAAACTAAACAGTAGCTTCTGTTGACACATCAAGAGCCAAGAAAAACCACACAAAATCATTTGCCTTGTTTTCTAATTGACTACTGATGTTTTTCCCATTGACCTCAACATTTTGAGAAATTGTTCTTGCTGAAAGGCTGATGCTCTTAAACAAGTTTGTTTTCTCTGGACATGTTTCTTCAGCTTCTTCCCTCAAACATAATTTAATTAATTTGCTATCTGTAAATGGCTTTCCTTGCCTGGCTAACACATGAGCCACTCAGAAACTTACTTCAGTTGTAGCCTCGTCTTCATTTTTGTGAAGAAATTCTGCTGTAATGAAACAGTCTCTTTAGAATTTTCTAATTTTTCTGATCGTTGCCTTTCTATGAGTTGGGAATATTGTGACAACTACGTAGTCTGGTAATGTTAATGGATTCTTTCAGCACAGCTTTTTTTTTTTTTTTTTTTTTTTAAATTTTATTTATTTATGGCTGTATTGGGTCTTCGTCTCTGTGTGAGGGCTTTCTCTAGTTGCGGCAAGTGGGGGCCACTCTTCATCGCGGTGCACAGGCCTCTCACTACCGCGGTCTCTCTTGTTGCAGAGCACAGGCTCCAGACGCGCAGGCTCAGCAATTGTGGCTCACGGGCCCAGTCGCTCCGTGGCATGTGGGATCTTCCCAGACCAGGGCTCGAACCCGTGTCCCCTGCATTGGCAGGCAGATTCTCAACCACTGCGCCACCAGGGAAGCCCCTGCGCCACCAGGGAAGCCCTAGCACAGCTTTTTAATTACAGATAGCTTTGCCAACTAATTCAGTGACAAGAAAATCCATACTCCCCTGTGCCCTAATAACACGACATTCCAAGTCCATTCTTCTCTTCTCGTTTTGACGGGATACTTAGGCACTGGTAATAAAGAATAAATAAAACATTGTGGTATGCTGACACACATGGCGCTGGAAAGACTGTCAAGTTGTACCTGTGTCACCATGATTTGTAGCGCACTGAAGAGCAATGCAGAGCAACAGTCTGGTCTCCATCAGAACTACTGAATTCTGTGGTTAAACTGCAAAAGCAGCCATAGACAATACCTAAACCAATGACCGTGGTTTCCAATAAAGCTGTATTTATGGATGCTGAAAATTAAATTTCTTTTTTATTTTTTGGGCCACACGGCATGTGGGATATCTTAGTTCCCCAACCAGGGATCGAACCCACACTTCCTGCATTTGAAGCACAGAGCCTTAACCACCGGACTGCCAGGGAAGTCCCGAAAATTAAATTTCATATAATTTTCATGTGCCGTGAAATATTCTTTTTCAACCATTAAAAATGTAAAAACTATTCTTAGTACACGGGCCATACAAAAGCGGGCAGCAGGCTAGATTTGTCATACGAGCCATAGTTTATTGATCTCTGCTCAACACACCATAGCCTCCCCTCATTTTTGACCTCCATACTTTCAATCATGTTGCTCCTGTGTCTGGATCACCCTTCTGGCTTCTCTCTGCATAAGAGTTTCTTGCCCTGCCCAGTGGTATTAATTGCCCTCTCTTCCATGTTTCCACCACACTGTGTGAATACAGCAGGTATGGCCCCACCACAGTTGATTTCAACTGCTTTGTATACAGCCAGGTCTATTCATCTTTGTACCCCTGCACAAAGCCAGCTTGTAGCAGGTGTTCAGGACGTGTTTGTCCAAGAAAAAGCAAAAGTGTTAAAGCATCCCAAGTGGCACAAGCCTGGTCCACAGCAGCTATGTACTGACCCAGCAAAACACAGACAAGCAACTTAGATGCTTCTCCTGGCAATTAAGAAATCAGTAACTTCTCTAGCTACCTTGCCCACAAAGTCTGCACAGCCTTGTTCCTCACCCTCAACACTAAATTTAAGATCTTCAGCTTCACATGCAGACTAGAAAAGCAACCAGTGGGATGGCTCACTCTGTAACTGCTGCTGAGAATGTGCAGAGATAAACAGAGATGTATTAAATTCCTTTTTCTGTTTCCTCAAACAACTAAAAGGTATTATGATGACTATTTGGCAAAAGCTGGGTACAAACTAGAGCTATATTAAGTGAAAGAAAAAAAATATATATATATAACTGGACAATTAGGTAAACTATATGCAGAAAGAAAAACTGGAAAACTACATCCAGTATTATTGATTTTAGTGGTTATCGTGGCTTTTCCAAAATTAAATGAAAGATGTATGATGCTAATAAGTCAGAAGAGTTCTTTTAAGTTAAAAGTGAACTGTGGTAAATCTTTTTGTAAAACAAATGACTGTTAGAATCTCATCCTGCTTATGATTTGTAAAGTCTGATTGGATACATATGTAAAATGGTCAGATGTGAATAAAAAGGCACATAGGCAAGACAATGATGGCCTCTGGAGAAGCAACAGGAAGAGATGGTATGTGCTCGGGACTTGATCTGTGAGCCCAACAAAAAGGGGGCAACAGACAGAGCTGACAGTAGAAACCCACCCCTGACACCCTGCAGACTGAAGGTCATGGCTCTGCTCCAGAGGAGCCAGCTGCTCTCCTGGCTAGTCAGTGGTCACCGCTCATGAGACTCACACAGGGGTAGCAGAGCTCTGGCCACGTGACAGATGTACCCATATCCCTAATAAGCCACCGCTGTTCATCTTTATTACAGCTAGTTTTATTAAATCCAAATTTCATCTATTTCAAGCAATAATCAAGCTTTATCATGGAAACAGAATCTTAAAATGCGAGAAATGGTCCTGTTCTTAAATATTCCATATTGAAATCTAGCCACAATGTGATAGGATTCTGAAACTAGCAAAGGAAAGAAAAAACAAAACAAACAAAAAAACCCAAAAAATTCCAGTCACTGTCGAAGACAACATTGTGGTGTCCAAAGGCTCAAATGACACTTATCTATAATCTACTGTTTTCCATATTTATATTAACCCTACTGGCTACTTTTTTTTCCCCATACATAACTCCTATAAAGAAATTTAGTCACAGAGCTCATAGTTCATGACTTACCAAAGATTCTTCATTTTTAAGTTTGAGAATAAAATCTTTTTTAACTTCAAGGAGAATATTGTAAGAGCAGATAAGCAGTAGATTAAGAATCCTAAATTACTTATCCAAGTGTGTGTGTGTGTGTGTGTGTGTGTGTGTGTGTGTGTAAAAATAAATATTTCTTACAATTTGCTGAAAAATCTTTCCTCATTTTTGAAGAGCTTTAGGTAAACTATTAGTTCTGGATTCAATGTTTGTAAGGATATACATACACATTCTGTTTTGACACCAAACATAACCCAGAAACCATACAACTTTATGACAATAACCACACTAGTAGGAGTTACCAAAAAAAATGGCTTTTTGAAAAAACAATGCCAAATAAAGCTAAAATTGGTTATTGGTAAATATTTGGACAATTATTTGTCCAAATCTTTATTTAAGATAAGATAACGTGCTATCTCCTGAAGTGATCCTGGTTTAGAACACTCCGGCAGAAAAAGCAAGCCCAGATAGTATTATTCAGGCAAACAAAATAAGCATCTAGTGAATTTCTGCATGTGTCTAAACCTTTAAGACAGGCTTTAATCCTGTAATTGCACTTAAGCAAGCAAACACTTTAAGGTGGGGTGGAGTCACTCACAGGCAAATGATTTCAGCCCATTCTCACTGGGAAAGAGCTGATACCTGTGACATGCATGTCCCGGCCCCAAGAACTAACAAGAACCATGAACGGTGCAACGCTGGTGTTCCTGGTTCCTTCTGTCTATAATTTTCTCCTTGCCCTAAGGATCCTGGAACTGGTAAAATTGAGGAAAGTTCATGTAATCAGTGACTCAACATCACTGATTTTGGAGAACATGTGAGGGATACTGAAAACCCTGGTTCATTCCCTAAATTAGATAACACCTTGTTTCGATTCCAAGTTTTCCTGTAAACAGCTGGCCTCAAAAGCTTCCACTATGACAAACATTTTAGTATAAAGGTTTTAACTGATGTGTTATTTTGAACACTGTTTTCTGTACAACAGTCTTTATCCCTGAAACAGTAGTTTGCTGAGAACACAAATTCATTGTCTGAGATATATAACCCGGCTGATGGAGGCTATAAGAACTGCGAATGAAGTGAAATTCGAATGGATACAGAAGAGAGGCGTGTGCTCTGAGGACAACACGGACCCACAGGCTGTTGAAGGAGGCAGCAGTGCAACTGAAAGCAGTAACCTGAGCACTGTTCAGATACTGATAAGAATAGTACTTACACTGTGCTAAGTGCCAGGCACGGTTTTAAGCACTTTACATACATTAACTCACTTAATCCTCATAACTACCCCTTGGCACAGGTATTATTGGTATCATCAGGAAACTGACACACAAAGAGGGAAGTCACTTGCCCAAGGTCCCACAGCTAGTAAGCGGCAGAGCTGGCCTTCAAACCCAGACAGTCTGGTCCTAGAGTCACTAGTCTTAAACACCACGCTGTTAACTATGCTTTTCTTAAATGAGCTACAGGAAAAACAAGAGTAGTAACAACAAATAAGCATAAGTGGCTCTCTAGAAGCTGTTGAAAGTATGTCCAGGAGTTTTTGACAGGCCATAATTACAATACCATAAAATAAGTTACTAAAAACAAAAACAGAAATGTTAACTTCAATGTACTCTACTGGATATTTAATATTCATTTTATGTATTCATTATAAAAGTTCAATAGTAAAATCTGTTCTGTTTGGTTTTAAATAAGAAAATATAAGTACAAGTTTCTAATTTATGTTGTTTGACTTACACAAATCCTAAACTGGCAGGCTACCAGATGCTTGGCACCTCTTAGCAGTAGAAGTGAAATAAAAAAGATATAGTAATGTTCTTACCAAAATTAATAAAAGCTCAGATATAAAAACTACTACTTAAAATTTTTAAGTCATAAAACACCAGGCCAAATGTTTTTATCAACCTCTTCCTTCCTAAACATAACTATCTCTCTTCAGTGGGGTAGTTTTGTGAATAGGCCAAAATTTCATAGGAAGGTGGGAACATGGGTCTTCCCCTCCTCATTAGAAGTCACTTTGTTAGGACTTATGGTGGCCATATGTTGTTTCAAATACTAATAGGAAACAAATGAGTCAACTTATGAACACAAAAAGCAAACTGTGATGTAAAGAATAAGGAAAGGGAGGAAAATAAGCTCAGATATGACATTACGATACTATCACAGGCCTTAGTATCTTCTTTGTCTCCTAAATAAATTGAGCCACCAACAGGAAAAAGGTCACCTCACAGAGAACGCTATGAGATTTTTAAGTTGCTAGACTCCTTTCCATCTTCTCCTCCTCATCAGCTCTTGATACTGCTGTCAAATTCTACACACTGGCAAAGAAAAAAGGGGTGAAAGTTGAGGGATTTTATAGAGAAAATATTAAAAGTTTGTTGTGATTATTTGAATGAAAATATTATAGCCATTGATATCACTTTAAATGCCTAAAACACATGGCCTATTCTTACAGAAATGCCCATGTGAACATCAGAACAATCATCACAATACCTGATGAACAGAAACAATTCATTTTAGTAGAACAGCAACCTCTTCTACCTCCCACCCACCCTGGGAAGTAAACACAATTCATTTTATGAAAGTATTGGGAAAAGTGTGCTTGTTCTTTATAATGGTTATCAATTCAGAGACAATTTAAAGTACAACTACCAACAACTAGGAGTCTCAAACTTGCTGAGTATTCACTTCTTAAAAGAATCTCCTCAGACTTACAACATGGAGGCATTCGCCTAGAATGGATACACGGAGACGAAGCCATTGAGAAGGCCGGGAAAAGGGTGCCAAGAGCTCTTCACAACTGCAGGCTTTCCCGTGCTGAATGATGCTGCCGAGCCCTGACAGCCCATGTGTCTAAGGCCCCTCTAGTTGCAGGGACTCATATACACTGATTATAACCACCCTTTTTTTCAAAAAAATTGAGATGTAACTTATACAACATAAAAATTCACCATTTTAAAGTGTACATTTCATTAGTTTTTAGTATATTCATCATGTTGTGTAACCATCATCATGGTCTGATTCCAGAACATTTCCATCCCCCCAAAATAAACCCCATACCTATTTTCATATGCAATGATTTTACCCAAACTTTCTCCGTAGATCTCTCTGTTGCCCATGCAGGTATTTTAAGATGGCTGGCTGGGGTGAATCTATAGAGTATCTATATGGTAAGAAAACAAGAAAACTACATTGTCCAGAAGGATACTGAACGCAAATCCTTGGCATTTTTAGCAATTAGGCTAATGTAATTTTTATATATTGGCTAAGAATGGCAGAGAAACTTACATTCAACATCCATCTTCACATAACACATTAGTGTGCCCCAAAATTCATCCAAGGTGTTAAAAGAAGGGAAGACAATCTACTATGATTAGCCATAACTGTCCATAGTTGTAATTTCAAAATATAGAAGATGCATATGTGGGAAAACCTCCTTTAGTATCAAGCACAGCTGGATCAAAAAAACAAAAAACAAAATGAAAAACTTTATGATTAAGCAAATATTGTCCCCACTTGGGAAAATAATCCCTAGATCAGTTCTCTATTTAAAGTAATGTAGCTTTAAATGCAACCTTACTCTTATCAGTCTTCTAACCTAGAGTCTCTCCTAATGAGAAAAATAACCTTTAGGCAAAGGTCTCGTAGGAAAGCCTGCAGATGTGCGGTGCTCAGGCTGTTGCAGGCCTCTCATTACCTAAGTGAGCTCACGGCTTCTAAGACACACAGGAAGGAGACCTCACCTTCAGGCATCAGGGTGTTGAAAGCGGGAGGAAGTAGGTCCACGAGGGTGTCTTGCTTTTGTGCACTTATCTGGGGTGCTATTTGCAGAGAAGGAGCTCCTTTATAGAGTGTGCCCAAGATGGATTTCTCTAAGTTGCTCTCAGAGTTGTCCAGCTGCCCTCACCAATAAGCCACAGTCTTTGTAGGTTGATAGAAACCACCAGTCAAAGCAGATGCATATGGATTGTGGGGAAGCCTTCTTTAGTATCTAACATAGCTGGATTAAAACAAAAAAACTTAACCATTAAGCAAATCTTCACTTTAATCATTAATTTAGATTATAGCAAATATCAACTAGGTGCTAAAATTGAGTCTACCCTTAGCATGGGCACTTAACACTTATTAATGGGGATTTTGTGGACTTGCCTGAAGGCCACAGTGAGCTCTCAATTTCTGTCCTGCAAGAAATTAGTTCTCCTTGATAAACAAGTAAACAAGATCCAGAAATGTTTATTGGTAATTTAACTCATTCTTGCTGAGGCTGCTAAGCAATGCTTCCAATGACTTCCACTGTGCAACAAGTTGTGCTCTAGTAATGTATTTACAAAGTTACTGCAATCTGCAATAATGATTTAAATACTGTTCATTGCCTGGATTTTCCAAAACACAATCAGACGCAATCAAGTGAAGCTCATGACATTTACATAATGTATAAACTAACAAATTTCCCTCAAAGTAGCTTATCTATGGAAGTACTGCTACATTATTCTTCTTTAAAGATGCCCAGGAAACAGTCCTAAATTAAAATGACACCTGGCTAGATGAGGGTATAAAGCACTTATCCTCTGTCTACCTATAAGAAATCACCCAGTGGCCAGAAACCTCCAAGTAACCGTCAATAAACCAGAATTTCATTTTCCTTTAATAAGAGAGAATTAAGAAGTCTGAGAATCAACTGCAGGTAAAAGAATCCAAAAATGATTTAACGTCTTTGAGGTTTATATCCTCTTATAGGGTCAAAATAATGAGGTCAAAAACTTAATTTTTTTTTTTTTGGCCGTGCTGCGCGGCTTGTGCAATCTCAGTTCCCGGACCAGGGATTGAACCCGGGCCATGGCAGTGAAAGCACCAAGTCTTAACCACTGGACTGCCAGAAAATTCCCAAAACTGGGAGTTTTTTGACCACACCACGCAGCATGCGGGATCTTAGTTCCCACTGGGGGTTGGACCTGTGCCCCCTGCAGTGGAAGCGCAGAATCTTAACCACTGGACGGCCGGGGAAGTCCCAAAACTGGGATGTTTTATTAAAGATGGCAGGTTTTTTGGTGACCTTTCAGCTATACACTTTTAACAATATAATTGTTATGTAGTAAAAAAGCCCAAAGTTAACTAAATTTGTAGATACATTTCAGAATGTAAATTGTTCCAAAATTTCCCATTCTTCAGTCTGTTTTTATAAAACTCTTCTAAAATATAAGATGGACTTGTTCTAAATAAAGCTGCATTAAATGTCGAAAAAAATAGACAAATTACCTAGCAAGAGGTCACGTGGTTCTTGTGTTGAAAAGTACTAATACATAAATATTATCATTTTACTTAGTGCTAATCAAATACTTGGAACTGTACAACAGAGGAAATTCTGATATAACCGTTATCTAAAAGGGATGAATTCCTCAAGTCTAGCACAAGTGCCCGCTACACCAATTTTCTGAAAGGATTAATTCTAAGTTTCCCTTAAAGTAAGAATATTCAACAGTTTAAAAAAAGAAAACAAACAAAATAATTATCCTTCAAACTATGTTACGAATAATCCTCTTGGTTTGGGAAAAGGAGGGCTCAAACTCTAGGACTTTAGTTGTGGTATAAGAATAAAGGGCAAGAAGCAAGCCAACAGGAACACAATTTTTGCTTTTGATGGATTCAACTGTGTTTGCCAAGACTGACATTATGATGAGTGGGATTCAATTTTAATGCAAATCTCTTCTAGATTATTGCAAAATTAATGCATGTCACATAATCTCAAATAACATCAGGTACAAAAAAATACACAAAATTAACGTATAAGAAAGTTTTAAAATGTAAAAAAAATTTGACAGGTAAAAAAATACAAACATTCAAAAAAAAAAAGGAGTCTGTATTCAACAATGGGATCAATGCAATAGATAAGGTCATATTCAGGTTGGAACAAATTCTGGAAATTCATGCTACAAAAGAGAATGAAAAAAATGCTCGGCAGCTCAAAATTTTATAGCAAATATCGAAATCAAAATTAAAATGTTCGTGTCTCCTAACCCCCAAGGAAAACAAATGGGTCCACCTTAAATAAATAAACTCAGAGCCAACAAGTGTACTCGTGCCATCACCAGTGTCCTCATGCTCCCTGCTCCTCAGACCTGAGTGAAGCTTTCCAAATCATCAAGGTTTCTGAATGCCCGTAAATCTACCAAGAAAGACAACTGACTTCTATCTCTGATTTTTGGACACACACACACACACACACACACACACGCACACACACACACGCACACACACACACACACAGAGGAACAGATAATAGAAAATAAAGAGATGGGAACACCTCCAACCTCCAACCACCCAATCAGGCCTGGGCTTTTCATCTGCTGCTAAGCCACTTTAAGAGCCCAGACTGATTACTCTGTACTTACCCACAAGGAATGGAAAGACAGATTTTAAACAAATGAGCATCAAGAGGACAAAGACTCATATTAACACACACAGCTGCTGACTTGTTTCATCTCTCAATTCCAAAATGATTAGAAAGCCTTTCTAATATAGACTCCATAGTATACTCAATGACAACACAACACAGAAACAGAGGTTGCTGAAACCAAGATTCACATAACTCAAAATGTTATCGGTATTTTTCTGAAAAAACGTGATCTGAGCAACCAGTGATTATAAATAAGTTCCAATAAGGTGAAGTTTGCAGATTTCCAAATCAAGACCCTACTGTTGCTTGACCACACCATTCATCTGATCACTGAATTCTCTGAGATAAGACCAGCTCACCAAAGCCAGCGGCAGGATTGCAGAAAGAACTCAATCTTTCTTACTCAATTGCAGTAAGAAAGCAATGCAAATGGCCATATTAGAAAAGTTATAGTTAACATGAGTCAGACTTAAGTCCACAAAAAGTTTCAAATGATTTCAACCAATAACAGAGAATCTCACGAAGAAGCCAATACACTTCCTAAACTCGATGTTCCCTAATACCAGAAGAGTTTCCCAATGGGTCTCACTTCCATCAGTGACAAACAAGCGCTCCTGTTGTCTACTTCTTTCTACTCCAACACATGCTTCTTGCTCTTAGTTCACCAGACAGCATTACTGTGTTGCCCTTAAGGGCTGTTCAACCCCCAGCTTCCAAAATCTCCAGCAAGACTGAGGTACACTTGGGGATCCTTCTAAACTTGCACACAACTTGGGAGACGAAGGGGATGTGGGGCACTCAAAGAGCATCAGGGAAAATGGAAACCAACATTGTGCTTAACAGGAGGGCCTGCCTCTTTTTCTCTTTCTTTCTCGCAAAGCATCTAGCACTAGATAGTTGCTTAAAGTGCCTTGAGAGGAAATATTATAAAAAGACGACAGGGACCTACATTTAGACACAAGCAGATTCCCAGGAAGAGGCTTCCCATCTTACTGGACTCTCGTAGCATCAGCATTTGGGGCTCCCTCTGATGCCACATTTGGCTTGGGCCTGAGGACACATTCGGACCCCATCAGCCTCGGGATCCCTGACTAGGGCTGGGTCAACTGTTTAAGTGAATTCAAGCAAGAGTGACCTCTGTGGACAACACACGGGCCTCACGGACACAAAAGGCCTCCTGTGCACACTACATGGGTCGCCTGACAAGACTTCACGCTAACGGTCATTTATAAGCGGGTCTAGGGCTGGCCCCTTAGGAACTCATTCTAGTCGCATCTTAGACTTCTTATCGCCCCAGAAGTGCCTGGGATTGTGGTTTTATGGTCTGAGGAACAGTTAGGCCTCGAAGGCCCGGCCTAAGATGTGTGCACTCCGCATCCCAAGCTCCCGCCTTCCCCACTCGGCGGCGGGGACCGGGATTCCCGCCCCTCGGCCGACCAAAGGTTGGTGGCAGTTGAAGGCAGTTGGGACCGGCCCCAGCAGGTTGGAACCGGTCTGGGCCGGGCCGGAGGAAGAAGGGGGGAGGGAGAGGCCGCCTCGCGCTCTCCCTGCGCGCGTGACTCACGCTGGCCGCTGACGTCAGGCGTGCGCGCGCGGCGGGGGGGGGCTCTACGTACGTGTAGTGCTGCGGTTTCTCGGGCTGTGCCTGCAGCACCTGAGCGGTAGCGGCCGGGGGCGCCGACGAAGCTGCGGAGCCGCCGGGCCCTGGGCCCTTCGACATGGTCCTGTCTTCCTGCCTCTTCGCCGCTCCCCTTTTATTATTCAGTCTGCGCGGTCCGCGCCGAGGCCTCAGTGCGCCTGCGCCGCGCCACGAGAACGTGAAGACCCCCCGCACGGCAGCAAGGGTTGCTGGGAGTTGTGGTCCCAGGTTCGGCTGGAATTTTACCGTCAGCAGAGGGTTGCTGCCGAAGGAACGGACCACAATACCCAGGGATCCTTGCAGACGGTGTCCCGGATGCTGAGGGCCCACGACGGTTTCTGGGGATTGCAGTCCGGCTGCGTTTCTTAATTGCGGGTTTCCAGGTTCGTAGGGGAGCCTTTCCCTGAAATTGGAGCCCCTGGAGTAGAAGAGGCCCAGAGCTAGGGAGGGCCTACCGACTGCTGGGAAACGGTTCCAAGTGTAATTGCACTGCCAACAGTGTAACAATTACCTCGCCTCCGTACTTAGCACACCCTGGGCTCGGTTCTGATGCCGGCCCTGAGCAGTGGGCCTTTGAGCTTCAGGCACCTGGAGTCCGCCAACATCCTCATTCCTGCAGTGGGACCAAGCTGAGAGGCGTGAAGGAAAGTCTGCCCGTTGGAAGTCAGCTTAAGAAACCTTTGATAACGAAGAGCTACACTACACAATACTCTGTTCCTGCGCCTTTGCTGAGGCGCTCCGTAAACCTTTACCAGCCCTGAAACCTGGAACTCCACGACTTGGGTCCCTTCTCAACTCGACACCTGGCTTGACCAACTTGTTTCCAGTACATTAAGGGCCAAGGACGAATTTAATCTCCGTCTAGCATAGTCTCAGGTACACTGGCAAGTTGCAGGGGCGTGGAGAAGCATCACAGTGTACAGAGGAAGGACATGGGTTTGAGTAGGGAGTGCGATTTATAATCCACTCCAGTTTCCTGCTGCGGATGCCAGCGTTTCTACTGGTGAAAATGTCTCCTACCCGCTTCCCGCCAGTTGGGCGAAGTTCTTCATAGATATTTTAACATTTGTTATTTAACTTTGTTTTCCATATTGAATCTATTTAAAACCATTGTTTTACAGACTAATTTACATTTTATTAGATAACGTTAACTAATGTTAATCTCATTAAAGAAACACATTCCGAATAACGAATAACCTTACGGGTGAAGCAGGGTGGGGTGAATGGAAAATTGTTAATGTTTTAAGACTGATACATATCTATTTTATTTTGTTACGAGTAATTTCACATCAGAAGCCAAATTGTCAGCCTACAAAGTTGAGAAACTGGTATTTCTTAAACATGTCAAATCAGTTGTTTAACCACTAGGGGCATTTGAAGATGAAAAATTCCAAAAGGACAAAAAAGTTGTGTATTGCTTTACTCCTATTATTAAATCCAAATAATTGGCATATTTGTTATCCCTAAAATACCCAAGTGTGATTTGAATGAAGAAATGTAGTTAAGAGTGCTAGATTTTAAATAAGGGTATACCATGAGCTTCAGAATAAGTGTGTACTGGTAGAACTGGGAGATGATATCATCCAAACTGCTTAATTTACAGAAGAGGAAACCAAAACTCAGAGAGGTTAAGTAACCTGTGCGAAGTTACTCAGCAAGTCTGACAGAACAGGAACTAGGACAGTAGCCTACATGCTGCATCATGTTTTGCATTGTTTTGAGTGTATTAACATTTTCAGTTGTTCCCTATTTCCTGTGTTGCTTTTCCTCCCCTGCATCCACTTAGGAAAAAGAAAAACATAGCGATAAGACGGCCAAGTAAGAGGGACAAACTGTTTCCACTAATCATCCTTAAATGGATGCATGTAAATTCATACCTAGTTTCTCCTGGAGCAGTTTTAGTTCTTCTGTAGTAATTAGCAAAACTGGGGACGGGGATGGGGGGCGCGGCGGATAACTAGACTGTTTCTCCTGTAGAAAGCATGGGACAGACAGGGTTCTGGATCTCCTAGAAAAGCCTTGGAACACAAAATGGGTGATAATTCAGGAGCCCATTCCTTCTCCAGGCCATCTGAGCAGTCAAAAAAAGATGACAGGGTATTTTTCTGGTTACATCCCAGGACATTTGACAGCCTCTTACGTGAGATGTAACCAGCGCCCTGTTTCTCGGCTTTACCCAGGTTCTGAGAACAGGGCATCTTGGTTTGTCTTCTCAGTCTGGCATGAATGAAACAGCTTAATTTTTCCCCTACCCTAAACTTTGGGCAGAAGGCAGAAAACTAAAGTTGATTGAATTATCACATAAAAGTTTAGATATATAATAATTAAATACATACTGTGCGTGTTATGATTGAGAGGGCTGAAATAACAAGAGGAATTTGGAAATAGAGGTTGGGTCAAAGGTGTTTTTTGTCATAGCTGCTTTTTCAAACTGCATTTTTTTTCTCTCACTATTGATGGTGAGGGGGAACTCGCGTCAGGAGTAAATTTTTGAGATATTTGTATTTATGTATAATAATTCTCTGAGTTGAAATCTATATGTACCTGGTTTTGCTGCTTTTTTATTTTAATTAAAATATTCGGTGAGGGACTTCCCGGGCTCTCCAGTGGTTGGGGCTCCGCGCTTCCACTGCAGGGGGCGCGGGTTCCATCCTTGACCGGGAGCCTGAGATCCCACATGCCGCACGGCACGGCCAACAAATAAATAAATAAGTTCGGTGAACCCAGAGTAAGAACTGCGGAGTAGAATGCCCAAGGCTCTGTTTCAATTTTCTGAGCTTTGTTCGGCGGGTCTTAACCTTAAGCCTGCTTTGATATTTTATATAACTGAGTCACCTGAAAAACTAAACATTAAAATCAACTCAAGACATTTAGGCAAAGGTAGGGATTACCATTTTTATACATTTGTCCTGTTTCTTCAGAAGTAACACATTCCAGGATATACCATTAAATACAAGTGAACGTATTTAGTTTTCTTTTGTTTACTCTTTATGGACATGCAAATACTGTTTTAGAACTGACTATTCCCATTCTGGCTGTAGTTATTTCGTTCAGTTGAATTACATAATTTTAAAAATATGTTGCTTAGTGGGTTACTTCTTGTTTAAGCATTTTGAAATCACAAAGTATTTTGTGATGGTCTAAGAACATACAAAACTGTACTTCTAAAATAATTTATTGACATTTGTTTTTTTGTATCTATTATTTACCCCTCCCCACCCAACCCCACCAAACAAAAGAACTCCCTTTTGATTAAAATGTATATGCCTGATATATAAAATACTTGGTTAGATAACATGATTTACTGAATTCTAATTCTCATTTACACTACGTACCTATCAAAATGTTAATGAAAAGTAATCACAGGGAATACTTTTTTTTTTTTATATTGGAAAATATTTACAAAATTTTCGTTAAAGAAACCTCTCCTCCTCCTGCATTGTATTAGCTTGATGCAAATAAGGTTAGGCTCCTTCCCGTCCCGACTCTTAAGTCCTGATAGGGACCAGTGCAATTCATTTGCATTGACTTTCTATTGTAGAGCTTTGGAACCAAGGGAAGGATCCAAACATAGCTACATTTTATCCAATCAGAAGAGCCGCTTAGTGCTAAACTCTGATTCGTCCATTCCGCTTTCCAGTCATCCAATCATTAGGCCACTTTAACAGCCAATCAGTGGTCTAGATGTCCGCCAATCAGCGAACGGGTCCGAAGCACGGCCTTTGTGTCGGGGGATGTCAGCGCGTCGGCGAAAGCGTCAGCCAATAGAAAAAGTCGTTGGTGTATGCAAATTAGGGTCCTATGACGCAGAGACGCAGCGTGAAGCGTGGGTATAAAAACGGAGGCATGGGGGGGCCTGGAACGCAGAGCGGTTTGGTCGTTAGTCGGAGGAGCTTCTTCTATTAGTTCGGCGACTGCGGCTCTTCATTGGGCAGCAGGAGCGGCGCGGCTGTCGGAGAAGCGGCGTAAAATTTCGGCATTGGGTAAGTGTTCTTGGGTTTACGCGTGACATGAGGCCTTGTCAGCCGTTGGTGTCGCGGGCCGCGGCTGTTGAGAGCCGAGTGCCGGCTGCTGCGGGCTGCCCAGGCTGCTTGCTGGTGCCGGCGTGGGGGGGACGGTTGGTTTTCCCTTGGGGCTTCGTTCCGGAACCATGTCTCCGCCTCTTTCCCGCTGGTGATTCAGAGGTCCCGACGCCGGGTTCCGGGCAGCCGGGCCTCCGCCCGTCGAGGAGGGGAAGTGACTCCTCCCCGCGCCCCCCCCTCCCGGGGGAGGCTGTTGCTACTTGCAGCCTGAGTCATTAGGGGAGGGGGAGGAGGCGGCAGCCCTCGGCCATCTGCCGCCCGCCTTGGGGCGCGAGGAGGCGGGAGGGCAGGGGCGCCGGGCGTCCCGCCCCCTGCACTCCCGCCGCCGCATCCCGGGAGGCGAGCGTCGCGGCCCCGGAGTCAGGGATTTGTTCCGCAGGTGAAAGAAAATGGCCCGAACCAAGCAGACTGCTCGTAAGTCCACGGGTGGCAAAGCGCCCCGCAAACAGCTGGCCACGAAAGCGGCCAGGAAAAGCGCTCCCTCTACCGGCGGGGTGAAAAAACCTCATCGCTACAGGTAGGCAGCGCGGCAGGAAAACAATGACTCGGCGGCGCGCCGCGAGCGGGACGCTTCCTGCTGCTTGATCTGCGCTCACGGTTAACCGGTGTCCCTTTACGCCCTCCTCTTCGCTTCAGGCCCGGGACCGTTGCGCTTCGAGAAATCCGTCGTTACCAGAAATCCACGGAGCTTCTGATCCGGAAGCTGCCTTTCCAGAGGTTGGTGAGGGAGATCGCCCAGGATTTCAAAACCGACTTGAGGTTCCAGAGTGCCGCCATTGGTGCGCTTCAGGTGAGGTGGCCGAGGCTGCGTGTAGCCGGGGCGGAGGGCTTGTGTGCGGTTCTCCTCCTTGGAGAGCGTTAATAGTGTGGCTCTTGTCCTCAACAGGAGGCTAGTGAGGCGTACCTGGTGGGTTTATTTGAAGATACTAATCTGTGTGCCATCCACGCTAAGAGAGTCACCATCATGCCCAAAGACATCCAGTTGGCTCGCCGGATACGGGGGGAGAGAGCTTAAGTGAAGGCAGTTTTTATGGTGTTTTGTAGTAAATTCTGTAAAATACTTTGGTTTAATTTGTGACTTTTTTTGTAAGAAATTGTTTATAATATGTTGCATTTGTACTTAAGTCATTCCATCTTTCACTCAGGATGAATGCGAAAAGTGACTGACTGTTCACAGACCTCAGTGATGTGAGCACTGTTGCTCAGGAGTGACAAGTTGCTAATATGCAGAAGGGATGGGTGATATTTCTTGCTTCTCATGATGCATGTTTCTGTATGTTAATGACTTGTTGGGTAGCTATTAAGGTACTAGAATTGATAAATGTGTACAGGGTCCTTTTGCAATAAAACTGGTTATGACTTGATCCAAGTGTTTAACAATTGGGGCTGTTAAGTCTGACCATACATCACTGTGATAGAATGTGGGCTTTTTCAAGGGTGAAGATACAAGTCTTAACCACAGTGTAACTTACAGTTTCCTTATTAAAAAAAAAAAGTAAACCTGGCAGCTATAGAATACACTATGTGCATTTATAATAGCTATTTTATATATTGTAGTGTCAACATTTTTAAATTAAATGTTTTACATTCACATGTGGTGGGGAGTCTTGTCATTAAGGTGTGTGTAATATAGAGTCCGGTTGGTTTTCTCCTAACTAGACTGCACTTGTTTTTCATACGTAGTAAAATGCTTTGCGCATTATACCTTGCATAAGTCCTCATTCTACCACATGTTGACTAACCCTCTAGCTGATAATGCAGACACTAACGGGGGGATTTATTTATAAGGGCTCTAGAATATAATACAAGTTATTCACACCAGCATCATCTGTCACTAATAATAGTAGTTAGTGCAGCTTTTCTTTGTGTTGTGGTTGGTCTCATAACTAGGTTGAGTTTTTCTCTGCCAAGAGGGAACAGTACCAAACTTCTTTTCCTTGTGGAGTTTGTATTATAATAACCCTTAGGCTAAACTTGCTGTGGGGGAGGGACACACAGCTTCAGCTCATGGAACCTCTGCCGGTTAAAATGGTGTCAATCTGGTATAAGGTCCTGGGAAAAATCACTTCATAAAGATGGCTTTCTAAGTGGTTTTAAAATTTATCCTTCTATTGAAGTTTTCAGGTCAATTATGTATGTTGACTAAATTTACAAATAAACTTGTTTATCCAATTAAGTGTCAAAAACCTAAATTGAATGTTGAAAGCTTAATACATCCTTTATTTAGGTCCTTTAAGTTTATTTCAGGTTTTGCTTGGTAGACAAAGGAAGCATATTTATTTACAGAAATATTTCTACAAAGCATGTAAACAGCTCTTTGCTCTATAAAAATGCCATGACAGCTGTATATGCAGTGTGGGCTTAAGACTGTATTAATATGCTTCTCCCCCCTGCGCCTCTGTTGTGAAGGAAAGTAAATTTCTTTGAAATGCCGGGACTCAAATTTGGGGTCTGTTCCTGAACCTGTTTATGAAGCACATTTATAGATCTCTTCATATAGCGAGTTATTTTAACACAAGCCCACAGGTATAGAATCTTAAGTTAGTCTAAGCCGCTTTTTCAGTATGAAACTAGTGTTCTTGACCAATGATGGCCACCAGTGAAGCATAGTATGTCAGCAAGACATGGGCACAAGAACCACACCAATCAGACAAAAGAATTCTGTATAATTTGAAGTCAGTAGCTGGAGGAAGTCTCTATGCTCTGATAAAACAGTTCGGTGGGGTTTTTTTTTTAAGTTTGGGCTAGTTTCAAATTTAGGGTTTTAAGGGGTTTAGGATTGGAAAGAGGCAAGTCAGATTAGGATTGGGAATCTTGGTAATTTAGTGAGCTTTTTATGAGGTGTCAAAATCTGATACAGTATAATGAACTGGTTTCCTAGAAGGTGCATCATAATGAGTTCTGGAACCAATTCTGACAATTTACCTGCATTGTTCTTGTGAAGGACATTGCAATCCTAGCCAGTGGAATGTGGTGTGGAGTGTCTGGCAGTCCCAAACACAAGTAGAGAAACGGCTATGGCGATGCGTCTCCTTGAGTTACCCCTCGAGCTAGAGTAGGCGACAAACTTCCTCACCAGGTCTGCATCCCAAGGTAGGATTTTACGGGGCAGCTTGGACTCTGCTAAAATAGTGCAACTTACACTTCCATACTTCTAATTTTTAAGCCGACAGGCAGAAATATTTTCTGGTTCTAGGAAACTGCCCACATGTTGTAATACCCATGGGTTTAAGTGGTAAAACAGTCTGAAGAGAAAAGCAAGCAAAAATTGGAGCTGATGAAGGCATCCTGTGCTGTTGATGGATGAGACAAAAATAAAGTTTTTAAAGTTTAGACTTTCTCATCTTGTTAATGGTCTTCATTTGGATGATAATGTTTTTCTTTCACAAAGTTTTGTGGGGGAAATGTCCAGAAAGCCTTGCCTTCTGACGCAGCTGGTGGTGGGTGGGGGAGTGCATTCCTCAGCTCTGGCGCTCCCCCTACCTGGTTCCTTGCAAGCACTGTTTCTTGCCTGGTGTCAGGTGTTGGGGCTGGGGTCTGCCTCAGTAGGAAAGCAGGCCCCTTCTGGAACACTTTCAGGTAGGGCAGCAGAGGGTGGACACAGTCCAGTCAGCTGTGTGCCACTGGACCCGCAGGAAACTCCAGGGCTTGCCCTTAAGCTTCTGCAGGCGAGGGCCAGCCTAGCCTGCCTGTGGACGCGACAGCACAAGGTCAGGGATCAGTGCCTCAGGCCTGTGGCCAACCTGCCCTGCCACAGAGAAGGACGAGGGGTAGTTTTCAGCACACCCTTCTGTAGCGGTCGTCTCACTGTGGGTAGCGTGGCCCGCTAGGCCCAAGAGCCTTGAGCCTCCGCCCTGGGCATCCCACCCTCACCCCCACCTCCCCATCCGTTAACAGTCACTTCACCACAGCAGTCACAGCGCGTTTCCCTGGGTCCCACCTCGGGCGCTGATACGAGAACACAGCTGAGCTCCACGTGCTCTGTCTGCGCTCCACGGCCTCTTCCTTCCCTCAGCCCATTGGCCGTCGCACCTGTCTCTGTAGGCGTTCCTCAGGGATGTCAGCAGCCCAGACCCTTCCATCAAGCTGGGCCTGGCTTCTGGCCAGCAGCTCCAGCACAAGCAGCCAGCCTTCCACCTACCTTCCTGAAGGCAAGGCTGGAGGAAGGCAGGAAGGAAGAACTGACCCTTGCCCAGGTTGCTAACCCAAATCCCTGCAGCCTGCTCGGAAGGCGAATGTCCTTGGGCCAGGTGGCTGGCCTTTTGGCTCCCTGACCCCTTTGTCAGCAGGTCTGGGGAGTGAGCAAGGCTGTGGGCCGAGGTGGGTGGGTGCAGCTGGGACAGCTTTGGGTATATTCACAGAGGCTGTGCTGTGAGCAGGGACCAGAGGCTGTTGTCCTCCCTCCTGGGGTGGGTGGAGAGGTGCTTGCTCCCTGTGGTCCTGCCTGCTGCCCAGCTGCCCCTGGCAGTGAGGGATCCCACCCCGACAATCACCGTTGTTCCAAGCAGAGTCATGGGACTTGGGTGTGATGTGTCCCGAGCCTGTCCTGGTGTCCTCACCTGAGCCCTGTGTCCAGTGTCCAGCCAGGGACCCTCCACCCCCATTTCACCTACCCCATTGCCCTTCCTGAGAAAGAAGCTAAGAGGTTCTGCAGACACCCCCCCTCCACCCCAGCTAGGGAAGCAAGGCGGGGGGCGGCGGGGCGGCTCTTCAGTGAGGCTGTGACTCTTGGAGGAGCTAAAAGGTCACGTGTGATCTGGAAAGGGGCACAGAGGGGCGTGGTTGGGCAGTCAGGGTCTGGGGTCTTCTCTCTGGCAGCTACCAGCCCCCGTTCAGGAAGCTGCAGTTCTGGGAATATACACAGCGGAAGGGAGAGTGGGCTGAAAGGGAGGAGGCCATCTCCAATTCACCAGTACCGGTGACAAGAAGGGCTCTGGGGAAGGGAGGCTGGTGGGCTGCTGGCCGCCTTTGGCTGAGGGGTGTGTGAGGGACTGCACACGTCCCCAGGGAGATGGTGCCTCTACTCCCTTCCCACCCTCTCTGTCGGACACACTAGGCCCTAGGACCTTTCCCATAAGCGCCTCACTGCCTGGCACTGAGCCAAGAGCATCAGCATGGGGTTGGGTCCAAGGCCCAGCCTTCATGAACCTGAGGGTCCTGCGACAGTCCGAGGGCCTCTCCCTCCTCAGTGCCCTGCCTTTGACCAGTCTCAGTCTTCCTGCCCACCCACAGTGGCCTGGAGACCTGCCAGCTGCTGTGCGTAGGGCGAGGTGCAGGGAGAGACAGCCGCAGCTGCATCCTGTGAGTCTGGATTTGCTCCCTGCCTGGCCATCAGCAGGGTGGTCGTCAGCCTAGAGGGCAGGAACTTCAGGGACACAGTGGGGGTACCAAATAAAGACGAGGCCTGCAGCTGGCGCCTCTTAGCGGGGCACCTGAGGCCGGGGACGGACAAGAAGCTCCCGGCGCTCCGAACGCAAGACCTGAGTCTTGTCTGCCTCTGGAGTCGTGCCTGGCACACAGCACAGACTCCAGGCGTGTTTGCTGGCCGACCCAAGGCCCTGGCAGCCCCACAGCGCATCTGGCTGGATCTGCTTCTGGCATGGGTGGCGAAGAATCAGTCAGGTTCCCAAGAGCTTTGGTAACTGGCCTGGCTTCCAAATTGGGAGTGTTCCATGTAGGAAGTGGGGCTCCAGGGGTCCAGGAGAGCAGCTGCCCCTCCTGTTCCTTACTATGAGGCCGAGCTTTGGATTTTAATCCTCCAGTAAGCAGAGGCTGGCAGAGCAGAGGCTGCAGCAGGTCAGAGTGCTCCTGGAGACAGGGCGGTTGCTGAGAGAACAATCTCAGTATCAGACAGACCCAGGTTCAAGGCCCAGCTGTCCTACTTGGATGAGTTCCTTAACCCATTTGTGCTTCTTTTCCTCATCTGTAAAATGGGAATAAAACCACTGTCTACCCAATAGACTTGGAAGGATTTAATGAAACAATGTGTGCAAAGTCTGGTGCCTTTAAAACCGAAGTCCAGAGCACTGACCAATCAGAACAGGCACTGGTAGTGAACAACCAGTGCTGCCCTGCAGACTGCATCTCAGCCCTGATTCCAGGGTTTACCACAAGCTTGATATTAGTATTATCAATATTACAGAAGCCGTTATCATTAATGTAGCAGAAGGGCAAAGGGGGCCCAAATCAGGAGATAGGTTAACCCCCTGGGAACAACAAAAAGAACCTCCCAGAATGGGTGAAAGGGTGAGCCATCCGCTGAGAGCAAACATTTTCAGAGACTGTAGATATTAGCTTGGGAGATACGGATCCAAGTCCCATCAGGAAACCAGTCTTTAACTGCAGCGGAGAGGCCAGAGCTGCATGAAGCACACAGACCTTCATTGCATGAAGAAAGACGGGGTCCAGCAGGGAGGGCCCAAGGGCTAAGAATTGAGCGCAGGGACAAACACGGACTCTGGGAGAGAAGAGCCACCTCCGGAACACCTGTCCTCAGTGGTGGGCCAGGTCTCGCCATGACCTGGACAAACAGCTTGCCTAGGCCACTGGGTACTCAGCCGGCATGGGTGGTGTTCCCACCACTGGATAATTTGTCCCCATGGGGGCTATTACTGAGAATTCTGTCATGACACCTCAGTCTTGTGTGACAGTTGGCTCTGGTTGCTCTGATACAAGTAAGTTTTTTTGGCCAGCAGAGCAGAGGACAGACTTTGGGTGGCAGTGTCGCCTTTAAGGTGCCACCTTCCCCTCATTCTTGTGACATCTGGCCAGGAAATGGGAGGGAGGGTTAAAGGTCAGAGGCAGACTTTCTTCTGAACAAAGTTTATGTAACATGCTAGATGGGATTCAAACACTGAGAGTAAACAGGTCTCCCAAATGAAATCAGTGTTTCAGAGTCCAGAGTGAGCCATCAGGAGCACCTGCCCTTGGGTCAAATCAGGTTTTCCAAGAACAACTGAAACATACAAAGGATGAAGATGGGTCAAAAGGAGTGTTTTCAATCAAAATGAAACAATGGAAATAAACAGAGGTGTGGGCTGCCTAGTGATCAGAATTCCCAGAAAGCTCTTTATTCCTTTGTCAGAGCATTTATCTCAGTCAGGGTGGGGCGAGGGTCAGATTGAGACTGCCTCCCTATCAGACCAAGGCTTTTATCTGGCCCACTGCCTGCTGGAGTGTCCAACAATGTCTGTTGTATTAATGGATGATTGATTATAATATCAAACATTTATTCTGTGCTTACCAAGTGCCAGGGGCTGGGCTGGGCTGGGCACTCTATGAAGATGACCTCATTCACTTCCTTTTGAAACAGTCTGTTGGGAAGGAAACACACTAGCCCCACTTTACAGATGAGAAACTGAGGCTCAGAGGGGTTAAGTCATCTGACCAAGATCACACAATAGTAAGGGCAAAGATTTGGGCTCAGAGCTGCTGGACATCAAAGCTGAGGTGGGTAAATGATGTGCAGAGTCGGGGAGGCTTCTCCAGTCATTGCCTCGTGGGGAGGCATGGTTTGTGTGTTTAATTCCATTTCAACCAGCCCCAAGGGCCACTCACCGTTTTGTCTTGTTTTATTTTGCCTATGCCAAAAAATGCTTTACTGAGGAGTGCTCAAAAGGCCCATTTAAAGTGTATAATTCAGTGGTTTCAGTATATTCACAGATATGGATAACCATCGCCACTGTCAATTTTAGAACATTTTCATCACCACAAAGGGAACTTGGTACTCTTTCCTAACACCCTCTTATTCTCCCATTCCCCTCAGCCCCAAGCAACCACTAATGTACTTTCTGTCTTTATAGATTTGCCTATTCTGGACATTTCGTCTGGATAGGATCATACAATTTGTAGTCTTTTGTGACTGGCTTCCTTCATTTACTATGTTTTCAAGGCTCATCCGTGTTGTAGCAGGTATCAGAACTTCATTCTTTTTATGGCTGAATAATATTCCTTTGTATAGGCCACATTTTGTTTATTCATTTTCCCTTTTGGATTGCTTCCACCTTTGGGCTAATGTGAATAGTGCTGCTATGAACATTAATGTACAAGGTTTTGTGTGGATATATTTTTTCTCTTGAGTGTACATTTAGGAGTGGAATTGCTGAGTCATACGATAACTCTATGGTTAACATTTTGTGGAACTGCTTAATTGTTTTACATTCCCAGCAGCAGTGTATGAGCATTTTGATTTCACCACATCCTCACCAACACTTGCTATTTTCTGTCTTTTTTTTTTTTTAACTTAAGCCATCCTAATGGATGTGAAGTACTAATCTCATTGTGGGTTTTTTTTTTTTTTTAAATTTGTTTATTTTTTGGCTGCGTTGGGTCTTCATTGGCCGGCTTTCTCTAGTTGCAGCGAGCGGGCTTATTGTGGTGGCTTCTCTTGTTGCGGAGCACAGGCTCTAGGCACACGGGCTTCAGTAGTTGTGGCACATGGGCTCAGTAGTTGTGGCACACAGGCTTAGTTTCTCTGCGGCATGTGGGATCTTCCTGGACCAGGGCTCGAACCTGTGTCCCCCGCATTGGCAGGTGAATTCTTAACCACTGTACCACCAGGAAGTCCCCTCATTGTGGTTTTGATTTGCATTCTCCTAACGACTAATGATGTTGAGCATCTTTTCATATCTTCTCTGGAAAAATGTTCAAATCTTTTGCCCATTTTTTTCAAGCTTTTAAACCTTTTCTTTATTGATCCCCAAGCCTTATATTTAATCTTTTTGCCCATTTTTAAATTGTCTTTTTTACCGTTGAGTTGTAAGAGCTCTTTATACATTCTTCTCTCTTTTTTGAAAAATTTATTTATTTAATTAATTTTTTTGGCTGCGTTGGGTCTTCTTTGCTGCACGCGGGCTTTCTCTAGTTGCAGCGAGCGGGGGCTACTCTTCGTTGTGGTGCATGGGCTTCTCATTGCAGTGGCTTCTCTTGCTGTGGAGCACAGGCTCCAGGTGCGTGGGTTTCAGTAGTTGTGGCACGTGGGCTCAGCAGTTGTGGCTCATGGGCTCTAGAGCACAGGCTCAGCAGCTGTGGCACATGGGCTTAGTTGCTCCGCGGCGTGTGGGATCTTCCCGGGCCAGGGCTCAAACCCGTGTCCCCTGCATTGGCAGGCGGATTCTTAACCACTGCGCCACCAGGGAAGCCCTCTTTATATATTCTTGATACAAGTCCCTTAAATATGATTTGCAAATATTTTCTTCCATTCTGTGGGTTGTCTTTTCACTTTCTTGATGGGGTGGTCCTTAGATGCACAAAAGTATTTTATTTTGATGAAGTACAATTTACATATTTTTCTTTTGTTGCTTGTGCTTTTGGTGTCATATCTAAAAAACTATTGACTAAGCCAAGGTCCCAAAGGTTTAACCTTATGTTCACTTCTAGGAGTTTTCAGAGCTGACTTTTTTTTTTTTAGAAATTCACGTTCTTTTATTTATTTATTTATGACTGTGTTGAGTCTTCGTTTCTGTGCGAGGGCTTTCTCCAGTTGCGGCGAGTGGGGACCACTCTTCATCGCGGTGCGCGGGCCTCTCACTGTCGCGGCCTCTCTTGTTGCGGAGCACAGGCTCCAGACGCGCAGGCTCAGTAATTGTGGCTCACGGGCCCAGTTGCTCCGTGGCATGTGGGATCTTCCCAGACCGGGGCTCGAACCCGTGTCCCCTGCATTGGCAGGCAGATTCTCAACCACTGCGCCACCAGGGAAGCCCAGAGCTGACTTTTGAATGTTCTTGGGGCAACCCCCTGAGCAGACCCCAAGCTACCCTGGCTGCAACCCTCCACAAAACCCCCACTCTAATCCCGAAGAGTGTGCTTACATTTCAGCCTTTCCCCTCCAAGGTTTCATATGGGGTGGCCAACTGTGGACAGGCGTCCAGTTAGGAGCTGGGGACAGCTTGAAGGTTTAGGATGCAGGCTGGTGAGAGAGGAGGTGGCTAGTGTCAGACTCTGGGCACCAGGCCCTGGGACCAAGGTTCCAGGTTGAGAAAGCACCTGCTGGGGCTAACAGCCCAACCTACCTTGGCAGCTGGGTGGGTCCTTCCAGGAGGGGCTGGGCCCACTGCTGTCCATCTCCACCCTCCCTACTCCTCCATTGCTAGGAGCTGGGACAGCAGGTCCACTCTAGAAGAGAAGCCTGTAGAAAGTGACTCCACCAAACTTGGCTTTCCTTATTTCTATTTACACTGATTGTCCGGCTGCCCTCTTACAGATTTATGATCAGAGGCTGGTGACCTCTCACAGTTGCAGGACTTTAGGACCTAGGAGATCCTTTTGGGAAACCCAGGTGTTGGAAGCCAGCTCTATTGCTCCGGCTCGGGTAGATGGCTGGGTGGATGGGTGTGGACACAGAGAGGGGCACCAGGGCCAGGAAAGAGCAGCTCAGATCTCCCGGGCCTGCCAATACCCGCCCCGCTGGGCGCCCAGCACTCCTTTGGAAAGCCCGCCGCCGGCCCGCCCCGCGCGCCCAGCTGGTGGATTGGGCCGGAACCGCGGGCGGGGCGGGGCCAGCGCGGCCCGATTTGGGGCGGTGCGTGCAGCTCTGTGAGCCGACGCAGCGCGGCTCCGCCCCGAGCATCCCGAGCCGACCCGACTGCGCCCGGCAGAGCCGCAGGGTGAGTGTCATGGCCGCTTCCGAACAGCGCCAGCCCGGGGAGCTGCTGGCCAAGGCCCGGAGAGCCTTCCTGGAGGAGTTCGGGGCCGAGCCCGAGCTGGCCGTGTCGGCCCCGGGCCGCGTCAACCTCATCGGGGAGCACACGGACTACAACGAGGGCCTGGTGCTGCCCATGGTGAGGGGCTGCGCGGGAGGCGCCATCTCCCCGCGCGCGCTGTCGGGCGGGCCGCTCCGAACTTTTACTCCAGCCGAGTGTGGGGGATGAGCACATGGGAGAGACCCTAGGACGGGGCATTTCACACGTTGGAAGGGAGGAAACGGGGAATCCGGGAGGAAGTAGGCTGTGGACCGCTGATCCTCGCCATCTCCTTGGGAGCCACCCCAGATTGTCGGGGAATGCGGAAGGGGGCCCAACTGTAAACCGAGGCGAAGTAGCCCTAAGCCTCCTGGTCCAGCCCGTTCAGTTCGCAGAGGAGGGAATGGAGGCACAGAGAGGGCTAGTGATCTGCTCAGGGTCACACAGCTGAGGTGGAGCTGCCTTAGTCTGGGGCTATGTCCATCCCACCTTGCATCTTCCAAAATGGGAAGGCGTCAGAAAGAGCTCGTCTGATTCTGTTTTCCTATTGACCCACAGCCAGGAGCCCACGCTTAGGGCAGAGTACAGGTCTGCACTCCCGCTACACGAGCCCTGCCCCTGAAGACCTATGGGATGGGACCCAAGCCCCCCAAGGCCAGATGAACATGCAGGCTCTTCCCTGAGACACTCCCTATTCCCTTCATGTTGAGCCTGGAGGTCACCTCCTTGTCTGTCCTTGGCCCCTTGGTATTGGAAGTTTTGCATACTATTTGTTTCTTCTGCCAGGCGCTGGAGCTTGGGACTGTGCTGGTGGGCAGCCCCCGGGCAGATGGGCTTATCTCCCTCCTTACCACCTCTGAGGATGCCGACGAGCCCCGGCGGCTGCAGTTTCCCCTGCCCACAACCCAGCGGCCACTGGAGCCTGGGGCCCCCCACTGGGCCAACTACGTCAAGGGAGTGATTCAGCACTACCCAGGTATGGGGCCCAGGCCTGGGTCATATTCCTGTCTCTCAGCCACAAAGCTCATTAGCTCATCTAATCCACTGTGGGGGTAGGCATGCAGGGTGGAGCATCCCCATTGTACAGGTGAGGAGACTGATGCCCCGAGAGGTTCTAGAACTTGCCCTGGGTTACCCATGACACGATTGGAGGAGCCAGGGTTCAAACCCCAGCCCGTTGGTCTCCAGAGCCCTAAACCAGGAGAACTAGGAGACCGTGTCCTAGGAACCTCAGGGTAGGAGGATGGAGGGCGGCGGACCCCTTGGCCCAACAGGTTGGTGGCCTCTGACAATTAAGACACATTTCCCTGGAAGCAGCTGCCAGGCAGTTGCCTCCTTTGTACCAGAATACATGCCCTTCTTGTGCTCATCCTTCCAGATGGCCCGTCTTACCATCATCCATTCTTTCTCCTGCAGCTGCCCCCCTCCCTGGCTTCAGTGCAGTGGTGGTCAGCTCAGTGCCCCTGGGGGGTGGGCTGTCCAGCTCAGCATCCCTGGAAGTGGCCACGTATACCTTCCTGCAGCAGCTCTGCCCAGGTACCTCCTAGACCCCAGCTCCCAACCCAGCCCTCCTTCCCTGAGGTCCTGTGATCAGAGCTTCCTACCCCAATTGTGGCTTTGGGGGAGTGGGTGGGGAATCTTCCTGGAGTATCATTGGACACATTGGGGGCTGCTCCCACCCTCCCACCCCTAGTGTTCCCTCCTGGGCCCCAGCCTTCCCACCTTGCCCTGTGCTGCAGACTCGGGGACAATAGCCGCCCGGGCCCAGGTGTGTCAGCGGGCTGAGCACAGCTTCGCAGGGGTGCCCTGTGGCATCATGGACCAGCTCATCGCACTGCTGGGGCAGAAGGGCCACGCACTGCTCATTGACTGCAGGTCAGGGGCTCCCCTTGTCCCCTCCCACCTCGTAGGAGCTCCTGGATGAAACATGGGTGGCAAACAGACGCTTGGCCTTGTCATCTTCCTGGCTCCATGTCCATCCCAGGTCCCTGGAGACAAGCCTGGTGCCGTTGTTGGATCCCAAGCTGGCTGTGCTCATCACCAACTCCAACGTCCGCCACTCACTGGGCTCCAGCGAGTATCCCCTGCGGCGGCGCCAGTGTGAAGAAGTGGCCCGGGCGCTGGGCAAGGAGAGCCTTCGTGAGGTGCAGCTGGAGGAGCTGGAGGGTGAGAGCTGGCTAGGTGTACTGTGTCCTGGAGATGGCTGGGCACCCTGGGGTGAGGGGGGCTGCCGGGGTCTCGCTGTGGCTTTTACCCGGATGTACATCCCCTCACCTCCAGGGACCTCTGCCAAGCTCTGCCCACTCCCCCAACACTGCTGACTTAAGACTGCTTGAAATCTCCATATTGTTTTTTCTAGTGTGAGGAGTAAGTATCCACCGTGGAAAATACAGAAAAGTACAAAGAAGAGGACTTCCCTGGTGGCGCAGTGGTTAAGAATCCGCCTGCCAATGCAGGGGACACAGGTTCGAGCCCTGGTCCGGGAAGATCCCACATGCCGCAGAGCAGCTAAGCCCGTGCGCCACAACTACTGAGCCTGTGCTCTAGAGCCCGCGAGCCACAACTACTGAGCCTGTGCTCTAGAGCCCGCGAGCCACAACTACTGAAGCCTGAGTGCCCAGAGCCCGTGCTCCGCAACAAGAGAAGCCACCACGAGAAGCCCGTACACCACAATGAAGAGTAGCCCCTGCTCGCTGCAACTAGAGAAAGCCCGTGCGCAGCAATGAAGACCCAACGCAGCCAAAAAAAAAAAAAAAGTGCAAAGAAGAAAATAACAAGCTATAAGATCACTACCCAGAGATAGCCACTATTAGCATTTTAGTATATTTCCTTCCAGTGTTTTTCTACACCTGTATTTTCTTTTTTTAAATTAATTAATTAAAATTTTTTTTTTCCTTTTTGGCTGCGTTGAGTCTTCGTTGCTGTGCATGGGCTTCAGTAGTTGTGGCGAGTGGGAGCTACTCTTCGTTGTGGTGTGCGTACTTCTCATTGTGGTGGCTTATCTTGTTGCGGAGCGCGGGCTCTAGGTGCGCAGGCTTCAGTAGTTGTGGCTCGTGGACTTCAGTAGTTGTGGCTCGCAGGCTCTAGAGCACAGGCTCAGTAGTTGTGGCGCACGGACTTAGTTGCTCCGCGGCATGTGGGATCTTCCCGGACCAGGGCTCGAGCCCGTGTCCCTTGCATTGGCAGGTGGATTCTTAACCACTGTACCACCAGGGAAGTCCCAATTTTAAAATTTTTTTTTTTTTTTTATATGGTATCTCATTTAATCTCCAGAATGGCGTTTGTGGGGTATGTGTAATTATTCCTAATTTACAAATGAGAAAACTGAGGCTCAGATGTTTGTCCAAGGTCACACTGAGCCAAATAAAGGTCTTTTTTTTTAAAAGGATTTTCTTATTTATTTATTTATTTATTTATTTTATTTATTTTTGGCTGTGTTGGGTCCTCGGTTCGTGCGAGGGCTTTCTCCAGTTGCGGCAAGCGGGGGCCACTCTTCATCGCGGTGCGGGGACCGCCCTTCATCGCGGTGCGCGGGCCTCTCTCTATCGCGGCCCCTCCCGTCGCGGGGCACAGGCTCCAGACGCGCAGGCTCAGCAATTGTGGCTCACGGGCCCAGCTGCTCCGTGGCATGTGGGATCTTCCCAGACCAGGGCTCGAACCCGCGTCCCCTGCATTAGCAGGCAGACTCTCAACCACTGCGCCACCAGGGAAGCCCCCAATTTTAAAATTTTTAATTGAAATATCCTTGACTTACAATGTTATGTTAGTTTCAATATCTGTATTTTCAAGGTTGAGTATATGCAGTGTTGCCACCTGCCCTTTTTTTTTTACTTAACATTATCTCAGAGCCCTTCTCTATGTCATGAAAGGCCTGTCATCAACACGGCTTTTTAAAGCTACATAGCATTTCAGCATCTAGGTGCACTGTAATTTACTTAACCATTTTCTGGTAATCATACCTAACACCGTGATGGATTTTTTTTTTATATAAATTTACTTATTTTTGGCTGCTTTGGGTCTTTGTTGCTGCACACAGGCTTTCTCTAGTTGTGGCGAGCGGGGGCCACGCTTCGTTGCGGTGCGCGTACTTCTCATTGCGGTGGTTTCTCTTGTGGAGCACGGGCTCTAGGTGCGTGGGCTTCAGTAGTTGTGGCGTGCAGGCTCAGTAGTTGTGGCTCGTGGGCTCTAGAGCACAGGCTCAGTAGTTGTGGTGCATGGGCTTAGTTGCTCCACAGCATGCGGGATCTTCCCGGAACAGGGCTCAAACCCTCGTCCCCTGCATTGACAGGTGGATTCTTAACCACTGTGCCGCCAGGGAGGTCCCTGTGATGGGTTGGTTTTTTTGTTTGTTTGTTTTTATTTTTGGCTGCATGGTTCTTCGTTGCTGCACGCGGGCTTTCTCTAGTTGTGGCAAGCGGGGGCTACTCTTCGTTGTGGTGCTTGGGCTTCTCATTGCGGTGGCTTCTCTTGTTGTGGAACATGGGCTCTAGGCACGCGGGCTTCAGTAGTTGTGGCATGTGGGCTTCAGTAGTTGTGGCTCACGGGCTTTAGTGTGCAGGCTCAGTAGTTGTGGCGCAGGGGCTTAGTTGCTCCGCGGCATGTGGGATTTTCCCGGACCAGGGATCGAACCTGTGTCCCCTGCACTGACAGGCAGATTCTTATCCACTGCGCCACCAGGGAAGCCCTCTTGATGGGTTTTTGGGTTTTTTTTTTGGATGGGTATTTTTATACATAATTCTTTCTCTGCATTTTCTTCCTGTTTTCTTAGGATTAGATTATTAGGAGTAGGATCACAAAGTCAAAACATAACTTTTTTTTTTTTTTAGCCATGCTGCATGGCTTGTGGGATCTTTTTTTTAAATTAAATTTAATTTAATTTAATTTATTTTTGGCTGCATTAGGTCTTCGTTGCTGTGCGCGGGTTTTCTCTAGTTGTGGCGAGCAAGGGCTACTCCTCGTTGCGGTGCGCTGGCCTCTCATTGCGGTAGCTTCTCTTGTTGCGGAACACGGTCTCTAGGAGTGCGGGCCTCAGTAGTTGTGGCTCACAAACTCTAGAGTGCAGGCTCAGTAGTTGTGGCTTGCGGGCTTAGTTGCTCCGCGGCATGTGGGAGCTTCCAGGACCAGGGCTCGAACCTGTGTCCCCTGCATTGGCAGGCGGATTCTTAACCACTGTGCCACCAGGGAAGCCCGGCCTGTGGGATCTTAGTTCCCCAACCAGGGATTGAACCCGGACCTGTGGCAGTGAAAGCGTGGAGTCCTAACCACTGGACCGCCGGGGAATTCCCATAATGTGTATTTTTTTTTTTTTTTAAAGGAATTCCTTTATTTTTATTTATTTATTTATTTTTGGCTGTGTTGGGTCTTCGTTTCTGTGCGAGGGCTTTCTCCAGTTGCGGCAAGCGGGGACCACTCTTCATCGCGGTGCGTGGGCCTCTCACTATCGCGGCCTCTCTTGTTGCGGAGCACAGGCTCCAGACACGCAGGCTCAGTAGTTATGGCTCACGGGCCTAGTTGCTCCGCAACATGTGGGATCTTCCCAGACCAGGGCTCGAACCTGTGTCCCCTGCATTGGCAGGCAGATTCTCAACCACTGTGCCACCAGGGAAGCCCCATAACGTGTATTTTTAAGTTTGCTGATACACATGGCCAGGAAGGTCTATTGAACAGTTTAAGGGTCATATAAACATTAACTCATTTAATTCTCTCACAACTCTGTAGAGCAGATATTGTTATTATTCTATTTTTTTTTTTTTTGATTGAGGAATGTACAGTAAGTGGCAGTGCTGAGACTTGAACCCAGGCTGATCAGCTCCATCCTCCTGACTGAGGGGCCAGGCTGCTGGCGTTGGGAGCTGTGCCCTCCCTGGCAGTGTCGGGGTGCCCATCTCAGAGACCATCTTGTCCTTGGTGAACTGTCACCTTCAGATTTGCCCCACCTGCTCTCTGCAGGTGATTGTGGCCGAGCTTTTCACACTTGAGCGCTTTTGCCATTTCTTCCCTCCACCTCAGCCCTTCCATCCGCTGCCTCCCCCGGGGGTCTCCCTCTACCTCAGGAACAGTGCTGCCCTCTGCCTGCCTTTCTGCCCTCTGCCTGGCTCCTCCCCTTCTGCTTTGAAACATGCCCAGTTTTCTAACCTCCTAAAATAGAGTCTCCTTCCCATGCCAGTCCTCTGGGAAGAGTACCCATTGCTCACGGCCCCCGTTTTCTCATTTCTCCTCATTTCTAAATCCTCTGAATATGCCCGCCCGTCTCCCAAGCCACCCGCCGTGACAGCTCTCCCAGGGGTTCCGCACAGAAACCTGGGGGTTGCCCTCCCTGCCCTCTTAGTGCCAGGTCTGCTTGGCCGCAGCCCCGTGTCTCTGCCCAGGCCTGCCCCAGGCTTTGTCCCCAGCACAGAGCACCAGCCACGGCTGCTCCGCGGAGGTCTCCGATGGGAGCCTGCAGCCCCCCACTGGGGTCCTGCAGCCTTCGCCTGACCCTGACAGAACGCTTCCTCCTTCCCCTGGACGCCTCTCCTTTTGACTTCCCCTTTTCTGTTATTTCCTCGCCCTTGTCACTGCTGTCTGAAACTTCAGAGCCACCTCTGAGTCCTCCCTGCCCTCCTTTCCTTCCTCCCCACACCCAGCCTCTCTTGGCCTCTGACTGTTTTAACAGCTGCCATCTCCTGGCGCTGGCTTCTCCCAGCAGGGCCCCCTGCGCAAGGCAGTCACTTTCGTCAGCTAGAGCTCAGCTCCATCCCTCCCCTGCTCCAGAACCTCTCTGGCACCCAGAATTAAGTTGTAAAGTCCTAAGTGCTCTGGGCTGCCATTAGCGACTCAGCTTGCTCTGTCCGCTTCAGCGTTAGCCAGTGGGACGGCTTGCTGGTTCCCTGGGGTGCCCCGGGCAGACCTGGTCTGTACCCCAACTCTGGAGCCCTGGCCATCGGAGGCTACGCTGTTAACTCCAGCAACAACACCAGCAGGACTTTTCCTTCCTGTTCTGTCTTGGCCTCTTGAAGGCAGCATTGTGTCCCACTCACCATGGAAGCACCAAGAGTCTGGGGCTCAAACTGCTGTTTATCGAGCACCCGCTGTGTGCCAGGCACCCTGCTGGGACCACTCCATGTGTCTGCTCACCCAGTCTTCCCTGCGCGCCAAATGAGGCGGGTGTCCCCTTTTATAGTCGAGGAGGGGAGGCTCTGAAACCTTGGTCACCAACCCGAGGTTCTACCCACAGCTCGGTCAGAACCAGGTCTCAGACTGGAGATGCCCCCGCACCCCCACCCCCCCCCCCGCCACCCAGCCAGCGCCCTGGAGCCATCGTGCCCCTCCTCCACATCCACAGGGGCCCAGAGGCGGTGGATGGTGGGTCTGCTGACTCCTTTTCCGCCCCAGCTGGCAGGGAGCTGATGAGCGGGGAGGCCTTCCGGCGGGCGCGGCACGTGGTGGGCGAGATCCAACGCACGGCCCGGGCAGCAGCCGCCCTGAGCCGCGGCGACTACAGAGCCTTCGGCCGCCTCATGGTGGAGAGTCACCACTCGCTCAGGTGAGATCCCGGGTGCCCAGCACCTCCTGGTCACAGGCTGTCCCCTGTGCCGGATGGGGCTGGTTCATGGCCTCCCCGCTCCCCCCGCGTCCTCTCTGCAGGGATGACTACGAGGTGAGCTGCCCCGAGCTGGATCAGCTGGTGGAGGCCGCGCTCTCTGCGCCCGGGGTTTATGGCAGCCGCATGACAGGCGGTGGCTTTGGTGGCTGCACGGTGACCCTGCTGGAGGCCTCCGCCGCTTCCCTAGTGATGCAGCACATCCAGGTGGGCAGGTGCCAGAGACCGGGGGGAGCGGGAGAGATGGGTTCCCAGGGCCGTGCTGTGCTCAGACCCCACCCCACCCGTCCCTCCTACAGGGGCAGTACAGCGGGACCGCCACCTTCTACCTTTCCCAGGCGGCCGACGGCGCCCAGGTGCTGCGCTTGTGAGGCCCTCCCAGGCCGGCCCACGGCAGGCCTGCCCTCCAGCCTGGGTGCTCAATAAACTTGTATTACCTCCAGCTCTGATACCTGCCTGTCTCCAGAGGTGGATGTGTGCTTGGGCATCAGAGAAAGGTGGGTATAAGAACTGCTCCCTTGCTCTGGGCAGGCCCCAGAAACATGGACAGGGCAGAGCCAAGCGGTAGCAAAATCTTTTATTAAGTGGAGAACAAAGCTGGGACCTTGTCATGCTGGTCCTAGCTCTTTGGTTACAAATGGGCTTGGGCCCAGGGTAGGAGGGCAGCCGAAGGGCCTTCCGGGACCACTTCATGCCTCCTGGTCTGTACCCCAACACCTACCCCCTGCTCTGTGGCCAGAGGCACCGGCCCTGTGATCAGCATGCGGGTGGGCTGGCCGCCAGGGGTCCAAGGATGGAGTAGCTGAGGCAGCGTCAGGGAGAGGAGGTGGGGGTCGGGGGCTCAGGTCTGAAAGAACTGTTGGTCCACGTGGGTGCTGAGGGTTCCACTGGTGGTCAGCGTCCGGCTCACAAACTCCTGTGTCACGTGCCGGGTGAGGGAGCCATGGGCTTCCAAGTGCTGGGACCCCAGGGTCAATCCGTCTGCAGGGGAAGAGGTGTTGAAGGGTCTACCTGGGTCCCCAACCCCCTCTCCTCTGTTAGCGCTGTGCTCCCCCGGGAGAGCCAGGAGCCCCCGCCGGGCAACTCACCCAGTAGGACGGGCTCCGTGGTGCTGGAGTGGGTGGTGGTGATGCTGTACTCTCCCGGCATTGGGTGCTGGAAGAGCCCCAAGTGGCTGCCCAGCTGTGGGAAGGGGCCTGGAGTGGGCAGAGGGGCCAGTCAAGGGTGGTGCCAGGAGACGGCGTGGCCAGAGAAGGGGTGCGGGTGAAGGAGGGGTGAAGCAGCCTACCTCCATCCTGGGACTCGATGGTGATGATACCCTCACGCTCCGGCCCGAAACCTTGGGTGGTCTTGGCCTGCACCTTGAACTTGTAGGGCACGTTCTCGCTGAGGCCTGGCACGGTCAGCCGGCTCTCGGGGCTGTCGCCATCCACCAGGAACGTGGTGGGCGGCTCTGGGCAGGGACGATGCCTTTAGCCTCGGTGGCTCCCTCCCCACCCCTCCCCTGGCCCCCCTGACCCTGGGGCGGGCAGCACCTCCTCCGTGGGCCATCTCACAAGTCACCAGGTAGCCGAGGATGTCGCCATCAGGCCTGCGCGGCCGCTCCCAGCTCAACTGCAGAGAGTCTGGGCTCAGGGCGGTGAACACCAGTGGGCCCGGGGCGCTGGGCGTGCTCAGAGTGAAGGCAGAGCCTGGGGACAGCAGAGGAAGGGTGTCGGTGGATGGGTGGGTGGGTTTGTGGGTGCAAGATGGGGGGGCAGCTGTCAGGGTGGGGGGGCAACTCACCCGGCAGGGGGCAAAGTGGGCTCTGTGGGTGCACCTGTGACTCGATGGTGATGACACCCTCGCGCTCTGGGCCCCAGCCTTCCTGGCTCTGGGCCCGCACGCGGAACACGTAGGAGTGGTTGGGCAGGAGGTCTTCCAGCACCACCGAAGTCTGGCTGGGGTTGGGGATGTTGAGCTGATGCAGCTCACCTGGGTGGGGATGGAGGCAGGTCGCAGAGCAGCATTATTCCTTATTCCCATCCCCGGCCTGATCCCAGCCCTTCCCTAGGCTACTGTCAAGACCTAGCCACCACCCACCCAGCATTAGTCGTGGCTTGGGTACAGGTGGGGTCAGCCTTGTATAGTATGGTTGGTCGTTCAGGTCGTACGCTGTACAAGGGATGAGTGGAACCTGAAATCCCATCTGCCTATGTTGGCTGTTTATGGGCCCAGGTCATGCTGCCGTGAGTGTGTCTGCCCACGGAAGTGCCACTTCCCGACGCCTGAAAAGACATCTCATAGGCCAGCAGAGGCCCTGGGTCCCTAGGCTGGTGAGGCCTTGTTAGGCAAAACCTAGCAGTGGGAATGATCTGGAGAGACGCCCAGGGAGATGGATGAGGACTCATCAGAAGAGGCAGTGGGGGTCTTGGAAGAGAGAGACTCTCTCAGAAAGGTGGGGTGATGGGGGGAGCATTAGTGTTCAAGGGACTTGGGTGGATTCCTGACAGTCGGGTGTCCCCGTGTGTCAGCCCGACAGCAGCCGTGTCTCACCGCCATTCAGCAGCTGGTACTCCACGCTGTAGCCCTGCAGCGCCCGCTCGCACTGCGGCTCCTGCCAGCTTACTTTCAGAGACGTGGGTCCCAGGGCTGAGAACACCAGGCGGGTGGGTGTGTTGGGCACACCTGCAGCCAAGCGGGAGCCTGGAGACGGGAGGCCACAGTCAGCCGGTGTCGGGGGTGTCTGGGCAGGAGTGCTGGTTCTAGCCCTGCCCGCCCTCAGCTGTGGTGCCTGCACTGGCCGCTGGCCAGGTGGCCCACTCACCCTGCAACACCCTGTCCAGGCCACCCAGCACCTCCTGAACGTCCTCAGAGTGGGTGCGGGCCCTGCCCGTGCCGAGACGGGGTGAGCCCGTGAGTCAGCCGGCCCCCACCCTCCTCAGCTGGCCTGGCCCCTCTCCTGCCCCAGCCCAGCACCCCCGGAGGACAGAAGCCGCGTTCGGCACCAGCGCTGATGTGGATGGAATGGAGGGTAAGGTGGCACGGGCGGCGGCGGCGGCGGCGGCGGCGGCGGGTGGATGGGTGAGAGATGGAGCAGGACAGCTGTGGAGGCACAGGAGGGCCACCCCTGTACTACCTGGGCCCCAAAAGGGTGCTGCTGGCTGCCCAGCCAGGATTATAGAGTCTCTTGAGTCCCCGGAGTGGGGGACCCCCTTCATCTGAGCCCGACTCCAGGACCCCAGGGCCCAGGACAGCGGAAGCCTGCTCCTCCCGTGTTCCCAGATGGGAGGGAGGCCTAGGGCAGGACAAAACAAGAGTGAGAGGGCAGGAAGTGTGCATGTCAGAGGATGGTCAGGAGGGCGACGGCAGGCCAGCAGCCCGAGCCTCCAGGAGCTGGAAGAGAGGAAGGATTAGGGGGAGAGCAGGGGAGGTGGCGGGCACTCACTCTGGGAGGAGAGGGAGGTGAGGGTTGAGTAGTCCCTGGGCAGCGTGGCCGAGTGCGAGTGTCCCGTGCGGGTCAGTGAGTGGTAGTCCCGCGAGAGGGTGGAGGACGTGCTCAGCACGCGGTGGGACAGGTGTGGGCTCAGGTGGGTGCTGTAGGCGGCGTTGCTCACAGTCATCCTGTGCAGGGAGTTGGCACTGCCCGGGAAGGCAAAGTCCATCCGCCCGTTCACCAGGTGCTCTGTGGGGTAGAGCAGGGTCACCGGACCGGCCCGCACCAGGCCTGGAGCCCCTCGGGGCAGGCTGCGGCCCTGGGAATTCCCTGGATTACCTACCCTCTGGGGGCCCTTGGCATAAAAACAACCTGCTCCCCTTGGCCCGCCAGGGACAGAGGCCCTTGGAGGAGTCCAAGGGCCCCCTAGGCGTCTGCAACTCAGGTCCTGTGGCCTGGCAGGACGCCCCTATGGGCGGCTGCTGACCTCAGCCGGGGACTCACTGCCCCTGCAGTTGGCCCTGCCCTGGGGAGAGCCCAAACGCCTGCCCTTGGGTCCCCTGAGGCCTCTGAGGGGTCTCCTTGGGCACCAGGGCCTGCCCCCTGGACACAACAGACTTGAAAGTTTGGGGGCAGTCCAGCTTTGGGGAGAGCCCCAGCGCCTGCCCTGGGGTCCCTTGGCTCTGGGGTGGCAGCCGGGCAGCCTGGCTGCAGTGGGCTCTGGCTGGAGCCCAGAGGCAGCAGACCAGCGAGCCTAGGTGGGTGCGGGTCAGGGCAGGCCGGTCACCTCCCTCCCCGCCGGTGCCCCGCGCGCCCCCATCGGCGGCGCCGTCGTCCAGGGGCCCGCGGGGCGGCTCGGCGGAGTCGGAGGAGCGCCGGCTGCTGGCCGACGGGCGCGGGATGAGCTCCGGGGGCAGCCGCCACGTGACGCGCCGCAGGTCCAGCTCCTCCCCCAGCAGGGGCTCGAACTTCCAGCCGCTGCCGCCTTGGGAACAACGAAGGGCCGCGTTGGCACCGCCGGGGGGCGCGGGCGGCTGCGCGGAGGGGCTGGGGGAAGAGGCGGGTGGCGCTGTGACGTGAGCCCATCCTCTGGCTCTCTGGGATCCGGGTGTGTGTGCCGGGGAGCCCGGTGGCCCGGCGAGGCCCTGGCCCGAGAGGTGGAAGAGGGCAGCCCGGGCTGCAGCCGGCGAGGGAAGACCCCTGGGCCAGAGCCCGGGCTCTGTCGCCAGCTGTGAGGATTTGCTGCTCTGAGCCTCAGTTTCCCGTCCGGATAGCGGAGGGAGTGAGCTCTCCCCTGCCGGCCTCCCAGGGGCACTTCCAGCAGCCAGAGTGCGTCACAGGCAGCCAAGTGTAGTGCAGCTGAGCTGGGGCACCTGATTCGTACCAGCTGCTCTTTACTTCAGACCCTCAAAACTCTCAAGACCCTTGGGCTTGGGTTCCTTAAACCCAAGCTTGACACCACGGAGGCCTGGTACAGGCAAGGATGGAAGAAAATACAAATCCTGGAGGATTTTCACTAATGGTAGTGTGGATTGGCATCCCATTTCACAGATCAGAAAACAGGCACAGAGAGGGTGATTCATCTGAATTCCTGCAGTGGAGCCAGAGCTAAAACTGACTCCCCAAGGGTCCCAGTCGAGGGCTCTTTGCATCACACTGTACAGGAATCAAGGAAGGAGGAGGAACAGGGCCAGTGTGGGGAGGAGACACTGCTTTGTGGGCCCCAGAGCCAGGCCTGCCTCCTCCCACATAGCCCTGTCCCTGGGAGGTGGCCCGAGTCCATGGCATTGCTGGTGGGCCTTCGAGTCTCAAAACTATGTTTCCATTCCCAGGTGCACGAGCCTGTGTGCATGTGCCCCAAGCACAGGTCTGTCTGCCTGTCCTCACACACAGACGTGCACACGATTCACTTGGGCCACGTCGGCTTTGTCCCCTCTGTATCCACAGCCAGTGTGGTGCCTGCCAAACCGTCGGCTTTGTAGATACTCGTCTGGGGCTGAGAGGGGACTTCTGGCGTGACCTTCCTGCCCAGTGCTCACTGGCCCCTTGGCTCTCTCTGGACACCAGTGACGGCCCCACCCTCTACCCAGGACCCCCACCTTCCTCGCAGGCGTCCCAGGCCCACTCACCAGTGTCATCAGAGACGCTGGGCCTCTGGCTGCCAGTCGGCGAGCGGAGCACGTCATCGCTGTACATGAGGAAGCTTTCGTAGTCTTCCCCACCCTGGGCGTCCACGATGGGGATGTCCGGGATGATGGGGACTGCAGGGTGGGAGCGGGTGAGCCGGGGCCCCAGCCTCGGCCTCCTGCCCGCCCCTGTCTGCCCTGTGCCTCCCGCCCACCACTCACTGGACATGGGCCGCTTGGGCTGGGTGGCCAGGTTGATGATGGCCTCCCGCTCAGGCCCCCAGCCTGCCCCGTTGCGAGCCTTGACCGTGTAGCGGTACGGCTGGGACTCCCGCAGGTTCTCAATGAGCAGCGTCCGCTTCTTGGGGCTGTCTACCAGCACCTTCTTCATGGGCCCGATGGGTCCTGGGACAGGGAGAGTGCTTCAGAGGGGTCATCCAGCTTCTGGCCTGGTCCCTGCCTCTGACGCACCAGGACTGTTGCACAGCCCCTGAAGTGCACCCAGGAGTTTGGGGAACGAGTCAGGGAGCAAGCAACTGTTGAACCCCAGCTGCGTGCCAAGCCCTGAGAACCTGGGTGTGACTGGCTTAGAGAAAGCTCCATGCGGCTCATCGCTAAGTTAAGTGGCAGAGACAGACCGGACTCAAGTCGGCCCCACTGTCACCTCTACCAGTTGGTAAAGGGTCCTGCGTCCATGTGCGTCTGTGTGACGCTGGCTCCCGAGGCTTGGGCGCCCTCACCACCTGTGCCTCACTGCCCAAATGCATGGCTGCCCTGGTCACCTGGGCAAGGATGGGAGGAGAGAGGCAGGCCTGAACCTGCACCTGAGGACAGGCTGAGGCTTGTGAGAGCTAAGGGCGAGAGCAGAGGGGAAGCAGCTCTCCTCCGCCACACCTAGAAGGGTGGACGCAAGCCCTGGGAGAGAGGAGGAAGAGACCTCAGGCTGCTCTGAGCAAGTTACGGTGCCTAGGCCCCCGTGTGACAAGATGGGGCCCTCTATATTGGAAGACGTCTGGGAGACCAGAAAATGTCCCAGTTTCCAGGGGGTCCAAGGGAGGGCTCTGGAAAACAACACCTGCGAACTTGATGTTGTTTGTTTGCCCCACCATGTAGCATGCGGGATCTTAATTCCCCAACCAGGGATCGAACTCGTGCCCCCTGCAGTGGAAGCATGGATTCTTAACCACTGGACCACCAGGGAAGTCCCTTGATGCTGTTTGATAAGTAAACAGCTGTGCTCCAAGAATTGGCTGATGTTGGGCTGTCAGCCGGGGGAGGTCTCTTAACTGCCCTCTCTCATCTCTGTCCACCAGGGGGAGAAGGGAAGGGGGCCACCCCAAAGTTGCTGATGCCCTTGGGCCAGGAGGTCTGCCTCACACATTCGTGACACAGCGGAGGCCTCAGCAGGCTAAGGCCGTGGGCTGAAGCCATCGGTCATTCCTGGGATTAAAGGCTGGGTCAGAAGGCACTTCCTGACAGTGGTCCATGGGTGGACCAGGTGTTGTAAACTCAGAATGAGCCAAGGATGTGATGCAGCTGCTGAGAAGCTTGTGCTTGGTCATCCAGGCTAGTGAAGAGCAAGGAGCCTGACACCCAGAGCAATCCTGCTGCCCTCTGCCCTGTTGGGCCAACCTGGGGCTGCTAAGCCTGACTCACTTTAGGGTCCGCAGGTCCTATTTGGGGGTGATCAGCTCTCCATCCCTGAGATGGACTAAACAGACGTGAGAGTGCAAGGAGGAGGGCCCTGCACCAGGCGAGAGGCGGGACCAAGTTCCCTCAAATAGTTTCTCATCCTGACAACTGGCAGGGGTCGTCCCTCCCCTTTCCAGGACTGAGAGAAAAATAACAGTTCTGCCAGGTGCTTTGGCCTAGGGCTGCCAGATAAAATATTGCATGAAATGTACTAGAAAAATTGTCTATTTGAAGTTCAGGGTGCCCTCTGCTTTTATTTGCTAAATCTGTCAACTCTACTCTGGCCCTAAGAGAACCGTGTAGAATTGAGCCATTCTAGTTACCTGCATGGGCAGGCAGCCCTGGACACTTGTGACCCCACTGCACATATATAATCTCAGGCCTTCCATCCCTACCTGCCCCGGGAGCTTCTGGGCTTGGCTTTGGAACGCAACTCAGCCCAAACCTGACCACAAAGCTAACGATGCCCCAGGCAATCAGACATATGGGCTCATCCACTGACCGGGACGCTGTGACCTCCTCCCACTCTCCGCCCCCTCCCTGGGGGCAGAAGGAGAGGCCCACATCCTTACGGTTGTCCTCGTTGACCAGGCCATAGCAGACCTCATAGGCTGTGATCTCGCCGTTGGTCTCAGCTGGCTCAGCCCAGCTCAGCTGGGTCACGGTGGAGGAGACGACATTGAAGGCCAGACGCCCCGGCTCGCTGGGTACTGGAGGGGGAGGGGATGCAGGAAGAGAGCTGTCAGCCGCAGAGAGGGGGCAAGAGTTCTAGGGGGTCGGGGGACAGGGCTGGGCACACTGGCATCAGGGTAGCTGGGGGGCAGACAGGTGGATGGACGGAAAGGCGAGGCCTCACCTTCCGGGTGAGTGCGACAGGACACCAGGGAGCTGTAGGGGCCCTCGCCCTGCGCCCCGTAGGCGCACACCTTCATCTCGTAGTCGCAATACGGGTACAGGTTGGTGAGCTCCACCGAGGGCACCTTGCTGTCGAGGAGGTGGGCTTCGGACTCAGAGTCACCCTGGATCCAGTACTTCACCTGCTCCCGGGGCGGGGCTGGTCAGTGGGGAGCAGCTGGCAAAGCTGATCGTCCCTCCACTGAGCCCCACCCTTGTTACCCGCTTTGCGCACAGACACGGAGGGACCGAGTGACCTGCCGGGTTCACACAGCAGGGCTGGGGCAGAGCAGAGGTATTTCTGGGCTGGTGGGGCCACCGTCCAGGAACTTGCCTCTCCCCCGGGGCACAGATGGGGGTTCCCCCGTCCACTGAGGCCAAGCATGCCCTCTCCTCTCCCTCAAGGGCCCTCTGCCCCCGGGTGGCCCACCTCCCCACTATGTGCCCAGCCTCCCCATCCACCACCCTCATCGCCCCCCCCACCTTACCCGGTACCCTGTTGGCTTGCCAGGAGGGGGCAGCCAGTTGAAGTGGATCTTCCGGGACCCGGCGGCCTTGGCATTGGGGTTCTGTGGGGCACCCAGGTCACCCCGGGGGAGTGGGGGTGATGACAGGGTCTGGCCCATTAAGTTCCCGTCCAGTTCATCTGCAGTGGGTCAAGCCAGGGCAGGGCAGCCAGCTGAGACCCCCTGCTGCTTTGAGGGGGGGCAGGAACCCACCGTCGCCACCAGGGGGCGCCAGAAGCCCAGTTAAACCCCAACGCTCCTTCCCTGCGCCCCCCTCAACTGAGACCTGCCAAAGGGGGTCTCTAGAGGGCTGGTGCCCCCATTAGTAAAGCACAGGGCATCCTGCCAAACTTGGGGGCGCCCAGGAGGGTCTCCGGAGGGACGAGAAGGAGGAAGGAGTTTGCTCTCTCTCTCCCTTTGGCAGCCAAGGGTGTGTCCCACGTGAGAACATTTGGCTCCTCCCAACGCCCTCCATCACTCCCGTACCCCAAGACTCCTCCTCCTCCCCCATCTTCTCGGTAAGCCTCCTCTCCGGGTGGGCTCACAGACCCCACTATACAGTTCTCAGGACCCATAAGAACTGTTTCACCCCTTCTGGGAACACCTGCATTTTAGCTGGAATTAAGGCTGAAGTCAAAGGGCTAAGGCCCTTAGTGGTGGGATTCACAGCCAGCAGCAGGCCGGTGGCCGCGTGACCCCAGCCTCTCTGATTGAGAGGAGGGTTGCCAGATAAAGGCAGGATACCTAGTTAAATTGGAACTTTAGAGAAACAACAAACACTTTTTTAGGATAAGTACATCCCAAATAGTGCATGGGACATACTTATACTACAGATGTGGTGGTTACTTATCTGAGATTCAAATTTAACTGAGCGCCCTGTATTTTTACTTGCTAAGACTGTCAAGAAGCCCCCAGCCCTGCTTAAGCTGACTCCAGACTCTGCCTACCTCGGTCCCCAATGATGACAGTGGCAGACTGGGGCTGGCCCAGGCGGGCCCCAAACTTGGGGTTGCTGAGTTGGATGTAGAAGCGGCGGGTCTGGCAGCCCCGCAGGAGGGAGTCCATCTCCTGCAGCTCCAGGAGCTTCACCTGCAGCTCCTTCCAGGTCTCCCCAGGTTGGAATAGCAGTTCGCCCTCTGTGGGGATATAGTCCTGGGAGTGGGAAGGGGTCAGGGTCAGACCAGGCCTGGGAGAATGAGTAACGGCCCCACCCCCCACCCCAACCTCACAGGTAATGCAGAGACCCTCACACACAGACTGTCCCACGTGGACACGGAATGGCTCATGTTTCTACAACACCTGTTGTGCATCAAGCACTTTACAAATATTAGCTCGTTTACTCCTCAGGGCAGTGTGAGGTAGAGATATTATTGTCCCCATTTTACAAATGAGGAAACTGAGGCACACAGAGGTGAAGAAACTTGCCCAAGTTCATACAGGTAGTGGTGGTGGAACCAGGATTTGAACCAAGGCACAGAGACAGGGATGCAGATATGGAGGGTCCCATACAGGCAGGCACTCAGCTGGGGGAACTGAGATTTGGAGGCCCCAGACAGGGAGGGAGGAGCTGTTCCCCGCAATGGGGCTCTGAAGTCTGGATCCCACCAGCCCCCAGGCCCTGCCTCCCGGGTGGGGTGCTTCCAACATCTCCAGCTTTTTTTTTTTTTTTTTCCCCCCCCAATGCCCCAGAGCTTTCCTGAGCGCCCTTCACATGACGCCACTAGGTGGCACTGCAAACTAACATTCAATTCCAGGCACTGCTAGCCAGCCCCGCTGTGCGGAAAGGGACAAACTCAAACGCTACAAAAACCCAGAAAGAAAAGCAGGAGTCGCCTGCAAGACAACTGACCTGGCGGGGGGGGGGGTGGGGGATGCTTCAAAAATGTCCAGGTGACAAAAGACAAAACCGGGGAATTATTCTAGATTAAAGGAGACTAAAGACACATGACAACAAAATGCAATGCCATACCCTTGACTGGTTTCTGGATTGGAGGGAAAAAGTTATAGAGGACATTACTGGGACATGTGAACATGGGGGGATCTGAATATGGACTAATTATTAGTTATGAGGACAATGTGACATTTCTTAACTTAGGTAATTCTGTCGTAGTTATGTAGAGTGCCCTTGTTCTTAGCAGGCGCCTGCAGAAGGGTTTAGGGTCTATATGATGTCTACAACTTACCTTGAATAGTTCAGCCAACAAAAGTAAACCAAACACACACTCTCTCCCTTTCTCTCTACAGTTATAGAGCTATAGATACATACACACACACACACACACACACACACACACACACACACACACACACACAGGCATGTATACATCTATATAGAAAGAGAGAAAGAAAGCAAGGTGAATCTACGTAAAGAGTAAATGGGTGCTAATTTTGTTAGTCTTTCCATTTTCCTGTAGGTTGAAGCTTTTCAAAACAAAAAGTTGAGAAATAAAATGTTTTTAAAAATAGTTCAATACCAAAGGAATCTTTATAAAAGCATAACAGGACAGCCAGAATCTCTATAATATGGCATATTCAGTGAAAAGTTATGGGCATACAAATTCCTCTTTGGCGTTTTTATGGGGAGCCCTGGAGCAGTAATGAGAACTGTTCCTACCGATAAAAAGAAGAATAGGGTGTGTGTCGGGATCTTCTGAGTGCACGCCTGCTCCCATGATTGCCAAGTGGGCCTGTGGGCCAGTGAGACTAGACTTTATTACTTTTTGAGTGAAGTTTTGATGTGAATATTTTTAGTTTTAAAATGTTGGTAACAGGTATAAACTGGATAACTAATGAGAACCTACGGTATAGCACAGGGAACTCTACTCAATACTCTGTAATGACCTATATGGGAATAGAATCTAAAAAAGAGTGGATATATGTATATGTATAACTGATTCACTTTGCTGTACAGCAGAAACTAACACAGCATTGTAAATCAACTATACTCCAGTAAAAATTAGTTTAAAAAAACATTGGTAATAGGGAATTCTCTGACGGTCCAGTGGTTAGGACTGTGAACTTTCACTGCCATGGGCCCGGGTTCGGGTTCGATCCCTGGGTTGGGGAACTAAGACCCCACAAGCCATGCGGCGTGGCCAAAAAAACAAAAACAAAAACATAAAATGCTGGTAATAAATTTAGAAAAACAAACAGACCTGTAAGCCAAACCAAGCACATCCACCACCTGGATTTGGCAGTTCCCTGAGACTGGGGCCCAGTGATAAAGGGGACACTGCCCTACCACACGGCCCTCCCTGCCCTGAGGGCTGCTCCTGTGGCACGGCCCAGAGAGGGCCTGCCCGGCAATGACAGCCCAGGGACATGGGGTCTGTGATCCCACGTCAAGAAGCCCAGAGTCCCTGCACAGGGGCAGACGGAGGTGTCTATTTCTCTGTGGAGAGTTTGGCTGTCCTGGTGGATCCTGGGATGTTGGGAGGGGGACACGGATGGTCTGGACATGATGAGACCTTACTCCTCAGGGCGTCACTGGCACTTTTGGTGCGCAAGACAACCCTGCTGCAGGGTGGCCGGGCAGGTGGACATGTCCTTGGGAGGCCAGCCAGCGGCACCACCAGCATCCGGAGAGTCAGGCAGCTGCCACGTCCTGCTCCCACCGGGCCCTTGGGACGTGCCCTTGACCTCGTGGTGGAGACTCACCTGGTTGCCCTGCGCTGTGTCGTCCTGCGTGCAGTAGGAGACCTGGGACTTGCCGTTGTCCAGGATACGCCGGATGATGGGGATGCGGGCCACGTGCTCCCCGCGGCTGACCAAGTACTCGGGCTGCTCAAAGGACACGATCCCGCTGGCTGCAAGGAGCCAGGCACCGGTCAGGGGTCTTGGCCACAGTCCCTTCTCAGCCCCCGCCCTCCCTCTGGCCCAGCCCGGCCCACACTCCAGGAGTCTGCTTGTCACCCCTCTCTGGGGAGGGCAGAGGAAGGGGCTGGAAAAGTCTGCCAGGAAAAGTTGACAAGGCTGGAACAGTGTCCAACTAACATCTTGGAAGGGTCAGGGCAGAGAAAGGAGGCCGGGCAGGGGCAAGACCAGACATGAGAGCTGAGACTGAGAGCTGGGGCAGAGTAGGCCTAAGTCCTGGGGTCCTGGAGCAGGTGGGGAGGAGGGGTCAGGGACCAGAACAGACCCTCTGGGCACCGGAAAGATGGTTATCAACAAGTCCAGGTTCCCCGAGGAACTAGCAGGGAAGGCACCGTGGGTGACAGTGGTGTGATACCTTGCTCACCCCTCTAGATAGGCTTGGGCAGAGGGAGGCCCCAGTCCCCTTCCTGCTCTGATGCCCTGTCATCCTAGGGGGGGCCCCATTCAGTCTCCCAAGTTCAAAGGCCATAGGGGAAGAACAAGGAGAGGGATGTGCAATGGCCCCAGGAGGACGTAGCACCCTCTGGTGATTATAAGAGAAGCTCCCACACTCAGTGCTTACTACCAGGCACTGTGCAGAGACGTACAGCCACACACTCCTCACAAGAGCCTGATACCCATTTTACAGATGGAGAAACCAAGGCTCAGAGGTTAAGTCACTTGCCTAGGCCACATGGCCAGACCCCACTTCCACTTGGATTCGAGGAGGAACAAGGGACCCCAGAGCCTCCCTTTTGGACCCCCTGTTCCCCCTGACCCTGACCGACCTTGCTCCTTGATGATGGTGATGTTGACCAGACGGCGGCCGAGGGTGGCAGTGCCCACGGGCACGTCGATGGCCTCCACCAGCAGCTGCTTCTCGTCATCGTCCTCAGGCCGGATGAAGAGAGGCACCCGCACGTCCACCAGCTCCACGCCCTCCTGGAACTCCACCATGCCCCGGGCGTCTGGGCGGGCGGTGGGGAGCCATCAGATGGGGGTCAGGGGGCCGCACAGGGGTGGGAGGTGAGAGGGAGGGGCACAGAGAGCCTGCCCACCTACCCTGGTCTGCAGTGAGGGTGTAGTAGCCAGGGGCCACCTTGAGCTCATGGAAGGCCCCCTGCTCCACGTGCTTCTCCGTCAGCTTCAGCAGGGCCTGCTTGGCCGAGCGGGGCGCTATCAGCACCGTGTCCACAATGGTGTGGTCCTGCCTGGGGGCGGGGTTGGGGGGGAGGTGTCAGGCTGGCCAGGAGGCTGGCACTTGTCCCGCCCCGCCTGCCTGTCCTCTCTCCATCAGGGGACAAGGTTCCAGGCAGCAAAAAGCAGAACCAGACGGTCCTAGAGGCCCACGCTGGTCCCACCACCTCGCCCTGCAGCCTCGGCATCCTCATCTGTGAAATGAGGCCACTACTCCCACCCACCTCACCAAGAAGGGCTGGTGAAGCAAAAGTAGAGTCAGGACAGCAAAGATGTGAAGGGTATAGGCCCTGAAGCCAGACTGCCTGGGTTCAAATCCTGGCTCTTATATCTTAACAGCTAGGTAACCTTGGGCAAGTTACTTAAGCTCTCTGATTCTCGGTTTCCTCTACTATAAAATGGGAATAGCAATGGTACCTACTTGGATAAGATAACCACACACATGAAGCCCTTAGAACAAGGCCTGGCCCGTTGTAAGCACTCAGAACGCTGGTCTAAATGGTTCTTACTGAAGGTGATGTGCTCAGTGAGAGCTGTATTCTGTTACTGTGCAGTTCTGTCCTCTCTGCATGCTGTTCCCACCCCCTCTCTTCCCCTGGGGGGGCTGGGACTCGGGGTAGGAACTGGAAAGGAGGTGTGTCACCCACTGGACCATCTTCTTGCCAGCCAGCGGTGCCTCCAGGATCAAGGCCTTTGGCGTCGGAGGAGGGCTGCAGCTGGGCACCGGGCTATCCCGGGTACTGGGTAGGGGGCTATTGCCGGCACGAGGGCAAGGACTGGGTCTGCTTGGTTCCCTGTGGTTTTCCTGTTCTAGTACCGGGGCTGGCTTTTGGTGAGGGCTTCATACTGGTATTTGTTCAGTGAAGGTCCTACCCAAGGACAGACCCAGACAGCCCTCCTTTCCAGTGGGATGGAGATGGAGATGGAGATTGGGGTGGGGGAGGGGGCAGAGGGGGCAGGTACTTGGGGCTGGTACTACCCCACCTGTGTGTCTTCGACTCACTTTTTCCCGGCATTGGGCTGCTGCCTGTGGAGGACAAAGTGGGGAACGTGAGCCAGGTGGTCCCTGGGGTGGAGGCACGATCTGCCTGGGGGAAATCCCCTGTCGTTGGCTATATGGGCGGCACCCTCACCCAACCCCGGGCACCCAGGACCCACCGGAACTTGGTCTGCTGGAGCTTCTGTGCGCCTGTGATATGCCTGTACACCTCGTTCAGCTGCCAGGCAAGGGAGGGCTGTGAGGCTCGGGCCCTGGGGGAGCCTCTCCACCCAGAGCCATCCTGGCCCAGAGGACCTCTCGGGGTTGGCTGGGGGCGTGGCCATGGGCACGCACATTGCCTCTACCCTTCTGGAAGCATTTACAGGGAACAGATCCCAGGATGATCCCAGGCCAGGCACATGTCCAAGGAAGCCCTTCTTTCCTGCCCGGAAAAATCCAGGTTCCCCAGCTGCTTCCCTCTGCTCTCCCGCCGCCTGGCTCACACCCAGCCCAGAGATGCCAGCTGCCTGGGATCTGCTTTTTTGGCCCTTACGTTCTCCTCCACTTCCTGGCGCAGCTGGTCACATTCTCGGGTGCCAGGCTTCAGTAAGTTCTCGGTGCAAAGGCGGGCAAGGCGCAGGGACAGCCCGTAGGGCGCTAGGGGCAGGCAGGGAGGGGTGTCGTCAGCCCCCTGCACAGTGGGCACCGCAGAAGCCCCATCCAGGAGCCATGCTTGGATAGGGGAGCACCTGAGGCTTATAGCACCATCAGGAAGGATAGAAGGCAGCCAGACCTGTGCCTGCACCCAATACCCAGAGAAAATAGGAATGGTGTGATCCCGGACCCGGGAGCAGCGGTGAACATGCCCTGGGCCCCAAGGGCAGCCCCAAGACCTGCGGTGCCCAGCCCTGGCCCTCACCCAGCTCCGTGGGGTTGATGCCGGCAGCATGCGAGGCAAAGCCAGGCCGTTGCACGTTGTTGGTGATCTTCCAGCGGACCATGTCACGCCCCTTGAGGTTCCCGCTGCGCAGCATGGGCGTGTCCAGGTGATCCGAGGCCATCAGGTTCTCCCGCAGCATGTAGTGGTCTTCCTTGAAGCCCACCATGTGACCTGTGGGACAGGGTCCTCACACTGGGCCCTCACACTGGGCCGCTCCCTAGACCTTCCCCACCACACCCCTGCAGGTGGGACCCCGGGGCCTCCCGCCTCTGTTCCAGACTCAGCCCCCGCTTCCCCTCCACCCCAGCTGGAAGAAAGAGCGGGCAGAAGCCCACCACCCCTGCTGATGCTGGCCTGTACCTCGGTTGCAGCACGGGAGAAGGGCCAGGCAGGCCTAGGAGACAAGGTGGGTGAGGATGAGAGCTGAGACAGCCACCCCAGCCTAGGTAAGCCCCTTCCGCCACCACCTCCCACCCACGCCAACGGTCCAGAGGGGCCAAAGGTGCCTTCCCCAGACACCAGGATATCCAGGCAGCTGCAGGGGTCTAGGTGTGTGGCACACAAGGTGGGTACAGAGGGTGATGGGGGCCGAGGGTTCCCCAAATTTGTGCCAGGGGACCCTGGTCCTGCTGTATACTCTGGAAAGTAAAGGTTCTGTGATCAAACCCATTTGGGAAGCACGGAATTCCTTCCCCTTATAGTTTCACTATTCATACAACTAGGTCAAAGGCTCTGAGAAGTCCTGCAGAGAAGAAAGCGCTTTCTCAAATGTATTTGATCACACAACCCTTTTCCTCTGTAACACACACTAATATCCCACAACACTGGGGGTCACTGCAGAGTGTTGCCTCTGCGCCCCACAATTCAGTATCCCTTGCCATGCCATCCTCCACGTTTTCCTGTCTCCTGTCTTTCCTCCCCAGTGAGACTGTCAGCTCCTGGTGGGCAGAGCCCTTCCTTCCCTGTTAGCTCTCATGACCCTTTGCATGTGGCTGACCCCCGGGCAGGGGCTCCCAGGTATCCAGCCACTGATGGTTGGCAGAGGTGAGAGGCTGGGGTGGGGAAGGCACCAGGGCTGGGCAGAACATGTGGGTTCGCTTGGCCTCTGCCACCCACAGGGACCCTGGTGGCGGGTGGAGACCCTGGGGGAGCCCCCACCTTGCAGCAGGCACAGTACTTCCAGCAGAGCAGCCCCAGCAGTGCCGGGAACAACAGGAGGAAGATAAGCAGGGGGATGAGCCACCAGAAGGTGCCGGGAGGGCAGTCTAGGGAGGAAGGAGGAGGAAGAGGAGGGAGTCGGTGCCGTTTCCCCCTCCGGGGTCTGCCAGGCCACCCACATCCCCCCCGGCCGGCCCTCCAGCTCACCCTTGCTCCTCTGCACCAGGACGGTGCTGTTGGGCCCGGGGGCGCCGTCACCCTCCACGGTGTAGCTGTACGTACAGTCGTCGTCCTCGTCCCGGAAGGAGCAGTACTCCACCACCTCCTCCGCTGCACCCACAGACGGTCAGCAGGGCACCCGACCCCACCCCAGAGCACCTTAGGGCCTGGTGAGGTGGCCGCTCCTCACCACGGCCCTACTCTGGGGCCCACCCCGCCCATCACAGGGTGGGAGGCACCTCCCTGGGGAAGAATGCAAGCTCCCGGCAAACTGTGCATACAGATGGGGCAAGGCGGGGGCTGCCCTCCAGGAGCTTCAAAGGCTGCAAATCTGTGCCCATCCTGGGCATCACTCAGGAGCTGGGCTTCTACAACATTTTTCTTTTTTCTTTTCTTTTTTTTTTTTTTTTTGGCCACATGTGGGATCATAGTTCCCCGACCAGGGATCGAACCCACGCCCCCCTGCAGCGGGAGTGAGTAGTCTTAACCACTGGCACGCCAGGGAAGTCCCTTCTAGAACATTTCTCTGACCTAGAGGAAAGGAGGCTGTGTGCCCCCACGGCCCAATTATGTGCCTTTGCCGTGTTCATGGCCCTACCCAGCTCTTTGCCCCCTGCCCAAGCCAGAAGCCATCTCCCCAGGTGTGGGGGCCCTGGCCAGACTGTGTGTCCCCTACCTGGGTCTGTGTGACCTGTCTGGGTTCTGTGACCACTCTCAGGTCTGGAACCCCTCTTTCTGGACTGCATCTCCTCAGTTTGGATTATGAGCCCCCTACCCAGCTCTACAGCCCTGCCCAGATGAGAGACACCACCTACCCCATCGGAAGCCCCCCTGCCTAGTCCTCTTTCCCTGCCCCATACCTTTCTTAAGTTCATCCACCATCTTGACCTTGAAGCTGCACTCCGTACACGTGTGCCCCTTCTTTTCACCGGTGCCCCACGCCTGGCACTGCACACAGGAGCGCAGGTCCTCACAGAGGCCCAGGTGGATCTGGGTGGGCGAAGAGGGCCAGATGGGCACCGTGTTGGGCGGCGGCCCCTGCCAGGCCCACTCCCCCCACGTCACACCCTTGGGCAGCTCCTCTGGCACCAGGCTCAGCCCCTCTTGTCCGTCTTGCCCTGTGCCTGGGGTCCCCATGCCCATACCCAGTGAATCTGGCCTCACCGCTGAGTAGTTGATTTCGCAGATGGTGTCTGTGTAGAGCGACTGTTCGTTGCAGTGGCAGCGGCCACACTCGCAGTAGCCACGCCCATTACAGATACCCTGAGTCAAGAGGAGGCACCAGTGAGCCAGCTGTGCCCCCATCCCTGCCTGAGAGGGCGGGTGGTCCTGATTGGGGCCCCCTCCGCCGCCCCCCACTGTCTGCCTCATGCCCAGGCCTACCCCGTTGCTGTCGATGCAGGTGGCATTGCTGAGAGGACAGTCACAGCTCAAGCCTGTCCAGCCAGGCTCACACACACACTGGCCCATGGAGCAGCGTCCCCGGTCTGCAGAGAAGGGGAGGGGAGAGGAGAGGCACACTTGCACCCGCAGTCCAGGCTGCCCACTGGCTGGAGCTGCCTTGGGAGCTAGGATGTCTCCAGCCAGGGGCAGAGCCATCTCTTCGTTGCTTTCTTGGAACTCCCTTCTCTCCATTTCTCCTGCTCTATTGTGCCCTTCTACCTTCCACTCTGCAGCTGGGGTGATCACCCCAAAACACAAACCCAATCATGTGTCTCCCCTGTTTAAGAACCTCTAATGAGTCCTGGCCAATGCAATAAGGTAAGAAAAAAGAAATAAAACATAAGTTTTGGAAAGTAAGAGATGAAAAACTGTCATCATTTGCAAGTATCAGAAACATGTCACAAAATAGCAAGAAGAATCTATAAATAAGTTATTAGATTTCATAAGTGAGTTTAGCAAGGTGGCTGGATACAAGGTTAACAAATAAAGAGTTAGAAAATGAAATTAAAAGCACCAGTGAGGACTTCCCAGGTGGCGCAGTGGTTAAGAATCGGCCTGCCAATGCAGGGGACACGGGTTTGAGCCCTGGTCCAGGAAGATCCCACATGCTGCAGAGCAACTAAGCCTGTGAGCCACAACTACTGAGCCTGCGCTCTAGAGCCCACGAGCCACAACTACTGAGCCTGCATGCCACAACTACTGAAGCCCGTGTGCCTAGAGCCCGTGCTCCGCAACAAGAGAAGCCACTGCAATAAGCCCGTGCACCACAATGAAGAGTAGTCCCCGCTCACCGCAACTAGAGAAAGCTCGTGCACAGCAGTGAAGTCCCAATGCAGCCAAAAATAAGTAAAAAATAAATAAATTTATTAAAAAAAAACACAAAAAAGAAACACACCAGTGACTCCCTTTTGCCCAAAGGGTGAAGTCCAATATCCTTACTAGAATAGGGGTTGATTAACTACAGCCTGTGGGCCAAATTCAGCTCACCACCTGCTTTTGCGAAAGTGTTATTGGAACAGAGCCACACTCATTTGCCTTTGTATTGCCTATAAGCTGCTTTCTGCTACAACGGCAGAGCTGGGTAGTTGTGATGGAGACCACATAGCTTACAAAGCTGAAAATATTTAATGTATAGCCTTTTAAGAAAAAGTTTGGACTAGACTAAAACTGGACCCATCCTGGACTGGAACACACTGGAACGCACTCTGGCCCTGCCTCCTTCCTGGCTGCATCTCCCTCCCCTCCTGTCTCAGCTTGGCCTGTGCCAAATGTCTGCCTTTCTCCAGACGTCCTGGGTTCTCCCTCCATTTCTCTGAGCACACCCTGGGGTGGGCAGGTGAAGAGAAGAAATGGCAGACAAAAGCAAGAACGGAGGAAAGGGTAGAAAAGCAGGGTCTTGACCCCCCGTGGCAAGTATACAGTTGGGGCTTAATAAGTATTTGGTGAGTGGATTTTCATTCATTCTCCTCCATTTACCCATTCAGTACTTCCATGTGGCCCCTGTGGGTTCTGTGACCCCTGCCCAGCTCCGGAAGCCCTGGCCAGCCTATGTGCCCATGGCCTGGGCCCACACTGTGTTAGGCCCTGTGGGGCTACAGAGGATGCATTACTCCAGGCCCTGTCTGCTAGAGATGTAGCATCTTCCGAGAGAGGAAAGATCGCCATGCCATATACCACCGATCACTGAGGTTGAGCTGGGTGGTACCCACTCTAGTGGGATGGGAGAGTGGAGAAGGGGGTGGGCACGGGCCGGAGGACCTCAGGGGGACATTCCACAATGGGGATTTCATGTTGGCAGGGGCCTTGGGCATCAAGTTTGTGGAGGAGGAGAGAGGTCCAGGTTGGGGCTGGACTTGGGAGAGGCACTCAGGGAATCTAGAGGAGGGCTGGGCCTGAACATGGGGGTCCTGACTCCCAGAGAGGCTCTCCCAACATGGGCTCTGATGGCAGAGCCAGAGGCGGGGGGCAGGGGCTGGACACCCAGGCCACCCTCTCGGCTCCACCCCACCTGGGCCAGTAGCTCACCGTTGCAGAGGAATCCGGAGGCGCGGGGGCACTGGAAGTTGTCGTATTCGCAGAATTGACCCTCATAGCGGCCTTCACCATAGCACACGCAGTGGCCGCACTGGCACTCGCCCTGCCCCGAGCACAGCTTGTCCTCACCCTCCCGCCGGCAGGGCGCCAGGTCGCTCAGGGAGCCAGTGGAGCAGTTACAGGTCTTGCCGCTCCTGCAGGAGAAGCCAGTCACTTCCGCACGGCGCAGCAGGAAGGCTTTCACCATCCCATTTTACAGATGAGGAAACTGAGGCTCTAAGTGGGCCCCTGTGGGTCTGAGTTACGTAGACAGCAGGGGCTGAGCTGAGACTCAAACCTCAGTCCCCTGAGACCCTCCCCCTGTCCCTTCCTCAAGTCATGACAAACTTATTCAATGTCTTGAAGCTTGAAAAGCCCTTACTCTTACTAACATTCTCTTATGACTCCCTTCTGCTCAGGTAATAGGTGCCCATGGCTCAGACACTAAAGGTCCAAAAGGGATGGAGGGTAAAGTACGTCTCCCTCCTGTGTCCAACCCACAACACCCGAATGGCCACCACTGCCCTGATTCTTACATGTCTTTCCAGAGGTAATCCTATATATCCATATATTTCTTTTTTTTTTTTTTGGCCACGTCATGCAGCTTGCGGGATCTTAGTTCCCTGACCAGGGATCGAACCCGGAGCCCCGGCAGTGAGACCGCTGAGTCCTAACCACTGGACTACCAGGGAATTCCCATATACATGAATTTCAAAGTGCTTTGAACTGAATCCACCTGCCAACTAGACATACCCCTTTCCTAGCCCTTTCTATGCCCAGCTGCCAACCCACCCTCAGCAGCCTACATGGTGTGCCCAGCCCCTTCTCTGGGAGCTGCTGGCATGCTGGGTGCTGGCTTCACCCTCCCACACTCACCAGCCCTCATTGCACACACAGTGTCCGCACATGAAGTCCCCGTTGAAGCTGCAGCGAGATGACCGCTCCTCTTTCTGCTGGAATGAAATCATGGTGGGGTGGCTGGGGGGGTGAGGGACGCTGGACGCTGCCCCTCAGGGCACCCCGAAAGGGAGTTGTGGCCACAGGATGCTCTGCTGTGTTACTCAGGGCCCTGGGGTGGTCGGCTTAGCCTCTCCCTCCCTCCGCGACCTGGCGGGGACGCATCATACCATCTCACAGGCGCACACGTCACAGACGATGTCCACGTCCATCTTGAGGCCATTGGAGAAGGAGGGCTTCAGATGGATGTTGCCCTTCTGGTCCGCTTCTGGCAACTGGCACACGTGAGTCCCCTCCAAGTCCTCGATAGCCCGCAGCTGCACTTGGTATGTGCCCTGCAGGGACCCCGCTGTCAGACAAGGGAGGCCTGGACAGACCACCAGGGGGCAGTTGTGCCTGAAGGCTCTAGGCCCTCGAGCTCCAGGGATGTGTCTGGCCCCTGACACCCAGCCCCCTGCCCGCCCTTCCTCAGGGCTGCAAACTTGCTTCTTCCAGGCACAGTCACGGTAACAATAGCACCAACAGTAACCAGGGTTGCTTTTGGCACATTCACTCATCTGAGCAGCCCTGAGCTCCGAGCTGATTGGTCTCCACTTTACAGATGAGGACAAGCCAAGGGGCTGATCCAGAGGGCTTCAAACCCAGATCTGACTCTGGAGGCCATGCTCTGGACCTCTGTTCAGGTAGACCCCGCCCCGCAGGGTGCTGTGCCCGTCCTCCCCTGCCCCGGGACCCCCACGGAGGCGTACCACTTCCCCCCGCCGGATGAGAAAGGACCCAGTGTTCGTCTTCTGGAACATCCTGGAGGTGACCTCTGTCCGCAGGCCTCGGGGGCTTTCCAGGGCCCGGATGTCCAGGTTGGAGCGGATGCGCTAAGAGAGCAGGCGATCAATGGCCTGGGGGTACCCCGGGCTCACCCACCCTGGCCTGGCCTGTCTGTGCTGCACTCCCACTTACACGGAGGCCTGGGGTGCTGGCGGGGCGGGGTGGGGGTGGGGGGTCAAGGGAGAAGAGCCTGCAGGAACCTGGGGCCAGGCCCAGGGGGCGCTCCTCAAGGGCTGCAGAAGACCCTGCCTCCCTCCTATCCTATTTCCCAGTCCTCCGCCCTTCAGCCTTCTCTCCAGCCCCACCCCAGAAAGGCTCAGCCTCCAGAGCCCTCACATTGAAGGCCTCCTGCAGCAGATCCACGATGTTGGAAGAGTCCTCCTGCAGCACCCCCAGCGAAGAGACAGGAAAATATGAGGACAGCTTCTGCAGGAGAAAATGCCAGGCCGGGGCTCAGCCTCCAGAAGTGTCAACTCTTTGAATCCAGACCACAGCTTTGGGGTTCACTCACTTTGCAGATGGGGGAGCTAAGGCCTGGCGCCTGCTGTGCGTCCCGGAGCCTGTGCTCTTAGCCCCCACCTGCTTGGGAGGGGGGCTGGGGAATGGGCACGTGGACTCCTCTTCCCACCAGGGCCCATCCCAAGTTTTGGGAAGGAAGGGAGGAAGGCAGATGGGGGTGTCTGAGAAGTTCCACGGACCCTCCCGCCTGCCCCCATCCTGCCCAGTGAGGCCACGGTCCCCCGCACCTCGTAGTAACCATAGGAGTAGTTGGTGACTGCGAAGATGGGGATGATATTGTGCTGGCCGAGCAGGCGCACCAAGGTGGGCACCGACGGGTAGTCCTGTGTCCTGTACTGGGTGTAGGTGCCCGTGGTGTCCAGGTGGCACTCCTCGTCGTTGCGCCTCATGATGCCAGCCAGCACGTTGGCACCGTCCGCCTCGTAGTGGAAGGCCGACTCGGTAGAGAACACCAGCAAGTGGGTGCTGTCGGGGCGCCAGCCGATGTCCCTCTGGGGAGAGCGAGGAGGGGTGCCCGTGGAGCAGGGGACACTCATCACAGCGTCGTGCACAGTGACAGAGAAAGCACGTCCCAACACGGGGCTCAGCGAGGACACAGGATTAACAGCCTGATGCCCCCATGAATGACGCACGTGACAGACAGCACATGAGTGACGACGGGGAAAAACAGAAACCAGCGATGGGAAGTGGGAAACAGAAGCAGGGGCTGTGCCCACAGTGGGCACCACGCACGATGGGAACCAGGTTCATCCAGCTGTCCCCACAAGGTCCTAACCACTCTGCGAGAATATCTCAACTGCACAGAAAAATGCACACCATGCAGCGTTCAACAGAAGAGTTAAAATAGGTACAGCAAGCAGCACGTGAGAAATACATGGGATGATTTTGAAAACCATGTATTACAAGAGAAAATGTTTATGATAGCATTAGGTGAAAAAAGAAAAGTAAGTTTCAGAACTATACGTACACTGATTCCAGCTATATAAAATAAGGAAAAGGGAACAAAGTACGCTGGTGGGGTATCAGTGGCTGGCTGTCTGATGGTGGTGAAATTATGGGCAATTTCTGTTTTTTGTTTTCCAAATTGTCTGTAATATGGATACACTATTTTCATTTTTATTTCTTATTTTTTAATTTTGTTTTATTTTTTGGCCACGCCACGTGGCTTGAGAGATCTTAGTTCCCCGACCAGGGATGGAAGCCCGGCAGTGCAAGTGCTGAATCCTTAACCACTGGACTGCCAGGGAATGTTCTTTTTTGTCTGTGAATACATTATTTTTTAAATGAAAAAACTGATGTGCACATAAAAAGAAGTGCCCTCTTCCAGCACAGTTGGAGACGGGTATTAACAGGGAGATTGGGTGGGAGGCTGGCCTCAGGGCACTGAAGATTCCAGAACCCCAAGACTCACGTCCGCCTCACTGGCCAATACAAAACCAGGCTGTGACTGCTCAGGCCCTGATACCTCTAAACTCGGATTGGAATTGAGGGCCCCCCAGTGGGTCTGAGCTTGTCTTAGGGGATGGGGGTCCCAGCCTGGTACCAGAGCAGGCCAGTGGGCAGCTCATGCCCTTGTTGAAAAGCACAGCCGGGTCTAGGCCGGCAGGACCCGCCCCGGCACTCACGGTGCACACGGCCGTCTGCAGGATGGCATCGAAACCTCCTTCGGGGGCGTCCAGGTTGCCTGAGATCCGCTCTCCCTTTAGCTTGTTCCGGAACTCCTCCACGTCTTCCGTCAGGCTGATGACATTTTTGAAGGAGAAGGGGGCGTCACTGTTGGGCCAGGGCTCCTTCAGCCTGGGCGGAGGTAGGAAGGAGAGAGTCAGGGAGGGAGAAAGTCAGGGGAGGAGACGCCCCCAACCCCCTGCCCACCCTCTCTAGGGACCGCCCCCTCGGCTCATTTCAACCTGAAGACTTCCAAGTGCTTGGGTGGAGAGGGCGTGGGCCACCTGGCCAGGACCCCTGCCCACTCGGTCACTCACTTCTCGGGCCTCATGTCTGTCTGAGGGACGCTGACTTTGTCCACGAACTTGCCAAATCCAATCGTGTAGTCGCTGGTGAGCTGCCTCAGGACCTGGGCTGGGCATCAACAAAAAAAAAGAGAGGGCAGCTGGGCCCCAAGAACCCCACATCAACACAGGGGCCAGGGGCTGGCTTGGGAAGGAGGAAGAGGAAGAATAACTTATTGTCAACACTTTGCATGTTGGGCGTTAGCTCACGCACGACAGCCCTTGTCCTTATTTACGGATGAGGGAAATGGGACTCGGGGGACCCAGAGTCATGCATGCAGCTAGTTGGAGGGTGCGGCCGGGGAGCTGGACCAGCCGTCTGCAGAGCTGGGAATTAACCTCAGCCTCATGGCAGCTGGTGCCCTCCTTGTCAGTACCAGAGGAGGGACTTCCTTGGCAGTCCAGTAGTTAGGACGCTGAGCTTCCACTGCAGGGGGCGCGGGTTCAATCCCTGGTCAGGGAACTAAGATCCCGCAAGCCACGAGGCGCAGCACATCCAAAAAAACAAAAAGGACCAGAGGGTTCTGGTTCCCACCCCGTTGGGGCCTTCTCTGCACTCCCGAGTGGTTATTGGGGTCTGGACAGGACCCGCCTCTGAGAATGGGGGGAAAGAGTTCTTGGGGTGCTCAGATGTCCTGTCCTTCCTTGAGGAGTGGGTGCAGCTAGCCTGAGCCCTGGCCTCCTGAGCAGGTGCCCAGCCAGCTGGGGGAGGCGCCTCTCTCCATGCCCTGCCCTGCTGTCTTCCGCGCCGTACCCAGATCCTGCCCCATCTTCTTGAGGTTGTCCAGATCGTCAGACATGGAGTTGGAGAAGTCCATGAGGATATACAGGTCCATGGGGCTCTCCAGGGGCTCAAACACCTGCAGCTCAAAGTGCCGCTCCTCTCCCGGCCGCAGCCGCACCCGCAGCCCCTGGGGGGACACCTGGCTGCGGTGCAGGGTGGTGTCGATCTGCGTTTCCTGTGTCCAGGGGAGGGGGACACCTGGCTGGAGGGTCTCTCCAGATCTGATGGAGATACCTCTCAGCTCAGCCAGGGGACACGATAGCCTCCCACAAACAGCCAGCCTTGAGCTTGGAGGGCCCAGCCCCCTTGACCCCCACTCTGGGCACCTCTGTGATCTCGAAGCTGCTCTCCATGACCACCATGCTCTCCTGCCGGCAGCCCGCAGCCAGCAGCTCTGCCTGGGTGTTGCAGCGCCATTCCTTGAACATCTGGCCGGAAGGAGATGGAGTCAGGAGGGCAGTGCCCTTCCTCTGGCTGTCCTAACCCTGGATTTACCCTCCCCCCCGACCACCCCGATTTTCCTGACCCTTGCCTGTTCTCCCACGACCGCCTGGCCTGAGGCTGGGCTGAGGGCGGGGCAAGTGGGGGCCAGAGCCCAGGGGTGGGGTGTAGCAGGGTGGGGCACGCAGGTGGGGAAGGTGGCCTCGCACCTCATCCGTGCAGTAGGCGCAGTGCTTGTCCACGCGGATGCACTCGGTGCAGCTCTTCACCTGGGCCTTCTTGCAGCGGTTCGCTGGGGAGCAGAGATGGGCGTGCCCACTGAGATGCGCCTCACCCACTGCCAAGCCCTTCCCTTGTGCATCCTCATTTGAAAGAGGGGGAAGTGGAGGCCAGCAGGTACGTGGTCAGTCCCAGGTAGCACAGCTAGAAACCCGCAGAGCCAGGTCTCAAACCTGGACTCTCCACTCAAGTCTGGAGGCAAGGATGGTGGGGGCTGAGACCGAGGCGCTGGCCCATTTGCTGGCGGGGACACCCTAACCACCCCCTTCACCTGCTCCTCCAGGGTAAAAGGGATTCTGTCTTGTTTATCACTGTGTCCCCGGTGCCTAGCCCAAGCCCCGCACACAGTGAGTTGTTAGTAAATGAATGAGGTAAAACTCCAGTTTCTCCAAAGGTTGGGATTCCCTTTGGTTTTGTTCAGTTCAAATCACAGTGAGGACCTATTATGTGCACTAGTGGGTGGTCTCCTGGGCTCCAGGCAACGGTGCACTGTCAATGTTTAGCAAGGGCTCGGGTGAGGGTGGGGAAGCCCTGACTTGCAGCATTTGCCAATTTCCAGGGTGTAAATGTTCCCACCATGGTCTATGTCAAACTATCAGCATGACCTCCACTGACAGGCAACATTTCATCAGTAGGAGCCGGCTCCAGCCCTTTGCCGACTGCAGACACTGACAGAGCAGGTGATGATCACCTCTCTCTCCTCCAAATTCCTCTAAAACTTTTCGACTCAGCTTTCCAAGCCTCAGTACATCCTGCGAGCGCCTCCATTCTCTGAGTGGACGTCTTCTCCCTCCTCTAGACCAAGTCTCCTTCCTCCCCTGGGTGTTCTTGGGCCATACGGCTCAGGCTCATGGCTCCCCAGCCTTCAAAGTGGGTGGTGGTTGTTTGTTGAATGGCCAAGTGAGTGTCTGGGTAAGACACTCGATGAGAGCCCCCCCCCCCACTTAAGGGCAGTGCCTTGGAAGTTGAGCCCCCGTCACAGAGAGGGGTGTTGCAGGGGCGTGTCCGACTCACCCATGTCCCCGGGGAAGCTGACGCTCAGCAGGGCTGCCAGCAGCAGCCTGGTCCACCAGCTGGGGTGCGGCCCTGCCATCCTCTTCCTCCTGTATAACAGCAACAATCGACATACGATGCCTGACAGCCCTGGTCCATGTGTCAGCTCACTGGGTCCCTGTCTAAGCTCCATCATTCCCATTGCACAGATGTAGAAACTGAGGCTCTACAGAACTTTAGTGATGTTCCAAGGCCATCTGGCCTGCAAGTGGCAGGACTCAGGGTCCCTGACTCCTCTTTTCCACTGCCCCCTTCCTTGTCGTCTCTGGAGTGGCCAGATGCCCTGCAGGCCTATGCCCTGCCCAGGGAGGCCCCCACCCTCTCACCACTGAGGACTCTGGGCTCTGAGCCTGTCCCAATGTCAGGTCTCTTGTGCTGATCTCCCTGAGGGCAGAACAGGGCTTATTCCGCCTTTGCCTTTCAGACCCCAGTGGCCTGGGTCAGGCTTGGCAGGGACAGGGCCACCCTAGAGGGTCCTGGCTCCACCTTCCTGTCCCTTCTCTGTCCTGGCCCACTTGCCTCTTGGTGAGAGGGTGCAGCCGGGAGGAGGGGGCCCCTCCCAATATCTGGGGCCTGGGGAAGGAAGGAGGAGGCTTGTTGCACTCAGCTAAGTTCTGCAATGGCTGTCTGTCCCGTCAGAGGAGGGGTCCCCACCCTACTCCCCACCTCTGCCTGCCCCAGAGTTGAGTTTTGGCGGCCCCTGAGCAGATCACCCTTTCAAAAATTAGCCTGGAGCTGGATTACAAGCCCCTCCTGCCCACTCACACACACACATTGCCAGCCATCCCAGGAGACCCATCTGCCTTTGGTTCACCATTAAACCATCTCAACTCATTAGTGACCTTCGGGGCAGGCACTGGCATCCCTGAGGCCTTTTAAAAGATGGGTATGGGGACTTCCCTGGGGGCACAGTGGATAAGACTCTGCGCTCCCAAGGCAGGGGGCCCGGGTTCAATCTCTGGTCAAGGAACTAGATCCCACATGCATGCCTCAACTAAGGAGCCCACGTGTGGCAACTAAGACCGGGTGCAACTAAATAAATATTAAAAAAAAAAAAAAAAAAAGACAGGTATGTACAGCAAGAAACTAATACAACATTATAAAGCAACTATACTGCAATAATAATTAATAAAAAGCAAACAAATAAATAAAAGATGGGTAGCCTGCTGAAGAGAAGGGGCTGGCCATAGCCACCAGGCCTGCAGAGTTGACGTTAGGACCCCCTCCTCTTTCTCTAGAGCCAGTCACCCAGCAGCCCAAGACTATGCCATGCCTACTGGCCCTCCCTCCTTGGATCTTTGCTCAGTCCTTGGCTTGTGGGGCAGGGGCAGCCCCAGGCTCTGGGAGACTGAAGCCCCCATATGGCTGGGGAGAGCCGGGGCGGGGGGGTGCGTTGCAGGAAGGCATTGCCTCCATTGCTCCAAGGCAGGTGCCTCCCAGGAGGCACTAACAGCTCCAACACATCGCAGACAGAGCCTGCTGGGAAGGATCCACCCTCTAAGAGGGGCCTGGGGTAAGGGAGCCCTGAGCCAGCCAAGCGGGCGCTTCTTGGGGGAAATGACTTTCCTGCAGCCTTGGGGCATAGGCACCACACCCACACACTACACAATATAGGCTGCTTACCCAGGCCTCCCGGGGGCACCATTACACACGCAGGTACAGACACTGGAGGGCCCAGCCCAGCTCTTACTCACCCTCCTGTGCCCCCAGGCTGGGCACACAGTGGGCAAGTGCCCAGCACTTCATGTACATAATTGCCATTTAATCTGTACAGGAACCAGTGGGGATGATCGCATTGTCCCCATATCCCGGGTGAGACCCGGGCAGCACACACCCCCCCGTTTAACCTTCACTTTATACTTGGAGGCTCTAAAATGGCAGCTGGGGACTAGTTATGCACTCAGGAGTGTTGTGTTTGACTCAACTTGTGTTTAAAAAGTTTTTAGGTTTTTTTTTTTTGGCCTCCCTGCACAGCTTGTGGGATCTTAGTTCCCCGACCAGGGACTGAACCTGGACCCCGGCAGTGAAAGCGCCGAGTCCTAACCACTGGACCACCAAGGAAAATCCCTAAAAAGTTTTAAAAGTAGTTGTTGGTGTTAAAAATAATAGGGTTTCACAAAGAAGTTAGGATTGTGGGCTTATTGGAAGAGGTGGCTGGCCGTGGCAGGCTGGGCAGAGCCCTCGGGAAACATACTCTCCAGGCTACTCTGGGTCCCCAGGCTACTCTGGGTCCCCAGGCTGCAGGGCCCTTTTATGTACCACCCGGGTCCCGGAAGTATGTGATTGTCACCCAGTGTTACCACATAGTGGCACACCCAGGCCTTGCAGGCACAGGGACACGCATATTCTTGGACACACACTGTGACCCACATGAACATAGGCTTGGCCCTCTCCCCACACCCACCCTCCCTCCCACCCATGGGACCCCTGTTGCGTGTCTGCACCTGCCCTCCATGGTTCTCTCCCTTCCTGTTTTCCTGGCCCTTCTGCTGCTCTATTGCCCACAGAAATCAAGGCCAAGGAGATGGGCTCTCCTTCCCTGCTGTCCCTCCTGCTCTCCTCTCCCCACTCAGCCCCCAGGATGGAGCCCCTCGGTCTTCACTTCCAGCTCCTTCCGAGGCAGCACCAACCATGCCCACCCTTGGGCTCAGGGTGTGGCAAGGCCATAGGGGAGAAGGAGGAGCCCAGCCGCTGCCCTCTGGGAGCCATCTAGAGACACCCCCCCACACCCCGCCTACAACTAGAGGCCCACCCGGGGCAAAGGGGGTGGGAAAGAGGGCTGGCTCTGGAGGAGGTTACAGTGGTGGGCACAGCCTCCAGGGGTGCTGGATGAGGTCAGGAGAGCTTCCTGGAGGAAGGGTGTCCTGAGCTGACTTTGGGAGGAGGGCCAAGAGGAGAGTCAGGGACTCCCCAGACCCCAGACGGACCGCGGCACCGCACAGCCAAGCCGGGAGGGCCTCTGCCTCTAGGTGGCTGCTTCTTTCTGAACCCCAGAGGAGCCCAGCCCAGTAGGCCTGCCAGCCACTGCCTGGCCCCTGCCCACTTCTCCCTCATATTCACCCAAGGGCCGGGCAGCCAGCCTTTAGGAAGGGAAGAGCCGGGGAAACAAAAGCCACTCGGTCCACCAATCAGCTCCCCGCGGGCCTGCCCAGGTGGGGTGCGCACTCACTTTCTTCTTCACCCCTCGGAGGTCCCTGAATGGGCGCCCAGCCCCGGCGGCCCGAGGCACTGGAGGGGCGTGCGGCGTGCGGAGGGACTGCCTTCCCGCCCCGCGCCTGTGCCCCGGCCGCCTGCCGCAGTCCGAGGATGGACCTACCTCGGGGCTGACTCGCACCCTCCCCGCGCTGGGCTCCGCTCGGCGGCTCCGGATGCGGCGCGCGGGCGAGCCGGGACTGTCCGGAGGGCGGGCTGCAGGGAGGGCGGGCGGCGACGGGGAGGGGACCGCTTTATGGGCTGGGAGGCAGGTAGGAAGGAGGAGCTGATGAGTCAGGCAGACCGCATTCCTGCGCACGGCGCGCACCTGTCGGGGCAGGAGCCGGGCGCTGCCGCCTCCGGACCCGCCCCCCGGAAAAGGCTGCGGCTCCCGCGCAGCCCGGTCCCGCGCCCCGACCCAGAACGGCGGGGGCGGGGAGGGGCCACCCCCCTCTCTCCGATCCGGCGCCGGCAGCGGCGCCTCCCCTCCCCACCCCAGGCTCCAGACTCGGGTGCCGGGCTGCCCCGGGCTGGGGGTGGCCTCTTAGCCCCCTTCTCGGACTGCCGCCCTCTCTCCTCCAGACTGTGAACCATCCCCACTGCCCTTGGGAGCCATCTAGATAGAGCCGCAGACACACAGCCCGGCGGCGATCGAGTGCGCGCACCGCTTCGCTCCTCCCTGCGCCAGCGCGAAGGATGGGCCCCGGGGCTGCCCCAAGACAGGTCAGCCATTCACCGGGTCTTCGCAGCCTTCCCCCAACTCTCCAACGCACACACGTGTGCCCAGAGGGAGATCTGAGCAAGGACTGGTTCCCTGAGTGTCTTCAGGCAAGCTAATTGAACCTTCTTAAAGTGTCAATAATACCCATCAAGAGGCAGCACCCACCTGACGTGGAGTAGGCACTCGAATCGTTACAGCTGTTCTTGACAAGCTGGTTCACAAATCTGACCCCGCCAATCCTCTTTCAAGTGCTGCTGGTTAAGTGTGTTCGAGCTGGACCCTCTCAAGTTGCTCCCTGACCTCAACTGGGTGTATTTCTCTGGCCCCACCTGCTAACAATGCTGGACAAAACCCGATTGCTTGGCAGCCCCCCACCAGCCACCAAGCAGCTTCAAGCCAGCATGCTCTTGCAACCCGGGGCTGTTTTGCACCAGGCTGGTCCCTTTGCTTGGGATCCTCCCACTGCCACCCCAGCCTGGTTTATCCTCCTTATCCTTGAAGGCATTGTGCTGATGTCGCATGCTCCAGAGAGCCTCCTTGACCTCCTAGCACGCTGGATTATGTTATGCGTAACCCTGGGGCATGTTTTTTTCACGTTATTTGCCACATTGATTTGAAATAATCTGTTTAGGGGTCTCTTCCCCGTTGGACTGTGAACCCCAAGGACGGACATAGTCTAGCACATCTTTTGATCCCCAGCACCTACCTCAGTGCCTAGCACATAGCAGGTGCTCAATAAACGTGTGGTTGACCCAAATGGGATTGCCACATCGCCTCCCTGAGCCTCAGCATTCTCACCTGTAAACAGACGCGTACACCACCAAACTCTGAGTGACCATGGGAGCAGCTGGGACTGGATGTGGACAAGCTGTGGACACCAAGTGCCCACTGCAACTGGGCGAGCCACAGACACCACTCGGCCACCTTGCCCAGTCATCTGAGGTCTGCTCTGCACGGGCCAGGAGCTCAGAGAGGCTGCCTCCGGGATTCGGGAGCTGTGTGGCAGGAGCCCCAGTTTGGTTGGGGTACCCAGGTCGTGCCCTGTGGACCTGAGTTACTCCAGCAGGCTGGAAAATAGGGGCTCAGAGAGCAGCGTGTGACACCATCCATTAGAAGGTTGGGGTAGGGGATATGCACCCCACTGTGGGGGGGCGGCTGACACACCCTCCTAGAGAAGGAGACCCTGGCCCAGAGGCAGCAATGCCACAGACCCCACTGGGCTCAGCAGCCCCTTCCTCTCCTCATTCCAGACCCTTTAAAAATGACTAGGGAGGGCTTCCCTGGTGGCGCGGTGGTTGAGAATCTGCCTGCCAATGCAGGGGATGCGGGTTCGAGCCCTGGTCTGGGAAGATCCCACATGCCGCGGAGCGGCTGGGCCCGTGAGCCACAATTACTGAGCCTGCGCGTCTGGAGCCTGTGCTCCGCAACAAGAGAGGCTGCAATAATGAGAAGCCCGCGCACCGCGATGAAGAGTGGCCCCCGCTTGCCGCAACTAGAGAAAGCCCTCGCACAGAAACGAAGACCCAACACAGCCATAAATAAATAAAAAAAAAAAAAATAAAATAAAAAAAAAATGACTAGGGAGACTTCCCTGGCGGTCCAGTAATTAAGACTCCAAGCTTCAAATGCTGGGGGTTCGATCCCTGGTCGGGGAACTAAGATCCCACGTGCCCATGTGGTGTGGCCAAAAAATGAAAAGTTAAAAAAAATTTTTTTAAATTAAAAAAAAAATGACTAGGGCGGCTGAAGTCTGGTATCTGCTGAGATGAGACGTGCACCCCTGGGAGGCCCTCAGAAGAGAAGCCGTGAGTTTCTTTCTTTCTTCTTTTTTTAAAAAAATTAATTAATTTATTTATTTTTGGCTGCGTTGGGTCTTTGTTTCTGCGCGAGGGCTTTCTCTAGTTGCGGCGAGCGGGGGCTAATCTTTGTTGTAGTGCTTGGGCTTCTCATTGCAGTGGCTTCTCTTGTTGCAGAGCACGGGCTGTAGGCACGCAGGCTTCCGTAGTTGTGGCACACGGACTTCAGTAGTTGTGGCTCACGGGCTCTAGAGGGCAGGCTCAGTAGCTGTGGCGCAGGGGCTTAGTTGCTCCGCGGCATGTGGGATCTTCCTGGACCAGGGATCAAACATGTGTCCCCTGCATTGGCAGGCGGATTCTTAACCACTGCACAGCCGGGGAAGTCCAAGCCGTGAGTTTCTTCAGGTTTCTTTGAGTTTGGGGTTTCATTACCTGGAACCTGTGTGTGGACCTTGGGGGTCCATGAACCATTTGAGATCATGTGCAAAACTCAAGGTGTATCTGACATTGGAATGTGGATTTGGTGGCAAGAGGATCCTTCCCTTACACTGAATTCCCAAATAGGTACTGGCCCCCAAAGGGTTAAGGAGCATTGTACTACATATTAATTTTATAAAAAATAAAACAAAAAACCCCATTGTCTCATTCTGCAGCCTTAGGGCCAGAGTGAGCCCGGTATGTAGTGGAGTTTCCTTCTGCAGGCTTTGCCAGATAGCTGAGGTCCCTGGAACAGGATGGAGAAGCCCAAGAACCTCAGACTGCAGCTCCTACCTGCCTGCACTCAACCTGTGGCCTCTGGCAGGCCAGACTTGCTCCCTCATTAGTTCAATCGTTTATTCATTTAACAAGCATTTAATGAACTCTTATGCCAGGTGCTGGGGATCCCCAGAGGAATGATACACACCACCTGCTTGCTTCACGGAGCTCAGTTTAAACCATGGACCTCCAAAGCGGGCTGCATATTCTCCAGGGATATGCCACATGATCCACTATTTTTTGCTTGACAATGTACATCACTTATTGGCAGAATGGTACCCATTTCTATAAATAAACAACTTAAATGATAAATAGACAGTGGATGTGTGACTAGAACAGTTTGGTGACCCGTCTAGAGACCTTGTATCAACCCCCACTGCATCTGATTGTTTTATCTTTCTAACTCCTAAAACAGTCTTTCTCCGACCCACCCCTCCCAAAAAATTGACCTTTTATTTTTTTTTATTTTTAAAAAATTAATTTAATTTTTTGGCTGTGTTGAGTCTTCATTGCTGCGCGCGGGCTTTCTCTAGTTGCGGTGAGCGGGGGCTACTCTTCATTGCCGTGCGTGGGCTTCTCATTGTGGTGGCTTCTCTTGTTGCGGAGCACGGGCTCTAGGTACGCGGGCTTCAGTAGTTGTGGCTTGCAGGCTCTAGAGCACAGGTTCAGCAGCTGTGGCGCACGGGCTTAGTTGCTCTGCAGTATGTGGGATCTTCCCGGACCAGAGATCGAACCCATGTCCCCTGCATGGGCAGGCGGATTCTTAACCATTGCACCACCAGGGAAGTCCCCAAAATTGACCTTTTAAAGAGACAGGCCAGTTGACTTGCAGAATGTCTCACTGTCTGGATTTGTCTGATTGCTTCCTCATGGTGTCTTTGGACTTGATTTTTTAGCCTCCTGTAAACTGGAAGTTAAGTCTAAAAGCCTGATTAGATTCAGTTTAAACTTTTTTGGCAAGGATAGTCAGAGGTGGTGCTGTGTTTTATTGGATGGCGTGTGATGTCAGCTGCCCCCCTATTAGTGATGATGGAGGAAGTGACCACCATCTCTCCCCACTATAAAAATACATTTTCACTTTATGATTAAGAAGTAATTAAGAGGGGGTAATGATGTTTTGTCACCCTGCCCGTTTCCCAACTAACTTTCACTGAACGGGTTTTAGCATGCATTGTTGATCCTTGCTAGAATCAATTATTCTTTGGGGGTTGAAGAGTAGTGATATTCCATTTCTACGTTTAATAGAAGGTATCCTTCTAATTAAAAAAAAAATAGAGGTTTCCTTCATCAACTGGGAATGAATTATGTGCCTCCAAAATACACATACACAAAGGGTAAATGCTTCTTTTCTTTTTGAGTTATAGAACTTTAAAAAATTACAATGATTGCTACAAAGCAACCCCAAGGGACTTCTCCCCTGGTGGCGCAGTGGTTAAGAATCTGCCTGCCAGTGCAGGGGACACAGATTTGAGCCCTGGTCTGGGAAGATCCCACATGCTGCGGAGCAACTAAGCCTGTGAGCCACAATTACTGAGCCTGCGCTCTAGAGCCCGTGCGCCACAACTACTGAGCCAGCGCTCTAGAGCCCGTGCGCCACAACTACTGAGCCTGCGCTCTAGAGCCCGTGTGCCACAACTACTGAAGCCCGCACACCTAGAGCCCATGCTCTGCAACAAGAGAAGCCACCGCAATGAGAAGCCCACGCACCGCAATGAAGAGTAGCCCCCGTTCACCACAGTTAAAGACTATGTGCAGCAATGAAGACCCAACGCAGCCAAAAATAAATAAATAAACTTAAAAAAAAAGCAACCCCCCAAAATGTTTTTAAATTGTGCTAAAAACATAACATATGGACTTCCCTGGCAGTTCAGTGGTTAAGACTCTGTGCTTCCACCATAGGGTACACGGGTTCAGCCTCTGGTCGGGGAACTAAGATCCCACATACCGAGCGGCACGGCCAAAAAACCCCAAAACAAAACAAAAAAACCCACCATTACATAAATATTACCATCTTAATTAGTTTTCTTTCTTTTTTTTTTTATTTTAATTTTTTGGCTTGTGGGATCTTAGTTCCCCGACCAGGGGTGGAACCCAGGCCACCACAGTGAAAGCGCAGAGTCCTAACCACTGGACCACCAGGGAATTCCCTTAATCTGTTTTAAGTGTATAGTTCAATAGTGTTAAATATGTACACATTGTTGGGCAACAGATTTCCAGAACTTTTTCATCTTGCAAACTGAAACTCTATACCCATTAAATAGCTCCTCATTTCCCCCTCCCCCCAGCCCCTGATTAATTATCATTCTATTTTCTGTCTCAATGATTTTGGCTACTCTAGGTATCTCATGTAAGTGGAATCATATACTGTGTCTTTCTGTGTTTGGCTTATTTCACTTAGCATAATGCCCACAAGGTTCGTCTATGTTGTAGCATGTGGCAGGATTTCCTTCCTTTTTAAGGCTGAATAATATTTCATTGTATGTATAGACCACATTTTGTTTATCCACTCATCTGTTGATGGACATTGGGTAGCTTCCATCTCTTGGTTATTATAAATAATGCTGCTGTGAACATGGGTGTGCAACCATACCTTCCAGACCCTGCTTTCAATTTTATTGGACATAAACCCAGAAGTGGTGGATCACATGGTAGTCCTATTTTTAATTTTTTGAGGACCACCATGCTGTTTTCCATAGCAATTGCATAATTTTATAATCCCATCAACAGTGCACAAGGCTTAACTCTTTTAACTATGAATTTCAGAGTAAAGAGTTGATATATTCAACTCAAATGGTGGCAAATACATTTTTTCCTTTCTTTTTTCAAATACGATGCATGCATGGATTTTCATTTATTCAATAGTTTACAATTGTGATGTTGCGATATAATAAGTAATACCTATTTGGTCTTTGTCCATGGTTTTTTCGAACAGCTCCGGAGCGATAAAGGTGAAAGGAGAGTCTTTGTCATTCATAACAAGCCCCTTTCAACCACACCAGAGTTTATGTTAATGAGGTGACTTTTGGAAAGCCACTAAGGTTGGGGGGCACTGGTTGTCTGGGGAACCAACCACGTGATTAGAGAGTTGAAACTTTCAGCCTCAACATTGCCCCACCCTCACCCCAACCTCCACCCACCTCCAGAGAAGGGGGATGGGCTAGAGATTGCGTTTCATCACCAATGGCCAACGATTTAATGAATCATGCCTAGTAATGAAGCCTCCACAAAAATCCTAATCGAAGTGGGTTCAGATTGCTTCCAGATTGCTAAATACATGGAGTGCTGGGAGGGTAGCATGCCCAGAGAGCACGGAAGCTCCACACCCCTTACCCCATACTGTTCCCTATGCATCTCTTCCTTCTGGCTGATCCTGAGTTGTATCCTGTTGTAATAAACCAGTAATCTAGTAAGTAAACTGTTTTCCTGAGTTCTGGGAGCCATTCTAGCAAATTATTGAGCCCAAGGAGGAGTCATGGGAAACTCCAGTTTATAACCAGTTGGTCAGGAGCAGGGGAGGCCCAGACAGGCAACTGGCCTCTGAGTAGGGAGCAGTCCTGTGGGACAGACCTGTGGGGTCTGAGCTAACTCCAGGCAGTTGGTGTCAGAATTGCTTGGCCGTGGAAAACCCACACATTTGGTGTCAGAAGCGTTTTATGGATGTTGTGAGTAGCAGTGTATAGGAAGCAAGGGAGTTTTTCCTTTTTCACAATAATTGGCCAGTGGGAGAGCTCTTCAAACCAGCTCCTTTGACCTTTGAAACACTCCTTGCAGTCCTCCCTGCTTTCTGAGACAAACTGGCCCAGTCCCACTTAGATTTCTAGATCAGCCATTTCTCTCCAAGGAGCCCTGGTTCCTTTTAGTGGGGAATGGTATTAGATATCAAGATTTGGGTGCTACATGTGCTCATTCCTACTGGGGGCCATTGCTTCTGGGTCCTTTCAAAGGACGTAGCTGGGACTTTTTTCTTATTTTTGAATCACGAGTTCATCTTTTTTTAAAAAATAAATTTAGTTTTTAAATTTATTTTTGGCTGCATTGGGTCTTCTTTGCTGCGCGTGGGCTTTTCTCTAGTTGCGGCGAGCGGGGGCTACTCTTCGTTGCGGTGCGCGGGCTTTTCATTGCAGTGGCTTCTCTTGTTGCGGAGCACGGGCTCTAGGCATGTGGGCTTCAGTAGTTGTGGCATGTGGGCTCAGTAGTTGTGGCTCGCAGGCTGTAGAGCGTAGGCTCAGCAGTTTTGGTGCACGGGCTTAGTTGCTCCGCGGCATGTGGGATCTTCCCGGACCAGGGCTTGAACCTGTGTCCCCTGCATTGGCAGGCAGATTCTTAGCTACTGCCAAGATACTTAGTCCCTGAGTCATGAGTTCATAGTGATGTTTCCAATTCAAATTTAAAATGAAAGATTTTTCTTGTGTCTCTTTCCTCTATTTTTTGTTTTGTATTTCTTCCCTTTCTAACACAAAAGCATATTCTATGCACTGTTCGGCACCTTGCCCTTTTCGTTTTCTCTCCTGAAGATCACTCCAAATTTGGCCACAGAGATCTTCCTCATTCTTTATGGCTCAAAGGGCCTTACTTTTCTTTTTTTTTCTATTATAGAGATTTTAAACATACATAAAGGTGCTCCTCCTCATTAGGGAGGACGCCCACACCCTTTCTCTCTGGGTGTGTATCTCTGCCTTGCTTCTGTCTTAAAGAAACAGTTTCTCTGTGTGCTCTCCAAAACAAAAAAACAAAAACACACACACAAAATTAGAGAGTACCCATCACTGAGCCTTATCAACTGCCAACACGTGGCCAATGTGCAGCGGGATGCTGTGAGGTTGGCACATGGGTTGGGAATTTTCAGTCTAGTGACCATGGGGGCAGGGACCACTGCTCCCTCCATCCCTCCAAACACTTGGGCACTTACCTCACACCAAGCACTTGGGACACAGCTTTGTTGGATTGTGTTGTTTCCGCTCGTAAGAGAACCGTGGTCTCAGCCCAACGTGAGGACAGAAGTGGTAAGGCAGTAGTGTTATCAGAGATGTGGGAGCCCTGAGAAAGGAGCAACTAACGCCCAGGGGAGTCAGGAAGGGGTTAAGAAAATCTGAGCTGCATCTTGAAGGTATCTGTGCCCAGGTAGGGAGTGATACAAGGGCAATGGTGAGAAAGTTGGGAGAAGCCAAGCATGGGGGCGTGGGCAGGGTCAGCAGCGGGGCGGGGTGTGGAGGGGGGAGACTGGCGAGGTGATGAGAATGCTGGTGGCCTTGCCTGCCAGGCTGAAGTGGAATCTCCTGTGGGCAGCGGGAGAGCACATGACGTGGCCAGAGCTGGGGTGCAGGAAGATGCTCCCCAGAGCCGGACTGGAGCTTGGATGGGAGTGGGAGAGTGAGAAAGGCAGCAGATGAGGCTGAAGCAATCAGTGAACTGAGGCAGCAATAACAATGGTGGGGGAGGGGTTTCTGAAGTGACCCATTCGTTGTGGGGTAGAGCACAGGGGTCCAGGATGCAGCTGTGAGCCCTGGATGATCATGATGCCATCACCCAAGATGAGGACCATAGGAAGAGGGGAGGGGATGTATGGGTGGGTGGGAGTAGGGTTCAGCTTGCACAGGCGGTCTGTGAGCAGAGACAGAGGACTTTGGACCCACGTGCTGGGGACACCCAGTCTCGAGAGAAAGCTAAGCCACCCCTGTGGCACCCTCAGTGGAACTAAGGTGGGCAGGCACCAATCCTGTTTTACAGGAGAATAAACTGAAATTCAGCGGTATTAAAGACCTTCACCCCACTCACAAGGCTTGTAAGTGGAACAACTCTGCCAACTCTGGGCTGCCCAACCCCCAGACTGTGTTCATTGCCCAGGGCCCCAGTGGCTGAGCCCCGCAGGGGAAACAGTCATTACTGATCCAACTGGACAGCTTGACGGCCAGGGCTGGGGGTGCCCAGAGCACAGTCAAAGGCCACGACCCTGGCCAGTTTTATCATCTCAGGAGTTTGCTTCCCTCCTTGGTCTAAAACAAGAAGGAACTGGATTGGCCAACAACAGACATGTGTAGAGTACACTACAGTTAATAAAACTTTTGTATAAATCATCTCATTGATTCTCCACAACCACCTTAAGAAGCTTTATTACCGTGATCTGACAAAGAAGGCTTACAGAAGGGCCCAAGACGTGACTCAAACTCAACTTGTTTTAAACTGGGATCCAGAGCAGAGGTGCTGACCCCGCTCCTGCTGTCCCCACGGTCCCACGCTGCCGCCCACACAAGCTCCACGGGGCCCTTGTGGAACGAGGGGTCCCTGTCGGAGGAGGCTGCAGGGCAGGAAGCCCCTTCTGACTCAGGGCACAGCAGCTCCTCTCTCCAGGGTTGCGAAGTCTTCACAAAGGAGGGGAGGGGGAGAACCGACCTCTTCCGGTGCCGAGTGTGTGTTTGTGGGGAGGGGGCGAGTGTGACTCGATCTCTATTTTGGGGACCACAGGGCGGGGTTGTCACACCCCTCTGGTCATGCAACAGTATCGGGCACAACCTTGGGACCACCTTTCTAATCCCCCACCCGCCCGAGGGAGGCAACCCTGCTCCTCACAGCCCCGCTTCCTTCTCTGAACGCGAAGCCCTCCCGCCGCAGGAGCGAGCTGCCAGAGAGCAGGAAAGGCAGACCCGTTCCCTCCGGCCTCGGACTCCAGGCCTGGCAGCGGCTGGGAAATCTGTTTTGGCCCCAAGAGGAGCCCGGCGGCCACTGGCGCTGCCCGGGTGCTGCTGTGGGGCAGAGATAACCGGCACAGGAAGGGTGGGGTGGCGGGAGCCTCCCAGGAGCCGGGTTTCACGTAAACAATGAGCGGCTGCCCAGCCATGCCAGGAGGTGACTCATCTCCCCACACCGGGCCTGCTCACACCTCGCCCCCTCCCTGCATGGGCTGGGGGTCAACCCCAGCCCTCCTGGTCACTGGCTTGACTTCAAAAACTGGGGTGTGTCCAAGAAGTGGTCCGAGGAGGGCTCAACTGCCCCCAAGGGAGTAGAGGCCTGGGCTCCTGCCTGAGGACTGGCTGAGTTGCAGGGTCAGGGTAGCAGACAGCGGGAACTGGGGCCTCCCCTGCCCTCTGGACCCTGCCCGCCCACGCCAAGAGGCGTTCACTGGGAATGACCACAGTCACTTCCTGGGCCACCTTCTCTGAGCAGCGCCACAGGCTTTGGTCATCCCACTGTCAACCCTGACAATCCCAACCAAGAAGATGGGGAGGACGCTTGAGCTTTCATGTTTGCCTGAAAACAGACTGTAGAAGAGGCCAGTGCATCCGAGATGCTGAGATGTAAGGATACAGCGCTTTTAATAGGGCGGCAGACCCCATGGCGTGGAGGACGCTGTCCACAGTGCCCCACTCTGCTGCAGCAACGTCTCTTCCAGCTGGAAGGCTGCACGGAGTCTCCTCTCGGGGTGGCACCCGGGGAGCAGGTCCCAGTCCTGAAATATACAAAGTGGCGCCTCCCAGTGGGCATGGGTCACCGGGCTGCACAGTCTCGTCAAGTCCCAGAGTGGCTCCTCCCCTTGAAGGAAAGGAGAATGTCCGAGCCACCCCGAGCTGGTCCCTCAGTCACTGCTTGGCCTTCTTCACGATGGTGCCCACGGCAGAGATAACGGTGGTCTTGGAGCCACTGGCACTGGTCGTCACCGTGACGACAGCGGGTAGGGTGGCCGTAGTGGTGAGGATGGTGGGCTGGGCTATCGTCGTCACCGGGATGGCCGAGTCCCACTTGCTCTTTCTCTTCTGGGCGTCTGGGGGTAAGGCAAGCGAGAAGCCAGGATCAACACCAACCATAAAGCAACACTCCCTTTCCAGGAGGCCGGCAGTCAGAGCTCAGGGGGCAGAAACTGCAGGGCTCCTAGCCTCAGAAAGCCAAGGTGCAGCCAGTGAACCGGGACCCCACCCCAGGCTCCAAAGCGGGCTCAGCACAAACCACAGCGAGGCCAGGCCCTGTTCCCCAAAACAAGGGAGGGAAGCCCTCGCTCCGTCTGTGGAGTGGCCGGGAAGCGGAGCCGCCGTCTACCTGCAACAGCTGTGCTGGCCGTGGCAGTGGTGGCGGCGGCGGCGTTGGTCGTGGTCCCTTTCTTGGTGCCCGTCACAAACTCTATCTGGAAGGCGACAGGGACGAGCGTTAAAACCCGTGCAAAGCTGTGTATCCACGTCGTCCTGCCAGCTGTCTGCTCCCAGGGGACAGGAGGTCGACACCACACAAAGGAGGCCGTGAGAATCAGCTCTGCTCTGGCCGTCCAGGGGTAGGAGAGGTGCGGGGCAGGCGCTCGAAGGGGGTTTAATCCTCTGAAGAGAGCTTCCCCAACAGACATCGGACCCTTCCCGGCACCACTGTGTCTCTGCGCTCGGGCACCCCTGCCCGCCGCCCCACCTCAGGCCCAGGCCCCTGCCCTCACACTCCGCGGGAGGCGGTGCTGCTTGGGAAGCAGCGTGCTGTGCTCAGGATCCTAAAAGGAGGGGTTGCCGGGCCATCAGGCATGGGACCTACAGGGAAGCACTAAGGCAGGCTGCAGAGGTCAGCTCTGGAAGCCAAGAAAGGCACAGACCAGAGCGCTCTGGGAAGGAAATATCTGCCTCCGTTCAGGCCGAGGAGAACACCTATGACGACAAAGGGAGAAAGCCCCCAGGGGTCTATGGCTGTTAACGGGGTGTGGTGTGTTTGTGTGTGTGTGTGAAGGGATGTAATGCAGCAAATATAAGATGCCAAGAAACCAAATGGAAGCAACCGGGAAGCGTCTTCAAGCTGAGTTAGGGAGGCTTAAAATCCAGCACAGGGCACACCTAAGGCTGCTCAGAGCGTCGTCAGGCGATGAACCAGTGGTTGTGGGGAGAGCAGCCTGGAAGTCCCAGGGCTTAGCCAGCAGGACCCGTGCGCTCTGAACAGCTGCCCTCTTCATCAGGACTGCCGTCCATCACTTACTTTGGTTCGCTCCTTTTTGGCCTTTTCCAATTTGTCCATTTCAATCTTCTGGGCTTTGGCTACGAAGACAAGACGGGCAGTTACACAAGCAGCCGAAACAACTCCCACACGAGGAGATACTTCAGGCTGAAGGACTAGCACTTGCCGCTTCCCCGGGGTTCTTGTTTGAAGCATCCCTTTGTGGTGGGCAAAATTAAGTGCCAGCGCTCGGCCAGCATGAAGCAGGGGCCTCAAACTTAAAGGCCCAGAGGCTGGGGCTGTGCACTGCCGTCTGGAGGGGTCAGCTGTTCCCGGCTTCAGCTGGCTGGGAATGCTGGCCTAGTGTGACTACCTTCTCAGCAACCAAGAGCAGCCAGAACCTTGGATTTTTATTTTTTAATGTATGCATTTTTTTATGCATGTATTTTTAATGTATTTTTAAAAATAAATTTATTTATTTTTAATGTATTTTTGGCTGCGTGGTTCTTCGTTGCTGCGCGCGGGCTTTCTCTAGTTGCGGCGAGCGGGGGCTACTCTTTGTTGTGGTGCACATGCTTCTCATTGCGGTGGCTTCTCTTGTTGCGGAGCATGGGCTCTAGGCGTGCGGGCTTCAGGAGTTGTGGCACGTGGGCTCAGTAGTTGTGGCTTGCGGGCTCTAGAGCACAGGCTTGGTAGTTGTGGCGCACGGGCTTAGTTGCTCCGCAGCATGTGGGATCTTCCTGGACCAGGGCTTGAAACCGTGTCCCCTGCATTGGCAGGTGGACTCTTAACCACTGCACCACCAGGGAAGTCCCTTAATGTATTTTTTAATGTATGTATGTATGTATTTATTTACCGCGCCACGCAGCCCGTGGGACCTTTGTTTCCTGACCAGGGATCGAACCCACGCCCCCTGCATTGGAAGCTCGGAGTCTTAACCACTGGACCACCAGGGAAGTCCCTACGTTTTTAGATAAAACGTTGTCAACTAATTCAAATTAAAGCAAGACAAAACTCGTATGGGCCAAACAAAACACACCTACAGGCCAGATCTGGTTCACAGGCTGCTGGTTTGGGACCAGGCATCCGAGGAAACGGGCCGTTTGAAATTCCTCCCAGTTCTCCCAGATGGGCCCCTTCCGAGATTGCTGCACTCCCGCTGGCCCCTGCCCGGGACACCGTCTACACCTGTTCGGCCAGTCTCTGTGCACCTTCAAACCTCGCCTCGGACCCAGTTTCCTCAGCGAGGCCGCCCCACCCCTGGCCCAGTTATGTGGCCCTGCCTGCACGCCCACCATCCCCACACCTGTCATCGCTGGATCACTCCTTTAATCCTGTCTTCTTTGCTGTACTGTAAGCCTCATAAGTCAGGGATGGGGTCTGGACCTTTCAAGGCTGTATACCCAGCTCCTCAGACATGGCCGGACATGGAGGAGACCCTGAAATCTGTGCTGCCTGATGACGGGAGGGATAGACAGACGGATGGGTGAGCAGGCAGACGGACAGCTACGCACCTAATGCCTCATAGTAGGAGTCTTCAGACCAGCCATGGGGGTCAAACATATCCTGAAAAAGAAAAGGTTAAAGCTGCGGCAAAGGTTGAAGTGCCTTCCCTGAGTCTTCCCGTGGATCTTCCTGGCCTGGAGTCTCCTGCTTTCAAGGGCACAGGGGCTCAGCTGTTAGCCCTGGTCTCCAGCCAGTTCTCCTTAGGGTTATGAGGGCAGAGATGCATGTGTGCACAGGCTGTTCTACAGGGCACAGCGAGTCCACGCTCAGGCCCTAGCCAATCAGAGGCCCCGGGGCTCACACGAGAGACGGGGACTGCGCTCCTCAGATGGCAGTGCTGCAGTGTGGACCCTTCAGAGGTGCCAAGCTGGACCCAGCGGGATGAGCACAGGGCCCCGGGTACCCTCTCTCACCCTCAGCCTCTGTGGGTGGGACATACCTTCGGGTAGTTGGTGCCGAGCTCGTCAATCGCACAGAACTGGATGAGCTTCTCATAGATGCTGAAAGAGGAAAACCGCAAGGCGCTGAGCAGGCCTGAGAGCCGGGCCCGGTGTGGCACCAGAGTTCAAGAGATCAGAACCATTTGGTGCCTGGGCTCAGGTGAAGCCTTTAAATCCGGCCGAACTGTTCTAAGCAAGCTTCCGGATGGAAGGGGAAATGTCCACTGGCTTGACATTAAAAGTCACTTCTGGCCCTCCAGCCTCCCAGAGAGATGGACTGGGGCCAGTGGCCAGGACGAATATGGTGTCAAGGTGAGGGCTGCAGTTTCTGTTCTTAACCGGACATCTGACCTTCAGTGTGCGTGGTTTGGTCGGGGCCACCCCACTTAGGCCCATAGGGGCCAGGGCAGGTCTCGGCTATCCGCACATGAGGCTCTTTCCTGGGTGTGTCACTTGCTTGAGCACTGGACGGAGTAAGACCCAGACACAGTTCTGTTTCTCAGACCTCTCACCTGCGCACAGAATCAACCACTTCCTAGAGGTGGAAGGACCTGGGGTGATCATCTGGTCCAATCCCCTCATCGAACAGCAGCGGACACTGAGGCCTTGAGAGGTCACATGCTTTAGGAGCAGAGTGGGAATGAGAACCCAGCCAGGCGCCCCTGCCCAGCCCAGGTCTCTCGGCTTCCACTCTGCTTTACGTGTTCAATCTGGCTCTTCAACGGTAAACGGTAAGCCTCGGCGAGGGTTATGCAGTCTGGGTGATGGCCCTTTTGGGCTCAGGTGTGATCTGAGCTGGGCCTCTCCGTGCCACCTCCATGGCGGCATCCCCCTCCCCAGTCCAACATCAACCACCCAACTGACCCTGCAGGCTCATGGGAAACTCACCTGGGATTCCGAAATTCCTTCTTCCTTTGGATAATGTAGTTCATATCCATTCCCTCCTTTATCTTCCGCTCATAAAGCTTCTGGATCTTGTCCTGTGGAAGAGAAACAGAAGGATGACTATGACAGAACCTCACCGCCTCATGATCCCAGTCTGTGGTCACACATGCTGTGTGGACATGAGGACCCAGGAGAGCCACAGAGCCACGTGAAGCCCTGCTCCGGCCATATGGTCTTCCACCACCCAGCCTGTGACCAGCACCGAGCACAGATAAGATAGACGGAGACCAGCCTGCTTTTGCTTTGCTCTCTTCTGACCCCCTTTGGGTGGTTAGTAGAGGGAAGAATAAGAAGGTCAAGGCAGAGAAGCCACAGAGAAGACAGTGAACAAATCCCCACTTGGTTAATCAGTTCCTGAATCACTTGAAGAGGTGTTTCAGGCTTTAGCGTTGACGGGCAGGGGCTGAAGGCTGGTTTTGAATTTTAACATGGGGATAAGTCCTCAGCAGGAGATCTAGGAAGGCAGGAGTAGAGGTGTCACAAGCCTCTCCAGTGTCCTTTGAGGGGTGGCTCACAGATGGCCGGTCCCCACCACTCTATCAAGAGGCACCGTCAGGGGTCAAGAGGTCATTTTTCATCCAAACTCCCCTCCATGCCCCTGCCCTGGCTCAATGGGAAACAGAAGAACCACCTGGCAGGGATCTGGGCCAATGCCACAAGTGTCCCCAGGCCCACAGAGATGCAGTCCACAACAGATGGCATCAGGGCTGTCTGGCGCATGAAGAGGCCCCAGGAACCCGAGTCTCAGGGCAGAGCCACCTCTGAGGAGGAGCAGTCTTACCCAGGAAGGCTGGCGCTGGCCCAGGTAAGGGTCACTCGGCCGCCTCCCCCACTAGCAGCAGCTAAACACAGACTGTCCAGAGGAAAACATTTGGGGCCCTCTTCACCTGCAAGAGGAGGTGGGCAGGCTGGGAGGGCCTGAGCGAGGCCCTTTGGGCACATCAGGAGAGATGACCCACTCCCTCTGTCGGAAGCCAAGAATGGCTGGAGGAAGCACTGAATTGCAGAGAGACGTTCGTGACACATTTACCAGGGAAGAGAGAAGCTGGGTGCGACACGCCTCCACGTTATCTCTTTAAGGGTGATGGAGGGCAGCCTATCCAGAAGGCTCGGCAGATGGAGGAAGATCTGTATTTTACAGAAGACTTTTCTGTGTCTCCTGGGCCGCCAGACGGGTCCTCCCGTTTCAGGTGAACTAAAACGTTTGCTCAAGTGTCATGGTTTCTACCACTAGGAGGATCGAAGGAGAAATACTCTGATCTTGAAGGCTGGGCCGCCTGTCTCCGCCTGGTGGACTGCTGGAGAGCTCTTACAGGCTGTGGACCGTTGCCTGGCGCGGGGTGACTCGATGCTGGGCGGGTGGTAGGTGGCGGTGGTGGGGGACGACCTCAGCAAAGGCAGGAGACTTGTGGGAGGAGAAGAGACTGTGAGCCGCATCCCCAGCCCCAGGTCCCTTTAGTCATCCGTCCGCCAGCGTGCTGCGGGGGCTTGGGGTGTGGCCAGAGGCACCAGTAGAACCTACAGGATCAAAGGTAGAGCAGGTGGACCGGGCACCACTCTGGGGGCAGCCGTGCATGTCTGCCCTACTGTCACAAAGTCTCCTTCACAGTGGAACGTGCAGAGGGACAGGGAGAAACAACCACCAAGGCTGACCAGGAGGTGTAATCCCGGCTGTCCCCTGAGGTCCTGCTCCCAAGGGAGTGACCGCACTCACCGTTCCATCTCCTCAGGTCAGGTCTGCACCAGGTTTCGTCAGACAAGGAGCCAGTGAGCTGGCATTTCAGGAAAACGAGGACTGAAGTTTATGCGTATCCGTGCTTGTGCTTTTGCACTTCTATTTGTTTATTTTACATTCTGACAATCCCTCAGTTTCTTAGCAAAGTTCCCTCCGAGATGGTCCCATTGGCTCAGGGTTGCCCAGAAGAGGCATGTTGTTTTCTCTGGTTAGGACATCACTGAGGGCAGCTAGGGGCCCCAGCTGAAGCAGCAGAGGGTGGCATCGGGTACAGAGCAAACTCATGAGAGCAGCCTAAGGGAGGTCACCAGGACTGCAGGCTCCTTCCCACTCGGGCCGTCCAGAAGCCTCTTAAAGTCAGACTGAGCCAGACACCTGTCCCAGGCCTCCTAGGCTACACGGGCCTCAGCAGCCGAGCGCTGTGCTTACCTGTAAGTGATTTGAGCATCTGCCGGGCGGCTCCGGCGGGATCTTGATTTCATCAGGTGACATGTTCCGGACTCTTTCAGAAAAGGAGGCTGTGGAAAGAACAGAGAAGAATTCTGTGGGTGGGTGGGAGGCTTAGGGTGGGGGACAGACATGGACAATAATCCCCCCCCCAAAAAAGGCCGATAACACACTTTCGAGGAGGGATACACGCTACGAAACAGTAAAACAGGGTGTCTGGAGTAGCACTCCGAGAGGGTGCCTGTGAGTTGAGATCAAATGACCAGAAGGAGCCGGCACGTGCCAACCCAGGGGAAGAGAAGGTCAGGCGGAGGGCACGAGCATAAAGATGGCGTGTGGCCACGTCACAGCAGCTCACCCACGAAAGGCTATGTCCTGGGGCGCGCTGGTGGATGTTTAACACCCAGCTGGGAGGCGGGGAGGGGCACAGCCACGACCTGCAGCATCTGCCCGTTTCTGTGGTGTAAATTCTCCCCATGGCTAATGTCAAGCTACCAATGTGAAGTCGCTGAACTTGAGGCTGGGAAGAGATGTGCACACCGCTGGCTCATAACGTGACCGGCTCCAGCCCCCCGGGCTCTGCCCCTGAAACGCCCTCCCAGAACCCCGGAGACTCAGGGTTGCTTGGTGCCATCCTTCTCACCTCAGGCTCTGCTATCCAGGCTACAGGAGCGGCTCAGGGCTCCCCAGGCTTCGGGACTCAGAGCACGCAATGCTGCCTTGTGCATAAATGACATTTACAGAAGGACCTGTTGGTTATTAGCTTAGGGCCCTTTAATGGTTTTTAAAATTAATTAATTAATTAATTTTTGGCTGCAATGGGTCTTTGTTGCTGCACGCGGGCTTTCTCTAGTTGTGGCGAGCGGGGGCTACTGTTTGTTGTGGTGCGCGGGCTTCTCATTGCGGTGGCTTCTCTTGTTGCGGAGCACGGGCTCAGTAGTTGTGGCTCGCGGGCTCTAGAGCGCAGGCTCAGTAATTGTGGCTCACGGGCTTAGCTGCTCCGCGGCATGTGGGATCTTCCCGGACCAGGGCTCAAACCCGTGTCCGCTGCACTGGCAGGCGGATTCTTAACCACTGCGCCACCTGAGCAGTCCACGGCCCTTTACTAGTAAACCAATCAACCCGCTCTTGGTCCACTTCGTTCTTGGGAACAAAAGGTCTGATTGTGAAGTGAAGAACCACAACTCCCAGGGGGCAATTCCCTTGGAGATCTGCCCCTGCCCACCCAAGCTCCTCTCTCTCTCCACTCCCCTCCATGCTGCCCCTGCCCACCCAAGCTCCTCTCTCTCTCCACTCCCCTCCACGCTGCCTCTGGCCACCCAAGCTCCTCTCTCTCTCCACTCCCCTCCATGCTGCCCCTGCCCACCCAAGCTCCTCTCTCTCTCCACTCCCCTCCACGCTGCCTCTGGCCACCCAAGCTCCTCTCTCTCTCCACTCCCCTCCACGCTGCCTCTGGCCACCCTTGTGACTGCAGAGCTGTGCTCTGGATCACTCAGACAATGCACTGTTTGTTGTAAGATTCTGTATGTGCTTTTAAAACGTCCTCTCATGAAAAGGACTATACAGTGAGCAAACAGCAGGCGGAGCGGGGTGGGGCAGGATGAAGGCAAAGAATGCACAAGCCAGCACCAATGACATCCGGCAAGTACTTACTGGGTACCCACCGTGTGCCTGGCCCCAGGCGAGACTTCTTAGCCCCAAGTGGCTGCCTGGACTGCCTGGGGATGGCCTAGCGAGCCTTCCCCTTCTCTCCCAAGGCTGGGTTAATATTTTCTTAGCACATAAAGTGCTTTGATTTCTGCTTCGAGCTTCACTAGTCAGTCTCAGCTGCTGCCAAAGGAGCCTGCACACACTGTAAACACTGAGGCTGGGGCCCAAGCCCAGGCACAGTCTCCTACCCTGGATACACGTGCCGATTCTCACTGTCGGTGGATTCTCACTGGACGTGCCCCAGGAACAGAGCACTAGATCTGCCATTTTGGGTGAAGGAAGAGGACAGAGACTGGGTGACATATCCTGCTGTGGACTGAGACACCAGTGCAGCCTGGGAGCAGTTTTCACCACAGAACCATGTGCTTCTCTTTGCCCAGCACCCTCCTCTGTCTCCTGTCTCCAGAAGCAAGGGACACCCAGATCTGGCAGGAGTTCAATCTCATCCTGACTTCCTCCTTCCTCCCAGCTCTGGGAGAGGCAGGAGGTCTAAGCCTGAGGCTCAAGCAGGCTGCAGAGGCCGGCTGAGAGTGGAATCAGCTGGGGTGTGCTGGTTCTCGCATTTCGTAAGCATCAGCAACAAAAGCAAGGAGGGCCGGGGCAGGCTTTGGGCGCACAGCAAAGAGGGTCAAGGCTTCCCTGGGGTGGAGAGTGTATGTGTGCATGTGACAGAGAGACAAAGAGTGCCCTCTGGCATTTGCCATGAAAGCCTTTTGGAAAAACAGGGTGTGGCACTGTTGCCATTAGCAACCCAGCCACACTTGGGCTCAAACGGCATACAGTGTGACAGGGAGAGGGAGAGCCCCTCCTGAGCTCCTGGGCTTGGAACTGGGCTAGGAATGAGAAAATTCCTCGGGAGTAGCTGGCAAATGAAGGGATACATTCAGGAAACTCGATAAAAGTTTACCTCACAGATTTCAGGAGCAATCTTTCTGTGATTCTGTCTTTCCTAAGTCTCAAAATGAATCGAAAGCAGAAGACATCAGACCCACATATATGGCTATTGAGCAGCCAGCCTCAAACCATCTTCCCTGGAAGCACATCGAGATGCGTATCCAGGCACATGGGGGCAGCTCGTGTCTGTAGCTGCTCCAGGTCTGCTTGGGGTGCTCTAGGCAGGCAGCCATACTCAGGGTCTGAGAAGCCTGCCGTCAGCATGATTCACCCCAGGTGCGCGCCCAAGTCCCAAAACAGTGCTGGTATCCATAGTTGCCAGGTATGAATCTGCGCAGGAGCAGCTAGTCAGCTGGGCTTCTGTAATGGCAGGAGTGAAGGGATGCCTGGCAGGTATTGTGGGGCTGGAAGCAGGAGGCAGTGGAGTGTCTCTGGCTCACTAGAGACCCAACTGGCTTACCACCCAGGGCCACTGTTCCAGGCCCACCCACGGGGCACCAGTGGGGCAACTGGAGGGGATGGCAGGACACCCACGCTTAGCTCTGTCAGGCAGCTACAGTGCTGGGGAGCCCTGGGCCAGCTTCTCTGCTTTCCTTTGCTCCATTAAACCTGGGGCTGTCTATACATATGAAAACGCTGCCCACGCCAGCAGAGCAACCCAAGTCCTACATCCAGAGGCATGAATAAAAGGAGCTGAGGGGCCTCCCTGGTGGTGCAGTGGTTGGGAGTCCGCCTGCCAATGCAGGGGACACGGGTTTGAGCCCTGGTCTGGGAAGATCCCACATGCCGCGGAGCAGCCAAGCCCGTGAGCCACAACTACTGAGCCCGTGTGCCACAACTACTGAAGCCCGCACACCTAGAACCCGTGCTCCGCAACAAGAGAAGCCACCACAATGAGAAGCCCGTGCGCAGCAACGAAGACCCAACGCAGCAAAAAATAAATAAATGAATAAAATTTTAAAAAAAGAAAAAAAAAAAGGAGCTGAGTTCAGGCAGAGGGGCTGACAACCATGGTCCCATGAGCAGAAGCCACTCTGTACAGATCAACTACTACCTCCTCAGTGAGAAATGGGAAGAGGAATCCAAACTATGAGGCTTAAAGCTCCACCTGTGTTCTCTGTGGGTGACTGGATTCAAGAAATTGCGGTGTAACTCTACAATGAGATAATACTAGCAATAAAAAAAAGAAACTATGGATATTCTCAAGAACGTGCATGGGTCTCAAAAACACTATGGGAAGTGTAAGAAACTAGACCAAAAAACAAGCAAACAAACAAAAAAGCAACAGAAAATCCCCCAACAAACTGTGATTCCATTTGTATCAATGGTTTTCAACCAGGGGCATTTCTGCCCCCCAAGGCAACATCTGGCAGTGTCTGGAAACATTTTTCGTTGTCATATCTGGCAGGACGAGGGGGTTGCGATTGGCACCTAGTGGGCAGAGACCAGGGATGCTACTAAAACACTGTACGGTGCACAGGCCAGGCCCCCACTGCAGAGAATTATCCAGCCCGAAATGTCAATCGTGCCGAGGCCAACAAATCCTGATTTATAAGAAATCCTAAAAAAGACAAAACTACAGCGAAGAAAGTAGATCACTGCTTGCCTGAGGCTGAGGGAGGAAATGTCTGCAAGGGGAGGGGTACGGGGGAACACTTTGGAGTCATGGAAATGTTCTACGTCACGACTGTGGTGGGAGTTAACACTAAAAGCTGGCGAATCTTACTCTATGTAAGTTACACCTCAACAAAGCTATTTTCAAAAAGTAACAAGGAGAGCACAAGTGAAAGCCGGTTGTGGAAGAAGTCGGGGCTGAGATGGCTGGTGCCCACACACATTGCACCGCTCACCAAGCGCTGCCAGCAGAAGTGGAGGGCGCTGCCTTGTTGGGCTCCTGGGCAGGCGCCTCGGACCCCACGCCCCACCCCCAGCGTCTCGGTGTGAACAGCAGGGACCGGAGGCGAGAGGAGGCCGAGGCTCCAGGCCATCCCCCACTCGGGAAAGGCCACGGGCAGCCCGGTGAGGCTGTGCTCTGTTCTCTCTGCCCGTGAAGCCCACTGGGCCACCCCTACAGCGCCATTTTCCAAGAGCAAACTCTAAGGTTTTAGGAAAATTTGGGTTTTTATAGGGTGGGAAAGACTCATACCCCACTCATCAGAAAACTCGGGGATAAAGGCAGGATCCCACTGGGCATCTGGGCTGCTCAGTGTGGTCACGCTGCTACCCAATCCTTCCTCAGAAGACAAATATAATGAACAATTTTCAGTTCTTTCAGTCCGGAAAACCAGAATGGGTCCCTATCTCCCATCACCGGTGAAGGGATCCTATCCAGAGAAAGGTCAGGTTGGAGGGGGTGCAGGAAGCAGCATTTCCAGGCTGAGTCCGGGGCTTCCCAGGGCAGAGTTAAGTACGTCTCAAAGGCTCCGTCTGGAAACAGAGGAGCGGGCTCTGCAGGCCGCCTGAGAAGCAGGGCCACAGGGAGCAGGAACCCGCTTTGTGAAGACCAGTGGGGCAGGCGGAGAGAGACAGAGAGAGACGGGCACAGTCGCCACAGAGAGGGAGGGCAGGTCCCCCCACCGTGAGGTTGGGCCAGGCCTTGGGAGAGCCCTTACAAAGTCCGTGGCCAAACTGAAGGAGCTGAGAGGCTTCCTAAAAGGATTAAGAGGCTGAGGTTAACACAGAACTGGGATGACACGTGTGTCACTTTCCAGAAATGTAACCGCCCTGGCCAGTCACACAAAGGGCCCCAGACCCCAGGGCTGTCAGGCATGTTCCCTCCTGGGGACAGAGTAGGGTGCCAGCAGAGGCCACACGTTTGCTCCTTGAGCCCGTGAATATGCCAGCGGAGGGGGCTGCGGGGGTACAAGGCCGGAGGACAGGCGCAGGGCACAAGGGGAACGAGCTCCCAGCTGAAGGGGGCCCTGAATCCCTCTTGACAACACTGGCAAATGACCAAAGCCCAGTGAAACGCACCATGAATCTGATTGTCAAAGAAGAATTTTTCCCTGGGTGTCTTATCCAGACATCTTAGAAAATGCCAAAGGCCCTGTGAGAGTCTGAAGACGCAGGCTTGCAGCAGAACAGTTGCCTTGGCCGAAGCAGAGAGAAGCCGCCTGCGTGGCTGGAAGCCAGTTGGCTCTGGGTGAGGCTCGGAGACCTGCCCCCGAGGCTCCCCCCCCACCCCCGGATACTCACCAACTAATTCCTGGGGATCTCGCTTTTCTACTTCTGGGTTATCCTGCAAAAGAAAAACAGAAACACAAGGAGTAAGCCCGGGCCTCCTGACCCACAGTCACTCTCCTCACTGACACCACTCAGGACTTTTAAGGAAGGAGAAAAGGTGAAAGCACCGTAAAGAGCCCCGAGAGTGAGCGGATACTTTGGGGGATCCTGGGGCCCCTGAACCTCCGAACACCCCTCCTTCCTTCATCAGAGCAGCTGGGATGTTCCAGACACCTGCTTGTCTCTCGTCCACGGGCCCCCGGCGTGACCAGTACCCCCAACGATGAGGAAGGCGAACACCAGCCATGGACAGCTGCCCACCTGGACCCTGCTCGCTGCTCTCCCAGGGCCCGGCCAGCCGCCCCAGAACACCAGCGCCTCCAGCTGGTGCCCAGGAAGCAAGAGGTGGCACTTTACAACACGAGAATCGCAAGACCAAAACGCAAAAGACTGTCTGCTCCCAAGAGATTTTTCTTACTCTCAGTTTCAGCAAAAAAAGAGAGGCTTTATCACAAGGGGGTAGCTCAGGGAACCGGGGGCAGGCAGGCAGCAGGCCTTCAACAAGTCACGGCACTGGCCCCAGGAAGGCCCGGCTTGGAGGCAGCCTCGCTCTGGCTCTCGCTGGCCCACCTGTCAGCTCGCCTTACGTTGGCTCACAGTCCCGCCAAAGAAAAGCTTTCTCTGACCCTTCCTGCAAACCCCCGTCCCCAGCACCCACTCCCACACGTCCTTCAGTTCTGGCGGCGTGCAGAGCCCTAGGAGCAGAGGTTTCTCCTCAGACTGCTCTGGACTTGCTCTGGATTTCACTGCTCAGAGCAAATGCTTCATCTAAACCAAATCAGCCCGGAGAAGGCACAGTCCCAGCCGTGGTCACACACCCGGGCACCTTGGGGAGGAAGGCCTTTCCTTGCTTCTGCTGCCCCAAATGCACAACGGCAGGAACGTACCTGCTTTCCCCATTTCTGGGGAAACCGAGCCCCTCAAACACAGTTAGGCCAGGGGTCCCAAGTGCCATAACACGGTAATGATCACAGTGGCAGAAGCTGTGCTCATGAGATGGTTGGCTCTCACGCCCCCTCCCTCTGGTTGGTGAGGGAGGACATAAGACAGTAACAACTCTGGACCCGATGGGCACATGGAAACGGCCGTGGAGCTCTGCGCACTCTGCTGACACGAAGCAATGTTACACCGAGGTGACGTCTCAGAATGGAAGGGGCAGGAAGACCACCCCCAACCCCCGGGCTCCACGCCAAGACCAGAGCAGCAGTTCTTAGCCCCCTTCTCCAAAAAGTTCCTCCTGGTTCTGGGACAGGCCAAAACCCCCTCATTCTTCGGCACACTGCAGCTATTCATTCGACCTGGACGGGCATAACGCCCAGGCCAGGCTGCTTAGCAACCATCTCCTCCAGCCACCCGCCCCCTGCCGATCAGGTGGGCAAAGCGGAGGCGCACCCGAGGGCTGCCGTGCCAAATTCAGGCTGCTTATCCATCAGCTGCTCGCCAGAGAGAGCCGGTCTCCACGGGTCCCAAAACAATCCCTTCGGAGCTGTGACTCCGGAGGAACCAATGTTAAAGAGCGTGGCAGTAACAAAACGTTGGACTGTAAAAGGTCCTTAAATTTTCCCTCTAGGGGACAGCTTTCTGGGTGCTAATTGTGGGAAAGCATCAGGTGGGTACATCCTTCCTCCCCTCCCAGGCCATTTGGCTGGTCGTACAGGACTGACCCGTTAACTCTTCAAAGGCCCCCTAGAGCTCTTTCCCAAAGCACTGCCCCAGCCCCTTTCGTGGCCAAAATGCAGAGAAGCGAGGAAAGAGGCAAGATATCCACGTGGGAATTCAGCCGCATCTGCTCCAGAGGCACAGGAAGTTAGTCGCCAAACAGGCAGCTTCTCTTCAAAGGGGAAAGTACTTGTTCACACCAGGGGCTCCTCGGTGAGATTAAAGGCTGTGAGGCTCCCTGGGGCTCTCCTGTGCCCCAGCGAAGGGAGGGGGAGGGGTGGGGAGAGGTGGGGATTCCTGCATATCACAAGGTCCTGGCCTGGCTTAGCTGAGGTCTGTTTAGTCACGTCTCTGGGAGAAAAAGAAATGATAGGGCAAAATCACAAACAGGAAGTTTTTTCCACTTCGTTCAGTCTTTCCTTTTTTGGCTTGGCTCCTCATTTCCCCCCAAGTTTATCTTTTTACACATGCCACAAAAAAAAAATTAACTGGGTAGTTGGTTTCAATCTGCCAACTAGTCTAGTCTCTGGTTTTCTGCCCTCACAGGGTGCGCGCGCGCACACACACACACACACACACACACACACAGACACACACACAGACACACACGGACAGAAGGGGCGGGTAGTGCCCAGAGAGCACCCGAAGTCCCCTGGAGCTATGGCCTCTTATTCAATCCCAAACCCAGCACCCCCAGGAAGAAGTCCCACCCCACCTTCCCAGCAGCGGAATCCAGCTCCACACTATCCCCAAGCAAAGTATCGACTAATGGACCATGGACCCAACTGCAAGCAAGAGAAGATTCTCCTGCCTTGAGAAACTCCTGAAAGCCAAAAGTACAAATGAGTCTCCACAGACTGGAAGCCATATCATTCTGCACAAAGGTCTCCTGGAAAGACTTTGGAATCTGTCGTTGTTCAGATCCCCCATTCGTGTCACATGTACCCGTGTGACTCCTAAGGCCCTGGAGAATCAAACAGTGGGACTCTGTGACTCCTGGTGGCCACACCTTGTTACGCTTTAGAATGGAATTCCTCTGCCCTTTGACGTGAACAAGCTGGTTGTGGGCCTGCTGAGCTCCTGGGCATGTGGTGTGGTACCAAGGTGCCCCCAAAGAAGAAAGCCGACGACGTGGTGCTTCCGGATCCTAAAGCAGCCTAACCCCCGGCCCCCGGCCCCTGCCCTGAGCCCGAGAAGAAGGGCTTGGCTCTGCCCCACAACAAAGGGCCTGAGCCACAGCATCACAGGCTCTTGGAGTGGAGTTGGGTGCAGGACTTCAAGTGATGCTGAAGAAAGCCCAGCAAGGAGGGAGAGTCGGGGTGTCCAGTGAGACCACTGAAGACAGGGGTCCAGTACCCCAAAGATGCTTTTTAGAACCATTTATGCTCAACTGTCCATTGAGGCAAGTTTCATCCAATGAAAGCAGCCTTGCGGGGAGGAGAGGGGGGTCCACATTCAAGACAAAGACCCAGAGAGACAGTCATGCCTCGGATACCAGGAATTCAGCACAAAAATGAACAATGCACCCATGATAGTTATCTCGGAAGCCAGCCATGGTGTCAGAAAAAACAACGGATGAAGTATTTAAAAGGACAGAGCTAAGGAGATAGAAGGAAGGTTCACACCATTAAACTGCCAGTACTTCAAGAAACTGGTTTTACAAAGCCTGCTATAGAGAGAGTCTCAGTATGTCCTTAAAGAGGCAGAAAGGGAGCAGCAAAGCGGATACAAGTGAAAAGCAACAAGAACCCCCACTGTTCCTTTTCTTCCCCCAAAGCGGTGTTTCCGAAGGCACAAAGGACACCTGCCCTGACTTGCGTGAATCCACCCTCCCTGGCCTCCAGGTGGATATTCAGTTCTTCAAAGAAATGAACTCAGCCTGGAGATCTATTTACCAGACAGTTGGATGTCTGCGTCAGCCGGGAGGCATGAAGCCCACAGCCCAGAGACCTGGCCAGACCTGGGCATGACAGCACACGCCCCTCAGACACAGCAGGCTGAGTGCTTTTCTTGCCTAGGAGAGCATCTCACATAGCAGTTTCTAAGAGAAAATACCAGGTAAACCATTTCTGCTCTCTAGTTCAAGTCCAATTAAGACACAAGGAAAAACAAAGCAAAACAAAATCCACATCTTCCTAAGAAGCCTAGTGAGAAGACTGGAAAGGGAGGGGAGGAAAGAGAGCTCTGAGGCCTCTTCTTCAGACTGTCTGTACCCCTCCAACCTCCCTGGGCTTCACTTCAGTCCCACCAACCGGGGCGCGAGTGGCTGCTGCGGGCTGGGGGTCATCCCTGGAGGACTGTGGTCTGAACCCAACACTGCTGACTTCTTAATCAACTGTGCCTGAGATGTGGAAGAATCTAACAGCCATGGCAGGGGCCTTGTCCTCAGGAATTACAGAATCTGAAATGTGGTTCCCCCTGCAGAGAATATAAAAGTCCAGCCACCGGCAAAACTATGACTGGAGCAGAGGAAGGAAGGAAAAACAATATGGCTCCACGAAGCGGGACAAGCTGCCATGTGAGCTGGGAGGATTTACTCAGCAGAGGAGGAGCAGCTTCTGGTGGGGAGAATGGAGGTTTATTTACAGCCAACAATGCTTCATCAAACCTTCCCGGAACCAGCCCACCAAGTGCACTCAAAGGTCCGGCGTCCAACTTGAGACAGAGCAACGGAGCTTCCGGCAGCTGGATTCTGCCAGACCTCAACGTCGCCTTTTCTCCCCAGTTCTGGGAGCATCAGGCACAGAGAAAGCACTCTGAACAGAGGGCAAAGGGTAGCCTCTCCCTGCTCCATGGGAAAGAATGCTACAGACATGTTTTCTGTTGGATGACGTAATCCTGCACCTTAAAAGTAGGGGGCAGCTGGGGAGGCAGATTAGCAAAACAAAGTCTCCCAAATCTTCTGTCCTCTCAGATCTGGGGCTGCCCCAGGAGTTATAACGCCCTAATGACATCTCACTTCAGGAGCAGGGTACCCACTTAAAAATGAACCCTCACTGTGGCCTGAGGCCCCGGGGGCTCCCTGCCGGCCACTTCAGCACCCTCCCCCCACCCGGATCCTGGCAAAGCTGCTCCCTAGATCACCCCCTCCCCACTCCAGCCTAGTAAGCCCCATTCAGACTTCAGACCTTGGTTCAAGGAAGCTTTCCTCCACCACACCCGCATCTGGCCAACGAGACGACATGTGCCCTATTCTGTGCTCTGTCTTATTTACCACTGTGTTCCCAGCACCTGCAATAGTCAGTGCCCTGCCCACAACAGGTGCTCAAACACTGACAGACAGACACACATACACACACTTTCTCCCTCTCTCTCTCCTTTCTAATCAGTTAACTGCCCAGTGGCCAGTTTTTCTTCAGTCCAGTTTAGGGTTTCAAAGCCACCATCACCTGCAGTGCGTTAACCCCCAGACTCCAAACCTGTTCAAGTCCACAGTTAATTTCAATGTGTGGACTCGATATAAGAAAGGGAGGCCAGCGGAGGAGCTAAATAAAGGGGCTAGAGCTGCAATAAAGGTTGATATGGGACAAGCAGGAAGGTGTGTGCGTGGAGGCACCAATGCTGAATTTAAAAAAAACCTTAAATCTACCTTGTTGCTCCTAATCTTGACAAAAAAAGAATTATCGTATAGTTCATTTATTTATGCCACAAATAACTTACCAAGCATTTATTATGTACCAGGCAATGGGCCAAACACTGGGCATGTGGAATGAACAAAATTCAGTCTAGGGGAATAATTTTAGGTATCACGCTAAGCACTTCAGTGAAAGATCTCATTTAATTCTCACGACAGGCTCATGAAATTGTGGGCAGACAATCCTGCTGCTTCAGAAGCCACTGGTGTGCCTAGGAAGCCCCCCTGAAAGCTTCAAGCTGATGGTCAAACGAGGTTTTCTGAGGCACATGTGAGTCACTTCAGGTTGCCAAGAAAGCAGCAATTCTGGAACTTTTGTTGAGATACCTCCAAGCTCCAGAATAAAATTACTGTCGTTTGACAGACACGGGTGAGGGCGTGGATCGAGAGTGGCAGTAATCCAAGACTTAGTGGAAGTCACTGAACCCAGTGCTGTGTGGGCGACAGCCCACCCGTGGCACAAATGCCTGGCGTGGGTTGTTCTACCCACACACCCAGGAGAGCCCTGGAGAAAGCCCATCACCAGCACATTTCCTTCCGTTGTATCCTGTTGGGTCAGGATTGGGCCACTGCCATGGCAGGCTGCCTGCCTGGGGATGGAAACACTCAACTTATCACAAAAATGGGCGGAAGTTGGTGGGGCCACTTTGGATGCAATGGACTCGCCTTCACTCCCAGCTCATTGCCGGGAAGGCTCAGCTCCCCCAAGCAGAGAGGTTTCTACAGGAAAAGCGTTAAACAGGCATCTGCCAAGACAAACTAAGCCAGCTCTAGAGCTGGCCTTGTAGACTGAAGCAAAGGCGGGGAAGGGGAGAGGAACGGTCTCTCTCTGAAAATCCTGTCTCCAGTGATGCCCGCAGGGCTCAGCATGGCGCTGATGCTCTGTCACGTGGAACCAACCAGAATTCATGTGAAGGCAAAGCTCCGGCTGGAGCCACTTCTGAAGGGGAGACTTTATTTATTTATTTATTTATTTTAAATTATTTATTTATTTATTTATTTATTTATGGCTGTGTTGGGTCTTCATTTCTGTGCGAGGGCTTTCTCTAGTTGCGGCGAGCGGGGGCCACTCTTCATTGCGGTGCGCGGGCCTCTCACTGTCGCGGCCTCTCTTGTTGCGGAGCACAGGCTCCAGACGCGCAGGCTCAGTAGTTGTGGCTCACGGGCCCAGTTGCTCCGCGGCATGTGGGATCTTCCCAGACCAGGGCTCGAACCGGTGTCCCCTGCATTGGCAGGCGGATTCTTAACCACTGCGCCACCAGGGAAGCCCGGGGGAGACTTTATTATCTGACTACTGCAAGCGTAACCACAGATTTGATTCAAGACCCCTGAAGACCCTGAGTTTCTTGAAAGCTGTAGAAGATGCTCAGAGAGGGCCATTCCATTTCTCTCTCTCCTGCCCAGGGTGTCAGGTGGGCTGTGCCTGGGCAGAGAGGTTACCTCACGTCAAGGATTTGAGTCAAGTCCTCAGTGGTGAGGCCAGGTTGCACTTTCTTCTTAAGGGTTCTCCACAAAAACAGTGTCTCTATGCTTTGAGTTGGAGAGCTTGGAGCCAGACAAGCACAAAGAAGACAGCTTTGTGAGGCTGAGGGCAGCAAAGTGAAGTTTTTGAGACACACCTCGACAGCGCCACCAAATTACGAAAGCATTATCTTGCCTGGGAGGTCAACTGCCAAGCTGCAATGTTAGATTAACATCGGGGCAAAAAGCAGTGAGATGCCAGAAAGCCAGGAGTGTGGACATGCACACTGGTCCTCACGTACGTACTGGCAGGAAGAGGATTAACTGTCTACAGGGCCAGAGGGAACGCCAGAATCTTTAAGGCACTGCTTAGGGAAAATTTAGTTTTCAACTGTATCCCAATGTTAAGAATACAAACGAGTAAAATCCTGTCAAATCCAGAAATAGCACAGTAGCATCTCAAGGGACCTGGATTGAAACACAGAACGAAGGTGAGAAGTGCTGGATCCCTAAAGACAGGCAGCTTGCCTTCTGCATCATAAATTTCAAAAAGATAAATCATCACTGGGGAAGGCCCCAGCCACACCTTGGTTAGTAATCCATGGCATGTAGTCCCGTAGGGAACAAAGTCTGTCAGGGCTTGCACGGCTGATGGGCAGGCGGACCGGGCACGCAGCGGCTCCTTCTTGGACAGAGAACCGCACAGGGGCGGGGTGGGGCTTCTGGGGCTTCAGCTGACTGGGAGCGAGTGCAGTCAAGAGGGCCCTGATGGCAGCTGCGGTGCAGCCAAGAGTAGGGGTTAGAGGGAGAATAATGGTCCTTCTTCCTTTTGCAGGAGATCACAACTTCCAGCAATCACAACATTTCTCCCAGCGGTGTTCAGCTACAGATATAGCCAGGCCTTCTTCGGAATGTGGCAAGACAAAGGACCTACCTTGGGTTTCTTTCAATCTGGACAAGACAGCTACTTCCACAGCCTGCCCTGTCTCTGTCTTTCTGTCTGCTGCTCAGACCAGATCACCACCCAGACAGACTTGTAGACCCCAGCCTGGATATTTTATGTCACTCACTCTGCAAGGGCAACCCCCGCCTTGCTAAAGACCAGGCCTAAAGAAGGCCATGTGGCTATTCACTGCGGTGAGAGCAAGGAAATGCCAATGTTAAATAGGCCTGGGCATTTTCAACAGTTCAAAGGCCTAATTACAATAGCCAGAAGTTAAGAATGGATGGCTCATCTGTTGCATATTGGCTGAGTGCAGCTTTTTCCATAAATTTTGCACACGCATATGCACTAAATTGAGTGGCTGTCTAGCAGTGACAGGCGAGAAGATGTTCCACTGAATGTTCAGTTGTTCCCAGAGGCTTTCTGGGCTGTTGCCAGCATTCTGTAGCCTGTAATCTGGTTGGTTATCTCTTTGTAAATGTACATATAACTCAATCACAATAAATATATAGTATTTTTAAAATTCGAAAAAAAAAAAAAAAGAGTGGATGGCTCACAAGCCAGCAATGGTCAAGGGCCATTTCCTTCTCTGGTCCTAGGTGAGTCATGCTGTCATTTTTTTTTTCTAATAAGCACTCAAAGGATCATGGGGTATGGGGGGTGCAGAACATGGGGGCCAGATAGGAAAATAAAACCAAGATGGAGGGACCAAGAATGTATTCTCCCTCTCACACTCTAAACAGAACTCAGTAAAAGCTAACATACATTATTCAAGTCTCATAATAACCCCATGAAGCAGACTTTATTATTTCCATTTTACAGACGAGCAAACTGAAGCAAAATACAATGAAGCAGTTTCTTGCCCAGTAAATGGCAATGTTGGAACTCAAGCTCCAGCCTGACTCCAAAGCCTAGAAATACCACTTCCCAACTTCTCACCTCCTCCCTTGAGACCAGGAGGCTGTGAATAGTCACAGTTTCTTCGAAGCCCTTGGTTCAACCACTGGGGAAGCCAACATCGAAGACCAAGGAGGTAAAATTCCTCTCCAGGAATGACTCCATAGCAGATCACAGGCAAAACAGGTGTTAAACCCTTGACTTAAGGGGAAGACGGCCAGATCTATTACCTTTTAACTGTAACGATCAGGGGAAAGGGCTCAAGAATCCGTGGTGCCCCAGTGAGTAATGTCTGAGTTGACTTGAACGAAGTCAAGGTCCTGAGGACTTAATCATATACACAGTGGGTGCTGCCACCCCTGTCCTTAGCCTAGAGATTTCCTGGGGGCTTACAGAAAAAATGCTACCAAAACCCGAATCCTACTAAGCCAGCCTCCCTTACTGGGTGAACAATCCTGCAGACTTCCAATGAGAACTCAAATTTTAAAGAATGAGTTCTTTCTTTTGACTTGTGTAAATAGCACGGCACATTTCCTGTCCATCAGGGAATCTCATTGGAAAGAAACTGCCTACGTAACACTTTATTCGATAACAATTACAAAACTATATTCACATTTTGCTACTATAATGTGCCATTTTTGGATTTTATTTTAGCTAGCTGAATATATGAGAAGAACGAAGGGAAGTGATGTGAGGAAGTGTGCTGCTCCTGACTGGTATTACTACTAGAACAAAAGCTGGTGAATCTCAATCTTTTCTGCATCAGTCCCCATTTGGAGGTATTTAGAAAATTACAAAAAAAAAATCTTTCCTACAGCAGTTTTATTGAGGTATAACCCACCACTTAATTCTCAAGTGTTATTTTTTCATTTGTGTCATGCTATTATATAACTACCCAGACTATAGCAACAGTGAAGATGTTTGTAATACAAATGAGAACAAAACTGGATACAAAATATATATGCTATTACACAGGCAAACCTACACAGATGGAAGAATGAAAATGGCTGCACTGTCAGGCCCATGGAATTAGGTGGGTTTTTTTCTTTTCTTAAATATTCAATCTTGCTTCTCTAATAGTCTGACAATAAAATATGCACAATATAAAAACAACAAAACCCTGACAAGATAACCACTAGAAAAAGTGCTATATGACCCTTTCCATGTCAAAGACCTCTAAGAAAAAGTCCAAGTTTAAGCTCTTACAAGATAACCTTTGCTGTCCCATCCTGAAAAATAATTCTCAACAGAACATTCCTCAAGTGAGGGTTCCCCAGAAGCTCGCCAAGCAAAGGCACACAACGACCCATCCCCACTGGCTGGAAAGGGCCTTGGTTCCTCTGCCGCACCCCACCACCTGCCCTCTGAAGGAGCCTTCAGGATGACTAGAACCCATGCTGCTTGTCTGTGAAAAGCTTAGCATCTCCTTTTCCGATTCCAGAGTCCTGGACGTATAGCAAACACACCCAAAGCCCAAAGAGGAAAACATTTTGCTCTGCACGGACCCTGCGGAAACTGGCAGCCTCTCCCCTCACGCGGTCAGTAAGAGAATGGCTGGCAGGCTCCTGAAAGTTCTTCCTAGAGTCAGTTGTCAACAACAGACTCCTGTTGTTGAAACAAGCTCCTCGGGCTGTTTTCCGTCTCCAGATCTTTGATTCTGACATTTTAAAAGATCAATAATAGCGCTGGGTCGGGGTGGGGGGGGTGGGGAAGGGCTCGAGAGGAGAGGAAGTTTGGGAATTACCGAGTCAGTTCTTCCCGAGGCAAATCCTTCATCTAAACTCTGAGTTAATTAACAACACGTGGCGATGAAGACGCTCGACCTCCTTGAGGGAATTCAGGTGTGTATGTACAGCCACCGAAGGCAGAGGCCCGTTCACCGCGCTGAGCCAGGCCTCCAGGGGAGGCTGCGCGAGGACTTCACCGAGCCCCACCGCTCTGGGACTCTAAGACCATCTACCAGCGCAGTTCCCAAGCTGTCCATCAAGGCCCCCCAGGTCCCCCCCAAAGGTGCCCGCAGTATTTAAAAATTTCAAGGGAAACAGCATTACTTGACATCTGTCAGATACCACACTAATTTATGTATTATTTTTTTCAAGTGGCTACTAAATTGTGAGGACACGGGTGCTGACTGCAGGGAGAAAGTTACTTAATAAACAGAACTGTTAGGTTATTTCTTTCGGCCTAGGAGTTCTGTGAAAGACTCCTGTGATACCAAGGGTGCCGTGAACTGAGAAACTGTGGCAACTTCTGACCTCCAGGATGAGGGCGTAGAATCAGACTGTGTTTGGGTGAGAAGGCTGATTACTGCTCACAGCTGCATCTTAGGCTGAGAAAAACTTGTTCCTACCCGTTCTCTCCTATCACTGCCACAATCCCCTGGAACAGTGGGTATCACGGCCCTGACTTCAGCCGAGCTGAGCACAGTTTAAGTTATGTGCCTGTTGGCCACAGCTGGAGGGCAGCCGAGCCAGCGCTCAACCCAGGTCTTCTGACTCCAAACCCACTAGACCGGCTCTGAGTTGTGAACTCCACATATCTGCACTACTTTTGGGGTCGAAGGATTTTTAAATGTTTTCCTTGAGCTGGGGTTGTACACGCCTTTTAAAAAATGCTGGCACAATTCCCCCCCCCCCATGTCACCTCTTTGACCCAGAGACACTATTTTATTTCGACAGATGTTTGCTCCTTGGGCCGAGAGGATTCTTTCCCTGGGTCAAAGCCTGGACCACAGCGCCTCAGGGGGCCAGCCATCCCACCCCGCACCGGGAAGCCAGGCCTCCCAGTTAGCTTGGCAATGGGCTGCTCCAGCTTGCCCATGCCAGCTCATCAGTGCCCATGTTTGTTTGCAAAGGAAGAATGTGTCAGGGACAGGGAGTGAGTGGAAATACCTTTATCCACGGGAACCGTGGGAGTGGGGAAAAAAATAAACAAGGGGAAAAGTTCCAGGGCAACTGAGGTAAAACAAGGACAAAGGAGAGTGGTGAAAAGGGAAGCTCACAGGCCAAGGGCAAACAGATGGAGGAAACACTTGAGCCTTTGGGCCCCTGTCCCTGTGGTAAGGAGCTGGACAGACGACCGCCACTCCTAGTCTGACTTTTTCTAGGGCAGCAGTGCCACCTTCTGCTGAGTAACTGCAACATCCAAGTCGGGCTGCTTACTGAAGAGATGAGACCAGAAAACTGAAGTTCGAGAACGAGATATGATGGAACAGAAATGCTGAAGCATTGTTTCCGTGGGACACTCTGCCACCTCCTCCAGCTCCTTTTCTCTAGTTTAGGGCAAACTCAGCAACCCCAGGGCCCGATCCCTGCCACCCCGGGCTGATGGATCAGGGCCAAAGGCTCCCTACAGGGGGGGTCTGGAGTTCTCATCTCTTCCTCAAATTCCCAAATATGGGACTTTGCACTCATAGGTAACCCCAAACATCAGAGTGATAAAAATAAGGGCAATTTCCAGTCTTTGTACTCTACATGTGTACTTCCTAAAGTCAACAGATGATACAGTTGGAGAATACTCAACTCTGCTTATCCACAATGCCAAGTCCTTTCCCAAGAAACACCTTGGGGGTTCTAGTCCGACCCCACCCTCACATTTCTTTTAGGACATTCGTTCCTGAAAAGGCCAGAAACAGAGAGTTCACCACCTCCTGTGGCACCTCGACTCACTTCTGGCCAGAGACGAAGGGCAGCTCTTCGTTATGCGAAGGCAAACATCTCCTCGTTGCTTTCAGTTCCGCATGGGGCTGCCACCGCCCTTCCCTCACCAGACCTTCAAACAGCAGACAGAACTGCCGGCTCTTCCCCAGTCTTGCCTCTCCCAGCTCCTTAACTTCTCCCCACGTGACGTGGCTTTAAGTCTCCTCACCGCTGCTCTCCTTGGAGCACAGTCCGGTTTAAAATGCAGAATCCAATATCCCAAAACAGGCCCAGTGATATATATGACCAGCCTGGGAAGCGTACTGAGGGGGCACTGGCCGTCGCAACTAACGCTACTGAATGCAGACGGGCCAGACACCAGTAAGCTACGTATTTGCTACATTTACTCAGTGAATCCTCAAAAAACAAATGAGGCAGATTTGATATGCGGTCTCATCGTACTCCGGATGCTCTACTGCCTCCAATACGACTCAAGACCCCATAAGGCTAACAGCTCAATGGACAGGTACAGGGCAATGAAAGCAGCTATCAAATAGTTAATTAATATTTCCAACCCAAGATTTTTGTTTTTGAAGAACAGTAGTTCTTGAAGTTGATCTGTGGACCCCTGGGGGTCTGCAAGGTCAAAACTATTTGTGTAATACCAAGACATTATTTGTTCTTTCACTGTGTTACATTTACAGGGGCAACAATGGGTAAACTTCTTGGCCCTTTAGAATAAATCAAGGCAGCGGCACCAAATTTAGCAGTAGTCATATTCTCGGTTTAAAAAAAAAAAAGCAAATTTCACTTAAGAATATCCTTGACGAAGCAGTACAAATGATTCATCTTGATCACTGAGTACATTTTAGCATTTTGTGTGACTGAGTTACAAGCTGAACTAGCTGCTTTCTTCATGGAATATCACGTTTACTTGAAAGAATAACTGACAAACTATGGTTATTCAGACTTACGTAGCTGGCAGGCATTTTCTTAACAACAAAGCCCGTCATTTCAGGGAAAACTCTCATGGTATTTACTGGCAACAATAAAATTCAAGTCCTCAAGCAAAAATTAGAATCTGGGAAAATACATACTTCCCACTGTGAGCATGACAGCTTTCTGATACTTAATGGCTTGTCTGATGAGATCAGAAATGTCACTAACAAATAAGATTTTTTTTGGATACTACAGAACAAAATGTGTCAACATTTAGGAAACCTGCATAACTCGGTGAACCAACATTGTCCGAGTCACTAGTGTCTGATGATGTAATATCATGTATGGGCAAAAGAGCCACTTAAAGTGTGAGAGACCTGTGGATTTAAGTGAAGCAGAGTCCAAAAAGTTCATTGATTCACATTCTCGTTGCAACTAACCTTTAGGAAACTACCACCTGTTGAGTTATGATGAAGCATCAAACATCCACAAGTACTTGAAGGGCTATCAAAATACTCTTCTCTTTCCAACGACTTGTCTGTATGAAGCAAGAGTTTTTTCGAATTCTTCAACCAAAATAACATGTTGCAATAGACTGAACACAGAAGCAGTTGTGAGAACCTAGCTGCCTATTCAAGTAGACATCAGACATTAAGGAGACTTGTAAAATGGTAAAACAATGCCATTTTTTGTTCAGACTTTTTTTTGTTTTGGAAATGATAATTTCTCATAAAAACGTTATTTATGTGAATATGTAATAGGTTTGTTATTTTTAAATAAACAAATATTTAAAACATCAAGAGATAAAACCAAAATGAACAAAAGCTTTTTGGGATCCTAGTTTTTAATTGTGTAAAGAAATGAAAATGTTTTGAGACCTGCTATAGTAAAAAATTAAAAGCAGATCTTAAAAAGTCAAAGTAGGAAGGAGTGCCATCTAGTGAAAAGAGAGTTATGACATCAATTCATTTGCTAACAAAATAAATGACACCTCCAGTGACATATCGTATTGTTAGAAACTTCACATATTTAAGGCAGAAATATGCAAAATTAAGGGTTTAGAATACAAAAGTATTGTTAAATATCAACTGAAATAAAACTTAAATGTGCCAGAAGAGTTCCGGAATAGAGGGAGGGTTGAGAGGGGTTTGAGGCAGAGGCTGAAACCCGAAGACAGTGTGATACCAGCTCAGGCAGGAGAGGAAGTCAGGGCCAGGACGAAGCATGGGAAACATACAAAACTCATGCTGGGGACACCATTTCTAGTCCTTGGAGATGCCACGAGGACTTGGTCTTTCTGTCCCCCTGGTGGGCCTCTGCTAGCTACTGGGGACCACAGGACGTCTGAGCTGGAGAACTCCGTCTGACCCCCTCTATGCTCACCCTCCAAAAGAACTACATCAAGTTACTGTGAGGGCTGGATTTTGTGTTCTCATTTCTGAGGGCTCCCTAACAGGAACAGAAATTGTTCCTTGAGGACTTTTCATTTCACAGATTGGAAATTCAAACGACTGAATGAAATACAGTAACGCACATCAGTCAACCTCCAGGTGGGACCAAGAAAGGGGAGGCTGAACACAAAAAGACATTAACCAACTTCCCATCCTACCTCCTCTCTTTTTTGGCTGTTCTTCCTCTCTCATGCAGGCATGTCATTCCCAGGGGATTTGCTGTATTCCAGAAGGGGTGACAGTTAAGGGCATGCACCCTGCTCTCCAGCCAACTTCCCCAGGAGGCTTCAGCTTCAGGTGAAGGCTGGCAGCTGTACACATAAAGGCTCCAGGTCCCACAAATCCTCCTTTGTCCACAACTGAAGCCCTGACACTTGGCGACCCCCAAGGCTTATTTTATGCACAGGCTCCAAGGCCCAAATACCCCAAATACTAAGACAGAAGATGGACACTAACACTACTGACCATTTCCTTTCTGTGAGCCCAAGCAGAGCTTGACAGTCCTTGATGCAGGCCACGGGTCTACCCTCCTGCTAGTAATGCTTGGCCAGGTTCTGAAGCCTCCATTCCTCACTAGGCACAGAAAGGAGCTGGCGCTTGTGGTTTGTAGGACAACATTTGTTTTTCCTCCTGCATGCTGGTGCCTAAACGTTCTTTCTTGGTAAAATTTCGTATCTGCATCATCCGCAGCTCTCTGTGGCTTTATTTCAATGGTTGTGCACAGTTCTAGCCAATCACAAAATCAGCTCAAATTTGGAACAGCTCATGCTATATTTTTGGATATACCCCTGCTTTACCTTATAATTGGGGATAGTTTTCCTAAATTCCACTAGGACACCTTAAAGGCCTCAGCTGGTTTTTTTTTTAAAGATTTATTTTTTTATTGATTAATTGATTGATTGATTGATTGCTATGTTGGGTCTTCGTTTCTGTGCTAGGGCCCTCTCCAGCTGTGGCAAGCGGGGGCCACTCCTCATCACGGTGCGCGGGCCTCTCACCATCGCGGCCCCTCCTGCTGCGGAGCACAGCTCCAGACGCGCAGGCTCAGTAATTGTGGCTCACGGGCCCAGCCGCTCCGCGGCACGTGGGATCCTCCCAGACCAGGGCTTGAACCCGCGTCCCCCGCATTAGCAAGCAGACTCCCAACCACTGCGCCACCAGGGAAGCCCCTCAGCTGGTTTTAAAGCAGTTTTTAGACACAAAACTTGATCCCTATTCCCCAGGCCCAGAGTGATGGAATTACTCTTTTTCTTTGAAAAAAAAAAAAAAAAAAAAAGTTTGTCCCCCAAAGCTTCCTCAACAGGCATATTTGTATTAATGCCCAGCACACAGTACCCAACACTGGGGGGGCAGGGTGGTGGTGGTGGTGGGTGTGGGTGTGTGTGTGTGTTTATGTATGTATGTATGTATGTATGTATATGTATGTGTGTGTGTGTGTGTGTGTGTGCGCGCGCGCCTTAACCTTCATCATGATGGGGTCAAGGATATGCAAATTACTCTCAGCTGCTACTGGGATGGAAATAGAAGAAGAAATGACTCTGTTGTTTCAAAACAAACCATTCTGTGTGGTTTACCCGAGAGTGGAAGGGCACAAGCCTGGAAAAACAAGGCTTAGGCTCAGCATCCCCCATAGCTGGGAGAGGTCTCATTTTGTCTGGCTCTCTATGGCCCTTCTTCATGTCCAGACGACTAAAGAGAGCCCATGGTACATGAGGCAGCCGTTATGGCTTTCTGATTCTAAAAACATTCCCACACCTAACCCACCTGCAGGGGCAGTGACCCCCCAGAGCCCACCTGGATTCGGAGCAGAGGTGGGTTGCTGCACTCAGCCAAGCCTCTCACCTTGGCTGCGAGGCTGGAAATCGAGCTGCCTCAGGACAGTCCAGGGTAGTCTCCAGGCTTCTCTCCCCCAACTTACACATGGTTACACAGTATGTTAGTGAGACAGATCTTGGCCAGACACATAAACTGAGCCATATTGTTAAAAATGCCTTGTTCGTATCCAGCCACCCCACCACAGCCAATACCAAATACCTTTGGGTCATCAGCCTCAGGTTTTTCAGTCTCTGAATCGTCATCTTCCTACAAGACAAAGAATTTAGAGGATTAAGCTTAAAGGACTGGGCCTGAGGTTCTCACATGCATAACAGGGTTTGGAGCAAATCTACCCAGCCTGGGTTGTCCCACCAAGAACCCCTCCCCTACCATATGACCCAGGCTCTAGAGAAAGAGAAGGGGAAAAAGAGATGTTCGGGGGGGACGACATCGGCAGCTCAAAGTTGTTATGCCAGCAGTGCCATAGCCTATATTAATGAAAATGCCTGAGATTAAAAACCACAAACACAAAAATGGAGAAAGGTGGCAATATGCTTGAGAAAAGAATAAGATCAGGCGCCACAGGATAAAACAGGAATGACGTTTCCAATGAAGTATCGGTGATTTCAAACCAGTATGAGTCTTTTTTTCCTTCTTTGCCTTTCATGTACACAAATACATCAGACTCAGAGCTCCCGTAACATTGTTCGCCCCCAGAGTGCCATGACCCCCACACACTATACCCCAGCGCTTCAACCAGCAACACCTGCACCAACATGAACAGTAGGAAGGTAGGCATCAAACGACCAGGGCGAGTGAGCTGGGAAAGGCAGGACTGAAGGGCAATGCCCAGCCTGTCCTGGGCCCCAGCTGAGTGGGCCCTGCCTCCATGCAAGTGCTCACAGAATTGCCGGTGACCCGTTCCATCCAGCCTTGTTCCCTACCCAAAGGGCCTGCCAGACACAAAGCACCACGCGGGCAAGGCATTTTCCAAAGTGTGCCCTGACCTCACCCGAGCTAGCCCACCATTCCACTAAATGCTAATGAAGGTCAAAGATCAGCTACCCTGTTAGGTAGCTATAATCCATATCCGTTCCACTACCCAGCACACCCCAATACGCGGGAGCCATGATTTAACATCCAACAGAAAACTGTTTCATTTGAAACTGCTTTTTTCAATCACTTTAACCCCCAAATTAAAAAGCCCGCCAGATGTTAATATAAACACCACCTGAGAGACTTGAACTACACTGATGGCTTTGAGATTTAATTGTCCTGCAAGGCATCAGTGAGCCACAGGTTTTAAACGCAATCTCCAAAATCTCCTCCAAATGAAACCCATCAGGCCAAATAATCAGAGATGTAGCTCAGCCAAATACAATCACATTTTAGAATGTCTATATTGGGATTGGATGCGAGGATTTTACTAAAATTTGAAATAAAGCTTAAATCTGGTAAAAATTCTATGCAAAGCAAATATAGAATAACACTTCAAAAACACACGTCGTGCAAATTTGCTGAAGAAAATAGTTACAGACGTTAAGCCACTATGTATGCACTTAAGAAAAGCAGAAAAACGAAATAACTTACAAAGCTTTTCTAAACAATTTTAGTCAATTCTGAATTATCAGCAATCATGGGGGAGGAGAGGCCTAAGGGGATAAAAAGGTCTTCCAAAACAACAGAAAATACAAAACGCGTTTTTGTTTAATTTGTAAAGCATTTTATCCCCGCCCTCCCCCCCCCCCCTTTTTTGGTCGCACCTCGCGGCTTGTGGGATCTTAGTTCCCCAACCAGGGATTGAACCTGGGCCCTCGCAGTGAGAGCACAGAGTCCTAACCATTGGACCACCAGGCAATTCCCTGTGAAGCATTTTAATGTTAACAGTTAAGTATCAACGAGTAACAAAAATTTCAAACAAATAATATAGAACACTGAGCGTTTTAATTAGAGCTGTTGCTAAATAACCAGATTTTATATTGAGATTCAACTTTTTATGTCCTTGTGTTAAGCACCAGCCTGAATCCTTGTTTTTCTCCAAACTTTAAAATTCTGGCCCATGATGCTCAGGTGACAGTGTACCTAAAGTCTTTCTGATTAATTAAGATGCAAGTTCTCTTTCCTTTGATAGTCAGCACATACTAAACATCAGGCAAGATTTGTGATCAAGAACACTTTGATAAAAAGTGCCAAGTAAAAAGTCAAGAAAGGAGTTAATAAGGATCAAACCACAAATAACTGTCCTTCTTAGTCTTTCTAATAAACTGAAAAATTTGAATGAACCCCAACCAAGATTACAAATAACACAGAATTGAGTGCAGATATAAATGATACACCAATTAGGATGAATGCACTGTTACAAATGGAATAAATTATCTAAACAGGGAAAACCAATATAAAACACCCATTGATATTTGTGTTAAATAAAATTGTCCACTATCTTTTCCCCCAAATTTCAATTCAAAGGTTAATACAAAATGGTTCAGGTGAAAACGAATTTGATTTTCAAATAGAACTAGTGATATCCAACCCAGTTTCCTCAACTGATACTAAAGAAAATAAAAGGGGGGGGGGATGAAATTAGGCATGAAATGGAACACTGTTGGTACAGGTCAGAAAGTTTCTGACAAATGGCGCTTTGAGCAGCTCTGGATTTGGGAACAGACTTACTTACCGACTGTTTGCTGTTCTCATCCTCCTCTTCTTCATAGCCATCTTCATCACCCCCGAGGCGAGAAAAATCATCCTCTCCATAGGCTTCAGATACCAATCCGCCTTTCTCCTCTTAAACAGAAGAGAAAAATAAAATGAATGAATGGGGAAAAGAAAGCAAAAAAAAAACACCTGAGTGATCTGAGTCGCCAGGACTATCTCTGAAGAGAAAAGGAAACCTAAATCTCATGTAAGTGACCTTAGGCCCAGATTCTGCTTTTGGGAAGATCACAGAATTTAGTGTATGAATTCATTAAAAGAACAGGGAAGAAAACCAAGTAATATTAAATTCCGTTTCTAATGCTTCCAATCCACCTATTATGCCAACAGAAGCCTTCCCTTCTCTGAACTATTATACCATGTTGTTTAAACATCTCTTTTGAACAAATGTATGGACACCAAGGGGGGAAAGTGGCGGGGGTGGTGGTGGGATGACTTGGGAGATTGGGATTGACATATATACACTAATATGTATAAAACAGTTAACTAATAAGAACCTGCTGTATAAAAAATAAAATAAAATTCAAAAATTCAAAAAAAACCACACCCATCTCTTTTGATCTGCATATGTCTACCTTGTATCATAGGCACCAATGAACTTGTCTTCTCATCAAGACAAGAACTCTGTCATCCTCATTTTTGTGTGTCCTCCCCTAGGAAAAGGACCTTAAATGGGGGCACCTTGAGAGGTTCCCAATCATACCTACTTGAGAAACAAAATCTTTTCCTACATTTAAAACAAAAACAACAACAAAGCCCAAGAACAAAACAAATTACTGGGAAACCACCAGAGAACTTCCTGACAGGCAGAGACCACACAAAACTGAGAGGAGCTAACCCAGTCCAAGGCCCCCCGACCCCCATCACTTTCCAAATGAGGAAACCAAGGCCCAGATACGTTAGGTAACTTGCTGCCTCTCTACATCCCCATATAGATCTGTTCCCATTTCTTAACATTGTCATTCTTAACCAGAGTAGAGCAACAAAATCACTGATGGGCTTTAACAACTCACAAAGTAATGGAATCACCAAGAAGCCTTGGAAAGCTCACAAATGCCCAGGTCCTTCCCCAGATCTAATGAATTAAGACTCCCTCGCAGTGGACACAGGATGTATGTATTTTTAAAAGCTCCAAGATATGGCTAAAGCATATTATTAAAAGTTTCGCTCTCTCCCACCAAACAACAAGGCCGGAGAAAACAGGTGGTGGTTCAGTAGCCTTGGACCCTCTCCACCCTTCGTCCATCCTTCTGCCCAGCACGATGCCCAGCAGGGAGAAGACTTTCAGTAAGTTTCGGAAAAATAATCGAAACAAAAGAAGAAGACGGTCCATTCTTGCTACAGAGCATCTAACGCTCGGTCTATCCCAGGACCCTGAACGCCTTTCGGGGCTCCAGAGCCCGATACTTGGGGCACAATGACCATCTCTTTCCCTCCCGCCTGCTAGGGCAGCAGCATTCCGAGCAGACATCCGATTCTCCCCTTCCAGCTCCCTACTTGGGCCTCACCAGCTGCGCTGCCCGCCGTTTCAACTCCTGCCTCGCCGTCAGACTCGGGCTCTGAATCTTCCGCGTAAACTGCCAGAGACGACAGAACATTCTTCTTCCCCGCCATCTTATTCCCACAGCCCCGGCGTGGCTCACTCCTATGACTCCACAGAGCCGACTTCCGGGCGGAGAGGCAAGTACTTCCGGATCCCAGGAGACCCCGCGCCCGTTTCAGACCGAGAACCAATCAAAACGGCTGTTTCCGCGCCTGGCTCCGCCCCTCGCGCCAACGCTTGCGTAACGTCATCACTGCGCGACGGACCCAAGCTTGTGTGGGTTTTACCTGACATTGCATTCTCAGCAGTTTGGCTTTTGAGAGTTGCCTGTGGCGTATGGGGGTCTGCGAGTAGTTCCCGAGCCAGCGGGCAGCAACTGCCCGACAAGAGCCCCTCGCTCCTTGGGGCCCACGGCCGGCTCTGATATCTTGGGGTGAAGAGAGGGAGGCTTCGGCTGGGGAAAGGAGGAAAGAACAGATCTAGGGTTCAGAGGAGGAAAAGGGAAGAGCTCTCCTCTGGCGTGGGGGTCGTGGGGGGGAGAAGAGGTCGGGGTCCCGGGGGGAAGAATGGTCGTCATGGCTGTGCTTATAGAGCAGAGGGTGGATCTTAGAAAAAAAATTCCATCTTCTCCAAACTATTTTGAAGACATTTGTGTTTTTTCCCGTGATCTGATTTCTAGCTCTGCCCTATACCGTGGCCTGGGATAGTTGGGTGTTTTTATTTTCACCGAGCATAAAAATGGAGATAATTACCCAGGAATGTATTGCTTGAGGCTGTTCACCTGGAGCTATATTATTTGAAAATAATATAGTTTGAGTGTAATAAAGCAAACTTATAGAAAAAATAAGTAGGCTTTGAAAAGCAGAACAGAGGGTTCTCTTTGCAACCATATGATCATCACCTTTGCCTTAACCTTTGGCCACTGTCGTCAAGATGAGTACCAACCCTTCCTCTCCTTTTGACCCTGAGCGTCGAGTCCGGAGCACGTTGAAGAAGGTCTTTGGGTTTGACTCTTTTAAGACGCCTTTGCAGGAGAGGGCAACCATGGCTGTAGTGAAAGGTAATGTTGCCAAACTACCTGCATTTATGTTTGTGCTGGCTATACCATAGCGCTGCCACTACAGAAGGAAGAACACCTTCCTTCTGACCCTTCCTTCCTCCCCCCCCACTCCTTGGGCCATATTTGGTTTTGGAGCTCTTGTAGATCTGTCACCCAAAACTTGCAGTTTTATTGGCAGAACCACCCAGCTGTTCTGGTTCATAGCCAGAGCTAAGGTTGTCTTTGAAAACAGCTCATAAATTTCCATTCTCCTTTGTGTGTAGGCAGCGGGGTGGGGGTGGGGTGGGGGCGTGGCAGGAATAGCCTAAGCCAGTCACCTTCTAGGTAATTCCTGTATTGAAGATTGAGTGGTCTGGGTCCCAAATAGAGAAGGAAGGAGTAATAATATTATAAAACTGAGATATGTTGACAAATGGTGGTTGTCAAGAGGGGAGCAGCAGTGTCATGTTAATTACATTATAACATTTATAAACAAAAGCCCTCTAAGTGATGTTGTTTCCATGTCTATACAGATATGCCCACTCCTCCAGAAGTATTCAGCTTTCATGGCTGTTCAGTTCAATCATCCATATCCCAGCAGACTCAGACTTCTTACCCTTGTAGTTGTTATTGCCACTACTGGAAATGATTTGTGTGCATTGCCAAATCTCCCTGGACCACTCCCCTTTTCATAGAAAGGATGGGAAGAGAATTGAGGTTATACTGAGACCCTTGCACGTGCCAGACACTCTGTGAGGAGTTTTTCCTACATTCTTGTTTAATTTTCAACAACCTGGACGAAGGGGAGAGATTAAAAGGCAGGAAGCATTGAGATGTTGCCTTCTTGTATTTTTGCAGGCGACAAGGATGTCTTTGTGTGCATGCCCACAGGGGCAGGAAAATCCCTCTGCTATCAGCTCCCTGCTCTGTTGGCCAAAGGCATCACCATCGTGATCTCTCCTCTCATCGCTTTGATTCAGGTGAGGCTCAGGGGTATGAATGTGGCAGCCCAGAAAGTTTAGAGGAAGGTTTTTTTTTGTGGGGGGGTGGTTAATAGCTGGAAATTTTACTTCTCCTTTCTTTGGTCTTTTAAAAAAAATTAATTTATTAATTATTTTATTTTTGGCTGTGTTGCGTCTTCGTTGCTGCACGTGGGCTTTCTCTAGTTGCAACGAGTGGGGGCTACTGTTTGTTGTGGTGCTTGGACTCTTGGCGCATGGGCTTCAGTAGTTGCGGCACACGGGCTCGGTAGTTGTGGCTTGTGGCCTCTAGTGCACGGGCTCACTAGTTGTGGCGCACAGGCTTAGTTGCTCCGCAGCATGTGGGATCTTCCCCGACCAGGGATCGAACCTGTGTCCCCTGCATTGGCAGGCGGATTTTTAACCGCTGCACCACCAGGGAAGTCCACCTTTCTTTGGTCTTTTGCCTCTTATTTTTCTTTGATTTGCCTATATCCCTCTCTGTATTGGGTTTCTGAATCGCCCAAATGTGGGGTTCTCCACTAGTGCATATCACTCTGGTGGGTTATGAATGAGTCTTCTGTGTTTTGATGGCCTAAGGTCTCTCACCCTCCTTTGTAACTTTTCGCCTGGAGGAATATGGAACTGTATGTGTATGCACATACACACTCACTCTCGTATGTACACACATGCACTCTTGATGTTATAGAAGATGCAGGTGGATAGAGAGGTATAAATCGATATAGGGGAATTCCTGGTATATTCTGCTTTATTCTGGCGAGAGCACAGCCATGAGACAGAAAAAAAGATGAGAAACTTATTGGGATGTTGTTAACATCTGTTCTGTGCTTCTGACTATATTTAAGGCCTGCAGATGGACTGATAGAAACAGAAATGAGGAAGTGTGACTGTGTGGTTAAGAGCCATCCACCATGAAGAAAAGGAGAGAGAGAGAGAGGGATAGAGAACAACAATAACAATGCTTAGTGAGTGTGTACTAGTCTCAGGCTTTGTGCTAAGTGTTTAGGGGCATTAACGTACCTTCCAAGTGTAAAATTTCATTTAATTCTTAAAACAATCCTATTAGGTAGATTTACTCTTTTCATAGTAAAGTGAAAGAATGAGAGTGAGAAAATTGAAAGGTTAAGGTTAAGAACCAGCTGAAGAGCATGTGGTAATTGAGCCGGGATTAAATCCACGTCTATCTGGCTCCACACATCAACCACTTCACCTTCTGTACTTCTTTTTATGCAAAGAGAAGACACGTTAGAGGGTGGGAGAAGGATGCTTTATGGCTGTGAAATACCCCAGGGAGTCACAGTGACGTTTACGACTGAGGCCTGAGGGCCACTTATAGTCCCCTCTCCCCCTTCTGCCCTCAGGACCAAGTGGACCACTTGCTGTCCCTGAAGGTCCGAGTGAGTTCCCTGAACTCGAAGCTCTCGGCACAGCAGAAGAAGGAGCTGCTCTCCGACCTGGAGCAGGAAAAGCCCTGGACCAAGCTTCTGTACATCACGCCAGAGATGGCGGCTTCTGCCTCCTTCCAGCCCGCCCTGAATTCCTTGGCGTCCCGCCACCTGCTCTCCTACCTCGTGGTGGATGAAGCTCATTGTGTTTCCCAGTGGGGGCATGACTTCCGTCCTGACTACTTGCGTCTGGGAGCCCTGCGCCCCCGCCTGGCCCATGCCCCCTGTGTGGCTCTCACTGCCACAGCCACCCCGCAGGTCCGAGAGGATGTGTTTGCCGCCCTGCAGCTGAAGCAGCCGGTTGCTACCTTCAAGACTCCCTGCTTCCGGGCCAACCTCTTCTATGATGTGCAGTTCAAGGAACTGCTTCCTGACCCCTATGGGAACCTGAGGGACTTCTGCCTTAAGGCTCTCGGACAGAAGGCTGATAAAGGGGTGAGGGCATTGAGGTTGGGGGGCCGAGGTACATCGGGGGCGGCGGGCTGCTATGTGCGGCATAGAGAAGGATTCTCATTTCCAAGATCTTTGCTTTTCTGGCTTCCTCAGCCAGGACTATCCATAGCTTCTTAAAACTCGTGCACAGTTGCCCCTTTGGTTTCCTGGCCTTGTCCCCCTTACTGGGCTTCCCGTGTCCCGGAGTCCTCCTGTGGGGGGCCTTTGCAGACCTATCCGAGGCTTGTGGGGAGGAGGCCAGGGTTAGAAAAGTTGGGTTTTGAGCTGCTTTGGTCCCGCCTTGTTAGAAAGTAGCAGGGCTGTGCTAGGTGGTCTGCCTCAGAGGAGACTGTGAGCCTGACGAGAGAGAGTCAGAGCTGCTTTTAAAGCAGGGACTTCCCCGGCGGACCAGTGGTTAGGACCTGGCTCTTTCACTGCTGGGGCGCGAGTTCAGTCCCTGGTCAGGGAACGAAGGTCGCACAAGCTGCGTGATGCGGCCAATAAATAAATAAATAAATAAAAAGAGCAGGCTGCAGTGCGATGGGCTGTTTTGCTCTTCCCAATGCTTATTTCTTCCCGTGCCTCCCCTTTCAGTTGTCCGGCTGCGGCATTGTCTACTGCAGGACCAGGGAGGCCTGTGAACAGCTGGCCATAGAGCTCAGTTACAGGGGCGTGAATGCCAAGGCGTACCACGCAGGTAAGGGGCACCTGGGCCACGTGGCCCACCTTACTCTCAGAAGCCGCTTAGCCGGTCTTTTGTTCCTTAAGAATCCTGGATAATCAGGGGGTCCATCATCTTTTTCCAGATACCCAGGCAGAGCTAAAGTGATTCACTTAAATTCATGAAAAGAAGTCTAGACCCAAATGAGATCTAAAAGGAGAATTGTGACTCCTGAATTCTTGTTGTCACCCTGTGCCCACCCAGCAGCAGGTGATGAGTTTTTTTAGCCCAGGTATTGGTGTCATGGAAAGAGCACAGGCTCTGGAGGCCAATGGACTTGGGTTTGAATCCTGGCTGTCACATTTATGGAGTGCTCTGTGCCACACACAGGCCTGGGTCTCTATGTTTATTGGCTCAGGCTTGGTGGGTTAAGTGCCTGGCCTGAGGTCATACAGCTGGTAAGTGATGGATTCAGGGTGTGTGTACTGTGCCCAGCACAGCGGCAGACCCAAGGTAGACCTCAGGGGAAACCCAAGGGAAATGCAAGTTCCCTTCGTCACCTTCCCCTCTTTTCTAGGGCTGAAGGCTCCTGAAAGAACGCTGGTGCAGAACGAGTGGATGGAGGAGAAGGTCCCTGTAATTGTTGCAACCATTAGTTTTGGGATGGGAGTGGACAAAGCCAATGTCAGGTGAGCCCTGGTTCTTGTCTTGCTTTGCCAGTTGGGGCCTGGCTCCGGGTGGGGTGGGCCACCTGGTGCTCTGTCTGGGGAGCCAGCTCTCTGTGTCCTTCTAGGGCCAGAGCGGAAGGAGGCCCTAGGATAGAGTCCCTGGTACATAGTCCAAACGCTGACAGGTTCTGTGCACAGTTCCTCTGCTCCCTGGTGACGGCACAGCACGGTTCTTCCATCCCCCAGAAGAGGGGGCAGCATGCAGACCATCAGGCTCACCCTTTAACACAGCCCCGCTCACTCCCACCTTAGCATCTGGAGCCTGTGAGGGGGTGGAATGAACTATCTTAAAACTGCTCCCTGTGCAAAACTGAAGGCAAAGATCTCGTTACCGTCACTCCTTGTTACTGTTTACTGGACAGTCCAGAAGAGATGGGTACATCCCAGCCTCCTAGCCCCACACTGGCCACTGTTGGGAAGTCTTTTACCTCCAGCCATGCTTGACCCTCCAGAGACATTTTGGGCTGCAGCCTGAAGCCCTTTGCTCTGATTAACACCAACAGTAATGCCTTGTGTGATTTACAGAGCACTTTTGCATACGTGGTCTTGTTAAGCCTCATAGTGACTCTGAGTTGGTCAGGGTAGGAATTAGACCGTGAACTATACTTGAGACAACGTGGACTTTGGAATCAGGGTTTGAACTCTGGGTCAGCTGTGTCTTATTACGGATCAGCTTTGGAGTCAGACACCCCTAGGCTCAAATTCTAGCTCTGCCGTCCCCTTGTACAAATTTACCTCTCTGAATCCCAAGTTCACTGTCTATAAAATGAGGCTACCTCACATGATGGTGACTGTAATGATTTAACAAGGCAAATATATACACTGGTTCATAGTAGGTACTTCATAAGTATTATCCTTTTCGCTCTTCAAAGATGTTATGAAGGACTTACCCAGCTCATAAGTGTCCTAATCTTGTTTCTTTAAGTCCGCTATTTTTTCCATGGGCTGCTCCATGGCGGGAAGGCTGAAGGACTGCAGGGTCCTAGCCGTGCTTACTCTGGGGGCCTGTCTCTGCCTCTCTGCCTGCCAGCCTCCCACTCCTGGTCCCTGTGGAGACCCCTGCTCTGCTGACTTGGAGTCACTTATCCCCTCAGCTTTTCTGCCACATCTCATGCTGCTTGTCCCTTGGATCCTACAGGTTTGTTGCCCACTGGAATATTGCCAAGTCTATGGCTGGGTACTACCAGGAGTCTGGCCGGGCGGGCAGAGACGGAAAGCCTTCCTGGTGCCGTCTGTATTACTCTAGGAATGACCGGGACCAAGTCAGCTTCCTGATTAGGAAGGAAGTAGCAAAACTCCAGGTAAGTCCTGGGCAGTAGGAGCCCTTCTTGTCCGAACCCACCGCTCTCCCATTTCCGAACCCAGATGGAGCTTCTGTAATTTGGAGGGGTGCTCCTGAGGCTAGAGGGTACAGCAAGGCCGGGAATGGGCTGTAGGTGGATAGCTTATAACTAGGTTAGACTTTTTTCTTTATACTTGATTGATCTTCGTACAGTCTGTTGTGTGTGTGTTACTTTATATAGTCAAGATCAATCCTGCCTTGTTTTAAATTAGCATTGTTACATAAGCATTTTCCCATATTGTTATAAGTTCTTTGATTTTAGCCTTTTTTTTTTTTTTTTAAACTGTTTGCATATTCCTTGTAGAGAACCTAGACACAGACTCAGGAATATAAGGGAACTTGGTGTATGATAGGTGGCATTAGAAATCAACAGGAAAAGGATGAACTATTGAATAATTGATGCTAGAAAAAGATAAAATTAGAACCCTACCTCCCATGCCATATACATATGAATTACAGGTGGATTAAAGACCTCAAAAAACTGTAAAACTGGGGAGAAAATATTTCATGGCCTTGAGGAAGGGAAGAGTATGTCAAGTTTTATTTTTTTAATATTTATTTATTTATTTTGGCTGCACCTGTCTTAGTTGCAGCATGTGGAGTCTTCATTGCGGCATGTGAGCTCTTAGTTGCGGCATGCGTGCGGGATCTAGTTCCTTGACCAGGGATCGAACCTGGGCCCCCTGCATTGGAAGCACAGAGTCTTACCCAGTGGACCACCAGGGAAGTCCCTATGTCAAGATTTTTAAAAGCAGAAACCATCAAAGAAGACTTGATCTGTTTGACTAAATTCGAGCTAAAAATTTCTTTATAGTGACAGACACCATAAACAAAGTGAAAAAATGAGCCATTTGGGGATTTCATCGTGATAGACATCATTGGCTGGCTGTATAGAACTCCTGCAGGTAAAACAGTAAAAGGCAAACAGCTACATAGCAAAAAGGATGGATTTCACAGAAGAGGAAGCCAGAATATCTAATAAACATACAAAGAGGAAAAAAAAAAAAGAACATACAAAGAGATGCTCAGCCTCACTTAGGAATCAGAGAAATGCAAATCAGATGACAAGCTATCATTTTCTACCCATCAGACTGGCCAAAGTGTAAAACATCTTTATAGTCACTGTTGGCAAGGATGTGGGGAGAGGGCAGCTCATGACATGGTCAGGATTATAAGCTAGAACGGCTGCTTTGAAGAGAGACGAGGTGACACGTGTACGTGGAGGGGACTGGCGCACTGCGACTCAGCAGTTCCACATCTAGGTAGACAGGGTGTCAGTGCACATGATGGACTGTATGAGGGTATACAGCGATGTTGGCTGCAGCAACACAGTGGGGAAATCAAACTCTTCCTCTGTGGGGTGTGGGGTAAGTAAACAGTGGGCTAGTCACACAGTGGAATGGTCCAGAGCAGTTAAAAATGAAGCAGTAACTCTGCATGAATCAACATGGATTAAACCCCCCCAAAACATAATGTGTGACGTTGCAAAAGGATACACATCGACTTTTCCTTATAAGAAAGATTGAACACAAGGGCTTATTCCTGATCCCCACCAAAAGGACAATAAAAGGATGAAAACTATATAAACTCACAGTGACAAGGAGATAAGACCCCAGCAGATAGAAATTTTAACAAATGTATGCCTAGAAAACCCCAAAGACTCTACTAGAAATCTACTAGGATTCATAAGAAAACTTGGCAAGATGGCTGAATGTAAGAGAAACATTACTGTAAATACCTAGGAATAGAAATGAAAACATGTTTAATTTGCAAGAATAAAACTTATAAAATACCTAGAAGTAAATGTTACCGGTTCTTATCAAGAGACTTTTTTTTAAAACCTCCCCAGTTGATGTTAATATGCAGCCAGGGATGAGAGCCACTGATTTAGATGAAGAAAACTAAAATCTCATTGAAAGAAAACAAACTCTGAACAGATACAAAAGTGATTGGGAAGACTTAAAACTGTCTTTTCTCCTCAAAGTTAATATAAATATTTCATGAAGTCCCAACTGAAATCCCAAAAGGCTTTTATTGGGAAGTAGAATCTTAGAATTTATGTGCAAGAATAAGTGCTCAAGAACAGCCAGGAAAAGTATGAAAAAGGAGAATGATGAAGGGGATGTGCTTAACCTAGCATCAGAATATGCTGTGCTGCCACCCTGATCAAATCCATGTAATACAGTAACAGTTATTGGAACAGACGAGAGAATTAGAAAATAGGTCCTAGAAAAAACAACAAATAACATACAAGGGGACTCCCATAAGGTTAACAGCTGATTTCTCAGCAGAAACTCTACAAGCCAGAAGGGAGTGGCACGATATATTTAAAGTGATGAAAGGGAAGAACCTACAACCAAGATTACTCTACCCGGTAAGGATCTCATTCAGGTTCAATGGAGAAATCAAAAGCTTTACAGACAAGCAAAAGCTAAGAGAATTCAGCACTACCACACCAGCTCTACAACAAATGCTAAAGGAACTTCTCTAAGTGGGAAACACAAGAGAAGAAAAGGACCTACAAAAACAAACCCAAAACAATTAAGAAAATGGTAATAGGAACATACATATCGATAATTACCTTAAACGTCAATGGGTTAAATGCTCCAGCCAAAAGACACAGGCTCACTGAATGGATACAAAAACAAGACCCATATATACGCTGTCTACAAGAGACCCACTTCAGACCTAGGGACACATACAGACTGAAAGTGAGGGGATGGAAAAAGATATTCCATGCAAATGGAAATCAAAAGAAAGCTGGAGTACCAATACTCATATTAGATAAAATAGACTTTAAAGAATGTTACAAGAGACAAGGAAGGACACTGCATAATGATCAAGGGTTCAATCCAAGAAGAAGATATAACAATTATAAATATATATGTACCCAACATAGGAGCACCTCAATTCATAAGGCAAATGCTAACAGCTGTAAAAGAGGAAATCGACAGTAACACAATAATAGTGGGGGACTTTAACACCTCACTTACACCAATGGACAGATCATCCAGACAGAAAATTAATGAGGGAACACAAACTTTAAATGACACAATAGACCAGATAGATTTAATTTGTATTTATAGGACATTCCATCCAAAAACAGCAGATTACACTTTCTTCTCAAGTGCACACAGAACATTCTCCAAGATAGATCACATCTTGGGTCACAAATCAAGCCTTGGTAAATTTAAGAAAATTGAGATCATATCAAGCATCTTTTCTGACCACAACACTATGAGATTAGAAATCAATTACAGGGAAAAAAACATAAAAAACACAAACACATGGAGGCTAAACAATATGTCACTAAATAACCAAGAGATCACTGAAGAAGTTGAAGAGGAAATCAAAAAATACCTAGAAACAAATAACAATGAAAACACGATGATCAAAAACCTATGGGATGCAGCAAAACCAGTTCTAAGAGGGAAGTTTATAGCAATACAATCCTACCTCAAGAAACAAGAAAAATCTCAAACAGTCTAACCTTACACCTAAAGGAACTAGAGAAAGAAGAACAAACAAAACCCAAAGTTAGTAGAAGAAAAGAAATCATAAAGATCAGAGCAGAAATAAATGAAATAGAAACAAACAAAACAGTAGCAAAGATCAGTAAAACTAAAAGGTGGTTCTTTGAGAAGATAAACAAAATTGATAAACCTTTAGCCAGACTCATCAAGAAAAAGAGGGAGAGGACTCAAATCAATAAAATTAGAAATGAGAAAGGAGAAGTTACAATGGACACTGCAGAAATACAAAGCATCATAAGAGACTACTACAAGCAACTCTATACCAATAAAATGGACAACCTGGAAGAAATGGACAAATTCTTGGAAAGGTATAACCTTCCAAGACTGAACCAGGAAGAAATAGAAAATATGTACAGACCAAGCACAAGTAATAAAATTGAAACTGTGATTAAAAATCTTCCAACAACAACAACAAAAATCTTCCCACAAACAAAAGTCCAGGACTGGATGGCTTCACAGGTGAATTCTTTCAAACATTTAGAGAAGAGCTAACACCCATCCTTCTCAAACTCTTCCAAAAAATTGCAGAGGAACACTCCCAAACTCGTTCTACAAGGCCACCATCACCCTGATACCAAAACCAGACAAAGATGTCACAAAAAAAGAAAATTACAGACCAATATCACTGATGAATATAGATGCAAAAATCCTCAACAAAAGACTAGCAAACAGAATCCAGCAACACATTAAAAGGATCATACACCATGATCAAGTGGGATTTATCCCAGGGATGCAAGGATTCTTCAATATATGCAAATCAATCAATGTGATACACCATATTAACAAACTGAAGAATAAAAACCATATGATCATCTCAATAGATGCAGAAAAAGCTTTTGACAAAATTCAACACCGATTTATTATAAAAATGGTACAGATGAACTGGTTTGCAAGGCAGAAATAGAGACACAGATGTAGAGAACAAACGTATGGACACCAAGGGGGGAAAGTGGCCGGGGCGGGGGGGGGGTGGTGGGATGAATTGGGAGATTGGGATTGACATATATACACTAATATGTATAAAATAGATAAGAACCTGCTGTATAAAAAATAAATAAATTCAAAGAACAAACAAACCAAAAAAAAAAAAGGTCCTAGAATACATCATTTAATATTGATGAAGCTGATAATTCAGTTTAATGGGAAAAGAATGAATTGTCTAATAGCTGGTGCTGACACCGCAGGAATAAAATAAAAGTGCCCCATTTGACACCTTATATAAAAGACAAATTAAGGACCTCATGTAAAAACTAAACAAAATTTAGTCCAGTGTGCCACCTAGGGCTGGAGATATGGTGAAGATATTGTTGTAATGAAAATTAAAAATCCAGAAAGCTGTCTTAAAAAACCAAATATTTGAATATATAAAAAATCTTAAGTTTCTATAAATCCTGAACCTATGGAAAAAATATACGTGGTGAAAGATACCGTAAACAAATAGACTGTAGATCTGGAAAAATATTTAATGTAAAAGGCAAACAAAAGGTTAAAGCTGAGAATAAGTAGAGAGCTTTCACCAACTGACAAGAAAAACAAAGGATATGAAAGGAAAGTTCCCAGAAAAACTCATCCAAATCCTCGTCCAAAGATGTTCAAATTCGGTAGTAATCAGGTAAATGCAAATTAAAGTAAAATGATTTGACACACGTGTAAAAGAGCTCAAACTCCTGTTACTAGTGGGCGTGTGAAAGAAAGAGTGCCTACGCTTTGCCAAGAGAAAAATGCAGTGTTACAGTCTTTTGGGGGGAAGCAATCTAGCAATATCTATTTAAATTTTAAAATACAGATACCCTTTGACCTAGATATCCTATTTCTGGAACCAAATCACCTGAAATAAGAGTGGCAGTGGGGACTTCCCTGGGGGCGCAGTGGTTAAGAATCCACCTGCCAATGCAGGGGACACGGGTTCAATCCCTGGTCCGGGTAGATCCCACATGCCACGGAGTAACTAAGCCCGTGCGCCACAGCTACTGAGCCCGCGCACCCTAGAGCCTGTGCTCCGCAACAAGAGAAGCCACCTCAGTGAGAAGCCCGCCCACCTCAACGAAGAGTAGCCCGCACTCGCTGCAACTCGAGAAAGCCCGTACGCAGCAAAGAAGACCAAAAAATGCAGCCAAAAATAAATAAGTAAAAAGTGGCAGTGCGTAAGCTCATGTGCTCAAGGGCTTGAGTGGTAGAATTGATCATGAGGACAGAAAATCGGAAACAAACTAAATATCCAGCAATGGGGTGTGAAGAAGAAATGATAGTAAATACTCCCCATAGAGTAATAGGCATAGCTGGGGGCCCAGGAAGTCTCGTATCTTCCTTTTTATAAAAATCATATTTATTACTGTTTGACTTTATAGGTTTGCTATATTGAAATGTAAGTTCCATGACAGCAGGAACCTTTCTGTAGCTGTAATTAATGCCTAGCTCAGTGCTGGGAATGTAGTTAAGTGCTTAATAAGTGTTTATTGAATAAATGAGTAAATTTGAATGACGGGAGAGAAGGTGGATGCAAGTAGCGATTGGGAACGAAGGGGCCTTGCGAGGACCAAGGATGATAGTTTGCCATGACCTAAGGGAGTGTGATTAACTTGTCTGAAGTTCAAATTAGACAAGGAAAAGATTTCGGTAAGGTGATTAGGTATAAGGTATTTATTTAAAACCTACTAACACAGTGAATTACAAGAGCTCACACTGGGCTCATCATTGAGACATTTGAGATCATTTGAGATAAAGAGATGATCCAGGGACTTCCCTGGTGGCACAGTGGTTAAGAATCCACCTGCCAATGCAGGGGACACAGGTTCAAGCCCTGGTCCGGGAAGATCCCACATGCCGCAGAGCGACTAAGCCCGTGCGCCACAACTACTGAGCCTGCGTGCCACAAGTACTGAAGCCCGTGCCTAGAGCCCATGTTCCACAACAAGAGAAGCCACCACAATGAAAAGCCCGTGCACTGCAATGAAAGGTAGCCCCCACTCACTGCAACTAGAGAAAGCCTGTGCACAGCAATGAACACCCAATGCAGTGAAAAAAAAATTTTTAATAAAAAAGAGATGATCCAGAAAGCTTCCAGAGAGGTGTTACATGGAGGACAGGGAGTCCAAAGAGCACCAGTTTTCACCATTGTAATACTGGAAACGAGAAACAGTGCTTCCAAATGCTAAATAAACCATCCAATCTAGAATTTCCTACCCAGCCAACCAGTTAGTGTGAAAGTAGGATAAAGACATTTTCAGACAGATGATTTCAAGAAACTTTCTCCTTTGGAGAAGCTACTAAAGGATGTTCTCCACTGCAGAGGCAGTCAACTAGGAAAGGAAGATGGAGACCTGACCCAGGAGCGAGGCAAAGGGAGTGTCCTAGGACGAGAGTGAACGGTAGTCTCAGCTGTGCACCAGGCCTGGAGAGCAGAGGCCCAGGTCGAACACGGGGACGGAAGACACCAGGAAGGATGTTTCCAAAGATAAAACTGGACCTTGCCATCATTGGCCCCCCCTTACCAAAGTGAATTTTTCATTACATCAGAACATTTGGGGGGTGTTCGTGATGCACTGAAATCTAAGGAAATGAAAAAACAGGTCAGCTGTTAATTTCAGGAGAAACAGTGTTGTCGAAGGATATGTGATCATGGGAAATAGTAAAAATATAATCACGTGGTTAGCTCTGAAGAATCACCTTAAGGGAAATTGTGATGTAATAAGAAATCGTGATATAAATGTATTGGGAGAATGGAAGTAGAGGAAGTATGTGTATTTGTGTGTTCGGGAGATGGGAACCATTCAACTTCCAGAAGCAGAAAGGCAGTAGAGAATGTCCTGGGTATTAGTGTCTGCTATATTTTCTTGGCTAGTCTGTATTTTAAAATTTTTCACAATTTATTTTTTTAAGATTTTTTTTTTGATGTGGACCATTTTTAAAGTCTTTATTGAATTTGTTACAATATTGCTTCTGTTTTACGTTTTGCTGTTTTGGTTGCGAGGCATGTGGGATCTTAGCTCCCCGACCAGGGATCAAACCCGCAACCGCTGCATTGAAAGGCGAAGTCTTAACCACTGGACGGCCAGGGAAGTCCCTTCACAATTTTTTAAAAGGAAAATTTAACAAATAGCCATGTACCAAAAGGCAAATAATGCATAATCCCAACACTCAGAAGTAATGACTGTCAACGTTTAGTGTATGTCCTTCCACACATACAGAGGTTAGTATGTTCCTTCACACACTCGTATATATATTTAACTCCTATTAAATTAGGTCATATTATACAGTGATTCCCAAATGCCATTCCCCGGGCCCTTTGCATGAGAATCACCTGAGCAGCTTTTGAAAATATAAACTCCCTGGAGCTCCAGGTTCAGAAAGTTCAATTCAGTAGTCTTGCTGAATGGGGCCTCAGGTCTTTTAAAGTTACCCAGGTGATTCAGATGCATGGTCAGGTGTGGGGACTCTGTTTTGTGAATGGCTTTATTAGTGTCATTTGATATTTTTCTCTCTCACTATTTGTTGGGCTACAGGGTAGTCCAACTATGTAAGACTTTTACTGAATGGTCGTTTCTTGTCTCCAGGAAAAGAGAGGGAACAAAGCATCCGATAAAGCTGCTGTCTTGGCCTTTGATGCCCTGGTGGCCTTCTGTGAAGAATCGGGGTGAGTGACTTATCTTGTGTGTGGAAACAAGTGTTAGTGAGATCTTTTCCTCTCCCAGCACCGCTAGTTAACCAGCTAACATAGGACAGTTCTTGGGCCATCAAGGGACCCCTGCCTGCTGAAAGCCATCGTGTGGGAATATTTCCTGTTGGAGCGTGGAAGTTGGTACCCTCCCACCTTTCTGTGGAAGGCCCCAGAAACTCTGGCACTGTGAGGATTTCGTTGAGTATTTTGGGTGCTCATCCACCCATCCCACTCCACCCACTTCTGGAGTGGCTGGCACCATGGGTGCCTCAGTTCCGAGAGATGTGACCAGCTCTGAGCCACTGGCATTGTGGTCATCACGTGCCACTGAGCTGTACCACTGGCTTCACTTGTGGAGTAGTCCCTCTCATCCCAGACCCAAACAGAGACATGTGGCCCAGCTTATGTCTTGGGAGGGCAGGGGCGGTAATGTGCTTGGAGAGAAATCAACTTTTCTAACATAACACCAGCCTGCCTACTTGGAACCCACTTAGCTCTTTGATCTGCATCTGCTGGCGGTGGGGGCCATGAAAGAGCCTGATAGCTGCTCAGCGACAGGCAGGTTGTGGCAGGGAGAGCCCTGGGCACGAGCAGCTGTGGGTGCACTGTGTGAGGGACATCCAGAGCATTCTGGACAAGCTGGGAGCACTTGCATTTGTGTAGCCCTTTGCTCGAAAAACCTCTTTGATTCCTCTGCTCTCACTGGTCAGATCTCGTTGGACAACCCTGTAAGGTAGATGAGGCAGAATTGATTGCTTCAGACTTAAGAGATGAACAGACCACTGTCCAGAGAGGTCGTGGTTGGGAGTTCCCTGGCGGTCCAGTGGTTAGGACTCGGTGCTTTCACTGCCGAGGGCCGGGGTTCAATCCCTAGTCGGGGAACTAAGATCCCTCACGGATGCCACTAATCCCCCATTTCCCAATTTTCAGTGATATGCACATTTTCATACACACATGCCATCTTGGTTTTTGCAAGACTGGATTCTTGAAGCATGGAGTTGATTAGGTGCCTGGCACTGGCGGTGCCCACCAGATGTTTGGGGCTTTCTTCTGGAAACCAGAGAGGCACTTACTTGGGCCATGTGTTCTGATTCCCGCCCCCTCCTATTCACCAGGTCGGTGGCTCCTAGGCTGAAGGAGCCTATTTCCTTCTCCAAGACGCCATGTCTCATTTGGCCTCTGTGGCAAGACCACACCCAGCAGAGGTGGTTGGCACCCTTGCCCGCAGCCATTGCAACCAGAGCCCTTTTCAGGCACTAACATAGTGAGTTGCTAAATCAGGCCTTCTTTGGTCCCTTGAGTAAAGCGCTTGTCATGAAAGGGCTCAGCGTCCTTGCTAGTTGTCAGAGTTCCCTCTGCTGGAAGTCACCCTGGCCGGGGTCTTGTTTGGGGTGAGTCTGAGGCTCTGGGGAGCTGTCTGGAAGCTTAGCTCTGCCGTATCCCTCTGGACTGCAGCAACTCGCCAGGCAAGAGGACAGGTCCTCCCAGGGCCCTCTGCTTTCTGTCTCATACCAGAGAGCTGGGGCCTGTTAGAGCGTCAGGGGTCCGGGCATCGGTGGGCCTCCTGTTGCCCCGTGTGCAGCCTCATCTATTCTGTCTCATTTGCTACACACGAGGGTGTCAGATTCCAGGACTTCCAGGCCCTGGGACGGAGTGAGCACGGCTGGTGTGGCTGGATTTGAAATTGCTCTTTGAGTAAAAAGGAATGTTTCTTCATTGCCTAAATGGTATATAGCACGAAGGCACAGCCCCTTCCTCACCAGATACTTGCCCCTTTTCTAAGAATAGCCTGGTTTGAGGTTGATGTTGAAGCAGCTGTTTGCAAAGGGAGGGCACTTGGCAGTGAGGGACAGGCCTGCTTGGTGGCTTTGGCAGAGGCGGGGACTTTTCTACAAGGGCTGCGTTGTAGGGTCTGGGGTGCATGGGGGCTGGAGGACCCTGTGGGGGATACCTGGGCATCTCTGGGACCAAGAGAAAAGACACTTGGGTCACATGAATGAGGCCAGCGTGGGGCGTCCAGTTGGCTTCCTCTCCTTTGTGTGCAGCTACTTTCTCTGAGTGTGGCCATGAAATGCATTTGATTATTTATGACAGGGCCAAATTTACCTTTGCGTGTAAAAAGGAACAGTAATTAGGTTCAAAGCAACCTTCCTCCAGCCTAGAGGCCTCTGGACCCTGTCTGAGATGGGCAAAACAGCTTTGGTTTAGGCCTAGATTGTACTGGGCTCTGTCATCTCCTGGGGTCTCCAGGCTGGGGGAGCCAACGGCCCAGTATCCCTCTGTTTATCCATTCGTTTGCTCATTTGTTCATTCATTCATTTATTCAACCAGCAAATATTGATTGATACTGACTCTGTGCGAGGGCACATCAGAAAAGGGGGTACAATGGGGAACAGAAAGAGACCCAGCCCCTGGTTTTTGTTGCTTGGACCAGTGGGGAAGACAGGCACTTATCAGATCATCACATGAAAAATGTATAATTCCAGACTGTTAAAAGGGCTTTGGAGAAAAGGTACATGGTGTTCTGAGAGTGTATTAACAGTGGCCTCCTTCTTGGCCCGCAGAAAGTCAGGTCACGACTCTTCACGCTGGTTGACCCTATCGAGTGGGGGGAGTAAACCAAACACAATAGCAAACAAGATGAGAAACAGGACCATAATGATGAACAAGCAGATCACTACCAGGCCCCCCTGGTCCAAGGGGTTCTGCCAGAACTCATCCTTCCAGGCGCGTTTTGTTAGTAGTCTGTCCATGTGAACCTGGAAAAGTGGGGACAGAGGCCCTGAGTGCAGGGGCTTCTCCAAGGCCCTGTCCCAGGTGCTACTCCCTGCCCCCAGCTTCACCCTCTGGTGCGATCTCAGAGAACGGCAGCCACCTCTGCAGCTAGCGGGCATTGAAGGGATGGTGGGTCATTGGGCTCGATGCCTCCAGCAAGCAACAAATGAGCTTTCTTCCTCCGTAGAAGCAAAAGCAGGGACTGGCACCAAGAGGCGGGGGGGGTCCCTTGAGTTCTTCCTGGAGGCTGCCTCTGGCTTCTCCAGTCCTTTCCTGAACAGCCCTGCCGTGAGCAGGACTTTCTCTCCCATCCCTGAGAACCGCTCAGCCAGAATCTAAAAAGCAGCTCTACAGACCCTTCCTGGGTTTCCTGCCTCGGTTGCCAAAGATTTGGGAAGCGGGCTTCCCTGGTGGCGCAGTGGTTGAGAGTCTGCCTGCTAATGCAGGGGACACGGGTTTGAGCCCTGGTCCGGGAAGATCCCACATGCCGCGGAGCAACTGGGCCCGTGAGCCACAATTGCTGAGCCTGCGCGTCTGGAGCCTGTGCTCCACAACAAAAGAGGCCGCGATAGTGAGAGGCCCGCGCACCGCGATGAAGAGTGGCCCCCACTTGCCACAACTAGAGAAAGCCCTCGCACAGAAATGAAGACCTAACACAGCCATAAATAAATAAAAAAAAAAAAAAAAAGATTTGGGAAGCATTTTGAGAGATCAGCACAGGAGCCCAGGAGTGGATGGTCTCAAGCTGAGGCCTCTGTAGGCTTCCTTAGAGGCAGGTGAAAACAGAAGGACTAACTAATCTTGAAACACAGCTGAGATGGGCAGGCTGTGCGTCTGTAGCCAGTTGCAGGGAGTAAAGGCAGAGAAGGAAGGAGCCATTACCTGGGTCTGCTGTTTATACTCCTGTGTCCTAAGAGAGGGCAGGCGGATCAGGGTAATCCTTCAGGCCCCACGCTTTGTGGGGCCTGAGCTGAAGAAGCCGCCAGGTGACCAGAGCTGCACCGTGACTCAGAGAAGCAACTCTTGGGAGGAAAAGGTGGCTGCATTGCTGACTGCCCCTGACCAGACCTGCTTGCTGTCACCAGAGCAAACAAAGGTGGGCTAGGGCCCGTTGCCTAGCAACCGCGTTCTCTTTCAGCCTTTCACACTTACCCCCTCCGCCGCGTTCTGCCCTCTTGTGATGCTGTTCTGGGGGGCTGCTCAGGGCGCGTGGGTTGAGGTGTCCTAGCTGAGAGAGGTCAGACTTGGGGTGGGTGGGGGAAGAGACTGGATCCGGGGCCCTTGCCCCAGGCCTCCCGTCCACCTCACCTGTGGCTGGGTCCTGCCCCTCCTCTCAATCCGGATGACCCGTCTACTGAAAGGACCAGCCCAGAGCTCGGGAGGCCCCAGGGCTGGGGCTGCCACGCATGGCCGCTCACTTCCTGTGGCGCCGGGTTGATGATTAACCACAGGTCCAGCTGGCACCTCCTGGAACCAGCATGTGGGTGTTTATCACCATTGAGGCCCCGGGTTCCTGTGGAGGCCCAGCTTCTCCCTTGGTGTTTTGGTGTGCTGCTTAGGCCCGGCCGCAGCTGCTTCGTGTGGGTTCCCACCCCCTGGTGTGATGGGGCAGCTGGGAAGCAGGAGTGGGGCCTGTGCCCCTGCTCGTGGAACCTGGTGGTTGCCATTCCCTCCTTGAAAGACAGGAGTTGAGTGCCCACGGTGGCCAGGAACTGCGCCAGGTGCTGCGTGTCCAGTCGTGAGCGAGAGAGGCAGGCGCTGCCCTCCCAGGGGTTACATTCTAGGGTACCGGTCCTCAACCCTGCCTGTTCCAGTCATCCGGGAGCTTTTCTGAACGCCAGTGCCCAGGCCCCACCTGGTAGCACAGAGATCAGCCTCTGGGCTTGTCAGAGCCCTGTGCTTGGTAAAGCTCGTCGGGTGATTCTCCTTTTTTGTTGTTAATTTAATGTTTTCTTTTTTTTTAAATTTATTTAATTTATTATTTTAATTTTTGGCTGCGTTGGGTCTTCGTTGCTGCACGCGGGCTTTCTCTAGTTGCGGGGAGTGGGAGCTACTCTTCGTTGCGGTGCGCGGGCTTCTCGTTGCGGTGGCTTCTCGTTGCGGAGCACGGACTCTAGGCACGCAGGCATCAACAGTTGTGGCTCGCAGGCTCTAGAGCTCAGGCTCAGTAGTTGTGGCGCGTGGGCTTAGTTGCTCCGCGGCATGTGGGATCTTCCTGGACCAGGGCTCAAACATGTGTCCCCGGCATTGGCAGGTGGATTCTTAACCACTGCAGCACCAGGGAAGCCATCATCGTGTGATTCTGACATGCAGCCGGGGCTGGAGGAGATGATGGGCAAGTTCCGTGAAGTCCTTCTTAACTCTCCTGGCTTAATTGACCTTGGCTTACCTGCCGCTTTGCATTTCCTTCTGTAAAACACTCTGACTAATGCCCTTGGCCTGCCGAATGCTCAGAGCCAGCAGGCTGGTCTCAGCACACCCTTGGACTTCTGCTCCATTAGCTTAGTTGGATGCTTATTAAGCGTCAGCTGCTTGTTCCCAAACCTGTTTTGTGGCAGTTGTACTTGTTATTGTAATTACATAATTGCACTTAACATTACATAAAAGTGAAGTAGTGATAAAAGCTGAAACCCCAGTTTTACAACTGGGGAACAGGCACAGAGAGGTTAAGTAACTTACCCAAGGTCACACAGCTAAGAAGTTACTGCTTTGGGGTTTGGACCCAGCTGTTCCTGTCAAAAATAGATGTGGACAAGACAACTGTAAACATTTCCTAAAAATGCAGAAGTATTTCACACTCAGGTTTCCTTGCAGATGTCTTCAAGTTCTTATTCCGCCTTAAAGAAATCAAAATTAGCAAATAGACAATTCAGGAACTCTGGTCAGCAAACCCACACTCGGAGAAAAGACCTCGGCCCTGCATCAAAAAGATTGGCCAAGGAATGTGCATCTGTATGTTTCCATTTCAAATGAGAGGTGTAGAGAACGTATGTCTCGGGTACACAAACGTTGCTTTAATTGACTTTTTCAATTAACTGCTGGCCCTGATCGGAAAATCCTTCTGAAATGATCACCACAAGGGGAATGATGTGATGGGAAGAGGTAGAGAATGCTGGTGGTGCCCATGGCATAGCCTGGCCCGGGGCCTGAGGGGACTCCCCTGGGAGGAGCGATGTTGAAGTTGAGATGGGAAGCTGACGTAAGAGTTAGAATGAGGAGACAGTGTTCCAGGGTAGGCAGCCGGTTCCCAAGGAGAGTGAGGAGACTTTTCCTAAGGACAAAATTAATTTGTCTTCAGTTTTTTTTTTTTTTTAACTTTTATTTTTTAAATTATTATTTTGTTATTGCTGCGCAGCTTGAGGGATCTCAGTTCCCTGACCAGGGATTGAACCCGGGCCACGGCAGTGGAAGCCCAGAATCCTAACCACTAGGCCACCAGGGAACTCCCTGTCCTCAGTTTTTTATGGTCTGCAATTTGTTATTACCCACAAGCAAATATGTCGTCTTGAAGATTGTTATCTGTAGATTGCTTTCAAATGTTAATGTTTGGGAAAACAGGAGAAAACTGTTTTGTCTGCTCTGCCAAGTTTTGCTAATAAGATTCTTGCACCGGTGGCTTTACTGTAGATTCTAATAAGGCGTAACATATGGACAGTAAACTGCACAGATCTGAAGTGTAGAGTGAAACCCTTGTGAGGGACCGAGAGACCACAGTCGTGGTCAGTGGTGGAGCAGAGGCCACGGGCGGGGAAGGCATGACGAGGCCGGGGAGATCAGCGCCGAGACCGGCTGGGACGCTGCGGCGGGGACCTCAGGCAGACGCTGCTGGTGGCTTGGTCCAGGGTGGCATGGCGGTGGGAACAGAGAGGTGTGGCAGCCAGAGTCAGCCAGATATTCTCTGGGGCTCAGACGGCCTGATGGCCACCCCTTCCATGGTCACCGCCTGCCTTGCTGTACCTGTTTATTCTTTGCCATGATGGGGGAATTGCTGCCTCCTGTCGATGCCCGTCTTCCCCAGAGGACCAGCCAGAGTACGTCAGGCTGCTCTTGCGCTGGAGCAGATCTGGTTGGTTGAGCCGAGTGGGATCGGAGCCTGCCTGGGACCTGGCGTGACAGCTTCAGGGGAGCCATTGGTGGTGGGTCTCAGCGTGCCCCCGTAAGCCCTCCAAGGGGAGGGACAGAATCTTATTTGGAGTCAGCAGTTAAGTACTGCCTGGCCTGGAGGAGGAAAACGCGAATGAACCTCCTGTCAACCTGTCGGTGCCCGGGTCTGCCGACTTCTTGGCAGCTGGACCAGGGAGCCTGAATCTTTTCTAGAAAAGAGGCTCAGCCTCACCCACAGTGAGGAAGGATGTTCTTGATGCTGATGTAACTCACTTAAGGAAAAGTCACACGAGGATCTGGCTGCTGCACCGTTGGAGCGTCTCCTGAACGGAGGGCTTCCTGGGGACCCTCCAGCTGTTGGCGCTGGGACTGGAAAGGGCGGGGCTTCGCATCCTCCCACCCTCCCTCTGTTTTTCTTCTGGGAGGGAGGGCCCCAGAGTTTGGGGTGTGGCTGTTTGGGATCTAGGGTTGGTATTGTAGGTGGTGGATAATGGAGTGAGAGCCTTATCAATACTACAGCTGGAGGCCTAGGGCACCGAGTGTGGTGAGCAGGGGCTCTGGACCCAGGTGGGGGGGGCGCCCAGAGGCTGGCTCTGCCACTTTTCAGCTGGTCAAATTTAGGGAAGTTACCTATTTTCTCATCTTTAAAATGGGGATAATAATGGTACATTTGGCATTGAGGTTGTCGTGATGACTAAATGAATTTATCTGCATCAAAGTGCTTAAGGCACTGCCTGAGCGGGGATGAGTCCTCAGTGAATTTTAGCTATCTTCATCCTCACCATTGTTGCAAGTATTATTATGGTTATCATTATTTTTACGAGTCCCATTCTTTTGTGGTGTGGTGGGGGTGGTAGAGAGTGCAGACAGATTCTTGAATTTCTTTTATTTTCTATGGAAGCACTCCTCTCTGGGTCTTTAACCCAAACCAAACCCGTCAGAGAAGTCCCTGGACACCAGGAAGTGAAACCAACCAGAGAGAGCTTCTCCTGCCTGCCTGCCTGTCAGCTGGAGATGGTGGGGCTGCAGAGGAGTGGCAGGGGCTGGCATCCCCTCTCCACTCCCTGTTTTCTGAGTAGATGGGGCTCTGCCTCAAGGCAGGCAGAGCATGGGCTGCACAGGCCAAGATGACAGAGGAGTATAAAAAACGCAGACTTCTTTATGGCCCCGGCGGACCAGGGTTGTGTGTGTGTGTCGGGGGCGGGGGGGGCGGCGTGGCGGGGAGGCAGGGTACCGCGTGAGCCTCTGCCTCCCCTGCCCTCGTTCCTGGCTTTGTAGCTCTACCTGGAAAGTTCTGTGGGAGAGGAAGTAAACTGAAGGGAAAGAGGCCAGGCAGTGTTGCATGTCAGCAGGCCCAGTCCTTAAACGAGTCCACATTGCTCTGGCTCGGCCCCCTGTTTAGAGGGGCAGATAACGATGCTTCATATCAGTCTTAGCATATGCCCAGCACTGTGCCAAGGTCATCTGGGTTTATCCCAGGAGGTGGGGACCAGGATTAGCCCCATTTCACAGGGGAGGAAACACGGCTTGGAGAGGCTGAGTCACTGACCTCCGTTTCGTAGCTGGCGGGGGTGGGAGGGCGAGGATTTGAACGCAGACAGTCCGGCACACGTTGGGGAAAGGACGGAGCCGTCAGGATGCAGGTTATGGACAATAGTAGGGGCCTCACCTCTCTTACTGCAGAAGTTTGGGAAGACCCAGTGGCCTGAGCCTGGATGCAGGTTATGGACAATAGTAGGGGCCTCACCTCTCTTACTGCAGAAGTTTGGGAAGACCCAGTGGCCTGAGCCTGGTAGGACGGGGTGTGCTGGCTACGGTTAATGGCAATGGTGGCATTCCTGAGCCCGGCACCTGCCTGGGGCAGACGCAGCCTCCACCACTGCCAAGCAGGCGTCTGGGAGGGCGGAGCTTGTTAGCAGCTGGTGCTGGGCAGGAAAGGCGCCGCAGCCCTCCCCCGGTTCCGCAGCCTTCCCTCTCGCGTGGCATTCCTGCCTGCGTGTTTTTCCAGCTTCCGAGAGCACAGGGAGAGCAGAGGCCTGGAAGGGACGGTCACTGGCCGTGTCCCTGGAATTCTGGCATGCTGCCCACCTGATGCACATAACCCAGCCCAGGGAGTCTGGCACCACAGAAACACATAACCAGAAAGCTTTTACTGGGAAAGAAACAGGCAAATACTGGAATGGAACACAGACATGTCCGTGCTCTGGGGGGAGCTCGGGACTTAGGAGCTACTGTGCAAAGCCCCTCTCCGATTGGCCTGCTCCTCTTTGGCGTGGGAGCCTTGAGGCCAGCTCCCCACACGTGCGGGCTGTTCTCCAGGTGTGGGGACCCCACTTCTGTGTTTTGTTGGAAAGCGCAGGTAGGCGCAGAACCCCCGGTGGTTTTCTGTCTTAGAAACAGTCGACGACTCCTCGGCCCCCTGTGTTCACTGTCAGGTGAGAGTTTTGTGGCCCGAACAGCCCGTATTTCCTTGATGAGGCCCCAGCTCTCAGTCAGTGTCTGGGTTCCTGGGCTAGGCCAGGGCCGGGGCGGTGGATCTTTGTCTTGAGGGGTGAGGGCTGCAGGGCCAGGCTGACTCCCTGGGTCATGGCTTTGGCGGTCTCCTCTCCGGCTCCTCGTCGGCCGTCGCCCTGGCCCTCACGGTGGGGTGGTGGGTCCCACTGCGGCCCTCCTGCCTCCCCGCTTAGGGCAGCAGCAGTAGCCGACGGCCGTCAGCAGCAGCAGCAGCACGATGGCTGGGGGGTTGGAGAGAGCAGAGCGCTCTGGGAGCTCAGAGGCGAGGAGGAAAAGGACGCCCACCACACTTCCAAAGAGGCCCCTCTGGGGGCCTAGAGGACCTTCACCGAAGCCCTGGCTTAGTGGTCAGAAATACCCGAGAGTCTGGGAAGAGGTGTGACTGTCCCCATGCCGGCCCCCAGAGCTTTGCTCCCTCCATCTGTGGGTTGGGGTGCCGGAGGCACCTCTGGGCCCTGGTGCCCAGCGCTGCTGTTTCCTAGAGCAGCATGTCAGGATTAGGGGGGACCCCCTGGCTCCCCCCAGGGGACATCTGCTTCTCCTCCTCTGTCTGGGGGACCACCCAGCCACTGCTGCCAGCCCCGTGGTTGGTACATGGTCTCGTCTCTCCTGGATGCCAGGAAGAGCCGTGGGCGCTGAGGAGACTCTGGGAGCGCCAGCTTACCTGTGAAAATGACAAGGACCGAGAAGGCCACGATCTCCACGGGCTCGGCCTGGGGCAGCCTCTGCAGCTTGTGCAGCAGCCTCTCCCCTATGGAGCGCATCTCCAGCGCAAGGTTGGAGGCTGCCATGCTGTGTCGTGTCCCTGCCGGGCTTCCTCCTGAGCTGCAGAGCAGGGAGAGGACCTGGTGTCCCCACGGAGCTGCCTCCAGAGAATCTGCCCTCTCACCCACCCCAGCCCGCAGAACGAGTTTGTCAGGTCTCACCCCTCACAGGCCTGGTGGCTCACAGCTCACGAGGGAGGCAGGGAGCTGGCAGGGCCCCTTGCTCAGCGCTCCGCTGTGGCCCTCAGCCCCCACCTAGCTGGCACTGCCCAGGCGAGGGAAGCTGGGGATGACAGTGAGCCTGAGGCCCTGCCGCAGGAGGGGTCTGCCAGCCGGCCAAGGTCAGCCGCGGTTGCTGACCGTGAAGGGACTGCACGCTCCTTTGTCTTAGACACCACTCCTAGGTGTTGCCAGGGTGCCTCGGACGGGCATGGCTCCCCTGATGCCTCCCTGGTGGGGAGACGGGGCTCCAGAATGCCAGCCTGGCACTCTTGCTTTTCATCGTATGTGGGGACAGAAGGGTTGGCTTCTTCCGAGAGCAGGCTCATGGGGGCTTCTGGTCAGGGTCGGCCGTAGTTGAGAGCTGACTGGGGGCAGTGGTCTGAGCCCCCCTGGGGCCCCCCACCTCTCCCACCAGCCCCATTTCTTTACTCATACGGTGTCTTCCTGTGAGAAGGTGGAGGTGACACTGTGTCCTTCTAGTTTTCCCCAAGGGGTCCTCTCTCAGGATGGGACCAGAAGTCCCGGGGGGGTTTAGCCTCCTTCTCTTGCTGGCTTGGACCTGCCTCTCTGGCTGACCAAGAGAGTCCCCTCTGCTCCCCCCTCCCCCCAACACCCCCTGCCCCACGGCCCCAGGTGAGGGGCAACAGCCTCCAGGCCCCAGGACCGAGAGCCTCCTCCTGTCTGTTGTGCCCAAGGGGCCGAAGGTGAAGATCCAGGCCGAGTCAGTGAGTCGGGACACATTATGCCACAGACCTTCTTTCCCCTTCCGCCTCCCCAGTGGGCACGAGGGAGCCAGCACCTCTTCAGAGAGGGATCAGGGACAGCCTGTGCCAACCCAGAATCAGCCTGTTCCCCGAGGCAGCTCTTAGCCAGGGCAGGGCTGCAGGCGGCCAGGGGCCTGAGCCAGACTGTAAGCTCTCATTACTGCTGCCTCGTCCCTCAGCCAGGCACGTTCTCCCCCAGGTGGTTGCGGTCTGTGAGGCCGGTCACTCCTGGCGCTGCTACCACAGCGTAGCGTCCTTAGAGCCGCCTTGAAGGTCATCCGCTCGAGTCCTCTGCGCCGCACTTGGCTCCCTGCCCTCCCTCTGGCATTCGGCCTTTGCTCGAGTGGGGAGCCCCCCTGTGGCCCCGCCCCGCCCATTCCTTCTTGGGCAGCTCTGATCGTTAGAAGATGGGACCTCCTGGTGACCTCGTCAGTCCCACCTGTGGTCACTCAGGCCAGTTCCACCCCCTTCCACCTCACGGTCCTCCAGGGCCTGGACGGCCGGCACAGGTTCCTCCTGCATCTCCTTCCCCACAGGATAACTGCCCTCATCTGGTCAGGTGGCCCCCCCCACAGAATAGCATTCGAATCATCCTGGGTTTGAATACTGCCGGCCTTCTTCCTGCCTTTGTGACATGGAGTGGCTCTGTCTCTCTGAGTCTGTTCCTTTCCTCGTTTTCCGTGAAGATGAGGTGCCGTCTCTCGAGGCTGTCGGGAGGGTTGCGCACAGGGCCGGCCTCTAGGAGTGCCCAGCCCATGTGCTTCCCCTCTGGGCGGGGTCCGGCCAGCGCGGCAGAGGCCAGGCGGCCTTTGGGGGTGGTCACACCCCCCACACGCTGTCAGTGACCTTCCTTCAACACCTTTGGGGAGTTTCGTCTGTGTCCTTCATGCCCGGGATGTTTGTGGTGTGTGAGGTGAAGGAGAGTGGTGGGGGGCCGGCTGGAGATGGGGGGGCTATGTTTTAAGTGATGATGGAGGGTAGCAGGCAGGTGATGTCTCTTGTCAAAGGGGGAGGCTCCTGGAATTAGGGCCTCCCAGCTTCTCCCACGCCCCACCCCAGGGTCCGCACGTTGCTACAAACGAGATCAGGATCCCAGTTTTCCAGTGTACTAGGAGGCATAGAATTCTAGAATGCCATGGGTCATCCACTCCTGCCTCCTTTCTTCTGCATATGGGGACACTGAGACTGGAGAGAGGAAGAGACTTCGCGGTCACACTGCGGGAGTGGGGCCTGGCAGCGCTGCCCCCGCCATCCCTCTGTGGGCACCTGTCTCGGGCAGCCTGCTCTTTGACGGGCAAGATAAGCCAGCCCAGGAGCAGCCCACAGAGGGCCTGGCCCGTGCGATGGGCTCAGCACGGGGACCAGGGCTCTGCGTGATCAGCCCCACCCCACACTCGGGAGTCTGGAACACAGCTTTCATCACTCACCAGGCCACACTTGCTCTTTGAGAACCTCCTGTGACTTGTCACCAAAGGGCCAGATCTTGCGAGTCTTTCTGTCTCAGGCTCATGAACTCCTTCCCGAGCATGAGACCCCTCTCCTCAGGTCACACTGAACAGACCTCCTCCCACTGACCAGTGGAGCAGGTGTGCACAGGAAGGTGGTCCCCTCCCTTGGTCTGGCGCCTCCGGGCATCTCGCTCTCCGGGTTTCCAGGAGGACGGGAGCCCGCCCGCTGGTCCCATTCCTGGAGGAGGGACCGGTGGGCCGACCAAAGCCCAGGGGGAGCTTGCCCGGGTCTCAGGAGCTGGGCTGCTTTCCCCTCCCCTCTTCGGCTACTTGGCCTGGCTTTTTCAGCCTGATTGGCCCAGGGCCTGCACTGCCTAATGTAGCCATCAGAGACACTCCTTCACAGAGGCGGAGGCGAGCGGGTGGGCGGGGGGCTTTTTCACCTGTGCCCCCCACGCCCAAAGACCCGGGAGGGATTGCAGAGGGGGCGCCTCCGCTTGTGAGTGAGAGGTTGCGTGGAGACCCTGGTCAGTCGGGGCGTGATCTCCAGAGCAGGGAGGGGGAAGGTGGGGCCGGGCTGAACTGCTGTGCCGGAAAGGCGGGGCCTGTTGATCCGAAGCTTCGCCTTTAAAGTCAGCTGTCCTCCAGGGGTTAGGAAGTCAGAAAGCTGCAGACTCACGCCCAGGGGACCTGGGCCCCACTCTGGGAAGAGTGTCGGTCCACGCCAACGGGCCACGGATGTGGACACCCAGGGCCTCTGGGGACTTGGATTGGCCCCAGGGCTGCTCACTGCATCCTGTCTGCAGGAGTGGGGCTGCTGGACACGGCTGTTCTGCCCCAAAGGCTGAAGCCCCCTTTGCTTTTCAGTTGCTGTTTTATCATTTCCAGCTTGGCCTTGAGCAGAGGAGCCTTAGTGGGGGCCGTGGAGGGCTGGAGGGGCCTGTTCTCCTAAGAGGGCGGAGGCACATTCCAGCAGGTCCCAGGCGGGCTTTCCAGCACGCTATTTAAAGCGAGGCCAAGGGGTGCCTGACGCCTGGTGCCCGATATAACCAGCCGTCGTCAGGTGACCGTGAGGCCTGTGCCCCAGCTGTTGCGTTGTAGGGAGCCCTGAGTGTTCCCAGCTGTGGCCCAGGGAGGGTGGGCGTCCTGGGGCTGGCTGCCTCTTGTCCTCTTACCCTTCCCAGGTTTGGAGAGCGGAGGGCAGGGAAGCCCAGTGGGGCTACTGGTAATTCTCTATATTTTCCCAGTCTTTCTATCTCGGCTCCACCACACTCCTTCCCAAACTGTACTTTCTGCCTGTGAATGAGGATCTCCCCCAACCCCACGCTCGGTAGCGCCTCGGTTAGAAGCAGCCAGAGCAAGTGGTGGCTTCCCCTGGCCCGGCTGCCTGCCTGGCCCTTCTCGGCACCTTCGGAGGGTGCTCCCCGGCTGGAGTGGCAGCCAGTGGCGGGGGAAGGTGAGCCAGGCTGAAGGGAAGGCTGGCAGAGCTGGAGGGACTAGAAAACATGCCTTTGTGTGGCATCTCCTGGCACGGAGAACCTTGCAACAGAGCAGGCAGGCCTCCTGCAGGCCGGACAACTGCCACTTGGTACTGAAGTGTCCCTGTTTCCTCTTTGCAGAACTGACACTCCAACTCCAGACGCAGCTGCATGGGGAGAGCTCAGGCAGCGGATGTGTGCTGTCTGATAAGGGTGTTTTGATGGCTCAGGGCCCAAGGGCTTCTTGCCCTGCCCTGTTATTTTGTCAAGGTGGGTTTCAGCCACCCCTGCCCCCTGGGCAACGTCTTGTTCGAGAAAGAACTAGAATGAGGCATAACTGAAGGTTGGGGGAGTCTTGCGGGGTCCGGTGGCCTAACCAGCGAGGCAGAGATGCCCACTGTGCGCTGCGCTTTCTGCCTTGGCCCCGCCTTCCAGTGGGGTCCAATGACACTTGAACCCTCAGCAGCCCAGGCTTCCCCAGCCACGTAGCTTTTCCAGGACAGGAGGAGGCACTTCCTGCTGCTGCTGATTCCTCCTGCAGCCCCAGAGGCTGGGCATCACCCTCCTGTCCCCGCACAGGGATTGTGTTTGGGGGCCCCCATCCACCTGTGTCCTCTGGATCTAGCGACTCTGATCCCTGCGTGCCGGCCTGGGCCGTCTTACAGATAAGAGCCAGCGGGGGCAGCCATGGGCTCATCACTGCCTCCCTCCCTCACCCGGCGTCTGTCCCCTCTCTGTGCCATCACTGCTCATCGCTGCCGGGCTTTTAGTCTCCCCAGCCACCAACCCAGGCCAAATCCCACAGCCTCTGCCGAGCCAAGAACACGTCGACTGATCCCTGGTTTCCACTTTAACCTGGGTGGCTGTTTTTCTAAGTAGATACTAGCTTGTTCGCTTTGGGGAAAACATCTGGGGGGCTGGGGAAGGGGACGGTAACGCTGGCGTGAGGACAGGGAGGCAGGAGGGGTGGGCAGCCAGCCTCGACTCTCGGGGCCCTGCCCAAGAGAGCTGATCTCAGTGCCGCCCGAGAACCACCAGCATTCTGATGGCGGCAGAGGGCCAAGTATGGGGCGGGGCAGTCCCTTCCCAAGCCTCACTTCCACCATTGTCGCCTTCCCACCCCACCCTGGGTTTAGGGCCCTCATGCTTCTGGCGTGGCATTCAGGGAGATTTGGGGGTTCCTGGGGATCTCTATGGGCCCAGGAAGGAGCACCTGGGCCTAGCTCCGAGCTGAGAACACCAAGCCCCGCATAAGAGGTGGCAGCTGCTGCTCTTGTCCAGAACACAGTGGGCAGAGCTGCCACAGGTTCGCATCCTGGGAGGTGCGAGGTGGCCGGGCAGCCCCTGCCCTGAGCCTCCTTGCCTGGGAGAAAGCAGGGACTTGATCCCCAGAAAAAGGGAGGCTCAGTGGGCAGGCGATGGTTCTCCCCTAGGCCAGGCCAGCCAAATCCCTCGTTTAAGCCCCCTGAATAGGAAAAGCTTAAACTAACTTGCCGAGTAAGCAGGCACTCCAGGCCCCTCTGCCTGCTCAGCAAGCCAGCAGAGGGCTGCAGCCTCGGCCTGTGCCCCGTGTGGGGTCCCAGCAAGAGAAGGGAGAGCCTGAGTTTGAAAGGGAGGCTCTCCAGAGACTACGACCAAGCATGTCCCCCAGGACCCTTCTCTCCGTGCTCGTGGTAGATTGTGGCCCTCCACCCTTGAGACAGGGGACCCTGGTGGCTCCTTTTCCTTCGTCCCCGCCTCATCTGTGAGCGGAGCCACTCACCTGGGAGCTCAGGTTCTGGGGTTGGGGGGCAACCGCAGGTGCTGGGGAGCCCAGCAGCCTCCGCGTGCCTCTCCTCCGGCCTCCCCTCCAGCTGGGCTCACACCTCTTCCTTCCTTTGCGGACGCCTCTTTCCTGACCCGCGGCTGCTCCCTGGGTGCCTCTGCTCAGCGCAGCGGGAGCTCCTGGCTGCTGACAGCCAGCTGCTGTCTCGGCCTTAGCTTTTTTGTTGTTGGTCGTCCTGGAGATTCAAGTGTCACATTACACGGGGCGGCCGCTGAAGTAGGGAGCCAGTGCCACCGCTGCCCCGCAGGCGAGGGAATCCCTGCTGGGAACTGGGCCTGCGGCTGCAGACTCCTGTGCCTACTCCCTGCCCCGAAGGTCTGCACGGCCCTCCTCTGTTCCTCCTCCTCTTCCTCTCCTCCCCCCTGGCGGGTGTGGGCTGGGCCTGGGCTGTGAGCTGATGAAAGAGGAGGTCGGCTCTCACATTCCCTGGCAAAGATGACCCCCTGGGAGGTTCCACCTTAGCAGCGTGGAGTCGGGCGGGAGGGAGCGAGGGAGGGGGCCTGCACCTCTCCCAGTTCTTTGCCTCCTGCCCCGCGCTCAGGAGGGCCTTTGGGCCCATGTCCCCCAACCCCCAACCTGTCCCTCAGGCGACTCCCTGGCAGGTTCCTCTCTGTTTTCTCCTGGGAAAGAAAGTAAACAGTGGGGGAGCTGCTGGACCACCCAAGCAGTCAGCCCTCTGGGGAGGCATCTTGGGGAAGAACTTGGGAGTCCCGAGTGACTTGGGAGTGGCCTGGCCTTAGCCTGTTCCTCGGGGGCGGCCCCGGGAGGAGGAGAGAGGACACTGCTGATCTTGTTCTTGCCAGAGTGTCGGCTGGGGCTGTCTCCACACTCCCGGCCCGACTGTCAGGGACGGGCTCCAGAGCCCAGGGGCTGGCTGGTTTGACATTTGACTGGTCGTGCCACCCCAGCAGACCAGGCTGTGCCCGGAGCAGGACAGGAGCCGACCCCAGCCCGCATCTGCGAGCTGTCAATGGAGCCCTTTGAGTGTGAGCACAAAACGCCAGTGAGTCGGGGCTTGGGGGAGGGTGGGGGGAAGGAAGCCAGCCTTGTGGCCACACCACTTGGATGCCAGAGCCTCCCAGAGGCCGGACAGTCAGCCACTGTGCAGTCGCACGGGCTTGAGCCATGGAATGAGTTACACATCGGTTTTGGGTGCGGCGGGAATAGCGCCCTCTGGTGGCCTCCATGCCCTCCTTGCCGGCTCCAGCCGTTCTCTCCTCAGCTAAACAAGGCAGCCAGCGCGCGCTTCCTGGGGGCTGTGTCGCAATCTGTTGTCATTCCTGGAGCCTGCCCCTCGGGGTCTTGGCTCCTCAGGGTGTTTCTTGCAGCCCCAGGCAGTGCTCACGTCGAGAGGTGTTCTGGTTAGAGCAGTGACGCCCGCTCTTCTTGTCTTTGGGATGTGGTGACTAGACGGCCCTACCTCTGCTCTGGCATCTCCTCTCGGGCTCCCCCACCCCGGGCCCCATTCCTGCTGCAGGAGTGGCTGTTTGTAACAGCCCTGATAGAACTGTGGCCCCCCGGGCCCCTGCATCTGCCCCAGTGACCGACTGTGCCCCCAGCCTGGGGGGGTTCATTCTTCCAGCCTGGAAGGCACGACGAGGAAGACTCCGGCCACGGCTGCGCCTCCTCGCTGCCCTCACCAGTGGCGGCTCTACGGTGCCGGCCCTGAGCTGCCCAGTTCCTGCTCTCAGGCAGTCCCCCCCGGTCCCGGGCTGTGTACACTGGGCTGGGCACACACAGGCTTGTTGGGGGCAACAAGGAAGAGGTCACCAGGAGACAGAAGTAGAGCAGAGTGCTGAGGTGGGGTAGGGCCACTTGCTGCCGTTCTCTCCCTCCCTCCCCGTCAGAGAAGAGTGAAGAGTGTGTGCCGGGCGCTGTGCAGCGCGCTTCAGAGCGCCATCCTGGCCCTTATGCCGCCCAAGGGGCCAGTGCTCCTCTTGCACCGGCTTGTAGGCAAGAGCGCGTGGGCTTCAGGAGGTCAGATGCTTTCCCCAAGGACACAGCCTCCGCAGCAGAGCCCGTGCTCCTTCCAGGGTGCCCCACTGCCGGAGGATGGAGAGGGGGCTGGGGCCCGGAGGAGCGCTCCACAGAGAAGCAGGACAGAGTGGGGTTCGTGCCCTGGCTCCTCTGGAGGCGTGTGCTCCGTGACTTTGAGAAAGCTCTTTCCGCTCGCCGTCCTCATCTGTACAGTGGGCGCCCCAGCGATGCCTTGGGAGGCTCGCGTGAGGTGCCCCCCACAGTGCCAGACACGTAGCTGTGCTCAACCAGAGTTTCGGGATCGGGTGAACGAACGCTGGCCGGCGTGGGTCCCTCACCCCTTGTCTGTGCTGTGCTGCCTGCTCCAGGTGCCGCCACGCTGCCATTGCCAAGTACTTCGGGGATGCGTCCCCCGCCTGCACCAAAGGCTGTGACCACTGCCAGAACCCTGCAGCTGTGCGGAAGCAGCTGGACGCTTTGGAGCAAAGCAGCAGCTGGAGCAAGACCGCCATTGGGCCCTCCCAGGGGAACGGCTTTGACCCTGAGCTGTATGAGGGAGGCCGCAGGGGTTATGGGGGCTTTAGCAGGTGAGGGGCCATGAGGCCAGGGGCCCCCAACCCACTGGAAATAGTCTGGCATTCCCTCCCTGATGCTAAGGCCAGACCAGAGGCGACACAGTGCCGTAGTCCACCCCCCAGCCCTGAGGGCCACGCTGGGGCCAGGACTTCGGTTTGCCCATGAGCTGCCAGGGCATCAGAGACATCACTGTCCCACCAGACACGTGACAGGAGGGCAAAGCCCAGACCCAGGACTGCTCACGCCCAGCCTGTCTCCTAGGTACGGCGAAGGCTCTGAAGGCAGCGGGGATGAGGGCAGAGACGAGGCCCACAAGCGGGAATGGAATCTCTTCTACCAGAAGCAGATGCGCCTGCGCAAGGTGAAGGGGACGGGGGCTCAGTGGGGTCCAGGTGGCCCCCTGCTCACACCCTCTCAGCCCCTTCCCTGGTGCTGGGCTGGGAGCTGTCTTGCTGCGGGGCAGGACGCCTCACGGGCCCTCATGTCATCTTCCAGGGCAAAGACCCCAAGATAGAAGAATTTGTACCCCCAGGTCAGTACAGAGATGCCCCCTGGGCTGGTGTCAGGGTGTGGACGGAGGATGCCTCGCTGGGGGGTTGGGGATGCCAGAGAGCAGAAAGTAGAGTGGAAGGACTCACCTCTGCTCCCCCTAGATGCGGACTGTCCCCTGAAAGAAGCTTCTAGTAGGAAGATCCCCAGACTCACTGTGAAGGTAAGAGGTGGGCAGCTCGTCACACCTGCCCCCCAGGATCACCCCCAACTTGCGACTGTTTGACCAGCTTCCCTCCCCTGTGCAGGCCCGTGAGCACTGCCTGGGGCTCCTGGAGGAGGCTCTGAGCAGCAACCACCAGGCCGCAGGTTCCACTGACGGGTGAGTGTCGTCAGGGCCGAGGAGCGGTCCCCGGGCTCCTTTGGAGACCGCAGGAACCCCAGCCCCCCTGGCTTATTTGGGCACCCCTCCCCAAATTGGGACCCATCTTACTCCCAGGGGGTGTGAGTCTCAGCCTCACGAGGGGCTTGGCCACAAGCGAGGGGCTGCCAGGAGCTGCTGAGGGACAGTAAACCACAGGGGGCCAGACAGTCCAGGTTGGAATCCCTGTGCCCAAGGCCGTTCCTGCCAGGCCATTCCTGAAGCCATCTCCAGGGTCCCCAGGGAGGATCTAACAGGGAGGGGCCTCAGGCCTACCTGACACCTTAACCTCATTCCTACCCTCAGATCTGACCTCCAGGCCAAGGCAGTGGAGCTGGAACACGAGACATTCCGAAATGCCAAGGTGGCCAACCTGTACAAGGCCAGCGTGCTGAAGAAGGTGGGCACCAGGCGGGGTGGGCGGGGCGTGCTCCGGGCTCTGGGTGGGAGAGGCAGCCCGCCACACAGGGGGGCCGCTTATTCCCCGGGGAGCCCGACTTCCCTCCTTTCCTGGTTGGAAGTATTTCTAGCCAACCCCGTGCGGACTAGAACTTGTCTAGTGCCCAGGTGCCTGTGGCCATGGGCCGCAGAACCCACTCGTGGAAAGCCTGGGCTGGGGGCTGTCAGGAGCTAGGGGTGCCGACCACGGCGTTCCCACCTGTCCCTGCCCCAGGTGGCTGAGATCCACAAAGCCTCCAAGGATGGGCAGCTCTACGACGTGGGAGGTGGTGCCAGGAGCTGCAGCGCCCAGGCCGAGCCCCCAGAGCCCACCGAGTATGACATCCGGCCGGCCTCCCAGGTGTACTCGGTGAGTGGCGTCCTGGTGTCCACCCCAAACCTGGGTCCAGGAAAGGCGCCACGGCCCCTTGCCCTCAGCGAGGGTATAGTCCTTGCTCTCCTCGCATCACAGCCCTGGCCCTAGGGCACCCCAGGGCAGGCCCTCGCGCTTCCGTACTCTGCCAGCTACGCCTCTGCAGCCCCCCACAGTGCCTGTCTCACCACCCTGATCCCCAAGCCTTGTCCTGCCCAGCTTTTCCCGCCCCCACTCCCGGGAGCCCCACCCACGCAGCCATCCCTGGGCCCTCTAGAGAGTGCCCTGGAGGCACCTGTGGTCAGAAGCCTCTCTCCTCCTCACAGTTCAAACCCAAGCGGGTGGGAGCTGGTTTCCCGAAAGGCTCCTGCACGTTCCAGACGGCCTCTGAGCTGATGGAGAAGATGCAGCTCAAGGAGCAAGACCCCCGGCCGGTGCAGGGAGGCGGGCAGGAGCCGCCCGGCCGGCCCCGTGGCCGCCAGGATGAGGAAGGCGCTGGGCCCAGAGGAGAGGCCCCTGGGAGCGGTGCTCATTGTGGGGGGCCCTCCCCCGAGAAGGAGGCCAAAGGCCCCTCTCGGGGCAGTCCTACCGCCAAGGCCCGGGTCGGCAAGAAGCAGCAGCTCCTGGCCGCAGCGGCCCTCAAGGACTCCCAGAACATCGCCCGCTTCTTCTACCAAAGGACCGAGCGCTCTCCTCCGCTCACTTCAGCCCCAGGGGCAGAAGGTGCCAGGCCTTCCCGTGACGGGGCGCGGGGACCCCTGCCGGCCCCAGAGAAGTGCACGGGGGAGGAGGATGGAGCCATGGGACGTTTGGCTGCCCACCCCCAGACCGAGGAGTGCTCCGAGGACGGGCCAAGGTGAGGTCACGGGCAGTCCTGGCATCCTCTAGAATCCCCTCTGCTAACTGGGCCTCTGAAGCTCGGGGCCTGTTCCCACGATGTGCTTCACTGGGCCACCTGGGCTGAGGGCGCGGCTGGCATCTGGAGCTCTGACGCCTGCTCTCCCTTCCGGCCAGTGCCTGCCCGCTCAGAGACCAGAGGCCCCCAGAAGGCCAGCCCACCCCCACAAAGGAGGCACAGAGAGGCAAGCGGCCCAGACCCCAGCAGGTACTGAGAGGGACGAGGCCATGGGGGAAGATACCTGTCTACCAGGCTGGTGTCTGCTCTGGGTAGGGGTTTGGGAAAATCATCTCTTCTTGCCACATCCCAGGGCAGATGGGCTGGGCTAGAGGGAGCCAGGAGGTGCTGAGGCCCAGTCTTCCAGAAGGAGGGGAGGGGCCAGGAACAGGGAGCCCAAGAGTGACCCTCCACTGTGGCCCTGCCCAGGAGAACCCAGAGAGCCAGGCTCAGAAGAGGCCACGCCCCTCAGCCAAGGTCTCCGTCTTAGCTGAGACCAAGGGCAGCATCTCAGCCAGCGATCAGGGCAGCTTGAACCCCCAAGGCTCCTGCCAGCTCTTGGCAACTGGCATCTCGCTGAAGGAGGCTGCGAATGTCGTGGTCAAGTGTCTGACCCCTTTCTACAAGGAGGGCAAGTTTGCATCCAAGGTAGGGTAGGTGCCTGGGCTCTGTTCTCCCCTGAGCCTGGGGCACTTGGGTGCAGTGCGTGGGTGGGTAGGGAGCGTGAGCCCCAGGAAAAAGCAGGGCGGAAGCAGGCCAGCCCAGAGGCCCGCTCCCCGCTGCCCGCTCCCCGGGTCTGCCTCGCTCTTGGCTCACAGCTGTGGGTCGCTCAGAGAGCAGGGTGAGGTTCTGTGCTCTCTGCCCCTCTCCACTCTCTGTCCCCAGGAGCTGTTTAAAGCCTTCGCCCGCCACCTCTCACACTCGCTGACCCAGAATCCGTCTCCGGGAAGAAGCGGTGAGTGCCTGCGTCACCGGCCGGGAGGTGATTGTGGGGGCCCTGTAGTGGGGAGACTGGCTCTCACGCTCCCCCATCCCGAATCCAGTGAAGGAAGAGGCCCAGAACGTCATCAAGCAGTTGTTCCACGGCCGAGCCCGGTGCGAGAGTGAAGCTGACTGGCACGGCCTGTGTGGCCCGCAGAGATGACCGACAGCTGCCCAACGGGGCCGGTGTCCTCCCCGGACTCCACCGCGGCCCAGCCCGGGCCTCGCTCAGGAACGGGGAAGGTGGGCGGCCTGCTGCTGCCGGGGCGTCGTCTGCTCTCAGGCTCTTCCCCCTTCCAGCCACGCCTTGCTTTGGAAATGGGCCTGGACACCTCCCAAATCAAGGTCAGAGGTCAGCCCACCTTTCTCTTTGCTTGCGAAGCCTGAGGTCCTCTTTCTCCTAGCCTCCCTGCCTCCCCGGCCCTCGTGGCTGGGTTTTCTGGGCCAGATCCGCAGATCAGAAAGTGACAGGTGGTGTGGCTGCTGCCAGAGGAACAGAAGGAAGGAAGGTCCCTCCGCCTCTTGTACTTAGCACGTTTTAAGCCGGGGGCGAGGCCCACCAGTCCGAGGCCTTGGGGCCTACTCAGAAGAAGCCCGGGCTGGCCCCGGGTCTGCCCCCACCACCGTCTTCCCTCGCGATGCCAGCCTCCAGCCGGGCCCAGGTGCAGAGCGCGTGGGAAGACGGGCAGCCGCCAGGCCCTGCTCCCTCTCGGCCCCTGGTCAGAAGGCCAGGCGGGGCTTCGACAGTTACCAGGGGAATAAAGTCCTGGTGGTTCTCATGCACACGCACACGGCCCTGTTCTCTCGGGACTTTTATTTCCTCAGCAGCTGCTGCTCCCAGGGCTGCGCTCATGCTCATATCGGGCCAGGGCCCAGGTGGGCATCTCCCCCAGACTGGGCAACATCGGACGCCCAAGCCGAGTTCCTGCGGCGCCCACCCCAGGCTCAGGCCCAGACCCAGGCCCACCCCAGAGGGAGTCTCGTGACTCTTTCCCAGTTGAAGTCGCTATAGCAGCCCCTCCCCGTGGGCCAGCTGGGCTGTGCTGCAGCAGGTTCCAGAACAGCCAAGCGGTGAAGTCCAGGCCAGACTGGCTTGACAGCACCCAAAGGAGACCGTCCGGGTGAGACTTGGGCCAGAGAGGCTTCCGGGCCTCGTCTCTGCCCCTCCCCCAGTCCTCTTGGGTGAAGCCCGGCCACTAAATGGAAGGAGAGTTGCGGTCCAGCAGGAAGGTGATGGTGTGCTTCAGCTCCTGGGCCTGCGCGGGCACAGGCCTGTGAGGCCAGGGCTCCCCAGCCAGCCCCCTGCCTCTGCCCCCAGCCCCACCACGCCGGAGCAGTGGGCAGCGGCCTGGGCCCAGGCTCCCGGGCACACCAGGCCTGGGTGAGGCGCTTGCCACCTTCTCAGGGCGCACAGAGGCCACCCACCTGCGGCAGCTCAAACCAGATGGTCTGGGGGTTGTCAGCCAAGCCATAGTTGAGTTCCAGGCCGGGGGAGCCCTCAGCCCCCAGTGGGCTCAGCATGTGGAGCCGCTGCAGGTCCCGCAGGGCGATGGAGCAGTGCAGTTCCTGGGGGCAGGGAGGGGGGACGGGGGGAGAGAGAGCAGAGCTTGGTCCCTCTGGGGGAGGGGTCAGTGTGGGTGGTGGGAGACGAGTGGCCCGAGGGTGCCCAGGCCAGCACTTGGGCCAGGAGCCTGGCCCACCTGAGAGCTGGGGTCCATGAGGATGAGGTGCTGGCGGTTCAGCCCCAGGAGGCTGGGGCTGGGCAGGGCCGGCTTGCTAGCTCTCAGCACCATGTAGACAGTGTAGCCGAAGAGGGGCAGCTCACTCACGGCCTCTGCAGATGGAGGGGTAGAGCAGGAGTTCTGACCGCTGGGGCTCCGGGACCTGCCGGACTTTGCCCCCAGGACAGAGGAGAGGGCGGGGCAGGTGGAGAGCTTCCTCAGCCCCTCCACCCTCACCCCCCCTTCCTTGCTGGGGCTCCCGCCTCTGCCCCAGCTGCCCCCGAGCCCCAGACCCACCGATGAAGCTGATCTGCGCTTCCTGAGAGCTGCATCCTTGCAACTGCCTCAGCTCCTGGCCCATCAGCCTCTTCACAGCGGCCACGTTCATCTGCCATTGCAGCTGCTTCGGCAAGTAAGCCAGTAGGCCTTGCCTAGGACACAGCCTGGTCAGTCAAAGCTGGGCATACAGCAGGTGCTAAGTAGATGAACCAGTGGCTACCATGGGTGAGACCGGGGATCCAGACACATGAACGAGGCGTGGGCTCTGCCCTTGAGCGTGGGGGGGTGGGCAGGTGTACCCAGCCCCCATTTGGTTAGGGCCACAAAGGGCACAAGTAGCCTTGACCTTGGAGGAGGGCGTAGGGGTGGTGGGGTGACAGGAGGCGTGAGGGCTGCGTTCACACTCACTCTGAGGGGGGCGCCTCGTGGTTCCTGCTGAGGTGCTGCAAGGCAGCCAGCCTGGCGAGTCGGGCGTCTTCCTGGGCGCTGACCAACAGCTTCCCCTGCAGGTAGTCCCACAGCACCTGAGGGGGGAGCAGTGAGGGGGCAGCTGTGCCCCGAAGCCCCACCTAGTGGGTGGCTCCTGGGCTCGAGCCCTCCCCCCACCCCGGGAGGGACTCTCCCTCAAGCTGCAGCCGAGGCTACAGCCGCCAGCGGCGTGGCAGCACAGGGCCGAGTGGGGCTGACCTGGCCGTAGTGGGTGCTGACGTAGGTGGGATTATCGAAGTGCAGCGGGGTCTCCCAGCCGAGCCGCCGGCTGTGCAGGCTCACGTCCGGACCCACCACCTCGCTGTTGAGGTACTCCCGGGGCCACAGGGGCCGCACCAGCTGGCCTGCGCGGGGAGCCTGCGTCCACAGCCTGCCCTGCCGCCCGGGGCCAGCCCCGCCCACAGCCCTGCCAGCCCCAGCCTCCCCTGCCTCCCCCGTGGCCAAAGAGCGGACTTGGCAGGCAAGGCCACGTCCCTGAATCCAGCCGGGCCACGCTTCCTCCCCAGGCCAGGTGGCCTACCTTCCCCTTTGATGAGGAAGAGGGCAAATTCTTGCACTTCATGGGGGTCCGTGATGCCCATCTGCCCACACATCTCCTCCAGCACTTCTGCTGCCACCTGGACATGGGGACAGGGCCGTGACGGGGGTGCTGGGGAGGGAAGGAGGCTGCGGGAGGGGAGGGGTGTCCCCAGAACTGATGCCCACGGCTTCCCTGGGTCTCCCCAGCCCCTCCCCTGTGTCCCCGTGCTCACCGTGAAAGTGTGGATGTTGGCCTTGTACTCCACACCCCCGGGCAGGTGAATTAGGAGCAGGTGGGCCACTTGTCCTTTCTGCCAAAGCAGGTGCGGGGTCAGTCCCCCAGTGGGCAGAGGCCCCAGCTCCCCCCACCGAGAGGGAGTCCCAGAACACCCAGCCGCCTGCACCCCCAATACCAGGAAAGCCTGCATCTCGCCAGGGGAGGGCAGCCGCCGGCGCCCCCCGTACTTGACTGTGCGCTGGAGGTGCTCCTGGCACCTTCGGGCCAGCTCTGCAGAGAGGAGCCAGGCTGGGGTCATGAGCATCTCCAAACCCCTCCCCAAGCAGCCGAGACCCCAGCCTGGAAGCCCCTCCCACCGGCACCTTGGCTGAGGGCCGAATGCTGCAGAAACTTGGTCACGTAGGGCATCAGCGAGGTTGACGGGGGAAAGTAGCCTGTGAGGAGGCTGAGGAAAGTCCAGCCTCGAGCGCAGGGTCCCCTGCAGGGCAGAGAGCCTGGGCTTTGGGCCGGCCGGGCAGCAGCACTTCGGGCTGCCCCTGAGAGGCCCGCCACCGACCCCCGCCCGTCCCCCACACTCACGGCCGGGGGTGTCCTGTGATCTGCTTGATGGCCTGGCAGTAAATCTCATCCCTGAGGTTCTCCTTCTCCTGGCACAGCTGTGGGGACAGGAAGGGCAGGGGGTAGCAGGTCGGGGGCAGAGCTGCAGTGCAGTGTGGTGTGGTGGAGTGAGGGATGGCGTGGGATCTGAAGTCAGAGAAGTCCTGCCAGTGGCCGTGGGCGGGGGGCCAGGTCAGGGTGACAGCCCACCGTCATCTCTTGGTCTCCCTCTCACTCGGATTAATAGCATCTGCACAACTGGCCACTCGACTAAGTCGCCGTCTTTACCCGCTTCCAGGCCGTGCTCGGCCCTGTCCTCTTTCTCTCGTCCCTCTCTCTTAGTCATCTCTGCCTGACCCCCTCATCTCCTTGACCTCTAAGGGCTGCGGTGCCCTTGGGCCTCTTGTCTGCTGATGACTCCCGGTGCCTGCCTCCAGCCCAGACTTCTCCCATGAAGCCCAGACCCTCCACTTGGAAGACTGGGACTTCAGACTTCACGCATCCTAAACACTCCTCCACCAGGCCGGCCCCACTCCTCGCTCAGGCTCCCTTGTGGAGACCAGCATTGCTCTGGCCTCGGCCTCCGTGTCCTCCTCGGGCCCTCGCTCTCACACCCCACGTGCACCTCATAGCAAACCCTGCTGCTCGGAGTCTTTCTTCTCCCCTCTGCTGCTACCTCTGGGCCTGGGCCAGCCAGGTCTCACCTGGGATCGTGGCAGGAACCCTCTCCTGGCCCTTAAACTCCCAGAATCGCAAACAACCGCCAGAGCGACCCCACGAAACGTAAGCCACATCTCTCTTCAGAACCCTCCAGTGTTTTCCCAGATCTCGAAAAATCCAAGTCCTGACAGTGGACTACAAGGCCTACCGTGGCCCGGACCCACTGTCCCTCCCGGTCCTCCCCTTCCACTCTCCCCCTCACTCACTGGGCTCCAGCCATACTGGCCCTGCTGGGGCCAAGGCCCACTGCCCCCACCCCCCCCACCGCCTGCATGCGTGCCCCAATGCGTGTGTGCCTCACTCCCCGGCCTCCTTCAGGTCTCTGCTCCAGGGTCACCTTGTCACCAAGCCTTCTGCACTGTAGCAGCCCCTCCCCTGCTTTATCACTCTCCACGGCACTCTTTGCCCTGGACACGTTGCATTAGGGTTTACTGAGTGTCTCCTCTAACCAGGTTGTAAGCTCTGCAGGGACTTGGCCTGCTTGGTTCACTGCCCTGCCCCCAGCATGTAGGTGCTCGATAACTAATTTTGGATGCTTTGAACGTATAGTGACCAAGGGACAGGGGGTCCCAGGGAGGCCCAGGCAGGAGGACAGGAAGGGGCCCTCAGGGCTCACTGACTCCCCACCACTTGCAGCTCACTTTCCTACCTTCAGCAGCCCGTAGAGGAGATCCAGGTCGTTCTTGCCCCGGGGCTTGGACTGGTCCCCCATAAACTGCATCAGAGCTGCGGGCAGGATGAAAAGCACGGTGAGCTGGGCTGGGGGCCTGGCCCTGGCTCATGCTGTCGCTATGCAGGGCCATCTCATGCCTTGCTCTCAGAATGCGTGTAAGCCAGGCAGAGCGGCAGTCTCAGCTGTACCGATGAGACAGGGTTCAGAGAGATTCTGTGGCCACCCAGGGCTACACCAAGCGCATAGCAAGCCGGACCCACCGCTGCCTTCCAGCCCAGACTCCACACAGCCCACAGCCCCTTGGGCATGAGTAGAAGTGGGTGAGGGCCATGTGGTATAGGAGCCACCACTGAGCTTCCCCGAGTCGGCAAACTCAAGGAGAGAAGGCGACCAGGTGCCTGGGTCCCAGGCACTGCAGACATGGCGACCCGGGACACTGTGGCTACTTACCCTGGAAGCTTCCCACAGCCTGCCTGTTCACGTCCTCGCCACTGACGCTGATGAGCGATGTCTGGATGGGAGCCTGCGGCCAAAGAGGCTGGCTGTGGGTCTGGGGCCATGGGGGCCAGAGGGCAGGTCTGCTGTCCCGGCTCCTCCCCACCGTCCCCCTTACCTTGCTGTACTGCACCAGGCTGGCCATGGCCTTCCTCTCAGCAGCTTCACCTGTCTGGCCCAGCCTGAGGGGGCGGAGGGGAGGACAGCCCTGCTTGCTCAGCCCTCCCACCCCCATCCCAGGCTGGGTAGGGAGGGTGCTAAGAGCCCTGGCCCGGTGGCTCTGAGCAGGCAGTGTCCCACTTCAGGGACACCGAGGATGGGCAGGCATGGGGCGGGCCCAGGGCACTCACAGGGTCTGGGGCTTCCGGAAGTAGCGCAGGGCAAATTCCTGCATGGTGTAGTCGGAGTCTGTGGGCAGGGTGACGCAGGCCACAGACGGGGACAGGCTGGTGGCCAAGTTGTCACTGTGTGCCTGGCTCCAGGAGTGGGTGGGGAACTTAGGAGCACGGGAGACCTAGTGCCACCCGAGAGTCCCCTGGCCTGTCCGGCGGCCCTGCCCCAGCCCCCACCCCAGCCCAACCCGAGAGAAGCAGGCAGAGCAGCTGCAGTGAGCACACCACCAGAAGCCAGGAAAGTCAAGAGCTGTTTATTGAGCGTCTTCCAGGTGGCGCCGAACTAGCTACCACGAGGGCCACACAAGAGGCAGACAGCCCAGCCCCTGCCTGCAGGGAGCTCACAGCCCTGCTGGGGAGACAGGACAAGAAATCGGGAGCGGGCAGAGAGGCGGCATCAGACCAAGCGCTGCCCACCAGGCGTGGGGTGGTCCTCCGCCGCTCTGGGGCAGTCGAGCCCTTTCTTTCCTCGACTCCTAGTTAGGCCTCGCCTCGGCCTCTCCCGTCTTCCTCACCTCCGACGCCTTATCCCGCTCTCTGTGCTGCAGCTGACTCTTGCGCCGGCTGTTCCTCTGCTGCATCGAGAAGGAAGAGTCTGGAGCAGCAGCCGGCTGCACTATGTCAGCAGGAAAGAGTCCGGAACGGCCCCCGGTGGAGCCAAACTGCCAGCCTGGGGGAAACATCCAAGGATGGTGCCTCACCTTGCTGGCCCCTCTGCCCCTGGAGGCTCCGCCGCGTCTGCCCGCCGGGTGCCAGCCGCCCTGCTTGCCCCGGGGATACCTGGCTCCAGAGTGGCCACCGGCAGCAGCTTGATGAGGTCCCCCCGTTGGAAGCTGAGGAGGCTGTGGTCGTCAGTGAGGTAGCTCCGCAGGGCAATGACGTAGCCGGAGTCCTGCAGGCGGGCGGGTGAGCGGCCAGCCTGCTTATGACTCCGTCCTGCCCGTCCCACCTGCTCCCCCGTTGGCGTCACTCTCCACCAAGCGCCCCCAAGTTCCAGCCCCGCCCCAGGCAGCTTGAAGGAGCTTGGCTGACGGCCCCGAGACCAGGCAAACCAGACGGGGTACGACGCAGCGGTGCTGGAGGCCCCCCGCCCGGCTCCCCGCCGGCCCCCCGCCGGCCCGCACTTGCCTTCTTGAGCTCGCTCAGGAGCAGCTCAACCATGGCCTTGATGGCTCCCGCCCGGCCTGTGTGCAGCACCAGCTGTTCACTCGTCAGTGACAGCTCCAGGCTGGAGCCAGCCAGGCATTCTACGCCCAGCACCTCAGCAAAGCTGTGCAGAGGGTGGGGCGTGAGCTGGGGGCCGTCTCGCCAGCCCACCCCACACCCCAGCCCAGGCTCACCTGTACGAGCAGAGAGTCTTCAGCTGCGGCTGGTCGGGGTGGAAGCTGGGGCCTCGGGTCACCTTGAGCAGTCTCAGCCCCCGGTGGGACACAGCCAGCAGCTGCACGTCGCTGCCACCCTCGCCCTGCCCGGAAGGTGGCTGGCTCATGGACAGGCTCTGGGCCCCCCGCCACCGTCCAAGACACCCTGGGGCTGCTCAGGCCAGTGCTGCTCTCCGTCGGTTCCACTGGGGCCCAGCCCACCCCCAGCTCTCATCCTGCTGCAGAAGGCCAAGCTGGCCTCCAGCCTTGGGCGCTGCCACCCCCAGCCTCACTGACCGAGACGGGGAAGATGCGGGAGAAGTAATTGGCCCAGTTGTCCCTGGCGGCCACCACGATGCGCTTCTTGACACTGTCCTCAGCTGTGTCCAGGGAGTCCAGGCCCACCTCCAGGTCTCCTGTTGGGCAGAAATGGCCCCAGGCCGTCCTCAGGCTCCCTCACAGCGGGGACCCCAGAGCCTACTCCCTCCCTCTGGGCAGGCCCAACCCCCAGCGCTCCGGCTCCCTGACTCCAGGGTCCCTGGACCCTACGCAGCAGGTCTTTCATCCTGTGCCTCTCGTCCTGGGAGATCCGGATGCAGGACTCCGCAAAGGTGTCCCTCAGGATCTGGGGGCAAAGCCAGGCAGTCACCACCAGGTCCTGAGGCCACAGCCCACCCCAGAAGCAGCCACACGTGGAGGAAAAGCTGGAGAGCCCCATAGGCACGTGGGTAGAGCAGGGAGGGATGCCTGGCCTTCCAAGCCCAGGGCCACGTCCACCCGGAGCTCCCACCTGCCTCCCCCAAGCTGCTGGCCCTAGTCCGGCTGCTGCTGTCAGCTGAGATAAGCTTCCCTGAAGGAACAGGAGTTGGGGGAGGGGGGGAAGCTACTGTAGAACTGGGGAGAACAGACGCAAGCATCCGGGAGCATCTAGAGGTGGCAAAGGGACAAGCTCGAGCGAGCACCTGCTGTGTGCCAGGCCTGTGTTGGGTGCTGTATACGCTTTATTTTTAATCCTCGTCATAAGTCAAAAATGGTCCTTGTTCTGAGGGATGTTGTGAGGATTAAATAAACGAAGGCAGGGCTTGAAACACACCAGCGCCCCGCAAGTGGGGCTGTTCTCGTGCCTGGGGTGGGGGCGGTCTGTCTGTACACGTCCCAGGTGGGCTGGGCTCTCACCTGCTCACAGAGGAGCCTGAGGCAGTAGGGGTGGCTGAAGTTCTCCCGGGGGTAGAACACCTGGACGAGGGCAGGAGCGAGTGAGAGTGGGCAGGGACGGTGCCCCCGCCAGCCCCCCTCCCGCCCCACCTCTGCCTCCTGGGCCGGAGGAGGTGGGGCTGGGGAAGCAGCCCCCAATGTCTGTGTGTGGAGAGGAGATGCTGGGGCCCCAGGCTGGCGTCCCTACAGCCAGCGCCCCGTCCCCCACCCAGAGAGGCCAGGCTGCGGCCCACCCTCGTGCCCACCTCCTTGCGCAGGAACAACCTCCAGGGGGCGCTGGCGTAGGAGAAGCACACGCTGCCCGAGGGCACAAGCAGCTGGGTGGAGATCCCCTGGTCCCCCATGAGCTCCGCAAAGCCTGGCGGATGGAGGGGCCGAAGGGCATCAGGCGAGGAGCTGCCCAAGCCGGAATGATGCGGGCACGGGGAGAGAAGACCCTCGGGCCACTAGGGCCCCACGTGGCCCAGCTCAGTCCACCTCCGCCGCCTCCCTCCCCCCGCTCCGCCCCATCTCTGGCCTCCGTCTCCAGCCTCCAATGTTCCCTGCTGTCCCTGCCGTGCGTGGGCCCTCCCTGACCACGTCAGCAGGGTCACTAAATTCCTGACGAGGCCCACGCCCTGTGACGGTCCCTCCATGCCAGACAGGCCCCAGGGGTACCCGGGCCCTGCCCCCCGCAGGAACGCGGAAGCTGGGGCTCCTCACCCACGGCTCCAAAGTCCGGAAGCGCGAGCAGCTCACCTTGGCCATGAGCGCTGAGAGGCCCTTGGGAATCCTGCCCCCGCCCCCCACAAAGCCCACCTCCCGGGGATGTGGGGTTTCTTACCGTGCGGCTCAGCTGGAGGGGTCGCTGGGTCCCAGGATGGAGGCAGCGGAGGCGCTGGCGGAGGCGGGGGTCTCTGGGCAGCGGGTGGCTTCTGGCCAAACAGCTCTTGAAGGGGCCCCTGCTTCTCCTTGATGGATTTGGAGGGCACAAGCCATGGCTGGCCCTTGGGTCGAGGGGCCACAGCTGGCGGGGGGCCCTTCCCTGGGCTGGGGGACAGCGCCTGGGGAGGCACAGAGAATACACCCAGGCTGCGTTTACCCCGGGAGCCTCAGGAGGACTCGAGCGGAGCGGCACGCTCTGGACAGGACGGGGCCTCACCGAGGGCAGCGAGGAGGCACCACGGATCCCCAGCTTAGCCAGGGCCTCATCCTTAGGGTTGTTTTTCTTCAGGAAGATTTGGGGGGGCTTCCTGAGAGGAGGAGGAGGAGGTCAGGAGTCCACAAGGTGACTCCGGGGAGCGGGCAGCCCTGGCCGCCCTCCCCCTCCCCACCGCCGCCGGGGTGCACCTGGGTGGCTGCACAGGCACGGGCATGGGGCCTGGGCGGCTCTGGTATATGCGGATGATGTTGCGGATCTCCCTGCTGGGCTCTGCCTTCCGGGGCTCAGGGTCCGAGCTACGCACCATGGCTCTGCCCTCGGCCGGCTGGCGACCACCGCCAGGCCCCGCCTCTGTGGCTGGCTCAGCCTCAGCCTCCTGTGTAGCTTTGGCCCCATCTCGTGTCAGTGGCTTCTTCACTACCGGGGGAGGAGGAGGTGACGGCACTGACCAGAAAGAGAGGAAAGATGTGAGACCCTGTGCCGAGCCACAAAGCCTGGCCCTCCCCCCTCTCCCCGCCACCTGCTCTCTGTTCCTCTTCTTCCGGCTCCTCCTCCTGCTCCTCCCCCTGGGGCATCTTCACCTTGGCCGGAGGCCTCATCGTCTTCACCTTGATCTGCGGCTGCCCTGTAAATGCCCCAGATGGCCCTCTCTATTACTCTCCACCTGGCCCACCCATCTGGGCTCCTGGACAGGCCACACTGACCTAGAGGAATAGAGTGCACCCCACCGTCCCCTGGCCAGGCTGGGGCGGTGGCTGAGTTTCTGTGTGGGATTGCCACCCCAAGGGCCCTCACCCAAGTTCTGGAAATAGTCCCGTTTCTGCCGGAAGCTCTTGGGGTGCCGGGGCCTGACTTCAGCCTCCTGTGAGGTCTCCTGTGGCAGGAAGGGAAAGAGAAGGAGCAGCCCTGCCGGACAAGCTGCCACTCGCAGAGCAAACCCACTTGGATCCGTGGGGCTGGGGCCTGGCGGCATCTTTTCTGCATCTTCCTGCGCCCCGCCCCCACCCCGTGTCTCCCACTTCTGTGGCCTTGGAGCCTGCTGCCCCACCCCGGCCCTGCCACCTGCCTGGCCTCGGCTCCTCACCCTCAGGCAGGCACCTACCAGTTCCAGGTCACGCTCTGGCTCCTTCTCGGGGGTGGGTGTCTTCTTGGGCTTGGGGGTGACGGCTGGGGGTGGAGTCAGGGAGGCAGCTCCAGGGGCCTGGGCCTGGGCATGATGCTCCAGGGGCTGGCTCTGGCGCTGCTTGGCCTGTTGCTCCAGGGACAAGGCCATGGCCTGGGTGGTCATCTGCTGGGCCTGACGGGGGAAGGGTGGTGTGCTAGGTAAGAGCTGGCCTAGCCTCGCCCCACAGATCTGTACCCACTAGGCAATCCATGGGCCCTGCCCGTCCTCACCAGGATCAGCGCCTGCTGGTTGATGAAGTTCTGCTGCTGGACTGCCAGCTGCCTCGCGTCCACGCTGGGAAGCAGGGGCTGTGGCTGCGGCTGTGGCTGTGGCTGCGGTGGCACCACCACGGCTGCGAGAATGGCAGGCAGTCAGGGCGGACGAGCGCCATGGCTGAGCTCCCAGCCCTCTGCCCACTGTGCCCTCTAGGCCCCAGGCAACACCCTCCCTCCTCCAGTCCCTACCTGAGAAGGGACCCAGTGGCTATAGTCCAGCCTTACCTGGCATGGCGGGGACCGCCCCCATTGCTGGCATCATGGGCATGGGTGCAGGCATCATGGCTGGCTGGTATCCAGGCATCTGCATCATCCCTGAGTACACTGAGGGAACAGGGCCCCACCCCCAGGTCGGTCCCTACCTGGGCCCACAAACGGCCTCCCTTTAGCCCCAGGCGAAGAGAAGAGTATGGGCCACCAGGGTGCTGGCCGGAGCTCCGATTGCAGCTGCGTGGGGATCCCAGGCCATGCTTGCCTGTGTTGCTGGGCAGGGAGGCTCTGGATGGGTACTCAGCCCCGCACTCACCCACAGGGTAGCTGCCTTGCTGCATGGGCCCCATGGCGCCCCCTCCCTTCATGCGGCCACTCAGAGCCCTGCCTTGCTCCAGATCCTGCAGGGACAAAAGTCACAGGTCCCAAGGTCAGAGCTAGAGCCCTAGGAGGGATGGGAGGGGCAGCAGAGGCCCCAGGGGCGTAGGGGCAGCAGCGGGGTGGGGTCTGCGTGCAGGACACTCACACTGAGGCACGGGGAGAAGAGGTGGTCCAGGAAGCCATCCAGATTCCCTGAGGTCTGGGACTCACCTGTGGAGGGTTACTGTCACCTGCCTGGGGCGTGGGGCTTCTGGCACCCCCATTCCCAGCACTCTGCCAACCTCAGTGTGCCCACTCCCAGCCTTACCTGTGCGACCCCTGCTGGGCAGAGTTAGGGCTGGACCTGGAGGGGGACCTGGGGGCAGTGAGGGGGCCTGGATGCCAGGGGCCGGGGGGATGTCCTCGGCTCTGCAGGAGATAGTGGGCCCAGCTAAGGAGGTGCCCTGGCCGGGGAGTTCCCAGGTTGAGGCAAGGTGTAGAAGCTGCTGTGGAGGTCATCCCCACGCGGTGGGCGGAGGCTTGGGGGCGGGTGGGCTGGGCCTGTGGCAGCACCTGTGAACCCCCGTGGATGACAGGGTGGCTGAGGGGGTCACCTACGACAGGACAGGGACAGGAGCAGGCCATAGGTGCTGTGGGTGGCACCTACAAGCCACGGGGGGCAATTGGGTAGCTGTGGGGACCGGCCGGGTCCCCCAGGTCCTCGGTCCGGCCGATCAGGTCCAGCACGAAGTCGCAGCCAGCCAAGTCCTGCCAGGAGTCCTTAGAGTGCAATGACACAGACCAGCCACGCGGGGGCAGATCCAGGCCTCTGGGTGAGACAAGGGCACGTAGCAGAGGGTGGTCAGCCAGGAGGACGACCATCCGGAAGGGACAAGGACCTGAGGGTGGGCTGGGGGGAGGGGGTTGTGGAAGGGGACAGGAACCTGGCCAAGGACCCAGTTTCCCTCAGACAGCTCTCCTTTACCTGCAACTCACAGCCCTCTACTTCTACATTGGCTCTGATGCATTTATTCATTCAACTTGATGAGAATCTGGACCAGATCTAGCAGGTATACTCTCTACTTGCTCTCCGTCTTGAATCTACTGTCTGGACCCTGCCCACCTACCCCGCCCCCTCGCCCCCATCCCGCCCCCGGAAAGCAGGCTTTGGCCTTGGGCCTGCGAGAGCAGCCGCAGGAGGTACTTGGCGGGAGAGCGGGCTGGGAGCGTGAGGGGAACCAGGAGGCGGATGGCACAATGGCCAGTGTGGGCTACACTCGCCCGTCCCAGGCCCCGCACACCTGCTCTGCAGAATCCACCCGGCGAGCTGCTCCCCTGTGGTCCAGGACTCCACCTCGGCCGAGTAGCACTCCTCTGCAGGGACGAGGGGTAGGGGCAAGAGTGAGGGACAGCAGGGTCCACCCGGACGGGAAGGGGCTACTGCCCCGTGGTGGTTCCGAAAGCAGGAGAGCAGGGAGGTCAGGGTCACATCGGGAGGGCTGAGGCGGGAAGGGGGTCGAGGGAGGGCGAGAGTGCCGGGCAGGCTCCACTGTGGGCCTGGGGAGGCCCGAGAGGAGGCAGGCGTCACCGTTGAAGGTGAAGACATCCAGCGCCATGCGGCCCCGCCTCCATCCGGCTGTCCACTCGAGCTGGGTGGGTGGGTGGGCCCGCTCGGACCCAGGGGCCCGCTGCGTGTGCTCCAGGGCTCCCAGCAGCTTGTGCTGGCACAGTGCTGCCGTGCCCCCGGGGGCCTGGCCGGACACAAATCTGCGGGCACAGCACAGGGCTGCGTGGGTCTGGGGGTGGCCTGCTGGCCACACCCATGGGGCCCCCACCTGCCGGGCCCCTTACTTGAGCAGCGGCTTCTGCAGGGTGGACACTGGGGGGAAGGCGCTGAGCAGGACGGCCAGGAGGGCCCAGCCGCGCTGGCTCTGCTGCTCGTCCGGGTTGCGCCAGAGCTGGGCCACGAGCTGGCTGAAGAGTTCGTTGCGCAGCCCCGGCCGGCGCTGCCCCTGCCGCACCAGGTACTGGCCCATGGTCTGCTCCTGCCAGGGTTCCAGGGACCCGTCCCCCAGGAACCGCAGCATCTGCAGACACAGAGAGAGGGGAGGCAGGACGTGCGGGGCTCCCGGTGCCCGGCCAGCACCCCTTGCACGGGCCCACCCTGCCCCTCCCCAGTGTGTCACTCACCACCTTGTTGATATCCAGGGCATGCTGAGGGTTCTCACCGTCCAGTCGGGTCAGGGGTTTGGTCAGCAGCTGCCCAGGTCTGGGCAGGGATGGCTCCTGCAAGGAAGGAGGGCGACACGGCGCCTGAGCAGGGGCTGGTGTGTGCTGACCTGCCAGACACAGCCCCGGGGGAGCCCCAAGGGAGCACGCGCCCTGCGAGAGGAAGAGGGGCCGGTGAGGAAAACCATCTTAAAAATACATCTCGGGGGGCTTCGCTGGTGGCGCAGCGGTTAAGAATCCGCCTGCCAGTGTAGGAGACACGGGTTCGAGCCCTGGTCCGGGAAGATCCCACATGCCGCAGAGCAGCTGGGCCCGTGCACCACAACTGCTGAGCCTGTGCTCTCTAGAGCCCGCGAGCCGCAACTACTGAAGCCTGCGCGCCTGGAGCCCGTGCTCCGCAACAAGAGAAGCCACCGCAATGAGAAGCCCGCACAACGCAACGAAGAGTAGCCCCCGCTTGCTGCAACTAGAGAAAGCCCGCGTGCCACAACGAAGACCCAACGCAGCCAAAAATAAATAAATTTATTTAAAAAAAAAAAAAGAAAAATACATCTCAGGACTTCCCTGGTGGTCCAGCAGTTAAGAGTCCACGCTCCCAATGCAGGGGGCCCAGGTTTGATCCCTGGTCAGGGAACTAGATCCCGCATGCCACAACTAAAAAAGGTCCCGCATGCCGCAAAAAGATCCTGCACAGGCAACGAAGATCCCGTGTGCCGCAGCTAAGACCCGGCGCAGCCAAATAAATAAATAAATATTAAAAAAAAAAACCTCTCAATCACTCCTTCTGATTAGAAAACTAAAGCTCATGCATGCAGAAAACTCAGAAAACACTTAAAAGGATGAAGAATAAAAACCACCATTAACATTCCACTGCCAGATATAACCACAGTTAACATTTTCGCCTCTTTCTTTCTAGTCTTACTTTCTACGTGTAGGTACACACGTCATCTCCCCACCCTCAAAATTAACAAAATTGGGATCATACTCTACGTGCAGTTTTGAATCCTGCTTTTGTTGCCAACAGTGTAGCCTGGACACTTTGCCTTGTCATTCAACATGCTTTAACTTCAATGGCAGGGCAGTGCCACAGGTGTAACCAAGGTGTTGCACTGCAGATAAGTAACCAGCAACACGTTTAGGTTCAGCGGATTTTCCGAGCAACGCAGTTGCATCCACAGCCCCGCAACAGGAGAGGGAGGAGGGGACTGGAGACAGAAGGACAGACACAGCTTCTGCCTGATGGGGGCTAACGTCTGGGGAGATGTGGGCATCAGCCGTGTACAGCTAAGGCCTGGGGGCCCACCTGAAAGCCGATGGAGATGAAGCTGGAGAAGGGGAATTGGTCGATGTCGGGTGGGAGGGTCAGGCTGGGCCGTGCGGGAACTTCCGGGGGCATGACCTCGGTGATGCTCTCGGCCAGGGTGTGCTGACGGCCTGGGATGACATAGGCGGCAGCCCAGAAACGCCCAGGTAAGGCGCCTGGCTCTGGCGCCGCCTCCACCTCTCAGCCTCAGCCCCCAGCTCCAGTGCAGAGGGAGCCGGGCAGTGAGCTGGGGGGACCCAGAGCATCAGAGGGAGGGACCACAGGGACAGAGCCTCCGCCCAGGAGGGGGTCATGGCAAGAGCGACGCCCATCAGGACTCACCTTCCGCTGTCTTCAGCATGACGGCCAGCTCAGCCGGGATCTCCAAGCACCCCAGCTCCTAGCAGGGGGGAGCAATTGACCAGGAACTAAGGGAAGGGGTATAGGTACCCAGGGGCCCTCCTCACCCCCAGGGCTGTAAGCTTCCCCTCCAAAGACCAAGGATTCTAGTCTTGGACACTCAAACAAATAAAGCCCCCAGAGCCCTCAGAGGAAAACCAAGGGCACCCCAGGCCTCTTCTTGGGGGCACGATGGATGGGCCTGAGGGACAGGACCCACCTCGGCACCCCTGGGACCCCACGCTCCCCCTCAAGCCAGGCCAGGTCCAGCAGGCTCACAACCCAGCAGACACCCTCCAGCTTCCAGGCCACCTACCATGCTTGGCCCCTTCTTGGAGGTCCCAACTCTGTGCCAGCTACGCCGATGCCCAAGCTGCTGGGGGAGATGCAGGAGGAGATGATGCCCCCGTGAGGTGTCACCAGGAGCTCCCTAGAGGCCCCTCCCCCACTCAGCAGTTCAGCGGCCCTCTCCTCCTCCCAGGAGGACCCCACACCAGTGGAGGAAGAGGTGCGGACCCAGGGGGCCAGCTGTCTTCCCCCAGCCCTCCAGAGCCCTCACTAGCCTTAGCGCTGTGGCTGTCTCTGCCCGTCTACCAGGGCACCGGGAAGAGGAGGGAAGAAGGGAAGGAATGGTCCCAGGGGACAAAGTCCAGCCAGGGAGGGACCAGAGAGGGGGCCGTATGTGGGCATTGACCTTTGAGCTGCTTTATGGCCCTCAGATTGGAGTCACTGGGCAAGAGGGGAACAGTCCAAGGGAGGCCTGGAGGGGATGGGAGGCACCCCCAGCCAGCAGGGGAGAGTCAGGCCCTGGCAGTGGGCAGGCATGAAGGAAGGCAACAACCTCCTGGAGGCCCCAGGCTACCCTGGCCAGGCAGAGGGGAACGGAAGGAGCTCCACCAGCAATGGTCTCCGAGCCCTCGGTCCTTGTGCGGCTGGGCTTGAAGGGTGGACACCGTCGGGATTTGGCCAACGTGGCCGGCAGGGCTGCCTGGCTTCTCCCCTGAGCTGCCCGGGGCAGGACCCATCCATGTGCTTCACCTGCCCTCTCCGCTGTCTCCAGAGCAGGTGCCGGCCCGCCAGCAGGATGGTGTTCAGCTGCCCCAGAGCTGCCCGCCGCCGGAGGTACCACTTCCTGGAGGCCGGGAAGGGGGTCGGTGAGGAGTCCAAACTCACACCCGATACCTGAATCCTCCAAGCCAAGACATGAATGTAAAATCGGACCCCAGGGAAGCCCCCAGCTGCCTAAGGGAAGCAACAGGGAAAGGACACGACACTTTGAAAGACCAGCAGGTAAACTGAGATGCTGTTGTGCCCAAGGGATTAAGATCTGGGACCCTGGAGCCGACCACCCGGGCTCGTTCCCCTACTGTTTAGTCACTGCGGTCCTGGATAAGTTACTTTACCTCTCTGGGTTTTTTTTGCTTTTGTTTTTGGCCATGCCGCATGGCATGTGGAATCTGAGTTCCCCGACCAGGGATCAAACCTGGCCCTGGCAGTGAAAGCACTGAGTCCTAACCACTGGATCGCCAGGGAATTCCCTACTTAACCTCTCTGTGTTTTATTTTCATCATCTCTAAAATGAGAACTAGGGCTTCTCTGGTGGCGCAGTGGTTAAGAATCCGCCTGCCAATGCAGGGGACACGGGTTCGAGCCCTGGTCCGGGAAGATCCCACATGCCGCGGAGCAACCAAGCCCGTGCGCCACAACTAAGGAGCCTGCGCTCTAGAGCCTGTGAGCCACAACTACTGAAGCCCACGTGCTGCAACTATTGAAGCCCATGCGCCTGGAGCCCGTGCTCCACAACGAGAAGCCACCACAGTGAGAAGCCTGTGCACCGCAACGAAAAGCAGCCCCCGCTCGCCGCAACTAGAGAAAGCCCACGCGCAGCAGTGAAGACCCAACACAGCCAAAAATAAATAAATAAAATAAATAAATTTATTTTAAAAATAAATAAATAAAATGAGAACTACTGTAATGCTTGCCCCACAATAAGATGAAATGAATTAAAAGGTGTGTTTGGAATAAAGTCTGGCATATTATTATTTAAGAAGCAGAACTTCTAAAAAATGAAAAAATAACATTCACTGGAAGTCTAATGGGAGATCCCGGAAGAGACAATATCTTTGAGAATTTTCCAGATATAGGAAAGACCAGACTCCTCAATGAAGGAGCCCTGAGCATGATAAATATTTAAAAATAAATCTATATATACTATTAGACATGACATAGATAAACAACAAGGATCTACTGTATAGCACAGGGAACTAATTTAATATCTTGTAATTACCTATAATGGAAAAGAATCTGAAAAAGAATATATATATGTATGTATATATTTGTAACTGAATCATTTTGCTGTACACCTGAAACATTGTAAATCACTATACTTCAATAAAAAAAATAAATAAATCTACAGCTTTTGTACATAAAAGGACACTATCAAAAGAATGAAAAGAGGGCTTCCCTGGTGGCGCAGTGGTTGGGAATCAGCCTGCCAATGCAAGGGACAAGGGTTCAAGCCCTGGTCCGGGAAGATCCCACATGCCGCGGAGCAACTAAGCCCGTGCACCACAATTACTGAGCCTACGCTCTAGAGCCCGCGAGCCACAACTACTGAGCCCATGTGCCACAACCACTGAAGCCTGCATACCTAGAGCCCATGCTCCACAACACAACAAGCCATCGCAGTGAGAAGCCCACACACCACAACAAAGAGTAGCCTCCACTCGCCGCAACTAGAGAAAGCCCATGTGCAGCAACGAAGACCCAATGCAGCCAAAAATGAATAATAAATCAAATAAATAAAAAATTTAAAAAATTTTTTAATTTAAAAAAGAGAATGAAGACAACCCACATAATGGGAGACTACTTGAAAATCACATATTTGATAAGGGTTTAATATCCAGAATATATAAAGAACTCCTACAACTCAATGAGAAAAAAAACAACCCAATTAAAAAGCAGGCAGAGGGCTTCCCTGGTGGCGCAGTGGTTGAGAATCCGCCTGCCAATGCAGGGGACACGGGTTCGAGCCCTGGTCTGGGAAGATCCCACATGCCGCGGAGCAACTGGGCCCGTGAGCCACAATTACTGAGCCTGCGCGTCTGGAGCCTGTGCTCCGCAGCAAGAGAGGCCGCGATAGTGAGAGGCCCGCGCACCGCGATGAAGAGTGGCCCCCGCTTGCCACAACTAGAGAAAGCCCTCGCACAGAAACGAAGACCCAACAGTCATAAATTAAAAAAATAAATAAATAAATAAAAAGCAGGCAGAGGCGGACTTCCCTGGTGGCACAGTGGTTAAGAATCCGCCTGCCAACGCAGGGGACAAGGGTTTGAGCCCTGGTCCGGGAAGATCCCACATGCTGTGGAGCAACTAAGCCCGTGCGCCACAGCTACTGAGCCTGTGCTCTAGAGCCCACAAGCCACAACTACTGAGACCGCGAGCCACAACTACTGAGCCCGTGTGCCACAACTATTGAAGCCCATGCGCCTAGAGCCTGTGCTCCGCCAAAAGAGAAGCCCACGCACCGCAACAAAGAGCAGCCCCCCATTCACTGCAACTAGAGAAAGCCCGCGTGCAGCAACGAAGACTCGACACAGCCAAAAATAAATAAATTACAAAAGAAAAAAAAAAAAAAGCAGGCAGAGGACTTGAATAGACATTTCTCCAAAGAGATACACAAATGGCCAAGAAGTACGTGAAAAGATGCTCAACATCATTAGTCATTAAAGAAATGCAAATCAAAACCACAATGAAATACCACCTCACACCCACTAGGATGGCTATAATTTAAAAAGCAGAAAATAACAAGTATTGGCAAGGATGCAGAGAAATTGGAACCTTCACACATTGCTGGTAGGAATATAAAATGGTGCAGCCACTGTGGAAAACAGTTTGGCAATTCCTCAAAAAGGTAAAGACAGAATTACCATATAACTCAGGATTTCCACTCCCAGGTAAAGACCCAAAAGAACCAAAAGCAGAAACTTGAACAGTTACTTGTACCCTTGTGTTCATAGCAGCCTTATTCACAATAAGCCAAAAGGTAGAAACAACCCACAGGCCCACTGACAGATAAGTGGATAAACAAAATGCGGTCCATCCACACAATGGAACAATTTTCAGCCATAAAAAAGACATGAAGTTCTGACACATGTTACGACAGGGACGAACCCTGAAAACATTACGCTTAGTGCAGTAAGCCAGATGTAAAAGGAATTTGTATGAGTCAACTTAGACGGCATATCTAGAATAGGCAAATTCACAGAAACGGCAAGTATACTGGAGGTTACCAGGGGCTGGAGGGAAGGGAGAGTGAGGCATCATTGCTGAACGGGTATAGAGTTCCTGCTGGTGATGAACACGTTTTGGAAACATATAGTGGTGACGGGTGCCCCCTTCTCCGAGGCTTCCCTGGTGTCCACGGCACTGCCTTCATTTTGTTCTCAGTCCTTAACAATCCCCTTTGGGGCGACTGGCAGCTGGTTCACTGTCTGCATCTGACTCCCCAGCGAGCCTGGAAGGCACCGTCTCTGTGCCTGTGTGAAGATGCTGGGACCTTCCTCCCTGTGTTGCCAGCAACTGGCCCAGGGTAGATGGAGAAGGTGGTCAACCAACAGCTGTTGGATGGATGAGTGAAGACGGGCAGTGAAGGGTGAGTGGGGCTGGAGCTAAGGAGGTGAGAAGGGCGAGGGGAGCATCGTAGGACCACGAAGCCCAAAGAGCCTGGAGTGTAAAAGTCCGGCCTACGTCGAGGCTGGAGAGGTAGGCAGGGCCTCACACAACCTGATTCACGCTTTTAAAAGAGTATTCTTGCTGCAGAGTGGAGAAGAGACTAGAAAAAAGAACAGTCAAGGAGTCAAGACCGCAGGTTTGAGTGGCCTAGCAGATAATGAGCTTCTCGTGGCTGGGGGTATTCAAGCAGAGACGGCATGGTGGGGATGTCAGCAAGGAGAGTCCAGTGCTGATGGGAAGCAGGCAGACTAGCCTTGAGGCCCTACGCCTCCCCGACCCTGCCCCATCACCGTGAGGAGGCCTACAGTCTCGCCCCACTCTGCACACCTGGCCTGGAGCCCACCCACGCGAATCCGTGGTAGGAGGCGAAGGCGTTGACGGGAGAGGCTGGTGCAGAGGCCTCGGTGCAGGGTGAGCAGGGCCTGGGCGCGCTGCTGGGCCCGGTGCCGCTCCAGCTGCTGCCAGCCCAGCTCCCGCAGTAGCACCTGGGGGCAGAGGTTTGGGCTGGGGGCAGGCCAGGTGGCTGGGGACCACCCTGCCCTTCTCCCGAGGCCTCAGCCTCCTCCCTTCTGCCAGACGATTGATTCTAATTGGGGTGCCCGGGACACCCGGCCCACTCCATCTCCCCACCACCCAGAAGGACCACCAAATCATGAGTTGGTCCCAGGATGCTCCTCCCACTTTCCAGCCATACCTGCTTCCCTGCTCATACACACCACCCACCTGGGTGGCTCCCAGGTGACAGAGATACACACCACCCACCTGGGTGGCTCCCAGGTGACAGAGATACACACCATCCCCCTGGGTGGCTCCCAGGTGACAGAGATACACACCACCCACCTGGGTGGCTCCCAGGTGACAGAGGGGCGACTCAGCCCCGAACACCTGGTTCAGGATAGCACCACATCTTTCCCGGTCAGAGAGCTCTTCCTGCCCCTCTGTCCCCAGGGCCCGGAACCTGCCCCAAGGACAGAGAACCGAGGTTGGAACAAGCACGGTGGGGACCTCCCTCCACACTCATTTGAACCCCGAACCCCTCGGGGTCTATTCGGTCTATAAGTCATTCAACAATGATTTGGAAAGCACCTACTATGTGCCAGGCACCCAGGAGAGTTTTGCTGAGAGGAGGAGGGGCGGGTGAATGCACAGAGGCGTGGAGAGGTGTGTGGGTGACCAACAGTGAAAGGAGACACAGATGGAGGGAGAGAAGGAGAGACAGAGAGAATGGAAGGAGGGAGGGTTGGACGTCAGGCCCAGGGTCCCTGGGAAAGTGTGTCCATCCCCCGCTCCCGAAAAAGCCCCAGGTCCGCCAGCCACTCCAGGGGGCCTTCCTAGTGAGCCCTGGCCCTGAGGTGTCTGCGCCCCGGGCTGCCCGCATCCTGGGCTCCTACCTGGCCAGGAAGGCCTGGAAGGGCACGCGAACGGGGAAGTTGGCGCTGCGGGTACACACGGCCTCCAGGATGCCCGCCTGGCGCAGTTGCTCTGCCACGTGACCCACATCAAAGAGGCCCGGAAGCTGTGGCCACGGGGCAGAGCCAAGGAGAGCTGAGCTGAGGGGCTCAGAGCTGTGGGGAAGCTGGGGCAGGGCCGAGGAGGGCTGAGGCGGGGGCAGGGCAGGGGTGGGAGGGCTCTGGCGCCAGGTGCGGGGAGAACTCACCTTTCCCGGGTTGGGGTTGAGGCACTGGATGAAATAGACATGGCTCCTGGTGGGTGGAAAGTGGGGTCACTTGAGCACAGACTGGCCCCTCCATTCAAACTCCCTGGGGTTGAGTGTGGGGGGCCCTATTCTCACCTGCGCAGCCGGGCTAGGAGGTCCCCCAGGGAATGCTGGAAGCGAGAGGCCAGCGTGGGTTTGCCTGGTCCTTCCCCAGACTCGGGCTCTGCTTCCTGGAACAGGCTACCCACCAGCTGTGGGGTGAGAGGGGGCCAAGCCAGCTCACCTGGGCCTGTCCAGCCTGCCCCTCACCCCGACCCCCGGGGAGCCAGGGTGGGCCGGCCGAAGGTTCAAGGTGCCAGGGGCTTGAAGGCCAGCTCCTTGGGCAAGGCTGTCCGGGTGGGGAGGGCAGAATGCGGGGACAGGGGGGCCGGCAGGGGCACCTGGAGCTGGCTCTGGGCAAGCATTTCCACCACAGCAGGGTCAAGATGATCCTGGTTTCTGTTTAAAAACTTGTGAACCTGCAAGAGATAATGTGAGCGGGGGGAGGCGAAGTCAAGGAGAGAAGGCTGGGTGTGGAAGCCAGTCCCTTTGCAAAATAATCCAGCCTCTCCCCTCTGAGTTATAAGGCCACCTTTTTTTTTTTTTTTTTTTTAATTATTTATTTATTTTTGGCTGTGTTGGGTCTTCGTTTCTGTGCGAGGGCTTTCTCTAGTTGTGGCGAGCGGGGGCCGCTCTTCATCACGGTGCGCAGGCCTCTCACTATCGCGGCCTCTCTTGTTGCAGAGCACAGGCTCCAGACGCGCAGGCTCAGTAGTTGTGGCTCACGGGCCTAGTTGCTCCGCGGCATGTGGGATCTTCCCGGACCAGGGCTCGAACCCGTGTCCCCTGCATTGGCAGGCAGATTCTCAACCACTGCGCCACCAGGGAAGCCCATAAGGCCACCTTTGACACAACACTGTAAATCAACTATACTTCAATAAAAAAAAAGTTTTACAAAGGCCCCCTTTGAAGTTGGACTCATCTCACACCACGTACCAAAATTAACTCAAAATGAATGGATCAAAGACCAAGATGTAAGACCTGAAACTATAAAACTCTTAGAAGAAAACAGAGGGAGAAATCTTCATGACACTGGACTTGGCAATGATTTCCTGAATATGACACTAAAAGCACAGGCAACAAAGAAAAAACAGATAAACTGGATTTCATTAAAACGAAAAACTTTTGTGTATCAAAATACGGTATTAAGAGGGTGAAAAGACAGCCCACAAAATAGGAGAAGATATCACATACCAGATACGGGTTTAATATCCAGATTATGTAAAGAACTCCTACAACTTAACAACAACAAAAAAATAAAACAACTCAATTCAGGACTTCCCTGGTGGCACAGTGGTTAAGGATCCACCTGCCAATGCAGGGGGCACTGGTTCGGTCCCTGGTCCAGGAAGATCCCACATGCCGCAGAGCAACTAAGCCCATGCACCACAACTACTGAGCCCACATGCCACAACTACTGAAGCCCGCGTGCCTAGAGCCCGTGCTCCGCAACAAGAGAAGCCACCGCAATGAGAAGGACGCGCACCGCAACGAAGGGTAGCCCCTGCTCACTGCAACTAGAGAAAGCCTGCGCGTGGCAACGAAGACCCAAGGCAGCCAAAAATAAATAAATAAATAAATAAACCCAAAACCAACTCAATTCAAAAATGGGCAAAGGACTTGAATAGATATTTCTCCAAAGAAGATACACAAATGGCCAAGGAGCACATGAAAAGATGCTTGACATCGTTAGTCATTAGAGAAATGCAAATCAAAACCACAATGAGATACCACTTCACACCCACGAGGATGACTATAATTTTAAAAAACGGAAAATAACAAGTATTTGCAAGGATGTAGAAAAACTGGAGCCCCCCCATACATTGCTGGTGGGACTATAAAATGGTACAATCACTGAAGATGTACACTTAAAAATGGTTAGAATGGGAAATTTTACGTTGTGTATATTTTACCACATTTTTTTAAAGGCTGCCTTTGTCACATACCCAGTTCTTTGTTACACTTTTGGGTCTGTTTATCGGGTTTTCAATTCTGTCCCATTGATGGGTCTGCTCCTTATCAATACCATACTCTTTCAATTACTAGAGCTTTAAAATATGTTTTAATATCTGATAGAGCAAATTCCTCCATAATCATTTGCTTTTTATATCTTATTAGCTATTCTCATGCATTTATTTTCCATATAATACTTCAGAATAATTTTGTTAAAATTCACCTCTCCTTCTCTCATAAAAGCCCCATTGGAGTATTGTCTGGAATTACATGACTTTTCTAGACTAACTGGGAAAGAGTAAACAATATAGGGCTCCCCAATAGGAATGTGGCTTTTCCCTCCATTTTTAAGTCTTGTTTTGTGACCTTCAACACAATTTTATAGTTTTCTTTAGTCAATCTCCTTCTGTTTCTTCCTTTTTTCTTTTAGATGTGGTTTTTTTTTTTTTTTTTGAGGTCACCTGGTCCTAGCCTTTAAACCAGGCCCCCTCCCCTCAGCAGCTCTCCTCCTGGGTAGGTGTGCAGTAGTCATGAAACTCATAAAGGGGAGAGGAGAATCCCTTCAGTAAGCACCTAGTATCTGCCAGGCACCTGCCCCGCCATTTCCATGTAATTGCATTAATCCTCAGGACAATGCTATAGGATGGACTCCCATTCCCATTTTACAGATGAGGAAATGGAGGCTCAGAAGGAGAAGTAGACTGCCTGAGGTTATCAGAGCCAGGTCCCATGCATATACTCTGCCCCTCTTGGTCTGGAGGGTCCCAAGGCCTTGACCCTCCCCACCCCATAATGCCCACCCAGAACTCAGTAAGTCATGCACTAGGTGAGGCCAAGGGCCCAGGTGGGGACAGATGGCCAAGCCTTGGAAGGGGCCTCCCCACACCTACCCCTCTCACCCGTCAGGTGACTCCCCAGGGTCACATTGCCCTCACTGATTCACCCTGATACCTGGTAGGTGACGGTCCCAGCGTAATGCCGCACGGTGAAGATGGGAAGGGGCAGCTGGGGCTTGGTGTAGCGTGGGTGGTCGCCGTGGTGGTAGTGGCACTTCTGCAGAAAGGTGTGGTCCGTGGCCTGATAAGAAGAAGAGCTTCTCAGGCCTTTGCAGGTGCCATTCCCCTGCTGGGACTGTGCTTCTCTCCCCTGCCCCCCAAAACCACAGGCACTGAACAGAAGGTGAGCTTTGGTTTTGGCCCCCTAACTTCTTTTTCAGGAAGAGTCACTCCATATCTGGGTCCTTATAAAGGGCACAGCTTCTGTCCCAGGGACTATTTTGAACAACTGGTTCGCATTTGAGAAAAAAACACAGTAGCCTTGTATACCTCAGTCAATAAGATTTGGCGGCTTAGAGGATCCTTGATGAAATCATTTAAAAGAAATGGGGCTGGGGGAACTTTAAGGCAGATTTAGCAATCACTCCTGGGAGTCTGGTCTCACAGTTACATGTGTTTCTGAACAAGTCTTTCAAAGATACTTTTAAAAACCCATCCGGGGCTTCCCTGGTGGCGCAGTGGTTGAGAGTCTGCCTGCCAAGGCGGAGGACACGGGTTCGAGCCCTGGTCTGAGAAGATCCCACGTGCCGCGGAGCAACTAGGCCCGTGAGCCACAATTACTGAGCCTGCGCGTCTGGAGCCTGTGCTCCGCAACAGGAGGGGCCGCGATGGTGGGAGGCCCGCGCACCGCGATGAAGAGTGGCCCCCGCTTGCCACAACTGGAGAAAGCCCTCGCACAGAGGCGAAGACCCAACACAGCCATAAATAAATAAATAAATAAATAAAAATTAAAAAAAAAAAAAAAAAAAACCCATCCGGTAAGAGATTAAAGTGCTAAGGAACTTATAACAACAAATACTTGGGGAAACCCTCACAAGCCCCTCATGGGGCCAGCACAGCCCCCACAACCCTGCCCCTCAGGCACAACTGTCCCCCTTCTGCAGCGAGGACTCTTGGAGAAGTCGGGAATCTCATTCAGGATCACCCAGAGACAGGATTTGAACCCAGTTTGGCCGCTGCCTTCCCAAGCTGTGCTGAGGGCCTGTGGGCAGGGTCCCAGGACCTCAGCACTTTATTGCTCCCCTGGGAGTTCCTGCTGGCTCTGGCCTGGCCACCAGGGCCCCCACTCCTTGTCCCCGACACTGGGGGCTTACCTGGGACAGCCATGTCTGGGCATCCAGGATACTCAGGAGGCTGTGGGGCTGGTCTACCAGGAGGTCCAGGCAGGACTCCTGCGGAGGCTGGGGGATGGGCACCCAGGGCAACATCTCCCGCCGACACTCCTCCTGGGAAAAGCAAGCATTTAGTTCACAGAGACCACCCATGTTCATGGGCGGACCTCATCTGAGCCAGAGCAGGGATGGCCCTCCCACTTTACAGATGAGTAAACTGAGGCTCAGAAGGACTGAGACGGTCCATAGCAAGGGGGCTTTGGGGCAGAGCTCTCGGTGTAGTGCCTTCTCTTTACCAGGGATGGCCTCTGTTCTGGGAAACAGCTGAGTGTCCCCCTGCCACCTCCATGCCCAGCTCCCCATACCTCCTCCTGGGCCAGAAGCATCTGGCTGGAGAAGAGCTGCAGGCGCTCGCTGGCGAGATTGTTGCACAGCTGCTCCAGGCCGTTGACCCGCAGTGCCTGGGGGGGGCGCGTGGGCAGTAAGGTGGGCACCCACACGAGGTGGGGGCACAGGGCAGCTGGTCGGGGGGCTAGCACACAGGCCTGGTGCCCTTCATCCCCCTCCCACAGCTGCCCCCATTCTCCCCAGCACTAGGCGGGAGTGGTGCCCTAGGGCTGATGCTGCCTCCTCCAGGGACAGGTCCAAAGATCCTGGCACAGCGTGCAGGCCGCCTCAGCCCAATCCCAGCCTCAATCATGCTTCCTCCCTCCAACAACCCACACCCCTGCCCTCTGCCTCAGCACCACTGTGAGCCTTCGGGCCTCTGATCACAGCCATCCTGTAGTCTAGAAGGCACCTCTTGCTACAGCCTAACTCGCTGGCTATCAGAATGCCGCATCCTCGTAAGCAGAGCTCCAGGCTGCCGCCTACAAGAAGCCTTCCAGCATCCCTCCAGTTGGAATTACAGGCTCCTTCCTCTGTGCCCCTCAGCACTTTCCTAGTAAGCCCAGCAGAGCCCCCGCTTCATGTAGCTTTGCACAGAGTTTTGACATGTTCTAAAATACACACGAGAGCACGCACGTGCATACATGCACACACGCACACACACAGGTGCAACGGTCATCCCCCTCCTCAGAGAGTGGATGGTCACCAAGGACACACTGGAGAGGAGGAGAGAGCAGGGGACAGGGTACAGTGCCCATCCAAGGACTGAGGTGGGGGCCACCGCCTCTTGCTCTCGCCCCTCCTCCCTGCCTTGAGGAAACAGGATGTTCTGCAAAGGGGTGAAGAACTTATGAAAACCTCAGCGTGCTTTGGGGGATTCCCTCTCTTCCCTCTCCTCTGGGTACACAGGAGGCGAGGCCGACCCATCCGAGGGTCTTCCATTGTCTTAAGGCTCCTGTGAGACTCTGCAAGGCCAAGCAGGCAGAGCTCTCCAGAGCCGACATCAGGGCTGCATAGGGCAGATGGCTGTACCTACGGAGCATGCAGCTGTCTCGTGGACCATCGTACGGTCAGAAAGGCAAGCAGCGCATGAATGTCCCCGCAAAGGGAAGCTGCTGGGGTCCCCAGAAATAACCAGGATGAGGTGGGCACCCCGTCCTGGGCCCCACCCCCAGGGGTGACCTCAAAGCCGTAGACGTCGACGACAGTGACAGTGGCCACGCCGCCTCCCTCCCCGAGGGATGCCAGCCGCACGTTGGTTCTCCTCAGAAGCCAGGCGAAGAGCCGCGAGTACAGGGCCTTGGCCAGGGCGTCCCTGCGGGCATGGTGAGTGAGCCTCGTGCAGCAGGGGCCAGGCCTGCTCACAGCTCTCTCCTGTCCCCAGGGCCACCTGGCATTGATGGCACTTTCCATGGGCAGGGATCTCGAGACGTGGCCATAGGGTGTCTCCTGAGGGCAGAGGATGTGCATGTGGTACGTCAGGCCCAAGGTCCACACTAGTGCTCCCCAAGCCTGCGGGTGGACTGGTCAGGCCCCCGCCTCCCCAGGACCCCCGAGCTCACCGTGACCCTCCTGGTGACAGCCGCCTCCAGGCGCTCGGGCGGCACCCGCAGCAGCCGGGCTGCCGTGTGGATCTCAGCCCAGCTGGACACGACAGCCACCTCCTGTGACTCCCTCTGGACAGGCGGGAGGGAGCAGGGAGCGCTCTGCTTGCGGACTGGCTGCTTCCCGTGGGGCAGGGGCAGGGCCTTGCTTTGCCTGGCAAGGGGCCCTGTTACCCAACGGTAGATCTGGGCAGGTAGGAGCTGGCTCCGGAGTCTGAGGGCCTGAGTGTGAATCCTGACTTTACCTCTCCACTAGCTGGCGGCCCTGACAAGTCTCTTTCCTTCTCCGAGTCTCCACTGTCTTATTGTTAAAGGCGAAACAACAATTTTTATGTTATGGTGTTGCCGGGAGCAATGAATTAGAAAATATATGTAGGGAATTCCCTGGCGGTCCAGCGGTTAGGACTCTGCACGTTCACTGCCGAGGGCCCAGGTTCAATCCCTGCTCAGGGAACTAAGATCCTGCAAGCTGTGCAGTGTGGCCAAAAAAAAAAAAAAAAAAAAAAGAAAAGAAAATATATGTAGAGTGATCTACACAGTGCCAAGTACATAATAGCTGCTCAGTTTAATGCCAAGTATCCTCCTTAGGGTGGCAGTTTAGTGGGACAGGATCGGTATAGATGCAGAAGACACCGGTTTCAGTTTTCTCATCTGTACGATGGGAGTTCACCTGCTTTCTGGGGCAGTGGTGAGGCCCTGATGGTGGCCCGGGGCTTTACTGTCTCCTACACACAAGTGTTTGGCATTGTTATTTCTGCCCTGATGATGCAAACAAGCCACGACCAATCCAGTGTCTCAGAGGGAGCTCACCTCTGAAGAGGAGAAGCATATGTTGCCCAGCTGCAGGACAGAGGCCAGCACAGCCCAGACTGCAGTCAACTCCTCGGTGCACAAGCCCAGCACCTGCAGGGCCTTCACCAGTCCCGTGAAGTCCTGGGCATCCTCCTTGCCCTGGAGCCTGCAGGCCCGGCCCTGCAGAGCACAGCAGGGGTGAGGGGTGAGGAGTTGGGGCCTGGCCACCCACAGCTTCCCTCTCCTCAGACCCTTCCCTGGGCAGGTCCCATTGTCCAGCACCGAGGGGGCCTTCCCCCACCTGGTTGATGTAGTAGTAGGTCTCCGGCCCTTGTAGGGAGAGCCGTTCCCGTTCCATGGGGTCCAGCCCCGCCAGCAGCTCATAAAAAACATGGAAGCTCCGCTCAGCCTGGGCCTCAGGGGAGAAGGAGTGGCTTAGGGGGAGCAAAGGCCTGGTCTTGTGCCCCAGGGGAGCAGGGACAAGTCCTGGGGAAGGCAGGCTTGGGGGCTGAGGGACCACAGCCCCTCACAGCGGCCCCTCCCTCTTTCCCACTCTGGGAGCAGCGGGCCAGGTCGTACCTGAAACACCACTCTCGAGGTCTCAAGCAGATAATGTGACACAGAAGCTCCCAGGATGACCCCTCTGTGGACACAGGACACTGAGTGAGGGGGGCCCCCACCCAGAATGGGACCCACCGTGGGCTGGACCCAAGGGCAGCAGTCTCAGGTTCCCAATAAGGGAAACTGATCATGGGTGACCCTGCCCACCTGGACCCCCGTCACTCACTGCTGCAGGCAGAGGCCTAAGACCTGGCCATAGCGGCTGGCATTGGCATTGAGGACTGTCTTGGCGTGGCCAAAGCTGCTGAGCATGGGCAGCACGTCGTCCAGCTGGATGGGGGAGGGGCATTCAAGTATCCCTGGGAGCAGCAGTGGTGCCCACTGATCAGGCATCCCAGCCGAGGACACTGTGTACCTGGGAGCTGCTGGTCCGTGGAGGGGGTCAGTCACCCCAGCCCTCCCTGCCCCCGCAGTAGGCAATGTCTGGGGCTGCCCCGGAGGAGAAGCCAGAGGCCTGAAGACCACCCTTCTGGCCCAAAGGAGTAGGAAGGTCCCCCTTGGATCCCTGGGAAATGGCGAGCTGCCCCTCACCTGACATCCTCTGCCCCTTGTCTGCTCCTGCTCCAGGCTGCTTAGGAACTGCACAATCTTTTTGGAAGCTTCTGTCTTCCCAGAGCCGCTGTGCCCACTGCAGGAGGGAGAGGCTGGCAGGGTCTCCAGGAAGGGGCACAGAGGACAACCCCATTGATCCGAAAGTGGGGATATGCCCACCTGGAAGTGATACCTGCCCTAAAGGAGACTCCCAGAAATGCAGAAACACAGACCTGGGGCATAGAGACCAAACAGAAAAAAGTCCCCAAGATGCCTCGTTCAAGGGGCACAGTCTTAGGAAGTCCAGAGCTGTTGCCCAGCAGTGGACCAGACAGGCAGTTTCAAATGCAGACCTCACATCCCCCCTCCTCCCGGCCTTCAGTGTGGCCTGAAGGTTCAGCCAAGCAGGGCAGCCATCACTCACCTCAGGAGGATGCAGGTGCCCTGTCCAGTGCTCTGAGACAGGCTATAGGCTGCTGCCACGATGGCAAAGATGTGTCTGGGGGAGGAGGGTGGAAGCAGAAGAGAAGGTTACCAGAGATGGGCATCTGGGGCCTCCTGGGCGTAGGCAGGCCTGCCATGCCCTGGACCTCAGTCAATGGGACATGCTGGGGCTTCGCCACCTGGGGGTGAGCAGAGGGCTGGTGGGGCAAATTCACGTACGGGGTGGTGTTAGGGGTCTTCCTAGGGCGGTAGCTGGCCAGGACCTCAGGTGAGAAGAGAGGCAGGGGCCGGCGGGGGTTCAGAGCGAGCAGGAGGGGCCCCCCAAAGGTCTGGGAGGAAAGTGGAAGCTCTCATCAGAACATGGAGGGAGCAGGTGATGCAAATAGAGTGGAGCTCTGATGCCCCCGGCCCCTCCCCGCTCTGCAGGACCCCAGAGAGGGTTCAGCACCCAGCCCAGGGAGGAGAAAGATGGAGGGGGAAGCTCCAGGGGTGCCCGGAGGGCCCTCTGATCCCTGGGGAAAGGGAATCCCAGCCCACCATCCCCTCTTGGGTCCCCCGTACATAGATTCGGCCCAGGTAAAACCTCTTCTTGAGGCACAGCAGCACGGAGCTGTCGCACACCGGCCTGTAGGGAAGCAGGGTGGAGAAGCAGGGAGGTGGGGGCAGAAGGAGATCCTGGGTTAGCGCTGCCACTGGCTGCAGAGACACTTCCACCAAGTCATGCACCCTCTCCGAGCTGGTCCATAATACAGGGGTCCGGCTGCTAAACAAGTTACCAGCGCCGTGGGCGCTACAAGCAGGACCAGGCTGCTGACCCAGAGGGAAGCTTTGTGCCAATTAGAGAAGGAAGGAACACCTGATTCTCACCCCTCACCTGCCCCTTCCAGCCAGACGACCTTGTGTGGCAAAATCCCATGTAAGGATACAATTCATAAAAGAACGGGGGTAGGATGGGGATACGAGCAAGTGTGACCCAGGCATGGCAGGTTTGGGACCGCGCCCGCTCACCGCAGCCGGGCCAGGTCCTCGGTGTCTTCCAGGCCTTCCCCGAGGCTCCTGCCCTCGGCGCCGGGAGAGGGCGGCGCCTCCAGGCCGGGCCCGAGGCTCAGCTCCAGGTCCTTCTCCAGCGCCTCCTCGGTCTCATCCTCCGGCTCCCATCGATCCCTCAGGAACCCGCAGGGGCTCGGGCTCCTCTCCCGCCGCAGGCGGGTCTCCAAGATGAGTCGGGGCAGCAGTGCTTCGGTGCCAAACCCAGGATCCTCGCGGGGGTCCTCGCCCTGCGCCCAGTGCACCGCAGCCTCGGCTCCCAAGGTCTCCGGCTCCGCTTCGCTGCTGGAGCCGCTCTCGAGTGGGGGCTCGTCGGGGAGAGTCGGGCCGAGAGAGCCGTGGCGGCGCCCGGCCACCCCTTCTCCACTCGCCCTGCGCCCCTCACTGTCCCCTGAAGCCCCCGCACAAAACCAAAAGTGCCCCTCCGCAGCGGGGGCGGCCGCGGACGCTTCCTCTGAGCTGTGGCTGCTCGAGGTCCTCCCTGCCCTGTGGATCCTGGGGAACATGACCGCGAACTGGGGATCTGCAGTCGGGTCCGCGTCCTCAGAAGGGTCGTCGGGGGCTGGCCTTTCCGCAACCTGCGGGGAACTCGAGCCGCCACCAGGGGGAGCCCTCGGTCGCCCGCCCAGCCCAGCTACGCCCGCCAGGCTCAGCACTAGACGGCGCCTCAGCCCCGGCCCGCGGCCCCGCCCCTCGCCCGCCGCCCGCGCCTCGCCCGCCCGCGGCCGGAGCCGCAGCCAGCGCAGGAGGCCCAGGCCCCGTGCCACCCGCAGGAGCCGGTCCTTGAGGCCCGAGGGGCAGGGACCCGCGGACTGGGGAGCGGGCCCTGGCGGGGGCCTCGCGCGAAGCCTGCCGAGCGCCACCAGGGCGACCAGCGGCGCTGGGTCCCCGGACCCTTCTCCTCCAGCCCCCGCTTCGCTCACGCCCTCCTCCTCTTGCACCTTCCCCACCCCCTCTCCGACCTGGGTACGCTGACCCCGGGCGGTCGAGGCCTCGGCTCTTCCGGGCTCGGGGCCCCTCGGCTCAGCCTCGGGCTGCACCCCACTGTTTCTCGCTTCCCGGGCCGGCCTGGGATCTCGAGAAGCCCGCGAGCTCCGGGCAACGCACGCGCGGCTGCCCTCGAGGGGACTGGAGGCCGCGGCTTTACTGGCCGGGTCAGCCTCTTCGGCCTCAGTGGACCCGCTTGTCGTTCCTGGGGCTGCCCGTAGGCTCCGTCCAGGCCCGGGCCCCTCCAGACTCAAGTCTGTGGCAGTCTCGGAATCCTCGGTCTCTCCCTGGGGCCTCGCCCCCGACGATCCTTCCGGGCTCCGAGGCCCGGCGGGGGGCTTGTCACCGCCTCTGCCGTCGCTGCTCAGGCCGTCGCTGCCCGGGCGTTCTCTCGGCGCCTCCAGCGCTGACTCCGGACCGGTTTGGGTGCTTCCCGAGCCCATGTCCGTTTGCTCCGAGTTGGGCCGCCGCTCTGGGGCCCCGCCGCTCTGGCTGCCGCTCTCCAGGGCCTCGCGGGCTTCACTGTCCGGGCAGGAGCTGGCCCCGTCTCCATCCGACGTGTCCGCATTGAGGCTGCGGGTCTCATGGCGGCCCCGCTGAACCGAGCGTCCCCGCCCTTTTCCTTTTCTCCTGCGGCGGTCGCGCCCGCGTGTCCTTCCTCCTCCGAGGAGGCTCTTCTCCTCCAGGCGCCCCCCACGGCCGTCCCCGGGCTTGTGGCTCTCCTTAGGCCCGCATCTCGGACGCCGCGCGCTGCCTCGTCTCCCCTCAGCCTCCGGCCGTCTGCAGTCGCCGTTCTCCTCTACGGTCGGCTTCCTGCGGCCACCGGGGGTCTCCTGGCCCCCCGCGGTGCAGGGCTCCAAGAGTGGTCTCGCCCCGTGGGCTTTACCGCGGCCCTGTCGGCGCTCCCGGCTGGGCGCGCTGTCGGCGCTGGCCGACCCGGATTCCTGCTCCCCGGAGGTCGGCCTCCCGGGTCCCTCCGGGCGCTGGGGCGTTTTGCCCTTGCTCCTGCCCATGGTTTTTTTCCCGGCGTCTCCCTCCTCTCCTCTTCCCTAGGAGCTGGCTGCCCGCAGGTGCCCTCGGCAGCACATCACACAGGTTGCGGCTACAGGCTCAATCTACCCGCCCCCGCATCTCCCGCCTTATGCGTGAGCATCAATAATGCAGGTGTCTGCGGGTCCTGACCTCCTCGGCCAACAATAGAGTGGAGGCCGCCCAGGAAAGAGGAGCTGCAACTGCGGACAAAGGCCGTGGACAGGGCAACCGTGCCACCTGGAGTTGCTGCTAGCCAGGCCAGCCCGGCGCCACGCCAAATCGAGGGGGCCCATCCTCTGCTCCCGCCTCACTGCTTCTTCAGCAGGGGCTGAGGGGGTGCCAGAAGAACCGTCCTCCTTGTCCTGGGGTCTCTACGGGAATCCACCCTCCTCCCCTGCATTGGCAGGCGGATTCTTAACCACTGCGCCACCAGGGAAGTCCAGGTTACCCATTTCTTGTATTGCCTTCAAGAGCTATCCATGCAGAGAAAAGCAAGTATTCTTTTTCCCTTTGAGCACAGGTGGAAGCTTTTCTGGCTCATGGCTCTTCACTCTGCTTTTTCCAATCTAACAGATTAACCTGGAGATTTCATAATAGTACATAACTATCTTCTTTTTCTTTTCTTTTTACAACTGCATAGTAATCCAGCAAGTGAACGTGCCATAGTTTAACCAATTCTTTATTGATAGTGTGAAAATTAATCAAGGGAAACCTTACTAAAACGGAGTCCAGAGGCCAAAAGGGGGAGCGCTTACATGCTTACCACTCCACCGCCATGCAGATCCCAAGGGAAAGAAATGTACTTTGTACTACAGCCAGCTGGAGGAAAAAAGATTTTCTCCTTGCCTGGCAACAGCTCAGCCAATGAGAAACTGTCAAACTAAGACAATGAAAAGCCACTGTACTTCAAATTCCCAATTTCCTCCAATGGTCTTTTTGTTTATAACAGCCTTTCCCAACTTCCCCTTCTCCTATAAAAAAGTTTCCTCTCCTTTGCTTTAGCAGGGTTGTGTGTTGCTGGCCATAGTTGCTATCCTGTGTTGTAATTCTTTGCTGCTCTTGAATAAGCCTGTTTTCCTGGTAATTGACTTTTAAAAATTGCTTTATGCTAACAGACTTTTATGTCTGAAACGGATACTGCCTTCATCTCAGCTTTTGCTTCAGTTACAAACAACATTGACACCACCTGTGTCCAAGCAGAATCAATTCCTAGAAGTAGAATTTCTGGGCCATAGGGTATGTGTATTTGTAATTTGGAGAGCTCCAAATTTTCCTCCATGGAGGTTGTATCAATTTACACTCCCACAAACAAGATAGGAGACCACCCATTTTAACATGGCACTGAGGCATGGTGTTACCTAACATTTTTGCCACTCTGAAACATGACAAAATCTCAGTCTTTTAAGTTCATTTCTCTGTGAAAATAAGCAGCTTTCCTCCATCTTACAGCCTTTTTTTTTTTTTTTTCCCTGAGACCTGTCTTTTCTCATTCTTTACCCATCTTTGTATTGATGTGGATCTGTTTCTTGATGGTTATACTGTAGTTAAACCCAGGCAGGATTCGTGAGCCCTTTTGGCTGGCCCCGGGGCAAGGCGGCTGCTGCAGGGTGGGCTCCGGGGCACCCAAGATGGAGTCAGATGAGATCTCCAGCCAGCGCCTGTGACCTGCCCCGCAGGGCTCCGTGCCCCTGCTGACCACTCACTCTGGCCTCTCCTCACCAGTAGCCCCACCCAGAATCAGAGTGGGGGAGGTAACATTCCAGATTGTGGCTCTTTCCTTGGTATGCTCTCCAGTTGGCTTGTACCTGCCTTATACCCACCTCTCTGCATATCTCCTGGAGCCAGCCTCAGACCTGGGTGGAGCTGCTGCAAGCACTCACGTTACCCAGGAGGGCCCCTCACAGCCCAGAGGCCTGGTTTGAGCAAGGAGTTGAAAGTGACTTGGCCTTTGCCAAGGAAGCAGCCTTCTAGTGAAGGAAGCAGCTGTCCCAAAGGAACACAAGCTCATGGGTAACATCAGTTACCATGTAACTCATAAAACTGGTGTCTCTGACTGTGAAAGTCTGTAAGCTGTGCTTCCCCACCACCAATACTGACCAAGGCAAAGGGCAATGAGGTTCATAGGGCTTGTTTCACCTGCAGAAAGCAGGAAGTGGGGTGATGTATTCACACAGTGGATGATTACACAGCACTATCCGCAACATACATGGGTTATTTCACAAACGTAATGGTGAGTGAAGAAGCCAGAAAGGGTTATAGAATCACTGTATGATTCTATTTACATAAAGTACAAAAAGAGGAGACTGAGCTAGTTATAGAGTGGTGCCTGGGGTGGAGGGTGGGAGGTTGGTAGTGACTAGAAGGGTCACAAGGGAGCCTCCATGGGTGATACTGTTTGTTTAGTTTGTGGAGGTTTATCGGGTTGTACTCCTATGACTTGTGCTATTCTGTATGCGTTTTATAATTTAAAAGATAACACAGAGAAAGAACTCACTGTTTTGCCCTGGACTAATAATAACGATGCTGATGATGTGCTGGGTACTGTTCTAAGGCCTACACTTAATTTTTCTTTTTTTTTTTGGCCACGCCCTGCGGCCTGTGGGATCTTAGTTCCCCAACCAGGGATTGAACCCAGGCCCTCAGCAGTGAAAGCACGGAGTCCTAACCACTGGACCGCCAGGGAATTCCCTGAATTCACTTAATTCTTGAAAGCACTCTAAGAGGTTGGTGCTGTAAGGATTCCCATTTTATGGATGATAAGACTGAGGCACACAGCTGAGTGTCAGAACTGGGATGCCAGGAATTCCCTGGCAGGCCAGTGGTTAGGACTCTGTGCTTTCACTGCTGAGGGCCTGGGTTCAATCCCTGGTTGGGGAACTAAGATCCCACAAGCTGCACAGCGCGGCCAAAAATAAATATATTATTATTTAAAAAAAAAAAAAAAGAAGTGGGATGCCCACTCAGGCAGTCTGGCTCCCAAGATGTGGCAAAAGAACAGGTGTGAGGAGCTACCACGGAAATTCCATTTGTCTGGCCCATTACAATGTGTCCTGTGAGCTCTGGGGGCAGAGGGAAAGCTCCACACCTGTCTCCAATCTCCTACCTTCTCCCCCTGCCCTCCTCTCCCTCTGGCTGATCCAGGACAGAACTCGGATCTCACTCAGCTCGGTGGGCGTGGCCACTTCTGATCCTCTGAGTCTCAGTTCCCTTCCCAAGCTTCATTTCATTCAAACCCCCCCAAACCCTAGGAAGGGGATATGGTCTCATTTCACAGATGGGGAAACGGCTCTGAGAGGGTAAGTGGCTTAAGGACATACAGCCAGTAAATGAGAAGCTGGGGACCCAATTCAAGGGTCCCGCTATTCTTTTTCTTTAATTAATTAATTAATTAATTTATTTATTTATTGGCTGTGTTGGGTCTTCGTTGCTGCACGCGGGCTTTCTCTAGTTGTGGCGAGTGGGAACTACTCTTCGTCGCGGTGCGCAGGCTTCTCATTGTCATGGCTTCTCTTGGTGCGGAGCATGGGCTCTAGGCATGCAGGCTTCAGTAGTTGTGGCATGTGGGCTCAGTAGTTGTGGCTTGTGGGCTCTAGAGCTCAGGCTCAGTAGTTGTGGCACACGGGCTTAGTTGCTCCGCGGCATGTGGGATCTTCCCGGACCAGGGCTTGAACCCATGTCTCCTGCATTGGCAGGAGGATTCTTAACCACTGCGCCACCAGGGAAGCCCGGGTCCCGCTATTCTGCTCCATGACACTTCCGCTGGGAATTGGTTTCAGAACCAGACAGGCTTGGTCCCTCCCCCATCCCACTTCCTGGCTGTGTGATTTTCCAACAACCTCCAGGGAATTCCCTTAGACAAACCTGATACCAGGGCAGAGGGGCCCCACCCCCAAGCCCAGTTCTCCCCTTTGCCTCCTCCTTCCCACTCATTCCTTCATCTGCTTTGCTCACAAGGACTGTGAACTCCTCCTCCGGTCTGTGCGAGCCCTCTTCTGACTCCACACTCCTTCCCTCTCTCCCTCCTGATCCATTTCCTCCTCTCCTGGCCTCACCCACCTCACAGTAACTTTCACCTCCTTTGGTTGGGTGTTTACTGGGAGCCAGATGCTGTGGGATGTTACAGATTCTCATTTAATCCTTTCAGTCCTCTGAGGTCAGCCCTATTATCACAGCCCATTTTGGAGATAAGTAAACAAAGGTGCAGGGGTGAGGTCATCTATCCAAGGTCACAGAGCCAGTCACAGGCAAAGCCAGTGATGGAGGGTTGGATCCGCCCGACTTTCAGATGTAGGTGAACACTAAGTCTTCCACCTCTGGATGCCGAAGGCCCTCAGATCTAAGTCTCTAGACTGGCTGCCTATAGTACGTCTCCAGGGCCTTTGGAATTGGCAGTGACTCCTCCCACTCACTCACCGGTCTATCTGGCCGCCATCCTGGTCAACTCAGCCTCTCAATACCTCTGTTTCACCACTCCCATCACCTCTCCCTGGACACCCCACTTCTCCCTCGGGGCCAGCCCAGCTTCCATTAATCCCCTTTCTAGAGCACACCTATCCGTAAAAATGGTTGGTCTCACACTCCTAATATGAGAATGTTTCCTTCTGAACTGAAATATTTGAACCACCAACATAAGCTAACGCTTCAAAGCATAGTGTACTTAAGGCAAATCTCGTCCTTAATGGGTGCGGGGTAAATCCGTTTTCAGAGAGCCCTCTTGGTATTTTCAGGTGCGTGTGTGTGCTTGTTGTTGACTTCTTGTTCGAGCTGACTAGCCGGATCATTGCGGCAGCCACAAAGCCATGGAGGTGTTGGCTCTGCCATTTTCTTCTGATTTGTTGGTGTTTGCATTATTACCGTGATCTTCAATTCTTGGTTTCTTGGCAGGAAACTTCATGTCGCTTGTCCATTAGTGTGAGGTAATTTAGCCAACTGGATAAAAGACATGGAAGCCCCCCTAAACTGGCAGTCACAAAACCATACCTGTCTCCCTAGGTGGGGAGCCGAGCTCTCTGGATGTGATGTTCCCACTCCTTCCTTGGCACAGACTTTTGGCATAGGATCCTCTGACCCACAGACTGAGGACCCCAGTGCCAACCCAAGTTAGAAACAGCAAAGCTTAATTTCTTTTGTGATAAAAGATAAAGACATCCTGTGCATCAAACTCTAAGATATTCTCCCTGACCCTGACAGAGGGCCTCCCCCATCATTAACCCATTAACCTCGAGGTCTCATAGGAACCTGGCAACAGATCACTGAGGGAATACTGTTATCCCATTTCCCAGGAGAAACTGATGCAGAGCAGGTAAGTAATTTGCCTGAGTGGAACTCGGTTGTTGTACCTGCGGTTGAAGCTACAGTGGTCTTTAGAAGAATAAATCTCATGGAACTTCCCTGCTTAAAGCCCTCCAGATGGGACTTCCCTGGCGGTCCAGCACTTCCATTGCAGGGTGCGTGGGTTCGATCCCTGATCTGGGAACTAAGATCCCACGTGCCACGCAGCGCGGCAGAAAAAAAAAGTCCTTCAAAGGCTTCCGTTGTCTCAGGATGGAGTCCAGACTGTCTTGCAGAGGGTGCAGTTCTCCCCGCCTCCCCCGCCCCCGTGGCTTTGTTTTTATCTGCCCAGCATCCTTTCTCCACTTCTTCCAGGGACAGCATTTTCTTCCTTTGGGGAGCTGTCCCTCCCACTCCTTGTGGTTCTTGGGGCTCCATCTCAGTAAGCCCCCACTATTCCTCTAAGGAGAAACAAGGGATGCTCGAGTGGTCCAAAATTCCAAGTTCCAAAATTCAGCGACTCTTGAGCTGGACGTGCTGGGCCGGAGGGTGGGTGGGGAGGATGCTCCCACGGTGTGTCTGTCCTGGGACCTGGGCCTCAGCTCCTCCTCTGCTCCCTGAGCTAATCCGCGTCCTTCCAACAGGCCCTTTCCGCACTCAGGCCAGGGTGGGTCCCTGCGGCCCATGGCGGTGTCCTTGCCCTCATGAGGCTCCTAGACTGGCCCTGGCATTTTCAGCTCATTTCCTGCCAGCCACCCTCAACTCTTCACTTGCTCTACGGCGAGCAGACCACTTCTTCTCGTGCTGCTGTACCTCCCGCCCCCCCATCCTCTGCAGAGAACAGTCTGCCTGGCCAGCTCCTGGTCACCTCTCCTGTCACATTGAATGTCACCTCCCCAGGCACATTTCTCACAAGCCCCCGGATTTCCCTCATCTTAACACTTCCTGCACTTGTAAGGACCCCACGAGGGCAGGGATCACATTGTCTTGGCCACTTCTGAACCCCAAGCACCTGGCATATAGTTGGTGCTCAGTGAAGACAGGCGAATAAAGATGTAGCCCAAGTAGAATCAAACTCCTGGCTTATGAAGACCTTAACCTCCGGGTGCTGCCCCCCACCTCAGCAGCACCCCATAGTCCTTCCCTGAAGTCCGGAAGAAGCCATCAGGCCTGAGATACTGTGTGCATCTTCCCCTCCTAACAGCAAGGAAAGGCCGGCCAGGGGCAGCTAGGGTCCTCCCACTGCCCCCCACCCAGGGGTGCAGTCAGACAGACTCAATTCAGTTAACTTTTACCATTTATTCCCAAAGAGAGAAGGCATCCAGCGTTCAGACACAACCAGATGCAGTTTGATCTGATTCAAATAGCTTAAAAAACAGATTCTCCTGAGCACCAGCCTGGTCCAGGGGACGGACCCAAGGGGCAAAGGCAAGGAACCAGCTAACGATCATTTCTATTTACATGGAAAATCTCTGCACAATTAAAAAATTAAAGTCGTTGGGCCAGTCCAGTGAAGAGGTAATAAGGTGTTTATTAAAAACTTTTTCACCCGGAGGCAGTTAAACATTTATAATTTAAAACCCAGCCCACTACAAAAAGGGGGGAGACGGGGATAAAAACTGTGCAACATTGACAAAAGGACCGAGAGAGTCAAGGCCCGAGGAGGGAGAGCCCCAGGGGCCTGGGGTCCCTACTCTCCCAAGGCCAGGAGCAGCAGCAGGGCGGGCACTGGGGGTGCCCCCGGCCCCTGCACGGCCCAGTGCACGGGCCTCTCCAGGTGGGGCGGCGCCCCCAGGAAGAGCTGTCAGTAGTGTGTGTTCATCGTGCAGGAGAGAGAACCACGGCAACTCAGGAGCATCCTGGGCGGGAAGGGGGCCTCCGTCACCCGCCTGAGCCCAGACACGGAGGTGTTTGGGCACATGGGGGTGTGTGTCAGGGCTGGGATGGGCCTAAGGGCCTTGGGGAGCGGGGACAGGGGCTCCCGTCCCTCCTATCCCTCCCCAGGAGCGTGCCCTACCCCACCGTGCGGCAGCACCCAGAGCCCCTACCTCCCCCGTTGCTGAGGCCGTACCCCACGGCCACTCGCTGGGAACGCCAATCACCACAGCTCCTGCGTGGGCAAAGACAGGGCCGTCACTGCCCATGGGGGCTGCAGACGAGGACCCTCATTCCCGGAGCTCTCCTGGAACGTCTCCCGGCACCGGGGGCGCAGCCCTGCAAACCTGAGTCACTCACCCTCGGCCCCCCTCCAGCGTGCTCTGGATCTCCTTCAGGACGCCTGCAGGGCAGGGGGCAGGGGTGGGGAGCAGAGGCGTGGTGAGGCCAGCTGGGGCTGGGCCAGACACCCCCGCTTTCTGCCCCTTCTACTGATGGGGTGAACGGGCCTGCCCCCCTTCAGGAAACCGGCCCTCGTTCCCACCCTGGCCTTCCAAGCACGCTGCCACCGCTCCCCCCCGCACATCCCTCCTGCTGGCCAGCCCACCAGCCCCTGCCCTGACTCACTCTCGTCATTGAGCAGGGCGTGCTCCATCATGGGGCTCGACCTCCTCTCTGGAAGGCAGAGGCCAGGCCAGGTGAGCCTTGGGCCCTCCTCTGCCCCAGCTCCCTGCTTCTGGGGGTGGGGTTGCTGAAGCTTGAGCCCAGGACTGGAAGGGAAGCTGTTTCGACTCCCAGCCCGAACACCACCTGCTCACCTGGGATCCCCTTCCCTCCCCAGGTGTGCTCACAACGCCTCGGCCCCCCACGCCCCTGGCCCCAGAGAGGCCTGTCTTACCCTCTCCATCACTCTGGCTCCCTGAGTTCCTGTGGAGGAGAGACAGTGAGCATCGGGGGCCACTAGGCTCCCCGTTCTGGAAAGCCCTGGTCCCGTGAAGAATGAGGTCGACTGACCAGCTTGCATGGGAGAGTGGGGCATACAAAGCGGGGCAAGGGGGCAAAGCTGGGAGGGTGGGCTGAGTTCACGGGGGAAGGGGACTCTGACCAGCCCCCAGGGGGCACCCCAGGGAGGGTGGGGTGAGGAGTGGCTAGAGCAAAGGCCACCTGCCCTTTTGCCCACCTGGCTCGACCCAAGGCCTTCTCAGGGCCCGATTTGTCGCGGAGACGGCTGTGGTTCTTCGTTTCTGCTGAATCCACCAGGCACCGGGGCTCAACCAGCCACTTGGTGGAGAGAGAGAAGCGCTCAAACTCGGAGGGTGAGATCAGGTAGAAACCTGGGGGTTGGAGAAGCCTGGCAGGTGAGGCCAGCCTGAGTCTCCCGGGCCTTGTGGCTGCCAACAGAGCTGCCCCCCCAGGGGGGGATTAGGGGCCAGAGCCTCCCAAAGTTCTCTGCCTGAGGAGCCTGGCCTTGACCGGAACACCCCCGACTGCCCTTCCCAGCGGCCCTCGCAGCACAGCAGGAGCCCCAAATGCAGCCCTGCGGGCAGAGGTCCCGACGCGCCCACCGCCTGCACACCTTGGCCGTATTTGGTGAAGACGCAGGAGGCGATGCCGCTGACGTCCTCCCGGCGGATGCAGCTGTACCGCACCTGGGGCTTGAGCAGGGGCAGCGAGACCACCTGGATGTCGCCCAGGTTGGTGAGGACGGCCAGGTGGTGCTCCCCGTAGTCCTCGGCTCGACAGCTGCCGAAGCGGGCCGCGCTGACCCGCCGCACCCGCGAGCCCTCCAGGGCGGTCAGCTTCAGCTTCAGCCTGGCGCTGACCTTGGGCAGCGTGAACACCTAGGGCACAGGGCAGCCGGTCACACCCGCAGCCAGACCAGTTTGCAGAGCTTCATCCGGTCAAGCGAGGACTTGCCGCTTCCCTGCCCGATGCTGCCGCCGGGCCTGGCCCTCAGATGTGTGGTCGCGGCACTCAGACTGCGAGGACGCCAGGGCCTCTTCCTTCCCTGTCTGTGTCTTCTGTCCCTTCCCCAGACACAGGTCCTGCTTCAGTGTCCCCACCACTGACCCTGGGGCCCGGGGGCTCCATCAAGACCCCGCTTCTTTCCTGTGCCTCTGCAGCCCTCACACAGCAACTACAGACACAACTTTAAGTGAGTCCCAGCCATTGTCATTTGTGCCGGGGATTCCCGGGGGACCCCACCTCCTCCCATAAGGCACCTTGAACTGCTCCTCCGACACGACAAGCAGCTGGTGGCTTCCCTGCATGTCGGGGCTCTTTGACAGGTCGTGGGCCACTTCCAGGGGCTCGGGAAGGGGCACGCTGTGTCCGTCCAGCACCAGGATGCCCACCACGGGCGCTCGGTGCATCAGCTGGATCTCCTTGGCTGCAGGGACGGAGGTAGGCGGTGAGGCTGGTGCTTGGGCGGAGGACGAGGCTGGAGACACCATCCCGCTCCCAGCCGAGGCAGACAAGTGCTCTCCCCCTGCCCAGCACTCACCCTGCTCCGCCCGCACCGGCTCATCCATTCTCCGCTCGGCGGGGGGCACACGCAGGGCAAAGGCATAGACGGTACCTCCATTGGTGCCAGCCCACAGCGAGGGGCAGTGGCGGGAGCCTGCCAGGAGGCAAAGGTTTACATCTAACCCCTGGCTCTGGGGGTCGGGGGGAGCCGGGAGACCTGGCTCACTACCTGTGTGACTCTAAGGTCACGTCAGCAAACTTTCATAAACCTCAATTTCCTCCTCTGTAAAATGGAGCTGCTGTGGGCCCTGCCTACCTCCTGGGTGTAGATGGGAAAGGCTGGGAAGGCTCTCTGACAACCAAGAGCCCCATGCAGATGATCCCAAACCCAGGACAGCTCGGCCCTCGAGATACAGCAGCAGACAGCCCTCAGCCCACCCTTGCCCTGGCAGGAGAAGAGAAACAGCCAGAGAGCTTCTAGAGGGCCTGCTGGGTACCAGCAGGCACGTGGCATGTCCCAACGCTCGCAGCCACTGTAGGAGGAAGCTATCCCTCCATTTTACAGGGGGAGAAGCGAGACCCAGGAAGGCTAAGTGACACGTCCAAGGTCACACTTCTAGAGAGTGGTGGAGCCTGGATACGAAGCCAGGGCGATCAGACTCGGAGACCCAGGCACGGGAGGGAAAGGGGCGGGCGTGGGCTCCAGTCTCCCCTTGCTCACAGGGGGAACCCCTCTTAGGGGTGCACCAGCCAGCAGCCTCCGACACGCCCTCACGCCAGAGGGCCCCCCACCCCAAGCTGGCCACTCACTGTCCCTCAGGTAGGTGTCAGCGAAGTAGAGGGTCCGGACAAAGCCCGTGAAGGAGTCCTCCGCCGAGCGGGCCTCGATCTTGCGCTGCACGGGCGCCAGCTCCATGTTCTGCAGGCCAGTCCTCTCTGCCCTGCTGCTCCCCTCCTGCACCTGCAGTGGAGTGGGCCAGGCCTGAGGGCGGGCTCTGGCCTTCCTTCCCGGGGGCATCCGATTGCTCAACAGCGAGCCTTCCAGGAAGACTGGCCACAGCCCCTGCCACCACCTGCCTGGTAACACTGACTGAGGACGTGGCCCTGAGGCATTACAGTGACTGCCTTTCACACTTAGGGAAGCCGAGGCACAGAGAAGCAGTGTGACGGATCCGAGGTCACAGGGCTGGTGGGGGTCGGGGGTGGCCCAGAGCCCGTGTCTGTGGCCAAAGCAGGCGGGGCAGGGAGGGGTGGTTGGGACCTGCCGCTGGCTGCTCCGGGCTGTGCCTGGGCTCGTGCCCGGCCTCGGCCTCACCTCTCCCGGAGGGCCAGCGGGCCGCCGCTTCCTGCTGGACACCCGGCTGCGACGTATCCGGCGGAAGGACTGGCGCAGGGACTTCTTTAGGGACTTCACACGGGACAGCGGGCCCTCCAAGGCTAGCTGGTCATTGGGGTGCAGCGTGCACCTGGCGGGACGTTGGGCCATCAGCGTGGTCAGGGCCTGAGGGACCTTGCCAATCCAGGCACCAATCCCAGACCTGGGCCCCGGCCACCCTGGGAAGTCTGCTCACTTGACAAAGACCTGCCGCCGCTGCTGGTGGTCAAAGAGGCCAAAGCCGTGGCTGGTGCCGAAGGCCACGAGCCGCCACTCGGAGTGCAGGGCCAAGGAGGTGACCACAGCCGGGGGCTGGCACTGCACCAACACAAAGGGCTGGAAGCCGCGCTCGAAGTGCACGGGCCCTGGGCGGGCACACAGGCGCTCGTGCCCCTTCCAGCGGTAGCCCTCCTGGTCCTGCAGCAGGTCGGCCTCCACCTGCTGCACGGCGTGCTCCGCCTCCTCGTCATTCAGCTCCAGCACCAGCACCTGGGCGGGGGCGGCAGATGGGCTGAACCACCCCCGGCACCAAGGGACAGCAGGACCTCAGGGACCCTAACGGCAGGGACGGCAAAGGACCCAAGATCCACGCCAAGGCCAAGGGTCAGAAGTGCCCAACCTCTGGCTCTTAATCCTGATTTCTGGAGGAGAAAGGCCTCCCTCTAATGGGATCAGGGAACTTCTATTCACTGGGAGAAGTCAGAGCCACAGGGGCAGGTGATGCACTAGGGGGGGCACTCAGGAAGCTGGTTCCTGGCCCTGCTGCCCCCCAATACTGAGAAGGAAGCTCGTGGGCCTGGATGCTGCCCAAAGTCACCTGATCAGCCCTCCCCACTGCTCCCCACGCCCAGCCCGGCCTGCTACCTGCCCTGCTGTGCCGGCCACAGCCAGGTAGCCACTGTATTTGCAGAGGAAAATCTTCTGGATGCCCAGCCGAGGGTCGTCACTGTAGGGGTCGAAGGAGCCCACCTGACAAGGGAGAAGAGCTCCGTGAGGGGCCATAAGCGCTGGACCTGGCCCGTCCCCGCCCTCCCTGGTTCCCAGGCTCCGGGCCTCACCTTGCGGAGGGGGGGCCACTCGTCCTCACCCTGGGCGTTGAGGCTCTCGTTGGGGTCTGTGTCGGTGAGGAACACCCGTACCGTGCTGAGTTTGTAGAGCAGCCGCAAGCAGACGCCCGAGGCATCCCAGAACCGCACTGTGCCGTCCTCGTGCCTGTGGGCAGAGCCCGCCTGCCGCCCGTGAGAAGGACGCCGGGCCAGAGGTGCCCGGGACTGGCACGCACACCCCCCGAGCTCTGCTCCCACCCAACACGTCCCACTAGGCAGGAGAGTACGATCGACGTCACCTACCCCGTGAGCAGCAGGTCCCTCTGGGGCGGGGCCGGGGCCAGGCTGGTGCCACCGTCAATGGGCCACTCCTGGAGGAGAAGACGGAGAAGTTCACGGGCGAGCCTGGCTATGGGCTGGGGCGGGGCTGGGGCCGGGGCCAGACCTACCATGGTGGAGAAGTGTGTGTTCTGCCGGCTGCCGGCAGCGACGACGCGCTCCCACAGCTTCAGGGGGATGTTGGAGACATGGTGGGAGCAGGTGATGGCGGAGCAGTGCAGGGAGGCCAGGTAGGGAGGCTGGACCGGCAGCCAACCAGCCGTCTGCAGGTCAATCACGACCAGCTCCTCCTCAGCCAGCACTACCAGGGCATAGGGGTCATCAAAGGCTGTGGGGACAGGCCAAGGGTCAGGGGCTGCAGGAGCCACTGGGAAGCAGTCTGTCCAGCCTGGCCCTGTAGAATCTGAGGCTCTAGGGGTGGAGCCAGGGAACCCACGTTTTAAAAGCAAGCTCCAAATCCAACAATGCATAAAAAAGAATTATATGCCACGACTAAGTGGGATTTATCCCAGGTATGCAAGGCTGCGTCAACTTTCGAAAATCAATTAATGAAACCCATTGCGTCAAGAGGCTAAAAAAGAAAAATCGGGAACTCCCTGGCGGTCCAGTGGTTAGGACTCCATGCTCTCACTGCCAAGGGTCCGGGTGCAATTCCTGGTCGGGGAACTAAGATCCCACAAGCCGTGTGGCGTGGCCAAAAAAAAAAGAAAAATCACATGATCATAGCGATAGATGCAGAAAAACTATTTGACAAAACCCAACATCCATTTATGATTAAAAAAAAAAAACTCTCAGTAAACTAGGAATAGAGGGGAACTGTCTCAACTTTGATCATCAATGTAGAAAATCTAAAAGAATCGACCAAAAACTGGCCCTGGCTCCCAGCATGCTGTCAGGTGTGAGGAGGGAAGAAGAGGCTGAGAAAGGAGGAAAAGCAGGTTCGGAGTCTCCCTCCAAAGGGCCACTGGCGAGGCTGGGAGGACACAGCCCAGGGTGTCCTGAGCAGGCCTGCCTCCCTCACCTGGAGGCCTCGGGCCTGTCAGGTCAGAGTCATCTAGGGAGGAGGCCCACCCTCCTGGAGATCTCCTGCCAGGCCTCCTCTCTAGGTTTTGACACCAGCCCTTTCTGGTCTTGCCTGTCACCCAATTTAGAAAGCTGACTCAGGGCTTTGTTGGCCTGGCTGAGTTCCAGGAGACCAGCTCAGCTGGCCCACACTGCTACCTGCCCCACCCCGCAAGGAGGGCTTCACCATGTCCAGGCCAGGAGCCCTTTGCCTCAGCCGGGTGGGTGTTAAGCCCAGCAGTGCAGATCTGCCCACCTTTGGGCCAAGTCCCAGCTGAGCCGGGGAAGGGCAAAGAGAGTTTGGGGTGGATGGGAGGTGTGGCTGGCAAGGACAAGCCACAGGCCAGCAGGGAAGGTAAAGGGAGCAGCCTCGGGGACACTAAGAAGAGGTACAATGGGGCTTAGGGACTCAGGGATGGCAGCTTTGGGATGCCTGCAGGCCCTTCCTCTTTGTTTATGGATGGGGGTGGGCCCGATCCCCACACCTCCTGGTGGTCTGCCCTCCACACTCACTCCCGCTCGCCTACCAGCCTCAGGGTTCGCCTCAATGAGGACAGTGAAGTCGATGACACGGGAGGTGAAGTCAAAGGCTGTCTGCTGGCCATTGTGGACCACTGAGATGCAGTGGCGGTCCCCATAGCTGGCCCGCGGCATGCCGCCCTGGAAGATGGTGAAGGGCAACCTGGCAGGCACAGAAGAGCAGGGGGTGGGCTGCTGACACCGCCCCAGAAGCCAAGGGCTGAGCCGGCCGTGGGGTGGTCCTGCGACTGGCCTCTGCAGCAGGGCCTGGGATGGGGGCTGGTCTCAGTGTAAGTGCTCACTCAAGGTCCCCAGGAGGGGCTGGGGCGGACCCCCGTCTCTTCCCAACTCAACAGCCCAGGAGAACTTGGGGGCAAGCAGCGGAGCATGCAGGCTGCAGGCTCTGAGTCTCTGCCGCCACTCCCGTTTCAACCAGAGTGCCCCCTGCCCCCCTTTTCTGCTTATACATCAGGTCTCCCTGTATGATTCTGTTTGAAGAAACAGGTCTGCTCCTAAGACAGAGTTTGGAACCTGCTGATCTGAATCGTCTCTCCAGGAGGGTGGAAGGGAAAGAATGGGAATGAGTTTTCAGGAATTAGTCAGAGAGAGATATGAATGGCCCCCCCTCCCTTCCCTGGAGACCCAGATATGAGACCCAAAGGCAGTCACTAGGCACCATCTCCCCCAGGCAGAGGTTTGCGCAGCCTTTCCAGCTCCCCAGGAAAGCTCTAGAAAGGGAACAGGACAGAGCACTGATACCTACCCCTGCTTGGTGGTCAGCCAGAAGATTTTGGTAATAGCTTTGCAAGGAAAAGGGCCTAAAAGAAAAGGAAATACCTTGAACGGTCCTCCCACTCTCAGAGGCCCGTGGGTCTGCAGCACAGATCCCGCATACCCACGGAGCAGATCTAGGCTCGGGAGTCTTGCTCTGAGCAGTTCCCAGAGAAAGTCACAGTGGGTGTCAGAAAACCCGCTGTGTGGCTTTGGACACAGCCTTCACCCTCTCTGGGCCCCAGGTTTTGCTTCTGTGAGTTGGACACCTACACCTGAAAGCAGGAGAGACCGACTGGGGCCAGAGAGGACACCGCCTTGCTCACTGGAAGGCGGTCCCAGGTGGCAGGCAGAGCACTGACCGTAAGGCACACAGCTGCGCAGGGGCTCCGGTTGCGGGGTGTCACTGGACACGGGCCACTGGCAGTAGCTGCCGTCAGAATGGCAGCTGACAATCAGATGCCCGTCCCGCTGCCAGCAGACGTTCTCCAGTTGCTTCACGGTGGGAAAGGAGAGAGAGAGCGCGCGAAGGCTGGGATCAGGGGTGCGGTCCCATCGCCTGCACCCCCATGCCTCAGACGGGGGCTGGATGTGTTATGTGGGGCCTGGGAGAACCATGTGGCACCGCTACCTGGCTGCTGAGGAAATGACAGAGCACACAGCTGCCCTGTAGGTCCCAGATGACGACAAGGCCCCGGCTGTAGCCGACGAGGATCTGGTTGGGGTCCTGGGGATGTTCCTGCAGAGCCTCCACCATCTCAAATGCCCGCCTGTGGCAGACCTCCTCTGGCAACCTGGGCGAGGGCAGCACCGTGAGCCCACGTCACCGTCCACCGATGGGGCATGGCTGAGAGCACGGCACAGCCATGCCCGGCATCCCCCGAAGCAGGGGGCACTGAATGTGCCAGCATGGAAAGGCTGCCAGGACACATCATCAAGGGGAGAGAGAAGCAACGCACAGAACAGGGCAGCGATAGAGAAAACCCCCTAAGGATGCAAACCCAGGTGGCACACCTATAAGGAAAAGCAAGGAAGTGATTTCCAGAGAAGTCGATGTGGTGGTTACCTCTGGGGGAGGGAGGGAGCTGTGACAGAGAAGGGCAGGTGGGGGACCCTGGGGGACTGGCAAAATTTTGTGTTTGCCCAGAGTTGGCTGCACAGATGCTCACTCAACAAGAATCCATTAAACCGTACACTCAAACTTAGTGCATTTCGGTAAGGTGTTGGTGTTTCATAAAAAAAAAGTTTTTAAGACCTACAAAACAAAACTCTGTATCAGTTGGCCTGGCCTTGAGCCTTGACCCCCTCCTCCTTTTCTGGGCCTGGAATGCTGATGTGAAGTTTGGAGGTGCTACAGCCAACAGAAGACCATGAAGTGGCAGGCACAGGACCAAGAGCCAATACCGAGGAGGGCGAGTAGGAAACGGAAACAGCCTGGATCCCAAGGGCACTTCTGTGCTCAAACCCAAACCAAACCCTCTACATTTAGAACAAAGATTTAGACCAACAGGAGGGGTTCCCAGGGCACCCAGGCTGGGAAAGCCCAGCAGGGGCTCCTCCTCGACTAGACTCCCACCGGCCTGGGTAAGGTGGGCACTGGTACAACCACACACTGAGGAGCAGATCCTTCCGCCGTCCTGCCCACAGGCCAGGCGCCCCGGCTGAGCACCAGCCGTGCCTGCCACCCTGTAAACAGTCCTGCTCTGACCATGGTCACGCTGCCCTGACTCTGTCGTGCCCGGTGCTCAGAGGGACCCAGCCCCAAGCAGGAATCCTCCCAACCCAGCAATGCCCAGCCCTGCTTGACCATCACCCGGGGCCTGACGACTATGAGTGTTACAAGCCTGGTCCAGAGCCCTGAGGAAGGTCGGGCCTGAAGCAGCTCCACAGCCCAACACCCTGGCCTCCTCCCTGCCCTTCTTCCCTGCAGAACACTCCACGGCCATCAACCTGGCTCCTGTGAGCTCCTGCCGGACTCCTCCATCCCCTCCTGTTTTGGGCCCTGGCCCCCCTCCGCACCCAGACCTGATCTGACTCCCTCTCTCCCACGGACACCACCATTAAGGAGCAAAGATTCTGAAACGATCTCAAGAAACCTACAGGTTGTGGCCGCCGGGGATTTGGGGCCATGGAGCCTGCATGCAAACGAACATGTGGCAGAGACTCCAAAACACAAGCATCAGCAGAAGCTGCCCAGCGGATGCAGGGAGGTCTGGGCCCCGTCTGCCCCACTGTGGAGCCCCGGGGCTTTGAAAGAGGTGGTATCAGTGCCAAGAACGCTGGACTGAGAGTTGGTATCACTGCACAATCATTTTGAGCCTTGTTTTCCTTTTAAATGAGGTGACGAGTTACTCCCAAGACCCCTTTTAGTGCTGGGATGCTAACTCTTTTTTGGGGGTGAGATTCTCAATTTGGGGGACAGGTGGAGAGCTGAGAGTCTGTCCTCCCATCCCTACAGACTTCCCAGGAGAGAAATTATAAGCTCCTGAGACATAACCGGGATGGAACGGAGAAGGCCACTCGAGGGGACAGGTTCCTCAGGGCATGAGGGTCTCCGGGCCCGGGGCTCACCGCTGCAGCACGGCATCTGGGCTGATCGTCCGGTCCTCCAGCGCGCGGAAAGCCGGCAGCTGCACCACGAACACACTGCCGCTCTCGGTGCCCAAGTAGAGCAGCTGGCAGGAGGAATGCGGCAGGACCACGGTGATCTGCGTGGCACTGGGGGCGGCCCTGCAGACGGGAATGATGGCCTGTGAGCTGGCTCTGACCAGGCAGGGGGGACCCACAGATAGGATCCCCCGACTCCCTCAGCGGCCCCAGGGAAGGCCATGCCTGCGGCGGGGGGGAAGCAGGCCCGTGAGGTCCTTTGATGGGGTCCAGCGACTCAGGCCCAGACAAACATATTGGGTTTTTTTTCTGCCAAGACAGGAGACAGATGGCAGAGAGCTGGGGCTAAGAGGCAAAAAAAAATCCCTTGGCACCTCCCGCGTAGGCTCCGTGTGGGGTTGGGGGGAGGTGGGCCGCAGCCCTGCCAGCTCCTCCCAGGGCACCCTGGAGTTGGTGCGCGGGTCAGGCTGGCTAGGAGAGCAAGAAGACTGAGTTCTTACCCTGGGGGGCCACGCAGCGTGAAACTCTCATCTTCCTGCAGCTCTGACACCCCGCCTTTGACCTTCAGGCTCCACAGGTGCAGGCTGTTGTCGTCCAGCAGGGTGACCAGCTGGCACTAGGCAGGAAACGGGGCAGAAGCGTGCTGTCTCGTTAACCAGGGAGGGACAGCATTCACCGTGACCTGTACACACTGGGGCGGCCCAGCCTGTGCGGTTCATTTCAAAGAGCCCCAGAGCCAAGAGACCCCTGGCTACTGTTAGGGTGGCCGTGAACCGCAGCTGGGGAAAGGCAGGTTTGTCCCGGGTCCTCCCATCAGCACGAAACCCAGGGCCACCAAAAGCCTGCCTCTCCTAACGTCCTTTCTGGAAGCTGTGAAAGTAAGAAGGGCATGGGGGCAGGGGGGCCTCACCTGGCCAGGCAGGAAGTGGATCTGCACTACCGAGTTGTTCTCACGGTGCAGCCCCATGAACTCCACCCCTGGGGCACCATAGCTGGGAGTAGGAGGCTCAGGAAAAGCTCCAGAAGGCAGGACACCAGCCCCTGGCCTGCCCTCTGGGCCCACGAGGCAAGGAGTGTAAATACCCAGCAGCAGAGAAGGACTCGCCCTCTCCCCAGGCAGCCGGGTGTTTAGGGTGGGGAGGAGACAGCAGGGGGCCTGGCCCGAAGGCACCGGGCCAGTAACCTGACCCCTGACGGTAAAGCCAGCCAACCAGGGAGAGCTGTCGCAGCCAGGAGGGGTGAAGCATTATCTTGGCAACTGTTAGGCTGTTCACTGTACCCCCGCCCCCCGCCCCACCGAAACCCACAACCTGAACTGCAACAGACTGTCAGCTACCACATGGTGGCACCTGTGAGAAGCCGCACAGGGCACCCATGGGCCCACCTACGGCAGCCATGGCCGTGAGCCTTGGCAGTGAGAATCGTAACCAGGCTATGGCTGTGGCCTGGCGATGATTAACCAGCTGAGGGAGGGCTGAGTCGGTGGAAGCTGGGCCTCTGCCCTCCTGTGTACACACGCCCTGCAGCCTAGCGCTGCAGACTTGCACCCCCAGGCTCCCCGCACCTGCCCTGCAGCAGAGGAGGGAGTTACAGCTTTGCTGGAGGAGGTGCCGGCTGGGCTCTCCACGGGTGGTCCCCCACCTCCCAATTCCCCTAGGTCCCACCCTGGCTCACCCTGGGGGCTCAGGTCAGATTCAGGGGTGGGACTCCCAGACTCGTAGCCCAGCCCAGGCCAGAGGACCCAAGCAGCGATTCCCCATCCTGGAACCTGTGGGCTTGCCTCTGAAATGGACCCACTGGACCATGTCCAGCCTCAGGCCGGAAGGACTGTCCCTGCCAACTAGGAGTCCTCTTGCGCGCGCGCGCGCGTGTGTGTGTGTGTGTGTACACGCGGGGGTTGTGCAGGGATCTGGAAGAGCAGCTGCCTTCGCACAGCTCCTCTAACCCAAGGCCACCCCGTCTCTGGTCTGGACAGAGCCCTGGGCCCAGTCTACTGATCCTCTGGGGGTGGGGCCCATCCCGGGTGGGGCCCATCCCCGGCCTCCACTTACTGCATTCGGGGCTGACTCTTAAGAGGGTATTTGGAACGTCCCGGGAACAAGAGGGGTCATCTGCAACTTGCTTTTCTATGGAGGGTCGTTCCTGAATCTCACCAATGCCAGGGCCCCTGGCCCTTCCAGGGCATCCCTGGGTGGGAGCTGGGAGAACGGAAAGGATACAGCTTGACGGCTCCGGAGCGGGTGCCGATGGCCAGGATGCGCAGAGAGGGGCTGTAGCCGAGGGCGCTGGGCTGGTGCGGGAAGCCATGCTCCACCGTCTGCAACGAGAACCAGGCAGGCGTGGGCCTGTAGACACGTCCCCTCTGCCCCTCCACGGCCGGGGTCAGGGGGTCAGTGCCGGAGGGAGGAGCTGCAGCAGAGAGCCACCCCCAGCAGGAAGAAGGAATTCAGTCTCGTTCAGGTCCCCACCCTCAGTCCATTCCTGACCTGGTCCTTGGCCACATGGCCCTCCCTGGGAGCTCATCCTCCAGGGACACCGTGCTGGCCCCTTGCTCTCCAGGAACTCTGACCTGGTTCCTCCACCACCCGTACTGTGGGCGACCCACCGAGCCCTCCTGCAGGGGTGCGGGGGAAGCTCTGGGGGGCTGGTACAGGGGAGGCACCAGGTGGCTCAGGAAGCCCAGCTGCACCGCAGCTCCAGGCGGGCCCCTGGGGTCCGACGGAACCCACGGCTGCCCTTCCCGACTCTGGGCCACCGGAGGCTCCTCCAGCACTGAACATCTGCTCTGTCTCAAGTGCCTCGTTGCCACTATGAGTTCTCTTCCACCATCTTCCCAGGAAGGAAGCTTCTGGAGTGCTGTTGCAGACACATGCCTTGGCTCAGTTCTTATTATAGAAATAATATACATTGTAGAAAACTTGGAACATATAAAGGAGTTTGAAAAAGAAGACAAAGATCACCCACACTCCCACAACCGGAGTAACCCTTCCTAACAAGGGTGTGTATCCAACTGTAAGCGTGTATGGGCCTATACTTAAAAACAGACACCTCAGAGAAAGACAAATACTGTATGATATCACTTATATGTGGAATCTAAAAAATACAACAAACTAGTGAATATAACAAAAAAGAAGCAGACGCACAGATATAGCGAACAAACTAGTGATTACCAGTGGGGAAGGGTGTTAAAATTTTTTTTAGATTTTGGGACTTCCCTGGTGGTCCAGTGGTTAAGACTCCGCGCTTCCACTGAAGGGGGTGAAGGTTCAATCCCTGAACTAAGATCCTGCACACAGCGCGGTGTGGCCAAAAAAAAAAAAAAAAAATTATATATATATATATAATTTTTAAATGTTTTAAATAAAAAATATGAATAAAATAAAATAAAAACATATAGAAAGGACAAAAAAAAACCCCAGAGACCTAATTGGGACCATGCCACATGGATATACATATAGACACATAGCTCTGTGGTCTGTCTTTCCACCTATAGCCAGCCCAGGCTGTTAAAAGCAGTAAAACGACTTTTTTTTTTTTTTTTTTTTTTTTAAAAGGATTTTCTTATTTATTTATTTATTTATTTTTGGCTGTGTTGGGTCTTCGGTTCGTGCGAGGGCTTTCTCCAGTTGCGGCAAGCGGGGGCCACTCTTCATCGCGGTGCGGGGACCGCTCTTCATCGCGGTGCGCGGGCCTTTCTCTATCGCGGCCCCTCCCGTCGCGGGGCACAGGCTCCAGACGCGCAGGTTCAGCAATTGTGGCTCACGGGCCCAGCTGCTCCGTGGCATGTGGGATCTTCCCAGACCAGGGCTCGAACCCGTGTCCCCTGCATTAGCAGGCAGATTCTCAACCACTGCGCCACCAGGGAAGCCCAGTAAAACGACTTTTATTTTTTATTTTCGTCTCACGGTATGGCTTGCGAGATCTCAGTTCGCCAACCAGGGATTGAACCCGTCCCACGGGCAGTGCCAAGTCCTAACCACTAGACCACCAGGGAACTCCCTAAAACGACTTTTAAACGGCTGAAGAATATTCCTCAGGGGGAGGTGCCCTAACTCACCAGGCCTCTGTTATTGAACATTTACTTTGTTTTTAGAGGTTTTATAATTGCCAGTTGCATCGATGACTATTCTTGGGCTCCTATCTCTGCCTGCAACTCAGTATTTCCTTAGGCAGGTGTCCCAGGGGTGGAATTACAGGTTAAAGAGGTACGGATGTAAGCACTAGAGACTGAGACTGACAAACCATCTTTGGGAAGGTTTTCGGTTGTTTCTTGGTCAGCTAACCCCACTCCGGCCCCACCCCCCAGCCCCCCCACCCCCCACCAGGGGATACTGAACCTGTAGAGCTATAGATTCAAGCAGGACAGAGGATGCCAGCCAGCGACTTCAAAGATTTTTTTTTTTTTTTGTAAACCATGGAGACTGCCCTGCAGAAAAAGAGTGCCCCAATGAGGCAGCTCTCCTTAGGCCCAAGGCTCTCCTCCGGGCTTCACTCGGCCTCCAAGGGGCAGAAGGAGATAAGTCCTGGTGACAGCTGGAGCGACAGCTTAGCAGACCCAACTGCTTTGCTGCCTGCCTGCCCACCCAGGCCAGTGGCTCGCGGACGGGGGCCCTGTGCTGGGGTTGGCCCAGGGATGAGAGCTCCAAAGAGTGCCTATTCTGGGGACACGTAGGTGTGAGGGCCCCACAGGCTTGGTTCTCTGCCAGGAACACAGTCTGCCCTGCAAATGGCTGTACCTGGAAGGGTCATCTGGGAGGGCAGCAGCACACTAGCAGGAGCCCTCCCCCGGCCCGGCCCCCCAGGCCCAGGTTCCTGTTCAGCTATGTAAAAAATGCAGAGCCTGGAAAAGCCTTGGGGAGATAGCAGGGTATCTGGAATGTAAACATTTCCCAGGAAAAGGAGGGCAGGGCACGTGACTCGTGACTCGGTGTGTGGGACGAGCTTCCCCAGGAGCCCCCACTAGGCCTCGGCTGGCCCCAGGCTGCTGGGGCCTCGGGAAGTCAGAGGCCCGAGCTCCAGAGAAGGTTCCTGGGATAATAGCATTTCCCCATCATCACCAGCAGCCGCAGCTCAGGATCACAGTGTCTGGAATTTGGAGGACTCTGGGGGAAACACCCAGCAGGAGCCTGGCGGCCAGCAGGGGCCCAGACCCTGATGCCCAGTATAACAGCCACAAGCCGTGTGTAGATCCTGAGCCCTTGCAATGTGGCTAGTGCCACAAAGGAACTGAACTTTTAATTTTATTTAATTTCCATTAACTAAATTCAAGGATGGACCCTTAACTCAGTAATTAGAAAACTTCCCAGGTATGTTCTTGGGTTCCCAAGGAACAAGGGCTGGAGTTAGGCAGACCAAAGCTTTGAATCTCCTTTTTCAACTGTAAATCTTCCAAACTCTAAATATAGATCACATATTCCTAAAGAAAATTTAATGGCCAAATTGAGATGTGCTGTTGACTAGATGTTGAAACAATAATATTTTGGATATATTGGATTAAACACAATATGTTATCAACATAATGTTACTTGTTTAAAAAATTTTATAATGAGCTTCTACAACATTTTAAATTACATATGTCTCATATTATATTCCTATGGGACCAAGGTGCTACCCTAGACGTTTTTACCTTGGGCATCAGCAGGAAAGTCAAGCCAAAGAGAAAACAGTCTGCAGCTTTTTGTCAGGTGCTCAGGCCACAAGTTATCCTATCAACTCACCGGCAGGAAGTTCTCCTAACATCTCACCTGAGTCACACCTGCTGCGGATCAGCTCTTTTCCCTAGCCCAGAGGGAGACAAAGGTCAGGCCCATCGTTCAGTCACTCATACTCATTCCTCATTTCTTCAGCGTCCTGAGGACACTGTGCCACCCCTCACTCCCGAACCACCTTCTTTTCCATAGGCTGGTTTAGAAAGAACAGGAACTGAGTCAGGCCCATGAAACTAAGAATCCCCAACACCACTTAAAAGGTGACCGGACTCGGACGAGCTGCTTTGCCTCATTTCGCATGTGGTGACCGCGGTGATGCTAATGGCTGCGCTGAGGGGGGGCGGGGCTGTCCTTGGCTCCAACAAGATGAGCCTCAGGATGACCACCTGACCACCTGACCGCGGCCGGAGGGCTCAGCTGGCCTCACAGCGCACACAAGCCTTGCCTTCCTTCAAAGGTTCTCCCTCATTCCCTCGTATCCCTCAGGGCATCTTCTCCAAGTTGACCAAGCCTCCCTCAAAAACAGAATAAGGGGTGGGAACTTCATGGTGACCCTGACTGGCTGGGGCCAAGAGGATGGATTCAAATGTAGACAGTGTGGTGACAGGGGATTCCCCAGGTCCCAGAGGGGAAGCGACCCTGCTTCAACATGCAAATGAGACCCACAATCCCTGAATGAGGCAACGTGATATGATGAGGTAAAGCGAGTCATGAGCTCAGGGAACTGGCTGAGCAAGGAGGCGTGGGGACCCCAGGCTAGTTACGAGAGGCCCAGGGGGTCTTGCTGGGAATGAGGAAGGGGGTGATTCGGATGTGGGGAGAGAACAGAGGTCAGTTAATTGAGGGGAACAGGGAGGAGCTGGACACCCAGGGCCCGAGAAGCCTGGGGAAGCAGGAAGTTTCCACGAGGCCCCTCTGCCTGTGCTCCGGCTGCTTCCCAAGGTGGGGTGCCCTTCCCATGCCCTGGTTCCCCCTCCCTCCGACTCCTAACAGCCTTTTAAGACGTGGTTCCCCCCACTGCAGCCGCAGGTCCACGTGGACAGGGGCCCCTCCAGGCTGGTTTAGGGTTTAGGTACAGTTCCAGGGCCCCAGAGCATAGAAGGTATCTGACCTCCCTTAAAGAAAGCAGCCCCTGGGGCACAGGAGGCGCTCAGCCCCAGGGGTGTCCTGCTGTGGACTTCCAAGGCACACAGCGACCCCGATCAGCCCTCCGCCCAGGACAGCGGGCCCGGGTTCCAGGGCCGGCCCTCCCAGCCAGAGACCCCAGCCGTCTCCAGCTCAGGTTCAAGCTAGGAGGCTGACCAAAGTGGGGTGTCCTCCCCTACCTCCTGAGCTCAGCATCCAGCCTACGTGGCACTGCCCCCACCCTGCTACCTGGCTCAGGTGACCTCTGCCAAGGGAAGAGAGAACAATGAACTCTTTTGACAGAGAGCTGGGAAAGGAGAGATTTCTAGGAGCCGCCAAACTGCAACATTAGCCTGGTGTGGGAGAGAAAGCCCATCTGTCTCACGCCGGCTCCGGGACCCCATTTCAGGTTCCCGGAAGGGAGAGAGCAAAGGTGGTTTGTCTGAGAGCGAGGGGGCCCTTCGTCCTGCCCCCAGCAAGGGGGGACCTTGTCCAAGATCGAGGGCTGAGGAGTCCCTAGCACTTGCTGGGGGGGCAGGAAGGAAGGCTGCCCAGGGGCACGGGGTAGGAGGGTGCACAGGGGGTGGGCTGGGGGACAGGGAGGCACTGCTCCGTACTGGGTGTGGTCAGCCCAGATTCCTGGCGGTGGCAGCAACCTGGCCCTCCCTGTGCGGCTGTCACCTGACACCAGGGGCCCAGCCATGCAAAAGCCAAGACCAAACCGCCTGGGCCTGGACGGGGCAGCTGGTCAGGAACACACTGTTTGTTCAGGGCCTGGGGTGGGGGAGGGTGGCCCAGGCAGGAAGGGCGGCCAGCGGGTTTCACCAGGGGAGGCAGGGCCTCGAGGGTATTTTCAAGGAAGGGGTTTTAATTTAACATGAGCTTACGTCCCCTTGTCCCCTCGGAGTCACTTCCTCCCTCCTGAAGCGCCCAGTGGGTCCCGCAGTCCCCTCATTTGGTCCTCAGTGGCCCTGCTGGCACTGCCAGCTGACCTCTCTGTCTTCCCAACAGGCCTGAGGACCCGGCGCAGGTGAAGAGACAGAAGGCCGCACCCTGAGGCCACACGGCTGTGGGCAGATGGAACCGGCAGCCGCATCCCCAGCCAGTGCCCCCTCCAGGTACTCAGGCTGTGCGAGCCTGGAGGCCTCAGCTTCCTCACCTGCAGAGTGGGAACAGCGCCCACCTGTGAGTCGTCAGGAGGCTGAGGCAGACCCTGTAGGGCATCAGCTGTGTGTGGGCGCCATTCAAAGCAATTTAACTCACTCAGCCCACCAATCTGGGTGTAGGGGTGATTATAACGCCCACTTTACAGATGAGGAAACTGAGGAGCAGAGAGGTTAAGTAACGTTTCTGCAGTCACTCATTGAGGAAGCAGCACAGCTGGCATCTAGACCCAGGACGCCTGGCTCCAGAGTCCCCGCCCCAACCACTGCACCACCTGGCCCCTTTGCTGCTTGGCATGGAGCCCTTGGTGAACCAGAGGTGCCCCTCGGACAATCAGTCCCCAGCAGGGGGTTCAGAGCATCTGTCCACAGACACAGCTCCTTCCCAGGTACCGAAGCTGAAGAAACAGGACATGCTGCTCTCGGCCGCCGGGGGCCATGTCCCTGCTCTCTCTGAGGCACCTCGCTTGGTGTGGGTGTCAAGGAGTCTGGCCGGAAGGTACTGGAGGGAGAGGCCCAGCCGGTGTCTGCAAGCCTCTTGGACTGGCCTACGATGCCGCCACCGTCCCACCTCCCAGCTCACTGCCCTGCAGACCGGCGCTTCCGGGATGGACACTGCCTGCTTCCCCAGACGTGAGGCTCAGAGCTCCAGCTCTGTGTATCCCACTGTCTGCTGGGACCCGCCCTCACCCGAGGGTGCCCAGATTCTCCAAACTGAACCTCGAGCCAGGTAACATTCACAGAGCTGTGCTGATACTGGAACCACTAGCCACTTGGGCCCTTCAACTCATACATTAACTCGTTTAATCCGCACACCCACACTGCGGGGTGGCTTCTGTTACCCTATCCACTGAGAGATGAGTAACTTGTCCAAGGTCACCCAGCTGGCGAGCCCAGGCAGTCAGGTGCCGAGGCTGGCGTCACTCACCCCTGGGCAAGACTGCCTCTCGGTAAGTGGACGATCACCACTGCTGCTGTTCTGTCCAAATCGAACGCATCTCTTTCCTCAACCCTGCTCCTCGCCCCCCCTGGGCTCCCCAACCCAGTGGGCGGCACCACTGCCCAGCCAGGATGCAGGACACCCACCTCCCTTCCCTCCTACACTCCGTCTATCACCGGGTCTCATGAACCTCTCGCCCTAAACAGCTCTCAACCAGGGTCTATTTTACTGGCCAGGGGACACTGGGCAGTGCCTGGAACATTTTCGGTTGTCACGTCTTGGGGAGGCAGGGCCAGGGATGCTGCTAAACAGCCCCACAACCTAGTGGGCCCCAAATGTCAACGGTCAAGCCCTGCGCCCCACCCCCACCCCCGGGCCCCAGTCAGGCAATGCAACGTCTCCTAAGTGCTCTGAGCTTACCTGCTGACTGAAAGGTAGGGGAAAAAAAAAAAAAAAAAAAAAAGGTCCCAGAGTTACCTCCTCTTAAGTCATAAATGAGATCGCTCAGTTCCTCTGCTCAAAACTCACCAGGCTCCGGAGTGTCAGACCCAGATTCCCAGGTTCCAGCCTCCCCTGACCCTACAGCTGACCTCACAGCCAGGGGGCCGGGGCAGGGCTGGCGTAGGTAGGACCACCCAGGCTCCCAAACCTTCCAGGATCTGGACTCACCCTCCAAGCCCAACCCTTCAGGCTCCACCATTTACCCAGCACCTAGATGAGATGAGTCTGAGCCCCTCCCCTCCCCAACATCCCCCCCAAGACGTTCCCCTCCCAGGAAGTGGAATTTTAGACCGTCAGCCCCCTTCCTTCCACCAGACTATAAATGTCCTGGAGGGCAAAGGTCTTGTCTGAGATTCCCAAAGCCCCAGCGCTGGGCTGTGTAGGTACTCAGTGCATGCTTCTTGGAAGTGAATGGGAGGAAGAAGGAATTCCAGGAGCCTCCGCTCCCCCTCCCCAGCCAGGCCTGGGGGTGGGGCAGTCCAGTTTGGGGGCACGGGGCGGGGGGGGGCGGGGGGGGCATGATTCTTCTGCCCCAGCCCCACCCCAGCTCCACCCTGCTGCTGCACAGTTGGAACTTGGGGCGGGGGTTCATCCCTCTTCACTGAGCCTGTCTATCCGGTTTCCACTGGAATTGGCCACCTTTTTGGGGTGTGAGATCCCAGCATCATCAGGGGCAACGGAAGGCGACAGGGGTCACCCAGCCGCCGTGGCGGATGCTGAGGTTCTGAGACCCACACCCAACACCCATGGGCTGCTCCCTTGGAAGTGAGAATGGCAGGCCGCCGGGGCCCAGAGGTGCCCCATTCATAACATATGCACACCCACATCCCAAGGTCCAAAAGCCGTACCCACAGCCTCCTTCCCCCAGTGGGAGGAGGTATTCATGTAGGGAAGCCCTGATCCCAGAGGCAGCAGCCTCACAGCCTCAGGTCAAGAAAATCAGAGGAAACCGGCAGAGCAGGTTGGGACCCTGACTTGCCTCGAACAAGCCCCGGGAGCTCTCTCTCCCTGGGAGGCAGGCAGCCCCTGAAAACAGCACCTGACACTCCTGGACCACTGTGCCTAGCACTTCAATGATCTAATTCCGTGTAATCCTCATAGCAAGCCTGTGCAGTGGGTGATGGGCACAGGGTCATCCAGCTTCTAAGTGGCTAGGCTGGATTTGAAGCCCACCCGTCAGCATGTCCTGGAGGGGTCCTGCGACCCCTGAGGGGAAGAGCATCTCGCTGCTCCCCTTCCTGCAGCCCACCTTCCAGGGTGGAGGGAAGCTCAGGCATGGAGGCCAAGGGCCTAGATCAAAGCAGAGGTGAGAGGAGCTAATGACCCCGAACCGGCTGCAGATTGCTAGGTGGCCTCGGAGCTCATAAGCCACCCTGTGTTCCTTCCCCTTTACAGGCCAGCCCCCAGGGAAGCCCCATGATCGTGGGTAAGAGGACACCCGCTTGGGGGGCCTTAGGAGCAGGTGTGGAGTTGGGGTGGTCAAATGCCAACCCCGGCACCTTCTCCCAGGTGCCTCTCCCCACTCACCCAGACCTAGAGCCGGCCAGAAGGAATCATGTGTTCTGCCTGCAGGGAAAGCTGTGTTTTCCTTTGGGGGTAATTTGAGGAGGGAGGGAACGGCCATGGCCTGTGGCCCCAGGGCTCCAAGGAAACTGCCATCACGGGAACATTGTTATACTTTGCAGGGTTCAACGCACTTTCACCTTTCCTGGCCGTAGGCCTCCTCCATAACCCCGTGAGGTGGGAGGCAGGACAGGTTGTTTTATCCCCATTTTACAGGTGGGGAAACCGAGGCTGGAAGAGGCGGGGTGACCTGCAGAGGTCACACAGCCAGCGAGAGACGTGGGACAAGGAGAGCTGACTCCTGGGCATCCTGTCACCCTTTCCCAGGAAAGCCTCTAACCAGCCCCCATTTCCAAAATCCAACTCCCAGGAGGCATAGCAGGCAGTGCCAAGTAAGTACCTTAGTCCAGGTAAAAGCGACCCCAGCGCCAGCCCCCCAGCCTGTGGGGAGGGTGATACCTTTTGTTTGTTTGTTCGGCCACGCAGTGCAGCTTGCGGAATCTTAGTTCTCCAACCAGGGATCGAACCCGCGCCCTCAGCAGTGAGAGTGTGGTGTCCTAACCACTGGACTGCCATGGGATTCCCTGGGAGCGTGACAGCTTCATGCCTGCCATAAACGCCCGGCTGGCCCTCCACTCGCCTTACCTTGTTAAACTGGAAGAGGTCCCGCTTGAGCCTCTCCCTCGCAGGGTCATGTCCCGGCCTCAGGAACCTCCTCATCTTGCTGCGCACGGGCCCCCTGGGGAAAGGGGGGCAGCTGCTGAGCACCGGGGAAAGGAGACCCGCCGCCCCAGAGCCCGACCCGGTGCCCAGCTTAGGCAGCCTCTCCCCAAGCACGGCAGGCAGCCGCCCCCGGGCCGGGCCAGCTTCACCCTCGGCTTCCCCACGCCTCACGCCCCATCCGTGGAGCGCGGTTCCCCGACAGGAAACCGGAGGGAGCTCTGGACCTGGAGGCCGGAGCTGGTTAATGCTCTGACGCTTGCTCCCGGCCACCTGTGGCCTAATAAAGCCAACAGGAGAAGCTGGGGGAGGAAGCCATTTAGCCCGGCTTTATGGGAACAAGGAGGGCCAGAGGCCCTGAGGTTTTAAAGCTTAATTGTTAACCTGTTTTCTGAAAAACCATAAAACTCTGGCTAAACAGAAAGGGAAACTTCACAAGCCTCTGTCTCCAGAGCAGGCTGGAAGGTGGGAATGCAAAGGCTGTCCACCTGGGCTCCCAGATCAGAACCCCCGATGGGGGAGGGGAAATGCCCCCACAACTCCAGGCCAGGGCCCAGGAGAACTCCCTCGGGGGTGGTCAGCACACCTGGGCAGATTCTTCCTTCTAACTTCAGGGAAGGCTCTCCAGCGACTCTGGGCTTAGGCTGCTCCCACCCGCCCCAGCCGTCCGGAACCTGAGTGAGTGAGGTGCAGAGCACACAGTCGGGAGGTGCTGGCCCATCCCACCCCACAGCCGGGGCCCACGGTGGAGCTGGGTCCACCCCCACGGCTGCTGGGGGTCTCTCTCTGGAAGCCCAGGCTTCCAGGCTGCCCCACCTCCCACCCTCAGCTCTGGCTCTCCAGTTCCAGCTCCCCTGGGCTCTGATGGGGTGTGCTCGGAAAGGCTGCCTTTCCCATGGGCCCAGTGGAGACTAATCAGGAGAAGAAATCTGCTCCCAATAAAGAAACCAGCTCAAGGCCCCAAAACTGTCCTCCCACCATAGAATGCATTCCCAATCCAAGGGGAACTATTTCTGGCTCATCCTTGGGGGAAGGGGGTGGGATCACATTTGCTCCAGCTTCCGGCTTCCAGGAGCACAACCTCCCACTGACCACAGGACACCAAGGCCCGTCCTCGGAAACACAGGGGCTCAGGCCCACGCTGGAAATGGCTCCATTCACGCCTGACACTATAAGGGAAGGAGGCAGAGCCAGTCCCTGCCCTGGAGGAGCTTACTCTGGGGTAGGGGCAGGTAAAGACAGGACAGTGCACAGTGCCGAGTGCCCTCATGGGGAGGCACAGGGGCACCCGGCCCAGCCTGGGAGGCAGGGGAGTGTCCTACAGGAGAAGAAGGTAGTTAAGCTGAGACCGGAAGGATGCCCTGAAGTTTCTGGCTTCTTGAAAGGTGACAAAAATTCACCATCAGGCCAGGACTTTGCATATGAATGGACCCTGGTAGGCACACGCGTGGCAGAGTTGGAGGGACTTTCTGGCAGAGACACACATCCCAGGGCAATCCAAACATCTCCAGCTGGGAACAGGCGGAGACCAGCCCTCAGAGCGCCTCACCTTCTGGGGACACCAAAAAGGCCACCACTTGTGAGAGGGTTGGAGAGCAGAGGTCTGTGCCTTCACATTTTGGGGAGCCAGAGCAGAACGGAGAGCCCCACTTCTCCAAGGAACAGCAGGTGGTCGGGAAACTCCCAGGTGCTCACTTGACCCGAGGCCCCGCAGGGGGTTCAGGGAACAAACACGGGAAAGTCCCGGAGGCTCCTGGGCCTGGGAGTGAAAACAGACTTGGGGCCTGCAGCGACCTCGTCCTCCTGGACAAACAGCTGGGCTGGTGGCCTCGCATTCCAGCCATGGGGGAGGGTAGCGCCAGCTCATCAATCTGCCACCCCGGGCTCCTGGCGATGCCCCCTCTCCCTCTCTCGGCCCAGGTCACTGGGTCAGAAGCCAGAGGAAGCTGGGAGGGACGCCCTGGAGGAGGAAATGGGCCTGCAGACTCCAGGGAGAGGCCACCCTGGGCTCTGCCCCGGGGACCCTTTCAGGCAGGGTGGGGACAAGAGGGCACAGGGCCATCTGTGCCAAGGACCCACACAGGCTCAAGGGTGACACCGCACAGTCCCAGGGGCAGACGTGCAGGTAGGAGGGAGGGAGACAGGATGCGGAGCTGGGTGGGAGAAAGCCCCACTCGGGGAGGGCGGGCGGGCACTCCATCCACCCGGCTGCCCCTTGGAGCCCCTGCTGCCTACCAGGCACTGAACCAAACTTTGCGCGTTAGAACAAGGTGCACCTAAACCTCATCCTGGATGTTCATTCTCCTTCCAGAAGCCTCCCTGGAAGGTGAGTGGAATATCCCCACTTGGCAGACATGGAAAGAAGACCACAGAGGCCGGGCAACTCATCCAAGTCACTAAGAAAGTACCAACAGAACTCAGATTTGACCCCAGGTGTGGCGAATTCCCCAATCTTAGGGCTCTGGGAGGCAGCAAAGGATGCACCGACAGGACAGAGGATGCCTAGTTACAGCCGTGCAGTCCAAAGGCGCAGACACATGCAGACACACACACTCCCACATGCCTTCAGCTCAGAGCCAAGCAAGCAGTGTGGGTCCTGGCCTCTGGTGAGGTCTGGCTGGGCAGGGCCAGGGCGCCTTGCCTGGACCTGCCACTCATTCCAGCTGGGGGCTGGAACACCACTGGCCTGGGGTGTCGGAGCCAGGACCTTCAGCGTAGCTCCCAGTACAGAAAAACTGCCCACGTCAAGGCATAAAAAAGTGCCATCCCTTCTTGAAGGCGGACAGGTCTGGGACCGGCTGGACTTACCTCCAAGCAAACCCTCAGCTCCACTCACCGCAGGCAAGAGGTTCTCTGCGGAGAAGCTTCAGGAACCTGGGCCTGGAGCTTCCTGGTATGGAACAGATCCTACCTACTCAACCCACTCCTGAGGGGGGCAGGGAGACGTAAGGGAAAGAGGCCAGGGCTTGGGACCCACAGCCAGGGCTCAAGCACCACAGCTCGGCTCCTCCAAGCTGGGTGGCAGCCCCCCGAGGTCCAGAGAGCTTGTCTGCTGTGAACAGTGGGAGCAATGCCAAAAGCCAGTGCCTGGCACGGAGCAAACACTGTCTGAGGACTGGGCATACAACCGTGACAGACAGACAAGATCCTCTAGTTCACCAAGCTTACATCCTTGCAGGGGAGCGCATGACTAAGAGGTACACAAGTCAGTCAGCGGGATGGTTTCAGAGAAAGCTCAGAGCCTACAAGGAAATAAGGGAAGATGCTCAGATGCAGTGACCAGGCTTTGCTGGTCGGAAGGACTCAGTGAACCTTCCCGGGTCTGGGTCCACGCGTTTGCCGTTCCTTCTGCCTGGGGCTCTTTTCCTCCGAATACTCACGAGCCTCCCTCCCTCGCCTCCACGCCAACGTGTGCGTGTGCGCATGCTGAATGAATGAACAGAGGTGGTAACACCTCCACCCAGTCCTGAATGGTAGGAAGTGGTCAGCCAGGGAGGACTCGGGGCAGGGCGTGTCAGGCAGCTGGAGCAGGCTTCCTCGTGCCACGAGGGGCTGGGCGCAGGCAACAAGGAGGGATGACAGGGGTCGGAAGGGGGGCCTGGTGGGCCACAACAAAGAGCTTCAGTTTGACCCTACTGGGAACCCCCTGACAGTCCTGGGCAGGGGCCTGATGTGGTCCGCCCTCCCCTCCCCCACCCCATGTCCCCCTCCGCTTGGCCCTGTGTCCATCTCCTCAGCCCCCGCACCAGCCCCATTCGCTGTGGTCTCCGTGCTTTTGTCTCCACGTTTCTCTCTGAAATAACCTTGCCCCTCAAGCAGCATACAAAAAATCACCTTCCCAAAATCGTCTCCCCCTGAACCCATCCGGACCACGCTCACGGAGCTCCCTCAGCGCTTGACTGTGCCTTATGCTAAAATGATGCCTAAAACCACTGTGGACTCGGGCACTCGTCTAGCTCTGTGGACGGTCTCCCCCGCCTTGTCATGCTGGTCGTTAAGCTGCTAGGAAAAATCAGAAGCAACCTAAGCGGCCAACAACAGGGGACAGGTGAAGGGTGCTCAGCCCGACGATGGAAAGTGTACAGTCATGAAAAGGGCAGGAGACAATGGCCATGGAAACGTATGTCCAATGTATCCAAGAGTCAGGTAGAATCTATTAAAAATATTCACATAAGTCGACAACACAGTGGAAGGGTTATGGGATTACTGGTGATGCTTTTTCTTCTTTCTGTTTATCTGCCTCCCAGGCAGGGGAAATAAGAGGATCACACGGGAGGGGCCCAGGTGGTGGTCAGGTGTGAGGGCGGCCCTGAGCTCACAGTTGGCACTCAGTTCTGTTGGGGGATCGCTCCTGCCACCGACCACCTCCCTGCCCTGCCCACAGCTATGGACACCAAATGGGCACAGAGGCAGGGAGTAGACAGGTGGGTGGAACCAGCTGTGTGACCTCAGGCTTCAGGGGCCCCAGGGTACGGGGCAAAAGGATGTTACTACTTTGCAGGCTGTGACCGGTGGGGCGGCTGTGAGCTTCAACAGGAAGGCCTGGGAGGGGCTGGCAAGCTCTCAGGTGCTGTATGCTTCAATGCCGCTTTTACCGCGAGGGATGTGGGGGAAGAGAGTTCAGGGGCCCCCCAGGCTGAGGAGCCCCCCAAGGCTGACGCCAAGAAGGGTTTGAGGCAAAGACTGGGGAAGGAAGGAGCTCCAAGGGTCCTGGCTTCCTGCGCTGGGGGTGCCACCTGGCTAGAGCACAACCCGTGGCAGGGGGGCTTCCTGAGAAGAAACACCTTCTCCATCCCCTGAACTTCTAAAGATTGCCCAACCTCGGCTTCCATTCCTGTCCACTGCGCCCTCTGTCCGTGTCCAGACCTACCTCTGAGCCCCCCTCCCTGCTCTGCCAGGCTCTCTGGTTCCTCGGGGGCAGGCGCTTAGGGTACAAGGTTGGCCGGGCCATAAGGTTTGCTGACCTGTGGCTGATTCGTACTCATTCTCCCCACAGGTCTGTGCCGCGTGCGTGGAGCTGGCCTGAAGAGTCCCCTGCGGGCAGCTGACCTGGCGATTCCCTTCGCTCTCACTGCTCTAATCATCCAACACTGTTGCCCACCAGCGAAACATACCAGGGCCTAGAATTGGTCTCCCCACACCCTGATGCCCACCCTAGAAAAAAACAGGAGAGCTGCGTACCTGGCAACAGGCTAGCAAATTCACACCCTGTCTTCCTTTCCCATCCTCTGCTCAGACCCTGCGGCAGGGATGCACATAGACCCTGCCCCCACCCCTGCATCTCAGGAGCTCAGGGCAGAGACCAGTGGAGGCAGAGAAGAAACAAATGCAGGCGAGTTGGCTTGTCTCGGCTCCCCGCTCTAAGCAGCAGGTCTGATGGTGGTGCAGGGAGGAAGAAGGGGGTCCCCAGAGCAGACGGCTCGTCCCACGCTGGCACTGTTTGGGGTGCCTGGGCTAACCTATCCCCAGGAGACCAAGGCTTGGCCAAGCTGCGTCAGCCTGTCCTGGAGGTGTGTGATGGGACAGCCCCCTAGAAGGTCCCTCCGCAGCCTGGGCGTTCCCACTGAGCTGCTAAGAGAGGCTACCTCCGGAAGCAGGACTCTGGACACCTCAGGCCCAGGGGACAGAAGGCTCTTGGCGCCACAGCAGCACCTGCTCGTGTTCACGATCTCCAGTCCCAGGCTCCCCTCTGCTCGCGCTCCCCACAGCCGGCTGCTGCGAAGCTGCCCTCCCTCCCCCGACATCCTGCGTGTGGCTTTGGCCTCTGTCTGGTCTGCCGGGTGTGAGTACGCCCCTGCACCTCCCACGGCGGGGAGTGGTAAGAGAGGGCTGTAAGCAGCTGGGGCAGCTGCTGACCCTTAGGCACCTGTCCGTCCCAACTCAGATGCCCACGGCTGCTTTGCCAGCGCCTGAGTTATCCTGGGAAACCCAATCTCCCAGAGGCACCGGGCAGCCCCTGGCCAGCAGCTTAGCAACCAAACCTGGGCAGAGAGGGCACCTCTGTGGAGGTGGGACTAGAACACAGAGAGGGAGGGGGTGGGAACCACAGAATTGTTGTCGCTGCTGTCGTTAGGTAATAAAAGGGATTGAGAGGGACTGTGGCCAGATGCCACTTGAAGCACTTTACAAGCATCATCTCATGTAATTCTTACAATTACTTACGAAATAGCCAATTCTGAGAGCTACGGAGCCCGGGCAGTAAGAGTCCAAGTCCCAGTCTGAAAGCCAACTAGGCTGCAGACCGTCCGCTCAGTTCAAGCCTCCCTCCCAGGACAAAGGGGCTCGCCAACAGCAGGCTGGATGGGACCACCGGGGGTCAGCAGCCAGAGCCTGAGCTGGCCCTCCACCCCCCACCGTCCATCCCTCAGAGCCACAGGCCAGTCCTACAACCCTGGGAGGGCCCTCCTGCCACCCCCAGGCTCTTCCTGCAGGGTGGAGCAGGAAGTTGGAATGCATGCGTCCTCCCCACATCCCCATCCTGGGGGCCTCAGTCCCCTTCTGCAATCCAGCACCAGCCTCTCTCCAGGGAAATGACAGATTGGATGTGGTCAAGCACAAGGAAAAGCAAAGCAGTTGTGGTGAGAACACTGACGACTTGCCCGGGGTGGGCGTGGGTGGGGGTGGGTAGGCTACCTGTCTCATCCCATCAAGCTCCATCCCACGGCCTCCGACTTGCCTCAAAACTTGAACGGCTGACCCAAGCAGCTTCCAGGCTACGTCATCTCCAGGAGGGAGGGACCGGGCCCCGCCTGACCTGTCCATGGTTGTATCTCCAGTGCTTAGTGCCCTCATACCTGAGAGGCACCCACAATTTATTTAAAGAACTCCCTCACCTCCTGCGAGTCTGTGCTCAAATGTGACCTTTTTGACGAGGCCCATCCTGACCACTGTTTAAAGTTGCAACCTGCCCCCCTCCCGAGGGGTCTTGATCCCCGGCTTTAGTTCTTACTCTATAGCTCCTATTGCCTTTTTTTTTTTTTTTTTTTTTTTTTTTTTTTTTTTTTCCTATTGCCTTTTAACAGATTATTTATTACCTACACTCATTTCCGGTCACTCACGCTTCCCATCCTTTAGAATTTGAGTCCTGTGATGGCAGAGACCTTTGGTTGGTGTAAGGATTATGCCTGGTGTCTAAACCACACCGCACATACAGAGGCACCAATAAATACCTGTTGAATAAATGAACAGCTGGGACTGAATGGGGATCAGTTAGGCGAAGGTGTTCTCCAGCCAGGAGCCACTGGCCCTAAAGAGCACTGGGCCGGGGCCCCACGGGGTCCTCAGGGAACTTCCCCATCCTGTTCTCAAGTCTCTGACCAAGGCCAGGGCCATGTGCCTATCACGCCTGACATCCTGCTTGGAGATACCCTTACAGGTCCTGCCTTAGCCCCAGGCTCCAGGACACCCAGCTCCTTGGCAGGTAGATCCAACAATAACATTATTTACTAGAATCAAATAGTCCTATGCCCGGTGCCTCTCATCAAACCCTGGGAACACCGAGTCGGGTGTCTTGAGAAAAGTCTCCCGTCTCTGCTGAATTCCTGAAGGGTAGAGTCAGGTACCTAGAAGCTTCCCTGTCCCCACGCCCAGAGGAGCCTCTCCTAGCTCAAGAATTCACTGTGGTTCCTGGGAAGGGGAAGGAGTGGAGTGACTCTTCAAAGGACCAATTTCCTCTGAGAGGCAGGGCGGGGAGGGAAGGCCACCCCCAAGGGAGCTGGGCAAGCCCCATGCTGACAGGGCACAGGGAGAGGAGGCTTTCCCGGGGAACCCTAGGGAGCCAGGGCTGGAGAAGAGTGAACAGTACTGGTGGCCCTACTGGGGGACGCCCATCTTCCGTCCCATACCCCCACTTCTCCCTGAAAACTACTCCTGGGCAGGGGAAAACAAAGTTGCCAAACAGACCTGGCATGCCTCAGGAGACTCAGGAGAAGCCCTGATATGCTATCGCCTGATGAGATAAGAAGGCCTCTCCGAGCTGAGTACTCAGGATAAGTGAGTCCAGGCAGCCAGTGCTGCTCAAGGCAGCCAACCCAGGAGCAAGGGCCATTGGCTTCTCGGGCCTCCACCCGGGCCCCTGATTCAGGTGTCTCAAAAGCTGCCTCTGACACGTCAGGAAGGACCCTTCAGGGAACACCACATTGCCCCTGGAGACTCTTGCCAGGGATGCTCAATGTCTCCAATGCGGTAGATAGGGGGTCACAGACTGATGGCAGAGGAGCCAAACTTTCCAGCTCCGTGTAACATTTTCTCTAGGGGAGGGAGGGTCCTGGGGCCAGGAAGTCCTGGCAGGATAGGATGCCCCTTCCCTAAATGAGGTTGAAAGGAGGCACTATGGAGCTCACAGGAAATCTCCTTAATGACAACAGAGCAGCACAGGAATGTGCTACCCCAACCTATCCACCCACCAGGGTGCAGAACGTATACAGCCAAGCCTCCCCCTGAGCAGAGAGCAAAGCAGATTAGATTGTACACACAAACTCCTCCTCCCAGGAAAGGTCTCCCAGCTGGGGTCTGGCCGTTAGGCCTCACTCCTGGCTTTCCCAAGGAGCAGCAGAAGTCCCAAGGGCCACTGGAACCCGAAGTGAGGTTAGGAGAGGCCACTGCCCTCTACCTCTGCTCTCCAAGGAGCAACATCCTCGTTCTAAAACTTCTGATCTCCAGAGGCTTTCAGAAATCAGGATTTCTGGACAGAGAAGCCAAATTCCCTCACAACCCGTCAGGCACATCCAAAAGGCCCAGGCATCTGCCCAAATTCCCGCAAGTGACCACGCTTTTTATGCTTCGTGGGGACGCTAAGCAGCCCACCCTCACTTGGCGCCAGCTATGCGCCAGGCCACACGTGTTTATGACATTTTTCATCCTCTCGTCAACAACTGTAAAAACAAGGCTTGCTGAGGTTTGGTTAAGTGACAGAGCCAGGGTCATGCAGCAAGAAACTGACAAGGCACAATTCAAAACTACACCTGAGTCTGGAAAGACGCTAAAAAACTTAATGAGCAGGACTTCCCTGGTGGCGCAGTGGTTAAGAATCCTCCTGCCAATGCAGGGTATAGCGGTTCGAGCCCTGGTCCGGGAAGATCCCACATGCCGCGGAGCAACTAAGCCCATGCACCACAACTACTGAGCCTGCGCTCTAGAGCCCACGAGCCGCAACTACTGAGCCCTCGTGCCACAACTACTGAAGCCCACGTGCCTAGAGCCTGCGCTCTGCAACAAGAGAAGCCACCGCAATGAGAAGCCCGCGCACCACAACGAAGAGTGGCCCCCACTCGCTGCAATTAGAGAAAGCCTGCACGCAGCAACAAAGATCCAATGCAGCCAAAAATAAATAAATAAATAAATATATTAAAAAAAAAAAAAAAAAAAAAACGTAATGAGCACTATACCTGAGGAAAGACTGTGAGGCTCGAGGGGGAAGTTTTTTTCTGTCTCATTTTACAGTTTCTAAAACACTTCATTTGCCCCAGTGGGCTCCTATTACCTTTTTTATTTTTTAAACCAATGGGGTCATCTGGGATTAAGGGCCTTTTTCCTTCTTTTAATGCTATTGTGCATTAAAGTGCTAGTAAGTACTAAGTTACTAAGTTATTAAAATTATATTAATCTGGAACTTCCCTGGTGGCGCAGTGGTTAAGAATCCACCTGCCAATGCAGGGGACACGTGTTCGATCCCTGGTCCGGGAAGATCCCACATGCCGCGGAGCAACTAAGCCCGTGCGCCACAACTACTGAGCCCGCGTGCCTATAGCCTGAGCTCCACAACAAGAGAAGCCCGCGCACCGCAAGGAAGAGTAGCCACCGCTCGCTGCAACTAGAGAAAGCCCACACACAGCAACAAAGACCCAATGCAGCCAAAAATAAATTAATTAATTAATTAAATAAAATTTTAAAAATTATATTAATCTGCTGATAAAGAGGATACTCCATTGCCTCAGGGAAAAGTAGGGATGCAGGATGACCCCAGACCTTGGAAACACTGCCCAGTGGCTCCCACAGACAGTGGCCCAGTCTAACTTCAGAGAATAGGAGCAAGCACTGGTCAGAGCCCCCAGAGCTGGGTTTGAGCCCTCACTGACATAAGTGAGCACTGTGGGCAGATAATTGAAGAAAACCAAATCTGAATCCCCTGTGCATAAAATAAAGAAGTTGGACCATTCCCATGCTTCAGTTCACAAAGACCCAGACTGTTCCTCAGAAGCCACTTCTGACCTCGGCTTTCCCTGGGCTGGGCCAGGGCTCTTCTGTACTGCTGCTCGGTTCCTCCCACCTGGGGTTTCCTGTCTCCCTGACACACTCCTCCCCTCCCTGCTCAGAATCCCCTCTGCAGCCTGACAGGACCTTTAGTTGTAAACTCTGCAGAGGCTCCCTAGAGCCCAGGTTAAGAGGCCCTGCATGTGGCACATGGATCCCCATGGGAACGGCGCCGAGTCTACGCCCCGCCCACTTCACCCAAAGCTCACCTGTCTCAGGTGAGAACCTCAGGGGGCCACACCACAGCTCTCCTGGCTACAGTCAGTTCTCCCCACAGCCAAAGCTCGGTGTCCAGCCTGAGCAAACCAAGAGCAAACTTTGCACACTTTCTTTGGCAAGACGGAATTTTTCACTTCTTGCCAAGTCCCAGCGTCCCGCAGCGCAACCCCACCCCCGTGGTCTTGGAAAAGAGACTGGGTCTCCGTAACGTCCCCTAAAGGTATCCAAAGCCGTCTGAGGCGGAGAAAGGCCCCAAGACCCAAGTCCCTTCCGCGGGCTTCCTGTGTCCGGGGATTAGGAGGCACAAAGGGCCGGCAGGGAGAAGGCCCAGATGGCAGGAGCAGGGGCTAAGCCGCCAACGTAAAGCGCTCCGGCCCCCGCTCGCGGAGAGAAGGCCACTCTGGAGACGCGCGTCGCCTGCCTTTCCGGCCAGGCGCCTTACACGTGGGGCCCGAGACCCGGGGACTCCGTCTCCGCCCGCAGTGACCCTCGCACCCAGCCGGGCCAAGCACCTGTTTCCCTGCTCTCCAAAGCCAACACTATTGTGCAAACCCGAAACCCAAATTCTGTAATCGCGGGCGGGTCAGGCACAGAAAAGTTCCCAGCGGCACTTTCTACAGGTGTCTTTCTCCCAGACGAGCGGAGCGACGGGATCCGGAGCGAGGCGAGCGGATCTGCGCGCAGCCCTCCCCGCCCAGCACGGAGAAGCCAGGGGTCCCGGCCCTCCCCTGCCTCCCCGCCCCGAGTGGCGGGTGCCCCAAGTGGCGGGCGCCCCGAGGGGGCGGGCTCGACTAAGTGGGTCCCGGCCCGCACCTCACCTGGAACTCCACTCCAGCTCCCGTCCGAGGCCTCCGCGTCCCTCGGCGCCGGCCGTCGGCTCCGCTTGCTCCGCCGCGGGCCCACGGGCTGCTGGGCGGCCGTCTCCTTCCTGCTCACCTCCGGCGCGGCGAGCAGGGGGCGGAGCCGCCGCTATTTACATAAAGGGTGAGCCGGCCGGGCCCGCGGAACCCGGAGCTCAGGGCCCCAGCGGCCCGCCCCCCGGGCCTGGCCCCGCCCCCGGTAGCGCAAAGTCTTAGAGGCCGAGCGCAGCGCGGGCGCCCTCGGGGAGGGCGGGGGCCGTGCTCCGGCCAATCCGCGGCTCCGTGGGCTGCGGGGGCGGGGCCGAGGCCTGCGTGAATATGCACGAGGCACTGCCAGCCCGCCCTCGGCCTCACCTGGGCGCACCTGAACGCAGGACGCCACGCCGCGCCCAGTGTCCCGCCGCCTCCCGGAGGAGGAAATAGTTCCCGGAACGCGCGGTGGCCCCGGGCCACCTCCTAAGCCCGGGGAGCGGTCCCTCCCACAACCTGGCCCCGAGCTGCCCCGGAGGGAGGGGCATAGCCCGGCAGGCTCTTCCTGAAAGCGCCCAACCCAATCAGAGAGGGTGACCGGCGAACACAGGGCCAAGTCTCGGGACCCAAGAACTAGGTGGTTTGGGAACTGGGGCGTCGCCGAGGCGCCTCCTCTCTGGGCGGCCCCCAAGCCTGGACCTTCCTCCGAGTCACCGGCAGCAACAGCGACCGGAGTTTTCAGCACGACGAGGGAGGGGGTTAGGAACGACGAGAGACAGGAGCAGAAGGGGCGCGGAGGCCAGGCCCGAGGCCTGGCCGTGAACTGCACGCTCCACCGCACAGGTCAAGAAGACTACGATTCAAGCCACACCGACATGTCGCCTCTCGGCCGCCCCTCTACCCGGACCTGGCTGCGTTCAGGGAAGGACCAGTGGAGTGCCATCTTCCCTCCTCGGACTACCCTTCTGAAAGCCAAGCTAGCTAGAAGTCAGTGACTTCCCCGAGAAAGGGTCGGGTCGCATTCCTGCCCTCCCGAGGGTTGCTCTTAGCTCTAGCACCAGAGAACACAGCGCTCTCTGTGGGTGGATAAAGCAGGGGTGAGGGCCTGGGGGCCAGTTCCACGGACAATGGGATGGTGGGTAGGGAGGACTCGTCCAGTATATCCAGCCACAGCAGAAAAGGGATCTATTTTTTAATGGCTTTGGCTTTATCGCAAGAAGCAGGCACCCTCTCATTTAAAGGCACGGAGTCCTCTCTTCTGCCCCGCCTCGCTGGTCTCTGAAATCTAGTCCTGAGTTCCAAGGGGATTTACTGCAAGGCAGCAATCTCAGGCCTGGGGCATGGAAGCGCTGCAGCAGCCAGGTAGGGGGAGCAAAGCTCCCCTCTCCTGCAAGCATCAGACACCCAGGGCCAAGGCCCAGACTAGCCTCTGAAGCTACAGGTCAGAGTCTGGGTGTAGGAGGCAACTGAGATGGTCCCTGAGAGTAGACAGTCCAGGTCCCTCAGAGCAGACCCCAGGCCCTGCCAGAGCTGCGTGGTCAGTGCTCCAGATCCCTGGGTAGCGTGAAGTCCCTGAAGCTGTAGAAGGAGATGTCTCCGTGATCCACCAGGGCAAAGATCAGAGGAACATCCCCGCTCTGGTAGGACAACCGCTTGAGGGTGCAGAGGTCTGGGACTGGCTCATCAAATCTGCAAGAATCAAGGTTAGACTGAGACCTGAACAGAGCCCACCCATAGGCTTTGAGAACCCAGCCCTCTGAGGCTCCCAGGGAAGGGCAATTTTAAGACAGGAGTTGGGGGTACAAGAAGTCTGGCCCCTGGGCTCTCCTTTCTGCAAACTGCACAGCTCTGATTAAGTTCTCCAAGTAACACCCAGAGCCCTGGTTGGGTAAGGGGACTAGGAAGAGTAAGGTTCTCACCACTCTTAGCCTGGAAATACCTCTGATTCACATCCCTTCTGCTGGGTGAGCCTGGGACTAAAGTGGCACAGGAGAGAGACTACTCGAAAATGCCAGGAATGAGAGGTGAGGATTGGGAAGCCTGGGTTCCTGTAGCACTAACTGGCTATGGGGCCTCTCTCTGGACCGCTGGTTCTTCTCAGGGACTGACGAACTAGCCAGGGGCGTGGAGAGGAGGTCCACCTGGTTTACGAGAGAACTGGCAGCAGCCTGGGGTACTGCTCACTGGTCTCGTACCCACTAATGCACATCCGGACATAGGGCTTGCCAGGGTTATTCTTTCGGAAGGTGGCCACGGCGTCGGCCTGGTAAACATCAAAGCTGATCTCCAAGCCCGCAGACTTCTCCACCAGCCTGAGGACAGAGTGAGAAACCTTAGGAAACAGGGGCTCTCCTCCCCCATCTTTTCTTTCCACACCACCCTTTCCCTCCCCCAGTTCCTCCAGGGGGACTAAGGAGGGACGGCTACCTTATCTGAGAACCTGGGGAAAAATCTACTCTTGTCTCTCACTCCTCCCTCTCCCCTAGATATACATGAATATTAGCCAGGGTAGGGGTCCCTAGAATGATTCCCCCAGCTCATGCCCAACTTCAGGAGTAAAATCCCAGCTGCCAACTCCTGCCGGCACCCAAAGTACTGTGGAGACAGGCACTACCTGGAAACTCACCGCGCACCTCCATCAGCAAGGTGTGTCGTCTGCAGCACAGAGATTTGCTGAAGGACTGTGGCTACAAGGATGGTGGAAATAAGGCGTTGGTGAGGGGGGTCAACCATCCAGACTCCCCCTGACATTTCTGAATCTGCCATCTAGTTTAGGGTTGCCAGATTTAGCAGATTTTTTTTTTTTGTATAGGTATGCCCCATGCAACTTTGGGAATATACATATACTAAAAAAATTAGTTGTTTATCTGAAATTCAAATTTAACTGCTCTGACAACACTACTCTAGTTACTTACAACTCACCATGTTCCCATTAAGGACTGTAGTTCTGAATTTGTTAACACAATTCTTGCCTATTAGTTCTCTATTCTTAACATGCAGGGCATACAAGAAGCTTTCCTTTTATTTGACCAGTATATCACCCCCTTGGTCTCCTCTGACAGAGGTGGGAGAACAGGGAACCACAGCCAGTTGGTGGCAGAGCCACTCCACATGCGTCTCGTTTATGATTTTAAGGATGTGGTTGTAGTTTTCATTCCTCCTCGCCTCTCCTTGGGCACTGACTTGCCATTTCTAAACCTTCCCACCTGGGTCTCTTTGCTGCCTCCCAGAATGGACTATCCCTGTGGGTTCCACTCCACTGACCGCTCTCTCCTCCCCCATCTTTCTTAAGCCTCCATCAGTTGTGGTCAATCCATGCCCCTTTCAAAGTCTTGTGGCCTCTGGCAGGATGAGGGGGTACCTGGGGAGTCTGCCTGACCGGGACTCAGCAAGGGCGTGACAGGCTGGTCCCACAGGTGTGGGGGGCGGCTCTGGGTCTTCTGCAGGTGCCGCCTCTGCAGCAGCTGCTTGTACTCCTGCCAGCTGGAGCAGCGCTGCACCTCGGGATCCGAGTTTACATCCTCCCGGAAGTGCTGGGCCTCCGCCTGTTGCTCCCGCCTGGAGAGCTTCTCCTTCCGCTGGTTTAGCTTCTGGCACCAGGACTCAGCGTCTGTCTCCCGCCCTGCCACGTTGGCCGGGAGCAGCTCTGGGGCGGGGGCAAGCAGGAGGGTATGGCGGCTATCTGAAGCCATGTTGGGGAAGGAGATCTGCTCAAAGTTCCAGCGTGGCTTGCAAGCCCCCTTGACCCCATTCTCCATTTTGCCACTCTCCTGGCTGCACCGCACCCCCTCCCTGGCCAGCCGAGGGCAGGGCTCCAGGGACCCCAGAAGCTGAAAGGGGCCCATGGGGCCCTTTACGGGGCTTGACTCCTGGGATTTCTCCTCTGGACATCGGCTGTTCTGGTTTCGGGGAGGTGGGCTGGAGGTTGCCAGGCTCTCGCGTGTCCCATCCACCCCCTGCAGGGGGTTCTCCAGGACCTTGGGCTTCTTATTAATGGACCTGAGGGACATAGGGAGGAAATGCAGCACATCTGCTCCTGACTGCTGAGGTGCACGCGACCCACACGTGCCCTACTGCCTCCCTGAGCCCAAGCCCAGCTCTTAAGCCCGGGCATTCTCCAAGGCCCAAACACCAGCACTCCCTCAAAGCTCTCCCTGGGGAGTGGCCATGTGGGGAGCATTACTGAGAGCTGGAGCTCCTCCTCTTCCTCTTGCCATTCCGATCCTCCAAGCGCTGGACACTGCCATCCAAGTTCAGCTGCCTCTCGTAAGGGGACAGGACGGAGCTGTGGGTGAGAATGGGGCAGGCGACAGATCCACCTCTTCAGTCTGGTGCTCCCCAAGGAATGTGTGAGGGACTGGCTCAGAGTAAGTCACGGGCCAGGGCTAGAGCCATAACCAAGGGCTAAGGCCCCAGGCAGACCTGCACACAGGGTACATGGGGGCAGACACAGGGGCCTGCCCATGCATCTTTGTCCAGGCCTCTGGGGCTCACCAATGGCACCTTTGAACAGAGGTTCCCTGAAACCAGGGCTCCTGCAGAGCCAGCAATAAATAATTAATCCCTAGTGAGAAAAATCAGGAGGACGAGAAAACTTGGAAAATAAAGAAAAATGAAAATAAAATCCATAGATACTACTGTAACGTTGTTTCTTACAAACACACATACTGTCTTTCTAACATTGTTTCTTACAAACACGCATACTGTCTTTCTCCATGTTTTTCCCTCTCAAAAGTAACACTGTACTAACATACTACTGTGTAGTCTGTTTTTACACTCAACAGTATATTATGGACATTATTCATTCTTCCCTGCCATGATTTCTTTATGGCTGTGAGGCTGTACTGTCCAATATGGTAGCCCTAGACAAAAGGGGCTATTTAAGTTAAATTTAAATCTATTAAAATTAAACAAAATTAAAAATTCAGTCCCATAGTTAAACAAGCCACGTATATTGGATAACACAGACACAGACCATTTTTATCACTACAGAAAGTTCTACCAAATAGCACTGCTCTAAGGGATAAACTTTAATCTGTGTGACCATGCTTTTCCTGTTGGGCTTATAGTATGTTTCCAGGATCACTGATTTCGCAAAGTGATGGTGTTTCATGTAAGCTCCCCACTAAATACAAGTTCTGTGGGGGCAGTGATTTTGCTCTCTGCTATTCCTCAGCAACCAGCATAGGGCCTGGCACCCAGTAGGTAGTCAATAAATATTGCTGAACAAATGACTGAATGAATAAACACGTTTCACAGGTGAACTTACACACACATCCGTGACTGTTTCCTTAAGATATGTTCCACTTTCAGGAATTAAAGGATGTGCTTGTTCTAGAGCATTTGTGACATACTGTGAACCTACAAAGGCTGTACCAGTTTCTCCTCCTGAGTCTGAGAGTCTCTGTGGCTCTTAGCTATGCTGGATTACTAAGGTGGTGATCCTCAGAAGCCCCAGAAGTAAAGAACATTTAACCTAGCAAAAGGAATGTGAAACCCTACTCAACTGTTAATTCCTCACTTGGTCCTTCATTCATATTTTCACTTAACAAATCTGCTTGCACACCTACTAAGTGCCAGGCACTGTTCCAGTACTGTATCTCCATTCTCACGCTGAGCTGTAGGTGCTCAGTTGTTATCTGTGGAGTGAACGGGCTGAAGATGGGCTCAATCTGATAGCCCAGGATAAGGTGAAATGACCCAGATTTGTCCCAACATGCCTCTCAATAGAGCACTTCCAGCCTGTTCAGAGAGCTGCAGTTCCCCAAGAATTCCAGGTAAGGAGAGGCCACTTTCTACTTTGGGGCCAGTCAGCCAGGTTCCAGGACTAGAATAAATTCGAGGGAAATAAGATAGGGATTTACCTTGCTTGGAATCGTCGAAGCACATAGCCCAGTCTCTTCAGGTGGCTGAAGACCTCAAAAGATAAAAAAGTAGAGGTCAGACGTCCACTTTTGAAAACAAATAGTTTCTCCAGACGGAAGCCATTCACCACACCCCCAGATTCCAAACCCTGGGATTGGTAGGACCATACTCCATTATAAACGCTTTCCCCAAACTAAGGTCTCAAGTCTCTGAATTCCTCTCTCTCACTTACCCTACTGTGGGCATAAATGACATTTAGCGGTTTCTTAATTTAAACACAAATCCCAAAAAGCTGATAATTGATGGACCAGGAAAAAAAACTACACCCTAGAATATTCTGATACCAAAGCTGTCACCAGTGAAGCTCCTGACTACAATAAAGACAAGATAGCAGAAGGTGGTGGACACCTGGCCGCCCCGCAGCACCTCCATAGATGGGTGGGATGGGGGGAATGGTCTTTGGATGAACCACATGTTCATCCTTGTGTCCCTGTATCCATATCTGAGAGATGTAGGCAGGAATGCCCCCAGCTTGCTTGATCTCTCAAGCTTTCAACATAGCCAAGCACTTCTTCCTGGAAAGACCTTCTCTTGGCGTCTGTGATGCCACCTCTCCTGGTTTTTCCCTGCATTGCCAGACCCTCTTCAGGTCCCTTATCTTCCCCCTGACCTCCTCAGGTTAGAGTGCCCCAGGTCTCAGACACAGCCCTCTACTCTGGCCACACCTCCGTACAGCCCAGTGGGGTTTGAAATACCATCCATGCCATCATGGTGTCCACATTTCTGTCTCTAGCCTGGTGCCCCTCCTCCTCTTTGTCTTTTTCCTGGCACTCAGCTGTGAAGTCAATCGTCCACTTGCTTGCTTACTTATATATTACCCAAGTGCCACCACTAGGATGTAAGCACCATGACAACAGAGCCCTTGCAGGTCTTGTAACCTTAGCACATGGCTCTGTACCTAGCACCTCGGAGGTACTTATAAATACTCATTAGTTCAGTGGATGGGTGGCTTCTCTCCCGGGAGAGGGTGGCAGATACCTGGTACTGCAGGAAAGTCACGGTGTCTTCAGTCAGCAGCAGCTGGTAGGCCTCTTGGATAGACAGCGGAAGGTCTTGGTGGAAGAGCTGGATAGAGCCCTGGAAGCAGAGCCAACAGCTCAGCTTGTGAACCGTCCCTGCAGTGGCACAGCCAATGAGGCAACTTCCCTGCTCTGATATCTGCCTGTTACGCCCCCCTCATCACAGCAAGAATACGGCCAACCAGGAAGGGAGGGGGGAAAGGGAGGCAGCATCACTAACTTCGACTGGAATGCCTGCTCCCTGCGTGGTATTCTTGTCTCCTGCTCTAGAAATCAGGTTACAAGCTCCCTGAATACTCAGTTGTATATACTTTTTCTCCAATAAAAACGTCCTTCCAGTTCTTTGGTCCCAATCCCTTCTCCACTCTCCCAGGACCCCACTCACACACTCCAGCAGATACAAGGCCTCTTCCGGGTGAAGCCGCTGCCGGCCCTGCTCTGAGAAGCCCATGGTCTGCCAGAATTTACCCTGCGTGGGATCCAGAGCAAATGTCACAAAGGAGCCAGGAGGGCAGAGAAGGCGGGTCCCCTGTCTCTGAACCCCACCGCTCACCGCAGGAGACTTCAACTCCACGAAGCCTTCTTCCGGTCTCCACTCGGCGGCCACCAAACTGCCCCTGGCGAGGAGTAGGGAGGGGTCCGTCTCAGTCTACCGGATTAGTCTACCGGGTCCGTCAGCCCCGGCTTCGCCCCCGCCCCGGCCCGGCCCCCTCACAGGCGCTCCACGCGCTCCTCCGCCAGTAGCTGCCAGAGCTCCTCGCGGCACACTCGCAGTCGCTCAGCCTGGGCCGCTGAGCCGTCGGGGAGGAAGTCCTTGGGGCCATGCGAGCGCTGGGGCAGCTTCTGGGACCTGGATCGGGCAGCGAAGAGCTCCGGGACACTGGGGAAGGAAGGGACGCGGGGTTAGCGCCGCGCAGTCGGGGCCGCTCGGCCCAGGCCTGGATCCCCGTCCCGGGTGCCCGGGCCCTTCCTGGCGCCCACTCCGCGGTCCCGGCGCCTCCCCCGGGCCGGGCCGCGCCGCACCTGAGCACGCGCCCGGCAGGCACCTCCACGGAGGCTGACTCGGGTTCGGGCTCCATGGGGTTGCGGTCTGCCGCTGCGCGCGCGCGCGCGCCCCGCCCACGCCCCGCCCACCGCCGGAAATCCGCGCGGCCCTAGCGCCCGGGGATCCTACTTCTGCTCCTCGGGTCTCGGGATCAACCCACCTGCTTTCCACTTTCCTCGGTGTCCTTGGTCCTAGAGGCTGCCCACAAACATGTGCCTCGATTCCGGGGGCGGAGAGCTTGCAGGTTTCTGGATTTGGAGGCGCTCCCCTCTCCTATCCCCAGCCCGCCTCTGGGCTTCTCTCTAGTAAAACTTGAGGAGCCCGGCGTTAGAAAAGTGTAGTATGAAGAGTCAAATGCGTGACCCTCCCCTCCGCAGCCCTGGGCTGCTTAGTCCCCACCACCCAGGCTGGACAGGGAGGTTAGAAGAGGGGGTTTAGAGAAGGGAGAGCTTTGGGTTCCTGAATTCCAGCTTCACAAACTGAAGGTCACCGAGGGCTGTCAGGTGCAGTCTAGGGAGGTTCGGAGTTCCTTCAGGGTCTTCCGTTGGGTCCCTTCCTAGGGGGTCGGAAGCCGGGTTTCCAGGGCCAGGGCGGGTTGGGGGGAGGCGCTGTCCGACCCACGATGGTGCTGAAGCGCCACCCCAGCCCGTCATTAGCACCTCCTCAAGGCTGGGGTCCCCGCCGCCGCCACCGTGGGTCGTTCCGACACGGTCCGCTAGGTGGCACCATTGCTCCGACCAGTGGCTGTCGGTCGGCGACTCTGGCCGCGGGCGGAGGTCGCCGCGGGAGTCCCGGGAAGGGCGAGGGTCAAAGAGGAAGGGAGGCTTCCCAAGTGGGATTCCTGGGTCTCGGTTCCCAGATCCCTTCACATCACGTCTTCTGTCCCACCCAGTCACAAACAGGGCATCTCACCATTCGGTCTGAACTCTAGAGCCCCGGGTCGCCCGGGGCTCCGCAGCCAGGAGGCAGCTGCGCGCACTCTCGGCCCCACCCACGCCGCTTCACCTGGGCGCATGCGCTGACCCGGCCAGCGGCCTCGGTCCGGACCAGAGGGGGCGGGGCCTGACGCGGATCGGGGCGGGGCCGTAGGCACTGACTGACAGTCCGACTGCGCTGCCGGGACGGTCCCTCCGCTCCCGATCCGGCCGGAGGGAGGGGGGAGGGGCGGGATTTCCTGCGGGAGGCGCCGAGCCGGCCTTGGAAAAGGAGGAGAAGGAGGAGAAAAAGGGTAAGGGGGGCAGTGGGAGCCACCGTCCAGAGTGCCAGGGACCGAGCAGGACCTGCCGGACCCCCGGCGGGGAGGCTGGGAGAGGTGAGACTGCGGGGACTGATCTGGGGGTCAGCACCCTTGAGGGCGGGCACAAACTAACTTTTCTTGCGGAATCCGCGGGCGCTTTCATCTGTCGTGTCCTTCCGTCCTCCTCGCTCCCCTGTATCGTCTTCCCGCATCAATCCCTCCAGCGCTTGGCCCTCCCGGTCCCTCCCGCCGCTTTGTTCCCCGGTCTGCCTGGGCTGGGCTGGGTTGGGGGGTTGCGCGGCGCTGGACTGGCATTCCGGGGGGCGGGGGAGCCAGCCCGACCCCATGCACTGCCAGGGGCGCCCTCCCCCAATGTCGGCCGCGGGCCTTGAGCTGGAGTGCCATCTGGTTTGGGCTTGGGACTTTTGGGGAGTAAGAGGACCCCAGCTAGGGCCCCAGGCCTGCACAGGTCTCATGCCACAGGACTCGGGCAACAAATTCTCGGCCACCTAGGAACTGACGTAAGCTTTTCCAAAGTGAAGTCTGGGCTCTGGGCCTCAGATTCAGGCTTGGGAGGGCAGGCAGCCCCATTTACCAGCAGTGCCCCGGCTCTCACCTCTGTTCTCTGCCCAGCTGCTTCCCCATCCCACACAAGGGGTGAGGATGGGTCAACAACAGGTGCTGTAAAGCTTCCCTGTCCTGCAGGCAGACACCCTGCCAGAGATGGGGGGCCCTAACTCCCCATTCCACCCTCTGAATTCATAAAGAGCCCTGGGGCTAGGGCATCCAGCTATTACAGCAAAGCTTGGATAGGGAAGAGTCTGGGGGCAGGCACCTTCCACAGGGAGTGACCCCTGCCCGTCTGCCTGTGCCTGACCCTCCCAGGCCCCACTTCCTGGCCCACCAGTTGTCTGTGGGTGTCAGAGCCTCAGGCTGTGGAGAACAGGCTGCTGGCCCGACCTGCCCCAGTGTCGTGCTGCCAGGGCCCCTCCTGCCCCAGGTTGAGGTGCTGCCAGGTGCCCTGGGGCCTCAGTGACTCAGCCTCCCCCTCCCAGAACACCACCTCCCCGCTTCCAAATACTCCTCTCATGCATGGCGGCTCCCTCCGCCTTTTGAGTGGCTCAGCCCCTCCCTTGACTCAGAAGGGCAGCCAGGGTGATTGGGGGACTCCCTGGAAGCCCTGTCCTGTTCTTTCTCTGAGCCCTGCTTCTGGGACCCTTACAGACTCTGGCCCAGCCTTCAGCAGACCTTCAGCGGACCACACCTTTTCCAGATCCCTGAGACATGTCCACCGCTGCTGACTGAGGTGTGAGGGAATGCTGGCTGCTCTCTGGGTGGGCACTAGTGCTCCTGAGCCACGTTGGAAAGATTGGCGCCCCCAGTCCCGGCCCATCCCTGGGCTGTCGGAAGCTGCAAGCTGATATCCGTTCAGATTTCCACACAGCCTCTGCCCCCTCGGAGATCAGCTTTCCTGCTTGTGGCGGCAGCTCACGAAGCACCTTGAGGGGGTACCCGTCAGCGCCTAACAAGAAGCCCACTGCCTGGGACACCAGACACATTCCCCCTGGACGCCTGGCCCTCCAGAGGACCAAGCGATGGCACCCTGACACCTCGGCTTAGACCCGTTTCCCTGCCTCTGCCCTGGACTCCTGAGCTCAGAGCCCAGCCCAGGGACCAGGATGGGTCGAGAACAGGACCTGATCCTCGCTGTCAAGAATGGAGATGTGACTGGTGTGCAGAAACTGGTGGCTAAGGTCAAGGCCACAAAGACAAGTGAGTACTTGATGGGGTGACTATCCAGCTGAGACCCTCCCCTGAGTGCCAGGCTGTGGAGAGAGGCCTGGGTGGTCACTCTGATCTGGGGGCTTGGGGTGGGAGTGCCTCTGTGTGGGAGAGCCGGTGAGGAAGTTGGGTCCCCCTTGCTGTGAACCCTTAGGCAAATCACTTTACCTCTCTGGGCCTCAGTTTCCTCACCTGTAAAGTAAAAGGATTGAAGTACATTCATTCTAATTTTTTTGAGTGCCTATTGTGTGCCAGGCTCTAAGCACTGAGCCACAGCAGTGAACAAGACAAACTAAAAGTCCTGCCCTCAGGGAGTTGCCTTTAGCAGGTGGTTTTTCCGATGTGTTCTTTGGAGCTGTAGGGTTTCTGGCAGTGAGTTGGGAAAGACTGAATAGCTAGAGCTCAACCTCCACGCCCACCCCCCCGTCCAACCAGAGCATCTCTGTGTTTTTGTCAGCTTGATGGAGATATCTGTAAGATAGCTTTTTAAAGAGAATTCTGCTTAAAACAAAGTTCAGCATTATCTAACTGCCCCCATCCCCCTGACTTATCTGCCTGTGTCCCCTGGGGGTGTGTGTCCAAAGTTAATTTTCTGGAGGTCTCTCTGCAGCCTGGGGTCTCTAGTCGACAGGGTTGTGGGAGCTCTGTGCACAGGTGGCCACACCTGACTTCCATCTCCGGAGTACCTCTGCAGTGAGACCCTGCAAGGAGAGTAGACCTCTGGGCTTCAGGGCAAGCTCTCTGGACTGTCCCAGGAGGACACTGGACTTGTCCCCTTGAGTTCCTGGACCAGGAGGGACAGGAGATGGCTCCTGCCACCAGATTCAGGCTGGGGGAGAGAGGGTCCTTCTGGAGTTCTGGGGCTCTAGCGCAAGACACAGCTTGGCCCTTTGCACAGGAAGGAGTCCCCCAGGCTACCTGAAGATGTCCAATTATCCCCACCCACACCTGGGAGTGTGGGGTGCCGGAAGGAAGGATTTTTTTTTTTTTTTTTAAATATTTTATTTATTTATTTATTTATGGCTGTGTTGGGTTTTCGTTTCTGTGTGAGGGCTTTCTCCAGTTGCGGCAAGTGGGGGCCATTCTTCATCGCGGCGCGCAGGCCTCTCACTATCGCGGCCTCTCTTGTTGCGGAGCACAGGCTCCAGACGCGCAGGCTCAGTAATTGTGGCTCACGGGCCCAGTCGCTCCGCGGCATGTGGGATCTTCCCAGACCAGGGCTCGAACCTGTGTCCCCTGCATTGGCAGGCAGATTCTCAACCACTGCGCCACCAGGGAAGCCCGGAAAGAAGGATTTTAAGGGCCTGGGAGTTGTGCACGTGTGTGAGTGTCCCCACTTACACACCAGGGCAGGACAGCCGGGGTGTAGGGAGATGGAATCGTGAGGGGTGCTCTCTGTGCCCTGGGGGAGTGGATGCAGGGTGAGCCCGATGGGGGAAGGTGCCAAGGAGGGTCCAGGGAGGGCCCTGGAGGCCCCAAGGTGGGAGCCACTGCCCCTCCTCCCCTCACCTCTGTGTTGCTTTTGGCAACCTGCCCAGTAGGGCCTTGGTTGAGCTGCTGCTGACCTCACAGCCCTGGGGCCTCAGACCTCAAAGTGAGGCCCTCGGGAGGGCAAGTGGCTGGAGGCTGGTGGCAGAAACCTTGCAGCCAGGCTCCTAGGCTCCAGGAAGGTCCCCTGTGCCCAGGGGGGGAAACATCTGTGGAGGAAGATGATCCTTCCCCCCACTCCCCAGGGGACTTGCACAGAGTGATAGGGTCCTGGAACCACCTGTCCCCCCTCCCAGTCCTCTGAGAAGCTGTGAAAGCTGGTGACAAAAAGATCACAAGGTGACTTTTGCAGACCCTACAGTTTATGAAATATTGTAATCCCCTCTATTCCCTGGGAGATGGGTTCTTCTACATGCACTTTACAGATAAGGAAACTGACACTCAGAGAGGGATAGTGATTTGCCCAAGGTCACACGGCCATCGTGTGGCAGATCAAAGACAAGCCTGAGCCCTCTGCCCTGTGCTGCCACACTCGGCTGCCCATCAGAATTACCTAGGGATAGTTCTGAAAGTACAGACTCCCTGGTCTCTCCCAGAATTACAGAATCATCACAGAGAGCCTGGGACTCTGCAAATCCGAAAGTTCTTCAGGTGATTCTGAAGCAGTTTTGAGAAGGGAGGCTGGAAACTCCTGCTCCATACCCAGAAAGGCAAAGGAAACTGCTGGAAGGGAGGTGTCAGGGCTCCCTTTTTTCCCTCTGGGCGGTGGCTAAAGCTTTCTGGCTGTCCAAAGAGAGGTGCTCCCTCAGCCTGCTGCATCTGATGTCTGGTCACTGGGGGCCGGCTTTCCCTGCCTACCCAGGTCCTCTTCAGGGAGCAAGTGGCTGGGAGGAGAGGGCTGCAGTTGCCCTGGCCTTGCCTCTGCCCTTCCTCCCTCCCTCCCCTGCTCCCTTTTCTGAGCTGTCTCCTTCTCTGGCCAGAGGAAATGGAGTGGGCTGGGGGCGGCCCGCTGAGCTCACATCCTCTGCCCGAGCCTAAATCAGGAGGAGCGACCCTTCCACCCGCAGAGCCAGGCCTGGGAAGAAGGTTGTACCGCAGGGGAAGTGCCGGGAGCCACTGCCAAGAACCTAGGACCCTCCACCCTCCCACCAAGGTCCCCAGTTCAGTCCCTCTGAGCCTCTCCCCACCGCCTTTCCGGCCATTGTTCTGGAAAGAACAGAGCCACCCAGCCTGGCCCTGCCCCTGTTCCTGTCCCTTCTGTCATGTTGTCCTGCCACTCCCCGGAGGGGCTGCATCTCACCGCCGAGCTGCCCCAGCCCAGACTGTCCAGGCTGGCAGTAGGTGGAGGGACTTTCTGTGCCTCTTCCCTGCTTGACCTCGTTGTCTTCACTGAGGCTCAGAGAGGTACCAGGGCTGGCCAAGGTCACACAGCCAGTAAGAAGGAGAAGAATTTGAATCACGCACTTCCTGCTTCTAGGGCCCCTGTTCTTTCCACTGCCCTGAATGGTTCTGTGTGACAAGGACTTTCCAAGGGGACTACAGGAAGGCTGGGAGGCCTGGGTTTCTTTCCTGTGGCCCCCACCCCCTCACCTCTTCCGTCACTCTTTGACTCTGTATTTACCTTTTCGCTGTAGCGTAATTCGGCTCAGCCCTAAGTGTAGCTGTCTCCCCCTCCCCATCCTGTGCTCCTCACTGCAGGCTTGGTCCCTCCCTATTGGAATGAGGCCCTGTCTTGCTGGGGTATTCAGGGGCCCACCAGGGCCTGGGGGGCAGGCCTGGACCAGCATGCTTGGCACCCTGCCCAGCCGGGTTGAGCCAGGCCTCCTCCTTCCCGGCAGGGGTGGGTTCCAGCAGGAGGCAGGGGCCCGCCTGTAACAGGCACTCTCCTTCCCCTCTGCAACACTCCTCAGGGCCCACCCCCTCCCACGCCCTGGCTCACACGTGGAGCACACCTGTCTGAACCCCGTCCCTGTCCCCAAGAGGGGGATGAACCAGCATCCTCCCCTTGCTCCCCGGGGCACAGAGCTCTCTGCCAGGAGCCTGTGGGTGCAGAGTCAGCAGAGTCAGCAGTTACTCCCCTAACAGGGGCCCTGGGGGGACTGTACCAGCTTTCGCTGGAGGACAGCCTCTTGGTAATAATGGCTAACATGTAAGGAGTGCTAAATGGTGAGAGCTCCCATCTTTCACAAGGGTCAGGCATTGTACTCACAACCCCCGTGAGCAGCTTCTGTGATCAGCCCATTTTACAGATGAGAACACAACCCGAGAGGTCAAGTGACTTGTCCAAGATCACACCGCTAGTATGTGGCAGAGCCAGGGCATGGTGAGGTCTGTGTGACGCCACCTTCCCCACTATGCTCCGCTCAGGGATGACCTAGGGCCGGGCAGTGTGGCCTTTGAGTCCAGCCCTGGCATCCGCCCTCTACTCTCGAGCTTCTGGTGCCCTCTGCTTTCTCTCCCAGCCCCCTCGGCCCGTGGGACAATGAGGCTCACTCCTTGGCCCATTCAGGCAGGAATGCCAACCATGCGCTCGTGGGACTGTCCTTTGAGGGCACAGCATGCCAGTCCCCCCCCCATCTCCGCCCCCCTTTGACCCTATAAACAAGCGGGGCTGGGGGCCCAGGGAAGCCAGGCCACTGCTGCAGCGGCGCCCTCCAGCTGATGGGCCAGGGTGGGAAGCCATAGGGACTGACAGCTAAAGGGCCATGGGGCAGGTGCTTTCCTGCACTCCAAGAGGTCAGCTGGAGGCGGGAGGTGGGCGGGGAGGGCGCACTGAGTTAGGTGTGGGTAAGGGCGGATCATTTGAGGGTGCCCTGATGCCTCCCGCTCTGACCCCCAGAGCTCCTTGGCTCCACGAAGAGACTCAACGTCAACTACCAGGATGCTGATGGGTGAGCAGGAGTCCCCGTCCCTCTTGAAAACTCTGGGGGGGGGAGGGGCAGTGGAAAGACCTGGGGCCTAGAGTCCCTTCCCCTCTCAAACTTGGCCCTTGAAGCGTGTTTGCCGAGAGCTCAGGGCCCTGCCCGCGCGCCTGCCCGTGGAGCTATCCCTGAGGGAGGGGAGGGGGCCCTGGTGCCTCTCTGAGGGGCCTCCTTGGGTCAGATTCCTGCTAGGCTCCCTTTTCTCCCTGGAGGATAGGAGCCCTCGGGCTCCTGCTCCCACGGCCCCCTCCCCTGGGCTGGCTGTGAGGGAGGCCAGACAAACAGGCCTCTCAGCGCAGACACTGAGCCCTTTCATGCTGCGGCCCGGCTGCTCTGGCTCCCGTGGCAGGGCTGGCAGGGTGGGGGGCCGGGTGTGCAGTGGGCAAATAACTCATCCCTGACAGCCCCCAGGATGGGTCTGCTGTGGAAGACCAGGATTTGGGGGCGGGGGGCCGCTCACTGACACCCCCGACCTTGTGTCCCACCACACCAGATTCTCGGCTCTCCACCACGCCGCCCTGGGGGGCAGCCTGGAGCTCATAGCCTTGCTGCTGGAGGCTCAGGCCACCGTTGACATCAAGGACAGCAATGGTGAGAGCCCAGTGTAGCCGTACCCCAGACCCTGTGGTCAGAGTTTGCCCGTGCTACATCGTAGCAATGCTAATAGATGTTGGCATAGCTTCTCTGAACTTGCAAATGCTTTACCTCTTCAGTCTTCACAGCCTTCTGGGGTAGTGGGTGGGACTGACATCCCATTATCCAGGTAAGGAAGTTGAGGTTACATCACCGTTACAAGGTCACCAGATCATCCGTGGTGGACAAGGTGGGATTCTGGCTTCAGCCCCAGACAGCCGGACCTCTCCCTGAGCAAACCCGGGTGAAGCCAGCTTCGCTTCTCCCCTCCAGCTGGGGTGGCTCCAGGCTCTGCTCAGTTCCCTCCTCCGGCCCCACGCCATCCCTCGACCTCCTTTAGAAACCCCTTCCCTCTGTCAGGCATGCGACCGCTGCACTACGCAGCCTGGCAGGGCCGGCTGGAGCCCGTGAGGCTGCTACTGCGGGCCTCTGCGGCCGTGAACGCCGCCTCGCTGGATGGGCAGATCCCGCTGCACCTGGCTGCCCAGTACGGACACTATGAAGTGGTACGTGACCCTGCCAGCCTACAGGGGCGCGGGGGCAGGGAGAGGGGGGCTGGCACGGGGGCCCGGCCAGGCCAGACCCCTCACTTGGCTCACTCCACCCCAGTCAGAAATGCTCCTCCAGCATCAGTCCAACCCGTGCCTGGTCAACAAGGCCAAGAAGACACCCTTGGACCTGGCCTGCGAATTTGGACGGCTCAAGGTGGGGCCTGCTGCCCTTGGGGTACTGGGTTCTGGGCATCTGGGGGGGGTCTCAGGAGGAGGCCCTACCTGAGTGCTGGTTGCTGCAGGTGGCCCAGCTGTTACTGAACAGCCACTTATGTGTGGCACTGCTGGAGGGTGAGGCCAAGGACCCGTGTGACCCCAACTATACCACACCCCTGCACTTGGCTGCCAAGAATGGCCACAGAGAGGTCATCAGGTATCCACCGGGGCCCCCCCAACATCCTCATCCTCTTCCGGTGGGACTGGCGACGTCCCCTCAGTGCCCTGCCCTGCTGCCCTCTTCACCCTCGCTCTGGATCTCTCTCCCAGACCCCAGCAATCGGCTTCCTCTCCTTCCCCACCCCCTGCCCTCTGCCCCAGTAACTCACCCTCCCCTCCACAGGCAGCTCCTGAGAGCTGGGATTGAGATCAACCGCCAGACCAAGACAGGCACGGCACTCCACGAGGCCGCGCTGTATGGCAAGACCGAGGTGGTGCGGCTGCTCCTGGAGGTGCGTGTGGACCCCTGGTCAGCCCGCGGGTGTGGACGGGTCCCCAGCGGGTGCCGGGTCCAAGACCGGCTGAGGTGGCAAGGGAGGGGGTCTCCACTGGCAACGTGGTGTTTTGCATGGGTGGGGGCCGTGCAAAGTGGCTGGAGAGCAGACGGACCTGGTTCAAGGCCCGGTTCTGCCTTTTACTAGCTGAGTGACCTTGAGCTCATCCTTGACCCTATCTCTGAGCTTCCACTTCCTCATCTGTAAAATCTGAAAATAGTAACTACCTGCTGGGTAGCTGTGAGAATTGGGAGAAGCGACAAACCAGGCGCTCAGCACAGGCTCACCCCGCACTGTGCACCCAGGGTGGGGTGGACGTGAACATTCGGAACACGTATAACCAGACGGCGCTGGACATCGTGAATCAGTTCACCACCTCCCAGGCCAGCCGGGAAATCAAGCAGCTACTGCGGGGTGAGCGTGTGGGGGAGAAGACCCAGCCCAGGGAATCCGGAGCCACTCCAGAGGGTCCCAGGAAGTGGAGCAGGAGCGGATGTCACGCTCCTGGGCCCCGGGCTGGTCTGGGGGGTTGCTGCGGGGATGATGCGGCAGGGACCTGGGGGAGGGTCATGAACAGGGGACTGGAGGGGTGGGAAGATGCCCTAAGTACCCTCAGATGACACCTGTCCTCCTTCTTTTAGAGGCCTCAGGGATCCTGAAGGTCCGAGCACTCAAGGATTTCTGGAACCTCCACGATCCCACTGCCCTCAATGTCCGGGCAGGGGACGTCATCACGGTGAGGACCCACTGCAGGCATTCCTTCGAGAACACAAATGATTGCTGTCACTTACTTGGGCACCTACTGTGGATAAGGCTCTGTGTTAGGGTCTTTATATGCACGATCTCGTTGAATTCTTCCCAATCCAGGTAAGGTAGGTGCTCTTACCATTTCCTTTTTGGAGCTGACAAAATTGAGGCTTAGAGAATGAAAGCAGTTTGTCCAAAGTCACAAGCTAGCAAGCAGTGGAGCTGGGATCTGGACCCAGGCTGACTCCAGACTCTTGTTGGTATGCCCTGGAGGCACCCAGGGGATTGGGCTGGATGCTGGTGGCAGGGCCAGAACTGTGGGCCGACTTGGGCACCAGAGGCCAGCTCCCCGGGGGGACGGGGAGAGCTGGACCGCAGCTGCAGGGCTGGGCACTTGGTGCAGCACGTGACCGTGGCATCGCCCGTCCCCCTGCCCATCTGCCCCAGGTGCTTGAGCAGCATCCCGACGGCCGCTGGAAGGGCCACATCCACGAGAGCCAGAGGGGCACGGACCGTGTGGGCTACTTCCCCCCGGGCATCGTTGAAGTGGTCAGCAAGCGGGTGGGCGTCCTTGCACCCCGCCTCCCCTCTGCGTCCACCACCCTGCGCCCAGGCCTCTCCAGGACACCACAGCCCCCTGCTGATGACCCTCTGCACCCCCTTACCTATGGCCAGCTGCCTCGGGTGGGCCTCAGCCCAGACAGCCCAGGTACCTCCTCCCAGGGGGGCGGTGCTGGGTACCGGGGTAAACATCTGGCTCTGGCAAGCTGCCAGTCAGCTGTTGGCAGGGCCAACTGGGGCTCTAACCCCTTGGCTTCTGCCCCCTGCAGCAGGTGACAGGAACAGTGTGGGCAGCGAGGGCAGCGTGGGCAGCATCCGCAGTGCCGGCAGCGGACAGAGTTCCGAGGGCACCAACGGCCACAGCACCGGCCTCCTTATTGAGAATGCCCAGGTTGGGGGGGCGGGGGGGAGGCGTTGGTTGGGACCAGGGCCGGGCCCCCCACACCCACTGCCAGTTCCCCAAGTGAGAGTCAGCTCCTTCTGTCTCCAGCCACTGCCCTCTGCTGGAGAGGACCAGGTGCTGCCAGGACTGCACCCCCCGTCCCTGGCAGGTAGGAAGGGAGACTGGGACCTGGGTGGGCTAGGAGCGGTGCAGGTGGGGAGGCTGAGGGCTTGGCGCCCCTTCATCCAGCCACCCTGATTCCATTTCTCTCCTTCCTTGAAGACAACCCAAACCACCGCCCTCTGGCCAACTACCGCTCCGGGGAGCTGCTCTTCACCCAGGACGTGAGGCCGGAGCAGCTGCTGGAGGGGAAGGTGTGACCCGCACTGGGGAGTGGGCTGCGAGCCCAGGGTAGGGGTTGCGATGGGCCTCAGTGTGGACTTAAGTCCCTGCTCAGACCAGGCCCCTGGGGAGGCTGGGGTCAGTGGCTGGTCTGTGGCCTTGGCACCCCACCCCCGCCCCCGCCCCAGCAGACTCAGCTCCATTAACTTCACCCCTCCCCCCACACCACAGGACGCTCAGGCCATTCATAACTGGCTCAGCGAGTTCCAGCTGGAGGGCTACACTGCCCACTTTCTGCAGGCTGGCTATGACGTGCCAACTCTCAGCCGCATGACACCCGAGGTAGGTGCTGCAGCGGGAAGGCAGTGCAGGAACCAGTGGGCAGAGGAGGGGGCCTGATGGCATGACTCTGTGTGGCAGGACCTGACGGCCATCGGGGTGACCAAGCCCGGGCACAGGAAGAAGATCGCCTCAGAGATCGCCCAGCTCAGCATCGCCGAGTGGTTACCCAACTACATCCCGGTGAGTGGGCGATGGGCACGGGCTCCCACCTTCAGCTGCGGCTTTGCAGTGCCTTCCTGGCTTGGGGGCCGACGGTGCTGCTTTTGCAGGCAGACCTGCTGGAGTGGCTGTGCGCGCTGGGGCTGCCGCAGTACCACAAGCAGCTGGTGAGCAGCGGCTACGATTCCATGGGGCTGGTGGCCGACCTCACTTGGGAGGAGCTGCAGGAGATCGGAGTCAACAAGCTCGGTGAGGACTGCTCTGGGCCTTCTGGCTGGGCCCCCGCGTGCCTTGGAGAGTCTCCAAAATGTTTCGGGGGTCCAGGAGGGATGAGGGCGACCCTTTCCAGCCCCAGCTAACCCTTCCGCCTCTATCCACCCCTCTCAGGTCATCAGAAGAAGCTCATGCTGGGGGTGAAGCGGCTGGCTGAGCTGCGGCGGGGCCTACTGCAGGGGGAGGCCCCAGGTGACGGCGGCCGCCGGCTGGCCAGGGGCCCGGAGCTGATGGCCATCGAGGGGCTGGAGAATGGGGACGGTCCGGCTGTGGCTGGCCCGCGCCTCCTCACCTTCCAGGGCAGCGAGCTGAGCCCAGAGCTACAGGCGGCCATGGCAGGGGGTGGCCCTGAGCCGCTCCCCCTGCCCCCTGCCCGCTCCCCCAGCCAGGAGAGCATCGGGGCACGCTCACGGGGGTCCGGGCACTCGCAGGAACAGCCTGCCTCCCAGCCCAGTGGCGGAGACCCCAACACCCCACAGGAGAGGAATCTTCCAGAGGGCACAGAGCGGCCCCCTAAGCTTTGTTCCCCACTTCCTGGCCAAGGGGCCCCCCCTTATGTTTTTATGTACCCCCAGGGCTCGCCCTCCAGCCCAGCCCCAGGGCCGCCTCCTGGCGCACCCCGGGCCTTCTCCTACTTGGCCGGCCCCCTGGCCACTCCTCCAGACCCGCCTCGGCCCAAGCGCCGGTCCCACAGCCTGAGCCGCCCCAGCCCGGCCGAGGGGGAAGCCGAGGGGGAGGCCGAAGGGCCAGTGGATAGCGCCTTGGGCAGTTACGCCACCCTCACTCGGCGACCAGGACGCAGCGCCCTCGCCCGGACCAGCCCCAGCCCGACCCCAACCCGAGGGGCGCCCCGCAGCCAGTCCTTCGCCCTGCGGGCCCGCCGCAAAGGCCCCCCGCCCCCGCCCCCCAAGCGCCTCAGCTCCGTCTCTGGCCCCACCCTGGAGCCGCCGCCGCCGCCAGATGGAAGCCCAGCGCCCAAGGAGGGGGCCCTGGGGCCCCGGAGGCGAACACTCAGTGAACCCACGGGCCCCTCGGAGCCCCCCGGCCTGCCCGCCCCAGCGGGCACCGCATCGGACACAGAGGAGGAGGACCCAGGGCCCGAGGGGACACCCCCGTCTCGGGGCAGCTCAGGGGAGGGGCTCCCGTTCGCGGAGGAGGGGAACCTGACGATCAAACAGAGGCCCAAGCCGGCGGGCCCCCCACCCCGGGAGACGCCCGTGCCTGCTGGCCTCGACTTCAACCTCACGGAGTCAGACACTGTTAAGCGGAGGCCCAAATGCCGGGAGAGGGGGCCCCTGCAGACAGCCCTCCTGGCCTTCGGGGCGGCCGGCGCCACGCCCGGCCCCCCTACCCCCCTGTCCTCGCAGACCCCCGGCGAGTCCCCCTCGGCCTCTGCCAGCCCTCCCCGGCCTGACCCTAGCGGCCTCCCAAACCCCGGAGCTCCAGCCCCTCTGTCTCCCAGCCCCCCGACCCAGCCCCCCGCAGCCCCCTGCCCTGGGCCAGCTCTGGAACACAGTCGGCGGCCCGGGGAGATGGAGCCCCCGGCTCCGCCCGCTGCCCTCCTCAAGGTGCCCGGAGCAGGTGCGAGGCGGGACCTGCGGGGAGAGGGTGGTGGTGGCAGGGCTCGTGCCCAGCCCAGCTGAGTCACAAGCCAACCTCTTTGTCTCTGCAGGAACAGCCCCCAAGCCTGTGTCTGTGGCCTGCACCCAGCTGGCATTTTCTGGCCCCAAGCTGGCTCCCCGGCTCGGCCCCCGCCCTGTGCCCCCTCCAAGGCCAGAGAACACTGGGGCCACGGGCCCAGGCCGGGCCCAGCAGAGACTGGAGCAGACCAGCTCATCCCTGGCAGCTGCATTGCGGGCCGCAGAGAAGAGCATTGGTGCTGAGGAGCGAGAGGGGTGAGGGGTGCTGGGTGCTTCAGAGGGGGAGAAGGCGGCGTAAGGGCAGCTCCTCCCGAATCCTGAATCCTTTTCCCAGGGTTCCGGGAATGATGGGAGGGGGGTGTCACCATCACGTCGGGCAGATCCTCAGGCTGGGGGGCCCCTATTGGGATGGGAGGAGCCTGGGCCTGGGGTCACCCAGATCTGACCTGCAGGGAATCCTGGTGGCCGCCACTTAGAGGCACGTGAGCTTGGGCAAGTCACTTCTCCCTGTGAGCCCCAGCGTCTCTGTGCAAGGAAGGGAACGGTAACTCCTACTGCTTCGGGAAGTTGTGAGAATTAGGAGAAGATGCACACAAAGTGTGCGCACCAACCACGCTCTCACTAGCAGACCCCTTGCCCAGGGCCGGCAGGGTGCAGACCGCTGGCTAATCTGACCTGGTCCTTCCCCTGCTGCAGCCCCCCGGGCACCTCCACCAAGCACATCCTGGATGACATCAGCACCATGTTCGACGCCCTGGCTAACCAGCTGGATGCCATGCTGGATTGAGCTGGACCTGCTGGCAGCCCGCAGCAGTGCCCACCGTGACCTTCCTCAGCCACTGCCTTTCCCCCGGCACGGACGCTGCCCCTGCCGCCCTAGCGGGGTCCCTCCTGCTGCTCCAAGCCAGCGGCTGTCGGCACTAGGGCTCTGGGAGGTGGCCCCCAGGGGAGCTGAGGGGACTCGTCAGAACTGGACACCTCAGCAGAGCCCCCTCCCAGTGTGTAACCTGACGGGATGGCCCTGCCTCTTGGACAGGGACCCTGGTGAGAGCTTCCTCTCCAGGAAGAAAGAGGTGGTGGCCGGGCTTCTGGGGTACTTTCTCTGTCCCCCCAGTGTCTCAAGCCCCTGTGCCAAGGTCCTCTGGCCACCCACTGTGCTGTCCTGGCGCCGAGAGGCTGGAGGAGGTGGTGTGTCTGGCCTGGTCCCCCGCAGGTGTTCACAGGACACGTAAACAAGCGGCCAGGCCGGCCTCTCTCGCCGCCCCTGCCTGCCCTCAGTGAGGCAAAGCTGGTGGGGGTGGGGGCAGTGGGATTCACAGGTCCCCCAAAGTCCAGACGTTCCCAACTGTAAATGTTATTTTTTAAGCAGAGAGAAATGCATATATTTTAAATGGAATTTATTCTATCTATAACTGCCTGAGAGGACGCAGTGGGGGAGGGGCTTCGGACCACAGCAAGAGCACCCACTGCCCACCTTGGGGCTGGAAGCCTGGTTGGCCCAGGCCCCGGCTCTGTAACCATTAACCTCTTCCCCCAACTAACACCAATGAAAGTGTCATTCCACGTGATCGGGCTGTGTGTTTGGATCTGCGCCATGGACCTCTGAGCCAGGGGTCGCGCCTGAGCCGGACCCGAGCGCTCCCACTGATGTGCAAGGAGGAAGGCTTGGGCCCTCCCCTCCTCACCTTTGCGGAGGGGCTCCGTCACTGGCCGAAGCCTTGGGTAGGTCCGTTAGTGGCTGCCTCATGGACCAGCCACAGGTTTTTCTTCAGGAATTTATCAGTTTTAATACAAACCAGTCTGTATTCATTCCTAAAAGGCTCATTTCCAGTAAAAAATAATACACCAGTGAAAACATTCTCACAGGATAACTAGGGCCGGGGCTGAAAGGAGCCCTGGGCCGTACCCCAGGACTGGCTCTCTCCGCCAGCTTGAGGGCAGGCACGGGAGGAGGTTCCAGGGCCAGGCCGGGGCTCTGCTTCATCTTCAGGTCTCGGTGTGAGGCTCTCCCGCAGAGGAAGGGAGGGAAAGTACTCGGGACCAAATCCAGGCCCCTGCCCCAGGAACACAGGATGAGAGGGGCACAGGGAGGATGGACCACCACCCCTGCCTTCAACAGTGGCCCAGAGAGCTGTTCAGACCTCCCACGGCTGCTCTCCCACAAAAGGTGGAAGCTCAGCCCCACGGCTCATGGCTCTGCCTGAAAACCCAAGAGCAGAGGGTGCTGCGTTCGGTGACCCTGAAGGGGCGCGGCCCACAGGTGGCGGGGGCTGAGGGCCCCTCTATTAGGCGCACGAGGTCATACATTCAAGAGCCCAGGGTCTCCCCCTGGTGAGGAAGAGCCAGACTGTCCTGACGCCAAGGCCACAGCTCAGCATCTCTTCAGTAATCCCCGGGGGCAGGACGACAGCTGGGTCTGACACCGGGAGCTGGGCCTCCAACGCCATGGGGCGCAAGAGCAAACCCTGAAACATTCATGATATCAACTCCCCAGACTCAGAAGTGGGTCTGGCTTTAGCCCTAGGATCCAGGGCAACTATGACCACCACGGCCAGTGGCTCAGAAGGGAGAGTTCATGCCCAGCTTAGTTTCAAACTGCAGTTTCTGTCGCTTCTGGTAGCGGACCCGGACCCTGGTGGGGCGGGAGATTAAAGTCCAGGTTAGCGCAGACCTCCAGACCAGGGGACGGGCAGGACACCCGAGGAGGAGGGCGGGGCGGCGGTGGGAAGGCAGGGGAACGGTGCCCCAGGAGGTGACGGGCTTAGGGAACACGCCCAGGCCCAGAGGGGGCACCCAGCCGGTGGCTCACCGAATCTCGTGCAGCTTCACGATCTCGTTGGTGACCACCACGAGGACCAGGGAGAGGCAGCCCAGGAGCCACGTCAGCAGAGGCACGTCCTCCAGGCCAAAGTGGACGTGGCTGTCCCTGTGTGTCCACAGCTGCAGGTCCACTGCTGTCTGGACCACCTGCCCCAGCAACCTGCAGGAGGTGGCAGCCCTGCGTCAGCCGGGGTCTCTTGCTTCCTTCCCTGCTTTTCTCAGCGGGAACAGCTTAAGGAGGGCACCCTTCAACCTCTGGCCCAAAGCCCGCCCTCAAATCACAGCCCCGCTGCAGCCCCTCCCCTGCTCCCACCCTCCATCCCAGAGAGACTCACACCACGGGCACGGTCACCGCCCACCAGAGGTTTGTCAAGGGGCTCTTTCTCCACAGGGGCTTGGTGCGATGCACGTGGGTGATGGAGATGAAGACTGGAGAAAATGGGGTCAGTGGCGGGTGTCAGACTTCGCACGGCCAGAGGCCTGGTCCCCAGGGTGCCCCACCAGCCCCGGGGAGCCCCTCACCAGTGTGCAGGACGGTCAGGGCGGCGGCGAGCTTCTGAGCCGGCAGCAGCCCGTTGGCGAAGTCGTCAAACCAGGCTGGAGCCGTGTCGGCTTGGCTGCCAAAGCAAGGTGTGGGCTCAGCTTTCTCTGGGCCCCAGGGAGGGAAACCAGGGCGGGGGTGTCAGGACGGGACCCACCTGGGCAGCATGATGGAGGAGCAGTTGGTGAGGTTACGGACCCGGGAGCTGTCGCAGAAGCTCTGCAGTGTGAAGCCAAAGCAGATGAGGCATGAGCTGATGGTGAGGCTGAACTTGAGCAAGAAGCAGAGCAGGAAGTAGTGCTGGGTCTGCCGGAAGAGGAGGCCCGTCACTCCTGTGGCAGCCGCCCCTCTGGCGCATGGATTCAACGGGGTCCTCAGTCAGTGGGCAGGCCCGGGGGATAAGGAGCAAGGATCTTTCCCAGCTCTGTACCACCCCTCCCCCTTGGTCTGGGGAAGTTCCGATGGAATTCCTCCCCCCCCTTCCCTCCCCCAAGGCTCAGCCCCCTCCATACTGACATTCCTCAGGAAAAGCCCAGGCTCACAGGGCTCCACGTTGCTTACCTTCTTAGGAATGGACTGAAGGTTTTTCCCCGTTGCCATAGACATGATGGAGCTATGGGGGGGCTTCCCCAGCAAAGAGATGCTGAAAAGCAGGAACTTCAGTGAAGGGTGGTGACTGTGACCCTCTGTCCCCCAATTCTCATGTGGGAAGGATTTCGGGAGTCCTGAGAGTGAGGGCAAGTCTGCTGGGCAGATGGGATAAGACAAGGGAGAGAGTGCCCCCGGGCCTCCTGTGCCAGAAGTGAGCACTGAGCATGGCTCCCTGAACCTGGGCTCCTGGGGACACTTGGTGACATCCCGACCCTGCCTGCCTGGGCACGGAGGGGCGGCCCGGCCCCTCACCTCAGCAGAGGGTAGCAAAAGCAGGACAGCCACAGGATATCGGTGGTGCTCAGGATTGGCGGCAGCTGGACGAGGCAAGAGAGGAACTGAACCAGGAGAAGCCAGGAAGCACGATTAGATTCTGGCAAAGAGTAAGACACTGGGAGCCCCAGGGCTGACTCGCCCTGTGCCCAGACAGAGACTCACGTCCTGGCTGAGAGGAGATGGCGCTGGAGGGGACACTATGCTGCCGGCGGGGTCATCTCCAAAAGCCCAGGGGGTTCACAGAGGCTCTGGGGGCCCCCCAGGCTGTGCTGCATCCTCCCAGCCTCTCAACCGGCCCTTGAGCGAAGGAGTGAGCAGGGATGGGCGATGCCCGTGCTGGCCCCACCTCACCTGGATGACCACGAGAGTCAGCTGGCACTGCAGCAGGAAGAGGAAGCACTTGCGAATGCCGTAGGTGGCGTGCCGAGCCTAGGGACCGGGAGGGACAGGTTGTGGTCTCTCTCAGGCCCCACAGCTGATAAGCTTCAGCCAAGAGCCAGATGCCCCAGATGTTCCCACTAGGGAGGGGCGGAGGCAAAGTCAATGGCCTGGGAGAGCTTCGCCTGGAGGTGAACCACCCTTGGGAGCTCAGGCCGGTCCTGCGTCGCGACTGCCCACCCCAAGCAGGACCTGCCCCCCTGCCCCCGAGCCCCCCCGAGCCCCCACCTGCTCGATGAGCCGGATGATGCTGATGGTCTCCTCCTGGCGGAAGGTCAGGGAGCAGGGCAGGCTGTTGAGCTGCCCCGAGAGCTGCAGAGGAGAAAGGCCGTCCGAGGCCTGGGCCATGCTGGTGCTGGTGGCGTAGCCAAAGGTCTCCCAGGAGCAGCGGGATGGGTACAGGGGATCCAGGGCAATGCTGCTCAGCGTAGGGGGGAAGCATACCCATCAGCTCAAGCGTGCCAAGACCCCGTCTCCCACGGGACTGAGCAAGCACCTGCTCCCTCTTCTCCCCGCCAAGTCCAGGTTCCTTGGTCCCGACCAGGGCAAGATCAGTTGTGGGGTCTCTGGGAGGAAGAGGCTGGCCCCCGGCTCTGGGGTGTCACCCTGACCTGATATCGCTCTGGAGGAAGAGGCAGCTGTTCCGCAGGTTGGCAGAGCTGCCCAGGCAGCAGGTCACCTCCCCATACTCCTGCATGATCTTGATCATCTCACACATGGCTGAGGGGGCAGAGTCGGGGGGCACAAGAGTCAGGCAGGCGAGCCCCACGTGGGGTGCTGGGCAGAGACCCACAGTACAAAGCAGGAGACGAGGGAAAACAGGCCCCTCTTTGGGGCCCCCAATTTTGTGAACATCGTATGAATACTGTCACTTCTGACTCCCTAGAACGGGCCACCAAGGCTCCAGCCCACAAGACCCCCAGCTCCTCCCAGCCCAGGTTCCTCCACGCCCTGCGTGGGAAACCGACATCCCTCCAGAGCCCGCGGGGTGCCCACGCACTGGCAGCGCTCCGCACAAGGGCCGGGCTGGCCGAGTAGCCGCCACCAGGGTACTCACTCTCGGGGGTGCAGTCGGTGAAGAGGGGCACGAGCAGGGGCACATTGTCAATGTTCTGCAGGTGGGGCCGCACCTGGTGGATGCCCCGGGGCAGCTTGGCCTGCAGAGAGCAGAGATGCCAGTTGCCTCAGGGTCCCTCCTCCCTCACTCCTCTGTCCTGGACAAGCCATGGGCCAAGCCCAGGGCTCTGGGGACACAGACCACCCCCCGCCCCGCATCGTACCCGGTTGCAGTCCTCCAGGAAGCTGGGGAGGTCGCTGTCCGTGGGCTGGAAGCTAATGAGGTCCGAGTGACCCTCCTCCTCCATCAGGAGGAGCCCTTCCGCATCATCTCGGGACACTGTGGGGACAAAAGCCTGTCCCTCACCTTGGGGCCAGACTTCTGGGGGCCTTTCCTTGCCTTGCAGATGACGCAAAACTTCCTGTTTCGAGGTGTCCTCTCGCCCCACCCCGTCGATTGCCGTTGCCGCAGGGAGATCAGAGCCATTTTCCAAGGGAGGGATCCATGGAGGCTCTTTCTAGTTGTAGCCCCAAGGAAGGGGAATGACCCACACCCACCTCGTGTCCACACCAAACCTGTGCCCTCACCCTGATTCAGGTCATCGTGCAGGGATCCAGCGTGGCTAGGGCTGGAGGGGGGTATCTCAGAGCCGGGCATGTCACCATTGGGCGTGAGGGAGATGTGACAATTCCAGCCCGTCTCCAGGCCCATCTTTTCTGCAAACACCTGCACCGGGCAGATGGCAATGAACAGATGGGCCCAAAAGGCCATGGGGAAAAGGGTCAGTGGGAGCAGTGGCGGGGGTGGGGGCGCTCCCCCACCTTGCTTTTGAGCTCATCCTCCAAAGAGAAGTAGACGAAGCGGATGCAGGCGTTGACCAGCCCGTCGATGAGGCGCACGATGTCCAGCCGGGCCTGGTACTGGGAGGACACCATGCCCATGAAGATCTGCCCGCTCAGGGCCTGCATGCAGTCTTCCTTCTCCAGCACCTCCCCGATCCCTTCTTCAGGAGGCACAAGGCACAGAGCCCGGCCAGGACATGGCCCAGGCAGGACACCCAGGAACCGGCAGATTCCAGGAGGCAGCCCGGGGCCACACATGCAGATACCATGCCCAAATCAGCGAGCACGAGGGCCCCAGGGGACCACACATGCAGCCACACACATGCACAACCAAGACAAAGAAGCCAACAGACACAGGGGAAAAGACAAGGAAAGGTACTCATCAGTCAGGTGACAATCCCTGGTCCAGGGCTAGGGGGCGGGCCCCACCCTCAGCAATGGCTTCAGTTCATGGTCTCTTGGGTCACGAGACCCCAGAAGGCTGTGCGTTTGGCGGAGTGGGGAGGGGTGGGTGGAGCTCCGAGTCCCTCTGCTCCAGCAGGGTTTGTGACCCGGTCCTTTGTCTGACTCAAATAAGGCTAACGCTCTATACACGCTACTGCTTTATAACCTTCAAAGAAAGCACTTTGCTATATGTCATCCCACTGGAGCAGCACAATGAACCCGTGAGCAGGGCAGACAAAGCACCTGGTTACAGATGAGACTAAGGGACTCGCCCATGTCACCAGACAGTGAGAGCCACCGCGGTGTTCCAGGTCCAGTGCTGCCTGCTGTCCCCTCTGCTACGATCTGGTCCAGGCCCCTGGAAGCCCCCCCGGCCCCCGGCCCCCGGGGACAGGGCCCACAGTACCGTCTGAGCTCCAGCTGCCGCGGCGGGCACTCAGCTTGATGGGAATGGTGCTGGGCAGCTCACACGTGGTGAAGATGCTGCTCTGGCCGGGCGCCTGCACCAGCTCGATGCACTTGCCGTTGAGCTGGGACGACAGGGCGCAGCTCATGGGCTTGTAGGCGAAGGCAGAGCAGTAACCAGACAGGCAGGCTCGCTGGTAGAAATCCAGCACTTTCTTTCTGCCAGGGAACCGGGGTGGAAGTGAGGTGAGTGGTCCTGGGATGCCCCAGCCCTGGGAGCCGGGCAGGCAGACCCCCCCAGAGCTGACTGCTCTCGCCCCCGGCATCTGCTTCCTTACCTACCTGTCGGAACCCGAAAGAGGGTAGATGTCGGCTCCATCCCAGAAGTCTGTGCAGGCCTCCAAGACCACGTCGGCCGTGCCGTGGGACAGCATCTGTTCTGTGCCTGAGGGCAGTGGTGGGGAGAGGAAGGCCAAGCCATGAGTGCCCAAGCCACCTCACCTCCAGGGTCATACTGCCACCCTTGAGAAGGGCACTAAAGGAGCCCCTGGGGGATGGGAACTCCCCAGGCCTCATGGCAGCAAACCTGTAGGCAAGGCCACTGGGTGCATAACGCAGGCTCTAAGCTGCCGGTCCTCCAGACAGTCCCATCATCTGTGGCCACCACCATCCCAGCCCCCGTCCCCGAAGCCAATCTCTGCCACGTTTGAGATCTCGGGAAGAATCTAATGCTCGTCGGCCCAGCGCTCCCTAAAAAAAGACACCCTAAAAAGAGCCCCGCCCCGCCCAGCTCCTGGGAGGTTTGGCCTGATGCGGGCGGAGCCGGGGAGGCTCACTGGTGGTGGTGTCCTTGATGAAGAGGCTGATCATGTGGCTGAGCGGGGGGCGCCGCTTGGTGACACAGGAGAGCCTCCCCAGCGAGGTCTCCTTCATGGTCTCGGCGCTGGGGAGGCGGTAGAGCGCAAGGTGGTTCCCCTGCTTGAAGAGCTCCTTGGCCCCGGGAGTGAAGCCTGCAGGAGGAGGGACGGCACGGGGCCTCTGGGAGGAAGCCCACCCCCACACACCACCCTCCCTGGCGGGGACGGAACCCCGGTCAGGCTGGGCGGCTTCCCTCCACGCGTCCATCCCGCAGGGAGTTGTCTTCCCGGATGAGGAAGCGCCGTCAAGCGGCAGTGCCTGGTTAAAGGGGATGATCAGGGAATTCCCTGGCGGTCCAGTGGCTAGGACTCTGCGTTCTCACGGCTGAGGGCCCGGGTTCAATCCCTGGTCGGGGAACTAAAATCCCACAAGCCTCGTGGCACGGCCCCAAAAAAAAAGGGGGGTCGATCAGAAGCCCAAAGGGTTGCTGGTGCTCTTGACCAAGGCCACACCCGGGCCTGGCATGTTTGGAGCCGGGGGCCCGGCCTCTTGGAAGAGGCCGGCAGCCAGCCCAGCCGCTACCCCCGCGGTGGCCGCGTACCAATGAGGCGGGCGAGCTCGCAGAGGCCCCAGGGCACGTGCACGGGCAGCACAGTGCCGTGGCTCTCCTGCAGGGCGATGTTGCACAGGTGGTCTGAGAACCGGCACAGCCGCTCGGTGACGCTGGCGTTGCACAGGTTCAGCAGCACGTTGAGGCCCAGGGGCTTGAGGGAGGTGAGGTGGAGCTGCCAGTTGGAGTCGTCGAACTGGATGCAGGAGGGATTCTGCTGGTCCTGGGACAGGCTCAGCATCTCCAGGTGGTAGTCGCACACGAAGTCCTCGGCTTCATAGGGCTCGCCCTCCAGCCCGTGCTGGGTCCGGAGGAAACGTGGAGGGGAAGAGGGGCCTCAGACTGGGAGGGATGCGGCGGGTGCCCCCGAGAGAAGGCACCGCCTCCCAGCAGGGCGTGCTCGTGCCCACGCTCTCCCATCCCTCTCGAAACCCCTTCCCTGTCCTTCCCGGCTCCTGGCTGCTTCTAGGATCTGTGCCCAACAACACTGTCACCAGCTCAGAAGAGGTTGTCCAGACCAAGCAAGAAACAACGAAGCACCTTTCTCAGCCAGGGGAAACATTTTTAGAAGGAGCCACTGGCTTTCTGTCTTTTGTACTTTTTTTTTTGTTTTTGGCCGAGTGGCATGTAGGATCTTAGTTCGATGGAACCCACGACTCCTGCAGTGGAAGGGCTGGAACCACTGGACCACCAGGGAAGTCCCGGCTTTCTGTCTCTCGAAGGTTGTGATTAGGAGGAAGGGTCTTGCCCCAACCAATTACCACCATCAGAGAAACCCGGAAAATGGGGAAGGGCCTACTTCACGGAAAAGCCGTGGGCGAGGCCTCAGGAGGCCCGAGAACAGAGGCCAAGACGCCTGTGCTTCGGGCTCCATCCGTCCAGGCTGGGCTGCACCCCTGTGGCCCCTTCGGCGGGGGAGGCCAGGACGCCCTGCGGCTGACACGCGGGCTGCTCCCCGCCCTCTCCACTCACCTTGCCGGGCTCTTCTTCACCGCCCTCTGTGTCCCTGCTGAAGCTCACGCTGGAGCCCGACAGGTGTTTGCTGCGGCCGTGTGCTCTGTGGTGAGAGGAGGGCTCGGGGGCCTTGGGGCCGTCGCCTGGCCAGTTGCCGCGCTCCTGCTCGTTGGAAAGGTGCAGGGTAGGGTTCAGGGAGCCGGCCAGGAGGGCGTCTCGTTCACGGGGCTGAGGAGAGCAAGAGGCACAGGCCTCGGACCGGCGTCCCGACGGCTGCCACGGGCCAGTGAGGCAGGGCTGTTTCGTGCCCTCAGTGCGTCATCTCCGAAGCAGATCCCGAGGCCTGAGCCCTCCTCCCCGCTCCTCGCCTCGCCCTCCCTGAGGCTAGCAGCCGGGCCCAGGACGTACCTCCTCCTCGACCTCGGGATGGCAGAAGGAGCGGGTGGACAGATCATCCGTTAGGTCCTCATGGCTGCTGTGCGGGGGCTCCACCTTTCCGCTGAAGAAGAGCACCGTCTCCGGGCTGGGGTTGGGCCAGGACAGGACCCCCTGTTTGTCCACACAGCACAGGACCTGCAGAGAGAGACGGGGACCGGGAAGGGGCCTTGGAGGTCCCCAAGCCGCCAGGGGCCGCTTGAGTGACCAGACATGGCCAGAGAGCAGCCTGTCGAGGCCAGGGCCTCCCATGGGGCCTCCCTCACCGTGACGGAGCCCAGGCTGTGCAGCAGGCTGGAGCTGTGGCTCAGCGTAGGAGACGCCCCCTGGATCACCCGCAGGAAGTGGCCCCAAATGCAGCGCAGCATTTCCTGAGGGCAGAGACAAAGCCCGTGAGGCCAGCTGGGGCTTGGCCGCATTTCCCTGGAGATGGCCTCTGGGGCCGACAGAGGAAACGTTCCGGGGAGCACCAGGAAGTTGGGTGGAAAAGCCCGTGTCCAGCACGGCGGTGACACATTACCCACGTGGGACGGGTGGACTGAGGGGCTCCAAGAGCCCGTGGGAGGCTCAAAGGCCGTAAAGTAGGGGAGTCCCAGGGTTCCAGAAGGGGCCCAAGGGAGCGCGGGCTGGGGGTACGGGGCCTGGAGCAGAATCCATCCTGGGTGAGGGTACCTGAGAGGACACGGCTTCGGTATAGCTGCTCAGAGTATCCTCCGAGAACTTGGCCAGCTGTGCGGAGAAGAGGGTGTGAGCCTCGGGGAGGAAACTGCCAGCCTCTCACAGGCCTCCGAGCTGGCGGGTGGGGCCTCGTGCCAGCAAGGCTCCCAACGCCTTTGGTGAAGGACTCCCGGGCAGCCCTTGAATCCCCCGTGTGCTGACAGCCCGGGTGGACACTCAGCCCCCCCTGGGGCCTGCTCTGGAGACCCTTCTGGCTGGAGAGGACAAAGCCCTCGGAGAGCTGCCCAGGCCCTGCCTGTCGCTGGGCCACGGGGTAGGGGTGGGGCTGGACTTCTGCCCTGTTTGCTGGGGCACAGCCGACTCTTTTCATTCCTGTCTTTGGTTCTTTTTGCACTGTCCCCCGACCCCCACCTGCCCCGATGCCTCCGAACAACCTACCAGGGAGCTGGGGGAAGCCTTGCTCATCTGGGCCAGGACACGGGCTTCTCCACAGGCAGTTGCCAGGACCCAGAGGACGGGGAAGAGCAAGGGGAGGATGGGCAGGACGCCATTCACCTGGGAAAGAGCGAGCCACACTGAGGCTCCCTGAGATTTGCTGGCGGAGGGAGGGAGGGAGGGGAGGGCTTCACCGGCCCTGGGGCCCTCCCCTGAGTAAGAAGGACAGCTAGGGGCAGGAAGGGAGGAAGGGAAGCAGGCGCTCCGAAGCTAAGCCTAAGAGACCCCTGGGCTGCAGAGACGGAAGGGCAGTCAGGGCACCATGAGGGGACGCAGTCTCAGGGGAAAGGGAAAAGCGCCACAGAGAGGAGAGGGCGGTTGTTACCTGCAGCTGGAGGAGGGTGTACTGCCAGGTCGTGACACCAGGGGCATTCAGCATGAAGCGCAGGGCGTTGGTGATGAGGAAGCCAGCCTGTCGGGAACAGGAGAGACGCTGCCTTATCCCCCCCAGAGAGGGACCCAGGCTCTAAGGCTCCCTGTCTTCTGCCCACTCACAGCCCCGCCCCCGGCACTGGCCGCCAGCTCACGCTGGGACCCTCTAGTCTTCACTCACGCGCTCGTCCGAGTCTGGCCCCCAGGCTCCCCCATTTCCTGGCCCTCCCCCTGCCCTGTGCGGCCCCGCCTCACGCACCAGGACCACGGGCACCGCGTAGTGCAGCATCACTGACTGCACCGTGAACCTCTCGTTGTCCAGAGCAGTGACGGGGCGGGACAGGGCCATGTCCAGGCACCACCTGCAGAAAGAGGTGATACTATACTCGGGCGAGCCCTGCTCAGGGGAGAGGCCTGAAGCCCACCCCTTCACCGAGCATCACTGGGTCCTGCAGTTCCCTCCTGTGCCTTGGCCCCGGCTGAGTGGCTTCCTGGTCACTGTGGCCAGTGGCTCGTGGCAGCCTCTGAAGCTGCCCCCTCGGAGTTCAGACTGAGAGGGGGTCAATCACCCAGTCGAAGAATTCTCACAGGACACTAAAGAGAAGACCCCCCGGAGATGCCTGCGCTAAGGGACCTCAGTAAGGACAAGGCGCCTTCCTGTCACTGGCCCCACCACGCCCCCTGCTCACAGGAGGCACTGGGGCGGAGAAGTCAGGGGACGGGAGGAAGGCAGGGCAGCGCCCTCACCTGATGTTGTCAATCACAGGGGTCTCAAGGACGCGGAAGAGCCGGTGCTGCTGGGGGTTCTGCGGCCCTTTCTTCACTTCTCCCCGGGGGGAGGGGGGCGGAGAGAAAGGTGGAAACAGGTCTCCTGGCTCCAAGACGATGTGCTCATCATCCTGCCAGCGACGAAGGGGAGGAGGTCGAGGGTAATTAATGGGTTCCATGGAAGCCACTCGTCCTTGGCCGTTCTAGCTAAGTGGAGACACCTCATTGGGTTAGGGGACCATCAGTTAGCAAGGAGTCAGTTAGGGTGGGGCCTGGGGGACTGCATTCTGAGCAGCTTGAGGATCAGACAGAAGAAAGAACAGGACAAGGAGAAAGATGTTCCAGCTTTTCTCCGTTCTCCTGGAGCCCCTGCCAAGAAACCCATGATCTGGGCAGGAAGCATCAGGATTAAGCCCAGGGACCCTCCCACCATTGCCGGTGGACACTCCCACAGCATTTCCAGGGAAGGAGAAAAGCCTCCAGCTACCTTGATCCCCCTCAGAGAAGCAAACGATTCTTGGCCAGGCCTCAGAGCTATGATGTCTCCTTCTACCAACAGGCTAACTGGCAGGTTGACCAGATGTCCATCTCTGTAGGCCCAGTGTAGGGACCAGGATGGTGCAAAGGGCATGTGGAGGTCTGGGTACATGGCATCTAGCCACTTGATCTCCTTGCCATCCCTGAGGGCATCTGATGAGAATGGAAAGAGGGAAACAGCCTCACCCATGGATCCACACACCAGCCAGATCCAGCACACAGCTATGAAGCTTGTGTGTCTGCTCTTCTCCCTTCCCCAGAAGGCCTGCATCAACCCACGCTGCTCATTCCAACACTTCCCCTCTACAAGGTCACCTCCCAACCACCCCAGCCCAGGCACTTGCACCTCCTCTGAACACCTGAAGCTCCTATTCTTTGTACCCCCCTTCCATTCAAATACATTTTGCTAACTTTGCTAAGGGCTTTGAGGGGTGTGCTGAGCTTCGTGAGGGGTACAAACGTCAAAGATTAAGCCGATTTGGTCCCTGGCTTTGAGGAGCCATTAGCCTTCCTGCCCGCCCCAGGCCACTGCCTGGGTACCCATAGCCGTCCCACGGCTCTCACTGCACCACTGAGAAGAAAGCAGGGCATCCTTATCCCCTGAATGTTGACCACAGGCAACGCCAACGTGCTGGAGCTCCTGGCTGGGGCTCGGGATGGGAGCTCCAGGGCTCTGACATATCCCAGGGCATCTTTTCCCACCTGACTCGCCTGCCCCTTGGCCTCACCTTGGATTTGGTCAATGATCCCTCGGAGTCTCCGTTCTACCTCCCGACGCTTCAGCCGATCTTGCCGCCCAATGAGGACGAGGTTGAGGAGCAGCAAGAGGAAGAGCGCAGCGGCGTTCACCAGCTCCACCCCGTGGCTGGCAGGGAGAGAAGAGGGGGCACTGGCGGCGGGGGGCGGGGAGGGGGGTCTCCAGCCCAGCCAACCCAGGGCCCCTCACTCCCCTCCCCAGTCCCTTCTGAAAAGAGTGTCTCCTTCTGGTTCTGACATCAGCCAGCCAAGGGACTGTGGATTCCTACATGACCCAGGCGCTGACTCTGGGGGCAGCTCCCCTCTCCCGGGGATGTCCCAGGCGGGTGTGGAGGCAGGAGGGGGACAAGCCCAGACCCTGCGCTGCGAGAGGTGGGAAGGAGCCCCTCCCAGGGCCTCGGGCCGCGTACCTGCCAGCCGGCTGGCCCCCATAGCAGCCCAGCAGCAGCAGCACGGCCAGGAGCATGAGCGAGGCGCCGGGCCAGTGGAAACAGGAGCAGCGGTTACTGTGGTGCAGGAAGCTGCTTCTGCACATCTCCTGAGGACGGAGGGGCAGCAGGCCAGGGAGTGAGAGGCCCGGGGGCCAAGGGAGGAGGAAGGAGCCAAGATTCTCTGTCCCGCTAGGATCTGGCCGCCTTCCTCCCCTGCCCACCCGATGGAGAGCCCGAGCGGCCACCTCTGTCTTCTCGCTTTGGTCTCGTCTGGGGTCAGGACATCACTCTGAAAGGAACCCTGGTCTCTTTCTGATTTTTAGTGATGCCTCAGTCGGGTCACACCGTCCAGGGTGACAGGGAGAGTCGTGGCCCCGAGAATGGGCTTCCCAAGCTTTTCCACCGCCCCAACTAGGCTCTGGGCTCCCCATGAGGACATGTCACCTTCCATGTGAGACATTTCTTCCGTTCTTTTAGGTGTCCGTCCAGCACCGCCTCCAGCTGCTCCTTCAGGATGCTGAGGGCCTTCCGGGTGGACAGGCCCAGGGCCAAGGGAGCCTCGCCCTGGAGGGAAGCAGGAGGCACTCAGCATCTCTCGGGAGGCCCTCCCCTCCCACCTCCCCAGAACCTTCCTCCCTTCTCCCAAATCCTCACCCTCCCTCCCTCCACTAGCCCCGACCCCTCAGGGCGTGAGCATGTTCAGATCTCCACCAAATTAAAAGACGTTCAAGTACACAGTGCCCTGCTCCTCAAAGCCAAGTTTAAAACAAAACCAGAGGGCTTCCCTGGTGGCGCAGTGGTTAAGAATCCGCCTGCCAATGCAGGGGACACGGGTTCGAGCTCTGGTCCGGGAAGATCCCACATGCCGCGGAGCAATTGGGCCCGTGAGCCACAGCTACTGAGCCTGCGCGTCTGGAGCCTGTGCTCCGCAACAAGAGAGGCCGCGATAGTGAGAGGCCCGCGCACCGCGATGAAGAGTGGCCCCCGCTTGCCGCAACTGGAGAAAGCCCTCGCACAGAAACGAAGACCCAACACAGCCAAAAAATAAATAAAATAAATTTATTAAAAAAAAAAAAAAAAAAAAAGAATCCACCTGCCAATGCAGGGGACACGGGTTTGAGCTCTGGTCCGGGAAGATCCCACATGCCGCAGAGCAACTAAGCCTGTGCGCCACAACTACTGAGCCCACGGGCCACAACTACAGAAGCCCATGTGCCACAACTACTGAAGCCTGCACACCTAGAGCCCGTGCTCTGCAACAAGAGAAGCCACCCAATGAGAAGCCCGTGCACCGCAATGAAGAGTAGCCCCTGCTCGCCACAACTAGAGAAAATATGTATTGTTTAAGTGGGGAGAAGAGAACTAACCTGGAGATTCTGGCTTTACATTGTTCCCAGTAGAAAACATTAAGGAAAAAACCCCACCAACTTCTGTTACCACCATTTCATAAAAGGGAGGCTATTGTAACCCTACAACATCGGGAAGGACACAATCTCAGAAAGAAGACAGCTGCTCCCAGGAAAGGACCTGCACTGACCGCACCACACTCTCATCTCACCACGGGTGGGTGGAACGTGGCATGGACAGGGGTGGTTCCCAGCACATTGTCCTATGTGACCCCATGGCCTGACCTCTCCCATTGAGACCCCTTGTTCCTGGGCTTCTCTCCTGTTTTGTCCTGTCCATCTACCCCACAGTCCATCCTATGACATCTTCTCCACAACTTTATGTACGTTTCCAGGGCAACCTCAGCCACATGGATTCATCTGCCTCCAATACACTTACAACTCCTAAATTTCACCTCTAGCCTGACCGCTACCCCAAATTCTGACCCATTCCCTAAACTGCCGCACAGCTGTTTCATAGGTATCTATGAGTTGATACGTCCAAACCCCCGAAATTGCCACCCGGCCCTCCCTGCCTGAGCCAGCACCCCTCCTGCAGTTACCATCACCCAGGCACCCCAGCCCCTCCCCACAACCTCTGCCTCCCCCTCCCACCTCCCAGTCCCTACCTTTTCCAAACCAACCGCTGCATCCCAGCCAGTGAGCGCACGTCTGATGAACTGACCCTGTTTACCTTTAAAATCTAGCCCAGACTCCTGAGCGTGGTCCGGGATCTGCCAGCTTCTCCAGCCTCCTTTCCTGCCATTCCTGTCACATGCCGCGCTGCCCCAGCTCATGTGTCAGCACCTTTATGGATTTTCCTAGCTAAGAGCGCAATCCCTGCCCCAGACAACTCTTACTTCTCCTTCGAGACTCAGCTCAAACACCACCCGCTCTGGGAAATCTTCCCAAAACCCAGGGCTGCACATACAGGGGGAGGTTTGTATTCCAAAGGCACCCTGGACAACCTCGCTCACAGGCGGCATCACAGAGGACTGTCATTATAGATTTGCCTGTCTGGCTCTCCCACCAGACTGCCAATGCCTGGAAAAGGGTACTAAATTCTTCCATCTCCACACCCCTCCACCAACCACTAAGACAGTGCCTATCACAGGGCAGCAGCTCAGTGAATACTTGCTGACTGACTGAATGAATGAATGAACGCCCATGTAGTTTCACCGGTCCCAATGACACCTTCGTCAGGGTTGTCAACCCAGGATCTGTAGCAGAAACACCTGGAGCTTTTACAAACGTGGCTGTCCAGGCCCCACCCAGACCTAGTGAATCAAAACTCCTGGAGGTGAGGCCCAGGCCAGGTTGGATCTGATGCACAGATCCCCAGTTGGGGGTCCTGAAAAAAGAAGGCCCCCAGGAAAGGCAGGGCCTGGGGGAGGAGTGTGTCTTTCTCAGGGGCCACCTGAAGAGCACCAATGTGGGCTTCCACCAGGGAAAGCTCCTGAGCAAGAGGCACAAAGCCCTGGACCTGGGGCACCAAGAAAGGGACTGGGCTTATCTACTGAGTCCTGGCCAAGGGTCACTGAGCCAGCGATGCCCTGGCTGCCTGGGCTCACGCCCTACCCTCTTCTGCCCCGGCTTTGCCCACCAACGTTCTGGATTTCCTCCTCCCTGCCGGTCTCCATGTCCACCCGCCCCCTTGGCAGGCTTGACCCTCGCCAGACTAGGAGTTGATGGACTGGGGGCCATATCCCCTGGCTGCAGACCTGGCAATGGTGGGAGGCCCCTGAGTGGAGCCCCCATGCTGGCCTCTCGCCAGCTCCCTCGGCCTGAGGGATGAGGACGGGCTTCAGAGTGGGCCCGGCCCAAAGACCTCCCAGATCCCTTGCCTAAATCTCACCTAATCCCTGCTCTCCACGGTGGCTTTGGGGGATTACGAGGATGAGAGCTGCTGCTTCTCCGAGGGGATAACTGGTTATTTCAGCTCAGGAAGAAATGGCCCTCCGGGCAGGGAGCCGGCACCCCGCAAGGGTAAATACTGCACTCCAAAGCACCCACCTCCCTCCGGCAGGGATCCGGGGGCCTCCCTGAGAGGCCGTGGTCCAGGACAAAGGAGTGTCAGGCAGGGCTTGCACCTCTGCCTCCTTGGCTCCTGGCATGAGGGAAGAAAGCCTCCAGGGGCGGGAAGGAGAAAGAGAAAAGCAAAGGGGGAGCACAGGCCTTCTCATGTCCAAGGGAGGATGCCTGCCCCTCTCATCCCAAGAAGTTCCAAGAAGAAGAGCGTTCGGGAGGCCCAGCCTCCCCTCCCCTTTCCCCTTCCTCCCGCAGGCTCAACCTGCCAAGCCCCCTCCCCGCCGTGGGATGTGCAGGTTCCCAGGGTGGACTTGCCTAGGCCAGGTCTCCAGAAATGATAAAGTGAGCAAACCTCCTGCGGGCAGGGAAGGGCTGGCCCGCAGAGGTGGAAAGGCTGCACGCCAAAGGGCGGGAGAAAGGAAGAGCTGACAAATCCCACGGGGCTGCACAATCACCCGGGAAGCTGCTCGGTCTGGAATGAGTGCCAGGCTCAGGAAGGCAGGCAAAGGCTAAGGGGAGAAGCCAGAGAGCCAGGGCGGCGGCCTTCCTCCAGCCAGGCCTTTAGACCTAGGACCCTCAGGAACTGCCCTCTGCTTGCCCCGTGGCTGCCCTGCATCTGCTGCCACATTTCAGGCACCGCCAAGCCCCCTGGGCAACCCCACCCAGCAACTGTTTCGCTCCTTCTCTTCCTCCAGGGTCTGAGAACCTGTCCCGTGCTCCTCTCCAGGTGTGGGAGGAGGGGCCAGAGGGTGGCAGATGCTGCCGGGGCAGGGCCGGCAGAGGCGGGAGGGGGCCTGCGGAGCTGGGGGCGTGCGTCTGCCCCCGCATGTTGTGTCTGGCTTGGAGCACCAACTCCAGACTGGAGATTAAAGACAGCACAACAGAGGAAAAATAAGCCATTCTGTAATTATGTGCCTCCTGAAGAAAGTGCCTGCCAGCACAGCGCCCCGGGGCCAGGACACAGCCCTCAAGGCCAGCCAACCCTCCACGGCCCCAACCCCACTTATCCAACTGCCGTGGCCGCCCACTGAGGCCTGATGGCAACTCTTCACTCAGTCTCCGGCAGCAGGGTCCCGGGTATGGGTAAAATCACTGTTTCTCTCATTACCCCATGGCTTTTCCCCCATGCAGTATGAGAACTGAAGCTGAGGAAATTGGTGAAAGACATTCACGCTTTCCAAAGGAAATTCAGAAAGGGCTCATGCGTGAGCTGGCTAGGTGGCCTTTCTCAAAGCACAGAGTTAGGTTGGCACCCAGCGTGCCCGGGCACCCATGGCGGGGGGGGGGGAGGTCTGTGCAAGGACGGGGATGGTGTGAGAAATAAGAACGCCTGTCACACACGTGCCATCTGAGGTCTGCTCTTCTTGCCTAGCAGGGCCAAGAAGGGTGAGGAAAATCTGCCCCGGACTTAAGTACCCAAAGGCAGGAAGCAATTCTTCCTACTTCCCAGATGCTCAGAAACTCCCACTCCCCACCCCCAGGCACCTCCAGGAAATTCCTGGGGCCAAGGAGCCATGGCTAAGCAAGACCTCTACAGCAGAGGGGAGGCGTGGCCCTGCTTCTCCCCTGACACTGAAGCTTTTCGGGTAGAAGCAACCCCATCCCACTGTTTTAAGTGCTCAGCCTCAACTGAACCCAACAGAGGAACTCGAGGCCATAGGAGGTGTAGGCTCAGGAGAGGCTGCCAGCACGTGCCCATCACGCCCCGCTTCATCGTCAAAGGGGGACACGGGCAGGGCCTGGGGGCTGGAGGAGCAGCAGGTGGTGACAAAATTCTATCTGCTAAATCAGAACTGCAAGGAATCTGCTACCGAACAGAACCAGCTCCCCAGGGCCCAAAGCTAAGCATCTGGGTCCGTCTAATGAGGCTTTAAGAGCCAGCACGCCTGGGCTGTCCTGGGCTACCTCGGTCAGGTTTCTCAGGTGGCCCAGAACCAGAAGCCCCCAGCCCCCAGTCCCTGTCCTTTCGCGACTCCCCCAAGGTTCCCTCAGCACAGCAGCTGTTTTCCTTCCTATTCTACTGGTTTCGGGAGAAAGTGGAATCTAGGTCCCCTAGGCTCAGGTAGGCAGACTGTGAATTGGCCTTGGCCTTTGGCCTTGGCAACAGCAGATAACCACTAATTACAACCAGCTGGCCCCTTCGCCAGGTCCCCACGGTCACAGCCTCCTTGGCCGGTGCAGGTGAGCAGGGACCCAAAGCTGGACTCCACAAGGTCTGAACCACTGAAGCAGAGATTCGGCCACTATCCACCAGGGTCTATTATAGGTGTCACCATAAATCTCTTCCAAGTTTGGCCAGACACAAATCGACTCTGTCTACAGACAAGCAGCTCAAAGCCTCAAGCAGAGGCACCTCCTCTTCTTCCTCACTCTTCCCGGCTCATGCTGACCCTGGCACTTTCACCTGTCTTCTTTCTCACCTCCTGCAGCCAAGACCTGGAAGAAATCACCCCAGCCCCGGTGGCTCCTGTCTCAGTGACCCATGTGGTCCGGCGAGAAAAGCCTCCTTAATGGCCCTGAGGAGGGGCTGGCATCCAAGCCTTGTGCCTGGCGACCCGGGTCCCAGCACACCTTGACAGGATGCCCCACGGGGAAACTTGGGCTCCGGTCCTCCTCTGGGTGACTCAGGAGCCTGGCAGGCAGCTACACACACAGGCTTTCTGGCTCCCATCCCCAGCCTCCTTCCACGGTCCTCGCTACCTCATAATCCAAGCTGCCTCCGGCCCAGCTTCCATCTTCAACTGTTAACCCAAAACCTCTGACACAAAGCGGGGAAGCAGGCGTGTGGAATGGGGGCGTCAAGCCCAGCTGGCATACTCACTTTGCTGCCTTTGCCCTGATGGGCCATCCATAGCTCTGCCCGTTTAAAGAGCATGGGGTAGAGCCTGAGCCACAGCGCGTCAGCCACAGAACTGCTGACACTGCCCTCGGAGAGGGAGAGAAGGAGACAGAGAAAGACAGAGAGGGAAAGAGTGAAGACAGGGAAGAGAGAAGAGAGCTGGAGCGCGTGTGAGCGAGGAGCGGGGCGGCAGCGGCAGCAGAGTGGAGCTTCAATCTGCTGATTAATTTAGACTATTTCCAGTCACGCTGCAGATTTAGGGAGGGAGGAGGAGGAGACCGGGCTGCCGGTGCTGGAGGAAAGGACTGAAGGAGGGAGAGGCTGCGGAGAGGGAGGGAGGAGGGAAGGGGTTGAGAGGAGAAAGTTGGTAGGGGCCCTGCCAGCTGTCCAAGGGCTGGGCCCATTCATCAGAGGAGGCACCGGAGGGTAAGCAGAGGGCGACGTGCCGCCCAGGGGTTCGGATGCGCCCACCGCCCACCCCCACCGGAGGAGGAGCTGTGCAGGCAGTGGCTGCTGTCGGCCCGGAGCCCCGAGGGCACCCGCGGGCATCGAGAAGTACCTGTCTTCTCCCCCCGGACTCCCCTTCCCGGGCAAGGTGAGGAGCCCCACTTGGGGGAGCCCCCCAGATCCCTCTGAGACTCCAGCATAGAGCCACGCCAACAACAGCTCTCCCCACAGTCAGAGCTGCGGGAAGGAGGGGGGGGCTTATTAATAGCAGCACATCCTACGTGGAGGGGGAAGGACCGGCAATTGAGAAAACTGGAGCAGTGACTTCTCGGAGGGCAGAGCAGGGGGCTGGGAAGTGAGCGAGCAGAGGAAGCCAGTGCAAGAGGGAAGAGCCAGCTGAGAGGAAGGGCTCTTCCAACACCTAGGACCCAACATCTTCCCACCAGGTGGCGGGGGGCTCCAAGAGCCGCTAATCAAGGCGAGTGCAGAGCTCAGCCAGCCGATACCGCCCAGCCGCATCCAGACACACCTGCCCAGGTGCTGCTGGGACCAGGACACTGCCTGCGGACGCCGGGCCTCATCCCAGGAAGAAAGAGGAGGCTGGTGACCTGGGCTCCCATCTCCTCCCGGGGCTTCAAGCAGAGCCTGGGCATCACTCTGCGACCCCGGGTTTGACATACAGGAAGCTGTCAGAACAGACCCCCTGGGTGATGTTGGGGCAGGAAACTTCTCTGGCTCCATCCAGGCCACCCTGAGGATGGGGCTGGAAAACCTCGAGGGAGAGGAAATGGCCTAACAGGTTCAATAACCGGAGCACGGCCTGGAGCCTGAGACCATTTCTCCAGGGCCCTGTTTCCTAGACGACACCATCTCATCGGCAGGGAAGGGAAGAGAGAGCCTCAGCCGAGTTCCAGCCGGCCTCTCCCCTCCCCCTTTTTCAGCACAGCTCCCTGTGGGTGCGCGCGCGCGCGCGCGCGCACACACACACACACACACACACACACACACACACACACACACACACACACACACACACACCGCCAAACCCTGAGCTGAATGGGAACAGAAAAGGAGGGGTCCAGGCAGTCCAGAGGTTAAGGGCAGGAAGTCTCCGTGAGGCCAGGGAAGGAGGGGTCGGATTCCGAGACAGTCACTCTGAGGACGGCGGCCACCTGTGTAGTCAGGCTGCAGCCTCGGCAAACTGCTAAGGAGCCTCCTGTCCCTTGCTCCCAGGTCACACTCCCCTTTAGCTTTCCACCAGGGCACTGCTCTGGGGGAACCACAACTACGCAAACACTCTCCCTCCTGTGCAACAGGGCCTAGAAGAACAGCTCACAGGGTCTAACCCAGGTATTCCGCAGCGCCCCCCAACACAGCCCTCTGGCGTCTGGTCCCCCTCTGACACTGCCCACTTCAGCAAGTGAACAGGGAAGCTCTGCATCTGGGGAGAAACCCAGACCATCACTGCCACGGCGCATCCACCATGGGCTGGAGGACTGGAGACGGGAGAGGAGGGTCTGCAGGGGACACTGAGGACAGGCAGGTCACAAAGAGAAGGGGGGCAAGGTGCAAAGGATCAACCAGCAACAGCCAAACTGATGGTGGGCTGTAGCCAGGTGACGACAGGCCACCTTACCGTCAACTCCCAGCGCGCCACCTCGCCCACTCCTACGCCTCCAAGAAGGCTTCCACTGTTAGAGGCCCCAGGGATCCACTTTAGAAGCCCATATTTACACAACTCGCAAGGTACCTCAGGTAGAAACGCCATCAGATCTATTACTTAGCTGCTCGTCCTATTAATTCCTCAACTAGACAGTAAGCCTCTCCAAGCCAGAGGCCATCCCCCAGGGCCTAGAGTTCTACCACCCAAAGGGAGCATTCCATAAATATGGCTGACGATGGTGGTAATGGTGCTTTCTAGGTCAGGAAAGCATCTATCCAGAAAGAAAAAGAAGAGGATGAAGAAAAACCCTCCCCGACAAACACCCCTGAGAGATATCCAGCCTGGGTTCACAAGTGTCCTTCCTCGGGCTTGAGAGAGAAGCCAGCTGCTGGACCACAGAACTTTGTTTCCCCGATTCACTAGGAATGGGTGTTTCAGCCACAGGCTGGAACCGGAGGACAACACTGTCCTCTGTTTTCGGGACATTCAGCCCCACCCTAGGCAGGCCACCACATTGCACATCATAGCCTTTGGGGGGGCTGCTCCCTGGAACTGAGCAGTGCACAGCTCTTGCAACTGTACGCAGCAGCCCTGCACCCAGGCTAGGGGACGGGCAAGTGTAGCTTTCCCTGAGCACCAATCACTGCTAGGATGGACACTTGCTGAGCAGCCAGAGGCATCTGTGAACAGGAGGCTGAACACACCTGCTTCAAGTTCAGGTCCACAGGCCTGTTCCACGATCCAGAGGCACGGGAAATGTGGAGCTGAACACCTCGGCAGTCAGTCAGGCACCAGGTCTGTGTGGACCCTCAGCTCCTTCCCCAGACCTCCCAAGATCTCTTTGGCAGGAAGATCACTATCCATAAGTTCAAGTCAATAAATATTTACTAAGCCCTTGCTACATGCCAGGCTCTGTGCTAGGAGCCAGGGACACTGAGATAAAGCGGGACAGACAGATGATGCCAACACAGCGTAGCAAGTATGATGGTGGAGGTGCTGTGGATGTTGAAAGGAGGGACCCTGGAGGGATGAGGAGGACATATCTGGAGAAGGTCATGCCTAAACCGGGTCTTTGTTTTTTTTTTTAATTTGGCTGTGCCGGGTCTTAGTTGCGGCATGTGGGATCTAGTTCCCTGACCAGGGATCGAACCCGGGTCCCCTGCATGGGGAGCGTGGAGTCTTAGCCACTGGAGCACCAGGGAAGTCCCTAAACTGGGTCTCGAAGAAAGAAAAGTAGGAGTTTGGCAGGAAAAAGGGTGGGGGGGGATTTTTGGGTAACAGCCTAAACGTGGAGGGTGTGCCCAAACTCTGAAGCGTTCAGAATTACCAGTGGTAAAGGCCGAGGCAGGGGAGGTGAGGGATGCTGGGCCGACAGGCAGAGGCGGGATTATGGAGGGCTCTGGACCCCACGCTAAAGGTTTCGGCAGGTGGTGTGATACCTTTTAAGCAGGGGCAACAAAAGGTCAGTTCTGCGTTTTGGATAGCTTTCCCTGCCCGCCGAGTGGAGGCAAGGGGTCAGAGACAGAGGGACCTGTTAGGAAGGTGTGACAGAAGGCCAGGCAAGGTGGGGACTTCCCTGGCGGTCCAGCGGTTCAGATCCCGTGCTTCCACTGTAAGGGGCACAGGTTCGATCCCTCGTTGGGGAACTACGATCCCACATGCTGTGCAGCGCAGCCAAAAAAAAAAAAAAAAAGAAGGCCAGGCAAGGACCTAGGGGAAGGACACCCCCTAGGGCAGTCCTCGTCCCAGGAGAGGGATGCTCTGTTGGTTGACAAATCTAACTCCACGTAAAGATGGTATGCCTGGAGGCTGGGGTGCCTGCGTCAGGCTGGGGGAGGACGCCTGGACCCCCGGGCTGCTTACCCCCAGCTGATTCAGCAGCTGTGTCTGGAGTCTGACTCGGGGAGCTCTTCTCTAACCACAGAGAGGGTGCCCAACTGAGTACGCAACCCAGCTCAGCAGGTTGGGGCAGAGCCCCGCAAAGGGCAAACAAGCGAAATTACACACCCCTGGGCAAGGAGTGGAAGACTGGCTCAGAGCCAACCCCAATCAGAAACCGGCTCCCATGCGGCCGTGTTAACTGGTCCACCCTTTGTCCTTGAGTCCCAGCTCCCTGAGCCTGTGTGTTCCAGCCAAGCAATAGCACCGTCCAGGGATCAGATCACATACCCCAAGCCTCAGAGCTGCGCCCCCTCCCTCTCTTTTGGTGTAAAGCCTCCACATGAGGACCTCCCAGGCAAACACAGGCAGGGAGAGTCCAACAGAGACACACAGACAATCCCCGTTAGGGAACCGATCATGGCCTACCGCGTGCTTCTCCTTCAGGTCCATGGGCCCAGGGTACTGCAGGCATGCCCAGAGGAAGGTGGTCACCCCCGAAAGGAAGGCTCCTCCCCAACATGTACGAACCCCAGTGACTCTGTCACAGTCACAGCGTCTGGGGAAAAAAAAGAAAGAGGTCCCGTAAGGCCGGGTTGCTGGAAGGGGCAGCTACTGTGAAACACAACAGTACCATCTAAACAGTCGAGCAGGACGTGGAGAAGACGGTGCTGGTGACCTCCAGGGGCCCGGCCTGTCCTGGCAGCAGTCAGCTTTACAAATTCCACTCTCTGAAGCCAGGAGGGAGAGGGCTACAGCAGGGATGCTGGAGGGCTGCAAGCTTTCCCTCTTTTACCCTAATTTTTGGAGGCACGTATGTTTTGTTCCACGTGTACTCTTTGACTTGCTGACTTCCAGAAAGCAGGAAAAGCCATGGCTCATCAGCTCTTTATTTATTTATTTATTTTGGCCACATGTGGGATCTTAGTTCCCCGACCAGGGATCGAACCCGTGCCCCCTGCAGTGGAAGCGCAGAGTCCTAACCACTGGACCGCCAGGGAAGTCCCATACCTTCACTTTTAAAGAGGTGATGGGGGACTTCCCTGGCCATCCAGTGGTTAAGACTCCGTGCTTCCACTGCAGGGGGCACGGGTTCGATCCCTAGTCAGGGAACTAAAATCCCACAAGCTGGGCACGGCGCGGCCAAATTTAAAAAAAAAAAAAAAAGAAAAAAGAAGTGAAGGTAAATTGGAATCTAGATACAACTTGAATAATCAAGCAAATGGTGGGAAGAGTAGCAGAGATGATCAAAGTAGAGACGTGCTCACTCCACCGCCACCAGGAGCACAGCTGGGAAACACACACCACACATGCCAACGCGTACATGCCCACAGTCAGCGGGCCTCTCGAGCGGCCGGCCAACAAGGAGTGCTCAACAGGGACCTGGACGGGTGTCCATGAGGATGGGGGATCCAAGGCGACAACAATCTAGAAAATGAAGATGAGCCTAACCTCCCCACCCACCATTCCCTCCCCACATAACCCCGACTCTCACCCATCCATCCTGGCAGCCAGCACACCTTAAATGATTTCAGATGAGTGTTTGGGTAAAGAGTGCCACTGAGTAATCTGGTTCGGTGCCAGGTGACTACTTGAGGAGAAAGAACTAACCTGCTGACTGGGGCAGTTCTTTTGGGGGCCTGCAGCAAAACCTACGTTAAGAGGAGCTGGTCAGAAGCCCAGGAGAACTGATCCATAAAAGAGCTGTCTAGAAACAATTAAAAAAAAAAAAAAAAGCTGTGTCCAGAGGACCCCAGGCAGGAGGCCCAGGCTCTGCAGGCACTAAATCCGACCCACGATCCCGTCCAATTCCTCGCAAGACGTCACAGCCCTGCACTGCCAGGTCTGTCCCTACCTCTGCTTTTCCAACCAGGGCCCTCAAAGCTGAGCTAGCCCCCGGAGGGTCAGAGACAGACAGTGACGCTGGGAGCAGCACCGCAGTGCAGCGACATTTGGTTTTTTGGCAGCCGACTGAAATGGGATCCTGAGAGGCTGAATGCACTTCTGCCTAAGGCCGCTCTGACTCAGGCACCCTGGCCCTGTTTACAAGTACAGCTCAAGGTCCCCATGACATCCCATGCCAGCAGGGGCTGGATGAGGCAGTCACCACACAGGGAAAGGCACCAGGGGCCAGATGGGGCTTATGCTTAACTCCTTCTGCCAACAGTACAGGAGTGAAGTAACTCTGCGGCCGGGTGGGACCACAGCAGTTCCACAAGGGCAGCCAGGAGCACGACATTCTTCTAAGAGTCTCTGTTTTCCCATCACTCCATACATGGGATTCTGGGAGAGAGCTGTCCTTAGCTGTCTGATCTGAAACCAGCAGCTGTATCCTTAAAGGGCCAGGTCCACTCCCCGCCCATTGTGAAAAAAAGCACAGGCTTCAAAGCCAGACACTCGTGGGTTCAAATCCTGGCTCCATCATGTATCAAGTGCCAAACGACCTTGGCAAATCACTTGTCTCTCTGAGCCTCGGTGTCCTTGTTCATTGAATGGAAGTGATGATACCTATTACACAGCTATGCAACAGGAATGATGTAAAATACTATAGGCAGAGGGCCTAATACAGTATTTGGTACATGGTAGGTCTTAATAGTCGCCATTACTGTCATCTACTATCATCAGCAAACAAGTAATATGAAGAAAGAGTCACCGAAGTCAAGAACGAGAACTCAAAAGTAAGGAGAAAAAAAAGAAATAAAAGGCATAAAGATTGTAAAGAGGGAATTCCCTGGCGGGGCAGTGGTTAGGACTTGGTGCTTTCACTGCCAGGGCCTGGGATCAATCCCTGGTCGGCAACTAATATCCTGCAAGCTGCGGGCATGGCCAAAAAATAAAAAAGATTGTAGAGAAATAAGTAAAACTGTCTTTATTTGCAGAAGACTCAATCATACATGTAGAAAATCCTAAGGAATCTACAAATAAGATATTAGAACAAATAAGTGTGCAAGGTTGCATGATACAAGGTCAAAATATAAAATGCAAATATAAATTTCTATATGCTATAATGAAATATAGGAAAGTAAAAATGTGTAAATATCACTTACAGTACCAAAAAAAAGAAATACTTAGGGATGACTTTAACGAAAATACACATAAGTCCTATACACTGCTGAGAGAAATTAAAGAAGACCTAAACAAAGAGAGAGCTATACCATGTTCATGGAATGGAAGACTTAATGTTAACATTAATGTTTTAATATTTAAATTAAATAATATTCATATTCATACATTTCTATTTATCAGTATTAATATTAATAGGCACCCATCAGAATGACTAAAATGAAAACGACCGATAGTACCTAGTGTTGGTGAGGATATGAACTGATAAATTGCTAGTGGGAATATAACATGGTATAACCATTTAGGAAACCATTTTGGCTGTTTCTGATAAAGTACAGGTGACTCTTTAACAAGGCGGGGGTTAGAGACACCGACCCCTGACACCACCCTCCCACCCCCCAAGCGCAGCGGAAAATCCACATATAACTTTACAGTCAGCCCTCCAAATCTACAGTTCTGCATTTGTGGATTCAACCAACCATGGATCATGTAGCATTCTGGTACATATTTAGTGCAAGAAATCCACATATAAGTGGACTCATGCAGTTCAAGGGTCAACTATATACACTTATTATATGACCCAGTAATGGAAACATATGTCCTCAAAGAGAATTACATACAAATATCCATAGCAATTTTATTCAAAATAGCCCCAAACTGGAAAAAATCCAAATGTCCACTCAGGTGAATGGATGAACACACTGTGGTAAATCCATACAATGGAATTCTACCCAGCAACAAAACAGAATAAAGTACTGATATACACAACAATATGGCTGAATCTCAAAAACATTTGATGAGTGAAAGAAGCCACACACAGGGCTTCCCTGGTGGCGCAGTAGTTGAGAATCCACCTTCCAATGCAGGGGACTCGGGTTCGAGCCCTGGTCCGGGAAGATCCCACATGCCACGGAGCAACTAAGCCCGTGTGCCACAACTACTGAGCCTGTGCTCTGGAGCCCGCAAGCCACAACTACTGAGCCCGCATGCCACAACTGCTGAAGCCCGTGCACCTAGACCCCATGCTCCGCAACAAGAGAAGCCACCACAATGAGAAGCCCGCACACTGCAACGAAGAGTAGTCCCCGCTCACCACAATGAGAGAAAGCACATGCGCAGCAACGAAGACCCAACACAGCCAAAAAAAAAAGCCACACACAAAAGACTGCCTACTGTATGATTCAATTAGTATAAAATTCAGAACAGGCAAAACTAATCAATAGTGGCAGCAAGCAGATCAGGGGTTGCCTGGGGGCAGGGGGAGGGAATGACTGCAAAGGGCACAGGGATCTTTTGTTTAATATCTTGACTGTGGGTGGTGGCTACAGGGGTATATACATTTGTCAAAATTCTTTGAACTATATACTTAAATAGGTGCATATCATTGTATGGAAATAGTTGCCTCCATAGAGCTGATTTTCCAAAAGTACAGTGGAATCCGAGCTCAACTAACCTCTAAAATGCCTAGCACATGCAAGATTTGGCAGATTTATAAAAGAGAAGGGATAATGAAGCAAACATTTACCAGCACCTGTAGTGTGTTACAATAGCAGATACTTAGTAAGTATAAGGAATGGTCCTGTTTTCAAAGAAGTATAAGATGCGGTCCCTTCCCTAGAGGGATTTATAATATAGTGGTTTGGGCTATTATGAAAAAAGATAACAATTCAAGTTGGCATTGACATACTAAATGAGAATTGCAAACAGGTGCTTAGGAGTAAGAAGAGGAAGGGCTACCCAAGCAAGAGCCACAAGTCCCAATCAAGGCACCAGGGAAGAAATGCAGTAGCCTTTTTTTTTTTTTTTTAATTGGGGTATAATTTACAATGTTGTGCTAGTTTCAGGTGTACAGCAAACTGAATCTGTTATTCATATACATATATCCACTCTTTTTTAGCTTCTTTTCCCATACAGGCCATTAGAGTATTGAGTAGTGTTCCCTGTGCTATAGAGTAGGTCCTTATTAGTTATCTATTTTATATACAGTAGTGTGTATGTGTCAACCCAATCTCCCAAGTTATCCCTCCCCCCGGGAGCCTTTTTGAAAGATAGTGATCTGACCTGTTTGGTTAGAGCAGAAGGCCTGAGTAGGTCAGACTGAAGAAATAAATGAAGAAATAAATGACCACATAGAACAGGGAATCAGGGGCCCTTGAAACAAAGACACCCTGAGGAGTCACTGAAGGTTTCTGAGTAGGTCCCAGGATTTTAAAAGGGTAGAGAATGGATCAGAGGAGAAAGGGAAAGAAATTACAGGCAGAAGAGTTAGAAGAAAATTACAATAACCCTGGTTTGCCATGACGGGTATCTAGACAAAGGCGGAAATGAGAACGAAGGGGTCGATGCTTCCTGCTGCCAAGCTCAGAACCAACATCAAAAAGAACTAGTGTGGGGACTTCCCTGGTGGCACAGTGGTTAAGATTCCACCCTCCCAATGCAGGGGGCCTGGTTCGATCCCTGGTCAGGGAACTAGATCCCACATGTATGCTGCAACTAAGAGTTTGCAAGCTGCAACTAAGAGTTTGCAAGCCACAACTAAGGAGCCCGCCTGCTGCAACTAAGACCTGGTACAGCCAAATAAATAAATATTTTTTTAAAAAAGAAAACAACAAAAAAAGAATGGGTGCCCAAGGTTCAGGTTGAGGGTGAGCTGAGGAGTTGGCTGTCCTTATCTCTTCCAACACAATCTTCATTAGCTCTGCTGGCACTCTAGGCACGCCCAACACACCAAAAACACAATTTGGTGGACTCTACTCAGCTGAAAGTGAGCTGATGGATGCATGGATACTCAGTGGGGGGGAGGTTTTTAATCACAAGTCTCCGGGTTCTATCCTTGGTGGCATCCTAGTCAATATCTTTATCAATAACTTGGGTGAGGAAACAGATGGTATGCTAATCAAATTCTTGGATAGCACAAACCTGGAAAGGAGATCAAAGTCAAGCTCCAGGAAGATCTCAACAGGCAGAAATGATGGGCCAAATCTAATAGATTCAATTTAACTGTAAGAGATTAGATATTAACGCCTGCACTTAGGTTCAAAAACTACTGTAGTAAACTACTACAAATGGCTTAGTTAAATGCATTTTCAAAATAAACCGCATGGTCGCCCAGAGTTCACTCACATTTAGGCTGCATTAACAGATATGCCAAGTCCCCCAAAAGACAGGGGTAAGTCTGATTCCTGTACATTTCAGAGCACACCTGAAATATTTTGTTCATTTGTGCATCACACACTTTAAGAAGGACACTGACTAAAGTGGAAGGCTTCCAGAAAACAGCAGCCAGGTTGGAGAAACTATCACATGAGAATTAATGGAAGGGACAGAAGATGCTTGGCCAGGACACCAAAAACACATCAGGTTAGAGCAGAGACAGAAGGGCATGATGGCTGCCAGGGGAAAGAAGGGCCAGGCTAACTCTGGGAGGCTCCAAAAATAGGGACTAGATTAGGGGGAGGAAGCTATATGGAGGCCGACTGGGACTTAATATGAGCAATATCTTTTTTTTTTTTTTTTTTGGCTGCGTGGCTTGTGGGATCTCAGTCCCCATCAGGGATTGAACCTGTGCCATGGCAGTGAAAGCCTGGAATCCTAACCACTAGGCCACCAGGGAACTCCCAAGCAATATCTTTTATACATATTAGAACTGTATTAAAAAAATGGAAGAGGCCACCCTGAGAGGCAATGAGCTCCCCATCACTAGAGGGATCCAAGCAGAGGTGGGGAATTATGGAGCTAATAAATACATCAGGTAGCAAATAAGAAAGAGATGGCTTTTTATGGTCTCTTCTAACTCCAAGAGACTATGAAATCAAGAAATCCAGTAGCATCTACCCATGAAAAGATGCTCAACTCTACCCACAATAAGAGACATTCAAATTAGACTACCCCAGGGGAACAAAGCTGGAATATTTTCACCACTGGACATCAAGGTTTTATAAAGCTACAGTAATCGATGCAGTGTGGTATTGGCCTGGTAATAGAGCCTAGAAATAGACCCAGACATATGTGGTCAATTGATTTTCGAAAAAAGGTATAAAGGCAATTCAGTGGAGTAAAAGGCTCTTCAACAAATTGCGCTGGAACAATTGAATATTCAGATGCAAAAAAAAAAAAACCTTGTCAATATAGTTTGCACCATATACAAGAGTTAACTAAAAATGGATCATAGACCTAAATGGAAAAGTGAAACTATAAGATTTCTAGAAGAAATAATGGGAGAAAATCTTTGTAACTGTGGGTTGGATTTCTTAGAATCAATACCAAGAGCATAACCTACAAAAGAAGATATTAATAAACTGGAACTGAGTGGCTGAGGATAGGAGTGGGAGGGAGAATTTTCACTGTATATACTTTTGTGCCTTTTGATTTTCAAACCATATGAATGTACCAAATGTATCTTTAAAGAATCAGCAACCTCTCACTCCTGGGGATATATACCCACAAGAAGTGACAACAGGGACCCAAACAGATATCTGTGCACTCATGTTCATAGCAGCACTATTCACAATAGCAAAGGTGGAAGCAACCTAAGTGTCCATCAACAGATGAATGGATAAACAAAATGTGGCCGGGGCTTCCCTGGTGGTGCAGTAGTTAAGAATCCGCCCGCCAATGCAGGAGACACGGGTTTGAGCCCTGGTCCAGTCCGGGGAGATCCCACATGCCGCGGGGCAACTAAGCCCGTGCGCCACAGCTACTGAGCCTGTGCTCTAGAGCCCGTGAGCCACAACTACTGAGCCCGCGTGCCACAACTACTGAAGCCTGCGCGCCTAGAGCCCGTGCTCCCAACAAGAGAAGCCACTACAATGAGAAGCCTGCGCAACACAACGAACAGTAGCCCCCGCTCGCCACAAGCAGAGAAAAGCTTGCGTGCAGCAACGAAGACCCAACGTAGTCAAAAATAAAATAAATTAAAAAAAAAAATGTGGCCTATACATACAATGGAATATTATTCAGCCTTCAAAAGGAAGGCAATTCTGACACATGCTACCACATGGATGAACTGGGAAGACCTTACACTAAGTGAAATAAGCCAGTCACAAAAGGACAAATATTGCATGATTCCTCTTATTTGAGGGTCCTAGAGTAGTTAAATTCCTAGAGACAGAAAGTAGAATGGTGGTTGCTGGGGACCAGAGGAGGGGGGAATGGGAAATTAAGTGTTTAATGGGGACATAGTTTCAGTTGGGGAAAATAAAAAAGTTCTGGAGATGGATGGTGGTGATGGCTGTGTAACACTGTGAATGTACTTAATGCCACGTAACTGGTTAAAATGGTAAGTTTTGTATTATGTATATTTTACCACAATAAAATAAAATCAGCAACTTCTGGGAATTCCCTGGCTGTCCAGTGGTTAGGACTTGGCGCTTTCACTGCTGAGGCCAAGGTTCAATCCCTGGTTGGGGAACTAAGATCCCAAAAGCCATGCGGTGTGGCCAAAAAAAAAAAAAAAAAAAATCAGCAACTTCTGATTTTGCAATTGGTTCTGGCTTACATTACAAGGAATATTCCCCCACTGCATTCCATGTCAACTTTAGGGATGTTTATGCTCTTTTTTTTTTTTTTTTTTCAAATATTTATTTATTTATTTATTTTGGCTGCTCCTGGTCTTAGTTGGGGCATGCGAACTTCTTAGTTGAGGCATGCATGCAGGATCTAGTTCCCCGACCAGGGATTGAACCCAGGACCCCTGCATTGGGATCGTGGAGTCCTACCCACTGGACCACCAGGGAAGTCCCTATGCTCTTTTCAATACACCTTTGAGTCTCTCTCCAGTATATATCTTTTTTGCAGGTGTTTCCCAATATTTTTCTCTTCACCTTCCTACTAAGGAAGACTGCTATCAGGAATCTCTTTTTCAAGATGATCCTGAAATTAAGAAAACTGGGTTCCTATCATTACACTATTTCCAGTTTCCCAAAAGGTCGCTGTGAGCCCTGAAAGGGTCTCCTTCCCTTGGGCACCCCTCATTCCCCATCACTCTAGGCCTTTGGATGCAGGCATCAGGCCGGGTCTAAATATGGTCCTTAACCTACTTGCCACGCCATGTGATCCTGTTTACTACTGGCTCGGCAACCACAGGCAAAGCTTATTATTACACGAACCCCTGGTCACTAAACCACACATTTCTGGCTGGCTGGTCCCTTCGGAAGAAAAACATTCCTGCTGCAGCCGCCGGCTTAGCCTTTAGTTCACCTGTGTACTGTAAACAAATCTGGGCCTGCTCAGAAACCAGAGTTCAAACAATATTTTTAAAGGAGCCTATCTTTTAGGTCAAGAAAGACGCTCTCGTGAAACCAATGCTGATCCAATAACCAGATAAAAAAGATTAGCACACGTTGACTGGCAGAGAAGTGCCAACCACGACTGGGAAACTTCTCACTTAAACACCAGGAATGGATTTGAGAAAGGCTATTCTCAGAGCTCAAACTCGACTCAGGTGAGGTTAAGTCAAGCCTTGGGTGTAGGTCACATTTACAATAGCGCTCCTCCCTCGCCCCATAGCAATTGTTTCCCAAGCCCAACACCAAGGAATCAGCAGTGGAAGGAACCGAAGGATAGCGACTTTCATTTCTCATGAGTTCTGCAGGAGTTAAGCTTTCCGAAAGGCTGATTTTCAGCCCTTGGAGCTGGCACTCCCTAGCAACTTCTCAAAATAGAAATGTGAAGGGCTTTCTGTTTTCTTCCATCTCACCACCCAGCCCTGGCTCTCCCGGACTAATCTTCTGATGTTGGGTCACCACAAACAAGGGGTGGGAGTGGGGGGTAGGGTAGGGGTTCAAGGGCAGTTAACTCTCAATTCTTTGGTGGCTGGTTATCCAAGGGGATGGTCTGTACTCCAACTCCCTGGCCAATGCACTTCTCCATGGTCTCCACCAGTTTCCCTGTTTGTCGTTCTGACAAAAACCAGAGAGCAAGGAAGTTACAGCTGACATGGCAGTTGAAATAAGCCTTGCAGAGTACATACAGTATGTGGATTTTATGTGAACATCTACCCCCAGTTCCAGTTCCAGTTAATGACAGTCTACGTTCTGAGGTCTTCTGATCTTTACAGTTATTTTTTTTAAACTCCATGGATCATTTTTATTTGACTTTTTAGAAAATGAACCTTACTTGTGCCATTTAAAAAAAAATTAAAACTACCTCGTTGGATTACTAAGATCAGCTCTTCTTTTACCAAGATCACCATAAAGACATACCACCATGGTATTTCTTCTTTCTTCAGTGCTTCTTAACCTTTTTCTGCCTCTGCACTATTCTTAAACACAATCACACTCTCATTCATAACACCTCTAATGACACTACAGTGGTTCCCCCAAACGGAGGAAGGGCTACCTTGTCCTGACTCTGCCCCTCCCTGCCTTTCCTGAGAACCACTAATTTACACCCACAAATAGAGACCACAATAAATATTAATACAAGAAATCAGCCAGTGAACTACCTGCCGGTTACTTAAAATTAATAAATGCAAAAATATATTGAGAACCTAGTAAGTCCTAGACTCCATCCAAGGGATCCTTATATATAGACCACCTCATTTAATGCTCACAACCGCCCTGCAAAGGCTGAGAGAAGTTAGGGAACTTGGTTTTCTCAGATCACACCTAGGAAACAACCGGCTCTAGTGGATAAAGGACTCAAGAATCTGGACTTCAGAGTTCCAGCCCTGGGACCTTGATGACCCTGGCCCTGGCCCTTTGCCTCTCCCAACAGTTAGTCTCCACATCTGTAAAATAAAACGTTAAAATTCCCTCCTGACTTCCATCTTCTAAGAGTACCCAGGCTTAACTGAACTGTGTCACTACAGCTGAGGTGAGGGTCTTGGATGAAGCATGAGAAAACTATCATCGTCCCCAGTACACAAAATCACACACAAGAAGGAAAAGGGATTGGATACAGAGCTCCCTCCTTTTTCTCCCCAAGAGCCACACACACAAAAAAAGAGGGTGGGATGTAGCAGCACGTGACCAAATCAGTGAACACGCCAAAGTGCAGCCCGTGGTCACACACCAATGAAAGAGCAGGGTTCCCCTCGTAACTGGCACCGGGCAGGGGCTCACACAGCAGCACACGAGGGACTTTAAGAACTGACTTCAGCGGTGAGCAGCAGAGGAACGAGAGCACAGCAGAGAGATCAGTTTATAGGGTAGGAAGTAATGTTCCTCTGGTTGCTTCTAAGGAGTCTTTAAACAATTTTCTGGAAAGGCGGAAAGGGGCGGGGGCTGGCGGGGGTGGGGGCAGGCAGGGCATACTCCAAACTGCAACGTCGCTGCTCAGGGTTGAAAAGCCCCTCCGGCTCCATCCACCTGGACACAGGGGACGTGGTCAGCACGAGGGCCCGGACGGCAGCTGAGAGCGCGCGCAAGGGAGGCAACCGTCTGAACTGGGGCTGGGATGGGGACTCCCAGAGACCTATAAATAAACTGAACACCAGCGCTGGAAGCCTTCTGGGCCGGGGCCCAGGCACCGCAATCCTGGGGCAGGGAGTCTTTGTTGGCGGGAGGCTTCGATTTCCGACGCGGGACCCCCAGAGGGCCAAGCCAGGGCCGAGGGCAAGTGTGAGCACCTGGGGGAAGGAAATGGCCAAGAGCTGGAGGCAAGAGCCAGTCCCTTGACTCCTCCACCGAAGGGATTCCCCCGAGACCATTACCTGGGTGCAGACCCCAGACTCGCCTCCCCTCGCCCAAGAATCCCGAGGACGCGGAAGGCCGAGCCCCACGCCCCTTTGCTCCCCTTGCTTCGGGCCACGGGCCTTCTCGTACTTACCGGGGCCCGGGGACCAGTCTTCCTCGCCCGCGTCCTCTCCCCTCCCTGCCCCCTCCTCACTTCGCGTCCCCTCCTCCAGGGGCCGCAGCCATGTCCGTTACTGGCAACTCCAAGGGGGTTTGCCTCCTTTCTCGGACAACGGAGTCGCCGGCTCGCTAGCTAAAGTCCTGGGCGTCGATTGGTCGCAATCCGAGACGGGCGGGGATTCTTGGCTTCTTATTGGCTGAGGGGAGCACTAGGCTGTAGCCACAACCTCCCCTCCGGGAGCCTGGCGGAATTAAGTGCCAAGTGATGCCGGCGGGAGAGCGCGCAACCACTGTCCATCCTTGAACGTCATGCCGTAGCGTTTTCTGATCCAGAGGTCCTGACCAGAGGCGAGGGCACGGCTTTCACCTAGGTTAGTTTTCCTATGGAATTATCCTAAAAATATCAACGGGCCGTCCCGCCCCCTGCCTTTCTTTTTAAAATAAGCCCTTTGCAGAGCGCCTGTGTCTCCAAAGCTCCCTCCTTGTTGCTGGGAACAAATGCCTCGAGACACCTCGCTCAGAGACCTTGGAGGGAGTCCCTCTGGGACCAATACTGCTTCCAAACCAAAGCTGGAGAATCTAAGGCAATACTGCAGTTTTTCTCCTCCAAGCTCGGCTGAACTCTAAAGGGAAAAACAAGTTAAAAAAAATTTTTTTTTCTAGATAATTAAAGAAGTCGCCTGGGAGACCTCTCTTGGGAAAACAAAGCAAGTCTGTGTCAGTATTTACTTCTGTTTTCCCAGAGATCTAAGTCTGGAGAGTTGGTTTTTTGTTTTTTAGTCTGTTTATAAAACTGGAAGAAGGTCATGGCTGGTCCTGGGAAGTAAGAGCCCCTTCTCCCTGTTAATGAATTTGATTATGTAATTAAATCTCTATTTCTTTTCAGCTGGACAAGAAGGTGCCATTTCAATGCCTAATCTTGTATGTTTGAACTGTTTTAGCTGTTGTCTAAAACTGATAGAATCATGTCCCTTTCCTGCATACAAAAATCTTCTGCTGTTTATCTTCGCCAATAGAAAAAGTCCAAATCTCTCTGCCTGACGTTCAAAGCTCCTCATAAATCGACTCAGACATACATTTCCAGGCTTAACTCCCCACAAGCCAAACTACTCCTGCAGCCACACAGATTCACTAAATGCCTCTGGGACCCTCCCACCTCTGCTTCTTTGCCCAAGAGTTTCCCGGTGCTTTGTAGGTTCCTTCCTACCAATAAAATCAACGTTCAAATCCACACCCATCCTAAAGGTCTACGCTAAACACTACCTGCCCAAAAGCCTTCCCTGACTTTTAGTCATTGAAATTCTGTAGCACTGAGCTTTTCTTTGTGTCTCCACTGCTGCCTTTACAAAAGTATGCTTTGCACAGAATTATTTTTGTAAGACTTCAAGCAACCTGAAGGCAGCTGGCTTATCCTGGCAGTCCACACAGCACCTTATTTGGAGGCTGGTAGCCAGCAAATGTTTGCTGAACTGAACTAGTCAATCGCCTGTATCTAATGTCTTTTCACTTCATCCCAGAAGGCTTATATGGCTGCATTTGGAAGGTTATTAGCAGGTGTAACATAGTCATCCTGCCCTGTTCCACTTTGTACCCCAGTCGCCTCTGGCCATACTTGTTTCTCTGTTCCATTGGGTTTTATGAATATCACTCAACAAATTTGAACTGAGTGCCTACCAGTTTCAGGGGCTGTACCACAGTCCTTCACTGTGCATTGACCATCCCCTCTGTCATTCCCCCCAGCTATAAAACTTTGCCTAAGATGGGACTTCCCTGGCGTTCCAGTGGTTAAGACTCCTTGCTTCTACTGCAGGGGGCACAGGTTCCATCCCTGGTTAGGGAACTAGGATCCAGCGTGCTGCGCAGCATGGCCTAAAAAATAAAAATTAAAAAAAAAAAACAAAAAACTTTGCCTAAGAAGTAAATCAAGTCACTCGATCCAAAACATACTGATACACCCACTCTAGATTCACCCTGGCTAGACTTTTTGTGGCTCTGAGGTCTCTATGGCCATGTCTTCTTGGTTGTCTAGTAACCCCAGGCAGCTGTACCAATCCTTCTTCACTTTTCTGGAGCTTTCCCTATCTCTCCCTACCAAAATGACCTTGATGGGAAGACCAAGGCCTTCCAGTGGAGATGTCTCATCCACTTCATCTACTCCTATTCCCCTTTCAACATTCCTCCAGGGAAGAGATACTCCTCTTCCTTTCCCCATCTGTATCCTCAATCCCTTGCCTCACCCCAGCCTATTTCCCATCTCTAGGCTTAGCTTATGCTGTTTGCGGTACCTGAAATGCCCTTTTCCTTTCTTTCGAACTCCCGATCAGCCTTTAAGATCAGAATGGCTTGTCCCTGCTCTGTAGATAACTGTATCATTTCACTTACCACATTGTTTTATATCTTTGACAGCAAAATAATATTAATAATACATTAGTATCCAAGGTCTCTTTCTCTCCTCCTGGATTCTGTCTGTGCCTGTTAGGTTGACAGATCATTGCACAGTAACAGAAGAATAGAGGAAAGGTAGGACTGAGAAAGGCAAGCCTTGAGTGATTGGGTTTACTTTGGATAAGATGCAGAGTTACCGGCAAATGAAAGCAGTTGGGTTTGAAAAGGGAGCAGGAGAAAGTGAAGAGACAAGAGCCAGGATGGTGTGGGTTAGGGAAGAGTTGGAGGAAGTTTGGAGAGAGGAAATAGAGAAGCTTTAGAGCAGAGTGAGAAATGCCTTAGGGGAGTAGGTGGAATACCTTTCCCCTGTTTGTCTGATACTGTACAGTGAATGACCTGGGAACCTAACAGGTAAAGACAGAATCCCCCTTAGCGAAGAGGAGGAGGGAAAGAGAAACGAAGAATAGGATTTTAGGAAGGTTTCTCGTAAATCATTTATGTAATTCCCCCTTTGACATTTTTCTCAAGAGACTACAATAAGATCTGAAGTTGCTTTGCAATTAGTTTTGGATGCCAATTATCATTTCTTTGTATATGATTCTGTATAGATACTGGACATATCCATCCCTAGGCTTTATGTAGTTAATAACATTGTCTAATTATATGTCATTTCTCTTCCTGTGAGCCCCTTGTGTCCAAGGACAGTGTCTTCTTCATCTTTGTGTCACTGTTGATTAACAGAGTGCCTGGCACACAGTAGGTGTCTGATAAATGTTTGTTGAATAAATGAGCTGGTGCTTAATTATCCTCTCTAGCATCTTTTTTTTTTTAATAATTTCTAGTTTTGCCTTTATTCCTGGAGGATATTATTATCAGGGGTCCCAAGTGAACACTTGAAGTCTTTTTTTTTTTTTTTTTAAATTTTTATTTATTTATTTATTTATTTATGGCTGTGTTGGGTCTTCGTTTTTGTGCGAGGGCTTTCTCTAGTTTCGGCAAGTGGGGGGCCACTCTTCATCGCGGTGCGCGGGCCTCTCACTATCGCGGCCTCTCTTGTTGCGGAGCACAGGCTCCAGACGCGCAGGCTCAGTAATTGTGGCTCACGGGCCCAGCCGCTCCATGGCATGTGGGATCCTCCCAGACCAGGGCTCGAACCCGTGTCCCCTGCATTGGCAGGCAGATTCTCAACCACTACGCCACCAGGGAAGCCCTCTCTCTAGCATCTTTAGTTGCTTCCTGTCCTTGCCCCTAGCTATATAAACATTCATAGTTCTCATCTCTCCTTAGAGCAAAAGAGGGAGGGGGAACAGTAGAGGGAAAAGAGAAGGAGAAGGGGAGAAGAACGAAAGAGAGGAAGAAGAGGCCTTCAATACTAAATGGTCTGGTCTATGTGACACTCCTCTGCCATATAGCTAAAGAATCAACGAGCAAGAAGCTCCCTCTCTGTGAACCTAAAACTGCTGTAAAAATATGAAATCTTAATAAAAAATTAATTAGAAAAAAAAGGGGACTTCCCTGCCAGTCCAGTGGTTAAGACTCCATCCTTCCACGGCAGGGGGCACGGGTTCACAGCGCAGCCAAAAGAAAAAAAATAAAAAGCTCCCTCTCTGTCTGCGATGTTTTGTCTCTGTTAGACTAGCCAGTGTAGTAACACCTGATGACTTCACCTTAGCTACTACAGTCAACAGAGAATCACTGCTTCATTTATTATATTTTGTGGCCCTGGGGAATATTTAAGAGAGTTAGCTGAAAAACTCAATGTCGTGTGACTCTTAAGAACCATGTTTCAAATATTGTGAAATCAGCCGGGAATAAACTCCTTCAAGACTGACCAACGTGGGCTTCCCTGGTGGCGCAGTGGTTAAGAATCCACCTGCCAATGCAGGGGACACGGGTTTGAGCCCTGGTCCGGGAAGATCTCACATGCCACGGAGCGACTAAGCCCATGCGCCACAACTACCAAGCCTGTGCTCTAGGGCCCATGTGCCACAGCTACTGAGCCCACGTGCCACAGCTACTGAAGCCCGTGCGCCTAGAGTCCGTGCTCCACCACAAGAGAAGCCACTGCAATGAGAAGCCCACGCACCGCAACGAAGAGTAGCCCCCGCTTGCTGCAACTAGAGAAAGCCCGCGTGCAGCAACAAAGACCCAACGCAGCCATAAATTAATTAATTAATTAACTAATTAAAAAAGAGAAAAGCCATTGGAGTGTTTTAAGCGAAAGAGTACCGGCGATCTGATTGGTGTTTATAAAATTACGCAGGTTGGCTACTGGGTAGAGAATGGATCATAAGGAAGCAAGAACAGCTTTGAGAGGCCCAGAGAGGAGGCCTGGCAGTAATGTGGGCAACACTATCCCTGTGCTAAACTGGTGGCTGCCTGGGTGGTGAGTAGACGTCTTAAGAGATCTTTAGCAGGTCAACTAGGCACAACTTAGTGATCGATTGGACTTAAGGTCTGGGGAGAAAGAGGGAAGGGTGACTCCTAGGTTTCTACACCCTTGACCTCATATAGTGTCAGTTATAATGACAAAGCACCTGTTCAGCTCCAGGTGCTTCAGAAAGGCTAATTTAGAGCAAAGGACTGAACAAAAAACATCAGCCGGAAAACATTCCTGTTTATTTATGACTTCACTTCACCTAGATGGAAACATGAGAGGTGAGTCAGAAAGCGTGAGTAGCTCAGCAGGGCTGATTCAGGTTTTTGTTTGTTTGTTTGTTTGTTTTTAATTTATTTATTTATTTTTGGCTGTGTTGGGTCTTCGTTTCTGTGCATGGGCTTTCTCTAGTTGCGGCAAGCGGGGGCCACTCTTCATCGCAGTGCGCGGGCCTCTCACTCTCGCGGCCTCTCCTGTTGTGGAGCACAGGCTCCAGACGCGCAGGCTCAGCAATTGCGGCTCACGGGCCCAGCTGCTCCACGGCATGTGGGATCTTCCCAGACCAGGGCTCGAACCCGTGTCCCCTGCATTGGGGGGCAGATTCTCAACCACTGCGCCACCAGGAAAGCCCCTGATTCAGGTTTTTGAACAAGGAGTGACACGCTGCATCCCATCCACGCAGAAACGCGCCCCTCCCCCCTCGCACCTTCGTCTTGCGCCATCCCTTCAGCCTAATCAGGTGTTTAAAAGTGACAGGGTGAAATGGTGATTGTTTAGATTCCTGGGCTGAAATTCTTTTAACTTGTCTGAGCTAAACGCCACAATCAGAATTAGAGTCCCTTGCCAGAAATCATACTTTCAGGATCCACATTCTGCCAATGGCGAAGTGTTGATTGTTGCTGCAGCCGAAGTTTCAGACCCACCTATGGACACTTGCAGGCTCTTTGAAAGGAGGGACCAAATGATCAAAGGACGTGAGCAGACAATTTACACAAGAAGAAACCAAATATTAGGAATTGTTATTTTGGAAGAAAGGTTCAACCTCACTAATAAGCAAAGAACATTAAATTAAAACAAATCCAAGGAGTTCCCTGGCGGTCCAGTGGTTAGGATTCGGCACTTTCACTGCCGAGGGCCAGGGTTCGATCCCTGATCAGGCAACTAAGATCCCGCAAGCTGCACGGTGTGGGACAGCCCCACAAAAAAAGAAAAATGAAAACAAATCCAGAGGAGCCATTTCCCATCTGTTCAATTAAATAAAATAATAAAATTTAATAATGCTGAAACTGTAGTGAAACTGGTAGGTTTAAACATTACTTTTTGATTGCAATCTACATTGTTATAGTGTCTGTACGGGGCAATCTGACAGCAGGTGATAAAGAACCATAAAAGGATCAACTCTTGATTATCTCTTTTTATGGCAGTACAGCTTTAGGAAATAATTCCAAAGCTTTGTGTGGGTGGGTGGGTGGCAGATACAGCAATGAACAAGTAGATAAAAGTCCCTCCCCTCACGGAGCTCCCATTGTAGTTGGAGACATGGGGGAGAGTTGCTGACAGATGAAAACACAAGTAAGTAAAATAGTGTGTCAGATGATGGTAAGTGATATACAGAAAAATAGTTGGGGAGGTGAATGGAGAACACCAAGGGTTGGGATAGTTTGAGATGCGGTGACCAGAGAAGGCTTCACTGAGAACATATATTTGAGCAAACACCTGATTTAATGCATTTTGCACTTAGACACTCATCCATAAGTATCATTGTACATACAGCAGGGCTCTGAATGATATTGGTCTGGACTTTGGGAATATAATTTAGCCCCTACCTGAATTCTCTGGATAACTTTTACAACCTTCTGGACTTTATTAGAAGTTATTTTGAACAGTGTGTATGTGTGTGTGTGTTTTAACATAGTCGTTTCTCTTGCAGGATCTGATGGCCAACACCTTGAATCTGTTAGCAGAGTGGGGTGGATATAAGTGGGGGGCTTGTAGTATAAGTGGGGGCTTGATATGTCTCGACTCCTAAATATATATTTTTTTTGTTTCTTTGTTTATTCAAATGATGACAAAGTCCGGGGTGTGGCATGGGAGTCAAGGGCTGAAATAACATGGATGTTAGGGATTCTTATCATCTAAGAGGGCAGGAAACTTAGTAGCTAACCTGCAACTACAAGATAGTTGAGTTCTAGAGATCGAAAGCACAACACTGTGACCATAGTCAGTAATACTGTGTTATATACTTCAAATTGCTAAGAGACTAGATCTTTTTTTTTCTTTTGGCTGAGCTGCACAGCTTGCAGGATCCTAGTTCCCCAACCAGAGGCTGAACCCAGGCCCTCGGCAGTGAAAGCGAAGAGTCCTAACCACTGGACCGCCAGGGAATTCTCTAAGAGACTAGATCTTAAATGTTCTCAACACAAAAAAAGAAATGATAATTATGTGAGTTGATAGAGGTGTTAAGTAATGCTACTACGGTGATCATCATCGCAATATATAAATGTATTAAATCAACATGTTGTACCCTTTAAACTTACACAATGTCATTTGTCAAGTATATCTCAATTAACAACAAAAAAAACTTGACATCTAAGCTCTTGGATGGGTTGTCCATACAGGGTCATGGTAGAACTTGGAGCAGAGTATGAAATGTGGGGTCACAGATGATTGCCAGGTGGCATGCACCTCGAGAGAGGGAGTTTTCATGAGGAAGGAACCAGAATGGTCTGGAAGGAGTCACAAAAGCAAGGAAAACCATGCATCTGCTTCCCTTCCCAACTTGAGTTTGGGAGAATTCCCCCTCCCCTCAAGAGCTGCAGGAGAAGTGGCCTCTTCATGGGAAAGCCACTCCCTGGGTGAAGGAGGGGTTAGCAGGAGTATCCTTTGAAGATGCTGAGGCTGTTAGAGATTTTCTTCTCAAAGAAACAAGAGCTTCAGATCACACAGGAGGAAGGTTTAGAGGGAGGTAGCAGTGGAGGAAATGGCCCAGACTGGTATTTGAGGTCGTGCCTGAGGGTAACTGGGATATGAGGCCAGGTGAAATTATCTGGGATGTTGATTCTTGAGTGGGCAGCTCCTGTGTTCCTTCCTCAGCTGCCAAGAGCCTTTGCCTCTAAGTTGTGAGTGATATTTTTAGGAGAAGCTGCTCCTCTAATATCTGCAGAAAGCCGTAGTGACGTCTCACTGACGAGGACGTTCTCTTGAGCCCTTTGACTCACTCGAGAGATCCTCTGGGGAAACTTTGTTGTAAATACTGAGAATGAGGCAATTCTGACACTTGTTTGTCCTCCTGAAGAGCAATCCTGAAACAGGGACACAACTTTACAACACAATATGAGCATCTGGCTGCATTCCCTTCCCGAAACTCCGGATGATGGTGAATATCCACACAAAGACTTGGTTCATAATACAGTAAATCCCCTACATACGAACAAGTTCCGTTCCGAGAGTGCATTCATAAATCCAATTTCTTCGTAAGTCCAACAAAGTTAGCTTAGGCACCCAACTAACACAATCGGCTATACAGTACTGTACTGTAATAGGTTTATAATACTTTTCACACACATAATACATAAAAAACAAACACAAAAAATAAAGAAAACGTTTTTTTTTTTTCAAATGAGAGGTGGGCCTCTCTTTTTTTTTAAATTTATTTATTTATTTATTTATTTATTTATTTATGGCTGTGTTGGGTCTTCGTTTCTGTGCGAGGGCTTTCTCTAGTTGCGGCAAGCGGGGGCCACTCTTCATCGCGGTGCGCGGGCCTCTCACTATTGCGGCCTCTCTTGTTGCGGAGCACAGGCTCCAGACGCTCAGGCTCAGTAGTTGTGGCTCACGGGCCTAGTTGCCCCGCGGCATGTGGGATCTTCCCAGACCAGGGCTCGAACCCGTGTCCCCTGCATTAGCAGGCAGATTCTCAACCACTGCGCCACCAGGGAAGCCCAAGAAAACATTTTTAATCTTACAGTACAGTACCTTGAAAAGTGCAGTAGTACAGTACAACAGCTGGCATACAGGGGCACGTTCGCATCTTTGAAAGTTGCATACAACTTGAATGTTCGTATGCAGGGGACTTACTGTAGCTCCAAATGGGAGACTACTCAAATGTCCATCAGCAGGAGAATGGATAAACAATGGTGCTATGTCCACAAAAGGGAACACCCTGCAGCAGTAAAATAAACAAACCACCGATATACAATATAAATGAATTTCACAGACATTATAGTGAAGGCAAGAAGTCAGACAGAGAAGATTACATACCGTACAATTCCATTTATATGAACGTCTAGGACAGGGGTGGGGGTGTGGATGAGGACCGACTTCAAAGGGGCACGAGGGAAATTTGGGGGGATGAAGCAAATGTTCTATATCTTGATTAGAGTACAGAGTTACATAGGTTTATCTATCAAAACTCATCATACTATACACTTAAAATCTGTATGTTTAGTGTATCTAAATTATACCACAGTAAGAAATACATATATATGTATACTTACTGAGGTAAAATTTAATATATATAGATATATATGTGTCTATAGATAAAGATACATTATAGATATATACATATATAGATATATATGTATCTATAGATAAAGATACATTATAGATATATACATATCTATATCTGTAAATACAAATATATCAATATAGATAGAGGTATATGTATATATATATATATATATATGCATATGTATAAGTGTATATATATATATATATATATATAAAACAATCTCCTCTCTCAACTGGGTGTGATTTTTGCCCCCAGGGTCATTTAGCGATGTCTGGAGACATTTTTGGTTGTCAACGATTGGGGACTGCTATTGGCATCTAACGTGTAGAGGCCAGAAATGTTGCTAAACAAGCCATAAGGCACAGGACAGCCCCCAAAACAAAGAGTTATCTGGTCCAAAACGTCAGTGGTACCAAGGCTGAGAAATCCCGTGTAGCCTTAGGTGAAAAACCATCATTGTATCATCTTACTGATCTTTGGGTTTCCACATAGGAGAGGCCTCTATGTTGTTTGCTTTCCAGAAATAACAGCAGTTCACTGACATCCCGGTCTTCTGTGTGCCACAAAGCAGCCGTTTTAATCTTCCAGAGTGAAAGCCGTATTTCACTACTTATTGGTGGGAATTGAGACAGATCTACTCTGCCTGTTGTGGTCAGAGAGTCTGGTGCGTTTCGTGGAGGGGCTGCAGCAGAAAATCCTGTTAGAGGAGGTCGGGGCCGTTTTCTGAGGATCCGTGAAAGTTATTATTACCTGAAGAAAAAGGAGAATGCTCCCTCCCCTCAAGCTTTTAAATAGGGAAATGAGACGGTCAGGTTTGGGAGGAAGAAAGATGAACTTGTAGAAGGTGAACTCGAAAGAGGAGCCAGTGGAGACAGGAAGCCATCGGAGGTGGTCCAGATGCCAGGTGACAGGGCAGCCACCATCCTTACCCCCCACCCCAACCCCAGGCACCATCACCAGCCCTTTACTTCCCAAACACCAACTCCAGGCTTCTCTGTCTGGCATTCTAGACTCCTTTTTTTTTTTTTTTTTGGTCTGTACCATAACCAGAAGTGTCCTTCCCTTCCGTTTTTTTTTTTGTTTGTTTGTTTGTTTTTTAATTAACTTATTTATTTACTTATTTATTTATGGCTGTGTTGGGTCTTCGTTTCTGCGAGGGCCCTCTCTAGTTGCGGCAAGCGGGGGCCACTCTTTATCGCGTTGCGCGGGCTTCTCACTATCGCGGCCTCTCCCGTTGTGGAGCACAGGCTCCAGACGAAGCCTCAGTAGTTGTGGCTCACGGGCCCAGTTGCTCCGCGGCATGTGGGATCTTCCCAGACCAGGGCTCAAACCTGTGTCCCCTGCATTGGCAGGCAGACTCTCAACCACTGCGCCACCAGGGAAGCCCCTCTAGACTCCTTTTTGCGCTGCTTCTTAGCACTTTAGGTGTAAATATCATGTCATTAACTAACTTTTAAGCTCTCTGAGAGCATGGACAGCACCTTACTGCTTTATAATTCCTCGCAGATTATCAGAGTGACTGTTTACATGTACATTCATGTCCTTACAGTGGCACCAAAAGTCCTGAAAAGGAAGGAAACTGTCTTTGTTTAGGAAAATACTTGATAAATATTTTAAGGAAAGATGAGACCCAAAAGGCCTAGGTCAGCAAGGCCAAACAATAAGAGAATGAGCCTAAATGCTCTGCATGAAAAAAGTGAACAGCAAAATTGGAGCTGGATGAGAAAGAAAGGAAAGAGCAGAGAGGAAGGCTGAACGATGTGAAGGGAGGTTGGAGCCTGAATTGTGGAAACGGCAGAGGGCTTTTAGGAAACAAACATACCCTGGTATGGATTTAAAGTTGCTTGTGTTTCGGGACTTCCCTGGTGGTCCACTGGTTAGGACTCCACGCTTTCACTGCCGAGGGCCCGGTTCAATCCCTAGTCAGGGACCTAAGATCCTGCAAGCCGCATGGTGAGGCCAATAAATAATTAATTAAAATAAAATAAAGTTGCTTGTGTTTCTACAGTGTAAAGCCCTGCATCTCCCCAGTCCGTCAACAGAGAGATCTACTCATACAGATGCCTGTGTGAGTGTTTGGTTTAGTGAAAATTGAGGCGCAAGTGTATGGGTAACAGGAAGTACACCAGTGGGATTGTGGGAGAATCCCTGAAGTAAACCAGTTCAGCTGGGAACCAGAAAAGCTCATGAGAACATAAGACCCTGCAGAGAATTCTTTTGAATGGGGTTCAAGTAAATGTTGTCTAGATCTAAAAGGACCAAGGAAGCCCCCTGCTGATAATCTGAACTACATTTACATCGTTGTCACAGGGGTCCTCTACCCTGGTAGGTATGCTCACAGGAGAAGGATGCCAGCTCCCACCCAGTGCAAGAGAACATCGGCTTATCTACAGAGGGGGCCATATTAGTCAAACAGGGTGGAGCCCATTAAAGAAACAGTAAAACATCCTGCAGAGGAGTGCTCTTTGTTGGTGAGCAGTCAGGACCACAGAGGATAACAGACATGCTTCCTGGAACATAAACAGCTACGCCTGGCCCTCTCCTCTCTCTCGGAAGAAGACATTTTTCTGCTGGCTTCTGGGTCACTCTGGTTTACCTCTCGCCTCACTTGTTACTCCTTCTCAATCCCCCTTACCAGCTCCTCCTCTGATCAGCCTCCAGATATTGGAGTGGGGAGGGCCTCCTCTCTTCTCTGCTAGAGTATCTCTCTAGGTGGCCAGATTCAGCCTTATGGTCCTAAATACCATGTACATGCTGATGAGTCCCACACTTATATCAGTCTTAATCTCTCCTCTTAATCCCAGATTCACTTACTTGACACCTTCACTTGGATGTCTAATAGGCATCTCAAGTTTAAAGCATCCAGGGACTTGCCTGGTGGTGCAGTGGTTAAGAATCCGCCTGCCATCTGGAGCCTGTGCTCCGCAACAAGAGAGGCCACGATAGTGAGAGGCCCGCGCACCGCGATGAAGAGTGACCCCCGCTTGCCACAACTAGAGAAAGCCCTCGCACAGAAACGAAGACCCAACACAGCCATAAATAAATAAATAAATAAATAAATAAATATTTAAAAAAAAAAAAAGAATCCGCCTGCCAATGCAGGGGACACGGGTTCGAGCCCTGGCCTGGGAAGATCCCACATGCTGCGGAGCAACTAAGCCTGTGCGCTACAACTACTGAGCCTGCGCTCTAGAGCCCGCGAGCCACAACTACTGAGCCCATGTACCACAACTACTGAAGCCCACATGCCTAGAGCCCGTGCTCTGCAACAAGAGGAGCCACCGCAATGAGAAGCCCGTGCACCCCAACAAAGAGTAGCCCCCGCTCGCTGCATCTAGAGAAAGCCCACGCGCAGCAAGGAAGACCCAATGCAGCCAGAAATAAACAAATAAATAAATTTATGGAAAAAAATAATAAAGCCTCCAAAGTCAAGTTCATAGCCTCTTCCCTACACCAGCTTCCGTCTTCCAGTCCCCACCACCACCACCGTGCAGCAAGTGGCACTAGCAAATACCCAGCTGCTCCAGCCAAAACCTATCAGCTTTGATTCCTTCCCTTTCCTTGCTTTCTATATTTGATTATCAGCAAGCTTTATGGGCTCTAACTCCAAACTACAACCCTAATCTGTCTACTTCTCACTTCCAACTCTACCACCCTGGTTCAGGCCACTATCAATACCTGCTGTACTACTGCAAGAGCTCCTAGTTATTGATAGGACCCTGCTTCTTCTCCAGCTGCCCCCAACAATCCAGTCTCTGCACAGTGGCTAGAGGGATCTTTTTTTTTATTTTTAATATTTATTTATTTAGGCTGTGCCGGGTCTTAGTTGTGGTACATGGGGTTTTCGTTGTGGCATGAGGGCTCTTTAGTTGTGGCATGCGGGCTCCTAGTTGCGGCATGCAGGCTCCTTATTTGTGGCATGCGGACTTCTTAGTTGCAGCATGCATGCGGGATCTAGTTCCCCAACCAGGGATCGAACCCAGACCCCCTGCATTGGGAGCGCGGAGTCTTACCCACCGGACCAAGAGGGAAGTCCCTAGAGGGATCTTTTTACAACATAAGTCACAACATGTTGCTCCCTTGCTTGAACTCCTTGCATGGCTTTCCATCATACTTAGACTAAAATCTCATGTCCTTACTATGATGTATTAGTTATCTATTGCTGTGTAACAAATTGCCCCCAAATTTGGTATTTTAAAAACAATAAGCATCTATGATCTCAGACAGTTTCTATGAGTTGGGAATATGGGAGAAGCTTGGCTGCATGATTCTGACTCTGGGGTCTCTCATGATGTTGCAGTCAAGATGCTGGCCAGTCATCTGAAGGCTTGACTGGGGCTGCAAGACCCAAGGTGCCCGACTCATGTGCCTGGTAAGTTAATGCTGGTTGTTGGCGGGAGACCTCAGTTCCTCATCACATGGACCCTCCATAGGGCTGTATGAGTGGCCTCAGGACATGGCTGCTAACTTCTCCCCAGAGCAAATGATCCAAGGCAGAACAAGGCAGAAGCTCCAATGTCTTTTGTGACCTCTCCTTGGAAGTTATGCTCCATCATTTCTACAATAACCTACAGGTGACACAAGATAGCCCCACTCAATGTGGGGGGGGACCACACAGGAAGTTAATACCAAGATGCAGGGATCACCGGGGACCACCCTGGAGGCTGGCTGTCACACATGTCCCACAAGACCTTACATAATCTCATCCCTACTTACATTTACAGTCTTATTTCCTACCACTGCCACCTTGCTGCTCAGCATGCTCCAGCCACACTGGCCTTCTTTCTTTTTCTCCAACACGCCTGCTATGTTCCTGCTTCAGGATGTTTGCACTTGCTGTTCCCAGAATGCCCTCCCCCAAGAGGTTTTCTTTTATAAATTTATTTATTTATATTTACTTTCGGCTACGTTGGGTCTTCATTTCTGCACGCAGGCTTTTCTCTAGTTGCAGCGAGTGGGGGCCACTCTTTGTTGTGGTGCGCGGGCTTCTCATTGTGGTGGCCTCTCTTGTTGCGGAGCACAGGCTCTAGGCGCACAGACTTCAGTAGTCGTGGCATGTGGGCTCAGTAGTTGTGTCTCATGGGCTCCAGAGCGCAGGCTCAGTAGTTGTGGCTCACTGGCTTAGTTGCTCCGCGGCATGTGGGATCTTCCTGGACCAGGGCTCGAACCCGTGTCCCCTGCATTGGCAGGCGGATTCTTAACCACTGCGCCACCAGGGAAGTCCCCCAAGAGGTTTTCATAATCAGAATGTCCCTTTCTCTGAGGGGACTCCCCTGACCCCCAATTTAACATGCCCCCAGTCACTATCCCACTAGCTTTTTAATTTTTTTTTAGAGTGCTGACCTCTATCTGCTATATTTTCTTGTTTATTTGTTCATTGTCAGTCTCCTCCACTAGGATACAAGCCTCATCTGAACAGGAAGTTGAATCTATTTTGGTCATCGCTGCCTTCCCAGCACTTAGAACAGTGCCTGGCACGTAGTCATGACTTTGACAAATGAGTGAATGAAGGGCTTTCCAAGGTCTGATGAAGTATCCACAAGAATATCCACCTGCTTCTGACTTCATGCTTTCTAAGCATCCTTTTGACAGCTTCTTTAGTCTCAGGACCATCAAGGAGATGTCCAGGGAGACACATGTGACTAATAATAATATTAGTAATAGTTAACCCTTGTGTAGGGTTTACTATGTACTATGCACTGTTTGAAGTTCTCTACATAACTCATAATAACCCAATGAGGATAGAAATACTATCATTCCCATTTCAGAGGTGAGAAAAGTGAGGCCCAGAGGGTCCAAGTAGCTTACCATCAGATCACGTAGCTAATAAGTGATAGAGCAGGATTCAACCCAGGCAGTCTGTCTCCAGAGGCCAAGTTCTTTTTTTTTTTTTTCAAACAGCTTTATTGAGATATAATTCATATGTCATGCAATTCAACCTTTTAAAGGGTATCATTCAATGGCTTTTAGTATATTCACAGAGTTGTGCAACCATCACCACACCAATTAGAGAACATTTTCAGCACCTCAGAAAGAAACCCTGGGGCTTCCCTGGTGGCTCAGTGGTTAAGAATCTGCCTGCCAATGCAGGGGACACGGGTTCGAACCCTGGTCCGGGAAGATTCCACATGCTGCAGAGCAACGAAGCCCATGTGCTACAGCTGCGGAGCCTGCGCTCTAGAGCCTGCAAACCACAACTACTGAGCCCTCATGCCACAACTACTGAAGCCTGCGTGCCTAGAGCCTGTGCTCCGCAACAAGAGAGGCCACTGCAATGAGAAGCCTGCGCACCGCAACGAGGCGTGACCCCCACTCGCCGCAACTAGAGAGAGCCTGCACGCAGCAACGAAGACCCAACACAGTCAAAAATAAATAAATAAAATAAATAAATTTTTAAAAAAAGAAAAAATAGAAACCCTGTTACCCCCTAGCACTCAATTCCATTTGTCCCCAACCTCCTCCCCGAGTCTTAGGTAACCCCTAATCTACTTTCTATCTTTATGGATTTGTCTGTTCTGGACATTTCATATAAATGGAATCACACAACCTGTGATCTTTTGTGACTGGCTTATTTCACTCAGCACAACATTTTCAGGGTTCATCCGTGTTGTGATGTGTACCGGCACTCCATTCCTTTTTTTCTTTTTTAATATTTATTTGTTTATTTGTTTGAGCCAGGTCTTAGTTACAGCAGGCAGGCTCCTTAGTTGCAGCATGCGAACTCTTAGTTGCAGCATGCATGTGGGATCTAGTTCCCTGGCCAGGGATCAAACCCGGGCCCCCTGCACTGGGAGCATGGAGTCTTAACCACTGGACCACCAGGGAAGTCGTCCATTCCTTTTAATTACTGAGTAATATTCTAGTATGGATAGACCACATTTTGTTTATCCATTCATCAGTTGGTGGCCATTTGAGTTATTTGCACTCTTTGGCTATTATGAATAATGTTGCTATGAACATGTGTGTTCATTTTTGTGTGGATGTGTGTTTTCATTTCTTGAGTAGATAGACACCTAGGAGTGAAATTGCTGGGTCATGTGCATACAGAGACCAGGCTCTTAAATACTTTGCTGTACAGCCTCCTGTAGCAAACGAATACATTGAACCAAATGGTCAGTTTGGCTTAAACTCTGTCAGTCTTGAGGGTCTTAGCACAACTGACACCTGACAGACCCTAAGGCCTGATCACTTCTGGGTAACCTAAAACCTAAGCGGTGAGGGGTTGGCCTGAGAATGACAGAAAATTCCCCCAGAGGAAAAACTATTGCCAGTTGCAGATTCCTATGTAAGGTCCTTCCCCCACTTCCTTTTCTAAGGGGAGAAATGGGTTTGTATCCATTCACCTGCCATCTTCTCATCCATGGCTCTTTCTGATCAAAGGCAGAAACTTGTGAGGTGACGGGTTAGTGTCTGGAGGTGCTGTCAATACCTGGAAATAGAATATTCCTGTTCCAAAAAAATTGGTCATTTTATTTTTTTATTTATTTTTTAATTTATTTGTTTATTTATGTATTTATTTTTGGCTGTGTTGGGCCTTTGTTGCTGCGCACAGGCTTTCTCTAGTTGTGGTGAGCGGGGGTACTCTTCCTTTCAGTGTGCGGGCTTCTCATTGCAGTGGCTTCTCTTGTTGCGGAGCACGAGTTCTAGGCACACGGGCTTCAGTAGTTGTGGCATGTGGGCTCAGTAGTTGTGGCTTGCAGGCTCTAGAGCTCAGGCTCAGTAGTTGTGGCGCGTGGGCTTAGTTGCTCCGTGGCATGTGGCATCTTCCTGCACCAGGGGATCAGGGCTCGAACCTGTGTCCCCTGCAATGGCAGGCAGACTCTTAACCACTGCGCCACCAGGGAAGTCCCCAAATTGGTCATTTTAGGGATCAAGTTCAGCTGAGGTTTTTCCCAGCCCTTCAGCTCAGGCTCACACCACCTTTCAGCCCCTTAGGAGCGAGGCTGCGTCCACTCACAGTGATGGGTCTTTCTCCCCAGGGAGCTTGTTCCAGCTTCCGGAATCAGGATGCACAGATGAAAGGACGTTAGCTATGCCATCCGCAAGACCCACCAGCCTTAAAGAAGGGGCAGGATGGATTTGCCTGAGGGCAACACCTGGGACTTCCCCTTCAGGTGTCTCTGCTGAGCTCTGGATAATCCCTTGCCAGGTTGGCGGTGTCACATGCTTCAGCTGTCACTGCCACCTTGCCCACCTGAGGGGGCCAGCTTCAGGGGCTTACTGGCACAGTGAGGACTGAGTGATCAATATCAGCTCATAAACACAGGTGCCCTTCCTGGGGAGGCACTCCGGGGCTCAGGAGAAGACAGCCCCATGGCTGAGCAGTTCATCTGGGGTGTAAAGGCCAACAAACACAGGTTGTTGCCTTGGTTTTGTTTTGATTTTATCATGGGTGTGGTGAGCATGCCGTTCAGAACCAAATGAACTTTAGCATTCCCTGAATGTCTTTATTGGACTGAAGTTCAGGTCTGTTTGCAGTTCTCATAATAAACCCTTGAACTCACTCGCCACCTTTCCTTTGGGTCCTCACAGAGCTTTTTACTGATGACCTAGGACATCCCTGTGAAATGGCCTGCAGAGTCAGTAACATCTTATCGTATACATAGCCTAGAAGGCAGAAATGTAGGACAGCCGGGCTAAGTGGTTTTGCTCAGGATCGCATAGTAAATGGGCTGTGGGATGAGGCTGAAAACAAGCCCTAAGCTTGTCATTCGTCACACCCTTCCCACAGCCGGAGCGCTTAAGCCTGAGTTTGCGAGGGCAAGGGGCACGAGGTGTAGGAGCAGATGCCTGCTGCGTGCACCCGCACACGCCCCGGGTCCCAGCCGACTCGAACGTGCCCTTCCAGCTTCTAGCCTAGAAGGGAGAACCCAGCTTAACTTGAAGGTACAGTATGTAGCTGGGTTCTTTTGTCTTTATCCTTGATAAACAGCCAGGCGATTCCAGGCGATTCCAGGGTCGCAGAAGAACAATTCGGCTCAAGCTATCGATGTGTAGTCCACAGATTTAAAAACTGAAAAGTGATGAAGATGAAATTTACCTGATGGGAAAAAACTTTAAATAAGAAAAGATACACATTTTTATATTTTTCTATTCAGCATTGTAATATTAGTTGCTTGATATAACTCATAATTCCCAAGTTAAGAATGATGTTTAAGAGGCCTTCTGGGGAGAAAAATTATGTTCCTAAATGGTAAACATGTGAATTTCCTCTATGAAATGTATTCTCAGTGGAGGCGGTATTGCCCCTAGAGGGGGAAAAAAAAATCGGTTCTTTTTTTTTTTTAGATTCCATATATATGTGTTAGCGTATGGTATTTGTTTTTCTCTTTCTGACTTACTTCACTCGTATGACAGACTCTACGTCCATCCACCTCACTACAAATAACTCAATTTCATTTCTTTTTATGACTGAGTAATATTCCATTGTATATACGTACCACATCTTCTTTATCCATTCATCTGTCGATGGACACTTAGGTTGCTTCCATGTCCTGGCTATTACAAGGTTCTGATGAACCTAGGGGAAGGACAGGAATAAAGATGCAGATGTAGAGAATGGACTTGAGGACATGGGGAGGGGGAAGGGTAAGCTGGGACGAAGTGAGAGAGTAGCATTGACATATATACACTACCAAATGTAAACTAGATAGCTAGTGGGAAGCAGCTGCACAGCACAGGGAGATCAGCTCGGTGCTCTGTGACCACCTAGAGGGGTGGGATAGAGAGGGTGGGAGGGAGACTCAAGAGGGAGGGGATATGGGGATATTTGTGTACTTATAGCTGATTCACTTTGTTATACAGCAGAAACTAACACACCATTGTAAAGCAATTATACTCCAATAAAGATGTTAAAAAAAAATTGGTTCTTGGAAGATGAAAAAAATGAGATTTTGTAAGAGTTTGTGGTCTTCCAAAACTTAACTCTACCCAACACAATCTTATTTCTTAGTATTTAATTTCCCTCATGAAGGAGAATTTCATTTACTTTTTCCCTTTTGGGGGAAATAATGAAAATTTAAAAAAATTTTCAAACACTGCTCCAAGAGAAGGTCCCCTTTCTCATGGAAAGATTCCGTCAGCCACAGCACTTCTTTAGCTCTGATTTTTTTCTAGAAGTCAATTATTAATTGAGAGTCAGATTCCCAGGGTCACAGCATTGGAATGAAGGCAGTCAGTCCTGCGTAATCTGGAGGATGGCATCGTGCTGGGATTTGCCGGGCAGAGATGGGTGAGCACTGGGAAAGAAGAGGGTCTCAGGGCTCAGGCTGTCTCCATCCCCTGTGCTTCCTGGTCACATGGTTCACTCCGGTGGTTGCTCTCACTTGCAAGTGGTTAATTTCAACAGCGTCATGAATGCAAACTTTGAGAAGGAAGGTAGGAGAATCTCTTTTTGCACTGGTGCTAACACGGAATCACTGTGACCCTCAGTATTTAAAATCAAGTGTATGTCCCAAAATACTCGACCTTGGACAGAACCTGCAGACCTAGAACCTTACTTGCTGCTGCTTCCCAGGGTCTGTTATTCAAAGGCAGTCTACCTAATGTGGTTGCTTGTCGAGGGAGGATGCAGAGAGAGAGGTAATTGGACACCAGGACTAGAGGAAGACGAGGACCCTCGCTTGATCAAATGAGATAATATACGTGAAGATCCTGATTAGATGACATAATGCCTGTGAAGATGCTTTTTTGTGCAGGATCTTAGTTCCCCAACCAGGGATGGAACCCGTGCCCCCTGCAGTAGAAGCTCGGAGTCCTAACCACCAGACTGCAAAGTATATAAAGTATTTTGTAAATCCTCCCCCTAAAGATGTGAATAAGCTACATGAATAAAGGCAGGTTTATTTAAGGGTGATGAACAGATCCCTGCCTTGATTTCAACACAAAAACTTGGAATAATCGATGGATGTTTATGAAACTTCTCTATCTTTGGGTGACAGGGGCTCTGTGAGAGTGTGTGATATGTTATCAGCTGTTAGCCCACCTGGTCTTCTGCGGCCTCGTCTCGAATTGCTGGATGCTTAGTTATTTTTCATTACAATCCTGTCCTTTCTTCTTGTGTCCATAGAAACTACCAGTAATGCAGGGACTTGTCCTTTCACGGGGCCTCTAAGATTCTCACAGCTTTGCTCTGAGCCCGGGAGCTTTGCCCCTTTAGCCAGAAATAGGGCTGGTGCATGTACTGCTGATGTCTTCTAAGTCAAACCCAAAGTGTCCCCTCTTCCATTTGAATGCTGCCTAAGATGTGTCCCACTGAGAGGGTCCTGGCTCAGGATTTGGTCCTGGGGGATTAGCGGCTTCCTACTTTGATAAGCCCGAGAGTCAGTCATTCTGCAGAATAATCAGTGCCTCCAACATAAAAAGGCACATGTACTGAGAACCCAGCTTTGCTCTCGTGCAAAGAATGTGCATTAAATATGTTGCATCACTTTTGTGCCTTTTAAGGGTTTGGTTGACAAAGGAATTTGTGAAAAAGTTCCTAATATGTTTGATACAATTGACACATCAGTGTTCTTACAGTCACTGAGGCAGAAGGATGTGAGGGTTACAAGTGGGGCCCAGTCAGATAAGCTCAAGTTTGAATTGCAGATCTGATACTTACCGGCTCTCTCAAAGTGGGACCTCTCTTGAAGCCTCAGTTTCCTTATCTGTAGAATTTGGGTAACAAGAGAACCTTCTCATTGACTTGTGGGATTTTTTTGGGTTTTGCTGTTGTTGTTGATTTTGGCAGCACTACACGGCTTGTGGGATCTTAGTTCCCCAACCAAGTATTGAACCCAGGCCCCCAGCAGTGAGAGTGCAGAGTCCTAACCACTGGACCGCCAAGGAATTCCCTAGCTTGTTAAGTAAGATAATGAGATCATGAACAGAAGACGCTAAGCCCAGTGCCTAGGACATAATGACTGTTCAGTCAAAGGTAGATGTGGTCCTTGTAATTGTTAGTGAAACGGGGAGGTGAGTAAGACAGGGGGAAAAACGTGATTTGGAAGAAAAGGAGCTAAGTGAAATTCCACACAGATTTTTACAAATCTTATGTTAAAAAAAAATTACTGTATTTATTTTGGAATAGGTGCAAAATATTGCACCTATTCCAAAATAAATACGTGCACAAAATCTGTGCACATAAATAATTCAAAAGAAACAAAGAGGGATGAAAAATAGGTCTCCCTCCTACCCCTTACCTCCCAGTTCCCCTCCCCTAGGCAACTAATATACCAATTTCCTGAGAATCCTCCCAGAAATGTTCAGTATTGAAAAAATTGCTTTGATATAGATTCACAGACATAGAAAACAACCTTATGGTTACCAAAGGGGGGAAGGGGGTGTGTGTAGATAAATTAGGAGTTTGGAATTAACAGATACACACTACTGTACCTAAAATAGATAACCAACAAGGACCTACTGTATAGCACAGGGAACTATATTCAAGATCTTGTAATAACATACAATGGAAAAGAAACTGAAAAATAATGTATATATATGTGTGTGTGTGTGTGTGTGTATATATATATATATATCTGAATCACTTTGCTCTATACCTGAAACTAACACAACATTGTAAATCAACTATACTTCAATTTAAAAAAAATTGCTTTGGAGGGAAATGAGTTTTGAAGGGCAGAAGACTTTGATATAATAAAGACAGCTGCCTGTGTGTCGTGTTGGACCCCAAGTGGAGGGAGTATTTTGAAAGCATATTTAGCTCTCTGCAGCCTGAGCCAGACTGGGTGAAGTCTTTCTAGCTATAATAAGACACATGGGCTCAGAAAAGCAATATGATTCAGAAGCAGGATTCACAGCTCCTGAAGCAGAGCCCCTCATGTTTGGTGGAGGATGTCAGGGCAGGGCAAAGCCACACTGTGAGATCTGAACTCTGGACTGCGGATTCATTCCCGACATTCCCCATGTGCCAAGCCCGCATTGTCGACATTCCCCTTGGGCTTAGGTCCTCTGCTCTCCTCCCCGGACAGGGATCCTCGGGGTCACATAGTTTTGCCTTCAGCTGCTGGAGGGGCCGGAGGACAGGTTAGAGGAGACAATGATGAGAAACCAAGGATCCTTTCTTGAATTCTCCCCCTGGCCTGCTGGAGTCCAGTTTCTATTCTGTAAAATGCACAGATCTTATATTTATCCAGGATCCACTGGGGAAATTTAAACCTGCTCAAGTTCCAAAATGCACCTGTTTAGTGGATAAACAGGGCTATTTGTTAATGGGGTATCTGTGTGTATATATGGAATCAAGGTATATATATGTCTCCAATCTTCTGTCAAGCAAATGGGTATTGAATCACCCAACTGAACGAGATTCTGTGACCTCGGTAACACATTCCAGTACTTAAGTCTACGTCAAAAAGTTCCCACTTGGATCTAACCTGAATTCACTAAGCCGACATTTGTCTGGTATCCAGTCATTAAGGAAAATGGCAGTGATCATCTTCGATGTACTTGAAGACATTCATTAGCCTTTGTCCCTTTAATACTAAATGAAAGTCCATTCAGGTTCTTTCATCTTCCATTTACATTCAATTTCTAACCTCTCAGTTACTGCTGTGACTGTCTGTATACTCTCCTCTCTTGGCCTCCAAACCAGGCCAGAACTTTCCCTGTTCAGAATATCAGTAAAGACCCCTGACATAGCATCTTTTACTCCATTTTTCGCTTCCCCTGCATCCTCCAAGCCTTTGGAGATGCTTGCCTGGTTCGTCTTCAGTCTGCGTGTGTATAAGCTCAACTATATAAAGCAGATTTTCCCCATCTGACATTCCTAAATATCAGAGTGAGTGAATAAATGACACTCCCTCCTGGTCTGTAGGCAGTTCTGGTATTTATATTGATCTGAACCCATGATAATGCTTGTAGAGTGTCAATTTTCCTAAAGCCCAAACACTCACGTTAATTTGGGAGAGGGTGGAGGTTTGATTTCTTGAGTTGAGCCAAAGACTGAGGGACGGAGTTGATTCCTAGACCCAGAAAGCCTGCTGGCAACACTGTGAAACAAGTTGCTTTATTATTTTGGAGCTCAGAGCAGGAGAACAGAGATTGCCTTAGTAAGCTTCCAGGGATTTTGTGACTAGGTAAAGTCTCATAAAACACTCAGCTGGACAAAAAAGAAGTACAAGAAGCGGGGCAGGGTGGGGGGATGAGGCAGAATTGGAAAAGCAAAAAGCATTAGAATTGATTTACAAGCAATCCTATCCTATTTTCAAATAAAATGAGCCTTAAGAAAGCAGGTAAATGTACATGACTATTTCTCACAACACCCTACTGTTATTATGGCTGAGGACCCTGAAGCTTAGTTAGATGAGATCAGTTGTACCAAGTGCCTCACACAGTGCCCTGAAACATAGTTGGAAGTCAGGACAAGTTCGTTCTCTTCCTAATTGTATTGCTATTAACAAGATGGGTTAAAGGAGTAATGGAGTTGACGTTCTGCTCGTTGCCAATTAAACCCTCAGCTACATTGTCATATAAAACACAGGCAGTAAATTGCGTCTGTAGCCGAACTGCCCAGGGAGGGTTGTTCCCGGTGACAATCTGGTTTAAGTTGTCTGGCCACCTTGGGAGGGGCCTTGGGATGCCACTGAATCCATGAAACCAGTCTTGTTTCTCTCAGTCCTGACAGTTATCTTGGTGTCATATCCAGACGCCATAATAACAGTAATAATAACAACAGTGAACATTTCTTAAGAGTTTACTGAGGGCCAGACTCTGATTTAAACACACTCTATGTATTATTTCATTGAGGCTCCTAAGACAAAATGTTCAGACACTGAGGATCCTTGCCAGAAGGGAGGACACCAGAAACCTGGCCGCTAAGCTATCAAAATCTGAAAAAGTTTGAGAAAGAGAGAATAAATTCCATAATGCTCTGCCCTTGGGTCATAAAACCAAACGAATAGACTAGCAGAGACGAAAGATATTTCACACGAGAAGGCAGGGAAAATGCAGCTTTGTGGTTTATTCAATAAATGGGGAAATATGACTTCTGTTCGCTGGTAACCACAAAGAATTGAAACGTGCGGTTAAAGATTTAGGGGTTAAGGAGAGTGAGAGGGGAGGGTAGTCTTGTTTCTTCCTGATTTGTGTTCTGATTCCAGGGAATTGGGGTTTCCATTGCATAGGGTGCAACTGGATATTTCCTCCATGTTTCATCGCTGGGACCTGGCAAACGGCATTTCCTGGCACTCGGGAGCAGCGAGTCCCGACAGCAGCGAGGTCGAATCCATTTTTGGAGCCAAACGCCAGCATTCTTTTGCAGTGAGTTCTGCAACCTCAAGGTAGCGCTTCCCTAGAGTGACCTCTAGTGATGACCACAGGAGTTGCCCGATTTTCCAGCCTATGGAAGAATCCCCCTAAAAATATTGGACTCCTTGCGACAAAGAAGCCTCTTCCTTCTTTCCCTCACTAATTGCCCCGTGGAGGTGATGACAAGTAGTGCTGGCAACATGAGCAAGTTGAAGTCATTCCACTTGCTAATCAAAACCGTGAAGTATGCTTTCATGTGAAACACAAAAGCCCTGAATGTTTGAATGTTCCCAACCTTCCGACCGTGGCAGTGATCACTCCGCATTGGAATGAGACACTTGCCCACCTGCCAGGGGTGCAGCCTGCCTGGTCAAAGGGTGGCAGTGAGCATTTTCTCTCCAGAGAGGCCTTAAGACTTTATAGGAAAAATAATGGTGATAATCTACAAACTGTTTTGAGATCGTTGGATGGTTGGTAGTATAGGTGTGTCTACTCAGGAGCCAACAGCTAAAAGATACGGCCTGATACGTTTTTGTTTTAATCAATTATTTATTTTTTTTGAAAATTTATTTATTTTATTTATTTTTGGCTGCGTTGGGTCTTCGTTGCTGATGCATTTTTAATAACTATGGGAAATGGATCCATGTGGGACAGTTAAAATGAACACGGGGAAAACTGAGATGCGTGTCTAAAAGGTTATGACTCAAACATTTTGCAACACTTTTACGATGCATTATCTTATTTTGCTTATTTGCTATTTTCATGACAACTCTGTTTGGAGATGTATTATTTTCCCCATAACAGAGATTACAGTGACAGAAAGGCTAGCACTGGAACTGCCTCTCTTGCCTTAAATCCTATGTTTATTTATACGCTGTGTCTCCTGGGTCAGTCCTCCCAACCTCAAGCTGGAAACTGGGGTGTCATCCTTCATTCCTCGCTGTCACTCACCTCTCACTTTCAACCCATCAGCAAGATGCAACCACGTGTCTCCACAATCCGTTGCTGCAACCTGAGGTTTCTCCCTGCAGTGAAGGTCTCGGGTCTGTCCATCCCCACAGCCCTCCTGTCCATCTCCAACACATCATCCTAGTCCAAGCTCACTTAGATGGTTGAAACGCGCTTCTGAAATTGTTGTTACATAGTTATTTGTTGACTGATTTGTTGTCCACCTTTCCCCACGGATTATAAGCTCCATGAGAGCAGGAACCTTGTCCTTTTAAATTCACCAAAGCACCCCCAGGGCCAACCTCATAACGCGCATTCAATGTGTTTGTGGAATGAATGAGTGAAAGAAAACATGCTAATTCAGCAAGTCCACAGCCTATTAAAATTCTCATGTCTAGAACCCAAACCCCAGAGATTTTTTTTTTCTTTTCTTTTCTTAAGATTTAATGTAATTAATTAATTAATTAATTTTTTTGGCTGCGTTGGATCTTTGTTGCTGCCCGCAGGCTTTCTCTAGTTGTGGCGAGCAGGGGCTACTCTTCGTTGCGGTGCACGGGCTTCTCCTTGCAATGGCTCCTCTTGTTGCGGAGCACGGGCTCTAGGCGCGTGGGCTTCAGTAGTTGCGGCACGCAGGCTCAGTAGTTGTGGTGTGCGGGCTCAGTAGTTGTGGCTCACGGGCTCTAGAGCGCAGGCTCAGTAGTTGTGGTGCATGAGCTTAGTTGCTGCGCGGCATGTGGGATCTTCCCAGACCAGGGCTCGAACCCGTGTGCCTGCATTGGCAGGCAGATTCTTAACCACTGCGCCACCAGGGAAGTCCCAACCCCAGAGATTTTAATTTATCTGGGTTGGGGACAGGTATCAAGATAGTATTCTTTAGGACTTCCCTGGTGGTCCAGTGAGTAAGACTCCTCGCTTCCAGTGCAGGGAGCCTGGGTTCCATCCCTGATTGGGGAACTAGATCCCGAATTCCACAACTAAAGATCCCGCATGCAGCAATGAAGATCCCTTGTGCTGCAACTAAGACCCGGCGCAGCCAAATAAATAAATAAATAAATAAATAAATAAATTTTAAAAAATGTACAGTTCAGTGGCATTAAGTACATTCACATCATGGTGCAACCATCACCACCATCCGTCTCCAGGACATTTTTCATCTTCCCAAACGGAAACTCTCCCCTCCCCCTCCCCTCAGTCTCTGGTAAGCACTATTCAATATTTTTAAATATTCATATTTGTAAATGTTTATAAATATTCATTATATTTTTTTACAGCCCCCAGCAGATTCTTTTTTTTTTTTTTTCTTTTGGCGGCTCTGTGTGAGGCTTGCAGGATCTTAGGGACCAGGGATTGAGCCTGGGCCATGGAAGCGAAAGTGCTGAGTTAGCCACTGGACCATCAGGGAACTCCCCGCTAGCAGATTCTAACGTAAGGTCAGAATTGAGAACCGTGCACAGACAATCCATTCAGTCCCCTGTCTTTCAGGCCCTGGGCTTCCCTCCTGATTTCCAGCCATCTTTCCCTCCACCCCACCTCAGCCACCCATTGCCAGGGTCCGACCCTACAGCCTGTCATCACTACCAGCCACGGCTGACCATCCCCATTTCGAGTGTCCCATTGTCTCAGCCCCATCTTCTATCTTCCCAGCTCCTTTTTACTCTCGTTTCCTCTCCCCAACAATCCTTTGGCTCCAGGGAAGCTTTAATCTATTCACCCTACTGCTTCTACACACACGCACACACACACAAACACACTCTCGCACTTATTTCTCCCTTTCTTCTCTTTTTCCTTTTTCTTTTTTCATTATGGTTAAATATACATACGTAACATAAATTTACTGTTTTAACCATTTATAAGTGTACAATGCAGTGTGCAACCATCATCACCATCCGTAAGGTAAGATAAGAACTTTCTTATCTCTCCAAACTGAAACTCAGTCCCCAACAAATACTCACTTCCCTTCCCCCTTTCTTTTGTGCCTGGCTTAGACTCCAAGACCCATCACTGTATCTGCTGCCTTGCATGCACCCTCCACCCCCCGACCCCGCCCCTCTTTGGTGGTGTTGGCCTGGCAAATCCCAAACGGGCACAACCGGGCTCTTCACCTGCCCTGTGTCTGCAACCAGGCAGCTGAATGTAACTTGTTAAAAGCAGGCAACCAGGCTGAGTGGCCTCTTTTCAATTTACACTCACAAATCTGAGTGGGACCTTAGCACCACCTGCAGTGTTACCCAAATTGGCTTGATCCCCCCAAGTCCAAAAGTTCAGTTTCATACCTTCTGATCAAAACAAACCTCCTGCACTCTTTCCCCCATCCCCCACCTCAGGTGTCAACCCCTTGCATTTAACTGAGAGAACAGAAGCCGTCAGTATAGAAAGACTGCATCTGCCCACCACCCCTGCCATCCACCCACCTACATCTGTCTTCACTTATGCCGCTACTTGTCCATGAAAATGGACGAATTGCAAGGACTTTGCTCCTCAATTCCCTTCTCTCTCCTGTATCCTGAAGTTTCCCTCTCTACTAGATAATTCCCTTCAGCACACAAAGCATGCCCTAATAGGTCCTATATTTAAAATCTCTTCCTTGGCCATCCAAATCCCACTCTTTTTTAAAAATTTTATTTTATCAAAGTATAGTTGATTTACAATGTTGTGTTAATTTCTGCTGTACAGCAAAGTGATTCAGTTATACATATATATACATTCTTTTTCATATTCTTTTCTTTTTCTTTCTTTATTTTTATTTTTTTGTCTGCATTGGGTCTTCATTGCTGTGCGCGGGCTTTCTCTAGCTGCGGCGAGCGGGGGCTACTCTACGTGGCAGTGTGCAGGCTTCTCATTGCAGCAGCTTCTCTTGTTGCGGAGCACAGGCTCTAGGCGAGTGGGCTTCAGTAGTTGTGGCATGCGGGCTCAGTAGTTGTGGCACACGGGCTTAGTTGCTCCAGGGCATGTGGGATCTTCCTGGACCAAGGATTGAACCCATGCCCCCTGCATTGGCAGGTGGATTCTTAACCACTGTGCCACCAGGGAAGTCCCTATATTCTTTCCCATAATGGTTTATCGTAGGATATTGAATATAGTTCCCTGTGCTATACAGTAGGACCTTGTTGTTTATCCACCCTATATATAATAATTTGCATCTGCTAACCCCAAGCTCCCAATCCTTCCCTCCCCCTCTCCCCTCCCCCTTGGCAACCACAAATCTGTTCTCTATGTCTGTGAGTCTGTTTCTGTTTCATAGATAAGTTCATTTATGTCCTATTTTAGATTCCACATATAAGTGATATCATATGGTATTTGTCTTTCTCTGACTTACTTCACTTAGTATAATAATCTCTAGGCCCATTTTTTGTTTTTTGGACTAATATCTACTATTTATTGGACAATTTGCAAAGCACTGTGCTACACATCACATACATTATTTCAACTGTTTCTCATGGAAGCCCTATGAGGTAGGTATTGTATCCACATCTTACAGAGAACACAACACAAATGCAAATGGCATTATTTCATTCCTTTCTATGGCTGAGTAGTATTCCATTGTATGTATGTACCACATCTTCTTTATCCGTTCATCTGTCAATGGACATTTAGGTTGTTTCCATGTCCTGGCTATTGTGAATAGTGCTGCTATGAACATAGGGGTGCATGTGTCTTTTTGAATTATATTGTTTTGTCTGAATATGTAATCCCATAAGTGGGATTGCTGGATCATATGGCAACTCTATTTTTAGGTGTTTGGGTTTTTTTTTCTGGCCATGCCCTGTGGCATGTGGGATCTTAGTTCCCTGACCAGGGAACGAACCCGGGCCCCCTGCATTGGAAGCGGGGAGTCTTAACTACTGGGCCTGCAGCGAAGTCCCTATTTTTAGTTTTTTGAGGAACCTCCATACTGTTCTCCATAGTGGCTGCACGAATTTACATTCCCACCAACAGTGTAGGAGGGTTCCCCAAATCCTACTCTTTGCTCTGTTTTATAGCAAAACTCTTACAAAGAATTATCTGTACTTACTGCCTGCACTTCCTTACATTCCTTACTTCTCTTTCCCCCCAATTCTTTCTCTAATCTCCTCCATCAGACTCGCACCCGACCAGCTATTGAGACTGTTCTTGTCAATATCACCCACAATCTCCATCTCTCTAAATTCAGTGGTTGACTCAGTTTTCACCTTGCCCATCCTCTAGCAACATTGGACACAGCTGACTATCCCCTCCTTATGGGAACAATTTCCCCATCCGGACATATTCATAATGTCTACCACGTATTGTTATTGTAGGGACTAAACGAAATAACGTACATAAAGCCCTTAGGCTTTTCCTGGCCCCAAATTAGTGCTCAGTACCTGCCAGCTAGTCTTAAATATAATATTTTCATCTTTCATGGGAGGCTGGGTTCATGTAATACTTGTCTAATTAAAACTTAGTTTGTAAAAAAAAAAAAAAAAATTAGGGAGTTCACTGGTGGTCCAGTGGTTGAGAATCAGCCTTCCAATGCAGGGGAGGTGGCTTCGATCCCTGGTCGGGAATTAAGATCCCACATGCCACGGGGTAACTAAGCCTGCGCGCCACAACAAAGAGCCCATGTGCCACAATGAAAAATCCCACGTGTCACAACTAAGACCTGACACAACCAAAAATAAATAAATAAATAAATAATTTTTTTTAAAAAAAGAAAAAATTAAAAAGCAAAAGGACATCAGAGACTCAAATAATTTTTTTAAATGGGAAATTTTAAGGGAGAAGGAGAGGGAGAGTCTCATATGCAGAATATCTAATTTAAAAAATATATATAATAAAACCAATATTGGAGAAACTTCCTAGTATTAAAATCGCTAATGCTTCTTTCTCGCAGGCATAGGAACAGTGGGGACATTTCCACCCTTTGGATACATCACTTGCAATCTAGCTCAGGCCAAAATGGAATTGACTTCATCTCCTTAATGAGCAGAATGTATTCTAATGAAAGAGCCACATGGAAAGTGAAACAGAAGGAATAGAGAAGGGCCACCCTCCTTGAACTTGACTCTGACATTGCTACAGAGAGCTGTCAGGATCAGAGTCCATTTGCTTATCCGGGCTTTTATTTTTTAATTTATTTACAATGTGGTGCTAAGAAGTGCCACCCACCCAGACCTCGACCACACCAATGGGCTTTACTGGCATTTCTCAGCCGCAGGCAGCTTAAGACCCAGGGGAGTACACTGGGGAAAGAGTCCCAAGTTCTCTCCTGCCCGTAGCAACTCACATCCTGATTCCTGTAATCAAGGATACATTGGGAAGATCCCAGAATCCCCACGACTCAATTATTCAGTAAGTATTGTCTCTCAAAGCCTGGTCCAAAGACGACCAGCCTAAGAATTACCTGCAGCTGCTTATTTAAAATGCATATTTCTGAGCCCTTCCCAGACCTAATGAGTTGAATATTTCTGGGTCACTGGAGCTTGCATTTTAAACAGGTCTCCAGGCAATTCTCTTGTGCATTAAAATGTGAGCACTGCTACATTAGAGAAGAATTATTGGCCCTTTTCTCCATTTTAAAAACTCGCTATTTGGTCTAGGGGGGGCCTCAACTTGGTTCTACCTATTAGAATGCCAGCTACTCTTCAAGACAACTCAGATACTACATCCTCTATGAAGCCTTCCTGGACTCCCTATCCCTAAGTTCTCTCTCCTGGACTCCCTTCACCCTGAGTCCAGTGCTCCGAAAGTACTTGTTATGCGGTATTGCATTATTTGGAGTCAGGCTTTATCACCACTGGAGTTTATAAAGTTCTTAGGGACACTGACTTGTAAAAATTCATTTTTCTACCCATACACCATTGTCCCTAGTTCCCAATCTTGCACACAGTGTTCAATAAAAATTAGTCACATAAATGAATATTGTTTGGTAAAACTGATTTGGCGAATGACCAAAGAAAAAAGAGGAGTGACGGCCGAGAGTGTGGAAGGAAGGAGACAGATAAGAAAGAAATTACAGAATTATAGCTGGTTACTATACTATGACTGTCAATGCCTAAGAAAGGTGGAGAGTGAGCGATATTTTAAGAAAAGATAGGATGTTTTGGCATAAATGTCTCTTAGCGATAACCGAGGAAGTGCTCCCCAACAGGCATGCCTCTTCGTTTATCTTTTCTCTTTCCTTCCTCTTTCCTTCTTTCCCTTCCCCTGTTCCTCTTTCTAGCATTTCTCATATACTTTCTCTCCCTTGTTTCCATTTACCTTCTTTTTAAAAAAAATTTTTTATGAGAACGTAATTGATTTTCAATGTCATGTTAGTTTCAGGTGTCTCCATTTACCTTCTTTAAAACTCCTTCTATCCTTCTACCATACCTTAAGCCAGCCTGTCATTTGGTTGCTAAACATTAATTACGAGGTGTCGACTGAAAAAAATGCACAACCTAAAGTGAAGAATTATGTTTTATTCAGCGGACATTCTGAGGACTTCAAGCCCAGGAGCTAGGACTCTCAGATCACTCTGAGGGAAGGGGGGCGAGCCAGGATATATAGGAGTTTTTGCAACAAAGACCAGGTTGTCAGAACATCAAAAGATTACTGTTAATTAAAGAAAACCAGATATCGGCAAGTTAAGGAATTTAGCACTTTTCTATGTATGGGAAGAAGCAAGAGTCTGGGCTCACTGAAATCATTCCTTTGAAATGCACCTCGGCTATCTGGGCCAGTCTCCGGCTTTTCTCCATCCTGAACCCCCTCAGGGTGCATAGTTGGGGGTGACGGCAGTACCTGAGGGCTTGGCAGTGGGCAGCCTGTTTGTCTCCATCCTGAGTTCCCTCAGGGCTCACCATTGGGGCAGCTATAATGTGATGGCTTGATGGCTGCAACATCCTTTGTTTACTGATACGGCAGGCAATATATTTCATCCACACAGGCATTAGACTAGGTGTGAGGAGCCAAGAAAACAAAACATGGTCCCTGTCCTTGAGGAACTTGTGGTCTAAAGGGGAGAAGGACAAGTAAGCAGATGGCTCACATATGGTCTTAACGAAAACAGGAATGATGGAGTTGCCAAGGGTGCTATGAGAACACATTGGAGGGATCAGAGCATCATGGCAGGCTTCCTGGTGGAGGTGGCACTGCATTGAGATTTGGAGGACAGACAGGAGCCAGGCGATGGCAGGGAAGGCAGGGAGAGGACGCATTCTAGCCCAAAGGGGCAGTATGCACAAAAACTTGGAGGTAAGAGAATTGTACAGTCATTCAGGAAGCTGCAAGTCATCCAGAAGAGTAGCTGAGGGCTTGGCAGTAGAAGAGTTGAAAGGGCTGAGGCTGGAGTTGCTGGCAGGGGCCAGCCACGAGGGCCATATGGGGCATGCTAAGGGCCTCCTCTGTGACCCCCTGATTTGATTTGTATTTCAGAGAGCCCACTCTGGCTGCATTGTAGTGACTTGGAACGGGGCAGGATGATCGGTGAGCCCCCCAGGAAGGATGGTGGTGTGTGGACCAGGTCAGGTGATGGAAACGGAGTCAGGAGGTAGAGGAAGGGAAGTCACAGGACTTGGTGTCCCGGTGGTAGGCTCAGCATCGGAGGCACCCTCAAAGCTTGAGAGGTGTGCTAGAGCAGAGGAGATTCTAAGATAAGAACTTCCAAGATCAATTGAGCAGGTGGGAGTAGAATTTCAATGACCAATTTTGGTTGTCACTGGCTGTCTGGTTCCTTCCCACTAAAGAAAAACTCAGAACAGTGGGCTCAGAGGAGGTGCCTAAGATGGGCTTTCAAGGTTCAGTCAATGCCAGGGTAGTGTCCAGTTCTGACCGGCAGGTGGCATCACCACAACTCACAGAAAGCAAAGTGAGAAACCCTTTCCGACGACTCAAAATAACCGCAAGCCCCAACCGAAAAGAGAGCCGTTTTGGTGATTAACTTCTGCATTCCAAAGCGACTGATGTGGCCAATTTGTAATTAGCAAGTTTTGCTACAGTTGCAACAGCTTTTCATACCAGGGAGTGGCTTGCACCTCACAATTTGCCTCTTGCTCCGATTTCTTTTTGCTATTTAACACGCATTCTAAATATTACTGCTTCTAGTGTGGATTTTTTTCTCTGCATGGAATGATCTTGGGCAGCGTTCTCTCAAGTTTCTGAGTCTGTGTCTGCATAGAGGAGTTTTTAATCGAAGAGACAATGTAACAGATGTTGAAGGTTTTTTTTTTTTTTTAAAGTCATCCCCAATCGCTTCATTTCAACACGATTATTTTTACTTTTAAATGTTCCCTTCCAAATCTGGTCCATAGGCATATATTTTTACATAGACATACTCAGAGTCTGTTTTATCAATTTTGAAAGGAAGCGCATCATTTTTTTTCTTTTCCCTTAGGTATCTAGTCTCTTCTGAGATCTCACCCACTTCCTTAGCTTCAAATATCACATTCGCACAGAAAGGCAACCACAGCTTTATCTCTAGTCAACCTCCGGTATTTATTCATCCATCCCTCCATCCATCCATTAATTCACTCCAGGCACTGTGCTGGGGGCTGGGAATACAAATGTGAGAAGGTGTGGTCCTGTTTGGGAGCTTGTAGAGCATTTGGTGGTGGATGGGGAAGGGGGGAGAGTGAACAAACCATTATGCAGCAGTGAGATTGGAGGTCCAGTGGGAATTTTGAGGAAGAAACCTTAAAACTGACTTGGGGGCCTAAAGAAGGGGGAGAAGACCAACTGAGCAGAGGAAACTGAATGTGCAAAGATACAGACACTCAAAAGATCATGGCACCTTCCAGAAACCACAGTGGTTTAGTATTGGTGGAGTGTGTGTTGGCCAGAGACCGAGAGAGTGGGGCTGGCAGGCAGCGGCCAGATCCATGAGGGTCTTGCACAGATCTTAGGACATTATCTTGTAGATGATAAATAGCTTCGTTCCAATTGATTTTTCACTCTGCAGCTAGAGGGTGAATGTATTTTATAGATGAAACGCTGACCACAGCCCACCCCTGCTTCAGTATCTCATAGAATCAAGTGGCAAGCGGGATCTTAGTTCCCCGACCAGGGATCAAGCCTGTGGAAGCGCGGAGTCCTAACCACTGGACACCAGGGAAGTACCTCACGTCCCTAGTTTTTAGCAGCACTGGAAAGGCCCAGCATGCCCCTCTCCAAATGCTTCACCCATGTGCCACATTCTTCATCCCAGCTGTAAATGGCTTCTGGAGTTCTCTCTTACTGTCTGGCCTTTGCACATGCTGTACCCTCTCCTGGAATACTCTTTTCCTCTCAGGCTAACAGAGTCTCAGTTGAAACCTCCCTCCTCAGTCTTCCCTGATCCTGGACTAGGTCAGGTCCCCTGATGTGTGCTCCCAAAGCTGCCATTCCTGAGAGTGTTATATTCTCAGCGGTATGTCTTCCCCTTCAGACTGGGAGCTCTGCGACAGGTTATCCTGCTGTTTCCAGAGTAGATGCTCAGCTAATATTGTGGAGAGGAAGAATGAATGCATTGAGCTTTTGGACAGTGTACTGGATATTTCTACCTGCATGTCTCCCAGAATGATGAACTCTACCTTTCCCAGACTGAGGCATCATCATCTTCTTACCTGTCCCTTCCCTGTACATGCCCTGCCCCACCACTTCCTGCCTAGTCAGCTCCTCCCCCTCTTTAAAAAAAAATATTTATTTATTTATTTGGCTGCGCTGGGTCTTAGTTGCGACATGCAGGATCTTTAGCTGCAGCATGCGAACTCTTAGTTGCAGCATGTGGGATCTAATTCCCTGTTGAGGGATTGAACTGGGCCCCCTGCACTGGGAGCATGGAGTCTTAGCCACTGGACCACCAGGGAAGTCCCAGCTCCTCCTTTTGACTGGCAAATGTGTCTGCTGTTCTCTCCACTCAAAACAGAACTGCAACTTTTCCCTCACTTCCTTCCTCTCTGTGCTCAGCAGCTAAGTCCTTCCCTTTCATTTCTTTTTTTTTTTCTGGCCACCATTCTAGAACAAAACATCAAAGTGGGGGAAAAATATGGGTTTTAGAATAAGACAGGCCTAGGCTCAAATCTCAGATTTACTATATTTGGGTTTCCTTGGGTAAGTTTCTAACCTCTTTAAACCTCAATTTCCCAGTCTGTAAAATGGGGATATTATCCACTGTAGAAACACTATGACTTTAGTATACATCGGGTGGTGAATAGATGGTCCTCTTGTTATTTTCACCTCATGTCAGGCATCTCTTGCTCAAAAACCTTCAGAGGTTGTTACTCGTCAGTGAAGCCTAAACTGTACATCTTGGCCTTGCCTCTCATTATTCCTCCCCCTAAATCCTAAACTCTGGCCAATCTGAAATATTGGCTGACTCCATCCCTCTTTCCTCTCTGCTTTCATGTTGGCAGTTCAAACACCAAGTCCTCCCTGATTACCTGAGCACCAAGTAACTGACTCCCTCCTCTGCAGTCCTGTATGTAGTTCAATGGCACTTAGGGCCAACTGTTTTGCCTTGCAGACTAGGCAACTCTCCTCTAGATGACAAACTGCTGAAAGCAGAGGCTTTGTTGGGTTCATCTATCACCCTGCATAGTGCCTTACATGAAGCTGATGTGAAAGAGCAATTCATTCTCCTTATTTCAATGGGCTTGTTTTCTCTATAGAATCAGATGTTTGGTTATTCTCACGTCTAGCTATTTTGTTGGCTTCCAGGAAGCACCTTACCATTAGATGCTCTGTTCTCTCCTTTAACTGCAAAGAGCTTTTGGAACTGAAAAATAAAGAGTTACTCCTACAAGCCTCATCTTCTGCCACTCCCCGGTTACGAATCGAACTACTTAGCATTGTACGGAACACGACTCTCACACCTCGGTTCCTTTGTACGTGCGTGACGTTCCCTTCACCTGGAATGCTCTTACCCCTGCTTCTCTGGCGAACTCCTACACATCCTCCAAGACTCGGCTCAGACGTCACCACAATCACCTTCTCTGGGTAGGCTTTTCTGAGACGGGCAGAGTAGCGCCCCCCCCCCAACTTTTTAGCTTCCTCAGCACTCTCCAAATAATTCTAAAGGACTTAGGGCATAATTTGTTTACTTTTCTTCCACTCTTCTAGAGTGTAGAATCTAGACCCTGAATTCCTTGAGGGCCGGGATTTCTGTTCGTCGTTGTACCTTCTACGCTTAGCATGTATTAGGCGCTTGATTCAATCTATGAGCGACTATGTTAATTCATCTAATACTGCAGAGTTTGTTTGGACCAGATTCTCAAATATTTCAAGACCTGGTCCTCTATTTGGAGTGCTTCACGCTGGAGGGAGCTTCTCCCTCCAACCCCCCAGCCAAATTGCCTTGGTTTGGTGGAAGGGGAAAGGACGTGGATAAGAGTTACTCCCTCAGGGGTGAGCTCTAATTTACCGGCTCTGGCACCGAGAGGGTTACAGCAACCCCGGGGGTGGAGCCCTGCCGGTGCCACCTGCTGCGGGGCGGCCCGGCGCCTGCGCCCTGGCCTGTAGCTGGTCTACCTGCGGGGGCCTGGCCGAGGAGGAGCGCTTGCGCTCTGGGCCTTTTCCGCTGGGGGAAGTCTCGCGGGGGCGGGGCGGGGCGGGGCCGCGGGGGGAAGTTCTCGCGGGACCCCGACGAGGAGCGGAAGCGAGGCGGTAGTACCGCTTCAGCGATCGGACGACGGCGGCGGCGGCGACGGAGACTGTGGCGGTGACGGCGGCGGGAACAGTCGCTGCCCTCGCGGAGCAGCAGCGGGGTCGGCGGCCGCTCGCACCGTTGCGGAGGGGCCGGCCGGGCGCGGAGCGGAGCAGCTGCGCCACGGTGAGTACGGCCGGCGGCGGCGGCGCTGCTCCCGTGCCCTTTCCTCCCCTCTCCGCAGCGGGAGTCGGCCCGGGGGGCCCGGGCCTGCGTACCGAGGGCTGCCGGGCCTGGAGGTCGGGACAGTGAGGAACGGGGCGGGGAGCGGAATCCCCGGGCTCTGGGCTCCATGTTTCCCTTTCTGGGGCGCTTCCTTCCTGGGGACCTTTCTTCCCCTGACCCTTGGCTCGGGACAGAGCTCCGGACCCCGGGGCAAGAGGCTGGGGGGCTCCTAATTAAATTTCGTGCTTTTGTCGTGGGGGTTTGCCCAGAAGGGGCCCAGGAGAAGCCCGAGAGCACGGGGTACTCATTCTGTGAGTCAGTCTGACTTGGTCCGGGAGGCGGGGGATTCGCAGAGGGCTGCAAATATGGTGATTGATGCTTCTTCGACCTGCACGGTCACCACGTCACCGTCTCCTGGTGTTTCGGGGCCGAATTTTGGGAGGAAACCCACCAACCTTATTAATACTGTGAGTGAGGACGTTTGCTATTGGAGCCAGTCAAGATGCCTTTGCTTCTGTAGCGCTTTTTTTTTTTTTTTTTGACTACTCTCTGAAAAACATTTGTCAAGAAAAATAAGCAGCAGTTGATTGGAATGCTGCGAGGAAAGATTTCAGTAAGAGAGGGGAAGGACTCACTGGTATTTTTCATTTGCAGCGCTCTCCGTGTCTATGATTTACATATGAGTTACAGCATATTTAGGGAGTTAAACTAGGCTGGCTTCAGATGCAGTAAGAATATAATTTGCAGAGGAGCCAAGTGCCTCGCAGTCTGACTTTTGGTACTGCGGATTATCAGAAAAAAGTGGGAAAGACACGAGAGAAATTAGCATTAGTTTCTTTGGCTTTCTAATGCCTCTTTCACTTTGTGCTCCCCAGTTGTTGCCTTCCCTTACTGTTTCTCTCCATTCCACTGCGGACACTAAATGTTTACTCGTATAATGCAAGTCACTTGCCCCCTCCCCCCCTTTTTTTCTAATCTACTTCCCCTTCCTCCTTTTCGTCCCCTCTCTGGCATAATTTTTCGAGGTTTCGGCTCTTCGGCACAATTGGTTTTCTCCCTCATATAAAGATCCCGTTTCTCTCCCGGGAAGATGCCCTCTTTCCTGCTTTATTCTTTACTTTTGAGCGTCCACTGTGTTCCTTCAGTCTGCCAGAAGGGTTGCTAGAGAGCCATGCGAACGTTCTCCCGCTGGGAACTGGGAGGCTCAAAGGATTGAATTCAGCTGTAAGTAATCAATACTGCCACTCGGTCACAGGTGTAGCTTGTGTTTTTGCGTTTTAGTTGTTTTCTTCACTTTTAGATCATGTTTTTGTGCCTGCTCATGCTTTTCTTCTTATGTCTGTTTTATGTTAGTAAGGGAGATTGGGTCATTTTGGGGCTTGTGTGACTTCTTTTTGGCTTTTAGTGGGGGTGGTGAATGTTAAAAACGAAAACCAACCATAGTCCTATATTACAATAGAATTAAGATAGCTTGAAACATTTAAGGGAATAGAATTTATTTAGACCATTGATGAATTAATTAAAGCTTACCCGTTGTAATAGTACTAATTTATTCATTACCAGCCTTCTAAGATAAGGTGTCTTTTCCTGCATCTGTTATAATCAGCCTTCTTTGTTATTGTTGTTGGTTTTTGTTTTTGTTTTTGACAGAAAGAAAGAAATTTGTTCTGTTGCTCCTTCCTTTGTTCAAAATTTTCTGAATCCCAAAATTAAAAGTTAATTCTTGTCATCAGCTTTCTTTGATACTAAAAGAAAGCATTTAAATGTTTGAGGCAGTTTCCTTCCTCAGCCAGTGTATTCAGATTTGAGGGACTACTATTAAGTTTTAAATACTAAGTTGGTGGTACTTAGAGATTCTTCTCAATAATTCCTGTTATGTTGCACGTTATGCCGCAACAATTCTAATTGTTTCTTAGAACAGAAGAGTAATAGATTTTGGAGAAATGAAGTAATACAGAGTAGAGACCCACCATGGTCTCCTGAGAGAAACTAATATTAATAGTTACTTGCTCAATTCAGAAGAACTTTCCAGCACTCCTGAACGGCCATTGAGAGCCTTTCATTTTATTTGTCAAAGTTGGGTTTTTCCCAGTTATGCCAAGTGAATATTATTGTCATTTTATGCAGACATTGTAGTGCATTGTCTGAGATGCAAAGTTTAAAATCTACTCAAGGCACCCTTACAGCACAGCAGTGATTTTTTAAATTTAGCATGCATAAGAATTACCTGTGACTCTTACTTAAAATTAGGTTCCTGGCTCAGGCCACTACGTTGCCAAACTCCAGAAGGCACCTCACAGTGAATCAGTCCCTGAATGGGGTGAGTTTGATGTAGCTGATCCAAGAACCAAAACTGTTGTCACAGGATGCACTCGTAAATTAATGAGACTGAAATGTGGCTTTAAATTACTCAAAGGTACACTTTCTGTATATACACAGTAAATGTTTAAAAGCCCAGTAGAATAAGTGACTATAGATGTGATTAGTTTTATATGTGTGAATATTTGAGCATTGTTAGGACTTGATTTGGAGGTATTTAATTTTAGTTTATACTTAACGGGACCGTTAATTTGCCTGCCAGAGCGTTCCTCTGAGTCCGTATGTGAAGGGAAGTTCTAGATTTACTGAGAACACGTGGACCGAGATTTAAAGAGTTACTGGTGATGCTGGTTTAATACCTCTTAGCACTTTATGCCAGGGACTCAGCATTTACAGGTGCTGTCTCTTTTAATTAGCAAAATGACCTTATAAGCTGTAGATGCTATGATTTTCCCCATTTTCCAGCTGAGGGACACTGGGGATTAGAGAATGTAAGTTACTTCTCCAGTGTTGCCCACCTAGTTAGTAAGTGGTACAGTGACAGTTGAATCCAGGTCTAACTCCAGAGCATCAGTAAGATTTTAGTTTTTGTTTTTTCTGACTACAAAAGCAATACATGCTTATAGTAAAGACAATGAAAACACAGTTGAGGTGTATGGTACAGAAAGGAAAAATATTCTGTGAACTCGCTTGCAGAGGTAATCATTGTTAACCTTTTGAATTTTTTTTTTTTTTTAGCACACACTGATATTTTATGGAAGTATGATAAACTAATTTTTCTGCAGTTTTTTTAAAAACTTGATAATAATGTATCTTGGTACTTATATAGAAAGATATTTCTTGTTATGCTCATGGATATTGATCAGGGATACATGTATTTTGCACATGGTATTTGTGTCACTATTTTAGTGAGATAAATCTGGGATGTGGCATTGCTTGTCCAAGGGTATGTATTTTAAATTTGTCAATAGATGCTGTAAAATTACTCTCCAAAAACATTGAACTAATTAATTCCCTGATAGAGTGTGGGCTCTGTGGTGATTTTATTTTTATAATCAAGTAGTAAGCATATTGTTAGGCATATAGTAGCTGTTCAAAATGTTAATTTAATAAACGTTGGATAAAGAGTCTGAGAATCTCTTTATCCATAGTATCGCAGAGACTGGATGTTATAAATCTTTAAAAAATTTGACAATTAGTAGGTGAAAGAAATCTCATTGTTCTAATTTGCCGTTTTTTTGTTTGTTTCGGTTTTTTTGGCTGCGCCATGTAGCTTGGGGGATTTCAGCTCCGCAACCAGGGACTGAACCCGGGCCATGGCAGTGTAAACCTTAATTTGCTATTTTTAATAATGAAGACAAACATCTAATATGTTTTAAGTAGAGTCACGCTTTAACTTAATTTGAGTGACTTAATGTCAGGCTCTGTCTAAAGCGCTTCATGTATGTCTATTATCTATATTACCTAATTCAATGCTCAGTGAATCTTATGAAGTTGGTGATTTTATACCCATTTTACAGATGAGAAAACTGAGGCTTGTTTAAAAGCCTTGCCCAAAATTATAGCTGGTAAGCATCAAGGTCATTACTTGAACTTGGGGTCAGCCTGCCTTTACAAACCATGCAGGCTTAACACTAAGCTATACTGGCCCAGCAAAGCATACTGGCCCAGTAAAGTGTCGCGTATTTTATTTTCTGTGAATTTTGGGAAGAAGAGAGTTGAATGGAAGACAGAAAATAAAATCCTACAAATACCTTTAGGAGATTGCAGTTTATGGTACAGTGCGTATTGCTTTAAATGAACAGTTCAAGCTGCACTTGCCTTGTTAAAATTCTCTGCTTGTGATGGGCTGCAGGGTGTGTGCTGGTAACAGTTCAGACATACTCTGTCATCAGGCTTCAGGGTTAAATGTACTCCCAGCCCATTTTCTTGAGAAATTTACAGCAACATCTACTCTGTTAAAAACATTATACATTGTGTCCACTTTCAGATTTCTTTCTTTTTAAGTAATTAATGCGGTGTATGTGATAGAATTTTTTTGTCTTTAATGAAACACACCCTTTTGAATTTCTTTAGCCTGCATGTTTTTCGGTGGATAGCCTAATAATCTGGCCTCCTCTGGTTTTCTCTGTGAGATGCTAATTTTTACTTGGCACCACTGCAAAAGTATTGATTGGTTGGTTTTCATTCCTATTAAACTGTATCTTACAAAGCAGTTGTTACTTGAAACATGATTTTCAAGAGTGTTGTCTGTTTAAGTTTTCTCTAGGAAACCTGTGGTAGATAAGTTGAGTAACAGCAGGAGAGCAAATGTTGAAAACTCTTGGTTTTTATGGTCTGGCTGTTCAGTCACACTGTAGCTGTCTGGAATCATGAATGACATAGAAGTTTATGCCCTGTTACTGCATAGTACCTTGACAGTGACAGTGCTTTAGGTTTCTGTCTGATTTCTGTTTTTCAAAAATGAAACTTTTAAAGTTTTTTGGATCTGTGCAATTATTCTTCAACTTCCCATCATTGATACATAGTCCCAACAATCAGACCTGAAGACCAGTGAAAATAAATGGTCAGGTCAGGGTATGGAAAATATTGATAGACATGTAGCGGAGATTTTGGAGCAGCTGTAAAAAGTTTTAAATAGGTACACACTGGAAAGTAGGCAAAAAAGGAGAAACAGTTATTAATTCCGGGAAAAATTGAAGGATTGTACTAGAAAGGAAGGTTGGTTATCATACATTATTTAAATCACCAGTGAACAATGTTTCGTAATGTAATAACTACTGCTTAAACCGGAATATGTGGCATTACTGGGATGGGGCAAGGCAGAATTGGCAGGGGCAGAACAGCTAAGTCCTCATCTTTCAAGTGATAGGTGATGGCTGGAATAAATTAAGAAACAGCAGTAGAAGGGTGTTATTTAGAAATACTGTGAGTAAACATAAAGAGAAAGCTAAAAACAAAATTGAGGCTGATTGCTTGGGGTAGGGATCTGCTGTTTTTCATAAGCCTTTTAATGCTCTGACTTTTAAAATTATGTATATGGATTCATTTGATAAATAAGTAACTATGGTGAGTATAAGTAAAGGGTGTTTAAGGACACACGAAAATACTGAGACTAATCTTGTTTTTTTTTTTTTTTTTTTTTTTTCAATTTGCTGGGACTCTTTTTGCTTTCCTGTTTTAGAGCCAGCACAACACAGGATATCCTAGGTATGGCCTGATAGAATGAATAAATGTTGGTTTAGTTTATTAGTTTACTTGCAGTGGAATGTTTGGCCTTCAGAATTCGGCTGAAGGACTTTTTATTACCAGGTGATTCTTTCCTCCTTGGTAATACTCATTTCCCTCTAACCTTAGTATTCCCAGCTGGTTTACTCCTTAGTCCTTTTGTAACTATGCTTGATTAATGCCCCAGTTGTTAACTTTAGAACAGAAGAAGAATAATCACTCGTGCCCCTCAAATGAGTTCTCTGTTAGGTGGTAATTATCCACCAAAGGGTGTCACTATAAATAATCTGTCCCCGTTCTGCCAGTGTCAGTGTTGTTTTCTGCTTTTATTTAGCCTGTATGAAAACAGTGACTGACAAAAGAAGAATGGGGCTTCGTTTTCCTTTAGTTACGCGAAGGTCTAGGATGTGTCCCATATTCAGGGCTCGAGACTCTTCACTTCCGCAGTGATTGTACTGCCCAGGTTCACCATCACCTGGTATACTACCTAAGGGTTATTACAGAATCTTTGCCTGCAAAATGCAGTTTGGATCAGTCTAGTACTCCCCTGGCTCCGAGAAAAGCACCTGTTCTCAGGGGTAACTGTGAGAGGCTTCTGTTTGGCTTTTGGGTGGTAGCTAAGATTCTGAAAAAGGGATTGCTTTCAAGTGTAGATTAGGAGTTCAACCTTGCTCCATAGGCTAGTTAGGAATAATGCAGAGGCTGCTTTTGGAATGCTGAACCTTGGACGTCTATTTTCAAGGGCTTTTGGGGCCCCCGAAGTCTTGGGGGTCTTCGAGGGAGAGGAAGCCTTCTGCACGAGCAGGTCTCCACCCACCAAAGGCTCTGAGCTGGATTTCCTTTGGTCACCTGAGCTTGCCGATCACAGTTGGCAAGTGGAGAGGGAGAGTTGCCTATGCTGAGAGTAGCAAACTGAATAAGAAAGTAGTTCCTAGGGTCAGTTTCTTCCACTTTCCTAGGAGCAGACCGAGGTTTAGTTTCTGAGAACAGTTAAAGCAGCTCAGGACCAAAGCCCACATTGTTGGCTTTTGACTGTGGATATAGGACCCAACATTTTCAAAACACCAGAAAGGTTGGCAGGGAGAAAGGAGGGAGAGAGGCCTATATAACTGAGAAAAGTAGGGTGCCAGACCGAGGGCGAGGGCTTTCTTTACGTGGATTGCATTTCGTGCCTGGAGAAGAGCGTGAGGGGCGAGGGAGGAAAGGCGGAGACCGATCGGACTCCAGCCGGTTCCTGCACACTGAGCACACCCAGCGGGAGGGAAGAGGAAGTGTGTTCTGGAATAGCTCGAGCAGCTGCCGTCATTGGCCGGCAGGCCTGTCAGTTGCCTGGGGGCCGAGGCTGGAAAGAGGAAGGAGGAGCTCAGGGCTCCTGCCTGGAAGGGAGGGAGGAGGGCTGAGCCAGGCTGAGCCAGGGGGCGTGGGGGCTGGGACGGCAGGCCGACTGGCAGGGCGGGGCTGCCTTCGATCTGGCCACTTCTCTCAATCATTGCTCTTCTGATTCAGGGTGGCATTGTGTGTCCCGGCGTGCAGGAGCGAGTCCCAGCTGAGAGGCGAGGCTGAGCCCAGAGCACTGGGTTGCTTCAGCAGGGAAGACTCCCTTCCCCCCTGCTTCAGGCTGCTGAGCCCTGAGCCCCGCTCAGAATGGAAGCCATCGCCAAATATGACTTCAAAGCCACCGCAGACGACGAGCTGAGCTTCAAAAGGGGGGACATCCTCAAGGTAAGTGTTGATGCCCAGCAAACGCTCAGATGGCTTCTCCTTGTACTCACCTGCCTTCTTGTGCCCTGATAACACACAAAGAAGCTGTGCTTGTTCTTTTTTCATTGCCCACTTTTAACATTTACCATCCTGTGTGATTTGGAGAGCTAGATGCTGAGTAGAATATCAAACATGACTTCAGAGGGTTGGTGTGATGTGTGGTCTTTAACTGCCTTTGTGTGAATGCCTTGAGCATTTCTGTGCTTGTTGATATTGGTAATTCAAGTAAAGTCAGAGCAATATGATTATAGTAAGGAAGCGTATGAGTAGATTGGGTTACCTAATCTACTAGAGTTTTATAAAAAAAAAAAATGAGAGGATTTTTTTGAAAGACCCAAACTTGAAGTATTTTTGTAAAAGCACTCAATTAGTCTTATCTTACGTAGTCAAAAGATTTTTGCATTCTGGAATGTGATCCTAGTAGGTTAGAAATTAATTTCCCCTAGTTTAGAGAGGTGGTTGGAAGTACGTGCCAAAACTCATTAAAGAACCTCAGTGTATTCTTATTCTTTGTGAAACAACTAATGGAGTTCTAAATAACAAGGTACAACTTGTTGTTGTACCAGTCAGATTTCGATTTTCTTAAACTTGAGGAGCAGTTACCCCATATTAAACTGTGATTACCCCATATTAAACTGTGATTGCACCAAAGAAACTTGCTGACAGTTTAAAAATAAGCTTCCTTACAGTTTGCAGCTCATTTTGAGCCCCACTGTTTACATGAGGTTCGCCTTCCACCTGGCACATGTTAATTATGTTGTTTACCCAATTAACTGGAGCAGCTTGCTCTTTTGGATATGTAATTTATTTTTACATGGGTGGGTGTTATCAAATAGTGTATCAACTCTGAGAAAAACCTGAAATTTAATGTTTGAGTCTTCACTGTGTCTCAAGTTTTGACTTTTTTCCTCTAAACCTGATTGTTGGAATTTGCCATCCATTTGTTTACTACTCTTGAATGAAATTATTAGGATTTTATAAAGAAGAAGGAAGTGGAAATACAGAAATATGATTCTTTATAAAAGGACTAGTGACTATTGTTTTTAAGTTTTGCAGACCTATGGAGAGTTATTATTTTGTTCACTGCCCAAGGTGTAGAGTTCTGCTCTGAAGTTACCTGCACAGTAGTTTTTGTAATGTTAGAAATGTAGGTTGTACTTCATAAAAGGTGATAAAGAGCCCTTTAAGGAGAAGGAAACTCTGTGAGGTTTTTTTTTTTTTTTAACATCTTTATTGGAGTATAATTGCTTTACAATGGTGTGTTAGTTTCTGCTTTATAACAAAGTGAATCAGTTATACATATGTTCCCATATCTCTTCCCTCTTGCGTCTCCCTCCCTCCCACCCTCCGTATCCCACCCCTCTAGGTGGTCACAAAGCACCGAGCTGATCTCCCTGTGCTATGCGGCTGCTTCCCACTAGCTATCTATTTTACATTTGGTAGTGTATATATGTCCATGTCACTCTCTCACTTTGTCACAGCTTACCCTTCCCCCTCCCCATATCCTCAAGTCCATTCTCTAGTAGGTCTGTGTCTTTATTCCCGTCTTGTCCCTAGGTTCTTCATGACCTTTTTTTTTTTTTCTTAGATTCCATATATATGTGTAAGCATACGGTATTTGTTTTTCTCTTTCTGACTTACTTCACTCTGTATGACAGACTCTGGGTCCATCCACCTCACTACCAATAACTCAATTTCGTTTCTTTTTATGGCTGAGTAATATTCCATTGTATATATGTACCACATCTTCTTTATCCATTCATCTGTTGATGGACACTTAGGTTGCTTCCATGTCCTGGCTATTGTAAATAGAGGTGCAGTGAACATTTTGGTACATGACTCTTTTTTTTGTTTGTTTTGTTTTTTTTTGTTTGTTTTTTTGGACTCTTTTTGAATTATGGTTTTCTCAGGGTATATGCCGAGTAGTGGGATTGCTGGGTTGTATGGTAGTTCTATTTTTAGTTTTTTAAGGAACCTCCATACTGTTCTCCATAGTGGCTGTATCAATTTACATTCCCACCAACAGTGCAAGAGTGTTCCCTTTTCTCCACCCTCTCTCCAGCAATTATTGTTTCTAGATTTTTTGATGATGGCCATTCTGACCAGTGTAAGATGATATCTCATTGTAGTTTTGATTTGCATTTCTCTAATGATTAGTGATGTTGAGCATCCTTTCATGTGTTTGTTGGCAAACTGTATATCTTCTTTGGAGAAATGTCTATTTAGGGCTTCTGCCCATTTTTGGATTGGGTTGTTTGTTTTTTTGATATTGAGCTGCGTGAGCTGCTTGTAAATTTTGGAGATTAATCCTTTGTCAGTTGCTTCATTTGCAAATATTTTCTCCCATTCTGAGGTGTGTGAGCTTTTTGACGGTATTCTCAAAGTCAGCATTAAATTAATCATCAGAAAGCAGACAGAACCAGCTATAGGTTTTAGAGAGAAATACATCATCTGTTTCTATTTCTTTAGCTAGAAATCAGCAATCATAACTTAGACTACTAAATTACTCTGTATCGTTGATGTACTGAGGAGATAATTTGATGTTTTCTTAGATGATTACTATTTTCAGCAGATAACCTGCTCCTGATATCATAGTAAGATTGGTTACTCAGATAAAGGGAAAAAAAAAAAAAGATTGGCTACTCAAGTAGCCACATTTGTCACTTGTACAAAAATGCTTTGGGGCCAAGCTTGGGGGTTTTTTTGGTTGCTTTGTTTACTGAAATACAAATTAGATTTCTCCATTAAGCTTACCCTAGAAACTTGAAACTTGAGCCTGGAAGTTCATATTTTTTCTCTAAGTCTATCCAGTTGCACATTTAGCACTAAAGCAACAAATCAAAACAAAACTGTGAACTTTGAGGTCTGTTTTAAAGAATTTTTAGACAAGAACTTTCCCTGTTTACTACCACTAAAGTTAGTCTTGGACCATGATCATTTTATAAGTTCTCCACCTTAAATTGGTAAACTTCTTGAACAAGTGTAATATCCTTCTTTCCCATCCTACAGTTAGGATGATACTGTTTAATTTCCCCCAGAAATTTTTATGATGGGAGAGGAAGTGAATCAGAGTGCTCACATTTACTTTCAGATTTTCTTTGGGGAGAGAGAAACATACATATATTTGGTTCTTTCCAGGTTGGCAGATAACTGGCATATGAAGTCATAATGCCATTATTGCTTTTGAATGGTGGCCGTTAGCTGTTTGTTAGTAATCTTGTGGCTTTACTCTAAAAAGAGTGATGATACAGTAGTTGCCCTTTGTCTCATAATTCTGTGAAACAGCTGAGTGAAGAGGAGGGACATTGCTTTGTCTTAAGCGCTATTAGTTAAAAAAAAAAAAAAAAAAAAGGCAGCATTTTCTTCTTTGATTATTCAGGGAGTAACTGGCTTCATTTGAGTGGCTCTGATTTGATTTGCTCACTCTTTAGGATGGTAGTTGTGAGCCAAATCATGTTTTGAAGTGTCCAGAAAGCATTGACCAGTTTCCCTCGATTGAAATATGGATATATTTACTCTCTGTTGATAAAACAGACATGTGCACGTGGGTACTGAGTACATTTTATTTGAAGATAATGAAATAGAAAGGGGCTCAGCCCTCTGCCTATGACCAGGTTCAGAAGGATTACACCCTCTCACTGTCTTGGAGTTCCTGGTTAACTTTTGCTGAATGTTGACTCGTGTCCCCCAGCAGACCACTTCCTTACTCTCTGTCCACATGTTGACTTGTACTGCCCTGAGAAGAGAGAACAAATTAAAAACATCTTACTGGAAGCTGTAAATAGAACTTAATGCTTGGATATATCTGCCTTTGTTAATTTCCCTCTTATAAAAGCTTGTGTTTTTCTTGGGGAGGGGCGGGGAGGGCACTGGGGCTAGGTATGGAAGAAATTGCTCTTCTTTTGCAGTTTCAGGCCTTAGGCGGGTGAAGTGAACCTAAATTTCCCCACCATTGTAGGGCAGCCTTGAGGTAGCCCCAGGGGTTCTCCACTGAAAATGAGGCCCCTGAATACTCTACCCTAGGCACACAAAACACCTGAGCTTACCTAAAAGTTGCGTCTGCCATCTAGGGGCTTCTGTACATGTATTGATATTTCAGACAGTGCTGCATAGGAATGAAGAGACTGTTTTGAGCTCTCAAACCTGTGCTCATTGCGTTCTGTAGCCGGGTTGTTATTTTCTATCAAGACAGACCTTAGACTCTAGAAGAGAACCAACAGTAGATCATCTCAGTATCTTTTTCTCTGTTTGGCACGAACTTCCTTTACCAGTTTCCTAAACTGCTTTAGAACTAGGTCTTGGGTTCAGTGCTGATGACACTATTTTACTGTTACATTTACAGAGCGTCTCCTTGAGCCACATCCTGGGGTAAGTTGCCTTGAGAGTTAGGGGAGAAATAGAAGATGTACTTTCTCCCTTCAGGAACTCTAAAATCAAATAAGAGAAGTGAGGTTAGTATGTGAAACAGTATGTGACAGTGTGTAAAATTAGAGGATCTTTATTTTTTTAATAAATTTATTTATTTTATTTATTTATTTTTGGCTGCATTGTGTCTTCGTTGCTGCACACGGGCTTTCTCTAGTTGCGGCGAGCGGGGGCTACTCTTCATTGCACTTCGCAGGCTTCTCATTGCGGTGGCTTCTCTTGTTGCAGAGCACGGGCTCTAGGCGCGCGGGCTTCAGTAGTTGTGGCACATGGGCTCAGTAGTTGTGGCTTGTGGGCTCTAGAGCACAGGCTCAGTAGTTGTGCCACATGGGCTTAGTTGCTCTGCGGCGTGTGGGATCTTCCCGGACCAGGGCTTGAACCCGTGTCCCCTGCAATGGCAGGCGGATTCTTAACCACTGCGCCACCAGGGAAGCCCTAGAGGATCTTTAGAACAGGAAAAGACTTTCTTATTTTACAGGTGAGGAAATGGTGGCCCATGGAGGTTAATGATCTATCCAAGATCACAGCTATTAGTACTTAGCGCTGAACTGGTATTTAACAGAATGCTGAAGTTGTGTTACACACTGTAACTGCCAGTGTAATTTTGAAGGGAAGAGATTGGTAAGAGCCGAAGTCCGAGAAAGCTGTGTGGAAGAGGCATGACTTGGACTGGACCTTGTGAAGACCAGGACAGGGCTAGGTGAGGAGAAGGGAGGGGCGGGGGCTGTGCTTGTTGTGTTTGAGACAGGAATGCTAGAATAAGGTTATAGGCTGTGACGGAGTGGAAAATAAGGTAGAACTGGAGCCAGATAAGAAAAACCCAGTAAGAGTTTGATCTTGTCCTTAAGCCTCTGAAGGTTATTAGCTGATGAAGAAAGTGTCCTGTGTGTTTAGTGGATTGCAAGGAGGGAAGCCTGGAGTCCCAGCCTGGCAGGTTCCAGTAATCAGGTTGTGAGATGAGTGCCTGTACAGGTATAGGAGACTAGGAATGAAGGACAGGGGGTGCTTTGAGGAAAAGAAAAAATAATGGGATTTCTGCCTGTCAGCTGGGGGTATTTGAATAAGTCTCCTGTGTAACTGAGAAAAGAACGTCCATTGAGTATGCTCCTGAGAGCCAGGAATGTGAACTAGAGTGTGATTGGTTACAGTTTTCACAGCAGCTCTAAGTCCTGAATTTCAGTACATGAGTCTCATTTCAGGTGTTTGAACTATCAAACCTAAAAAATAAGAGGTTGGGGTGGGGTTTTTCTTCACTATTTCAAAGTACTGGTATCAGTATACTTTTTGAAGTATTTCTTTGCCTATTGATAAGAATTGTTATCAATCTTGTTAACTAAACTCAGAATATTGCATTTAATCTTTAAGAATGAGGACAGTTTGAGTTCTCTTACAACATAATTTGTTTGCCTTTCATCATATTCATTTCCCCCCTGTCATCTGAATGGACTGTTTCCAAATAGGTGCTAAGAATGAACTTTCGGTTCCTGTCCAAGACTCCTTTGGGGGTGGAGGGGGTTGCTGGCTGAAGACCAGTCATCCCTGTTTGGAGAAAGAAATGTCTAAGGAAATGCACCATTCCTTTGGGGTCTTCAGTTTTCACCTCTGTGAGCCATTATAGTTAAGTCATCATTGAATAGCTACTATTTATGAAGCATTTAATATATGCCACAAAGTTATACATGATTTCTAATTTTGGGCATCAGAAGGTTGGCATTATTAGCCCCATCTTATGGGTGCAGAAGTTAAGTAACAGGCTCAGGTTCACACATCTAGTAAGAGGCAAAGCTGGGATTTGATCTTAGGCCTGGCTGCAGTGCTCCCCCTACAGTACATTAATGCCCCTGTTACCTGTCAGGTATGAGTAAACCAGAAATATAAGCTTATCTGCAGTCCTGAGTTACTCACCCGCCAGGTATGGACAGCTGTCTTACGGCACTGCTTCTGCATAGTGACGTATTGGATAGCCTATCTAAGTAAGCTGAGGTTAATAATAAAAGAAATGAAGGGGGAAAATAAAGGTCATTTCGCCTTTCGGATTAGCAAAGATGATAAAGACTGACCCCACCCTCTCTTGGCCAGGGTGTGGGGAAATGGGTACTGTCACCTCCTGCCAGTGGAGGTTTGTACGAATACAGTTGGTCTTTTTGAACATGGCTTGGTGATACGTATTAGACCATAAAATGACCCAGCAGTTCCACTTTCAAGAATTCAATCTAAGAAAATTCACAAACAATTTTTTTTAAATGTAGACATAGGGATGTTTATTTCAGTGAATCTGTGTGCCACCTAGAAATTTCTGCAATTAAATTATGAAATATCATTTCCAAGATGTTAAAAGGTGTAAAAATAGGCATCTTCGAATCCATGGAATTACCGTATTAGGAAAAAAAAAACGTTAAGTAGCCCATCAGTGGGAGGCTACATAAACAGATTATGGTGCCTGTAAAGTGGGATACTGTGAAGATGTTAACGTTGATGTAAAACTATATCAATACAGTATATGTGTTGCTCAGACCAGTGTTTATGGATCCTCTATTAAAAAGTGAAAATGTATCTGATTTATTGAGTTCTTAGTATGTCTGTGCACTAAGCTAAGTATTTTACTTGTATTTTCTTTTAATCCTCACAATAATCCTATTAAGACAGATGCTATTATCCCCAATTTACTGATCAGGAACCTGAGGCTTATGTTAAGTCACTTGCCCAAGTTCACATTCAAATCCAGGCCGGTTAAGTCCAGATTCCATGTTCTTAACCACTACCCCGTGGGGCTTTTTTGTACCCAAATGAGGTCAGACGAGGGAGGGAGGGAGGGGGCGCGAGCCCATTTAGGGAAAATTGCTATCTATTTCTATTTGCTTATTAAATACATAGACTTCTTTCTGAATGATCCCCTAAAAGGTAATAGTTATCTCCAAGGAGCTGGATTTCAGGTGATTCTTACTTCTTTTTTGTTCTTTTTTTACATTACTTTAATTAATTTATCAGTTTTATTAAGTCAATACAGTTTTATTCAAATGGTAAGTAGTTAACATTTTGCATGTTTTACCTTGATGGATATTCTAGGAAGTTAAAGTGCTCTGGTCAGGGGTTGGTTGGTTGTGTATTTTTAATGACTGAGGTTTAACCTGCCTTTAGGCTAAAGTTCACTGTGCCTATGTTCAGAGTCCTAAAACTTAGAGACCTTTTAAAAAGTGACTCACAACACCTTTTGGAGGAAAATCTTGGTCTTTTTGGCAGATACTTCCTCTGTTTTACCTCCTAGTGGATGTGGAATGAGAGACATCTGTGGTATTGTGGTAAAGAACGTGCTCCAGGGCTAGACCCACCTTCTTCTGGCAAATCTGGCCTTTTGGTCTTGGGAAGCTGACTCTCCTTTGGTTCTCCAGTCCTCAAAATGGGAACAATAGCATCTACCTTCCTAGAGTCACAGTGAGGATTAAAAGAACTAATATGTTAGTGTGCTTAAAGCAGTGACGCGTAAAGTAGATAGTAATGCTACCTGCCATTAGTTTTATTAATGTTATTCAGACGCACAACTTTGATAAGAGGATGTCAGTCCTACTGCTGGCTCAGGTAACTGTTAAGTCACATGACTCGACACATAAAACTGGCCGGGTGCTTGTCCTGATACTACCTCAAACTCAGAACTGTGCAAACTTTGTCCCAAAGCTTAGCAGAAAGCATGGTATTGATGGAGGATTTTGTGAAAGACAAGTACTTTCTCCATTCTTAAAAGTCTTTGGCCCTCTCTCAGGGTTAAACCTGAAAGCAAAGAGGTGGGTAACTGCACAGTGTCCTATTGGGGACCTCACTTTTGTATATTTCTTGGGCTGAATGGAGCTTTGGGATTATGCTGTTGGCAAATATTAAGAAGTGATAGAAGAAACAGCCTTAGGAAAAATTCGTTGCTGTATTTACTCTAAGGATATTAAGGAGTCTTTCATTATTATGTGTCCTCAGGGAGGACCTGTGGGAGAACGTTCTCTCTGGTCTTGATACCTAGAATAGGCGTATTTCCCCTTCAAACAACTTTTTTAAATCTTAAGGATGCTATAAATAATGCTTTGATATGTTTCCTTCTTTATCTTGTAGGAAAGCTTAGAGCCTACTATGGTCCCATTTCTAGCAGTCGCTCTTATACTTTCTGTCCTAGTATTTTTGTTGAAACAGGTAGTAATTATTAGTGGTAAATAAAGTTTTTCTCACCCTAACAATGGCTTTGATTTTTAACTAATTTATTTATTCTTTAGTTTAACAGCAGACTTTTAAAATCTAGGTTTAGCAAAATGGCAAAGCCTTTTGTAGTACTTTGCCTTTGAAAAAATACAAAAAACATCAGTTTAGTTTTTTTTTTATATATATATAAATTTATTTATTTATTTTTGGCAGTGTTGGGTCTTCGTTTCTGTGCGAGGGCTTTCTCTAGTTGCGGCGAGCGGGGGGCCACTCTTCATCGCGGTGCGCAGGCCTCTCACTGTCGCGGCCTCTCTTGTTGTGGAGCACAGGCTCCAGACACACAGGCTCAGTAGTTGTGGCTCACGGACCTAGTTGCTCCGCGGCATGTGGGATCTTCCCAGACCAGGGCTCGAACCCGTGTCCCCTGCATTGGCAGGCAGATTCTCAACCACTGCGCCACTAGGGAAGCCCCCAGTTTAGTTTTAAAGTGAGAGGAAATGCATTTTGGACCTTAAAACTGTAGACTTCACAGAGAACAAGAAAGCAGTGTGTGTTTTCAGTCAGAATATTGATCATTGCATGTCTTTGTGTCATTATTTCGTAGATCTTTTATTTTCCTAGGTAAATATGTATGGTTTGAAATGGATTGCTAGAGGAAAAAGAATATATTTACAACATTTTATCTTTTTGGTTTCATTGGGTCTTTGTTGCTGTGTGCGGGCTTTCTCCAGTTGTGGCGAGCAGGGGCCACTCTTCTTTGTGGTGCGTGGGCTTCTCATTGCGGTGGCTTCTCTGTTGCGGAGCACGCGTGCGGGCTTCCGTAGTTGTGGCTCACGGGCTCTAGAGTGCAGGCTCAGTAGTTGTGGCGCACAGGCTTAGTTGCTCCGCGGCATGTGGGATCTTCCCAGACCAGGGCTCGAACCTGTGTCCCCTGCATTGGCAGGTGGATTCTTAACCACTGTGCCACCAGAGAAGTCCCTACAACATTTTATTGTCAATATTTCCATTTTTCCTTAACATTTAAAATTACTTTAATAGGGCTTCCCTGGTGGCGCAGTGGTTAAGAATCTGCCTGCCAATGCAGGGGACACGGGTTCGAGCCCTGGTCTGGGAAGATCCCACATGCCGTGGAGCAACTAGGCCCGTGAGCCACAACTACTGAGCCTGCGCGTCTGGAGCTTGTGCTCCGCAACGGGAGAGGCTGCGACAGTAAGAGGCCCGCGCACCGCGATGAAGAGTGGCCCCCGCTCGCCGCAACTGGAGAAAGCCCTCGCACAGAAACGAAGACCCAACAGAGCCAAAAATAAATTAATCAATTAATTAATAAAAAAAAAAAGCAAGTTCTTTTAAAAAAAAATTACTTTAATATACATTAATAGAAAAAAAAGAGAGGAAATTCATAATTCTGCATAAACTCCCCACTCCAATATTTTTACTGTTGCAGATCTCTTCTAGGCTTTGTTGTTGTTTATACTGCTGTAATTATAGTGGCCTTAAAATACAACATATGTTACCATTTTCCTGTATTTGTTTTACTAATTTTTTTTAACGGTTTAATATTTAAAAATATTTTTAAAGTTAATGTTCTATAATTGACTTAGCTGTTTCCCCATTGCTGGATACTTAGCTTGTTTCTCTTAAAAATTTAGTTTATCGTCTCAAAGGAGGCTTTTGATTATGTATGATGCTGTGTTGTCCAAAAGGATTGAACAGATTACCTACTTGAGGTCAAGTTGAATGAGAATGGCCCATAATCTTAGTCAGAATACATAATAGTAGTGCAGCTAATGTTGGCTTCATTTTCTGACCTCCTTTAACAATAGAATATTATTTCACAGTTTGACAGTGTTTTATAGGACTGTGGAACCAGATTTGTGAAATGATTAAACCTCTTCACTCAGCATCTAAGATACTTAGACAACAGCATATAGTTTTTCTGAAGCACGTTTTATTTTGTGCTGTTCCTTCAGGTGATTAATTTGCTTTTTTATAGCTGTGTCAGGTTAAGTTAATAAGTAATTTTGATAGCTGAGAAATTTGATGTGTATTCATAGACGTAGTTTTAATTCAGTTTTACTTCTCTGGCAGAATTAATCCCTTCTAGAGGGAGATAATCCATCCTCACTCATGTTTGGAAAAAGATGGAAAGACAGACAAACCAGCTTTGTTTAGTTGATGCTGCAAATGTTTAGCTTTAGAGCCAGAAGGCTCTGCTGAGAGCTTTTGAGAAAAAAGTGGAGTGATTTATTGAAACATCCTCATGCTCTTACATGTACTGAGATATAAAGAAAAAAGGAAACTATCATGTTGGTTCTCTCTGGATGTTGGGATTATGGAGAACTGTCACTTTCTACAGCATGCATTTCTATAATGGATATTTTTACAGGCATATATTCATATATTAATTTCATAATCAGAAAAGCAGTAAAAACCAAAAACACTACAGTAGTTTTCTAGATTGAAATTACAAGTCAACAAACATTTTAGGGTCTATTTTGCTTTCTTAAAAGGAAAAAAAAATCAGTGTACAGCTTCATGGAGTAAATTTGTTCATTTCTTCTTGGTGAAGACAGCACAAGCGTCTTCAAGTTATCTAGGGCTATTACATAGACCTTATGTAAAATAGAGAATACACAACAATAAACTAGAAGCGGGCTCGGCCCTTTTGCTTATGAACAAGTAAGATTGGCCCTAAAACTGGTCTTGCTGCCCAGATTTCTAGTTATATCTAGCTTATCTTTTCCCTGCACCTTATATGAAACTAACGTTATGTGCTTTCTTACTTATATGTAATTTTGACTTAGATCAGTCTCCAAACTGGATTATGGTTAGTAATGCAGCCAAATTGCAGTTTTTCAGAGGTTTAATTATCCATGTTGCCTTCCTTGTCTCCTGTCCATATTTAGTCAAGTTTACATTTTATTTATCAACTTCCATAAAAATGTTAGGCTCTGAAAGGTAAAATTAAGAGACAAAATAAAGATTTGCAGTTATTTGTGGGTTTTAGTTATCTGTTGTGCATTGAAAAAAATCATGTGTCTTCATTTCATTCTTTTAAAATGTTTATTAGAGTTATTTAATTGAAAAGTGTAAAAGAAAGGCCATAATCCCTCCTGTCACCCAGATAACTTTTTGAAATAAAATAAAGCAAATGTCGAACTCGTTAGAAAATGTAAAAGGCAAATACTCTTCCCGGAGAAAATAACTGTTCTGTTTTTCTGTAACCTTTCAGGAAGAAAGACATTTAATGAGTATAGCCATAGTTACTTTTACTGTACTTTCTGGGTACGATGAGAAGCACTCTGAAACCATATTCAAAATTGTAATAATGAAAATAAGCTGATACTTAATCTTTGGAAGGAAGGATGGGGTTTCTGTTTAAATGTACTGTACCTCTTTAGAAAAAAGCAGTAGCTAGAAAGATCACTTTGCCAGGCTATTAGAGAAGATCATAATGATTAAGACTTTCAAAGTCACATGTTAAAACTGAGTCAGAGTAGATTTCGAACCTGAAATTGGTGTGAATTTTCCCAAAAGTTGTGCTAATATTGTCTACATCAGATATTCAGATGAATTTGTGACTAATGGCCTCACTTAGTGCTAGAAGTGGAAACTTGTAGCCCTGCAGGTCTTTCCTTGAGATTAATTACTTTATTGGTCTCCTAAATTTAGGTTACTGTTTGAGAAAGAACCAGTACTTTACTTGGAAAGTCATTCTCTTTGTGTTCAGATGCCCTTTATCTGCCTTCTTGGAGCACCTAATATAACTACATACACCTGAACAGCTGTTGTCCTTAAAGACTGTAGAAGTAATTTTCAAATTTATTTATTAGTTTGTTGGTATTGTGTATCAAAGTGTAAGCTTTCTGCATGTTCTTTCCCTCACTCTTCTTTCTTATTAGATATTAAGGGCCTCGCAAAAGGGGCATGCTTCTCATTTGCATATTCTCAGATAACCTGATGAAAAAGTATTGATTACCTGCTTTTGGGGGTGTTGGGTTTTATCAATAAAAGAATAGCAACCTCAATTTGAAGTGAACTATGGCATGTTTTTCCTTTTAATATAAATGTTTATCTTGCACTGTTGGTGGGAATGTAAAGTGATAGAGCCACTATGGAGAACAGTATGGAGGTTCCTTAAAAAACTAAAAATAGAACTACCATATGACCCAGCAATCCCACTACTGGGCATATACCCTGAGAAAACCATAATTCAAAAAGAGTCATGTGCCACAGTGTTCATTGCAGCTCTGTTTACAATAGCCAGGACATGGAAACAACCTTAGTGTCCATCAACAGTTGAATGGATAAAGAAGATGTGACACATATATACAATGGAATATTACTCAGCCATAAAAAGAAACAAAATTGAGTTATTTGTAGTGAGGTGGATGGACCTAGATACTGTCATACAGAGTTAAGTAAGTCAGAAAGAGAAAAATAAATACCATATGCTAACACATATCTCCATATATATATGGAATTTAAAAAAAAAATTGTTTCTGAAGAACCTAGGGGCAGGACAGGAATAAAGACAAAGATGTAGAGAATGGACTTGAGGACATGGAGAGAAGGAAGGGTAAGCTGGGACGAAGTGAGAGAGTAGCATGGACATATATAAACTACCAAATGTAAAATAGATAGCTAGTGGGAAGCAGCTGCATAGCGAGATCAGCTCCGTGCTTTGTGACCACCTAGAGGAGTGGATAGGGAGGGTGGGAGGGAGACGCAAGAGGGAGGAGATATGGGGATATATGTATATGTATAGCTGATTCGGTGTTATAAAGCAGAAACTAACACACCATTGTAAAGCAGTTATACTCCAATAAAGATGTTAAAGGTAAATAAAGTGATAGGAACTGAAAAAAATATATATATATAAAAATGTTTATAAATACCTAGGCTGTAGCCTTAAATTTCCCTCTAAATGTTGCTTTAGTTGCTTCCAATAAATCTGGGTATGCAGTTGTTTTTGTTTTCATTAATTTCAAAATATTTTCTAATTTGTTGTTTTTTTCTTTGACCCATTGGTTATTTAGGAGTGTGTTGTTTAATTTCCACATGTTTGTGAATTTCCCAGAATTCCTTCTGTTGTTGATTTCTATTTTAATTCCATTGTATTTATAGAACATACTCTGATTTCAGTCCTTTTAAATTTATTGAGGCTTGTTTTGTGGCCTGGCATTTGGTCTGTCCTGGAGAATGTTCTGCTGTGTGCTTGAGATGAATGTGTATTCTGCTTTTGTTGGTTGGAGTGTTCTCTAGATATCTGTTAGGTCTAGTCAGTTAATTATTTTTTCCTAGAGTATGTCATGATAGTTGTAGAATTTTGATGAATTCTTAAGAATACTTACCTAGTATCTTGGTGAATCATAGCAACAAATTGAGTATCTCCTAGGTTAAGGGTATTATGCTTAGTGCAAAGGGTTGGAGATATAGATAATATTTAGTAATACACTGTTTTAAGAGCTGTGCTAGAGGTATGCACTGGGTGTTCTGAGTGAAAACAGACTTGGTAGGACATGAGTATTGAAAAGTTTTCTGAGCTAACTTAGAAACACTCATGACTGCTTTGTCCATCCAGATATGCCTGACTTACTGAGGCCTTCTGTTTCTAACATTAGCGAAGCTTACTGTCAGACTCTGAAGAGTTGTTGGAGTTGTCCTAGAACACTTAAACTTGGAAGGTTAATTGCCTTGCAGTGTATTTGGCAGTTATAAAAGTAGAGGTGAGCCATATTGATAACAACATGGCACATGCAGAGAGCATCAAAGTAATTATGACACTTCTTTCACGTTTTGTGAAAAACTTTAGATAAGTGCCATCAATCTCAAATTTTATGCCCATGATGCTACCACCCCACTTTTTCAGGAAATATTTTTATGGAAATAGGTTTCTATTACACATTTGCATGTAGAACATACTGAATAGTGTTTTTTTTTAAATTAATTAATTAATTTAATTTATTTTTGGCTGTGTTGGGTCTTCGTTTCTGTGCAAGGGCTTTCTCTAGTTGCGGCAAGCGGGGGCCACTCTTCATCACGTTGCGCGGACCTCTCACTATCGCGGCCTTTCTTGTTGCGGAGCACAGGCTCCAGATGTGCAGGCTCAGTAGTTGTGGCTCATGGGCTTAGCTGCTCCGCGGCCTGTGGGATCCTCCCAGACCAGGGCTCGAACCCGCATCCCCTGCATTGGCAGGCAGACTCCCAACCACTGCGCCACCAGGGAAGCCCAGAATAGTGTTTTTAAGTGGGGTTACTTTAAACTAGAACTTTCCAGGTATTGAAAATAGCATGAACTTTACACTAGTATTATGGTAACTTCAGAAATGGAAAGGATTAAACATTTTATTTTCTCCAACATCATATGAATATGAATATGAATTATATTTAACAAGTTTGTGTATAGTCCAGAGTAATACACACCTGAAATCTGCTATCTAGATGTTAGTTTCTAAAGTTTAAAAAGTCTGTGGTCAAAGAAGTGGAAAATGGAATATATTTTCATGAAGCTTTTGAAAGAAAATTGCTCAAGTAAATAAAGAAGTTCAAGATACCTCCTCATAGACCTGAAAACATTTACTCAGTTGTTTATCAAATGTAAGTATGGAAGCCCCAAAATTCAGCATTCTGTTTACAGGGAGGGTAGAAAAGGATGTCAGTGCTACTTGTGCTCTCAGCCAGGGTCCCTCAACAGGATCCTCTCATTAAGATAAAAGTAAAACTGCTACAGCATCTTTACTGAACATATATATTTTTTAAACCTTTTTATATTGGAGTATAGTTGACTAGCAATGTTGTGTTAGTTTCAGGTGCACAGCAAAGTGATCCAGTTATACATATACCTGTATCTATTATTTTTCAAATTCTTTTCTCATTTAGGTTGTTACATAATATTGAGCAGAGTTCCCTTTGTGAACATAGTTTTTCTTAACATAGATTTTTTTATTTTAGAACATTTTTAGATTTACCAAAAAAAAAAATTGCAAAGGTAGCACAAAAAGATCCCATATATCTCACACCCAATTTCTCATTATTAACATTTTATATTAGTATAGTACATTTGTTACAATTAATGAACCATTATTGATACATGATTATTAACTAAGGTCCACACATTATTCAGATTTCATTCATTTTTCCCAATGTCCTTTTTTCTGTTCCAGGATCCCATCCAGGATGCCATATTGTTTAGTTGTGTCTTCTTAAGCTCATCTTGGCTGTGTTGGCTGAACATAGATTAAAAAAATACATATATATATATATATATATATATATTTATATTTATATATATATACACACACACACACGCTTAAAGTTTAGTATTTGTTCTTTTGATTCTTTGATAGTCCCTACTTAAGGAAGAATTATTTTCTAAAAGCATATAAATTGGTGTTTCTGTGGAAGATGTTATTTCTCATGTAACGCTTATTGGCATTTTAAGGTTGGACCACATAAGTATTTGGCTTCCATATGCCGAATATTTACCACACTCTTCTGTACTATAGCCACTGGCCTTATATGACTTATTTAAATTTAAATTAGCTAAAACATTCAGTTCTTCACTTGCGTTGGCCATGTTTCAAGATCTTACTAGCTACACGTGGCTAGTGGTGCTATACTGGACAGTGCAGATACAGGATATTTACGTCATTGTAGAAAGTTTTCTTGGACAGCGCTGCTGTAGAATGTCACCACCCAAATAACAGTGTTTTTGTGTTCAAAGTATTTTGGGTTTCACTTGGAAATGCTGGGAATCATATCTTCCCCCTTGTTGCAAACCATTAGTGGTTCCTCTGGTCTTTGGAGGTGAGGCCCTTGGGTAGAACTGGGACGGGGGTGGGAAGTAGGATGCTGCTGTGGACCAGCAGTAGGACTGGGGTAAGAGTTTCTCTTTCTCTTGAGCTCTTGCCCGTCTGCACTACTCCCTCCCTGGGGAACCTTTGACTTCCCAAACCCTTTTCTCCACAGCCCTGCACCTTTTCTCCCCCAGCCCATGCAGACAGAGGCAGATCCTGGGAACCTGTTGTCATCTAGTGAAACCAGAAGAGTGCTCATAGAATGGCTCCACTGGGGTGACATGTAATGTGTTGTTGAGTCCAGTGCTGGCTCTTCTAATTTGGGTTCCTTGTGTCATTGGATGTGTAATGTGGTCTCGAGCTGAATGTGCAGACAGCAGCATCTGAGGCACATCGAGAGAGCAGAGGCAGCACTTCTTTGAATTGAGCAAAACCATAATTATTGTGTTTTCAGAACTCTGTTTTACATAAATATCTTAGGCAAAGTTTTACTCTTATTGTAGAGTCATTTTGTTTCTTTGGTTTAAACTGTTTCTTTTGGTTTAAACTGCACCAAAATTTTGCACAATTAAATATCCTCACCCCAAAAGCTCTACAGTGTTTCATTAGTGAACATATTTGCCAGTAATGTCAAATAATGGGTTGATTAATCTTTGACTATATTTAAACAATACTTGGTCAATTTTCAATTAGTTGCATCATTTCTCTGAACACTGAGCTATTTCACACCTTGTGGTCTTCAGACTTGGCGTTCCTTTTGTCTAGTATAACCTTGGCCACCTCGCATTCTTCCTTTGTGACTTAGAGCAAGCCCACCCGAGCTCCAGAAGTCTTTCTCGACGCTCTTTTCTCCCTCTGGTGCCCCAACACTGCCCCTTAGTTGTGTACCTCTGGCCGTTGGCATATTTCCGTTTCCCCAGGCCTCAGATTCCTGTATGTCAGCATCTTGCACAGTGCCCAGCAACATGGTCATTTAGTTTGTTGGAACAGAAGAAGCGTTGAAACCCACACCAGGTTCATTCCACTCAGTATAAATTGAGTCCAAGTTGGTATTGTCTTTGTTACCCGGTATTGCCCTGTCAGAGGTCAGACTTGGTTCTTATGTTGCCTCAGCTGTTTTTGCATTTATTTAGGTGACATAAACCAGAAATAGGAACGCTGGAATTTCCGCTGTAATTTTTTATTCTCTTTATTTTTTCACCACCTTAGTTAAGCTTCTTAGCTACTTTTCCTTTGAGTCTCTGTAAGGTATAATTACACTTTACTGTGCATGTGATCTAAAGAATATTCAGTCAGCTTTATTTTTGTTAGTGTCCAAGAAACATTCCCGGTTTCCACCAGTTTTTGTTTTTGGACACTTATTTCATCTATAGTCATGGCATTTTATTTCAGCAGATGGTTCATACACATGTAAGAAATATTGCTATAGAAGGAGATTCTAAACATTTTGGCTTTCTCTCCTGAATTTGTTCTTTATTCTTTAAGTGTGTAAGAAAAATGAGAAAAAAATTTACAGGAATAGTTTGAAGTAAGCCTGATGATTTCTTCTAATTTACATAGTTTACACAACTCCCAGCCTTAGAGAGAAAGAACAGCTCTCAAGGGGCTGGATCACGGGAAGAAGAATCTTGTCTTATCGGATGTTCTCTTGAGTTTACTTCACTGCTAACAATGAGGTGGGTTGGGGAAAGAATTTGTTTTTCAAGCTTTGCCAGAACACTTTGCTTACAAGCAACTGTGCGAACTCTTACTGGTGTCCCTGTATTTCCAGGGACGCTTTCTGACCTCCTGTTAACGACACAGCTAGGACTGGCCGTGTGCTTTGTGGTGCCAAACATAGCTGAAGCAAACCTGGAAGGCGTCCAACCTGAACAGGATCCTGAAGTCAGAACGAGCAAGTGGTGCAAATGCTCTTAGTCAGAGTCTGGAAAGTCTTCAGAAGAAACGAATGCAGGCGGATCTGACAGGCTGCTGAAAATTTGTTCATAGACTGACATTTCAGTTCTTCTAGGCCCTGAGTAATTGGTTTCAGTCAACAAGGCACCAGTATCTCCTTATAAATTTCTTCGTAGAAGCCAGCTCTTGGAATGTATGCATCCTGGTGATAAACCTGGAGCTTGAATGTTGTTAAGATATTCAGAAAATAATGAATTTGCAGCTCTAGTAGGACCTGGCTTTAACTTTGACTCTGTAAGTCAATCTAAGCCTCAGCTTTAAGCATTCATTAATTTTAAGTGTTTGTGCCTCTTCATTGGTAATATGATGGTTCATGTTTTGAGTAAATAATGCTATCCTTAAAGCAGAGGAGTACATATGTTTTGAGTTGTTTTTCTAATAGTGGTAGGTATACTAGAGGGTCAGTAAGTTCTTTTTTTTGGGGGGGAGGGCTGCGTTGGGTCTTCATTGCTGCACGCAGGCTTTCTCTAGTTGTGGCGAGCGGGGGCTACTGTTTGTTGCGGTGCGCGGGCTTCTCGTTGCGGTGGCTTCTCTTGTTGCAGAGCACAGGCTCTAGGTGCGCAGGCTTCAATAATTGTGGCTCACAGACTCTAGAGCGCAGGCTCAGTAGTGGTGGCACACGGGCTTAGTTGCTCCGTGGCATGTGGGATCTTCCCGGACCAGGGATTGAACCTGCGTCCCCTGCATTGGCAGGCGGGTTCTCAACCACTGCGCCACCACCAGTCCCAGGGTCAGTAAGTCCCTAAACACCATCGCTGTCCTGAGCGGTGCTATCTTAGATAGGCTGGTTGGCCAGAGTCAGAAAGTGAGCCTTTGACCAGCCCAGCCCGTACCAGCCCCCAGTCCTTGTCTCAGGCGTCTTACATTGTGACTCTCTGGCTGAGCGCAGAAGCAGCAAAGGAATAAACTGGCATTTTTCTCATTACCAGGGTAGATCAGCATCTTTCAACTGAGTAAAGCAACATATGGTTGTTTATGCCTTCTTAAATTTTTATATCTTTTGGTTGTGGCCTTATAGTGCAAAGAAACCTTCAGTTTTGCTAGAACTTTAAGCTGCTACTCCTTGTTCCAGCTTAAAATCATTTAAATGAGATAGTTTTGATATATCCCAGTTTGAACTCTGAGGAGTATCTAGTGGCACATTGACATAAAATGTAGAAAATAATAACATATTATATTGCTTTTTTTTCTTTCAGGTTCAACTAATATTTATTGCATACTTAACCCGCACCAAGAACTGTGCCAGCACTCCCTTTATAATATCTCATCCAATCCTCTAAATAACCCTACAAAGAATGTATTAGTATCCTCCATTTCTACAGCTGAGAAAACTAAGACTAAAAAACGTTAAGTAATCGGTGCAAGGTCACACAGCCAGTAACTAGAGACCCAGAAATGAAGTACAGGTAGCCTGACTTAAATTCTAGCATGCTTTCCACTGTTGATCAACTGTCTCCTAAATTTCATCAGTTCTTTAAAGTAAGATAATATGTGACCATGTCCAAGGTACATAAAAAAAAATTCTCTAACACAGTTCAGGGAGATGGTGCTCTGACTGGGTGAGCTGAATATCTGGATTCATGTAGTAGTTCTGTATTTCATTATAAGTTAATATATAGGTATTGTGGCTAACTGGCAAGTCTCTTGTGAGTTCCTGCTACACCTCTGGGGAAACTGACAAAATGGAGTTCCTGAAAAAGCAAAGCAGAGAACCAGTGTTATCCAGATATGGTTTATTTTAAGAAGGACTTTCCTTTACAGCAGTATGGCTTCTTCTGCTTTGCTCTTTAGTCAGAGAAGGCTTTTAATTCAATGTCTGACTGATGTAAATTATGACACATTTCCTCCCTGACATATTACATTTCTCTCTTTTTATATACTACATTTAGGTTGGTCTGGAAGCTTTTGAGTGTCTGCCAAGGAGACAGTTTCAGTCTAGCGGGGACTTAGAGTTGAGCTGGTGAGGCTCTGTATACATATTTGTGAAAACAGTTTGTAAAGAAGACAGTTATAGGAAGTGTGTCTTCTGATTAAACGATGGTTTAGAGGATTTATAGCAAGATAGAATCAGATGTAGTGATTGTGTACTATAACTAAATAATTTTGGACTCAAGGTACTAGAAAATGGTAGCTACCATCCAAGTAATCAGAGCCTTCTAGGTGGGAGGAACATGAGAACAGAGATGGACTTGAACATAGAGATACCTTACTGAAGGTAAAGCTTTCATATGGGCCCAGAAAATTAGCTCTTATTGATCTCAGACAGACTTGGGAGCCAGGCAGGCTCTGTACCAGGTACTTGGCTCTTTAGTCCTCTCAACAGCTCAGTGAAAGAACTTTTTCCAGTGTTTTAACAGACAGGTTGAGTAACTTGTGTAAAATTGCCCAGCTAATCGGTGGGAGAGTAGACTTTTGAGCAAAATCTGATCTTGTTCACATTTTGAACTGTGGACTGATCAGAAGGCAGGCATTTATGTTGATGAAACAGCAGCGTTTTCTAACAGGTCCTGGAACAGTGAGTTTACCCAAATGGTGTTTTAGAAAGACTGTTTTGAGTAGTACAGGATTAAAGAGGAGAAAGATTAGAAGCAAGATGGAGCGTAGGGATGAAGAGCCCAGGCGGGAGCCAGACCATTTGGATTCAGACTTCAGCTTTGCTGTTTGCCATGGTTGTCATGTTGTGCAAGTTTTTAAACTTCTTTGTGCCAAAATTTCCTCATTGGGAAAATGGGGATAATAATAGTACTTATTACCTCATCAGATTGTTGTGAGGATTAAATTAATTGAAACATGTAAGCAGTTAAAACGGCAAATATACAGTTAGTTATTATCAAATAGGAAGCAGTGGGGTTTTTTTGTTTTTTGGGGGGTTTTTTTGGGGGCCGCACCTCGAGGCTTGTGGGATCTTAGTTCCCCGACCAGGGATCGAACCCGGGCCCTAGGCAGTGAGAGCACAGAGTCCTAACCACTGGACTGCCAGGGAATTCTCAGAAAGCAGTTTTGTTGCAGGCAAGCTGCTGAAATAAGTTAGTGGGAAGTGCAAATCTAAAGGGTGTTATAAGGGAAGAAATCACAGGACTGGGCAGGAGATGCAGTCGAGCCAGAGGATTCCGCGGCTTTGAGACTGGGGAGAGTATTGGTATCATCAACAGGATGGGAATTTTAGGAATTACCTAATTGGGGAAGATAAAGGGTTGAATGCTAAACCATAGGAAGAGGTTCGACTAAAAATCTTGTGGACAGTGTAGACCCTCCCCACTGCAGAATAAAGTGAGCAAGCAAGAAGCAGCCTTAATGTTGAGGAACAGGAGTCACCCCTGAGACCGACTGCTCTGGGCAATTCCTATTTCACTAGCTGTCTTAAAACAGAGTAATAGATGGGAGTATGACCCTTTGTGGCAAATGCTGCATTCCATTGCTGTAGATTTTCTAAATTGGTTACAGTACAACTTTTAATTTTATTTGTGGCTAATAGAATAGTGTGGCCCTATTCATTTAGAAAAATTCAAGTGAGAATTCTCGGTTATAAGACCCTGAAGTACTGAAACCTTGGTTAATTTTATGCTCATTGTTAGCCCCATTATGCTGCTGTGCTTATTATGGCAGGCTTAGGAAAAGCGCCCTGCCACGGTAAAAAGATCACAGGTTCAACAGCTCATTCATATAAACACAGGCACTCCTCCCCAGGTCCGGCAGAGAGGGACCGTTAACAGTGCTGTCCGTTGTCAAGGAGAAGTTCTGTGTTTGCCTCCATTTCATCAGAGCACTATTCATGTGCGATTCCCAAAACCTTGTTATACACTCAAAATGTGACTAGAAATAAGTTTCTCCACTTGTGCTGACTGACATGTATCACGAGCTGTTTTACCTGGGAATCTTTGGCTTATTGATGGTCTGTTTAGTTATGATTTAAGAACTATTGGTTGAATCTCTAGTGCAATAGTTCTTAACCTGTTTGGGGGCCATACCCCTTGGGACTCTATTAAAAGCTATTTCCCCCCTTCCAAATGTATATAAATAATCTATATTTAGAACCTCTGCTTTATTTTATAATAGAATATGCTAGGCGTTGAGACAATTCAACATAAATGTAAAACAGTTCCTGCCCTCCAAGAATTTCGTATTTGGTTGAGTAGAAGTGACTAATACAGAAACAGTTATCTTTAAATGTGATAGCATAAAGTGCCTAGGATTGTAGCATTATAGTAGGTTTTCAGTAAATGAGGTGGTTATTGTAATGGTTGCTAACTGTTGAAGGCATCAAGCATTCAGAGAAAGAAGTTGTTGGGGATTATAGGTAGGAAAGAAGAGAAGCACTGGTCCTAAATGGCTAAGATTTGGGTAGGAGATTTGGAAAAAGGAGAGTGGCATTTCAGGTGTCAGGATTCACAGAGGGTTGGCGTGTCAATGGAATGAGTTTCAAAGACAGTGATCAATCTGACAGTCTCTTTTTTAATAATTAAATATATATATGATGGTTAATGGTCAATACCCAAATTTAGCCCAATCCATTGCCCAGAAATAATCAGTTTATTTTATTAACTTTCCTAATAATCATTTTTTTCTGGACGTTTTAAAATTAAAGATCATACTGTATATGAAATTGTCTTTTTAAAAGATAAATATTTTCCCATTGTGTTAAGCCACTCTTGTTTGCAAATAACAGGATACATTACTCATATTAGTCTAAACAATAAAAAGTATGTATTGGTTTATATAATCAAAAAGTTCAAAAGTAGGATAGAGATCAGATACAGTTTGATCAGGGTTCAGCTCTGTGTTTCCATGAGTTTTTGTAGCTATACTCTGTTCCACATGTTAGCTTTGTTCTGAGGCTGGGTCCCCTTGTGACCAATATGTCTGTCGCCAGGGACCTTGACTAGAAGACATGTCGTTAACATCAGAGGGAGAGAGAAGTGTGCCCTTCCCGCCTGCAGCAGGTGTTTTGAGATTTGGGTTGATTGGTATAGGTAACCAAAGACTGAGCTGGTCAGTATGGGTTAGGGGAGATAGACTTGCCCTGGGAGATTTGGTTGGGGGGTCAATCCCACCCAAGCTTCATGGCTGCTTCATAGAGGTGGAATAGAGGTTGAGGAAGACCACCCATTGTCTACCCCACCCGTCCTATTATAAACTCTTAGTAAATAACATTTGTGGGACTTCCCTGGTGGCACAGTGGTTAAGAATCCGCCTGCCAATGCAGGGGACATGGGTTTGAGCCCAGGTCCGGGAAGATCCCACATGCCGCGGAGCAACTAAGCCCATGAACCACAACTACTGAGCCCGTGTGCCTAGAGCCCGTTCTCTTGCTCTGCAACAAGAGAAGTCACCGCAATGAGAAGCCCCCGCAATGAGAAGCCCGTGCATTGCACCGAAGAGTAACCCCCGCTCGCTGTAACTAGAGAAAGCCCGGGCGCAGCAACAAAAGACCCAAAGCAGCCAAAAATAAATAAATAAATTTGTTAAAAAAAAATAATAATAACATTTGTAACTGCTGCAGAGTATCTCATCGTATGTACCATAATTTAACCATTTCACTACTGCTGTTGGACATTTTAGAGTGTTTCCTCCCCCATCCCCCCACTATTTTATTTTCTTATTTTTAAAAAGTTATTTATTAAAAAAAAATTTTGGGCTTCCCTGGTGGCGCAGTGGTTGAGAGTCTGCCTGCTAATGCAGGGGACACGGGTTCGAGCCCTGGTCTGGGAGGATCCCACATGCCGCGGAGCAGCTGGGCCCGTGAGCCACAATTGCTGAGCCTGCGCGTCTGGAGCCTGTGCCCCGCGACGGGAGGGGCCGCGATAGAGAAAGGCCCGCGCACCGCGATGAAGGGCGGTCCCCGCACCGCGATGAAGAGTGGCCCCCGCTTGCCGCAACTGGAGAAAGCCCTCGCACGAACCGAAGACCCAACACAGCCAAAAATAAATAAATAAATAAATAAATAAATAAGAAAATCCTTTAAAAAAAAAAAAATTTTATTTATTTATTTATTTATTTTGGCTGCGTTGGGTGTTTGTTGCCACACGCAGGCTTTCTCTAGTTGCGGCAAGCAGGGGCTACTCTTCGTTGCGGTGCGCGGGCTTCTCGTTGCAGTGGCTTCTCTTATGGAGCATGGGCTCTAGGCGTGCGGGCTTCAGTAGTTGTGGCCAGTGGGCTCAGTAGTCGTGGCTCGCGGGCTCTAGAGCATAGGCTCAGTAGTTATGGCGCATGGACTTAGTTGCTCTGCGGCATTGGGATCTTCCCGGACCAGGGCTTGAACCCGTGTCCCCTGCATTGGCAGGTGGATTCTTAACCACTGCGCCACCAGGGAAGTACACCCCCACTATTTTAAAAAATGCTTAGGTGAACATCCATATTATATTTAGAGGTATTTTAAATAAGAATAAAATTTAATACTTGATTAGACTTGAATATGAAAGAAAAGGAGAAATAATTGTGAAAATGGTAGTTCCATAGACAGACCTGATGAGTTGGATAGTAGGGAGACTTGGGAGGACGATTGGTTTTGGTTTTGGCACGTTGAGTGAGATCCATTCCTTGGGTGGTTCTGTTCATGCTCTTGAGCAACCCCTGGGTACCCACTGGTTATTAATTTTTCCCTCTTAACGTTCTTCTGTTTTACCTTTTAAAAACTGTAAATGTACTGATGGTGCTTTTTTTTTTCCTTTTGCTCATCATTTTCTATCCCCCACTGTCCTGTTGCACTTTGATTTCAACTTTTCACCTTGGTATAGATGGTACCAGGTGTTCCTTTCACGTGAAGCCAGTCACTCCTAGCACAGTTGCAAAGGCAACATCTTGCCAGAATAGCCTGTCCCTGCTACTCTCTTCCAGTTTTACTGTGTTTAGCTTCTATTAAAAACGCATAACTGATTTACTCTGAGTAAAAGGACAGCTTAATTTAATTCATTAAAGTAGGAGTTAGAATTTCTTTGATATAAGATTCTGTCCAGGAAGATTTAAATGATTCTAATTTAGAGGGTTTTGGGTTTTGTTTTTTTGAGACAGCTGAAAGTAGGAGATCTGGTGTAAGATGAGCCATTAGCTTCTGCCCGCTTCATGGACTTTTTCCCAGTTTAAATGTAAGCATCTGGGTGGGCAGCAGATGGAGCTACTGTAGGATTGGTATCCGACACCTGCCAGCTTGTGAAGCTCACATATTCTCAGTATCACAATCATTTGATACTAGAACTGCTAGAGAATGTCCTAAAAATAAAGATGGCCAAGAGCAGAGGAGAGGCTTAACAAGATTAGTTTGATCTTAACTTTTTCTTCATGGTTTGCCATTAGAAGTTTGGGTATATGGCTTAAAACTACCAAATAAAAAGAATTTTCATATTTGCAGACTGCACTGCCTTCCAAAAAAATGGGAGGAGTTATTCCGTTTGAAGATTGACCTGAGTAAATAAGTAGTTGGTAGATATCTTTTTCCTCTGTGGACCTCAAAAAACTTTTCGGGTTGGCTGTATTTCTCTGTCTGGATATTATGGGAAGATTAGGTTGGGTACCAGATGCTTGTATGTGAGACAGTTTAGAGTCATCGTACTATTCTGAGCTCATTGTCCATAGCATTCTTAATCCGAAATAACTCTGTTCCCTCAGCTGCAGAAAGTATAAAAGCCTAATAGAAACCTAGCTAGATAATTGATTCTGTGTAGTTTTAGACAGAAATAGTGCAGACAACACTCTTTGGGAGGCTTGTTAAGGACAGTGTAAAACAACACATAGCGAGAAGTATGCACAGAGGTTACAAGCATGGACTCTGGAATTGGTCAGACCTCAGTTCCAGTCCTACCTCTTCCATTAACAAGCTAACACTCCTTGGGCAAGTTCTCTGGCCTCTTTGAATGGGCCTTAGATTCCTCATCTGTAAAGTAGAATAATACCTACCGACCTTATGGAGTTGTGAGGATGAAATGGCCTAATATGTCATGAATTCTGGCACATGATAAATGCTTAATAGATGTAAGCTGTGTTATTTTAGTAATTTATTAAAGGAGATATGAACTCATTCACCAAACAGGCATCAAGTGTTTATATAGGTATGTGATAAAACTAGACACTACTCTGTGGTTGTACAGTTAGTTTCAGTTCACTAGTGGAGATGTGTACAAGGAGAGTGGTGGTGATAGATTTCACAAAGGATGGACATTGCAGCTAAGTTTTGAAGAGTAAGATAAGACTTGGTGAACAAATATGGAGGGAAGGGCATTCCAGGCAAAGGGGGCAGAGGCATGAAAACACAGAAGGTGAGGGAACAGCAGATAGTTGGCTATAGACAGGATGTGGGGTCTTCGTGGGGGAAATGGCAGAGGTCGTTGGAGAGTTGGGCAGAAACTGTATCATTAGGGAGTTTGTATGCTGAACTAAGTACTGGACTTGATTCTTTAAGGGTAGGAAGTAATTGAAGGGTGTTAAGCATGGAAATAACATCAGTTGCATTTTAAGAGAGAAATTGTTATACCAGAGTGCTAAAGAAAGGAAAATCAGGATATTGCACTGTGTAGAAATGATAGACATTTTAATTGAAGATGACATCTATTTACATGATAGAAGGAACCAGACTTGGGGATGGATAAGGAAGAAATCTGACTAAAGCAACTTGGTGGCTCTGGGTACTGTTAACTGGGAAAGGTAATATGGGGGATGGAATACTTCTTGGAACATCCTGAGTTCCATCTGGTTGTGGTTAAGTTTGAGGTGCTTGTGAGACATCCAAGGAAAGAGATTAGGTTGTTGAAGAGGTTGATTTGGGCTACAGAAATTTGCGTATGTCCAAGTAGAATATAGGCAGTAATGGAAGTTTGTGTAGAGGTGAGTTTTTTCTAAAGTGAAAATGTAGGGTTAGAACAGTACCAAAAAGAGAACCTTGAGAAATGTCGAACATTTGAAGAGGAACTAGCAGTGATCAGTGCCATCCATGGAGGCATTCCTGCTGTCCCTGAAACGTAAAGAGGCCATTGTAAAACTTTACTAGGAATATCTTAGGTTGACTTTTGACTTTTTGGAATGCAGTCATTATATTGACTTTCTGGTACACAGGTCAGCTGTGTCTTTGTGTTCTTTGGCTGATTTGCTCTTAGGACAAAAATTGAGTTGTGATTTCATAAGAACGAAACTTAGTAAAACATTTTGCAGGTATAACGTTCTTTGCATTTGTACTTTTGGGTTCCTGAAATAATGATCAAACAGTATATCTATCACTGCCCTCTAGATAATCCGCATAGTTTTCCAAGGTGGAAAAGGTTTTCCAGAGAGAAAGCTTAAAAGCAGAAGGTGCTTTTGTGAGTGGAAATGATAGGATCCCCTGTAGCTGATTTCAGAGGTTAGGAGTGGAAGACCTGTCACTTCTTCGTGGGTGGGGATTGGCGCATAAAGGTAAGTTAGGTGTTCAAAACCTTTGAAGAAGGGTCTCTTGATTGTTAATTTTAGAATCCAGGGGATCTGTGTGATGGAAAATAATCTCCCTTTCCCCCCAAAACAGACACATACCCTTTGTGACAAGAATGGATTATGAAGTCTGGCGTGCAGAACAAACTCTCCACTCCGCACCTTTATTTTCGCTTCTGTTTCCTTCAAATACCCAACTCAAACAGTTCTAAATTTTTTTTTTTTTATCTTCTAGACTTACTTTTCTTCCTTCCTCTACTCCCCAAATGAGAAAGCCTTTAGCTTTTAACTGTAGTACTTCATTTGGCTGTCAGTGTTTATCACATTAGTAATTGGGTGATCTTGGCTGGAGGTGGGGGGCTGTAATGCCCTTTTGAAGATTGGCCCACACACCATTGTACTTAGGTGCCCACACAGAAGCAGAGGCAAACTGGCTGGATTTTGAACGCAAAAGCATGATACTGTGGGTGGGAGCATATATAGTTTTAGAATTTTTAAAGGCAAGACAGAGCCCATGCACCTAATGGGGCCGGTGGAATAACCTTTACAAAAGAGAATATTTGTTTCTGTTTTTCTTGTCCTGCATCTAGCAATTTAAAATACTGAGAACAGGAATAAAGTGACAATTGTTCAGCACGTGTATCTATCTCTTATTTTTTTTTAATATAATATTTTTTTAATAAATTTATTTATTTTATTTATTTATTTTTGGCTGTGTTGGGTCTTCGTTGCTGCGCATGGGCTTTCTCTAGTTGCGGCGAGTGGGGGCTAGTCTTCGTTGCGGTGCGCGGGCTTCTCATTGCAGTGGTTTCTCTTGTTGCGGAGCATGGGCTCTAGGCATGCGGGCTTCAGTAGTTGTGGCATGTGGGCTCGGTGGTTGTGGCGCACGGGCTTAGTTGGTCCACGGCATGTGAGATCTTCCTGGACCAGGGCTCGAACCCGTGTCCCCTGCATTGGCAGACAGACTCCCAACCACTGTGCCACCAGGGAAGCCCTCTGTCTCTTATTGATAAAGATCAACGCATTAAAAAAATATCTGCTGGCTCCCAGATTGTTAATACTCCCTGACTTTTGTGTGTTCTGAGTAGTTTGGTGGAGGAGATGATCTGGATCTTAACCTTCTCAGCGGGGGTGATTTCTCCTCTCCTCCAAGGGGGAGAAATCTGGTGGTTGGAGGGTGAAAAAAAACTTACTCTTTTTATGCATACAGTACATAAATAGATATTCATGTATCTGTGAATCAAAATTTCATGGTGGGGGGGGGTGGTGATGTTGGTTTTTTGGTTTTTTTTTTTAAAGGCTGAGAAATGTTGGACCTTTTCATTCCGGTACCTGCAGTGCCTTGAGCCCCTGTGTCTCAGGATGTTAGTGCACCTTCTTTATTCTCATCTCTAAACCGGCCTAAGGGTGACTAGCTCTGTCACTAATCTGAAGCGCTTCAGGAATGCTTATGGGTATTTTTAGGATTATGGCAAAACGTGATTCTAACATTTACCAAGAATATGTATATAATGCTTCCAAAAATATATTTATACAGTTCATTGGGGAACTTTGAGATGGTTTAAACATGTGAAAATAAGCTGAGAAAAATACTAGGAGTGGGAAGACATGAATCCTAGGATATTTGCAACATTATAATTTACAATATTAATTTAATAGTCTGTATGAGTGGAGTTGCTCAGTTAGTAACGGGCATGTAATGAGTGTAATATATTTTGCTCATGGAATCATGTTGTTTTCAGAGATGTTAAAACCTACTAAATTGGGAAGGTTTTTTCCCCCTAATTTGGTGAAGAGTTTATTGTCCCGCGTGCCTGCTCCCCACCCCACCCTAAACCATGGTTTTTAGGATGGTTCCTCAAACTGCCTAGAGTATTTCCCTCATACCTTCATTCAAGATGTTTGGTATTTTGCAAGTAGATATATGAGAAGTAGTATTACGGTATGTCCTGGTAGATTAAGCAGTTGGTAAAGAAATGATAACATTTATGATGACAATTTTAAAGAGCCAAGTGTTTGGGCCCATTTTTCTTGGATTTCTGTATCCCTGCTCATGGCATAGTGGATTGTCTTGACCTATTTTTCTGTTCTTATGCTGCCTGCAGGAAAAATACTTATCTTTGCCAGTCTGTAGTTTCCTCCCTCCCTCCCTTCCTTTTTTCCTTTTTCCCTTTTTTTTTCCCTTTTCCTTTTCCAGGAGGCAGATTAGCACAGCGTTTTTAAGAACAAGCAGACCTGAATTTGAATTGAATTACAGTTTCAGTTTTTATTAACTGTGCAATCATCTATAAAATAAAAATACTCTCTCTGTGAAGGGTTGTCCTTAATATACATATAAAGGTCACATAACAGGTGCACAATACATTGTGCCTTTTTAAGTTCTAAGTTTAAAAAAGAACCTAGCATTCCAGCCCAGCACTCTTATTTCGCAGGGGGTTTATATGAGGCCCAGACAAGCCGAGGGACCAGAGCAAGGTTAAAGGGAGGGGCAGCACTGATGCTACTAGATCTCAGTGTGCTTTTCACTCCACTGCACTTTCCTTTTGTGTCATGTCATTCCTTACTGTGCAGACACACGTGCTAATGGTGGTATTTTGCTTTCCTGTGTGAACTAATGCTGAGTTTGACCTAAATTGCACGGGTAGAGATTACATTTGTGCAAATTCTTAAGGATAGTTCTGTGGAAGCCTTCTAAAATAGGATAGTTATCTTGCCTGTATTTGTGACTTCATTTACTAAGTTTTATTATAGGAAAATGAATTGGAAAATCTCCTAAAATCCCATCTGGTCCTTTGATTTTTATGTGTGAAGGACTGACAATTACCAGGAATTGTTCCAAATACATAAAACTGGTCCCTGTTGTCCAGAATAGTCTTTCTAAGATGTGTGTGTATATGTGTGTGGGTGGGTGAGAGAGAAAACGAGAGAGAGAGAGACACACACACGCACACTAAGTGCTTGAAATCTGTTGAAACCATACTTCTGAGATTTAAGCTACTGAAACATTTGCTTATTATGAATAAAAAGAAAACCAGGCATAAAAATTCATTATGTAATAATCACATTTCCTGATTTACATTTGGGAGATAGTTTATCATTTTTTCCCTGGTGGCGCAGTGGTTAAGAATCTGCCTGCCAGTGCAGGGGACACAGGTTCGATCCCTGGTCCGGGAAGATGCCACATGCTGAGGAGCAACTAAGCCCGTGCACCACAACTACTGAGGCCCGCATGCCTAGATCCCGAGCTCCGCAATGAGAGAAGCCACCGCAGTGAGAAGCCTGCGCACCGCAACGAAGAGTAGGCCCCGCTCAACACAACTAGAGAAAGCCTGGATGCAGCAATGAAGACCCAACGCAGCCAAAAATAGATAAATAAGTAAATTGATTAAAAAAAAAAAAACTAAAAAAAAAGAGAGAAAGATCTAGAATATTTTTGTGACATACTATTTCGCCAACAAAGGTTTTTCTTGCAAGACATGCCCTTGAGGATACCAAGGTTAATAGATTGAGGCACCTGCCCTCAGTTCAATCTAGTAGAAAAGACAAGTAATTACAGTGTATTGAGACTAGTATGATGATAGAACTGTGATAATAATACAAAGATCCGTGATTGCAGAGAGGAAGTGATCCTTAAATCTTGAGTTTTGCCATCTTAGCCAGAGGAAACACATATAGAAGTCTGAAAGTCATAAAACATCTTGGCAGTTGGGAAGCAGCTCGCAGTAGCTTTAGTATTGTTGGAATTTGGAGTTCAAGGAAGGAAATACCAGGAAGACTGGAGAGTTAGGTGAGGGCCAGGTAATTGAAAGCTTCGTGTTCGGTGCTGTGCTACCTCACACCAGCCAGGAAATGCTGTGGACTTGGAGCAAACGATTGATGAGTCTTGCCATATTAGTCAAAGGTGAGCTCTCTGGAATTGATCATCTCTGTCCTTTCACTTAAGTTAGTTATTAGAATCACTGCCCACACAGATAGGTATAGAGTAAGAAAAATAGCTCTTGTTGGTAAGTAAATATTTAAACTAAAAATGTAGCCATTAGGCCTGTTAAGATGAATTGATTCCAAATTGCATTTTACCTAAATTGTTTTTAAAAAATGCTTATTTTTAACATTTGATTAGAGTTTTAAAGACCTAATTCATTTTACTAAGTATCTTCTACATTGTGGGTGGTTTACTGCTGTTGGTGGTGGTGATGGTTGTTTTAGTCCCAATTCAAGTTGCGTTATAGCCTCTCTCTACAGACATACTCATTCCCCACTCCCTTCCAGTGTTTGGTGAGTGTTCAGTATGTTACACAATACAAAGAACAGTAAACAAAGGTCACAATATGATCGGAGAATTTGTTGTCAACAAAGGTAGAACTGTCATTGAGAATAATAGACAATGAACACTTCCGTATTGTCTCAAAAAAGCTTGTGGCATTGGAAATGGTGTTCAGCTACTCTTCCTAAAGATACCTGCATCTAGAGCTCTGTTCACTCACTCTAAAGCAGAGTCTCTGTTGTCAAGCCTCACCCACTTACAGTAGAGTTCCTAGGCTGCTTTCGTGTTGCCTCAATTTTAAATATGAATACACAACCAAGGAGCACCAGATGTTAGAGGAATGGGAAACCATTGAAGCATTTTAAGCAGACCGACAGTCCAGCTTTTTTTTTTTTTTTTTTTAACATAAGCTTTACTTTTCAGAACAGTTTTAGATTTACAGAAAAGTTGTACAAAGTGTTCAAGTATACCCCACACCAAATTTCCCCTATTTTTAGTGTCTTATGTTAGTATGGTGTATTTTTTTTTTCTTACAATTAGCGAACCGATACTGATACATTATTATTAACTAAAGTCCATACTTTATCCAGATTTCCTTAGCTTTTCCCTAATGTCCTTTTTCTGTTTCAGGATCCCAACTAGGATACCACACTACATTTAGTTGTTGTGTTTGCTTAGACGACTCCTGGCTGTGACAGATCTGGTTTATATTTTTTTCTTTTTTTTAAATAAATTTATTTACTTTATATATTTTTGGCTGCGTTGGGTCTTCATTGCTGCGCATGGACTTTCTCTAGTTGCGGCGAGCGGGGGCTACTCTTGGTTGCAGTGCACGGGCTTCTCATTGCAGTGGCTTCTCTTGTTGCGGAGCACAGGCTCTAGGTGCGTGGGCTTCAGTGGTTGCAGCACGCAGGCTCAGTAGTGTGGCACGCGGGCTCAGTAGTTGTGGCTCTCGGGCTCTAGAACACAGGCTCAGTAGTTGTGGCGCATAGGCTTAGTTGCTCCGCGGCATGTGGGATCTTCCCGGACCAGGGCTCTAACCTGTGTCCCCTGCATTGGCAGGCAGATTCTCAACCACTGCACCACCAGGGAAGCCCCTGGTTTACATTTTATTTATTTGTTTGTTTATTATTTTTTAAATTAATTTTTATTATTTTTGGCTGTGTTGGGTCTTCGTTGCTGCTCACGGGCTTCCTCTAGTTGCGGAGAGCGGGGGCTACTCTTTGATGCAGTGCGCAGGCTTCTCATTGCGGTGGCTTCTCTTGTTGCGGAGCACGGGCTCTAGGCACGCAGACTTCAATAGTTGCGGCATGTGGGCTCAGTAGTTGTGGCACGCGGGCTCTAGAGCGCAGGCTCGGTAGTTGTGGCGCACGGCCTTAGTTACTCCGTGGCATGTGGGACCTTCCCGGACCAGAGCTCAAACCTGCGTCCCCTGCATTGGCAGGCGGATTCTTAACCACTGCACCACCAGGGAAGTCCTGGTTTACATTTTAATGATGTTATTCTGGTTTGCAGAATTGAGTACCTTCTGAAGGGGACAAAGTGAAAGCAGGGAGACCAGTTAGGAAGCCACTATGTAATAATTCAAGCAAGAGATAATGGCAGCTTGGACTAGAGTTGTAGCAGTAGAAGTGGAGAGAAGGGTTTTTTTTGCTTTTTTAAAAATTTTTATTTTATTCATTCATTATTTATTTAGGCTGCGCCAAGTCTTAGTTGCCACGCTTGGGATCTTCGTTGCAGCATGTGGGCTTCTTAGTTGCAGCATGCATGTGGGATCTAATTCCCCCACCGGGGTTCAAACCCAGGCCCCCTGCATCAGGAGTGCAGAGTCTTACCCACTGGACCACCAGGGAAGGCCCTGGAGAGAAGGGTTTTGATTTAGGGTATGTAAAAGCCATCAGACTATATGAGAAAATTAAGGGGAATGAGAGTAGGTAGAGAAGAAAATAGGTTCTGGGTTGGAGCCCTTGGGACCCTTTAAAAGTTAATGAGATAAAAAAGACACTAGAGGGGCTTCCCTGGTGGCGCAGTGGTTGAGAATCTGCCTGCTAATGCAGGGGACACGGGTTCGAGCCCTGGTCTGGGAAGATCCCACATGCCACGGAGCAGCTGGGCCCGTGAGCCACAATTGCTGAGCCTGCGCGTCTGGAGCCTGTGCCCCGCGACGGGAGGGGCCGCGATAGAGAAAGGCCCGCGCACCGCGATGAAGAGCGGTCCCCGCACCGCGATGAAGAGTGGCCCCCGCTTGCCGCAACTGGAGAAAGCCCTCGCACGAACCGAAGACCCAACACAGCCAAAAATAAATAAATAAATAAATAAATAAGAAAATCCTTAAAAAAAAAAAAAAAAAAAAAAGACACTAGAGGGATTTCCCTGGTGGCGCAGTGGTTAAGAATCCGCCTGCCAATGCAGGGGACACTAGGGTTTGATCCCTAGTCTGGGAAGATCCCACTTGCCGCGGAGCAACTAAGCCTGTGTGCCACAACTACTGAGCCTGCACTCTAGAGCCCACGAGCCACAACTAGTGAAGCCTGCGTGCCTACAGCCCATGCTCCGTGACAAGAGAAGCCACTGCAATGAGAAGCACGCGCACCTCAACGAAGAGTAACCCCCACTCACCACAACTAGAGAAAGAAAGCCCGCATGCAACAAAGACCCAATGCAGAAAAAAAAAAAAAAAAAGACACTAGCAAAGGAGACCAAACAAGAGCGGCCATTTAGATAGGAAGAAAACCTAGGATGTGTTGTGTCCTAGAAGCCAAGAAAGTGTTTCAAGACAGAGTAAATGATCACTGTATTATGTGCTTCTGATAGGCCACGTCAGATAAGGGTAGGGAATTGACCTTTGGATTCAGCCATCACTAGTGACCAGGCCATCACTAGTGACCTCTGTGAGTAGTTTCCTTGGAGTGGTGAGAGCAGAAGCATGCTTGGAGTGGGTTCAGAGAGAATGGGTTGGGACAGGGAAGGGGACATGGGGAAACTTGCTGGGGGTGGGGAGGGTGGCGGTGGTTATGTAAATTTTACAGCAAAAGAAAACACTGCAAAGTAATATTTAACTATTGTTAATAATATGTATGCAGAAGTATTTAGGAGAAAGAGCACTGATGTCTGCAACTTTGAGATACATTAAAAAATAAAATGGATTAATGGAAGGTTGTATAGATATGTGATAAAACACATATTGTTAATGGCATAATTTAGGTGGTGGGTAAATATGTGTTCGTTGGAAAATTCTTTTAACTTTGCTCTATGTTTGAAAGCTTTCATAATAAAATGTTGGGGATGGGGGAGAGAAAAGGAGGAAAGAAACTGGAGACAGGATGTGAACAGCTTTTCCGAGGAGTTTTTATGTAAAGGCAGTAGAATCAAAAGAAATCTGCTTTCATCCCGATCTCAGAATTGGGAGAAATAACAGCATTTTTATTTACTGATAGGAAAGATCCAGTAGAGACAAAAAATTGATGATGCAGAAAAAAGAAAGGAAAAGTACTTCAGTGAAATGTCCTTGAGCAGGCAAAAAGGTGGGATCTAGCACAGGAGTAGAATTTTCTTTTGTTAGGAGCATGGACAAAAGTAATAGAAGGCAGAGGGTAAGGATATAGGTACAAGCGGTTGTATACACGTGGTGGGAGCTTTTACAGATCTCTTCTGTTTGCTTCTGTTTTTTCCGTGAAGTAGAAAGTAAGCTCATCTGCTGGGAAGGATGGTGGAGGAGCTGTTGAAGCTCAAGGAGATAGGAAAATGAGATAGTCATCTAGGAGCGAGTGAATGGACTCAGGAAATACACTGCGAGCCTGCTTGAGGTCTTTCATGAGGTCTAATAATTAATATTTAAAGTTTCAGAAGGAGAACAGTGCAAATGAAAAACACTATCAGATTTTTTAAAAAGAAAGAAAGAAGATAACTTCTCATAGCTGGTGGATGTGGATTTTTGGATGGGAAGGGACCACCAAGTCTACCCAGCAATACGTACAAAAATAGATCCATGCTCAGATAGGTTATGGTTAAGTTTCAAAATGACAAGAAGAAAGAAAATATTCTAAGAGCATCTAGAAAAAAGAAACAAGTCTCTATAAAGAAATGATAATCAGATTGCCAGTGAACTTTGTACAAACAACTTCAAATACCAGAAAGCAGTGTCTTCCAAATTCTGAGGGAAAATGCTGTTCGGCCTAGAATTCTGTTGAATTCTACACCTCATTGAACTGGCGTTCAAGTATAAGCAGAGAATCAAGGCAATTTCAGACATGCCAGGACTGAAAAGATTTGCTTCCTAAGCACCCTTTCTTGGGAAAGTATTGATATTAATGGTGCGCTACCATAAAAACCAAGAATGAGGAAGACATGAAATCTAGGAATCGACACATCCAACCAAGGAAAGTATTGGAGGAAAATCCCAGAATGGTAGGTCGATTGAAGAGTGAAATGGGTATTCCAGGCATTCTTTTACACGTACCATCCTTGAAAAGTTGTAATAATTTAAAAATACAATAAAGCCAGAAAAATTGTTTTAAGGCCATTAGAGCTCTAGGGAAAGCAGAAGGCCATCCAATAAAGGGAGTACAATTTTTAAAACCGGCTTAATTGTATCTCCCAGAGCTGCAAACTGTAACTTCAGCTATGAGAATTCACCTGTAGAAAGCAGGGCATTTTGGGGACTTCCCTGGTGGTCCAGTGGGTAAGACTCCGCGCTCCCAGTGCAGGGGGCCCGGGTTCGATCCCTGGTCAGAGAACTAGATCCCACATGCCGCAACTAAAGATCCCGCATGCTGCAACGAAGACCCAGCACAGCCCCCCACCTCCCCCCCCCCCACAAAAAAAAAGAAAAGCAGGGCATTTTGGTTCTGGTCAGTTCAGATTTGATAGCTTAATCATTATAGATCTATTATGCATAGCCATTCATAGCCTTTGACTTCGCGGGGTGGGGGGTTATGAAGGCCTAATAATACTATTCTGTAGTGGCAAACAGTAGTCATACCTGAGTTGATCATAATATGGCTGATGATTTTTGTGATTTGGGGAAGCTAGTTATTGTGGGCAAGAGAGCGAACCTCATATGCCTGGTTTCCCCTTGCATTTCCAGGCAGCATGGATGTGGTTCTGTTGGCTGACCCAGAACTGTGGAATGGCACACAAGTCTCCCAGTTTAAATACTACGTGAAATCAGGGAGTTGTTCTTGTAGTCTGGAATTGAGGGTCTGACAAGCCCATTGTTTGCATTAATACATCCTATTATTTAGTCCTCTTAGTCCCTCTGTTCTCTGCAGGTTGTGACGTTTTGTGGGACGAAAGTGCTGATTTTGTACGGGGAACAGTGTGTAGGTGCTCAGATAAAACTAATAGGCGGAGCAAGGCTGGGCTTGTCTGGGTACAGGCCGAGAACAGAGCAGCCTGGTTGTCCTCCGGCTGCCCCCCGCCCCGCCCTCCCCCCAGGCCTCCCAGCGAACCTGCCCTCTGAGCCCTGCAGCTGCCTGAAGGAGGCCATGAAAGCTGGTTAATTACTAGACAGGCCTCCCTTCCAATGGTAAAAGGAGGGGTAGTTAGTTTAGCCTGTCTGTAACAGCAGCTATGTTTGTCTCCAGTTCCGTTAGAGAGGTGCCTAGAAAAAGTTGTCACATCCTGAATTCCGATGTCTGTTTTCCTGATGAAAATGTCCATATTTGGGGTCACGTTTGGAAGTAGAGAAAGTTTAATATGTGAGTAAGCATATGTCAGGGTATACTAGTTCAAATTGAGTATTTTCATAGATTCTAAACATTGCAAATTATAGTTATTTGAATTGGTTGTTTGAAAAAGTAATGTCCATTTTGTGTAGATTTTTAATTATATAGCAATTAAAACATCACCTCAGCACAACTGAGGGATTATCTCTTTTATAAATTTATTTTTAAATTTTATTTATTTTTGGCTGCATTGGGTCTTCGTTGCTGCGTGCCAGCTTTCTCTAGCTGTAGCGAGCGGGGGCTCCTCTTCGTTGCGGTGCACGGGCTTCTCATTGCGGTGGCTTCTCTTGTTGCGGAGCACGGGCTCTAGGCGCACGGGCTTCAGTAGTTGTGGCTCGCGGGGTTTAGAGCGCAGGCTCAGTAGTTGTGGTGCATGGGCTTAGTTGCTCCGCGGCATGTGGGATCTTCCCAGACCAGGGCTCGAACCCATGTCCCCCGCATTGGCAGGCAGATTCTTAACCCCTGCGCCACCAGGGAAGCCTTGGGATTATCTCTTTTATACACTTTCTTTTTATTTATGGTGGAGAGTAAACTTTAAGTTTTAAATTATGTGACCTTGAGAAGCCAGTGATATGGCTTGAAATTTGATATCTGTTCCCTGTTCCTGCAAACAGAGGGTGGAGGAGTAAATTTAGAGTCTTTAATGTGTATGGGTTTTTTAATGTTCATTTTAGAGTCTTTTCAAAACAGTCAAAATCCCCCCACCCTAGTCCAAATGTCCATCTCCTCTGGCCTGGCTTACTGCAGTAGCCCCTTAATTAAGTGGTCTTCCTGCTGCCACTTTCATCCCTCTCAGATCTTTGTATCACACAGAAACCAGAATCGTCATATTAAAGAGCAAATTCAGGGGCTTCCCTGGTGGCGCAGTGGTTGAGAGTCTGCCTGCCGATGCAGGGGACACGGGTTCGAGCCCTGGTCTGGGAGGATCCCACATGCCGCGGAGCGACTAAGCCCGTGAGCCACAGCTGCTGAGCCTGCGCGTCTGGAGCCTGTGCTCCGCAACAAGAGAGGCCACAACAGTAAGAGGCCCGCGCACCGCGATGAAGAGTGGCCCCCACTTGCCTCAACTAGAGAAAGCCCTCGCACAGAAACGAAGACCCAACACAGCCAAAATAAATAAATAAATAAATAAATAAATAAATAAATAAATAAAAAAGTGAAATTCTTAAAAAAAAAAAAAATAATAAAATAAAGAGCAAATTCAGTCCATGGTTTCCCAGAATCCTTATTCTACCCTTCAGGGCCAGAGCCCTGCACAGTCTGGCCCAGTTCCCTTTCTCTCTAGCCTCCAAGGCTCTGCTTTTCACAGAACTCCCTTGGATTTGTCATTTCAATTCTACACTGTGCTAAACCCCTTCTCACCCAAGAGCCTCTACTTACGCTCTTCTCTCTGCTTGGAATATTTCTCCTTGCTCTCATTTGTGTCCTCCATTCCCACCCTCAAACCTGGCTAAGACCTACTCACACTCAGGGTTTCTGGTTGAAATGTTACTGCCCAGGTGAGCTTTCCTTGACACACGTCTGCATAGTTCGATTAGGTCTCCCCAAGGTGTGCTCTCATACAGAGCACTCTGAACTTTTCATCGTAACTTATTATACCTGAAGTTATAATTACTTTCCCTTCCCTACTGTCAGCTCCTTGTAAGTGAGGATCAGTTACTTATTGTGGTATCCCCAGGACCTAGCACAGACGATGACTCCAAATGTACACTCATACTTGTCTACTCCCTGAGTCTTAATATAGTACATCTTTGATTATTTTATTAGGATAGAGTCCTAAGAATGGCTGGGTTTTACTGGGTTAATAGGTATGAAAATTCAGATCTTTGATACGTATGGCCAGATTGCTTTCAGTAAAACCATACACCTTCTTATACTCCCACCAGTACCATCCAGCCACCATCACTGAATATTAACTTGTTTTTATCTTTGCCACTGTGATCATCCAAAAAGAAGAGGAAGGGGGAGGTCTGTGAGATCTCTGAGTGATAGAAACAGAAGACTGGAATAGGCCACTTGATCTAGTTATTCCAGTCATGACCACATGATATCCCGTCCTTGAAGATTTCTGGGCTGTAAGACTTCAGCCTTCCTGGTGGCACTTGAGCACAGTGGAGGAGACAGCAAGGAGGGTGACTCGTCTTACGTGTCAGGCAGTAGTCTTCCTGCAGTGGCGTAGCAGCGCCATGGTGATTACCTGTAGGAAGTGACTCCGCTTGACTGAGCCACATCCAGCCATCCACAGTGTCTGTAATTACTGTTTGTCACTTAAACATGTGACAGCTCCATATCGCAGAAGGGCAGTGTGTAGCCTGGAGGAGGACAGCAAGTAAAGTGTGACTTAACAGCAACTCTCTCTTTTTTTGAACCCCATTTTAAAATATAAAAGGGAAGATGGCCTTGTTTACCACACCCTCTTACATACTCTGAGTTGCTCTGCCTTTAGGTTCCTGCTCTATTCCTGGACTCTTGGAAGTTGCCCCTTTTCTCATTTCTCCAGACATGAATTGAGTTTTCTGTATCAACTAAGCAGCTCACTTGGAAACATGTAGCTGTGAATTCCATATTCAACTCAAAATCAGCAGTTTCCATTATCCCACTTCTTACTTGTTCCCTCATTATTTACATACATAACTCCCTTAGATGTAAACACTTCTGAGGGTAGGGACTGTGTCTTTCTGCCCCCGCCCCCCCCCCCTTTAAATCCCTTTGCAGCTTCCTAGCACAAAGCTTTCAGTGTAGTAGACACTCGAACATTAACTGAAGTGCAATTCGAAGAGGACAGCAATGGTAACTCATCAGGACAGCCTAGTAATGACCAGATTACAGATCCTAGATTTTCATACTTCCACCACCTTTCTCAATTCCCTGTAACTGTTTTAATAGTAAACAGAACTATTTGGCTGCTTAAGATGGTGGACCTCAAGGCTGTTTTACAGTTTTCTTCTCCCAAGTTGTTGGTAGAATTTGGATACTTCCTGTGATCTGTTTGCCTCATAACAAATGTCACTTTGTATAATGAAATATCTCCTCAGTGAGTTCCAAAGGATGGATAGAACTGATTTGAGGGGAATTTCAGTCAGGGTCCTGGTAGGAAACACATGACACATTTAAACTGGCTAATTTGAGGAGATTTTATTAATGAGACTATTTACAAGGTGTGGGCAGGGTTTCTCTAGAAACCGCAGGGGATGGTACAGTGCCCAGAGCTAGTAACCGAGTTCCCATCTTGAGGCCTGCAGAAGACAGTGGGGCAAAGGAAAGGGGAGGTGTTACCAGAACCTGGAGGAGGAAAGGACTGAGTCAAGAAGGCTGAGACTTTGAGTTGCAGGTCTAAGACTGTCCACAGAAGCCCCAGACAGGAAGCTGCCTTCTGCGGCCTCTCCACTGGGGAGCTGGAAAGCCTGTAGAAGAGCCTGCTGTTGTGGTCCATACAGGTGGAGGGCACAGAAGGGCAGAGGAGACTGTCAGCTGAATCTGGAGAGGCACGGGGGTACCATCTACCTTTTACAATTATGCTTTTTACTCACAGTGGCTTTTTAAAAGAGGGAAATTTGCCAGCAGCTCTATATAGCTGTTTTTCTCAAGTGCTTTTCAGAAAAAAAATTGGTGGCCAAGAGGGAGGCCACCGAGTCACATCTGCCCACCAAGCTTGCTTTTTTTTTTTTTTTTAAGTGAAACAAGTTAAAATGTTTATCAGAAGGAAAAAGAGTACGTGTGGATAGACATGTGGGCGGGCTCAGAGAGAGAGAGCGCCCTGGTGGTAGTTTGAATCACTTTTATGGGGCATTCCTCCACCAAGCTCTTTTGATTCCACCTCGGAAAAGTATCTTGAATCTGTCTCCTTCCCTCCACCACACTTTCCCACTGCAGCCCAAGCGCTGGCGGCTGTAGTTGTTCCCGCCTGGTCTTCCCTGCACTTCGTTCTCACAGTGCAAACATTGGAATGTTGAAAAATGCACACCTGACTGTCACTCTTCAGTGACTTCTAATTATCATCCTTAGCATACCCGTTTGAACTTCCTAATTTGCACACTAGAACCTTCTACCTAGACCGCTTATAGGAGATCCTCTGGGTGTCCCCTCAGATGTTACTCTCTGACCACATTCCCCCTCCCTCCCAGACTAGGGTAGGTCCCTCTCTTTTCCGCTCCCTAACCCTGTGCTTAACCTAACATGAATCCACATTTTCAGTTTAGTATTGTACTTAACCTGTTTAATTGCCTGCATTCACCTCCACTCTGGGAATGGGGTGGGGAATTACCACTGCACCCAAGTCCCTCTGTCTGTCATGTGGTTACAGACTCTCCTGCCATGGAGCTAGATTAGCTGCTTCAGAAAATTTTGGAACTAGGTTTTTTTTTAGTTCAGAATTGTAGCATTCTAGGTGTAAAGACCCCCTAGCCTCGAGTATTTCAGAGCCATAGATCTTTTTTTTCTTTTTTTTAATACAGCCGGTTCTTATCAGTCATCTATTTTATACATATTAGTGTATACATGTCAATCCCAATCTCCCAAGTCATCCCCCACCACCACCCCACCCCCCACACTTTCCCACCTTGGTGTCCATACGTTTGTTCTCTACGCCTGTGTCTCTATTTCTGCCTTGCAAACCAGTTCATCTGTACCAGTTTTCTAGATTCCACATATATGCGTTAATATACGATATTTGTTTTTGTCTTTCTGACTTACTTCACTCTGTATGACAGTCTCTAGGTCCATCCACGTCTCTACAAATGACCCAGTTTCGTTCCTTTTTAAGAGCCATAGATCTTTATGCGGTTGCCAGTGATTAGCTGAGTGACTGATGCCTTTTTTTCTGTTACATTCTGTGAGGTGGCTTTGGGTCACGGAATGACTAAATCAGTAGACCCTATTTAGTTCACATCTTGAATCAATAAGGCCTAAGTTAAACTTAATAACCTTTGTTGTCATTAATTTTGGGGCGGAGGAGGGCTTTTTTGGGAGCTCCTGTTTTGTTTTATTTGCTGAAGCAACAGGAAGTGAGTTAGATCTTAGAGGGTGGAGCTGATGAATGTGAGCAGGTTTGCCTGTCATCAGAAAACAGGTAACTGCTGCTCCCCTGGCTTAGGAGGCTTTGTTTGTTTTTTATTTAGTTTGGTTTTTTTGAGGAGAGGGTTGTAGAATTTAATCTAAAATTGAAAGCCTTCTGTTAATGAACAAGGAGAGTAGCTAAATATATATTGTTAAAGTAAAGAATTAGCCATAGTTTCTAATTATTTATTTCCAGTTAGGAGTTCTGATACCATTAGTAAAGGTTTTACTTTTCAACTTAAGGAAAACTTAACCAATCTTTTAGTTAATGGCTGCCAAGTGTGGCCAAGGAAACCATCCGTCCCTCCATTTGCTTGATAGCAAGTTGGGAAGTCGTCCATGTTCCTTCTACTCAAAGTTCTATACAAGCTGAGCAGAACTAAAGATGCAAACAAAGAATATAACCAGGGGACAGGGGGGATAGGAAGAATATAACCTAGCTCACACTTCCCCCAGGAAGTTTTCCTGTATCCCCTAAGCTGGACTTAGGTCTTTCCCTTCGGTGTTTGGAACGCAGATATTTTCTGTTGAATGGACATTTGCCACAGTACCTGTAATTCCCCCACTACTGGCATCCATCACACTGTGTTGCAACTAGCAGTTTACTAGATAGACTCTAAGCTCCCTGGGGAGGGAAGGGTGGCCATTGTATCCTAAGCTCACCTAGCTCAGGGCTTTGCACTCTTTTTGCAGAGTGCTTGCCTGATACAGGCTGTCACATGATTGCTGAGTTTTTCAGATGTACAGTATTTTCTCTCTTGAAACTCCCTCATATTTATCTTTGTCTCTGCCCATCCCCTTCGCCCAACTGCCCCAAGTCCCTGCAGTTGAAATTCTGACACTCTTGAGAGCATTTCACTCTTCTGTTGAGCAGTCAACTACGCTAAAGTAGTATGTCTTCCACAAGACACAAAACACAGAAGACAGTTATTTTGAATGGAAACTCTTGGTACCCCTTTGGTATAAAGAGTTTATTTTGGGGGACTGCCTGTGCATTTAGGTTTCACTGCCTCCAGATTCATCTGGGTGGAGTAATAGCTACATAAGTGTGAACAACCTTCCTGTTTTGTTAAAATGTCATGAGAAGCCTTTCTTAATGACAGCTGAACCTGGAAAGGTTGATAAGTGTCTGATTCGTTGTTTTGTTGTTGTTGTTTTTAAGATTTTTTTGACGTGGACCATTTTTAAAGTCTATTGAATTTGTTACAATATTGCTTCTGTATTATGTTTTGATTCTTTGGCCACGAGGCATGTGGGATCTTCGCTCCCCGACCAGGGATTGAGCCCGCACCCCCTGCATTGGAAGGTGAAGTCTTAACCACTGGACCGCCAAGGAAGTCCCTCTAATTCGTTTTTTGAACACTAAAATATTTCTCAGAGAAAGAAAAGTATCCTGTTTTGGTTATTCTTCTTACAATTATTCTTATAATAATAATTTGGTTAGTCTTAATTGTTCATCTTGCTACATATATGAACATTATAAAGGAAGTCTTCCATTTAAAAAAATGCGTGAGTGGTCCTGAACTCTTAATATAATCAGTTGTGTGTGTGTGTGTGTGTGTGTGAGTGTGAGAGAGAGAGAGAGAGAGAGATCATTTTTCTTTCTACATCAACTTGGCTCCATTCAAAAGAATAAAAAAGGTGAAGGTCTTCATGCTGTCCTTTGTAAAAGCTTTTGGTGGAGGAGTTGTAGCTATAAAATTAACACTCTGCAAAAGTAAGTCACTAGTCAGACATGCAGGCTGAACCAGGCATCTTAACATTACAGGAAGTGCCCCTGTGCTGAGAGCTGGGAGTCGGGACACGTGTATAGACGCAGAGCTACAGCTCTTCCCTCCCTAATCCACCCAATGCATATTTTCTAAATTTCATACTGAAATTTCCCTTCCCTGCCTACCCACCCCACCCTTACACTTTTTTATCTTGGAGAAAGTAGAAGCAGGTAGTGTTGTGGAAAAGATTTGGGGTACCCCGTTTTGAGGTGCTCCCCATAGAAGTTTTTTGGCAGTGATGCTTAAGATACAGGAAGACTGATTGCCTCATTCTGTTACTTCCTTTATTTTGCCTCTCCTTGGGGGGAACAAATTCATGACAGTCAGTCTTCTTTCCAGGGTCTATTTAAGATGTTATTATTTTCACCAAGGAATTTGATGGTAACGTATAATGTGTGGTGCTCTTTCTATTGTCCCTAGACCCAGCTAGCTCTGTGATCCTGTATGCATTACTTAGAGCAAAGCCCCCATATACCAGTCAGTTCCTCAAAATATGCTAGATGCTATCCTGAGAACCATGGAGAATACCGATGAGAAGTGGCATGGAGCCAGCTTTAGGGTGCTTGCAGTCAAGTTTAGGAGAGGACCAAAGCATTCCAGTACACAGTACAAAGCAGTGGTAGACGAGATGTGAATAGATGAGGAAGAGAGGAAGCATGAGAGACGCAGTACAATGTGTTTAGAGGTCGCTGAGTTGACTAGCCTGACTGAACTGAAGGGTTCGTTTAGAGAAGTAGTGGGTGGGAAGAGCTGAAAGTAGGTGATGGCCAAATTATGAAAAGTGGAATGCCAAACTAAGAATAATTTGGATCCATAGAAGGCTACTTAAGACTTTTTAACAGAAAAACAGTGGTGTTTGAACTGATTCAGAGCACTAAATAGATTGAGGTCAAACCAGGACAACCTTAAACTATGAAACCTGGACCTTTTGGGAGGCGGCAGGGCAGGGTGGGGGGTAGGCTTGGCCTCTTGATCCAGCTGTGTTTCCCTTTCAAACTGATCCCCATTGATAGCAGCTGTTTAGAGAAGGTAGAGAGAACCTCTCAGGCAATGGGAAAAAAGGCACTGTTCCTGGGGTGTAACTGGTTTTTATTCAAATGGCAGTATATAAGTGATGAGTGATTTTTACCAATAGAAAATTTGGGAGTTTGGACGTTTTCTTTCCTCTCCCTTCCTCCTTCTTTTTCTTTCTTTTCCTTTTGAAATTGTTTAGAGGGCAAAATCTAGCGTGTGTCACTAGTGGTCAGAAGGTAAACTTGACCAACAAATGCCCTTTGGATTTCTTTAGTTTGGTAAATAGAATCCTTCCTTAAAAGGAAAATGATGTAAAAAATTGATTTAGGGCTCCTTGATCCCCAAAGAAATGAATCTTCTGGAAATACCCATTTCAAAGGTAACTAAAAACACATTTCATGGCACAGATATTATACTTCTGTTGAAAGAGTTCATCACCATAAGGTAAAAATACCCCCTTGATTTGATATCATTACATAAATTTGGAATAACTCATCTACAGTGTGGGTGTTTTTCATGCTTTGGCACACAGTAGAGCAAGCAGCATGGCCAAGATGTTTTTCATGTTGAGCGAAAACTTTAACAGATGGAGGTGGTGATTGTAGAGCACTTATTTAAAGTGTTAGGAATGAATCAGTGTAGTTTGAGGCCGAGGCAGTAATCCATACTAAGGGAGTCTGAGAAGTTGAAGAGCATTCTAATAAAATATGTAACAGGCAACTGAAGAGAACTGATTTTAAATGGCTCTCCCAGTACTGTTACCCTAGCCAGGGCCCTATAGAATTTTTCTTAGGGGTTAAAGTCTTTAAAAAGCCACTGTGTGTGTGTGTGTGTGTGTGTGTGTGTGTGTGTGTGTGTGTGTGTGTCCTTCCCTATTCTAAGAACTTGAAATTATGTGGTTGTGTGTGTGTGTGTGTGTGTGTTTTCCTTCCCTATTCTAAGAACTTGAAATTATGTGGTAGGGTCACCATAATTCCTTAAATTTGTCTTCAAGTCCTGGCAGTATTTCAGTGTTGCTTGTGTGGGATTGATTGATCTTTAAAGAGCTGGGGAAACTCACTGGCTTATGTAGAATTTCTGTAAAGCAGGGACCAGCTGTAAGTGGTATTTTTGTTTTTTATGTGGTGGAAGAGCTTAAATATGTAATTGTTCCTATCTTTTATGCACAAATGCTCTTTCTTATAAATTGCTTCACAAACGCTATAAAACTTTGAATAATTTTTCCCTGAAGAAATGTTGAACCCTGTGCAAGCTGTTAGAATTAGAATGTATGTTGAAAGCTTTGATGGGACTACTGTTTGGGAACTGCACAGCTTTTTTTTTTTTTTTTTTAAATCATGATTCCTTCTTCTTTTTGTTTTGTTTTGTTTATTTACAGATGACTGCATATGTTCAGGCAAGAAAATACCCCCCATATTTCAAAATACAGCAGTCTATAAACAAAATTCTTATCTACCGTTTTCCTAAAAGACACATTTTTTTTTTTCTGTAATTTGTATAGAAAATTAAGTGCAGTTCTTGTCTCCCAGGATTTGTATGGAAGGGACAGGGAAGGGCATTACCTACTGTAATCCTTGAACTCAGCATTTGAAATTTTTTTTGAAGTAAGCACAGAAGTTTTGTACTCTGTGTTTCCACAATAAAACAAGAATTCCAGTTCTCTGTTAATACGTGTGCTCTTGGTACCCATGGGCAGCATTACATCAAAGATACCTAATTTGGTAAAACTCAGCCCCCAGGATTGCCATGTTTTGTTAGATCTAATACTGCTAAATGTGTAAGGCAGAGTAATTATTGTGAAGTAAATGTGTCCACTACAGCAGCTGGACGGTAGCTCTGTACTGAGCTATGCTGCTCATTTTCTCATTTAACCCCCTCAGTAACCCTGAGAGGTAGGTATTATCACCACTTTATAGATGGGAAACCAAAACTTAGAAAATGGCCGTTTGCCCAAGGTCACATAGTTCATTGTTGGTGAAATTGGAATTTGAACCCATGTGTTTATTCGCCTCTTGAATCCTACCAGATCAGGTGCATCCGAAGGGGTCTGAGCCCTAAATCTTTGAGCTCTGGCTTTTTTTTCTTTCTTCTGCTTTTTTTTTTTTTAAAGTAGATAGATATTTTTATTTTTTTTGGCCACACCCAGTGGCATGTGGCATCTTAGTTCCCCGACCAGGGATTGAACCCGTGCCCCCTGCAGTGGAAGCACAGAGTCCTAACCACTGGACCACCAGGGAATTCCCTCTTTCTTTTTTAAACTATTTGGAAACCTTTAAATTGGTATTAGTAAAGATGGAAATTTGCATTGCCTTTAGAATGGTCTCATTGGGGGTGGGGTGGTGGCAGCAGTGAATAAAGTTACCAAATTATATAATGTAGAAAAGTAGAACATGTGGAATGCTCTGAGTTGTCCGTAGTGAAGAAAGTTTTACTTCTGGGAATTTTTTTCATTGGTTAGTGATGGCAAACTATCATGGTGGGGGTTTCTGAAGCCTCGTTGTGTTATTTTCTGCTCCACTATGTATTTTCGGTGTGAAAAGTTTGTACCGGAGGCATATGAGGCCCTGGTGTGTGTTTCTTACATGTAAATTGGACCATAATATTACTGTGTTCTCTTGACTGAAATACTTCTTTCAGTTGAAGTATGATACACGTGTAGAAAAGTTACATATTGTAAGTGCACAGTTCAGTGAATTTTCATAAACTGAATACACCCAGCTTGCAGGTCAAGAAGTTTAACATTAGCGACAGCTCAAAAGCACCCGTTGTGTACCTTCCATCGACTGGAATAGTTTTAATTCTCCCGTGTAAACTTCACATCATTCTTTATCTTTTAGGTTTCTTCCTGATTGTGGCTCTAACATTACTTTCAGTCTTTCTGCAACCAGAAAAAGAACAAATAAAAACTTCACTGAAACTTGTCTCTTCCTCCTTTCATAATCTCATCTCTTGATCAGTCTGCTTCCATTAAACCAAAGTGTTTTGATGGCTACAAAGTCATAACTCGAGGGAATATGGGGTTTGGCATAGAACATGCAGCTGTGGGGTAACAGCTAAAAACATTCCTTGGAATTTTCAAAACTGAATGAAAATTTGGTGGTCGAACTCAACCATCTATTTAAGAGGTAATGAATGAGCGAATGGTAAGTTGCCTGTGTTTCGGGGAAGTGGTGATAGGAGCAGTTTCCTCCTTCTCAGAACTCTGATGGGGCTTTAACAGCTTACTTGTGAAGGATGTGAACTTTCATCTAAAGCCATAGCAAATTCAGTACAGTCTCTGTAGGTGCAAACTCATCCACATCTGGTTCTGGTGCCCTTCCCTGCTCTACTTTAGATTCACTTATGTCAATTTGTGCTCTTCGCTGTTTTAAGCATTTGAATAAAATTTAATTTTTAACTCTTAAATTATGCCATCCTGGGCTTTCAGGGCTTGCATGTGAAAGCTGATGTACCAGCTGGGTAGAAAAACCTGATCCCAGGTGGCCCAGGCTTAGCAAGCACTCTTTCTCCTGTGCTTTGTCTCCCACAGAACCAATCTTTTCTTAAATTATCGAGTAAAGAGATTTAGAGGCATGCACAGCCACACCTTGGCTTTCTGGCAAAGTGATATTCTAGATACTAGAATATTCCAGAGAACCAAACTTTTAGCCTCCCATGTATTCTGACATTACATTAAAAATAATCTAAGCATTGGGGAGTTCCCTGGTGGCCTAGTGGTTAGGATTCTGGGCTTTCACTGCCGTGGCTGGGGTTCAATCCCTGGTTGGGGAACTGAGATCCCACAAGCCACCCGGCCAGTATTCATCATCATCGTCATCATCATCTAAACGTATTAGTTCCATATTTCCCTACCTTCTTGGGGAGAAAAGCATACAAACACCAAGTATTAATATTGTTCTGCAGAAAACCATAGTTCTAAAATGGTGCCAAATCTGGGAGTTGCCCTGGAGTTTCTTTTATTGTCGGGGGGCATTTTTTTAGGGGGAGGTTTGCCTCTGTCCTAACGAAGGTGACAAGAAGAACGTGCAGGGCTTCCCTCGTGGCGCAGTGGTTAAGAACCTGCCTGCCAATGCTGGGGACACGGGTTCGAGCCCTGGTCCGGGAAGATCCCACATGCCACAGAGCAACTAAGTCTGTGCGCCACAACTACTGAACCTGCACTCTAGAGCCTGCGAGCCACAACTACTGAAGCCTGCGCACCTAGAGCCCGTGCTCCGCAACGAGAAGCCACCGCAGTGAGAAGCCTGCGCACCGCAACGAAGAGTTAGCCCCCGCTTACCACAACTAGAGAAAGCCTGCTCACAGCAACGAAGACCCAGTGCAGCCAAAAATAAATAAATAAGATAAATTTTTAAAAAAAGAAGAACATGCGGTTGGTTCTAAGAACTCCTGGCATGTAGAACCTTTTCTGCAAGGTTATTGGTCACAAATTAAAACTGGCCTTTTCCAAGTGATTACCTTATTCTGTTTTCATGTCCAAATGGGCCATAATGCTTTATAAGATAATTACTAGACCACATTTTTCTTCCAGCCCTTCTTTTTGGTAGACAACAAAATCCTGGCCTAAAGCTCCTTTGCTCTTGTGCTGTTGAATCTTCTGTGATGCTGGTGGGTTCACCTTGGTGCTTAGGGACGGACGTTGATGTCATTGTGGCAGGGAGTGCCGTAAGAGCCCTGTCCCTCTCAGACCTTCGTCCTTGGTGTGCGCGTGTGCTTTATAATTGTCTAGCAACAGAATAACTTTTCTGGCCACAGTACAGTTTTTGAAATGCAGATTTTAAAATTATAAGTGTATTTTACATATATTAGTTTATATCATCGCAGTATTTAATAAATAAAAAAATTTTTTTAAGGGAAAATTGATGAAAAGAAAAAAGTTTTCATCACTGAGGCTGATGGGTTTAGCAGTAGCTTGTTACCTTATCTTGTGCACATGTAAACTCAGTGACTGGCACTGAGGGCCCGAGGTTAGCCAGCGTCACAAATAGGCACCAGCTTTGTAAAACTCCTCAGGGCATAGCCGCTTTTCAGAAGTGAATTCACTGGGAGGCATCGTTAGTGCAGCCTAGCTATTTGTTGGTATCTATCAGTCTTATCTACCCTTTACAAAGTTGTATCTCACTTTGAAATGTCAATACATACACATCAAGCAGACCACGTTCTAATTTGGCAGTGAGTACAGCATTTTTCAAAATCATGAGTAAATAATTTGGTAAAGAATTTTACCAACTTCCTTTTAGAATTTTGCTCTGGAGTATAGATTTACCACCACTGTACTAGTCCAACATTTTCCTGTGTTCACCATTTTGGAGTTGGGCTCACATTTCTATTTTCTCTTTTAAGTTACTTTTTAAAATGTCCTATACCCTTTGCCTTTTGTTAGAAATCTGGAATTCAAAGGGTGGCTTTTATACTATGCCTAGATCTATTCTGCCCACCCCCCCTTTTTTTTTGGCCGCACCATGTGGCATGCGGGATCTTAGCTCCCTGACCAGGGATCGAACCCATGCCCCCTGCAGAGGAAGTGTGGAGTCCTAACCACTGGACCGCCAGGGAAGTCCGTATTTTGCTCCCTTTAATACTCTGCAGCTCATAGTATCTTGGCCTAGCCTATCCATACAAGTCAGTATTGAAGAGCACACTTGTTTGAGTTCTGAAAATCTTCATGGGATTCATTAGCCTGTAACCTTGGGTAGGCTGTTTTCACTTTGCAGAATGCAGTGGCTCAGTTGGGTGGTCTCTGGGCCTCCCCCTGAATGGGGCCCATTGGTGTGCTTCCAGCATTCTCTAACTCGGACACATCGTGGCCCTTGAGGGTAAGAGAAGTAAGTGGGACTTACTGTGCTTTTTCATTAAAGTACGGTTTTCCCACACAAGGGCACACGGCTGTGCATGCAGGTAGCAGCAGGACAGTGGCTGACCCATACTTGGGATAACCTAGAGACAGTATGAGGAAATCCCAAGATTGGATCTCTGTGATTCTGGAAATTGGCTTGAAGATCCCTGGAGAGGTCTTCATGCTCTCTCTGTTGCTGCCCAGTTGTTGTGCGGTTATACCTACTCTCCCTTTATTCTCCAGTGTCAGTGTTTGCTGTTTTCCAGAAATCTCCTCACAGACACTCATCTTTTATTTTTCCCTCTCTCTGCTTTTCTACTGAGGTTTTGATGCTAGATGTTTGGGAACCTGAATTCTCATTTCCAGACACAATTCCTTTTTCTTTTTAAGTATCAGAGTTGACATAATGCTGGTTGTTTTGAAAATTACAAGAAGTTTTGCATCCATGTAACTGATAATACTCCAAATAACACCTTTTACAAACAAACCTAAAAGGCAACATAATCGACTTCATGGCTACCCACTTAAGAGTGAAAAGGAAATGATTGCTTTCTTTTCCTTGTCTTAATTCTTTTCAGGTTTTGAATGAAGAATGTGATCAGAACTGGTACAAGGCAGAGCTCAATGGGAAAGACGGCTTCATCCCCAAGAATTACATAGAAATGAAACCGCATCCGTAAGTTGGGCTCTGCTGACCCTCCAGGGTCAGACCCGTCTGCTTGTTCAAACGATGTTTTTAAAATTGAGATCATTGGGATGGATGTCATACTTTCTATTCTGTCTTCTCAGGGAATTAACAAAGGACGTTGATTTTTCCATGTTAGTAAGAGTATATAATGAGAGCATAATAGTCAATAGTAGTGTATGTTTTAGATAACTGTCAGTGATCTTCAAATGATAAAACAACAGTTACGCAGGTCCATAATTCTTTTTCTGTGAAACCCTTTGTGCCAGATGTGTTTCATAATTCTGCATTTTTTGAGTTTTAGAAAGGGTATTTATCACGTGGTTTTGTATTGACATGTTTGATATTCCTTTGGGACCATATCTTAATAATCTTGGTATCACCAGAGCACAATACTTGGCATATAATTGGTTCTTGGTAAATGTACACTGTAATCACTGCCCTACCCCTCCATCTTAGTGTTCCCACTTCAGAGAAAACAAAGTGCTCTCCTACTCCAGGCTGCTGAGAGCGGTGAGAAAAAACATTTTTAATTCCAGAACCGTTTATTGTTGATATATGACATGGTGGGGTCCTGGGAGCCCTTACAGACCACTTTCCTCCCACCCTTACCCACCACCTCTTTTATTGTCTCTGCTCCTCCCTCAAAAGCAGTCATTTTCTTGTATGTCAGGGAGAACTGAAGCATTTAATGCTCAGACTAGAATGCCACTGAAACACAAAGAAATGGTAGATCCTCTGTATCTACTTGTTGTAACACAAAATGGTAAATAAGACTTTTAGATGACTGCCCCACCTCGAGTAGCAGCCCATTTGTCCCTCTCCTCCATTGTCACTGTTCTGATGTGTCCCTGTCATTTCTCTTCCCCCAAGTACTGGAGCAAAGATCTTAACCACATCTTATCTTACACAGCTTTTACGTCATCTTACGTAGAACTGAATGCCGTAGAGCTCAAAAGGGCCTTGACAACGGTCTAGTTCATTCCTCTTTGTGCTGCAAATTAGGAAGGCTTCCAGTATTTTTATTTCAAAACCACTAATTTATGAATTAATAAATTAAACTAATATAGTTCTCATTTTTAAAAATATTTTAATTTTATTGGCATATAGTTGATTTACAATATTGTGTTAGATTCTTTTCTCATATAGGTTATCACAGAATATTGAGTAGAGTTCCCTTGTTGGTTATCTTATATATGGCCATGTGTGTATGTTTATCCCAAGCTCCTGATTTATGAATAGAGTTCTCATTATAAAAGATTCACAGTGTAGAAAACTATAGAGCAATGTGAGTTTCTCCCCATACATGTACCCCTTTTAGAGGTAACCACCACTAGCAACTAAACCTGAGCCAAATGCTACCTTATGAACTGAATCTGTTCTAAAATGATTTGCCTCTATAAAACAAAACAGATGATTCAGGAGCTTCGCCCTAAAACTGTCTGTTGGGTTCATGTTTTGGTCGCTAAACTCTTGCACAGTTCTCACTATGTGCAGAGACCGTGCCTAGGTGCTGGGAAGTTAGGTTCTGTAGTTAAATTATGGTATAATAAAATGTCCGTGTAGTTAATGGGAAGTTCTTTGAGAGAGCACATCCAGGAAGCCTGGAGAGAGATTGGGTTACCCTGCCTAGGTGCTGGGAAGTTAGGTTCCTAGGTGCTGGGAAGTTAGGTTCTGTAGTTAAATTATGGTATAATAAAATGTCCGTGTAGTTAATGGGAAGTTCTTTGAGAGAGCACATCCAGGAAGCCTGGAGAGAGATTGGGTTACCCTGCAGTTTGGTAATAGGAAGATACCTATGCAGAAGTTTCTATAATGAAGAATCTGTGAGGTCCTCAAGGAAACTTATACTTCAAGAAGAACCAGGCACCTTATAATGGCTCACTAAATGTTTCATTGAATGATTTAAAAGGAGAAAACCAGTCTAACTGTAAAGTATACTTTTCTAGTTTTTGTTTGGAACTTGTACTATCATGTATCTTTGTAACTATGTGAGTTGGATCTCTCCCCCTCTCCCCTAAAAATGATATTAGATTCCTTGAAGAATTTATGTCTTCTGCTTTCATACTCCCTTGTAACTTGTGCCTTGCCTCTGCACGTAGTAGCTCAGTAAGTAGTTTTGAATTGATACTCAGATGCAAATTCTTGTACAAAGGCTGGGACCAATTTGTTCATGATAATAAAAGCCAGAAATATTAAATCTTCAGAGGCGTACGTGGAAAAGATTTGTGGCCCCTGGTCAGTGGATTGATAATGTCCCTCATTTGAGGTCCCTGTGATGTTAGATTGGCTGTTATTAACACACAGCCATGCCCAGGTTACTAAAATGCAGGCACAAGCAGTGATATCCAAGAAACTACGAAAGATGAGCATGAGATTATTACAGATTCCCGGGAAGTGTACTAAGCACAGTTTCGCATTCTTGTGGCCACTTAGTGTCCATATTTGCTTTGGGGGCTGTGTGGGCTTTTCGTGGACAGCATCACGGAGTACACCCCGTGGGGAGAAGCAGTTGGATAGTGGTTACCGGGAGTCACATAGTGCATCCTACCTCGGTCCACACAAGCCAAAAATTTGTGCACATCTATTCCTACAATCCATCCTCAAAATAGATCAAGGATTGGCTAAACCTTTTCTGTAAAGGGCCAGATAATAAATATTTTAAGCCTTGTGGGCCATGTGCAGTCTCTGTCATGTCACATATACTTCTTCGGTTGAATTTTTTAAAACAATCCTTTAAAATTTTTTTAAATAGTCTTAGATTGTGGGTCACAGCAAAACTGGAAAGATGTAGGCTGAGGGCCATAGTTCGCTGACTTCAGCATTAGATCCAGTGATAACAAAATCAACTTAAGTTCCTTTTCATTTTTCCTTTTTTTTTTGGCGGGGGGGCTGCGTTGGGTCTTCGTTGCTGCGCGCGGGCTTCTCATTGCGGTGGCTTCTCTTGTTGCGGAGCACGGGCTCTAGGCAAGTGGGCTTCAGTAGCATGTGGGCTCAGTAGATGCGGTGCATGGGCTCGGTAGTTGGGCGCTCGGGCTCAGTAGTTGTGGCGCACGGGCTTAGTTGCTCCGCAGCATGTGGGATCTTCCCAGACAAGGGATCGAACCTGTGGCCCTTGCATTGGCAGGCGGATTCTTAACCTCTGCGCCACCAGGGAAGTCCCCTTTTCATTTTCATATTTCCAGGCTGAAGGGGAATTCAGCAGAACATCAGACTGTAATTTTTATATTAAATAAAATGCTTGTGGCTCTAAATCCTTGTTTTTCTTTAGATTGTTTCAGGTGACATTGGCGTTTCAAATCTGACTGTTGAGAACATAGGAAAGACCACCTTCCTTGGATAGTTGTAGTTACTGACCTGATTGATGGATTAGCTTTTTAGAAAGAGTCACTCTCATGCCTGCTCCTCTCTCCCCACTGTAAAGAACTTTGGAATAATAGTTGATCAGGAAGCATCCAGGCCCCATGGTGGTGTTCTTCACAGACTCTAGCTGGAAGGCAGGCAGTGTTCATCCATCCAAGCTCTGAAAAAGGAAGCCATATTGCCAGAAAAGACCATCACCCTGTACCTGTGCAGTGGTGGGCCTCACAGGCCTGTTTCACGTTAACAGGGCTGCTGTGTGACTAGATGTCCATAAGTACAGGGTCAGTGTTGGTTTCATAGCTATGGGAGGGTACGGAGTACCAGACCCCTCCTTCCATCTCCCCAGCCTCCCTTACTTCCCTTTTTTAGTTTTTGTTAGGCAGCAAGAGGGAAGTTTAAAATGGAGTATGACCTAACATAGCATTTGAGCTGACAAATTAAACACAGACTACGAAATGATTGTTGGCATTAGTGTTGCAGCATGAGTTGTATATACTGAGGGTGGATCCAAATATGTGCTTTTCACATTAAATGCATATGGATGGTTGCCTATGGGATGTAATAAAGACTTGAATTGGAAATAAGCTGCCTCCTCCCATTAGCTTTCTCCCTTGCTATTTGTATTGTAGTATAAACCCATCTTTTAAAAAATTTTAAGAAGTTTGACCATAGCCATGTAGTTACACGTAAATATCACCATTAAAAGAAGTTAATCAAAGGTATAAACAGTATAAAATGCTAAGGAAGTGTAGGATGGTGGTATTAAATGTTTTAACTGAGAGTGATAGCTGTTTCTCATAGTGTCATATCCCTTATGTTGTGGGACATCCTCTCTCTCGAGAGGGAGGAAGGGGGGAGGGAGTGTGTGTAGTGAAAATGGGAGCAGGTACAAAAGAAGTCTTTATTTAATAAAATGGTCTCCAACTAATTTCCATTTTTCAGTCTGGGTGCTTATAACAGGGATGTTTTTTACGAAGTAAATCTTTGTAAAAATTCCAGTTAGAGGACTTTGCTTCACCACAGGTTTTTGTTTTTTTGGTTTTTTTCTAGTTGAAAATAAAAGTGAGTTAATTTTAAGCTGAGAACAAGAAAATACTGCCACCATATCTATATATTTGTGCACCATAAGGGAAGGTCCACAAACATACACATCTAACTGCCAACAGTTGCTGCGTGTGGGGAGCTTGAGGGAAGAGTCTTGCTTTTTATTTTTACTTCATGTACAACTAAGCTATTTTAATTTATGTTCATTACTTATACCTTAAAAAAGGAAAATGCCTGCCTGGTAGGAAGATTTGGGGGTGTCTAGGAGGAAAGGATGTGACTGTTGAGGAACTTCTCGCCACCTCTCGGCCAATTGGCTACTGAGTGCACGGGCACTGTAAGGTAAACCAGAGAGCACAGATGAGAACAGCAAGTGCGCACGTGATCTCAACCCTATGAGCTGTCCTTTCCTAGTGGGAGAGAGTGTTACTACATGATTTCTCCTGTGTGGCCTTACTTCCAGGCCCTGGAAGACTTGCCCTCGAGTTCTTTGTAGGCGCAGGAATATAGGCTGTACCAGCCCCTCAGCGGCTTGGCATTACGTTAGTTCAAATGAGAAAGATACAAGGCTGCAGATTTTAGGAATGTTTAAAGGTCACTAATGGCAACTTCTGAATGTATCCTTCCTAGCAGCTCCCATCCTTCTGTTTGAATTTTAGTATAGTGTATTATTTCAGAGACATCTTGCAGTTGCTTATAAGTAAGATAGATGTATGTTAGATTTATAACTTTAACGGACTCTTTGTATCTTTGTTATTCTAGTTTGCATATTTAATGCATGTTAGTTACCATGTATGGAATCTGCTGAAACAAGTAGGTCTTTATTAGTTACAAGTGGCATCGTTGCTTTTTTTAAATAATAACACAGTAAAGACAGGTTTGCAAAGAGAACCTTGTTTTCACAGTCATCTTTCCTAATTAGTTGTGGCTTTTCTGTGAGAAGTGAGGTGCCTGTGACTTGAAGCTGTTTCAGAGATTTCTCCTCCTCTTCCTCCTGGTCAGCCCCAGCCCCAGCTGCTCCTACCCTTTTCCATGAATTCACCCACTTTTTCTTGTGACCAAGGTCAATTAGCATTGGGAGCAGAAGAATCTGTAAGTTACTCCAAATGAAAAAGGGAATTTTGCAACTAGCTGCCTCTGCAAAGTAAAGCATGGCATTTCTAATGGTTCCTGAAAACCAGACTCTGAGCAGTGACAGCAGAGAGTGGCCTTGAGAGGAGTGCCAACCACAGCTACCAGCAGAGGCTGCTCCCTCACAGCCTGAACCTCTTCCCTTTGTGCTGTTACAAGAAGTGGCCCTGTCTCCAGCTTCTGGACCTTCCAGCTTTCCTACCCCCGTTTCTCTTCTTCCCACTGTAGCAAGGCTGCTGCCTTATCAAGTGGCTGCAGGAAGGGCCTGTGTCACCTTAAATGGTTCATCATGTGCTCAAATCGATAGGCCTGGGCTTTCCCTGCTGCCTTGCTGATGAGTCAGTTGGGGGCCCAGTGAGCTTTGGCCCAGGAGGCCCATTTTTAAGTGTCTGCCTCTATAGAAAGTGGCCCACGATTGTGTCTTTTGAGTCACTGGGGAATGAAGGAGACAGCTGAAGGGAGATGGTCCCCCTCTCAAGGCGTGATGGGGCATGTGGAGACAGGAGGGTAGAGAGGGAGGCCCTTCCTCCAGCGAGGAGTGTTCTGTTACTCACATTTCGGAGGCTGGATATCCCGTTTCTTTGTGGGGAAGCAGATGTTGACTGGCTTGCCTTCCTTCCTTAGGTGGTTTTTTGGCAAAATCCCCAGAGCCAAGGCAGAAGAAATGCTTAGCAAACAGCGGCACGATGGGGCCTTTCTTATCCGAGAGAGCGAGAGTGCTCCTGGGGATTTCTCCCTCTCCGTCAAGTAAGTATTTACTACTTTGATTGCCTGGAATCCTGTCTCCAGCTGATGGAAATTGTGAAGCCAGAGGCCAGGTGTCTGGGTACACATACCAAAGGTGGGAAACTGGGAGAGGTTTAGGCTAAACAGTATTTTATAAATCAGAAAAATTTACATTAAAATCCTAATTTCTGGCTCCTCTTAAAAATGACCTCTAGCAGCACTGGATTTAGATTCCCGTGTGAAAACCGTCTTTAGTTGCTGAGCAGCAGCTGAGCTTCAGAGAGCAAATACTTGCCAGTTTTCCCCAGTCCCCACCACTCTGCAGTGCTCTCCACACACACGGCTCTTCCCTCATCCGGGCACCCCTGCCCTCTGTGGGATTCCTACAGCTCTGTGACAGCAACTGATCACCAGGTCAGCTGCCTTGTGCACCTTGACTAGGTGTCTCGCTGAAATCTACCAGTGTCATACTAGGCCTCACACTGACCTAAAAGGTGACCACAGGGGTTTGGGGGTTTTTGCTTTCCCCAGTGGTAAATTTAAATGTGGAATGGAGCTGGTATGCAGGGAATGGGGAAGGCAGGGAGTTATACCACCTTGGGAATCATGGAGAATATAAATTGGAACTTTGAGGATCCTAAGCTAATCACTTCCCATCCGTGACGTAAGGATTTTGAATCAAATTGTCATTTTTCCATATGTGTTTTGACTCTCTCCATTTCTAGTTAATATATTATCATAGGAAACCCTCCCCTAGGAATCTTACAAATCACTTCATCGTTTATGTAACAAAGAGGTGACTAGGTTAAAAATTCAGATCACTTCAGTATACATTTAAAATGAAGGCTGTAAAACAATTCATTTGCCATTTACAAATGATATAAAGATTTTTCAGTTTCAAAAATCAGCTCAGTATCTTGTTGCATTTTAGGACCAAATGTGCAGTTAAAGTGTGGGTTTCTTTAATATAGATTTAAATTTAAAATTTTTGTGTTTCTTTTCTCAAGATGTGGGAGGTGGTTTCAGGTGACATTTGCAGTATCTTTCAGATATGTTTCCAGTATAGTTAGGTTTTAGTCCCAACATGAAAAAAATCAAACTGGATCTAATAGTTTTCCTCTTTTAACAATGGCTTTTTTTTTGAAACTTTCTTTTTTAGAGCAGGTTTAGGTTCACAGCAAAATTGAGTGGAAGGTACAGAGAGTTCCCGTGCACCCCTTACTCCCATATGCTTAGAAACAGTGGCTTTTTGATGTGCTTGATTAAACACCTGCAGATGAGGACCTGGTGGGCTGAGAGCACCTTGAGGTGGAAGAGTCCTTACGCTTCTCATTAACTTGTGTTTCCGCCTCTGTTTTCCTTAACGTTTTGTACTGCCCTGAGTATAAATCGAACAGTGGAGGACAAGGAGTACAAGCAGTTAACCCTTGAATGATGGCCAAAAACCCCATGGCAGTTCAAGTTCGGTCGTCTGATGACCGTGCGCTGGCTGCCCGCCCGCCCGTGCTTATGCGCTGGCTGTCGGGAACCTCCCAGACCATTCCGTTTTATCAAATAAAACCTTTAAAGAGTTCATGTATTTATTGCTTTAGAAATAAAATTTGAAACAGATGTCATAACCACCTCTAACAACACAAGCACCTGCACCAAGGAGGTTCACGAGTGTGCAGTCTTGAGTTTCAAGGTGTTGAGTCTAATGGAAAAACTGCGGGAGTTAACAGCTCACCGTTAGGGACCCTGTGCCCCTTTCAGAAGCCACCTGCGTTGCACTGTGGGAGTGGGCTCCCGTGGGCCCAGAAGTGCCGTTTCAGTATGTCCTGCTTCCTCATAAAGCTTTCTTCCTCATCCACTGGTTTTCCCGTGAAATAGTGCTGTTTCTAAGCACTTCGCACTTGTACTCAGTGGCTTCCTTAAAGCTCAGTGCTGCCACCTGCTGGGTTGGTTTTAAGAAGTATTTACGCTTTAATACCAACGACGGGAGGAGAGACTCTTAGTCGTTCATTTAACAGATCTTCATAGAGCGTCTTCTGAGGGCTGGGCGCTGGTGTGGACCTCGAGGACCCGGCAGAGAGCGGGACAGGCAGGGCCTTGTTTGAGCTGATGTTCTAGGCAGACAGCACGACGGTGGTGGGCCCTTCCCACTCAGCCAGGCTCATGCTGTGTTTCTGGGCCATTGTAAAGCGAGCATTTGCCTTTTTACCAGGTGGTAGAGAAGCCTTTTATGGGGGGGTAGCCTCTTATTTATTGTCCCAGCATGTTCTTTGCTTTTGAGATCCTTTCCCCGTAAGTAGAACTAAAATCCCTGAGTAGAAAACATGACTTTAAACTCTTCCCAGTTACAGGAAAATTGTTGGAAGTTGTCCAGTCCCTCCTTTCCTCACCTTATTTCCTGTCTCATCTTTTGCAGTCTTCAAATGTCACACAAGGTTTCAGCTCTGTTTTTCATTTGTCACAGTGCAGGGCACATAGAGGCGTGTCCTATAGGTTAGGATGTTAGTTTTTATTTACAGGTGTCTTCAGAATTAGACAGACTGACAGGGTTTCCCTGTCTGGCAAGGATTCTTCCTGTTGTCACTGGTAATTGTCATCCTAATGGAGGGTCTCAGGGTGCTCTCCAGCCAGGAAGTCAAGTTGTGCTACAGTCCTGGGCACCCAGCCTGTGAGGGGCATGGCCAGCACACAAGTTCTCCAGGACACCTCCTTGGTGGGCAGGTGGCCCCTGGGTAGCCGGGACAGAGCCCTCTGGCCTGTTCTCACGTGTATCCTCTACCCCTCCCCAGGTTTGGAAATGATGTACAGCACTTCAAGGTGCTCCGAGATGGGGCTGGAAAGTATTTCCTCTGGGTGGTCAAGTTCAATTCTTTGAATGAGCTGGTAGATTATCACAGATCTACATCCGTCTCCAGAAACCAGCAGATATTTCTCCGGGACATAGAGCAGGTGCCACAGGTAAGCCTCGTAAGAGACATTGGGATCATTCTTAGCAATTAAGAATAGCTCCTTAGGCAAGCAGGTGTTTTTTTAAAAGGTTACTTCTGGACCTTCTATGTTCATTATTAAGTCATGTTAAAGATTTGAAGTTTGAAACAAAAAATAGTTTTGTCTTTTCCAGAGGCTGCTTCTCTGAAGCATTGTGTTGCTAGTTACCTTGTGTCTCTTGGAAGAAGGTCTTTAACACACCCTCAAATACTCTTTGCCTGGAAGTAAACTTTGAGGAAAATCGTACTGTAAGGGAGTGAAGTCCACACTCATTCTTAAAATCCTTCTCACATGTAATGGTTAATACCACCTTATTTTATTCAAGCTTTTACCCTTCTGACTGTATGAAACCTTAAGGATTTTCTAAGTGATAAAGTGACAGGAACTAAACCATTTTCACATCTGGGATTGTAAACAAAACCCCACTGGCTGTTTCCGAAGTTCTTTCCCCTTGAAGCAGTACCTGCTGCTCTTTGCTTGATGCTGGGGTGCAGCCCGCCACCACGGTGGGGACACCCTAGTGGTTTTGAGCACTGGTGAAGACTGCACGACACCCACCTCGAGTAAACTGTAAGAACTGGTGGGAGAGGGGAGGAGAAGTGAGGGGTTATTTCAGGAAATGTGAAAAGGCTGGCACACATCAGTTTCCCCATCACCGGTCCGCTTACGAGGGGCTGGCCACGATCAGGGATGCAATGTGTGTTTTCTCCCTGCCCCTCTTCTGCAGCAACCGACGTACGTCCAAGCCCTCTTTGACTTTGATCCCCAAGAGGATGGAGAGCTGGGATTCCGTCGGGGAGACTTTATCCACGTCATGGATAACTCAGACCCCAACTGGTGGAAAGGGGCTTGCCACGGGCAGACCGGCATGTTTCCACGCAATTACGTCACCCCCGTGAACCGGAACGTCTAAGAGTCAAGAGATTATTTAAAGAAAGCGAAAAATTTTAAACACGTACAAAAGAATTAAACCCATGAGCTGCCTCTATCAGCAGCCTGTGAGGGAGCTCAGAATACCCAGCTGGGTCACCTGGTGACCCTCTCACTTTGGTTGGAACTCTGGGGGGTGGGCGGGGGAGTTGGATATAACAATGCCAAAACTTACCTATAAATTAAGAAAAGAGTTTTTATTACAAATTTTCACCACTGCTCCTATTCCTCCTCCTTTGTCCTTTTTTTCATCCTATTTCCTCTTCTGTCCATCAGTGCATGACATTTAATGCCACATATAGTCCTAGCTGATGCCAATAATAAAAGAAAAGAAACCACGTGGGCTGATATTTTCTCTATGCAAAATGTCTGTTTTAGTCGGGACGACAGAAAGAAGAACAGCCGCTTTTGTGTCCTGCGTTATATGCACACACACAGGAGCGGGCCGGGAGCGGGCGGCCCTTGCCCTTTAGCTTCTGCCAGAGGAGGGAGGGCAAGTGGGAACCTGCCTGCCAGCCCCCAGCCACCACCAGAATGTTGTGTCAGAGTTGGATGGGAGTTGGGGGGGGAGGTGCGCCCCTCAGGGCTTCCTGCGAGCCAGGCCCCAAACCTGTGTCTCTCTTCCACATTGGTTTCCCTTTCAGATGGTGTTCCTGAGCATGTTGTTTTTCTTAGTGCCTTCTGCCTTATTTCAAGGGTTGCTTATAAGTGGTGGTTTTTATTTGTTTTGTTTTAAAAATAAGTTAAAGACAGCCAATTTGTTTCCTACTCTGTGTAAATATTTTTTCCCTCGGGGGAGGGGAGGACAGGGTAGGGAAGAGGAGACGAGTGAGATGAGGGTGTGGGCTTCCTGCCTGTGCACAGCCGGAGTCTTTAAGGTTCAGCTTTAATATTTGTAGCCCCTGGAGGTTAAGGGAGCCGGAGCCCCAGGGCACAGTGGGACCGGGTTACAGCCCTCCCCGCATCTGACTGGATCTGGCTGAAAGGGGGGCCAGGGTCCTTGACCTTGCGGTCTCAGGTGTTGTCTGTCCCCTCCATAGCCCCAGACGCCCCCAGACACCAGTCTCTGGAGCCAGCAAGTTTCAAATGCAGGAAGGTTTAAACTGTATCAGGTTCTACCGTGTTCCTACACTGGGGTGGGGTGTGCGGGCAGGATGAGCGTTTTTCCTTCATTTTTCTTTCTCTGCAAGCTAGGGGTATCTGTTCAGGGCTTTCACCTTTTGTGTCCCCCACCTGAGCTGCCCAGGTGAGCTTCAGGCCGCATTCAGGAAGCAGCTGGGTGGTTTTTCACGTCTCCATTCACAGCGGGCTGTGTTCATAGCTGCTCCACCCGACCCCTTGAAAAGGAAGTGTATCCGTGACGCAGTGACAGTTGGAAGGAAGATTGGAGCGATAGGAACGCTGAGTCCGTTGCAAAGCTCTTTCTGTCCGTCTCCCGTTGGCTTCTTGTCCCTTGCGGTGATGCGCCTGTGGTCATCCTCCCCCCACCCTTCCCACAACAAAAACGGGGCCGCTGGGAGTTGCTGGCGGCCTTTGGCTTCTGAAGCGGTCGGTCGGCGTCTCCCCTGGACTCTGGTTATGGAGCCGGACTCGGCCTGCAGTGGCCGGGGGGCCCAGGAGGCGCTGCCCTCCCCGACAGAGCGTCCGCCTCTCATCACCCCTGTCCACTGGCTTCTCCTCTCCTTGCTGATGATGCGAGGAATCTCTGGCATTCTGCACCTGGACCATTTGATTGTTTTATTTTGGAATTGGTGTATATCATGAAGCCTTGCAGAGCTAAGTTTTGTGTGTATATATTTAAAAGAACATCAGTGTTTAAATAAAAGGACCTGTGTACTTAATCCTTTAACTCTGCGGGTAGCATTTGGTAGGTAGTGATTAACTGTGAATAATAAACATACAATGAATTCTTCACTCTGTATCTTTTCTTTTTTTCCCCTCGCCTTAAGGTAAAAAACCTAAAGACTCTGTCAGGGAATCAGGACACTTGTGTCCTTATTTCCAACTCACCTCGCTCCTTGGGGACCGTGTGGGTCTCACTGGGCCCCTGGAAGAGTGACGCCCACATCACTGCTGACCAGAACCCCTGTGAGCGTGTTCCCAGTGCAGAGTCCCACACGCCGGACCCACCCTCGGGTTGCGTTGAGGGCACCAGCAGGAGCGCCTGGTGCTTCTGACAGAAGCCACGGGCCGCAGTTTGAAAACCGGTGTAGGCTCAGTGCTTCGCAAGGAGTAAGCACGGCTGGCTTGGTTTTGTCCCCTCCTCCCACCTAAATAAATAAAGGACAGACGGACAGAATAAGCCATGCTGAAGGAGTCTCAGTGTCCCGAGTCGTTAGAGCAAACTCACTGGCCCAGCGGGCTGCTTCTGGGCCTGTCACTGGGCCCGTCACCACCCACAGCGCTGGCTACAGGAGGCCAAATAAGACTTGTTTAGAGAGAGAACAGAAAAGAAACCAACCCCAAGGAATTTCCACTTACGTTCTCGATCCTGTTCTTACCTAGGGCCCCAGCACGCCTCCTCGCTTGTCGCTGCCCTGCTTGGATGAGAGAGTCTCCACTTCTCCCCTTCTCTGCAGCGACCGCGCGCGAGAACGTGACCCAGTGCTGCCCTGCGGGAGGCCACTGGGCTCAGGGTCCACCCAGGCTGGCCGAGCAGAAGCCAGCAGAAGTTTCCAGAAGGGGCCGTTGAAGTGAAAACTTCAGGCAGTGACTGTCAGCCTCCTTGAGGCTTTTTGCCCTGTTTTTTGACTCACGGCCTCAGAATAGCCTCAGAATTAATGGGAAAATGGCTGCTTTTGCACCACCAGTTTGGTCACAAGTTCCTTGGTGGCTGTGTGCCCCTCCAGCCCTGGGTCTGCTATCTCTGGCGGAGGAGGGCGTCTGGGTGGGAGCGCCTTCGGGGAGACTGCACCGTGGGATGTAGTGGGGCAGCTCAGCTGCCTTGGACGACTGACAGCTCTGGTGGGTGAGTGGCCTTGCGGCCTGCTTCCTGGGCTCCTCTTCAGAGCAGCCCTCCGACATTCTTCATACTTGGTGACCTGGGAGATTGCAGCAGAAGCTCGTCTTCAAGGATGATTGTGGAGGGGTGGTGGTGACAGCTCCACCCCAGTGCTCTGAGGCAGTCTGCCACGCTGGGGCTGCCCAGGTGGCACATGGAAGGAGAAAGGGGATGGGCACAGTGGTCTGCCTTTCCTCGACACTTGTCCCCTTGACCCGCTTACAGTAGGTGACCTTCAAGTCAGAGTGTCTGGCTTTTCCAAAGTGCCTGGGTAACTAGGAACAGTGAGCGAGGCATTGTATTTACGCGTGCGGGAAATAACTCCTAAGACACTGGATTTACATGTTATGCAGATTCTCCAGGTCGGATCTGAGAGACATAGAAAAATAGATCTGATCTGTTTTTCACAGAAGAGCAAGGAGAGGTTGTGTACTCACGGAATGTGTGTTCCTTTGGAGACTTCTTACACTGGGGCTCAGGGGTTGTAGGCACCTCCCTCCAACCAAGTCCCGAGGCAGGGGCCAGACGAAGCAGGGCCGTGTAGCCACGGAAGGAGCTGGAAGTGGGCAGCCCTGGAGAGTTGGGATTTGATGGGTTTTTTTTTTCTTCAAGGATAGCTTTACTGAGGTACAATTCACTATCATAAAGTCACCCATTTATGTATTTATTTGGCCACAACATGCAGCATGTGGAATCTTAGTTCCCAGACCAGGAATCGAACCTGTGCCCCCTGAGGTGGAAGCTCAGAGTCCTAACCACAGGACCGCCAGGGAAGTCCCACAAGTCACCCATTTAAAGTAGACCATTCAACGGTGTTTAATATTCACAGACTATGTGATCAATATTAGAACTTTTTCATCACCCCAAAAAGAAACCATGTATCCATTATCAGTTACTTGCCATCTTCCTCCAGCCCCTCCCATCGCCTGGCCACCACCAGTCTACTTTCTGTCTCTATGGATGTGCCTATTCTGGACTTTTTGCATAAACGAGATCATAAAGTACGTGGCCTTTTGTGGCGGGCTGCTTTCACTCAGCATCATGTTTCCAAGGCTCATCCCTGGGGTGACACGTACCAGAACGTCATTCCTTCTTACAGCCGAATAACACTCCCTGGTGTGGAGACACCCTGTCTTTTTTATCCATTCGTACAGTGATGAGCATTGGGGTTGTTTCCACTCTTTGGCTGCCGTAAACGATGCTGCTGCAGACGCTCACGTGCAAGGTTTTATGAGGACACACCCTGGAGGGTTTGAAGCAGAGGAGCAGACACAGTCCTGTTTGGCTAGAAGAGTGGAGAAAGGGGGCCACGGAAGAGACCCCCTGGTGAGCAGTTGTCCTGCCGAGCGAGGGGGGTGGCAGGGGGAGCGAAGAGAAGCTGGTTGATCTGAGTCACATGTAGGAGGACCAGTTGGCAAGACATGGGGGTCAAGGAAGAGGAGGGGTAGAGATGACCCTTGGATCCTTTTTGAGCAGCAGGGGCCCTGAGGTTTCTGTTGACTGAGACAGGGAGCCCTGGAGGAGGGCGAGCTGGCGTGCGGTGGGGAGGGAGGGTGGACCAGTTGCCTTTGGTGTCTGTGGCAAACGTCTGGAGCAGCAGAACGTGTTCACCTGGAGCTCAGGAGACAAATCTGAGCAGGGGATCAGGGTTGTGGGTGTGGAGGTGGTCCTGAAGCCCCCGCCCTGGGTGAACCCTCACCCGCGCTCTGCGAAAGAGGGAAGAGGGCAGAATTCGGGGCCGGGCCCTGGGGACTGGACGAGGAAGAGGCCAGAGAGGCAGGGGGCAAACCAGGGCTGCACGGCGCAGGGGCAGCTGGGCGTCCAGGAAACGGCCCCTGTGGCCATACTCCCCCAGGCCCCTCGACCTCCACCCTGTCTCTTTCCCTGCAGGTCCCGATTGTCCCCAGACCGCCCAGCACGTCTTCCCTCTTCTGCTGAGAGACCTTCCCCCGCTGCCAGATTGTTGAGAGGACAAAGTGCATACTCCTGGCCCGTAGGTATGCTGCGAGGTCAGAGACAGAGTGAGCTTGGAGTCACGAGACCCAGGGCTTTATTCCAGGCTGCGTGGCCTTGGGCAAGGCCCTTAACCTCTGATCCCTTCATTCATCTGTTTTCAAACAAGCCCATGTTGGGACTTCCCTGGTGACGCAGTGGTTAAGAATCCGCCTGCCAATGCAGGGGACACGGGTTCGAGCCCTGGTCCGGGAAGATCCCACATGTCGCGGAGCAACTAAGCCTGTGCGCCACAACCACTGAGCCTGCGCTCTAGAGCCCATGAGCCACAACTACTGAAGCCTGTATGCCTAGAGCCCGTGCTCTGCAACAAGAGAAGCCACTGCAATGAGAAGCCTGCGCACCGCAACGAAGAGTAGCCCCCGCTCGCCGCAACTAGAGAAAAGCCTGCGTGCAGCAATGAAGACCCAACGCAGCCAAAAATAAATTAATTAATTAATTAATTTAAAAAAAAGCCCATGTCACCGGGTTGGCCTGAGGATCCAGCGGGACTGCATCTGTAGATGTCTTACAAACTAGCGTGGTGGGACCGGTACTGATTATGATCTTGGCATTCAAGGCCTTTTACAGTCTGAGCCTGGACCAATCCTCCAACGCTTTGGCCTCCAACCCTTCTGAGGGTCCCTGGCTTTCACCAGCATCCACCATTCTCTCTGATCTGAGGCCAGTCTGCTCAATTTCCTGACCCGCTCCCCGTGAACGCTGGTTCCACCGCAGTCCCCAAACCACGAACACAGCACCACTCCTTGACCTGTCCTGTGAGCCCACCCTCATGCCTCCATCAAGCCCGGTGCCCTGCTTCCATGACCCGCTTGCCGGTGGTGGTCAATCTCATCTGCAGCCGGGAGCAGTGGGGCCACGGTGAGGACTCCAGACTCTGGGGTGGCCTTGGACGGGTCGCTTTGAGAGTTAGTAACCAGGTCGGTAACCTTAAACAAGTTACCTTTCTAAGCCTCTGGTCAAGAAACTTAGGTCGATAAACCATCTGAGGATTGCACAGGATAATGTGGGTTAATCAGTGCTAGCTCCCACACCTGGTAATTCATTAGGAGTCCAGCCCACTCCTGGTCAGCCCTGTGCCCACCCGCGACTCGTTCTTGTTGAGGGCAAGGGAATTCATCCAATATTTTCATTTATTTAATTTAAATCTTTGATCCGTTTGAAGGCTGTCCTGGTGATCAGTAAGAGCTAGGATCCATCTCTCTTTGTTTCCAGATGGCTGCCCAGTTGCTCAGATAGTATTTATTAAAAGATCCATTGTCAGGGACTTCCCTGGAGGTCCAACGGTTAAGACTCAGCGCCTCCACTGCAGTGGGCGTGGGTTCGATTTGGGAAATCCCGCATGCCACGCATGTGGTACAGCCAAACAAAAAAAAATTATCCGTTGTCAGCTCTTAGATCTGAGAGGATGCATTTTGTACACTGAGTTTCAGTATGGTGGGGTCCTGTTTCTCTGCTTTACGTCCATGGGCCCGTGCTAGGCATGCGGGGGTGCTTCCTGAGACTTCACAGCAGGTTAGGACATCTGATGGGGCTGTTCCTCCCCCCTCGCTCTCCCTTCTCGACTTGTCCTGGCTCTTCTTGCTTGTTTATGTTTTCAACGTAAACTTTAGAATCAGCTTGTCTAGTTCCAGAAAAAAAAAAATGCCTCTGGGTGTTTTTATTTGGATCATGTTAGATTTATAAGCTACCTTTGGAAGAATTGGTTGTTTGTTTGTTTGTTTGTTTGTTTTTTAATTTTTTTTATTATTTTTATTTATTTTTATTTATTTACTTATTTATGTATGGCTGTGTTGGGTCTTCGTTTCTGTGCGAGGGCTTTCTCTAATTGCGGCAAGTGGGGACCACTCTTCATCGCGGTGCGCGGGCCTCTCATCGCGGCCTCTCTTGTTGCGGAGCACAGGCTCCAGACGCGCAGGCTCAGTAGCTGTGGCTCACGGGCCCAGTTGCTACACGGCATGTGGGATCTTCCCAGACCAGGGCTCGAACCCGTGTTCCCTGCATTAGCAGGCAGATTCTCAACCACTGCGCCACCAGGGAAGCCCGGTTGTTTTTTTTAAATTAATTAATTTATTTGTAAATTTTGGCTGCGTTGGGTCTTCGTTTCTGCGTGCAGGCTTTCTCTAGTTGGGGCGAGCGGGGGCTGCTCCTCGTTGCGGTGCACAGGCTTTTCGTTGCAGCGGCTTCTCTTGTTGTGGAGCACGGGCTCTAGGCATGCGGGCTTCAGTAGTTGTGGCAAGTGGGCTCAGTAGTTGTGGCTCGTGGGCTCTAGAGCGCAGGCTCAGTAGTTGTGGTGCACGGGCTTAGTTGCTCCGCGACATGTGGGATCTTCCCGGACCAGGGCTCGAACCCGTGTCCCCTGCATTGGCAGGCGAATTCTTAACCACTGCGCCACCAGGGAAGCCCTGGATTGGCATCTTTATGACACTGAGCCTTCCTATCCAAGACAACAAACAGTATGTCTCTCCATTCTCTCTGGGAATGTTTCAGAGTTTTCCTCCTGGAGGTTTTGCATGTTTCTTGTCGTGTTTATTCCAGGATATTTTATCTGTTTTGTTGATATTTTATTTTTTTTACTGTCGTTTTTATTTATGTTTAATTAATTAGTTATTTACTGGCTGCACTGCGAGGCTTGCAGGACCTCAGTTCCCCGACAAGGGATTGAACTCAGGCCTCCACAGTGAAAACGCTGAATCCTAACCACTAGGCCACCAGGGAAGTCCCGTCTCTTGTTGGTATTTTAAATCAGGCCATCTCTTCTATCTTATCATCTCACTGGTGTTTGTCTATAGATGGGAAGGTATAGATTTCTCTATGTAAATGTTGATCTCACTTCCCTACTGAATTATATTATTGGATTATTTGAAGCGGTTTGGCAGTTGATCTTACAGACAAAACTGTGTCTAAATCTTATATTTAAACTCCTCGACCAGGCAAGCTCCAAGAAGGTTCTTCCCCTGCTTCCGGGGCTCCCTGCAGTGGAACCAAGCAGACAAAATTAGTTTAATGAGCAAATACTGAGGCTAAGAGATGGAGGTGCTGTCTTAGATGAAATGCTTCACAACTCCTATAATGGAATCTGTTTAAATCTGTTCAAAGATCTTATTTGAACACAATTCAAAATATTTTGATCTGAATAAAGGATATAAGTCCTTTTACAAACACTTTTTTTTTTTTTTTTGAGTTTAAATGCATTTTATTTTTAGACAACCTACATGATACAAACACTTTCTGACCATGAAGTTTCTCTCTCAAACAATTTTGTAGCCTAAGAAAAGTAACCCATGGGGAGAGGTTACGTTTCTCAGAACAAAATGTCACACCTGTCAGGGTGGCTATTAAAACAACAACAACAACAAAAAAAGGCAGGACTTCCCTGGTGGCGCAGTGGTTAAGAACCCGCCTGCCAATGCAGGGGACGCAGGTTCGATCCCTGGCCCGGAAAGATCCCACATGCCGCGGAGCAACTAAGCCCGTACGCCACAACTACTGAGCCTGCGCTCTAGAGCCCGTGTGCCACAACTACTGAACCCGCGTGCCACAACTACTGAAGCCCGCGCACCTAGAGCCCGAGCTCTGCAGCAAGAGAAGCCACTGCAATGAGAAGCCTGCACACCGCAACAAAGACCCAACCCAGCCACAAATAAATAAATTAAATAGAAATAAATTTAAAAAAGAGAAACAGCTTAAAGAAGTAAAAAAGACAAAAAGCAACAAGTGTTGGTGAGGATGTGGAGAAAAGGGAACCTCTGTGCACTGTTGGTGGGAATATAAATTGGTGCAGCCACTGTGGGAAACAGTACGTAGGTTCCTCAAGAAATTAAAAATAGCCTTCCTGGTGGTGACATTCAGCCGGCCAGTCAGGGCGATGGACTTTCCGTCCTAGAACCATGGCCCAGTTTGTCCGTAACCTCGCAGAGAAGGTCCCGGCACTGGTCAACGCTGCTGTGACTTTCTCAAAGCCTTGATTGGCCACATTTTGGCACTATGCCTAGGTTGAGCTGGTTCCTCCAACCTTGCTGGGTTCCTTACAGCTATTCAGAGCTTGAAAAAAAATTGTCAATAGTGCTCAAACTGGTAGCTTCCAACAGCTCACAATTAAGGAAGCTCTGCTCAATGGTTGGTGGCCACTGAGGTGTGTGGTGGTGGTTTTATGTTGGCAAGATCATAGACAAGCGTGGCATCATTGGCTATGATGTTTGAAGACCAATCTTTAACATGTGATTATATCTGTTTTATTATTTGGGTGTTCTTGGACCATGTGTGAGCAGACTGGTATTTGAATAAAATGAGACAGTGTGTCAAAAAAAATATTAAAAGTAGAACAACCCTATGATCCAGCCGTCCCACTTCAGGGTATTTATTCAAAATAACTGAAATCAGGATCTCGAAGAGATATTAACATTCCTATGTTTATTGCAGCACTATTCACAATAGCCAAGATGTACAAACAACCCAAATGTCCATCAACGGATGAATGGATAAAGAAGATAGGATACACAAACACACACAGGAAGACTGTTCAGCCTTAAAAAGAAGGAAATTCTGCAACATGCAACAACATGGATTAACATTGAGGACATTATGCTTTAGTGAAATAAGCCAGTTCCGGAAGGATGATTCCACTTATATGAGTTATCTAAAGTAGTCAAATGCATAGAATCAAAGAATGGAATGGTGGTCGCCAGGGGCTGGGGGAGGGGGAAATGAGGAGTTATTGATCAATAGGCGGAAGATTTCAGTTCAGCAAGATGAGTAAGTCCTAAAGGTCTGCTTAGTACATTTTATGTGTATAATGTATACATAAAAACTTCAGAGGGTAGCTCTCATGCTGTGTTCTTCTTTCTAATTTATTTTATTATTTTTTAAATTAATTAATTAATTTTTGGCTGTGTTGGGTCTTCGTTGCTGCGTGCGGGCTTTCTCTAGTTGCTTTCTCTACTCTTCATTATGGTGTGCGGGCTTCTCATTGCGGTGGCTTCTCTTGTTGCAGGCATGGGCTCTAGGCTGGTGGGCTTCAGTAGTTGTGGCACGTGGGCTCAGTAGTTGTGGCTTGCAGGCTCAGTAGTTGTGGCACACAGGCTTAGTTGCTCTGCGGCATGTGGGATCTTCCCAGACCAGGGCTTGAACCTATGTCCCCTGCATTGGCAGGCGGATTCCCAACCACTGTGCCACCAGGGAAGTCCCCTCGTGCTGTGTTCTTACCACAATAAAATTTTAAAAATTAAAAAGATATAAAGAAAGCTCGTTGGCTATAATAGCTGGTTCTGGAACCTCATGGAAGAAGGAAAGTGGGAAATAGCCATGTGAAGGAAAAAAAATATTCTTTGCAAAGCTCCGCAAGGATTCTAATGCATGAGGAGCCCTGCTCTGGCCCATCCTCCTCCTTTGATGGGACAGATGGGGGAACGGGTGCCCAGAAGCAGTAATGAGGGTCTTGCCCAAGCCCTTAGAGCCTCACCTCTCTTGTGAACGGTCACCCTGTTTTCAGCTCTGTTGAGGACCAGACCAGGGGTGCCTTCTTGTGCTCCATCTGCACCCCTCACCCTAAGACTTAAAAATGAGGAGGAAAATGGATATTTTAAGTTACTAATTGTTTTCCCTCCCAACCCTTGTTTCCTTTCCTGGCCTGACGAGCTGGTCTGAACAGAAGAAAAAGAGGGTTGAACATCCTCCCCCACCTTCCACCTTGTGCTCTTAGACTCCCAAGGGAGCTGGAAGCAGTGGGAAGCGCTCTGAAGTCTGTCTCAGTCAGCTCGGGCTGCTGTAACAAAACACCACATCTTGGGTAGTCCAAGATCATGGTGCCAGTGGATTTGGTTCTTGGTGAAGACTCCCTTCCTGGCTTGAGATGGCTGCCCCCTCCTTGTGTCCTCACAAGGGGAGAGAGAAAGTGAGACAGAGACAGAGACAGAGAGTGCTCTGGTAATAGAGGTGCTAATCCACCATGAGGACCCCACCCTCATGACCTCATCTAAACCTGCTTACCGCCCAAAGGCCCCACCTCCTAATACTCTCACCTTGGGGGTTAGGGCTTCAACATATGAATTTGGGGGGACTCCAACATATGAATTTGGGGGGACTCCAACATTTGAATTTGGGGGGATGCCAACACATGAATTTGGGGGAACACCAACATTCAGTCCAGGACAAAGTTTGTAGTCCTAGCTCCACACCCTAGTAGTTGTGTAACTTTGGACAAATTACCCAACGCCTCTGAGCTTGTTTCCTTATCCATATGATGGCATACATTGTCTGCCTCCTAGGGTTTTGGGGAGAAGTGACTCATATATAAAATACCAAGCACAATGCGAGAAGTTTGGTTCACGCTCAATACATGTTTCTCTTCATCTGTCCATCTGTGGCGGAGAGGCTGTCTGCCATCTTCCCGTCTTCCTCTTTCTTCTATATGAGTGTAATGCTCAGTGTTTAGCCTGTACCTGCCTATGCAGAGTAAATACCTTTTGTCTCAGCCACTCAAGCGTTTAGGTGTGGCCCCGTGACTAAGTTCTGACCAATAGGATCCAAGTAAAAGGCTCTGGTGGCAGTTCCAGGCAAACTCCCCAGGACCCCTTCCACCTTCCATTCATCCTCCATCCTCTGGCTGGATTCCACCTGCTGACTCGGGTCAAACAGTGAGGACCACACCCGAGGAAGGTGGCATGGTGAACTGGGAAGAGTCCATGCCCCTGGGAGGTTTGTGGAGACAGCTGCCAATCTAGACCTGGACAGGACTTTGATGAATTTAAGGCACAATTACTGTGGGGCTCTGTCACTTTCCCGGAAGCTAAATCTTACCCTGATACCCCATCGTTCATGCCTGTCTACCAAGTGGCCAGTCCCCACATTTCCTGACATCTCTTTTTCTCCAGAATTCAATGAACCTCAGAAGCAGGTGTATCCCACCCCAAAGGTGAGCAAAGAAAGGCATCCAAAGATGCCCCCACCGTCTTCTCTGTTCAACTCTCCCACATGTGTAATTCTCCTCCACATTTCCCTGTCTATAAATACCTTCAGGGGGTGAAGGCAGACATGGGAGAGGGAAGTCATTGCACTCTGAGCCGGAGTAGGGTCCTGTTTCTTCCATCCATGCTCTCCACATCGTCTACTGAACATTTTGAACATAGACTTGTGCCAGGTGCTGAAGACAAAGAGATGAATAAGAAAGTTATCAAACACCAATCTCCACTCAAGACCTGCGAAGGACACTGAGCAATGATCTATCCCAGGACAGGGATGGGGACAAGGTGAGGCGAGAGGGACCACAGACTTGGACGGGTCGGGAAAGGCTTCAGAGAGACGCCGGGGGAAAGAAGGGAAAATTGTATATGCCAAAGCACATGGCATCAAAAAAGTAAAAAATAACAAGTATTGACGAGGACATAGAGACACTGGAACCCTAATGGCTTGCTGGTGCAAATGTAGAATTGCTGTGGAAACTGGTCTGTTTAGCTCAAAAAGCTAAAAACATAGAATTACCGTATAATCCAACAATTCCATTCCTAGTCATGTATCCAAAAGAACTGAAAATAGAGATTCAAGCTGATACTTGTATACTAGTGTTCATTGCAAAGCCATTGCATTGGCTATTCACAGTAGCCAAACGGTGGAAACAACCCAACTGTTCATCAAGAGATGAATGGATAAACAAAATGTGGTTTATACACGCAAATGGAATATTAGTCAGCCATGTAAAAGAAGGAAGTTCTGATCGATGCTACGATGTGAATGAACCTTGAAAACATTATGCTGAGTGAAATAAACTAGACCCAAAAGGATGAATATTGTATGGTTCCACTTATATGATGTATCTAGTATAGGTATATCATAGAGACAGAAAGTAGATTAGAGGAGCCAGGAGGAGGAGGGAATGGGGAGTTATTCCTTAATGGGTACAGAGTTTCTGTTTTGGAGTGATGGAAAAGTTTTAGAAATAGATAGTGGTGATAGTGGTGATTGGACACCATTGTAAATGGAATTGATGCCACTAAATTGTACACTTAAAAATGAAATGGGCGATTGGGATTGACATGTATACACTAATGTGGATGAAATTGATGACTAATAAGAACCTGCTGCAAAAAAAGTAAAATAAAATTTAAAAATTTAAAAAAAAAAAAAGTTGAATTGGGGACTTCCCTGGCGGTCCAGTGGTTAGGACTCCGCGCTTCCACTGCAGGGGGCACGGGTTTGTTCCCTGGTCGGGGAAACTAAGATCCCGCATGTCGCACAACACGGCCAAAAAAAAAAAAAAAAAAATCGTTGAATTGGCAAATTTTATATTATACACACACACACTCACACACACACACAGCACAGCACACGGGTTCCTGCAGGTTGAATTCTAGAGCAAACATGACCACAGGACCAAGGGGCAATGGCATTTTAGGGGAATGGCTGCCACTGAAACCACAGGGCCTGGGGTGCGGAGTGCAGGAGCATGTGGATTTTCTCTCATAAGGTCAGTGCTGTTCTGGTTTCCATCTTACCACCTTATCTTCTTCCACTCCACGCACTGGGTGACTTGATGCTGCACTCAGAGGACTGGATGAATAGAGCAAGACGTAGCACAGCAAAAGACATGGTTGTTTTTGAGACATCCATGTCGTGGTATGTTTCAGGAGTTCTTTCCTTATCGTCACTGAATAGTAGTCCATTGTGTAGATATCCTACATCATATAGTGCTCTGTTGATGGACATCTAAACCATCAATATTTCCAGTTTTGGCTGCAATGAACATTTTTATACAAATTTTTTGGTAAACATGTTTTCATTTCTCTTGAATAAACACCTAGAAGTGAAATTGTTGGGTCATAGGTGTATAGGTGTTTAAGTTAATAAGAAACTGCCTGGCCTTTTCCCACGTGTTTGTGCCATTTTACACTCCTACCGGCAATGTCTTGAGATTTCCAGTTGCTCCACAGCTCTGCTAAAATTTGGTGTTGTCAGTCTTTTTAATTTTAACCATTCTGGTGGGTGGGTGGTGGTATCTCATCGTGGTTTTAATTTGCACTTCCTTTGACTAATGATGTTGAATGCTTTTTCAATTGCTTATTGCCCATTTGTATCTTTCTTTGTGAAATGTCTGTCCAAATCTCTTACCTAATTTGTTTATTGGGTTGTTCATCTTTTTTTATTTTTAAATTTATTTATTTTGTTTATTTTTATTTTTGGCTGTGTTGGGTCTTCGTTGATGCACACGGGCTTTCTCTAGTTGCAGCGAGCGGGGGCTACTCTTTGTTGCACTTTGCAGGCTTCTCATTGTGGTGGCTTCTTGTTGCGGAGCACGGGCTCTAGGCACGTGGGCTTCAGTAGCTGTGGCACGCGGGCTCAGTAGTTGTGGCTCACAGGCTCTAGAGCACAGGCTCAGTAGTTGCGGCACATGGGCTTAGTTGCTCTGCGACATGTGGGATCTTCCCCGACCAGGGCTCGAACCCATGTCCCCTGCGTTGGCAGGAGGATTCTTAACCACTGCACCACCAGGGAAGCCCAGGGTTGTTCATCTTTTTATTATCAACTTTAGGTTCAGATTTGAGGTTCCCAGAAGTAGTCACCCCTGAGTCTGGTGGGATGAGAAGTTGTGGAGGAAGAAGACGTGATCTGTGGTTGGCATGGGGCCTTCATGTTAGAGCTGCATCCTTATGTGCATTTGGCGGTGAGTGAAGACCGGCTTCGTACAGACACAGCAGGAAATACCTTTTCAAGGAAGCTCAGAAATGCGTGATAGGTGAGGGATTGTGAACCACAAAGGTGGATGATCTGGTCAGAGAGAATCAAATGCTGAAAACCAGGAAGCCGGAAGCCTGGAGAATCCTCCAGCAAACTTGGAGACCTTTCTCTTTGGGCTGACATTGACACTCCGTATAGCTTCTTGACATTTGGCTCTACTGAGAAGAACAAAAGAAGAAAATTGAAATGCATAAGAAATCAGCTCTTGAAAGTTACTGGACAGTGAATCCTCTTTCTTTTTTGTGTTTTTTTTCTCTTGGTTAGTTTACTGGTGTTTGAGTCATTTGCTGAGTGAATCTGAAAGGACAAAAAAGGGAACTGGATCAGAGTTATCTCTATCTTTGGCCCCTGCAGTCTGTCAGAACTTCTTCCAGAATCCACCAACAGTTGTTGGTTTTTCATGATTTTCTCAAACTTGCAGTCCTCCAGTTTAAAAAATAAATAAGTAAACAGATAATGAAAACTTAGGTCCACACAAAAACCTACACACACATATTTATAGCAGCTTTATTCATAATTGCTAAAATATGGGAGCAACCAAGATGCCCTTCAATAGGTGAACGGATAAACAAGCTGTGTGACACATCCAGACAGTGGACTACTATTCAGCGCTAAGAGGAAGAGAGCTATCAAGATATGGAAGAAACTTGGATACGTATTACTAAGTGAAAGGAAGTCAGCTCCAAGAGGGAAGAAATTCTGATTTGTTCATTGCTATATCCTCAGCTCTAGCCATGCAGACCCTCAATAAGTATTTGATGGTGGTGGGGGGAAAGATGGGAAAGCATCCCTTCCTCTCATCCGGAGTCATCAGAGGGAGAAAGAAACAAGGGCCACTTAGGATGATCAGCTAAGATGTGTATCGCCAATTCAGTGTCTCCCCAAATGTGGGCCATCAGTCAAAATGTTTATTCCCAGGCCATGTGCCAGATCTGCTTGATCAGGAGAAGTGTAATCCCTGGAGAGGGTAATCTGCATTTTTAATTAAGCATCCCAGATGATGCTTCTATCAGCTGAAGTTAAGAACCCTTGAGATGCTTACTAAAAATGCAGATTTTTTTTAGACCTGTGGAGGGACAGAGGCAGCAAGGCTTGCTTGCACACCCTGTTGTCCAACCCCTTAATCTTTGTAGATGGAGAAACTGCAGCCCAGAGAAAAGAATGCCTTGCCAAAGAGCCACGGCAAGTCACCTCCTGGCTCTCAGGCCTCTTTTGGATGGTATGGCCAACCAGCCACTCAGGCAGTAAGAGATTCTTTCTCCTCTGATGGGAAGGATCATCTGCTTAGACAGCTGATAAATACCAACTCGGTCAAGCCTAAGGAGGTGTTTACTCCCTCCAAGGAGGTGGGGGAAGTCCAAAGGAACTTTTCATAGTCTATTTGGGGTAAATGTTGATGAGGTCACAGAAGGATTCACTTCCCCAAGCTGACGGGAACCATTATTTTCCGGTTTCTCTTTTCACATGATTTGATTTATTTAGTATATTTAACTTAAAATGAAATGACCAGATTTCCAATATGCAAAAACTAGAACCAGGGTGTAAGCCCAAGAAAACTGGCACCTGCCACTAATCTCACCTCAGCTCGACCACCAATTTGCCATCTGACCTTGGAAGACCTTCAGTGCATCGCCTAGCCCCTTTGGGCCCTGGACCCTGGCTATGAGTCTTTTTAGTTCTGATGGTCTGTGGTTCCCTGAGTCTAACTCATTCTACAATTAGCCTGTAACCAAAAGTCCTGCTGGCTTATCTGTCGAATGACCATTGGGAAGCCTATTCTAAAATGTGGGCTTGCTCTAGTCCAGGAGAACAAAGTAGAACCAAAGATCTCAATAGCCAAAGAGCTCATCTGGAGAGAAGTTAGTGATCACTCCACAAAACTGCTGGAAAATGAAGATATAACACAGAGGCTGGGGTTTCATGGGGAAATAAAGCAATCTCTAAGCAAGGAGACAGAGGAAGTGAGTAATGACAAAGATGACCCTGAGGACACAGTGGGGGACATTTTCAAGAACAGGAAGTCAGATTTCTGTACCAGGTTCTGCCTACTGTGGGCCACCTTAATATTTTATCCCCACGTGGACAGTACTGTAGCACTAATGTTGAGTGGAAAAAAAAGTGAAAATTTTGTGTACCTATGAACAACGGATTTTCAGCAAAGGTGCAAAAGGCAATTCAGTGGGAAAAAACTGGCTTTTCAACAGAAACAGTGTTGCAGGTGTTGGAACAATTAAATATCCAAATGAAGGAGGAGGAGGAGGGAGAGGAGTTGGGATGAGGAGGAGATCATTCCATATCACACACTGTACACCAAAATTAACCCCAAATGCGTCAGAGACCTAGATGTAAAACCTAAAACTCTAAAGTTTCTATTGGAGGCCTTCCCTGGTGGCACAGTGGTTAAGAATCCGCCTGCCAATGCAGGGGACACGGGTTCCAGCCCTGGTCCAGGAAGATCCCACATGCCGTGGGGCAACTAAGCCCGTGAGCCACAGCTACTGAACCTGTGCTCTAGAGCCCTCGAGCCACAACTACTGAGCCCACGTGCCACAAACTCTGAAGCCTACGTGCCTAGAGCCCATGCTCCACAAAAAGAGAAGCCAACGCAATGAGAAGCCCGTGCACCGCAACGAAGAGTAGCCCCCGCTCACCGCAACTAGAGAAAAGCCCGCACGCAGCAGCAAAGACCCAACACAGCCAAAAATAAATACATACATAAATTTATTTTTTTTAATTTCTATTGGAAAATATAGAAGAAAAGTTCAAATCCTTTGGATAGGCAAGGAATTCTTAGGTATGATACCAAAAACATGATCCATAAAAGGAAAAAAAATCAATAAATTGGACTTCATTAAAATTAAGAACTTCTGGGGAATTCCTTGGTGGTCCAGTGGTTAGGACTTGGCACTTTCACTGCCAGGACCCAGGTTTGATCCCTGGTCGGGGAACTAAGATCCCACAAGCTGCGCAGCACAGCCAAAAAAAACCCTTCTGCTCTTCAAAAGACCCCAAATGTAATGATAGGGGACTTATATAAAGAACCCTCAAAACTCAATAATAAGAAACAAAACAATCCAGTTAAAAATGGGCAAGGGACTTCCCTGGTAGTCCAGTGGGTAAGACTCTGTGCTCCCAATGCAGGGTGCCTGGGTTCGATCCCTGGTCAGGGAACTAAATCCTGTGTGCATGCCACAACTAAGAAGAAGTCCAGTGTCGCAACTGAAAGTCCGCATGCCGCAACTATAGATCCCGCATGCCGCCACTAAGACCTGGCACAGCCAAAATAAATAAATAAATATTAAAAATGGGGGGCTTCCCTGGTGGCGCAGTGGTTGAGAATCTGCCTGCCAGTGCAGGGCACACGGGTTCGAGCCCTGGTCTGGGAAGATCCCACATGCCGCGCAGCAACTGGGCCCGTGAGCCACAATTACTGAGCCTGCGCGTCTGGAGCCTGTGCTCCGCAACAAGAGAGGCCGCGATAGTGAGAGACCCGCGCACCGCGATGAAGAGTGGCCCCCACTTGCCACAACTAGAGAAAGCCCTCGCACAGAAACGAAGACCCAACACAGCCATAAATAAATAAATAAAAATAATTTAAAAAAAAAACACAGAGATATGAATTGTCTTTAAAAAAAAAATGGGCAAAATATTTGAACAGATACTTCACTGAGAAGATATATGGATAGCAAGCACTTGAAAAGATACTCAACGTTAGTCATCAAGGACATGCAAGTTAAAACCATAATGAGATACCACTATGTATTTATTAAAATGGCTAAATTTATTAAAAATTACCTTACCAAGGATGTGGAAGAACTAGAACGGTCATACTGCTGGTGGGGAAGTAAAGTAGTACAACCACTCTGGAAAACAGTTTGGCAGTATCTTAAAAAGTTAAATGTACACTGACTATATGCTCCAGATATTCCACTCCTAGGTCTGTACCCAAGAGAAATTAACACAGATGTCTGTACAAAGACTTATATATGAATATTTGTAGTGAAACTGCACTCCTTTGGATGGAACTCAAACCCAGTCACACCTCAGATTGGGACTTCAATCCACAATCCCTGACTTAGGAGTGGACTTGAACCCACTGTCTTTTTTTTAATATGAATTTATTTATTTATTTATGGCTGCTTTGGGTCTTCGTTGCTGCGTGCAGGCTTTCTCTAGTTGCGGCGAGCGGGGGCTACTCTTCGTTGCGGTGTGCAGGCTTCTCATTGCAGTGGCTTCTCTTGTTGTGGAGCGCAGGCTTCAGTAGTTGCAGCGCGTGGGCTTAGTTGCTCTGTGGCATGTGGGATCTTCCCAGACCAGGGCTTGAACCCGTGTCCCCTGCATTGGCAGGCAGATTCTTAACCACTGCACCACCAGGGAAGTCCCGAACCCACTGTCTTTTAATTGAAACTGCACACCTGGTCTCAGGACTTACTGAAGCTCAGGCTCTTTTGTCTCAGTGCAGAAAGAATCTAGCGAGAGGCGAGAGGTGAAGTGGCAGGCAAAGAGTGAGTTTATTAGCATAGGATGCTTGTGAGAGATACAAGCAGGCAGACAAGGGAGCACAGCCCCCAGAACAAACTGGGCTACATTTTTATAATCAAAGAAAAAATGGGGAGGGGAGAAGACCAACTTCTTCCTCATTTTGGGGTACATCATTAGTTCCTCCTTTAACCCTATATGGTCTAACCAGGACTGTCATGGCTCTATTGAAATCATATGTATATTAGCAAAAGGGTGGTAACATATACTAAAATATGGTAATTCATCTCAGGTTTTGGTATCATGTCCTCTTTCACCTAGTTTCTTTCCCCTTTCTCCTCTATTTTTGTCTTGACTATATGCAGAAATGCTACTCTTCAAGGACCGTTAATTCCCTGACTTCATGTAACAAGATGTAGACCCCATATCTATTGTCTTGTGTTTTAACTATCAGGACTTGTGGCTTGAGTGTGCCTGGGGCTTGAATGCGCCTGGTCTTCCTTCGAGGTAGAGTCGATTGTTGCTAGGTTGCTGGATTCTTTTCTTGAGTAGTTATTAGCTTACAACAGTCTCCCAAACTCCCTTAAAATTCCCTTTCTGTTTTTAATCCCCTAGTGGGATTTCTAAAATAAGTATTTAATTATCCTACTCTATCCCTATCAATAGCAGCTTTATTTATAAAAGCCAAAAACTGGAAGCAGCCCAAATGTCCATCAACAGGTGAATAGATTAAAAAATTATTGTATATCTGTACAATAGAATATTACTCAGCAATAAAAAGGGATCAATAATATATACAACATGGACGAATCTCAAGATAATTATGCTGAGGGAAAGAAGCCAGACAAAAAGAATGTCATGTTTGATTCCATTCATATAAAATTCTATAAAATGCAAACTAACCCATAATGACAGAAAGCAGATCAGAGACTGCTTAGGGAAGAGGGAGGGAGAAGAGAGGGCAAGAGGGAGGGATAGTAAAGGGGCATGAGGAATCCTTTAAGGTCATGGATATATATGTTCACTATCTTGTTCACACATAAAATTTTTCACTTTGGAAATATGTAGTCAACTGTATGTCAGTTACACCTCAATAAAGCTGTGTGGAAAATTGTGATGAGCCTAGAACACTTTGTCATACCAGAAAACAAGGAAACTAGTCATTTTGTTTAAAGGATTCGGGTGCCAACCCATTGGCCAACGATGGAAAAATATGAGTATCAAATCGGGATAATAATTACAGTGGATTGAAAAAGAACAAATATAATGTTCATAATGATAGATATAAAATATGTGTTCATAATGGTAATAATAAAAAACCTCATTGATCAATATCCTGTGGAAGATACTAGGGAATCAATTAATTATTTTGAAAACTGCTAAACGTAAAGAATCATGTATGTATCCTGACTTTTTTGTACTAAGTGTACCTCATGTAATCAATTAGCCAATGAGGGGATATTCCTCTTCATCTGTATTCCAGCTAATAAATGCCGAAATGATATCACCATTTATAACCCCTAAGCAATGCAATGATCAATGGCTGCAAACATCAAAAAATGAGAGACAAGCAGGAATAATAATTCTCCTCATGGAAATACACAATAATAGACAAGCAGTCTTGTAAAAAAAAAAAAAATCAAACCTGATCTGATCAAACCTTTTAGATCTAACTAACCAATATGCAGAGAACACAGGAGGCGGAGGAAGATGTTAAAACACCATCGGGATGCCACCAGCAAGATCCAGCCAGACTGGAGAAAACTCTACAGGACAAACCACCTAGTTTCTTAAAAAACAAATAAAGAGAGAAAGAAAGAAAAAGAAACGAAACCAGGGACTTCCTTGGTGGCACAGTGGTTAAGAATCCACCTGCCAGTGCAGGGGACACGGGTTCAATCCCTAGTCCGAGAAGATTCCCACATGCCACAGAACAACTAAGCCTGTGTGCCACAACTACCGAAGCCCGAGCGCCTAGAGCCTGTGGTCTGCAACAAGAGAAGCCCTCACGTCCTGTAACTAGAGAAAACCCGTGCGCAGCAACAAAGACCAAACACCAAAGATAAAATAAATAAATTTTTTTAAAAAATGAAACAAAAAGGAAATGAAAGAAATTGCAAGCGAAAAAGAGAGGAAGAGGGAAACCATAGCTTTTTTTTTTTTTTTTTTTTTAAATCAAGAGATATATTAACCAGTTGCAATGTATGGTCTGGATCTCAATTCAGACAAACTGTATTTGAAAAATGACATTTATAGGTCAATCAGGTAGATGTAAACACTAATTTGATATTTGATAATATTAGGAAATTATTGTTTTGGGGGGTGGGTGATAGTTTGGGGGATATGTTTTAAAAGGGGAATGCTTGTCTTTTAAAAATACACTGTGAAATGCTTACTGGTGAAATCACGTCTGGTATTTACTTCAAAATAATGTTGGGGGGGGCTTCCCTGGTGGCACAGTGGTTGAGAATCTGCCTGCCAATGCAGGGAACATGGGTTCGAGCCCTGGTCTGGGAAGATCCCACATGCCGCGGAGCAACTGGGCCCGTGAGTCACAACTACTGAGCCTGCGCGCCTGGAGCCTGTGCTCCGCAACAAGAGAGGCCACGATAATAAGAGGCCCACGCACCGCGATGAAGAGTGGCCCCCACTTGCCGCAACTGGAGAAAGCCCTCGCCCAGAAACGAAGACCCAACACAGCCAAAAATCAATAAATTAAAAAAAAAAAAAAAATGCCACCTCAAAAAAAATAAAAATAAAAAAAAAATAATGTTGGGGGGGGTGCTGTAATAGGGAAGAACAAATCTGACTCCATATTGGATCTGTTTCTTTTACTTTAACCTTTGTATTCTATTGCTTTTGCTACAAGTTAATCACTAAAGAGATGTTGCCTATAAGCTTAAATTATACATAATGGCCCATCTCTGGGAACCCTGCCTCCCAGGTAATAAGCTTTAAGCTAAAATACCTTTGTTTAGCTCACAGGAAACATCCTGACCAGGCCCACCTGTGAATGACTACAGGAAGGAAGAAATTAACACATCCCCTCTGGAGGCTGACTGGAACCAGGAAATGTTTGACTTTACTCCCTCCCCTTTTAGTATAAAAGAAACCTGAATTCTAACTGAGGCAAGATTGTTCTTTGGGACACGAGTCGGCCATCTCCTCAGTCTGCTGGCTTTCCTAATAAAGTTGCTATTCTTTGCCCCAACAACTCTTCTCTCAATTTATTGGCCTGTCCTGTGGCAAGCAGGACCAGGATGAGCTTGGACTCAGTAACAGTGCCACTTAGGTGCGGGAAAAACAAGACTGACCAGGAGTTGGTTAATTGTCGAAGTTGAGTAATGACTATATGGTGGTTCATCAGGCTATTCTCTCTACTTTTGTATAGTATGAAACGTTTTATTTATTTACTTCTTTACTTATTTATGTGCCGCAGCACATGGATCTTAGTTCCCCAACCAGGGATCAAACCCATGTCCCTTGAAGTAGACGTACGGAGTCTTTTTTTTTTTTTTTTAATTTATTTATTTAATTAATTAATTTATTTATTTTTGGCTGTGCTGGGTCTTCGGTTCGTGCGAGGGCTTTCTCTAGTTGCGGCAAGTGGGGGCCACTCTTCATCGCGGTGCGGGGACCGCTCTTCATCGCGGTGCGCGGGCCTTTCACTATCGCGGCCCCTCCCGTTGCGGGGCACAGGCTCCAGACGCGCAGGCTCAGCAGCTGTGGCTCACGGGCCCAGCCGCTCCGTGGCATGTGGGATCTTCCCAGACCAGGGCTCGAACCCGTGTCTCCTGCATTAGCAGGCAGATTCTCAACCACTGCGCCACCAGGGAAGCCCGGACGTACGGAGTCTTAACCACTGGACTGCCAGGGAAGTCCCTGAAACGTTTTTAAATTGTTCAATAAAAATGTTTTTAAATTGTGCGTCTAAATGATTGCACTAATATGAAAAATGCAGTTTAAAAATCGGGAAGACTGTCCTGCAAAACGCTGATACTACTTGCGTGAGAGCGGTCGGATGAGTCATTTCCCCCTTCATTTCTACATTTTCTGTAATGTGTCTATATATTTTTATATTATCTTATAATGAGAGTTATGCATAATAAACCCTAGGGGGAAACAAAACCTCTGTATTTTTGCCGTCCTCGTTCTGGTCTTAAAAACTCATCTATTCTTTCCCCCACGCCCTCCAGGCTTTTGCTAAACTTCCCGCCATCTTTTCCAAGTTTAGATGATCCGGGTACTGGAACTATGAAAGTTTTGAGGAAAGAGGGTCACGTTCAGCGCGCCCTAAACTTCCGCCCGCCAGCACTCTGATCCAAGGCACACGCCACTCAGCGCGGCGACCTCCAACGGCGGAGCCTGGCTTCGGGACCCTCCTCCTTTCAACGCGTGGGTAACATGTGCGCATGCGCACGCCGAGGGCCTACATCTCCCAGCAGGCTCTGCGCCTCGTAGGGGGCCGGCCTCAGTAGCGGAGGACTACATTACCCAGCGATGCCTTGCAATAGGCGTTGGTCGGGTGACTACTGTACAACCGTTGGTCCAGCGTCTGTCGGAAGCTGCGCGGTGATTGGCCCACAAGCCCGTCAGTTACTGCCAAGCGCAGTTAAGTTTTGCCGTTAGACTGAGTGAGAAGGGAGGGAGAAAAGAGTTCGGGGAGCCGGGCCGCGCCTTCGGAGCCGGGTGAGTGACCTCTTCCTCCGCCCTCCTGGCACTCAGCTCGGGGAGCTGCACCCCCGCTGCCCGGGGGCGCCTACACGCGCAGGTACTCACGCGGGGGCGGGGACTGTACCCACACGTGTCGCGTCTGATCTGAGAAGCATCTTCAGGGACGCAGGAAGCAAAACCCTGGACACACCCGGGGCACCTGTACATGCGGGTGCCCCCCTTGTGGGCGTTTTCTCGGACTCGGAGAGAAAAAACACATCCTGGAGCGCACGTGGACACTTGTGTCCATACGCGGGGACATCTGCAGAGACCCTCAGCTGAGCACGTGGGCTCACGGGCACACACGCTCACCGCGGGGCACCCGCATACCTGAACCCCAGGGGCTTCCGCAGTAACAAGAGGGGTGGCACGACAGACTCACACACACACACCCACCCGCCCTGCCACTCACACCAGCGGCCCCTTTTCTTGTGAGTACTTTATTATATCATGCATATAATCATATTTCATGTTTATTTTGTCTCTTTAGATAAATATCAAGGCTTTTTGGTACAAGAAGGAAATTTTGAACAAGCAGAAAAAGTAAGGCCACTACTGAATTATATTTAACAAGACCTTTCACGTGTATAAGGACTTTTACCTTTTTGACGGAGCTTATCACATACAGTATCTTGTGTGGTCCTCCCAGGAATCTGGCTAGGCAGGGCCGCCATCATTCCCATTTTCCAGAAGAAAAAGCTGAGCCTAGGTTAAATAAACCTGCCCAAGGTACATGAGAGAGACAGAATTTTGACTCAGACTTCTTGATCTGAGGTTAAGGTTATGTCCAGCTATGCAGAGCTGCTTATATGTAGAAATGCCTCCTTCCCTCCCTGACAGTAGGGATCTGACACTGCTCAGTGTGACCTGAGCACTCTCTGGGCAACCACTGGAGAGGCTTTGCCTCTCAATCACCTGCCTCACGTTTAAACTGCTCCTCACAGGTGCCTGGGGAGTAGCAGCTTGAGTTAATGTCACAGAGAAGTTGATGGGAAGGCCGAGATCTCCTCCTTTGAGGGTCTGGGGAGAAGTTACCAAGGAATGGGCACATTCCTGGCGGGAGTCAGGAGATTTCATACCATTAGACTGTTTTCTCTTTTTTTGTTTATGGCTGTGCTGCGTGGTTTGCGGGATCTTAGTTCCCTGACCAGTGATCGAACCTAGGCCCCAGCAGTGAAAGTGCCAAGTCTGACCACTGGATCGCCAGGGAATTCCCCCATTAGACTTTCAATAAATGTTATTTTACGATACTTTGCCGATCGAGCCCCATGGAAATGTCTTGTTAATTTTAAGGATGGATTGGAGTGCTATTTTGGTAGTTTCAGAAAAGTGAGGGCTTGGGGCTAAGGGAATGGTGCGGACAGATTCCAGGGAGGGTGAGAAGAGAAAAAGAAACAATGGGGTGAAGGTGTCACTCTGTGGGCCCTGATTTCCCCGTTACTAAAGGTATTCAAGAACTAGATTAATTCTGAGGTCTCTTGTAAAATCATTTTATATTTACTTTTAATAGGGGTTTGGGGGGGCCATAATGAATTCAAGCAACGTAGAATTGTGTAAAGAAAAAGGGAGGGAATTCCCTGGCGGTCTGGTGGTTAGGACGCATTGCTTCCACTGCAGGGGGCCCGGGTTCGATCCCTGCTTGGGGAACTAAGATCCCACATGCCACGAGGCGTGGAAAAAAATAAATAAAGTAGGGTGGAGGAGATCTGCCTTCCCTCTTCCGTTGCCAACCCTACCCCCAAAGGTAACCTTACCAACCTGTTGGTGTGTGTCCTTATAGACTTTCCTGCTATGCTTTATACGACTGTTGAGGGTGTATGTAGGTCTTGCTGTTTTTCTTTTGCAAAAGTGGGGTTACACTAGACATACTGTTCTGAAACCTGCTTTTTTCATGTTTTAGTCAGTTGTGGACGTCTTTTCCAGTGTGTGTTTAGCTCTGGCTCATTCTTTTTTTTTTTTTTTTTATCTTTTTTTTAAATTTTTGGCTGTGTTGGGTCTTCGTTGCTGCACGCGGGCTTTCTCTATTGTGGCGAGCGGGGGCTACTCTTCGTTACGGTGCGCAGGCTTCTCATTGCTGTGTCTTTTCTTGTTGTGGACCATGGGCTCTAGGCACGCAGGCTTCAGTAGTCGCAGCACGTGGGGTCAGTAGTTGTGGCACGTGGGCTCTAGGGCGCACAGGCTTCAGTAGTTGTGGCTTGAGGGCGCTACAGCTCAGGCTCAGTAGTTGTGGCGCACGGGCTGCGCATCATGTGAGATCTTCCCCGCCCAGGGGTCAAACATGTCCCCTGCATTGGCAGGCGGATTCTTAACCACTGTGCTACCAGGGAAGTCCGCTCATTCTTTTAATAGCTGCATGGTATCCCATTGCATGGAGGTGACTTAGTGTTCATTCCTCTATTTATAATCATTTGCATTATATCCAGTTTTATAAATAGTGATGCAACGCATGACATTTTACACATACATTCTAGTATTTCTCTAGAACAACAGTTCTCAATCAGGGGCAATTTTGCACCCCAGGAGACATTTGTCAACGTCTGGAGACATTTTTGATTGTCACAAGGGGAGCGTGGGGATACTGGCATCTGGTGGGTAGAGACCAGGGGTGCTGCTAAACATCCTGCAGTGCTCAGGACGGCCCCCCTCAGGAATTCAACTACAAAGAATTCTCCATTCTAAAGTGTCATTAGCGTTGAGGTCTGCTCTAGGTAAAAATGGAATTAGATTTTTGGGGTTTTTTGGCCATACTGCACGGCATGCGGGATCTTAGTTCCCCAACCAGGGATCGAACGTGCCCCCTGCAGTGGAAGCATGGGGACTTAACCACTGGACCGCCAGGGAAGTCCCTGGAATTAGATAGTTTTTAAATATTTAGTTTCTAAAAAACCCCAGTGCCCAAAAAATTATGACATAGCTACTCAATGTAATATGATCTAGCCATTTACAATGATATTTATGAAGATCTTGTAGCAACATGGAATCATGCTTATGACATTTTGCATTTTAAAAGCCATGTACCGGAAAAAAACCAGAAGGGAATATGTGAAGTAAAAAGTTAAGATGATGGGTTCTTTTCACTCTGCCTCTCTTCTCTCTCTTTCTGCAAAGTCACTATTATTTTTATAATCTCTAAGTTACTTGTTTTTTGGGGGGTTTTTTTTGGCTGCGTTGGATCTTCATTGCTGTGCACGGGCTTTCTCCAGTTGCGGTGAGCGGGGGCTACCCTTCGTTGCGGTGCGCGGGCTTCTCATTGAGGTGGCATCTCTTGTTGCGGAGCACGGGCTCTAGGCGCATGGGCTTCAGTAGTTGCGGCGCACGGGCTTCAGTAGTTGCAGCACGCGGGCTCAGTAGTTGTGGTGCATGGGCTTAGCTGCTCTGCGGCATGTGGGATCTTTCCGGACCAGGGCTCGAACCTGTGTCCCCTGCATTGGCAGGCGGATTCTTAACCACTGCACCACCAGGGAAGTCCCAGTTACTTGGTTTTTAATCATTTATTCAGTCATTGTTTTTAGTGCCTTTGGGGCATGCCAGGCACCGTGCGCGTCTCTGGAGATACCAGTGTAACTAGGCTGAGTCCCTACCTGTACGGAGCCTGTCTCCTGTGGGCGGGGAGGGCAGCACCTTAACAAGTGCTGTGAATGCTAGAAAGGACATGAGTACATCTTCTGGAGGGGATGCTCTTTAGCTGACCCCTGGAAGGTGAGAGGAACCAGTCTAGGGAAGGGTGGGGCTGCAGTTCAGACATGGGAACAGCAGGTCCAGGGATGGGCCGGTAGATAGGAACGTGAACAGCGTTTTCTAGGAACTGCTCAGAAGCACTGAGCCCACCCTGGCTGAAGAGACTGAACCGTGGTCCAGGGTGAGGTTGAAGAGGTGGGCCTGCATCATTTCACAGCGTAACTCGGCTCCACTGCTGTGGGCGGGCCTGCGCTGTGTGCAAAGAATGGAGAAGGGAGATGCAGAAGGGCTTAGGGCCCTTTGGATCATGGCGGCTCGTTAGAGAATCCCAGGCCCTGTTCCTGGAGCCCGTGTGTCTGAGGTTCCCCCTCTGCCCTCACGCTCACGCAGCCTGGGATTTCACCTCAGGCAGGAGCTGGCCATAAAGCCAGGTGTCTTGGAAAGCCAGCTGATCTCTGGAAGTGAACTGTTTCCTACCAAGCCTGTTCATTCACTCCATCAGCAAATATTATGAGCAGTTACTGTGGTGGGCTCTCTTCCGGGCACTGGAGTTGCAGGGATGGATGAATGAGACCAACGCCGTGTTTTCATGGGCTTGAATTCTAATGGGGGAGAGAGACAAGAAACAAATGTATGAAATCAATGTCTGGTATATAAATGCTCTAAAGAAGAATAAAGCAGGATAAGGAGAGAAAAGGGATGTGGGCGCTGCTTTGGGGGGCTGGTCCGGGAGGACTGCTCTGAGGGGTGATGTGTGCGCCGGGACCCTAAGACCTTGCTCTGGTGTTTACTCCGTGTCTCTTGCATTTAGCCTGAAGCTGATGGACATTGTATGGGCCACAGGCAGGGATGGTGGGCTATGACCCCAGAGCAGACGGCAGGAATGTCTCCAATCTCGAGGTGGCCGTGGCTGGGTCTGTGTCTGGACTTGTCACTCGGGTGCTGATCAGCCCCTTGGATGTCATCAAGATCCGTTTCCAGGTACCCTTTTCCCCTTTTTCTGTGTAACGGGCCAGAGGACAAGTTCACTCTTTTTTGTCAAAGCAGTTCCTAGAGCTTGCAGTTTTGTCAAGGACAAGCACTTTGTTGCCTTTGTTACCTTCTCTGAAATTCCTCCTCCCCACCACCCCCATCATCCTGACCATTCTCATCTTGATTCCTAGCTTCAGATTGAGCGCCTGTCTCGCAGTGACCCCAACGCGAAATACCACGGGATCCTGCAGGCTGGAAGACAGATTTTGCAAGAGGAGGGCCCAACAGCATTCTGGAAAGGACACATCCCAGCCCAGCTTCTCTCCATAGGCTATGGAGCTGTCCAAGTAGGTGGCAGGGGAAGCGGCCAGGCCCCTGGGGTCACATCGCCCAATGGGGGAGCCCAGGGTGGTGAGGCGTGCACCCGGGCTGCCCGGGGTAGGGCAGCAGGAGGCGGTCACACACTGCTCACTCGTCTTGGCTGGGAAGCTACCTGACAAATTGAAGACATAGTCAGACTGAGCTGTACTATAGGCATCTGCTTCCCCACGTCCCCCAGCCCTGGAGACTTAGCACCCACTGAATATGAGGTGCTGCACCTAGGATACTGTCTTGACACCCAGCCCGGAGGCGCTTAGCAAATGGCGATACAAATGCTTTTCATTTTTCAAAATAGCATTATTCACGTCTGTGCGTCCTTTGAGCTTCCCAACAGCACTGTGAGGAAGGTGGAGCAGGTGTTACGTGGGTCGCAGAGAGGTTGAGTGAGCTGCCTGAGGCCACACAGCTTGTAGGTGGCGAGGCTAGGATTAGGATCCAGGCTTCTTGACTCTTGCTCATGAGTTTGTTCAGCTGAGCGCCAGTTTACCTCATGGCGTCTAGTCTGTAGCCGTACAGTGGTGGTGATGGAAATAGCCAGCCCCACACAGTGCTCACAGGGGGCCAGGCCCCGGGCGAAGCACTTCACATCTGCCACCTTACAACAGTCCTCTGGTAGGTTCTGTTGTCATCCTTATTTTACAGATGAGAAGACTGAGGCAGAGAGAGCTTAAGTAATTAGTCCAACCAACATCACTAGCTAGAGAGTGGCAGAGCCGTCCCTGCCTGCTCTTCGTATGACATCACAGTGATTGCTCAGGTCACGAGCCCCTGCCGCGCCATCTCCGCGCCCAGCACACAGATGCTGCATCCTGATGGGTAAATGCAGCAACTTGTGCTCTCAGGACCCCAAGCCATCTTGAGTTGGCTGGAGAAGGATCTGAGCCCAAGGAGGGCTTACACCACAGAATATGGAATATGTGGGATTCTCCCGACAGAATTTCAGCTCCAGGGCAGAATGTTTCTCAGACAGGGCCACTGCCAACTGCATTAAAGGGGTCCCCAGCCTAGAATCAGATAATGGCCATCTTTTCCCAGTTCTCAGAAAACTAAGTGATGAGTAGAATTTTCTTTTTTATTCTTTCTTTTTTTTTTTTTCTGGCCTCGCCATGCAGCTTGCGGGATCGTAGTTCCCCCACCAGGGATTGAACCCGGGGCCACGGCAGTGAGAACACCGAGTCCTAACCACTGGACTGCCAGGGAATTCCCGACTAGAATTTTCTTTTTCTTTCTTCCTTTCTTTTTTTTTAATATTTATTTATTTGTTTGGCTGCGTTGGGGTGTTAGTTGCGGCATGCAGGATCTTTTTTTTTTAGTTGCAGTATGTGGGATCTAGTTCCCTGACCAGGGATTGAACCTGGGCTCCCTGCATTGGGAGTGCAGAGTCTCAGCCACTGGACCACCAGGAAAGGCCCCCAAGTAGAATTGTCTGATACAAAAATTTTCTCATGTATTTTCTTAACCCTTGGGTATTTGGCTCTGCTCAGAGTATGAAAGGGCATCTGAGCTTTGCACAAAGTTATGTGTTTATTGTATTCTGACCCTACTCAAGAAGAGTATCTCCTGGTCCCTAGGATAGGCCCCGCCTGGGTCACGGGTGCATTCGGGGGGTGTTTTCCATGACACTGTCACACACTCTTGCAGTTTTTGTCGTTTGAAGTGCTCACCGAGCTGGTGCACAGGGCCAGTGTGCGCGATGCCCGAGACTTCTCCGTGCATTTTGTGTGCGGCGGCCTGTCTGCCTGTGTGGCCACCCTCGCCGTGCATCCTGTGGACGTGCTACGCACCCGCTTTGCAGCTCAGGGTGAGCCCAGGGTGAGTGGCCGGGCCAGAGAAGGGGCGCCCAAGGGACGAAGGGCGTCCCAGGGTGGGGGCTGTTTTCCTTAGAGGGAACAAAGCCGGGGCGGCCTGGGCTTTTCGGGCCATCCTTCAGCCTGTTCCTGAAACCCGTGATGGTGCCTGGTACCAGGCAAGGTGCTCACAACCTCACGGGGGACACACAACCTGCAGGGGAAACAGAGCAAATACCAGATCGGCACGGGGAAGGTGTCTGGGAAAGTGAGACTTGAGATCCTATCGCTGTATTATTGGGAGGGAGGTTTTGGTTTCCAGAAAGAATGGATTGGAGGAAATGGGATCCTTGAGTCAGACTCAAGGAAGAACTGACTGAGTGAAAGCAAGGGATTAAACCCTCAAATAGGGGCTTCCCTGGTGGCTCAGTGGTTGAGAATCTGCCTGCCAATGCAGGGGACACGGGTTCGAGCCCTGGTCTGGGAAGATCCCACATGCCGCGGAGCAGCTGAGCCCGTGAGCCACAATTACTGAGCCTGCGCGTCTGGAGCCTGTGCTCCGCAACAAGAGAGGCCGTGATAGTGAGAGGCCCGCGCACCGCGATGAAGGGTGGCCCCCGCTTGCCGCAACTAGAGAAAGCCCTCGCACAGAAACGAAGACCCAACACAGCCATAAATAAATTAATTAATTAATTAATTAAAAAAAAAACAAACAAAAAACCCTCAAATAGATGCACCATCCCCCCTCCGCTCACCATAATCTCTGTTTCCTGGACATACATAAGAATAGCGTAGGATACGGTTGGTGGGGAATGACGGTGGGGAATGACGTTTTGCTTAAGAATTTGATCTGGGACCAGCTAAGAATAACTGTGGTTTCAGCTCTGCCAGTTTTTTGTGTTGCCTGGGGTGGAGATCCTGGGTTGGGGGACCTCTTTTGTTCAGGAGACATTCTGATAAATTTTTTGGTTCAGAAATGCAAAGTGCCCCAGGAACAGTCTAGAAGAAAACGACTGGGGCATGAGAGCTGGGTCACTCTGTGTGACACTGCAGTGGAAAATAGAGGTTTGGGGTGACTGCCCTGGTGGAGAAATGAGATGAGGGGTCCTAGGAACGGAGTAGAGAAATGGAGGGGAAGGATGTTTATAGAGGGTACAGACCTCGGCAACATGTTGCCTGCTGGGATGAAGAGAATGGCTGGTGACAGTCCTGCGGTTCCCTGTTCTGCGTGTGCTGTAATCCTCTTCCGTTACTTTCCAACCTTCAGTACAAGTCTATGAGAAGAAAAAAGGGAAAACATCATTAAGAAAAGAATAGCATATTTCTTCTTAGGCTTAGACAATTGAGATGTTGGATTGTAGATTCTGGAATGGCTGGAAAATTGTGTGTGAAAGTGAGGGGAAAAGATTTATTTAAAAATTGCAAAATTCTCCACCTTCTTTAGACTAGTAGCATCCATAGTGTAAATCCTCACATTTCTTAAAAAATCAGTAATCTGGGCTTCCCTGGTGGCGCAGTGGTTAAGAATCCACCTGCCAATGCAGGGGACACGGGTTCGAGCCCTGGTCCGGGAAGATCCCACATGCCATGGAGCAACTAAGCCCGTGCACCACAACTACCGAGCCTGCTCTCTAGAGCCTGTGAGCCACAACTACTGAGCCCGTGCGCCACAACTACTGAAGCCCGCGCGCCTAGAGCCCGTGCTCCGCAACAAGAGAAGCCACTGCAATGAGAAGCCTGCGCACCGCAGTGAAGAGTAGCCCCCGCTCACCGCAACTAGAGAAAGCCTGCGCGCAGCAATGAAGACCCAACACAGCCATAAATAAATAAATAAATAAATAAATAAATAAATAATCTATAAGGTGTATAAAGGTTAAAAAGACAGATGGTTCTTCATGAATTATAGTGAAAAAACACCAGCCGCCCCCCCTGATTCTATTCCCCAGAGGCAACCACTTTTAATATTTGTGTGCTGCTTCCGTAATTTACTTCCTAATTCAAAGTAACATGCTCTTTCTCTTTCTTCCTTTCCTTCTCAGTTTTAAATTATAGACATTAACTACTGACTACTATGGAAGATGAGAATTTAACTCTTTTACCATCACCCTTGGGTGTGCTTATGCTTCCTCACCTGAGTACAGTACAACTGATTAATAGATTTTTGGCTAAATCAGTACTCAGTGTTTATGCTATTATGATTATGTAAATGTTACTGCTGAGCCTCAAAATATATTATGATTATGTTTTCTTTTGTATTTTTGTCTTTCCTGAAGTTGGCAATTGCTTTGTATTTTATTTGTTTCGCTTTCTACATGCTTATCACAAATTCACTTTCAAACAATCTCCCGATAGGGTGAGCCTGTGGTCATCAGTCCCGTGTTTTTATGGAGCCCCTCCTAGAGCCCCCCACCCTTGAACCCTTCACCCTATGGCTTCGCTCTGGACTGTCTGCTCCAGGACTATGGCCAGCTATTCTCTTAGGAATTCTCATGTAGGAGCCCATGTCTTCTCTTTCTTGATTAGTCCCTCATTTTGGTGGAGCACATCCTGAGGTATAGCTTCCTTACAGAAGCCTGATAGAAAATGCCTTTATTTTCCCCTTACACTTAACTGATGATCTGGGTGGAGAATTCTAGGTAGCTCTCAGTATCGCTGAAGAGGCGTCCAGAACCATCCTGATGACTAACCCTTTATATGAAGCCATCCACTTCTCACTCTTGGGAACTTTCAGGATCTTTTCTTTTTTTTTTTTTTTAACTTTTTTGTGGCCCCGCCATGCGGCACGTGGGATCTTAGTTCCCCAACCAGGGCTCGAACCCACGCCCCCTGCAGTGGAAGCGTGGAGTCTTAACCACTGGACCACCAGGGAAGTCCCTCAGGATCTTTTCTTGATCCCTGGCATTCTAGAAATTTACCAGTGGAGTGCCCCAGGGCGGGTCTCTTTCATTCATTGTGATGGGCACTTCCTGGGCCCTTTAGTCTGGACACATGTTCTTCATGCCTGGAAAATGGTCACGAATTATTTATTCACAATTGCCTGCCCTCTGTCTTTTTCTTTCTAGAATTCATGTCAGTTGGACACTAGACATCCTGGATTGATCCTCTGATTGACATCTTTTATTTACCATTCTGGGAGGTTTCCTTACTTTTATCATTTGGGCCCTCTGTTGAGTTTAAACAACGTCTGCTAACATATGTTGGTTCCTAAGAGCTGTCTTTGGTTTGTTTGTTTTAGTCAGGTTTATTAAAGCATAACTTACATGCACAGTAAAATCCACTCTTGTAAGTGTACAGTTCTGTGACTTTTGACAAATGCATACAGTCACGTAACCACTACCACAATCAAGATATAAAACAAAAGTTCCATCACCCCCTGATTTCCTCCTGCCCTTTGTAGTTTGTCCCTCCCCACCTCCAGCCTTCAGTAACCACTGGTCTGTTTTCTGTCTGAAGTTCTGCCTTTTCCAGAATGTTACATAAATGGAGTTACGCCCTGTGTAGTCGTTTGAGTTGGCTCCCTTCACTTGGTAGATGCATTTGAGATGTGTCCATGGGGTGCCTGTGAGTAGCTGGCTCCTTTTTATTGCTGAGTGATATTCCATTGTGTGGAAGGATTGTGGTTTATTAGTTCAGAGACTTTGGCGTTGTTCTCCAGTTTGGGGTGTTATGAATAAAGCCACTATAAACATTCACATACAGGTTACTGTGTGAACATTTCATTTCTCTTGGGTAAATTCCTAGGGGTGGGATTGCTGGTTGTATGGTAAGGAGTGTTTCGTTGTATAAGAAAAAGGCAAGCTGTCTCCTGCACGGCTGTGCCGTTTTGCCTTCCCACCAGCAGGTCCAACTGCTCCTTATCCTCACGAATACTTAGTATTATTCGTTTTGTATTTTAAATTTTAACCATTCTAAATGGTGTGAATAGTGGTATCTCATTGTGGTTAATTTAAATTTCTTTAATGTTGAGCGTCCTTTTACGTGCTTATTTGCCATCTATATACCTTCTTTGGTGAAGTATCTGTTCAGATTGTCCATTTTTGTGTTGGGTGGTTTGTTTTTATTTTACAAATATTTTCTGAGTCTGTGGCTGTCTTTTCCTTTCCTTACAGTATCTTTTGAAGAGCACATGTTTTTAATTTTGATGAAGTTCCATTTATCAATTTGTTCTTTTATGGATTTTGCTTTTGGTGTTTTACCTAAGAAACCTTTGCCCAACTCAGAGTCACAAAGATTTTCTCTCAAGAGCTTTTTCTTGTCTGAATCTTACCTCTTTTTAAAATAGATCCTCTGCTTTTATTTTTTTTTATTTTAAAATTTTTTAAAATTAATTTTTATTGGAGTGTAGTTGATTTACAATGTTGTGTTAGTTTCTGCTGTACAGCAAAGTGAATCAGTTATACATATACATATATCCACTCTCTTTAAAATTCTTTTCCCGTATAGGTCATTACAGAGTATTGAGTAGAGTTCCCTGTGCTATGCAGTCAGTCCTCATTATCTATTTTATATATAGTAGTGTGTATATGTCAATCCCAATCTCCCAGTTTATCCCTCCCGCCCCCTTTCCCCCTTGGTAACCGTATGTTTTCTACATTTGTGACTTTATTTCTGTTTTTTTTTTTTAATTAATTAATTTATTTATTTATTTTTGGCTGTGTTGGGCCTTCGTTTCTGTGCGAGGGCTTTCTCCAGTTGCAGCGAGCGGGGGCCACTCTTCATCGCGGCGCACGGGCCTCTCACTGTCGCGGCCTCTCCCGTTGCGGAGCACAGGCTCCAGACGCGCAGGCTCATTAGTTGTGGCTCACGGGCTTAGTTGCTCCGCGGCATGTGGGATCTTCCTAGACCAGGGCTCGAACCCGTGTCCCCTGCATTGGCAGGCAGATTCTCAACCACTGCGCCACCAGGGAAGCCCTCTATTTCTGTTTTGTAAATAAGTTCACTTGTACCATTTTTTTTAGATTCCACATATAAGCAATATCATATGATATTTGTCTTTCTCTGACCCTCTGCTTTTATCATGAAGGTGATGCCTTCTCTGTGGTCTCAGGATATTAGTTAAAATTTCGTGGGTGGTTTCTTTTTTCTGTAGTTTTCTTCTGCTATCTATACTGTCTCTTCCTTCCAAATGACTTCTGCCCCTCATCAATCATTTTGGCCTCTGTTTTGGGGGAGGCTTTCCTCAAATGTCTGGTGACTCTTGGCTGCCAGCTTGGTTAAGAGGGGACACAGAAAGCAGAGTGGGACTCTGGCACGAGGGCAGGCTTGTTGCCCGATGGCCTTCCTCTGAGGCCCGGCCCTTTCATGCAAGTCCCCAGGGCAAAAGCCTTCAATGTGGCTGCCAGCATCTGGGAGCCACGTGTGTACTGTGCCCGCTCAGTACAGACTTGCCCTCGGTCACCCTCTTGTCAGTGCAGTGCTTCCCGCACCCACAGCCAGGCAGATTCAGCCCCTCTGGTCCACTGCAAAGAATATATGTCGAATAGAAGTGCACTAAAAAATCAGTGGCTCTTCGTGCATAAACATCACCTGTTGATGGTTCCAGAAAGGTTAAGTATATGCATATGGCAAAAAATCCAAATAGCATAAAATGGTGATAGCGAATCTCCTTCTTCCCCCTTCCCTCCCCTGTCCCCCTGTTTCCCGCTGTGGAGGTAATAATGTTACTGTTCCTCCTTTTGTGTGTATCCTTGTGGGGGATAGTCTCTGCATACAGTTTGTTTACTCCACAGACACTATGCCTGCTCTTCATGTCCTGCTGGGTTCACTTAACTGTAGATTTGGGGGAGTCTTCCCTATCGATCATCTAGATTGCATCTTCCTGTTGTAATTGCTACAATATGTTCTTTTGAACAGGTGTGCTGTAATTTATATAACCGATCACCCAAGGGTGGACTTCACACCTCTTGCTGTTCTGCATACTTTTGTGCACTCCTTGGCATATCTCAGTCGTGTAAATAGCTAGAAGGGGAGCTGCCAGACAGTCCAACCCTTGGAATTTTTGTCCAGCAGTTTCTTTGTCCTCCTGGCAGGAGAAGTAATGCTCCTAGTAGCTGGTTTCTGGACAAGGGGAAATATACCTGGTGGGCTGGGTTCTCGGGCTGAAGCGACGTCGCTCATCATTGCATGTGTGGTGTCCAGGTCTATAAAACCCTGCGAAACGCCGTGGTGACCATGTACAGGACCGAAGGCCCCTTGGTCTTCTACAAAGGCTTGAACCCCACCTTGATCGCCATCTTCCCCTACGCCGGGTTCCAGTTCTCCTTCTACAGCTCCTTGAAGCATGCATATGAGTGGGCCATGCCAGCCGAAGGAAAGAAAAATGGTGAGACCGGCCTCACGGGAAAGGGAATCTGGGTCCCACTCCGCCCCTCTCCCAAGCCATAGCATCTCTTTCTGAATCAGGTAGGAAATAAAGTTTCCCTGCAGAAGCTAAGACACCACAGATCTCTGAACCCCCAGCTCTGTAATACAGCCAACAAAACAAATCCATTCACTCACAGATGACTTTATTTCTTTCGGCTCTTGCCACTGTTATTTCCAACTACCGGTCATGGTTTTCATTTTTGTCAAAGGTCCAACTTGCAAACAGCCTGGTTTTGCTTACGTGTTGGGTTTGGTTTTCGTTTGGGGACTCTGGGGAGGGGGATGGGCACCCTATTCCCGCCCAAGCCTTGTACTCAGTCGCAGGGCAGAGCCTGAAGGCCCTTAGTGCCTCCAGCTGGGGTGATTACTGTTAAAGGCTCACACCCCTTCTGCCACCGGCCTGTCCAATCAGCAGTCCATTGTCATTCTTTTTTTAAAAAATTTTATTTATTTTATTTATTTATTTTTGGCTGCGTTGGGTCTTCGTTGCTGCGCGCGGGCTTTCTCTAGTTGCAGATAGCGGTGCGCGGGCTTCTCATTGCGGTGGCTTCTCTTGTTGCAGAGCAGGGGCTCTAGGCGCGTGGGCTCTAGAGCGCAGGCTCAGTAGCTGAGGCGCACGGGCTTAGGTGCTCTGCGGCATGTGGGATCTTCCCGGACACGGGCTTGAACCTGTGTCCCCTGCATTGGCAGGCAGATTCTTTTTTTTTTTAACCTTTTTGGCTGTGTTGGTTCTTTTTTTAAATATTTATTTATTTATTTATTTATGGCTGTGTTGTGTCTTGCTGCACGCGGGCTTTCTCTAGTTGCAGTGAGCGGGGGCTACCCTTCCTTGCGGTGCGCCGGCTTCTCATTGCGGTGGCTTCTCTTTGTTGTAGAGCACAGGCTCTAGGCGCGCGGGCTTCAGTAGTTGTGGCACGTGGGCTCAGTACTTGTGGCTCACGGGCTCTAGAGCGCAGGCTCAGTAATTGTGGCTCATGGGCTTAGTTGCTCCACGGCATGTGGGATCCTCCCGGACCAGGGCCCGAACCCATGTTCCCTGCATTGGCAGGTGGATTCTTAACCACTGCGCCACTAGGGAAGCCCTGTCTGTTGTCATTCTTGCTGAAAATGTGGTTGTGTCTGGTTCTCTCGCTCCTGGATTAAATTCTTCTGAGATTGAGGATGTTTGTAGGTTTTGGTTTTCTGGTCGAGGATTAGACTGTGTAACCTTGAAGTTTACCCTAGATTGCATTTCTCTCATTTTTCCCCTCCATCCCACTTCTCTGGTTCAGAGAACTTCAAAAACCTGCTTTGTGGCAGTGGAGCTGGAGTCATCAGCAAGACCCTCACGTATCCCATGGACCTCTTCAAAAAGCGGCTGCAGGTTGGAGGGTTTGAGCAGGCCCGAGCCTCCTTTGGCCAGGTGAGATGTCCCCCTGCAGAGAGCTCTGATTCCAGCCCCTCACTGGGCGCATGAAGGAACTGGGTCAGCTCCTGTCCATAGGGCAGCTTTCGCCCCCATAGCCCTCTCAGCCCCTGCATGTCCCTGGTGTCGATGAAAAATTAATCAGTTGATCTAAGAAAGAATCGGAAAATTTTATTCCAGCCAAATTTGAGGATTATAACCCAGGAAGAGCATCTCAGAAAGCTCTGAGAACTGTTCCACCTGCTAGAAGTCAAGACACAGTTCATATAAGTTTTTTGAGACACGGGGCTGTGCATCAAATGACGTTTTGCGGGGGGGTTTATTTTGGCTGCGTTGGGTCTTCCTCTAGTTGCAGCGAGCGGGGGCTACCCTTTGTCGTGGCGTGTGGGCTTCTCATTGCGGTGGCTTCTCTTGTTGTGGAGCACGGGCTCTAGGCGTGCAGGCTTCAGTAGTTGTAGCAGGGGGGGCTCATTAGTTGTGGCTCGCGGGCTCTAGAGCTCAGGCTCAGTAGTTGTGGCGCACGGGCTTAGTTGCTCCGTGGCATGTGGGATCTTCCCGGACCAGGGCTCGAACCCGTGTCCCCTGCATTGGCAGGCGGATTCTTAACCACTGCACCACCAGGGAAGTTCCATTCATTTGTTTCAGTCTTTAGATTCCACATAAAAGTGATAACATACGCTCTTTGTCTTTCTCTGACTTACTTCACTAAGCATGACACCACCTAGGTCCATCCGCGCTGCAGTTTTATTCTTTTGCATAAGTAAACATATGTTTAACAATAATGGGGTTACACGCAAGGTTTTATAACCTCCTTCTTCCACTTACCAACTTGTCTTGAAAAGATGGTTTGAATTTGGATAGGGAGAGTTGGTGAGAGCTCAAGACAGAGAAGGGAGGCCCTGCTCCTCACAGAGCTTTAGCGTGAGCAGGTGTGGCTGGAGGTGTGCGGGCACTGAGGGTGGACCAGTGGGGAAAGGCAGATCAGGGAGGGAAGTTGAGGCCAAATGGTGAAACGCCCCAAACACCACGCCGTGGGGCTTGGACTTGATTCTTTGTAATGTCATTGTCATCATCATCGGGAGTTACTGGAGCTCTGGGAGGGGAGCGAGGCTTGAGGAGAGCTGTGCCCTGGGGACACGGGTCTAGCAGCAGTTTGTGGTCAACTGGAGGTGGCCAGGCTGGCGGCGCTGGTCAGACTCAGAGCTAACGAGGGGCCGGTTCAGATCTACTGCCCAAGGGGGACCAGGAGGGATGGGCGCACGGTCAGAGGCACCCCCGGGAAGAGGGTCCAGAGCTCCCTCTGGGTCCTTAAGAGCCACTGTCAGTGGGAGCCTCCAGGGCAGGAAGGAGCTCTGTCCAGTGCTGATTTCCAGGCACTTCATCTGTTAAGTCTGAATTAGCCCAGTTGGAAGAGAAAGAATGAGGTTAACTTATTCTGTCTTTTTTGCATTCATTCCTTTGTCCAGCAAGTATTTATTGGGTGCTTGAACGTGCCAGGCTCTGTGTTGACAAAAGAACAGAGCTCACACCCATGTTGCCATCACCTCCTCTCTCCTCAACTGGAGAACCTTCCTCTCCCCAGGTGCGAAGCTACAAGGGCCTCCTGGATTGCGCCAGGCAGGTGCTGCGAGAGGAGGGTGCGCAGGGCTGCTTCAAAGGCCTGGCCCCCAGCCTGCTGAAGGCTGCCCTCTCCACCGGCTTTGTGTTCTTCTGGTACGAGCTCTTCTGTAACCTCTTCCACCACGTGAAGAAGGCAGACAGCTAGCCTCGAGGGCAGGAAGGGTGGCCTGAGGTCTTTCCCCGGAGGGGCCCTCCTGAAGAACGCTCGATCTACCGTCCCGTGTTGCGCTGAGAGGTGTTGCCCGGCCCCTCCCTCCAGGCCAGCTGTCCTGGGCGCGAAGAGCCGTCGGCAGCAGCCTGGGTTCCACCAGAAGGGCCAAGGGGGTTCTCCACGGGAGAGCACGGGGCGAACGGGGCGAACGCAGGACCTGGTCTGCGGGGACCCAGCCCCGCCAGTCAGAAGGAGCTGGACGTTTCTCCTCTGTGTGGCGCACACTCGGGGCAACAGCTGCCCTCCTGCACGCCTTCGCTCCGGCTGCCCGGAGAACTCTCCTGCGTCTGGGTGGGCCGCAGCTTGAGTGTGAGGCTGGGATCAGGCCTTTACAGGGGTCTGGTCCCCACACCTGGGTTCTTACCCCACCAATTATTTAATAGACATTAAAACTAAAAGCGCATTCCTTATCTGTCTCCTCCATCTTCCCTTCCAAATCACATCCCTCCTCCCCAAGTATGAGGGAAGGGATGCCTGCCTTCCCTAAACTCTACTTGTCTCAGCAGTTTCATCCCTCAGGCAACTTTACTTCTAGCTCTGGGGGAAGAACCCCAGCTGAATCAGTCACTTTATAAACTCCACCCTGCTCGGATCTTCGTGTCTATAAAGGCACCACTCGGGCTGTTCTCTCCCTGGACAGGCTGGTCACAGCCCGTGGGCCTCCAGGGAAAGCAGAGCCCAGCGACCCCACAGGCAGTGGGGGGATGTGCTGATGGGGGCGGGGCGCCGGTAAAGGCAGCAGCCCTTTTCCCCCGCCTCCTGGGATCACTCCTCTCTCCCTGTGGGCTGGGTTAGCCTTCCCGGATGGGTGGGAGCTCACGGCTGGGCCGGTGAGCATCTGCTGCCCGCTGAGCATCTGCTGCCCGCTGAGCGTGCGCCTCCTGGGTCCCGCGTGGTGCTGTGTGCATCCTGTGTAATCCCAGAAAGAGGGGGTCGAGCAGGCAGCCTGGTGCGTGCACAGTTGGTGCTCCGGAAGTTGTCAGGGCACAGGAACCCACAACAGACACCCATCTAGGCACAGTTAGGGGCATGAGAGGACGGGAAATCTACAGAACACACCCCCCACTTTCCACCCCAAGTCTCCCCAGCCCCAGGGAAGCCTGGCCTGAGAGGTTGGCTGTGCAGGGGGAGCCCCGGTCAGGACTTAGAGCCTGACCTCGCCGCAGCCCCAGCTCCAGCCTTCGAGCAGGTCTTGGGTGGGTGTCATGGCTCTCGGTCCCCATGGATCCTGGGCCCTTTCTTACCATTACTGTTTCGTCTCTGGTCTGGGGCTTTGTGATGTGTCTGGTCCCCAGAATCCTGAAGCGTCCCTGCTCCTGGTTGCTGATTAAGAAGGTTCACCTGTGGCTGGAGGGCTCCCACACCCACAGGGTTTTTGGCAGGCAAGGCTTGCAGCTGCAGGGAGGCAGCTGCCTGGATGTATTTTTTATGAAATTCCACTGAAGTAAACTTTGTTCTCTTCAGCTCTCCCACTCATTGGTTTCTTTTGCTGCAGCTGAGATTCTCTTCCTTGTTCATTTTCTGGTGACCACTTTGGCAGCTCTTTGAACAGGAGGAGCGAGCTTTGGATACAGGAACCCGCCATCAACACTTGCTTCTCATCTAAGCGATGGGACGAGACAGTTCTTTTCCAGCCTCTTCTGTACGCTCTCCTGCAACCCAGGGCTGACCTCAGAGGTGGCCCTGTCTGGGCTGCTGGGCCCGCGCCTCCCCCCCGAGTCCCGACCAAGACGGACTGAGCCAGGGGCTTGCTCAACCTCAGGGTCACTCCCAACACCTTGGGCGCCGCAAGTTGGCAACTGGGATCCTTTCTCTTGGGCTGGCCCATTGATTTTCAACTTATTTTACCAATATCGTTTGTATTTGGAGTAGGAGAGGGGCTTAGTGGGACTTGATCCAGCCCTTACGACCTCCCTGCCTTCTCCCCTTTGGGGGAAGGGGGTGGAGTGGGGAGCACACGGCCAGCACCTGTGAAGTCCTGCCCCTCCAGCCCTCTTCTCTGCCCTCCCACCTTTCTCCCTCCCGCCGCCCGGCTGCGGACCACGCCCCCCGCAGGCCCCTCCCACGCGGCGCGGCCGGGCCAGTCCCCTGACCCCGTTTTAACCTGAGCCCTGGCGTGGGGCGGGGAGAGGGAGAGTGCTAGCGCTCAAGACCGAGGGCTTAATGCGGGCTGAGGAGCAGGTCCGACCCAGTACCGAGGAGCCGGTGTGGCCCCGGATAGCCCCTGGGAGAACCAGGTGAGGAGAGGACAGGGGCGGTGGGAGCAGTGTCGCGGGCGTTCTGCGCGGCCCCATGCCAGCAACCTTCGGGCGGGCCTGGCCGGGCGGCGAGGGCAGCGACGTCGGGGCTCCGGCAGGTGGCGCTGGCGAGGCGGCCCCAGGCCCCGCCCCGCCGCCCCGCCGCCCCGGGTCCCGCCGCGCCACCGCGCTAGGAAATGACCTAAGCGGAGGCGAGGCGCCCACAGCATGCCCCCCGAGCGGCCTTCGGGCACGCGGGCGCGGCGCCGGCGCGGCAGGTGGGTCCCGGCGCTCCCGCCGCCTCTCGAGCCCACGGGAATGGCGTTTGGGAAGCTGCCCAGGTCTGGAGACCCCTAAGGTCCTCTCCTTTGGCCATGGGGGGAGCCACCGAGTGCGGAGAGGGGACTCCAACGGGGACCACCTCTGGGGGACACGTCACCTCGCTCCCCTTCTTAAGGAGGGATCCAGAATGGAGCTCAGGACTCTCAGGGAGTCCTGAGCGGGCAGGGCCGGGTTTCTGCCACTCGAGAGGCCAGTTTAACTAGTCCGTCCCGGGGAGAAGCGGGCCAGGACAAGGGGAGTAAGGGCGGCAGAGCCGCTTCTGCACCCAGCCCTCTGGCCGGCCCCACCCCGAGGGCAGGAGGAGTGTGGGCTTTCTGGGCTGAGGACTCTGCCTAAAGGGAGAGGGTTGCGGAGAGGGGCTTGGACCCCTGCTGGGACAGAGATGTCCGAAGCTTGGAGACCCCAGCCCTCTCACTCGCCAGGAGCCATGCTGGACCAGCAGCTTCCAGGTCGGCTTATAAATAGGCAGGGGAAGTGTTTAATATCCACGTATCCACCCTCACCCCACCCCTTGGTATCAGCTGAGAAAAACCCTGCCTGCTGCTGGGACTGGAGGGTAGACGCATTCACCCTTCATCTCTTTACCCTTGTGTAATCCCAGAAGCTACAGGGGTTCTTTAACTGAGCAGCAGGTGCCTGGCTGGTGCCCAGTCTCCACCAGAAGCCAAGCTTGGCGGGCACCCAGCCAACCACTGAATGCCATGGACTGCCCAGGCGCACCTGTCTCAAGCACTGGCCAGCCCTGCCGCAGGCCGGGAGAGCTGGGAGCCCTGGCCCCGTGCGCCACACCTGAGGCCTCTCCCGCCGCCTCTCCTCTCCAGGTGCTGTCATTAGTCCCAACCTAGGGAAGAGTTGCTGCAGCTGGATGGTCATGGGGGAGCCCAGGAGAGAGGAGTATAAAATCCAGTCTTTTGATGCAGAGACCCAGCAGCTGCTGAAGACAGCCCTCAAAGGTGAGCACACGGAGCCCCCTGAGCCTGGGCCCAGAGCTACATAGGAGGGGCCAAGGGGACAGGCCTGGAGTACTGAGCCCTCTCCCTTCACCTTCTGAGAATAGGAGTCAGCAACATAATTCTGGAACTGGAAGACAAGCTACATTTAGGCCAGCATTTGGCAGTATGAATCATAGAGTCACCCCCTCAGATTGTAAAGCCTTTTTTTAAAGTTTAGGTGCCCACGAGAGGAGAGTGAGGCACAGAGAACACAGTTCCTGCCCCTTAAGTCCTTACGCTGGACCTGGTTTGTGCGTTGCTGCAGCCAGCTCTCTTGACTGTGCAGAGCTGCCTGACGTGGGACAGAGGATGGAGTGTTCTGCTTGGCAGGGGAGCTACAGTAATTGTCCTGGACCAGTGCCTTCCTGCAGCACTTTCAGGACAGAAGTTTGACTCAGCTAACGATTAGCAGTGCCCATCACGTGCCAAGCTGAGCCTGTGGGGAGGCCCTGCCTGGCCCGCTCTTGTCAGGGGTTCACGTGTGTGTATTATAAGAACACTTTCTTCCGTGAAATGGCTGTCAAAGGCATTGTCATTCAGCGTTCCATCCTCAACCTAGGGCTAGGAAAAGATGTGTCCTAAAAAAAACGAGCATTCTTTGATTCTCTAACAGCCACATAACCCTCCCCATTTCCTCTGACTGGGCTATCAGGAGGCTCACGGCTACAGCTGCTCCAGTGTGTAGTTTCCTCTGTTTCCTGGTCTCTTTAAATGGAAGCGTATAATGGGAGTGCTCTTCTGTGAACATCTTGAATCCTTCAGAAGCAGGTGGAGGCAAATGTGATAATTAAGCAGCTCTAGACTCCCCCCCTGTCTTTACCCTAGATCCAGGTGCCGTGGACTTGGAGAAAGTGGCCAATGTGATTGTGGACCATTCTCTGCAGGACTGTGTATTCAGCAAGGAAGCAGGACGCATGTGCTACGCCATCATTCAGGTTGGGTGGGGCTGGTAGAGAAGGGGACGCTTTGAGGAAGGTGCTTCAGGAGTGGGCAGAGGCCTGGCCAGCAGGGCAGAGATGCAAAGGGCTGGCCTCAGAGGCGAGAGAGGAGGACAGCAGGGTCCTCGGCCTTGGAAGCTTGGGTGGAGTTGCGACGGCCCTGTGACTGCCCTTCACCACCCCTTCCCTGGCTCACAGGCAGAGAGCAAGCAAGCAGGCCAGAGTGTCTTCCGCCGTGGACTCCTCAACCGGCTGCAGCAGGAGTACCAGGCTCGGGAGCAGCTTCGAGCCCGCTCCCTGCAGGGCTGGGTCTGCTACGTCACCTTTATCTGCAACATCTTTGACTACCTGAGGGTGAGGCCCTGCCAGCCACGTCCTGTGCGGCACAGACGGCCTGTCTCCTGTGCCACTAAGCCGGGCTCTGGCCCCCGCTCTCCCCCCGTAGGTGAACAACATGCCCATGATGGCCCTGGTGAACCCCGTCTACGACTGCCTCTTCCGGCTGGCCCAGCCCGACAGTCTGAGCAAGGAGGAGGAGGTGGGTGGCCCTAGCACAGAAGGCTGTGGAGGTGGGCTGTCTCCGGCTTAACTCAGAATGCCCGTCCACCGTTCGTGGAGACTTTCAAGGGCATCACTTGCTGGGGCAGGAGCCTGGTGGGGGCATTTAAGGCCTGTCACAGTTACAGGGCAAGCTGCTAGGTCTGGAGTTTATCCAGAACAGAGCGCAGCCAAAACCTCCTGGCTCAGAGGCTGCCTTCCCCGTAGGAAAGCCAACCTATGATAGGACTGGTGAGAGCGTCAGCCAGCTGTGGATACAGATGACCCCAAAACCACACCAGGGTTGGGGGGAGGGGCAGGAAAGTGGGGTTCAGAAGCAGTTTGGAAACAGGGCCTGAGTCCAGCCTGGCCCAGGTGAGAGACCTTAAGCAAGTCTCTGAACTTGCTTCCTTTCACGTAAGACGTGGGCCACGCCCACTGGGTGGGGTGAGGATGAAGTGGGGAAACACGTGCACAGGGCCAAGCCCAGCAGACGGCAAGCGCTCAGTAAATACCTGCTGTGTGGGATGGGGGGCCCGGCCCGGGGTGACCTCCTGCTGCCCCCTGCAGGTGGACTGCCTGGTGCTGCAGCTGCACCGGGTTGGGGAGCAGCTGGAGAAGATGAACGGGCAGCGCATGGATGAGCTCTTTGTCCTGATCCGGGATGGCTTCCTGCTCCCAGCCGGCCTCAGCTCCCTGGCCCAGCTGCTGCTGCTGGAGATCGTCGAGTTCCGGGCAGCTGGCTGGAAGACGACCCCGGCTGCGCACAAGTATTACTACAGCGAGGTCTCTGACTAGGCCTCCAAATCAGGCCTCCTCCCCAGCGGCACCGGCCTTTCTTCTACCCCCCTCCCAGCCTGGCAGTGGCATCTTCGCCTCTCCCAGACTTCTTCCCTTCCAGACTTTAAACAGCACCCGAGATGTTTCCCACTTACGCGGTGGTCCCGCCCTGAGCACCTTCGCTCCGATTCCAGGATTGGGGAAGACACCAAGCACACCTGCCCCACGGTCCCATCAGCGTTTGGCTCCCCTCACCTTCAACCTGGGCCAGGCAAAGAAGGGCAACTCCTGACAAGCACTGCACTATGTAACCTTTGGTACAATAGCTATCTTGGTGCCTCAGTTTCCCCATCTGTAAAATGAATACCCAGAGCCACTGGTAGGGTGCTTTGGGATATCAAAGGGGAGAAGCAGAGTCACACCAGAAACTGCTTTTTATACATTTTGTACAAGGACCACTTTGGAACCGAGCACGTTTCCTCCAGTTGGTTTTAATGAATGGCAGTACCACATCACATGCTACACCAGCTCAGGATGAGAATTTTCTAATAAACTTTTTCTGATACTAAAACTGCTTCCTTTCGTATCACCCAAAGGTCCACCCCAAGCTGAAGGAAGAGAAGGGCTGGATGAGCCCTAAGTTTCTTGGGGAAAATCCAAGTTGCTATGTCCCCTCTTTGCAAGGTGATGGGGCAGGGAGAGCGAGTTCTAGCCCCCAGAGAAAGGACTAACAAGCAATAAACATGCTGCTCCATCCTTTTGAGGCCCGCCTGCCCCTGAAAGGCAAGTTATACGCTTAACCCACAGGTATTCTGCAACATGGCGGTGGCTCACGCCATTTCTTACAACAGCGTGCTGGGCTCCTCCCAGCTCCTCCGCCCACCCATTACCACCAGCGGTAGTGGGCCAGCGCGCGGTTGGCCTCGGCCATCTTGTGCGTGTCGTGCTTTCTCTTGATCACAGGGCCCCGGTTGTGAAAAGCCTCCAGCAGCTCCTGGGACAGCTTCTCCGGCATCAGCATCCGCCGGTGCTTCTTCTCCCGACACTCAGTAATCATCCACTTCATGGCCAGGAAGCGGCGACGCCGCTCGGCTAGCGGCACAGGGACCTGGGCAAGATTAAACACGGGCAAGTTAGTCTAAGAACTTGCCAGGACTGCAGCCTCCCTCCTCCTAGAGCTCTTAAGAAGCAGCCACAGGTCCGCTCTGGGCCAGCCCTGGCAAGGCTGCTGAGGAGGGGGCCTGTCTTTTCCCCTCTGAGCCTCTCTCACCCCTGGCTGACCTCGGTGCAGCAGACATCAGGCATTCATCGAGCAAAGACTTCTTGAGTACTGGCCTCTTTCACCTCTACAGGGAGCTCAGCCAAGTTGAGACAGGCACCACTGGAAAAAGCCCTGTCAGCTGGGCATGACTTAGCCAACACAGATCATGTGTGCCTAGAAAGAAGACCCTCTTGTCCAAGAATCATTTGCCAGGCCCCTGCTATGTGCCAGGTACCATGCCGACCCTAGGGACACAGATATTAATGAAAAAGCCTCTACCTTTATGAAGTTTACATTGAAAAAGGAAAGACAAGAACACCGGATTACGACGACGAAATGTTAAATGGCATGATAGAGACACCTAGTTCAGTTCAACAAACGGTGATGAAGCATCATTCAAGCACTACACTAGACAGTGGTGTATAAACATGAGGTATAAACATAGTCCCTCACCATGAGAAGCTTATAGTTTAGAACACAGAATGCTGAACAGAACGGGGGGTGGAGTGGGCCTTCAAAAGAGGTCACTTGGATTTTTTTTTTTTTTCTCTCTTCCATCTTCTGCCTGTAATCTTTACACTATGGGGCTCAGATGAGCTGATCCTGACACTCCCCAGTCCTTAGAAAGCTATCAACCTTGGCCCAACTCTACCCACCCCCACCATCGTGTTTCACACATGAGCAGCCCTGCTTTCCCGCCCTGACCACTCACCTGATAGAAATGGCCACCCTTGAGGATGGATACCAGCCCAATCACAGGCTCACAGTTTTTCAGTGCTTGGTGGAAGATGGTGTAAGGGTTGCATTCAATGGTTGCCTGTTCCTCTGCAGAAGCAGCGTGGTACTTCTCAAACTGTTTCCTTTTCACAGCTTCCAGAGTCTGCAAAGGGATACAGTGGAAGAGGCTGCCCCAGGCTCCCTAAACGGTTAACCCAGCTGAGCTAGGACCTTGCCCCTTACTCCCATCATCCTTTTCTTCTTCTGTAGCTGTGCAGCTACTCCCTCAGCACTTCTGAACCAAAGATCCTGGACTAGGACAGAAAGAGCAGGCTAAGATTTGTCACATGGGGGTAGGGAATGGTAGTGGTTGACTCCTGCAGGACTTCCTTAAAGCCCCCATTCCCACGCATAAGTACATGGAAATTAATTTTAATGAAAGTATAGAATGAATCCTTTATGTTAAAAAAGAGCCAAGTACAAAGCTATGGGGAAAACAAAGATGAGAAAGAGAGGTACTGTTTACCTGTGTCATGAGGGATCTGGCCAGTATTTTGTTTCCTCCTTTCATCATCATGTTGGTGAATTTACTTCAAGGAGAAAAGCAACATGTTTAGCTCGCCAAGGCTGTATCAGGGAACCCCTACTGCAGACCCTCCCTGGTACAGTCTCATTCCGCAGAACAAAAGTTTGTTTCCTTCTAACCTGATCACTGGGTCTTCAAACACAGAGCTTGTTCTCGTCGCAGGGGCAGCTTTGATAACCTGAGTCTTCCTGAGCTCCCGCTCATACTTTTCCTCCTCAGTCAGCTCGGTCAAGGGCTTGCGGTAATATTCCTTGTCAATCTGGGGATCCTGGTATTCAGGACCATAGCGGCTCCACCTCACCTGGGTTAGCCTGTGGGGGGGGGGGCGAGGAAGAGAAGGGCAAAAGCTGACTCCACAAGTGAAAAGGCTTGACTTAACGACAGGCATGTGTGCCAATCCACCGACGAGTGAGAGCAGCGTGGAGACCGCCAGCCAAAGCTGAACCGCAAAACTTCTGGCTCTTGTCCCAAGAGGTAGGAAGACCTCCCCCAAACAGGCCAGGAAAGTCTGCTCCTCAAGTGCCAACGGTAAGGACAGGCTCCTGAACCTGAGAATAGGCAACCCGCCTATACATCTCTCCCCCCAACTCCCAGCAAAGAAAATCCCACCTCTGAGTTCTTTACCAAGATCGCACTTGCAGTTCCAAGTGAGAACCCCTCGGGCTGGGAGCAGTCACTAAGCCTTCAGGTTGACTCAAAGTCACGCGGCTGGTTAAAGAGGCTTGGACTCAGATATGCCGGCCCCCAGGCTCTCTCCTGGAACCCGCGAGGCCTGCCTGTGGCTCCCCCTTCCTTCCCAGCAAGTTTCTCCGTGAAGACACAAGCGGCCTCCCAGCTGCCCGCCGCCCTCTCACCCTGGAAGCCTCAGGACAGCGCTCCGCACGCCCACCAGCAAGCCCGACCACCCTCGCGCAGCCGTCACCACGGAGGCAGCCATCTTGGCTGGCCACGAGGACCCTAGAGAGGCTGCCCTCGGCGTGCCTGAGCGAGTGACGGAAGACGGGGAAAAGGCTCTACAGGGTCCTCTGTGCATCACCCTATTAATCTGAGTCTTAGGAGTCTCTCACTCCGGAGTCTAAAGCGAAGAGTCAAAGGAAACATTCGCTCTCCCATTATCCGTCGCAGCCTGGCGCGACCCTCGGTGGCGGCGCTCGGTAATCTCAGGCCCCTATGCAGTCCCCGCCCCGGCCTGTCTCTTTCAGGTTCTCGCGAGGTTTGAGGCCGTTGGGCCGGCCCTGGCGGCTGCAATATGGCGGAGGCGGAAGGGGAGAGTCTGGAGTCCTGGCTGAGTGAGTAGTCGCGGCGGATTCTGTTTGCTTTTGAGCCGCGGAGCCGCACCGCCCCACCCGCACCTCTCTGTCCCGTCCCCGGGTCCCGCGGTGGCGCCGCCAGGCAGCCCGCGCCTGGCCTCGCCCGCGCCGCGAGCGTCCCGCGATCACGCCCCTTCCCCAGCAGGACGTCCCGGCCCCTGCTCCCTTTGCTGCGGCGCCTCCTCCCGCTCCCGCGAGCAGCGGCGTGAGCTCGGGTCCTGTCCCGGCCCCGCGGGCTCCGGGAAAGCGACAGCCAAGTGCTTCGGGCTGGCATGCATCGGCGCTTGGGGGAGACTGTGGGGCCGCGCGCGGCTGATTCCGGGACCCCTGCGCCTCCCTGACGAAGGGAAAAGCTTCGGATTTGGGCTGAAACTCCGGGAGCGGTGGGTGTCACTGAGGATACACACATAGCTTCAGAATTGTGACCATGTATTCGAGAAGTGACCGCTTCGTGCAGGCTGAATGTTTGAAGTGAGAGTAATCCAAAGTGAGACAGAGAGAACAGAGCTCTATCTTCTTCCTGCAGTGACCAAAGTGTGGTGAAAGCTATGTTGAGGGGTGGGGGCGGCCTCTCCTCTCCCCCACCACCGCACGTCTTCAAGAGTCGTTCGTTGGTAACCTACTCAGAGCAAAGCTGAGGGGCACAGCATGATGGTGTAGTTATAGCGGCCTATTGCTATGACTGCTAATTCATAGTGCTGTTAAGGAAATACGGGTTAACCTTAGCAGGTAGTATTTGTCTGCAGAGTTAATACGTTGATTTCACTGTGGACTAGAGGAGACCCCTGGAGGCCTCTTTAAGGGAAGACAAATTGGACAGGGTGATAAGACGGGCAAGATGCCTAGATACTGCCTTGTGCAGTAGAGCCTGCAGGCTCTTGGAGGTGATGCCTGTTTCCTCCAATTGCCTGACTTTTCTTAACAAGAAACCCTGTTCAGGTGGTTGAACTTAAGTTACATTTGCAAAATCTGCAGTTGCAGGCAGGTCACAAAGCCTTCTGTATATATGGAACTGTCCTCCAAGGAGCTCAGTGCTCCAAAGACATTCATTTAATTCATTTATGAAGTATCCCAGCAAAGTAGGTACCACTGTCACAATTTCACAAAAAGAGGGCACCCTGACTCTCATCAATTCACTTGCCCAGAGCCACCCAACTGGATATAAGCACACTGGAATTGGTTCCATTCGTAGATGTTAGTGGGGACACTGGAGTAATTTAAATGACCTAAGCTGAGTTTAATAGGCTAGGTTTAGCGTTAGTTTGGAAGAGCAGACTGACCTGTTTCTGAGGGAGAGTGGAGATGGTGACGGGGGAGAGGGATGGTATCTGTAGAGACCAGAGCTGAGACTGGCCTTTGACCCTTTCCTGTTACTTAGAGTGACACTTGGGGCAGTGGTAAGATTCCTTCCGTTCTTACCCTGTGTCCACCTTCCTGGTTCTTACGACTTAATGGTGTGAACTGTACCAACTGAACGAACCAGTGCTTGGAGTTCAGCACCATCTTAGTCCATGTCCTTGTCACTCCGTGGTTTGCTGGAATTTTTTTTTTTTTAAGATTTATTTATTATTTATTTTATTTTTGGCTGTGTTGGGTCTTAGTTGCGGCACGCGGGCTCTAGTTGAGGTGCGCGAGCTCAGTAGTTGTGGCGCATGGGCTTAGTTGCTCTGCGGCATGTGGGATCTTAGTTCCCTGACCAGCGATTTAAACTGCGTCCCCTGCATCGTAAGGCAGATTCTTTACCACTGGATCACCAGGGAAGTCCCAGTTTGCAGGAGTTATTACAGAAACCTCTGCTGGGCCCACTGTCTCAGGCCTCTCCCCTCCCCCTATCAGTCCATTCTGCATTCTGCTCCCAGAGAGCACTTCTGTTTAGTTAAGTCATTCTACTGCTGCCTCTTTGTGGCTTCCTGATATTCTTCCTTAGTTTGGTCAGTTGTATGTTCTTGTCCCACCAACACACATTCCTCTCCTTATCTGAAAGCCCTGTTCCCCTTTGCTCCACTACATGCTGTAAAATGCACCGCAGAATCTCCTTCCCTGCAAACCACCTCTTGATTTCAGCCTTCTCCAAAGTCCTGCGTTACAGCAGTTGATCAGCGTCTAGTGACTACCTGCTATGTGAGGTGTGATGAAAATTAAGAAGTTCAAACAATCTTTGCCTTCAGTTTGATGAAAGTGATGCTGGAGTGGATACAGCATTTTTAAGTAAAAAGATAAAAGCAAGAGCCATAAATGCTAAAATGCAGACAGTTTCTTTGGGAAATTGGGAATAAGTGGAATGGAAGATGATTCTCCCAGTGGGGAGATGGCACTCGAGCTAGGCCCTAAGGAATGGGAAAATTGGCTAAGAAAACACCAGACAGTGATGTGGAGGGAGCAGACCACGTCTGGGGTACGCAGTAACAGCTGTTTGGCTGGTTCAAGCAGGGGGTTCCTGTGGGAGAGAAAGCTGGGAAGTTAGAACCAAATTCCGGACCAGCTTGAATTCCAGCCCAAGAAGTTTACGTGTCTACAGTTAGGAGGTCCCCATTCCTACTGTACCTGGTAAAATTAGTGTTTTGTTGGTTCATGTTGGTGTTTTTACGAAGGATGGGTTGGAGCAGAAGTTCTAGAAGCAGGTGAGAAGCAAGGAGGTCGGGGAAGGAATAAGAAAAGAAGAAGTGAGAGTTTTAAAAAGACACTGAGGGGATTTCCCTGGCGGTCCAGTGGTTAGGACTCGGTACTCTCACTGCTGAGGGCCCGGGTTCAATCCCTGGGGAACTATTGTAAGATCCCACAAGCCGTGTGACATGCCCCCCCCCCAAAAAAAATCGAGAAGTAAGGGATTGTGACTGACTGATGAAAATGGGTGAGGAGAGGGAAGAAGGAGCGTTCAAACCTGGGTGCCTGGGGGTGGGGCAAAAGGAGCTTTTGAATAGTGGCACCATTTATAGAAACAGGGAAGTCAGGAAGTAGAAGTGGTGAGTTTTAGACTTACAATTACACTCTGTCTTGCACTTATAATTAGCACTTATAATTACACCCTGTCTTGTTTTTTGCTCTGGTTATTTCTCATGTGTTGCACCAGAAGAGCGTGACCTCCTCAAGGGTAGGATCCGAATCTTGTGCTTTTCCTGTAGTCCCTCCAGGGCCTACCACGCTGTGTACTTAGTTTTCTATGGCTGCTTAACAAACACTTGGTGACTGACTAAGTCACCCTCGATTCAAGACCACAGCACTGAAGGCTGACTCTTGACTCCCTTTCCATCTGTGTCCTTGCCTCTGCTTATTTCTACGTCATTTGCTACATAGAACTTGTCATCACTGGACTATCTGAGCCGTGTTGGGAAGGTGTAGCCAATGCTGCTGTTCCCACCCCTACTTGACCAACGGTCCCACGACAGTCAAGGCTAGGGATGGAACTAAGTTGAAAATGAGAGCAGGAAACGTAGAGGCAAAGACACAGACTAGAATAAGGCTTTCAACGGAGCCTCAAAAATAGAAACCTTGAATCAGAGTGGAGCCCAGAGGGGCAGTTCTAGAAGGCAAGACCTGAGAGGCGGCTCTGGTGTCACCTCCGTGCCAGGTGAAGGAGAATGTTGAGGGGGTGACAGTTGTGAGTCTGCTGGGGAGGCAGTGGGCAGATGGCGCGATTGAGTCGCCCAGAATCATCCCCAGAGGTTCTTCCAGTCCCCGTGGGTGACTGAGGTCTGCTGTCTGAGCTGGCTGGAGAGTTGGAGGATGTACTCAGAAGTGGGACCAACCATGGCTGAAACCAGGGCTTTTTGTGCTCATGTGTAGGCAGAGAGCTCCCTGCGGGTTTGCAGTAAAAAGATCTATCAAGGGGAAAGGGAGTGGGATTCTAGAGATGTTGAACATAAGTGAAAAGTAAGTGGGAGCATTCTTGGGAGGAGAAATGCTACAGGAGGTATGGCAGCCCCGGGCAGAGTACATTGTTTGGTGAATGCCCGTGTGTGGGGAGGGGCTGTCCACATTGTACACTGTATCTGTAAGATGCTTTTCTAGTTGCAAACAGTGGAAGCGAGTGGGCTTCTTTTTCTTACATCACGAGGCAGGCGACTGTCCCCAAAATGATGATAGTGGCAGGTGTAGGTGTGGCTCCTCAGACCATCTTGTTGTATCCTACAGCCTCTTGACGTCAGGAGAACTTTAAGCATCTCAAGTGATAGGGATTAGTAACAAAGCCACGCCGATACCTGAGAAAATTTCAGACACCTGGTGGGAGAGGCTCAGGGCTTTTCTGGAGGGTAACAGCTCCTAGGTCACTGTGGCAATAAATAGCCACTGTTGGTGGAATTAATCTCCCTTCCCTTCAAGCATGACATTCTGAAGGGCCTGCGAATTCTCTTTTCAAGATTGAGGACTGACATCTCTTTTTTCCTCCAAATATGATCCTAAACCATCAGAATTTTCTTGCAACCGGAGCAGAAACGGTGCCACGCACACGCAGCGCTGGGCGCTGCAGGGGTTCCCTCTGCTGCCAGCTGGCGTCTGCTGATTCTTGTGACTCCTATTGGAGGGGTAGGGGGTGGCTAGGAGTCCCTGTTAGGGTTTGGTCGTGGAGCTAGTGACTTTTAACGTTAGGGGAAAAGGAAGTTAAGAAAACAGTCACGAAAAATCAGAATTTAGGAACGTCTAACAACACCCCTTGTTGGGAAGGGCTTTTTCCAGGCTTTCACTCTGCTTTTGGCCCTTGTGGAAATCTGCAGGAGGAGCCTGGTACTTAAAAAAGGATACACGCCTTCAGTCTTCCTTTTGTCTTCTGAACCTGAAGCCCTAAATTTAGCAAACAGCTTGAGAGTGCTTTCTAGAAGAGGCTGACTCCAAGATCTGAATCAGAGATGGGAACACATTTAACCACCCTCAGCTGGGGCCATCCTCTATAAGCACAGGTTCTGGGGATAACAGAGAAGAGAGGACCCACACCAAGTATTAGGACACTTGGCATTTAGCTCCTGGAATTTAAACCCTCAGTGACCCTCTGAGAACTCTTCAATGCTTGTCTTTGTCCTTGATCATGGAAGACCATTTAAACTTAAGGGTGGGAACTTCCCTGGTGGCGCAGTGGTTAAGAATCTGCCTGCCAATGCAGGGGACACGGGTTCGAGCCCTGGTCCGGGAAGATCCCACATGCCACGGAGCAGCTAAGCCCGTGTGCCACAACTACTGACCCTGCGCTCTAGAGCCCGTGTGCCACAACTACTGAAGCCCGCACACCTAGAGCCCGTGCTCCGCAACAAGAGAAGCCACCGCAGTAAGAAGCCCGCGCACTGCAATGGAGAGTAGCCCCCACTCGCCGCAACTAGAGAAAGCCACGTGCAGCAACAAAGACCCAACGCAGCTAAAAATAAATAAATAAACAAACAATAATAAACTTAAGGGTGTTGGGACTTCCGTTGTGGTCCAGTGGTCGGGGGAATTAAGATCCCACATGCTGCGCGGTGCAGCCAAAAAACAAAAACAAAAACAACAAAACTTAAGGGTGCTGATTACTCAAGCTCAGATTCTGTTTCTGCAACCCCAGGGACAGATAGCACAATGACTGGCGCTTGGAGGGGTTCAGTAAATGTTGTTAGCTTGCCTTAAAATGAGAGGCTTAGGATTTGTTTTCTCTTTCATTTGTGACTTTTAAAATATTGGACAGAAAGTGGTATTTGTATTTGACTTGCTTTCTGACTGAACTATTGAGTCTTTTCTACTAGAGAAGAAATTTCTTCACATCAGTGCCTAAAAAGCGTGAGAAACACCTTCCATACTGTCCTCCTTACTCTTTATAACAACCGTATTCTTCTTTGTTCTGTCCCAAGATAAAGCCACCAATCCTTCCAACCGCCAGGAGGACTGGGAATACATAATTGGCTTTTGTGATCAGATCAACAAAGAGCTTGAAGGGTGAGTCTCAAAGCTGTTAGGGGGCAGGTAAGAGGTAGTTGACTGGAAAAGTAAGAAACTGTGGCCAAGGAGGGCTAGCCAGATGGCCTCGGGTCAGTGTCCTGAAAGTGTGGTCTGCTTGTCTCCCAGGCCACAGATCGCCGTCCGACTGCTGGCCCATAAGATCCAGTCTCCGCAGGAATGGGAGGCAGTCCAGGCCCTGACGGTAGGTTCTTCGTGCTGACGGTGGATCTTCATGAGCCCAGGCCTTTCCCCATGAGCCCGCTGGGATCTCTCAGGGGGTCAGGGCTCACACCCTAAGCCAGCTGAACATCCTCGATACAAACTAGACATACCTGGACCTTGCTCAGTCAGCTGTTCCACAAATGGGTGCGCCCCTGTGCCAGGCACTGAGCTTCATGGATGGCTGAAGTGTGGGCACAAGGTCTAGTGGGAAAAGCAGAGTGGCCGAGGGAGGGAACCAGGGGCAGGGGCCCTGGGCTGGGGGTGAGGCTCAGAGAAGGCTTCTTGAAGAGAGGCTGACAGAGCTGTCTTGCCAGGTAAGAGTTGGCCCAGTGTAATTCATCCTGTAGCTAAAAATAATGCCGGTTACTAGTGAAGGCATCACACCAACAGGCAGATCCTAGCGTTTATTCAGACGAAGGGGGTTCAGGATGTGGAGCCGTGTGCGGCACTCGGGCGCCTCCCAGGCTCTCCCCTAAGCCGGGGGCCCAGGTTGTCTCCTGACTTCGTTCAGCTCCTGGAAGACCGGGAGAGGGGAACACGGTCGTGGAAAAGGCACTTAGCCCACGCACAGGGCTCTGCTGTGTCCTCCGGAGAGCGATGGCCTTAGAACAGTGGTTCTCGACTGGGGGCAGTTTTGTCCCCCAGGGTACACTGGGCAATGTCTGGAGACACTTTTGGTTGTCACAGGTCAGGAGGTGCTACTGGCATCTGGTGGGTGGAGGCCAGGGGTGCTGCTGAGCGCCCTCTAACGCACAGGACAGGCTTCTACAAGTGACTGGCCTAGAAGGTCAGCAGCGGTGCAGCTGAAAAACCCCGCTTTGCAAAGACAGGAGCCAGGGAAGGGGGCAGCACTGGGGTGGTTTGCTCCTTGGAGGAGAACTTAAGGCAGTCCTATAGGCCCCAGAAGGAAAACAGATGGGGGCCGGGGGAGGGAAAATAGTCTGCCATCTAAAATGAAGAAAACAGAATTTAACAGAATTCTCTCCCACCTTCCCAAGACATTGATCAGCTTATGGAAAGAACCCTGGACCCTGAGAGAAACGTGTGCTCTCTGGGTCTCCGTCTCCTCACCTGTAAAACACAAGGACAGAATCTGCAGGCAGGCACCTTCCAGGACGGACACTCGATCTGTCTTGGTATCTGGGTCTCAGGGTTTTTTACTTTAGTTCCTGTTGAGCTTCCCCAGGAGAGGTTTACAATTTGAGGGACCCTTTCGTCAGTAATCCTGTTGCCCTGATGTCCCCTGGGGCAGTGCACGCCTCTTTTCCTGGTTAGTTCCTTCCTTGGGTGAGTATTTATTCAGCGCTCCCTCTGTGTGGGGTCTGGCCGAGTGCCGGGTCCCAGTCTGAGCGCCTCGCCTTTGTGTGGTCCAGGTGCTGGAGGCCTGCATGAAGAACTGTGGGAGGAGATTTCATAACGAAGTGGGAAAGTTCCGGTTTTTGAATGAGTTGATCAAAGTCGTCTCTCCAAAGGTCAGTCAGTGGCAGTTTCCTCGTTTCTAGGAACTTCTTTCGTGCCCTGCCCCATCTTACTGGCTTTCACTGCACAGACCAGCATCTGCATGGATCTGAGATTCCCTGGGTCCTGTCCTCAGACAGCTAGGCTCTGACAGTAGCAGGATGTCCAGACAGGGCTCCCAGCCTAAGCGTGACAGGTGACGTGGCAGCAGCTGTGCGCGTGTCAGGGGAGGGCCTGGGTAGCGCTGGCCCCTGGGCTTCCAGTGACAGCAGTCACTTCTCCTCGCCTGTCTCACGCGGACACGAGCAGCTGGCCGCCCTCGTCACCCGGCTTCCATCGCACACTAGTGGTGCCTAAGCTCTGGGCACCCACTTACGGCAGAGGGAACAATTCTTCATAGCAAAGAGGTTCTCATTAACTCCTTTGAGAGAAAGTGCAGTTCTGTTTCTGGCAGATTGTGTGTGGAAACGCAGTGAGGAGCTCCCAGCCCGCTGCCTGACCACAGTCTGTATGCCGGATGGACACGGCCGTGTGCAGGCCATCTCCTGCCCTCCCCCTCCCAGTGCTGTCTCACTCACACCTCACACCTGCGGGTTTGGAGGAAGCTTGAGGGCTGTAACCCACTAGCGACCACTTCATTGCCGTGAAGAGAGCCTTCCCTCTGTCTCTGCCTCTAGACCGCACTAAGTTTTCCCATTTCCTTTTGCCTCTTAGTACCTGGGGGACAGGGTGTCTGAGAAAGTGAAGACCAAGGTTATTGAGCTGCTTTATAGCTGGACGTTGGCCCTGCCGGAAGAATCAAAGATCAAGGATGCCTACCACATGTTGAAGAGACAGGGTATGTGCCTGCCTTCCCTCAGCCTCAGAGCAGCCCTGAAGGCTGGCCAAGGCCAGGAAGAATGAGGGGTGTCTGCCTAAGACAGCGGGAGGGGCTGGGCTGTGAGGGAATGAGGGGGCTGCGGCCTGCAGGCCTGGTCCCAGGGTGTGCCCCCCTGCTGCGTGAGGAAGGGCAGCAGCGCGGCCCAACCTGCGCGAACGCTGCCCCGTCCCGTTTCAGGCATTGTGCAGTCTGACCCGCTCATCCCTATGGACAGGACCCTGATCCCCTCTCCGCCACCTCGTCCCAAAAACCCTGTTTTTGATGATGAGGAGAAGTCCAAGGTAAAGTGCATTCCAGCCTGCAGTGTCCTCAGTTGAGGTGCGGGCTTGCTCAGTGCTGTGGGGAGCTCCGGTCCTGTGTTCTCCCAGGTGGGGAGCTGCCTGTCCCTTCACCTCTGATACCCTTCTCTTCCAGCTTTTAGCCAAGTTGTTGAAAAGCAAAAACCCTGACGACCTGCAGGAGGCCAACAAGCTCATCAAGTCCATGGTGAAGGAAGTGAGTGGGTCCCGAGCCTTGGGGTGGAGGATCCCGTGGCCACAGAGCAGAGGTCGCTTCCCCTGGTGCTGCGCCTGTTGTTCGCCCTGTCCCAGCCCTCAGCTGGGAGGAGGAGCATGGCAGCTTCTGGGGGAGAATGGGCTAGAGGAGCAAGAGTAGCTGGGGCCAAGTCTGGGGGCAGGGAGGGCTGTTGCTTTAAAAGAGAAACTGTAGATGGGGTCTGAGGCCAGTGGTTCCCAAGAATCATGCCTTGAGGGCAGAAATAGAGACACAGATGTTTTGAACAAACATATGGACACCAAGGGGGGAACGTGGCCGGGGGAAGGGGGGATGAAAAAAAAAAAAAGAATCGTGCATTGAAATGAGCTTCTGTGGGACTGGCCTCTGCTCTCGTGTTCTCTGGGAAGGCGTGATCCTTGCCTGTCGGGATTCTGGGGGGCAGTGGGATGGGTCCAGTTGAGCTCTTTCTCCTCGATCCTCTTTGATGCAGGATGAGGCGCGGATCCAGAAGGTGACCAAGCGTCTGCACACTTTAGAGGAGGTCAATAACAACGTAAAGCTGCTCAGTGAGATGCTGCTTCATTACAGCAAAGAGGATTCTTCAGAGGCAGATAAAGAGCTCATGAAGGTAGGCCCCGCTCTGGGAGGTCCAGGCTCCGGGAGAGGAAGCCAGCCTTGGCCGAGTCCCAGCCCTGAGACGCCGCTACACGCCTGGTGTTCCCTCACCTCTTAACCGGCACAGCAGCCAGGTAGAGGGGAGTGGCACCCCATTTTGCACACGAGCCATGGCTGACTTGCGCAGTGTGCGTGCGCTCCACGTACCCCTACACCTGCGTGACTCTGCAGACCCGCTTCGGGGCCCACCCCTGCTCCGCCTCGCTTCCTGCCTCGGGGACATCTGGGCAGAGAGGCCAGCCCTGAGCCCCTGGTGCTAACCTCAGCCCTCGGTCACATAGATACTCTGAATTCTGAGGCATGTGCCAGCCTGGGAGGCAGGAAGGGACGCACTGTCCTGGTGACTTCTCCGCCTGAGCAGGTGTCTTGGGTGGCACAGAGTGGTGGAGGCTGGTGGCAAGGTGTGTGCTCCGAGCCCAGCTCTGCCGGTAACTGACCGTGGTGCCAGGGGAGCTCGTGAGTGGGCGTGAACGCTGAGTTAGATGATCTCCAAGAACCCTGCCAGCTCGTTTTTCTGCCTGGGTCTCTTCTAGGAGCTGTTTGATCGGTGTGAGAGCAAGAGGCGGACGTTATTCAAACTAGCCAGCGAGACAGAGGACAACGACAGTAGTTTAGGTAATTGAAGAAGGGGTGACAGAGATGAGCTGGGAACTGGGATGTGTGTGCGTGTGTGTGTGGTGGGGTGCCGTCATGGCCAGGAGTGAGAAGTCTCTCTCCGTTCTAGGGGACATCCTGCAGGCCAGTGACAACCTCTCCCGGGTCATCAACTCTTATAAAACAGTCATTGAAGGGCAGGTCGTCAATGGTGAGGTGGTCACCTCAGCCATTCCTGACTCTGAAGGTAAAGTGTTCCGGTCCCCACTCCCGACCCCTCTGGACCAGCCCTGGTCCCCACCACCAGGCCGCGGTGCAGGTTGATCAGTGTGTCATCCCACAGGGCCCGAGGGGGTTCTGAGCCACTCGAAGCGGTCCCCCTGGGAGGTCTGCACAGGTCTCCCCTGCCTGCCTTCTCTGCTGGCTTTTCAGCCTTCCCCTGGCACAGGTGCTCTGGGATTAGGCCAGAGGCTGTGTCAGGGTTCCCCCTCCCCCTGTGCAGCCACTAGAGTGGCCCCTAATTATTCCTGTCCCCTTCCATTCGTCCGTCCAGGAAAGCACCGCTCCAGTAACCAAGGCACTCTCATTGACCTTGCCGAGTTGGATGCGCCGAGCAGCTTGTCCCCAGTGCTGGCCCCCGCGCCCTGCCCCTCGGGCATCCCTGTCCTCCCTCCGCCCCCCCAGGCCTCAGGACCCGGGCGTAGCCACTCATCCAGCCAGGCCGAGGCGCCCCCGGGACCCAGCAGCACAGGCCACACCCTCAGCCTGCTGGACGAGGAGCTGCTCTGCTTGGGTGCGTCCTGGGGCTGGAAAGGGCTTCTGGTGGGGCCGGTAGGGAAGCTGGGCGCGTGGGAGCGGGAGGAGGTCTGAGGGGCCGTGTGCTTAGCGAGGGTGGGGAAGGAGGCCTCGGCTGTAGGCAGAGAGCCAAGTGCGGTGTCCCTCGGGGGGGACACAGCGGGCCCAGTGTCTTGCTCTGCTCCCCTCTCCCCGGGAGGTGCCCCCTCAACGTAAGGACTGAAGAGGATCCGCTCCCCTCTGGAGGCTGCATGGGGGACACCTCTCCACCCTGTCACCCACGGACGCCCCGCTGGTCACGTGACCCTACCTCGGGCGAGGTGGGGCTGGGACTGCCCGAGCTCAGAGCCTCTTCTCACCGCAGTCGTCTTCTCTGTTCTCAGGTCTCAGCGACCCAGCCCCCTGTGCTCCTCCCAGAGAGTCAGCCGGAAACAGCCAGTGGCCCCTGTTCCAGGTAGGGGCACAGGTGACGTGACTGCAGGGCTCGACAGCCTTCCCTCCCTCCTGTCCTCCCCCTCCCCGACCAGGCCTCAGCCGCAGTTGTCTGCTGTCTTGACCCCTTAGGGCACCGCGCCGGCTACGGTGCTTTCCCTGCCCTGTCCTTGGAGGACAGGCTGCTCGTCCGGAAGGGCTGCAGTAGGGCCCCCAGTAAAGGGGTGGCGGGTGGAGAGCCCGGATCCCCCGCCGCTCGCAGGGCCCTTTGCGCCCTCCGCTCACTCACGCTTTCCGTTCCCCACAGAAGGAACAGTCGAACCTGGACTTCTTCAGCCCCAAACCCGGGACTGGTGCCTGTAGCCTCTCAGATGGGCCTCTCCTGCAGCCCTCAGCAGCCCCTGCAGGCAACTCCCAGGCCCCCGTGGTCCCAGCCAGCGTTCCGGCCCCCCCGGCAGGCTCCTTCTCGTTTTCCACTGGCCTGGCCCCAGCTTTGGCCCCCAAGGCTGAGCCCACGGCCCCCGGGCACCATGGTTCAGCTTTGGGCGACAGCACCCTGCGCCAGCTGGACGCCCTTGATCAGCTTCTAGAAGAGGCCAAAGCGTAATGAGTGGGAGAGAGGGGCTGGTGGGGAGGGCGGGCCCGGGCGTGGCAGAGCCAGAGGCAGCTCCGGAGGGGTCGTGGGTGTTCCCTCTAAGTCTGGAATCTGGAAGCTGGGGAGGGGAAGAAGCGGCTCTAGCCTGGGAGGCCTCAGTGAGGGGCAGCCCAGCAGCTCTGCCTGGTCTCCGACGTGCCCTGTCCTCCTTCCTGCCTCCCAGGACCTCAGGCCTGGTGAAACCCGTCTCCTCCGGCTTCTTCGCTGGCGCTGCCACCTCCCCTCTGCTCCCCACCAGCGCCTCAGCTAGACCTCTCCTCCCCTTCTCCACGGGGCCCGGCAGCCCTCTCTTCCAGCCACCTGCCTTCCAGTCCCAGGGCAGCCCCATGCAGGGGCCCGAGCTCTCCCTGACCAGTGTCCACGTCCCCCTGGAGTCTATCAAGCCTAGTAGGTGTTGGAGGCTTGGGGCGAGAGGGGAGGTGAGGCTTACAACTTGCAGCGTTGTGGGGGACGTGAGAGGGGTGGGAGGGTACAGGCTCTCCGGGCTGGCGTCCCTTAGAGCCACACGTGGCCCACCTAACCGCTGTCTCGGCCTGTGCTTGTTCCCAGCGTGCGCTCTCAGGAGGTCCTGCAGAAGTTCTTCCCCAGACTCCTGGGAGCCTCTGTCACAGGGTCGCCGTGCCCTCCCGCCTGGCTGCGGTGCTCTGCTGGCTGTCTTCAGCCTTCCTCTCCTTCCACACTCACGTGCCCCCTTCTTACAGGCAGCGCCCTTCCTGTGACAGCCTATGATAAAAATGGCTTCCGCATCCTCTTCCATTTTGCCAAGGAGTGTCCTCCAGGACGGCCTGACGTGCTGGTGGTGGTAGTGTCCATGCTGAACACGGCTCCCTTGCCTATCAAGAGCATCGTGCTGCAGGCTGCAGTGCCCAAGGTACCCCCGGCTTCCTGGAGCCTTTAGAGGCAGAATTCACCTGTACCTTGCACCCACTGCATCCAATCCCAGTTCCATCTCAGGGGCACCTACAGTCTCTCTTCAAAGGAGCTTCTCTCTCTTTCTCTTTAGTCAATGAAAGTGAAGTTGCAGCCACCCTCTGGGACAGAACTCTCTCCGTTTAGCCCCATCCAGCCACCTGCAGCCATCACCCAGGTCATGCTGCTGGCCAATCCACTGAAGGTGAGCTAGACTGGGGATCTCAGCCTAAAGCCCTGGCTGCCCCAGGTTAAGGCTCGGGAATATCACTTCCCAACCTGGGGTGTCGTGATACCACAGCCATTAACCTGCGTCCCTTCTCTACCCTGGTTCAGTGGCTGAGTGAGGACGAGGTGGTAGGAGCAGGGCCTGTCCCGCAGCACAGAAAGGGCCCCAAGGGTATCACAGACGAGAGCGTCTCACACGCTGCCCCTCTGCCGCAGGAGAAGGCGAGGCTTCGGTACAGGCTGACCTTCGCCTTGGGGGAGCAGCTGAGCACGGAGGTGGGTGAGGTGGACCAGTTCCCTCCTGTGGAGCAGTGGGGGAACCTATGACCCCAGAGGACACTGTCATCTGCACTTTGGAGCCCAGGCAGGCTGCCCTGAGACGGGAGGCTCTCCAGGTCCAGTCCTTCTCCACGTCCTGACTGCAGTGCTTAAGAGCCTTGACGTGGAACAGGGGGCCTGGGCATTGCTGCCAGGAGCCGAGCTGCTGCTGTGATGATCTCTCCTCCTTTGGCCCCCTAAAAGGACCTGTTTTTATCTACCTGTGTGACTTGAAGTGGCCACGTGCATCAGGGGTGGAGAGTGGCCCCAGACTCTGCACCCCTGCCCTGGGAACATGGATCCAGGGCTGGAGTAGGTTCTTCCCCTTGTGCTGGCGTCCTCTGATGCCACAGAGGGGGAGGTCTCCAAAGACAGACTCAGGGCCCTCCCTCAAGGACCACGTCCTCACATCCCCAGAGGTCTCAGCTCCTCATTGCTACTCCGTGCTTCCCCTTGGCAGGCTCCTGCTCCCATCTCCAGGGAGGTGGGCAAAGCCCAATGGTCCTGAATGGCCCTGGGCCCAGAGTAAGGAGTTGGTGTGCTGCCAGATCTCCAACCCTGCCCTCCATGGGCAGCGTCATCCTGGAGTGGCCACTGGATGATGAGTTGTGTGCTTGTCCCTGGTGGTGGCAGGCTGTGTCCTATGGACATTGCAGTAGGACGAGGAACTCAAGCTATTTATTAGAAACAGTAGAACTTGGCCTCATGGCAGCCTAAACTGCAGATAGGAAGGAAAGAAGATGGAAGAGAAGCAGTGTTTCTCCTCCGGAAGCAGGTCCTCAGCACTTTCTGGGAAAAGTGTGCCTCCTGCTACGGGAGCAGGCCATCCTACTCACTCACTACCTCTTGCTCCGCATGAAATAAACTGCTGTCCTGCCCTTCACGCCTCTGAAGGGGAGGACGACTCCCAGCGCCCTGTGTCCTCCTGCTTCGGCCTCCCCGCCTCCCACCCGATGGCCTGTGGTGTGGCACATGATCGGGAACAGGAGGCCTCAGGGTCAGACACGCTGCACTAGGTTTATGTCCATACCTGCTGCCCAGAAACCCTGTCCCCAGCCGCCCAGGGGCACTGTCAGCAAGATGTTGGGTCTGGAGGTGGTGAGATTAGGGGCCTTGCTTGAATCGAGTCACCAGACCCTATTGCTTCAACAGTGCTCATCCCAAGCTGCTCCACCCACTAGATGCGACTGGGCCAGGGACTCTAGGCCTCACAGGGCAACAGGAGAGAGAGAACCACCAGCTGGGGAATGAGCACACAGCTCACCTGAGCTCAGCTGGACAGGCTCAGACCCATCTCTGGGGAAAGGTGGCACAAACCATGTTCCCTGACCCCTCCCTGCTCCTTGCCAGGCTTCCTTACTCTATCAATATAGAGGTCATCTCCCCTTCTCTCCCACTGTTGGCAAGCAGGTTTCACTGCTTCACTAGGACAGTCAAAAGTGAATCAATTTCACTACTTAAGGAATAAATCAAAGAGCTTTCCAGAGACGGGCTGCTGAAGCCCTGGGAAGGTCTGTGGGACTACTATATGGAAATGTACCTTTATGATAAGCTTTAGACTTTAAAATTATTTATGAGTGTTACTTGTTACTATTGAGGTCACTGCTTCGTGACAAAAAACTGTACTGGATATATCAACTGCTGCCCTTGTTTTGCTGCATGTTAAATAAAACCATTTTCGCCCTATTTGGAATCCTTCCAATACAGACACCAATCACCCCAGCGCGGGGGAAGGTGCCACTTATGAATTCCAAATGTAGACAGGTGGATATGCTGGCATCACCTGAGGTTGTTGCTGAAAGGTAAGGTTCCTAGACCGTTTTCTTTTTTAAAGAAGATAACCGGAAAGTTAACAGATGATTGTGAGGTGAAGCCAAATTTCAGAAGCACAAGTAAACCACTGAATACTCTTGTTCAAATTTCTACTTACAAGCAGGAGGGCACTGCATTCACCATAACTTCTGGGGGTGGCTTTTTCTCTTAAGAAGACAGCTACCTCAGGTTTACAGTGGTGGTAGATGAAAACTCCCTAGATGTAAGAACTGTAAGTTCTATAAGAACTTGCCTTATATTTGCAAAAGAAAACATTTATTATTTTAAAAATGTATATACATTGCCTTACAAAGATAACATGTTGGAGCCGGCCTCAGGAACCTTCCAATGAGCCTTCTTTTATAATTGACCGAGCAAGATTTCGTGCAAGAGCAAGTCTCAGCATTTCCACCTTGGTGGTCTCTACATCATCATCCTAAAAGCAAAGAGCCTGCATGAGGCACAGCAGGAAGTTTACCTTCTTTATAGTTCCCAAGACTGTCTAATCCAAAGGTAGATAGAAGGCATATAACATTCAGTAGTATCTTCCAGCAAGTTCTTAATATAAGAGATGGAGCTGCATGCAAAGGACCACTCTGACTGACTGACTGACAGGAAAGAAAAAACAGAGACGAGAACACTAGAATCACCCCATTTTCTCCTAAAAGAAGTTGGTGTGTCACAGTTACAGGTTAAGAGATATCTTAAGAGGCATGTGAGTTTGTTAAGGGGCCAACATCTCGGGGGTGGGGGTTACACCTGAGCTAGAAGGAGCCTTTTCTCATCTCCACTGTGGTACCAACAAACTGGAAAAGCTCAGCTGACCTGGAGTTGCTGGGCATCAGGCTCTCCACGCACTGGTCTTTCTGAGGTCAAGTCCTCCAGACATCTCATCAGCTCGTATGTTTGCTCTGCTGAAAAAATCACCTAGGAGAGAGATGCTGCTTCGCTTAGCTGCTCCCCAGCCAAAGCCTGCAGTGGTTTGGGCATGGGCTCAAGCTGAGACAGCCTTTCTTGTATCTCACTTGGAGAAGTGTGCTTTCTGTATGCAGCCCTGGGAGGGTAGAGCAGCCCCCCATTCTCACTCCCAGCTCCTGTCAGGGTCCTGGGCTGAGCACTGTCAGTAGACAGATGCCACATTTCAAATTAAGTAGTTTTTCTTGTGTAGATACGGATTTCCAGAGTGGGCGCTATAGGGGAATACGCACGCATGCACGCACACACGCACAGAAGAAAATCACTGTGGACTCAACCTGTACCTGTTTCTGTTCCAAAAGGGGCAAGGCATCTGTTAGTAGTGTCATCCAGAAAGACCGGGGGGCAATCTGGGACGTCATCAATGACAGGAGAAGAGAAGCAGCATCAACAAAACGCTTCTCCCCATATAACCGGTGGAACTCACGGTACTTTCCTGTTGAGAACAGAGCACACTAAGTCACCTCTGACCCTAAACAAAAGAGACCCCAGACCAGCCTTTCCACAGAGCAAGGAAATTCTTCCAGAGTGGCCTCCAAGCTCACGGGCCAATAAGACCAAAAGGATTCAAAATACACGCTTAAAAGGGGTTCCAGAGAGCCAAACCTGGGAGAATATAAGCATCAATATAAACAAGAGTCATGAATTATAACAGATTGAATAAAATAACCCGTAAGGCCATTACTGATGTAAATGAAAGAATAAACGGGGACCAAGAGGAAGCCTGCCATACAGCGGAATGCCAACTATGAAACACAAGGACTGGCAGTCAGAAAATCACCAGTAGTTACTAAAACTAGTGGGTCAAAGTTTGATGAGAAACAAGACATTTAAATAATCCCAAAGTATCCCTCCACAAATTGTTAAAGGGAAAATCTTTAACCAAGTGACCAAGGTGAACTCCACCAATAAGGGGACAACACTGAGGAGGACACATCCCCTCAGTGGAATTCCTGCCCAAATATATAATCCGAGGCTGCTCATGGATAACCCCCAAGTGAGAACATTCTACAAGAGAGCTGAACTGACTCTTCAAAAATGTCAAGATTAAGGAAGCACCAAGAAAGGCAGAGGCACTAATGAGACATGAAAACTAAATTCATGAACCTAGACACAAATAAAGGACATTATTGGGACAACTGATGGAATCAGAATATGGATTAGATGAGAGTATTATATCAACGTTGAACCTCCTGATTTTCATAACTGTGGTTAAATAAGAGAATGTTCTTATTCTTAAGAAATGCATGCTCAGGTATTTATGGAGAAAGTCTCCATATAAATCTCCAACTTATTTTCCGACTGTTCCCCCAAAAACCTGACCGAGAGAATAAAACAAATGAGGCAAAGTATAAATAACTGGTGAATCTGGATAAAGTGTGTATGGGAGTTCCTTATTCTTTACACTACTTTCACAACTTCTAAGCCTGAAATTAGCAGAAAATAAAACGTTACCAAACAATATCTTTTGCAGAGACTGGTACACAGGGTTCCATGTGTTTTAGACTGGAGAAGCCTAGAACAGTCCCTCCAATCTCCATAACCGTCCACCTGTGCCGAAGGTCCAGGGGACAGAGCCCAGAGAGACTCACCCAGGAACGTCAGTCGATCGCTGAGCATCATGGCTGGCCCCAGGTTGTCAATGAGATCCAAATCAGAAAAGCAGCCTCGCTCACAGTAATCCCTGAGGAACCTACAAGGCCCGGCCCAGAGATCAGAGCAGCAGTCCCAGGCCCACCTCCTCAGCCTCCCAACTGCCCAGGCAGTACCCAGGAAGCACACACAGATTGAGCCCACCTGTCTGAGACCAGCGTGGCAAAGGCGGCATCTTTGGCTCGAATGCTCCAAGAGAGGGCAGAGCCCAGGCGATTGTTGCGGACAGCTTTCATGGCCAAGATCTTACAAATGCTGCGAACTTTGCAGGGAAAACAGTAAAGACGAAACTTTCACCCTACAAATCACTCCATTCCTGAACCCTGCTGGGAAAGGAGCAGCTTCCCACCTCCTCTGAGCTTTACACGGCTTCTCTGTGGGCTGCAAATACAGTTTGGCCCGCAGAACTAGGAACTTTGAGGTTTATAAATTGTCTCCTGGCAGGACTGGCTTTGTGAGTGGGTTTCATTTCAGGGGTGGTAAAAATCTTTGTATTGCTCCCCACAGATCAGCGCCTCCATTATCTGTCCACATGCTGAAAATCCTACCATCCTTTGGGTCTCGAATGCTGTATGCTTTCAGAGATGGTCATAAACATGCAATTACCTCTGGGAAGAACAACAGCTTAGGTTTTTATCATTTGACAGTGAGGGAGAGGAGAAGGGACCACCATCAGCATCGTTCCTTCCCGTGCTCTCCCCGGGCCACCTCCGGTCCTGCTTCCCCACCCAGCCAGCCTTAGCCAGCAACTGCAACCCATCTGGGACAAGTCACCTCGCACCTGCCCCAGCCTGACCTCTGGCAAACGTGTGAGAGAAGTGGGTCAGGACCTTTATAACCAGGCAATGGGCTCGACTGCTTCTAGGTCCCAACGGATCCCTAGCTCTCTGTCCCTCCGCAATGATTTTCCTGCGTTTTGGTTTACCTCCTGGCACCCAGTGCCCAGACGCTCTCCAGTCTGGCTCACACGGCATGAGCATAGAGGGTATGCTGGGAGGAGGGCCAGCTCACCTTGCTCAGTCATCTGCCGCTGCTCGCAAACCCGCAGCACCTTGAGGGCTTTCTGCTCTGTGCTCAGAGGGATCCTCTCAATATGCAGCTCCAAGGAAACTCGGCCCAGCTCAGGGCAGTAGTCAAAGTAATCCACCCCCAGCTGCCACAGGCTGCACAGGTCCGAGGAGGACAGACGTGAGGGCCTGGGGCTTGGGAATTAGCACCCAAGGCGGCTCCTCCCCCAGACCTTGCAGCCTTCAGGGAACCAGACGGGAGAGAACACAGTCCAAGCTCCACTGGCAGCAGCTGCCTGCTGAAGAGCACCCCACTGCCACCCCACGCCCTTGGGGCCGTCCTACCTGTGATGAGCAAAGAGTCCTGAGGCATATTCCAGCAAGAGGAACTCTCTCATGTTGGATCCAAAGCTGGAATAAAACATAACACGGGACCAAGACTCTGGGCCTGCTCTATTCAGGGCCCCCTTCGGCAGCCCAACCTCCCTTCTAGGCACTCGGTTCAACCCACCCTCAAGAGCGTGGATGGCGGCAAGATGAGGGTTGGCGTGGCCATGGCGTACTTACTAGAGGTTGTGCGACTGGAGGAGTTTGCAGTGATCCAGCAGGTCTGTCAGATGGGCCACAAACCACCAGTTGCTCAGGGCGATGCTACAGGTTCAGACACAAGGCAAGACGCAAAGTCAGGATGAGAGGGCATGGCCCACGTGAGTGGAGTGTAAGCAGGAACCCCACGTGTCTTTTGCTTAGAAACGATGGCAGGGACAGAGGCAAGCTGGAATCTGTTTGGGAGCACAGAGTGAGAAGTTTCTGCCCACCAGGTGGGGACTAGTAACAGACACTGAGAAGGACATTCAACCCCCAAAGCAGCAGCCAATGATACTTTTCAATGGAGAATGTCACACAGAAAATGAAATAAAATCCAGGAACCCAATTAGATATAGACATTGCGGACACAGAATAACATATAAGAAAAGGACTGAAAGGGACTTCCCTGGCGGTCCAGTGGTTAAGACTCCGCACTTCCAAAGCAGGGGGCACGGGTTCAATCCCTGGTCGGGGAGCTAAGATCCCGCATGCCATGCCATGCGGCCGGTGGGGGGAGGGAAAGAATAAAAAAATAGAAAAGGACTGAAAGATTGGTGGGTTTTGATTCTTAATGAAACATGGAATTCAAAAGAACATCTTCTTTTGCATTGGAATTTGCTGTTAATTTTTCTGTTTCATAGTTTTGATTAGTGTACTTTATGGACACAACTATATATAGGATGTCACTTTAAAAACCATCTTGTGTTATCTATTAATACTTTGTTATCTATTACTACTTTGTATAAAGAAATAATTTTTTGTTCAGTTACATGATTTGTAATTTGGTTTTATTGGATATGTAATCTGACACATAATGAAAAGTCAGAAGTCCTTCCCCAAACCACATTTTAATCGAAACCTAGAATCATCTGTAGCCCTTGTTAGAAATGACATTTCCTAGGGCCCTCTAAAGGTCTGATTAAATTCTTTACAACATCAACTTCTGTAAACTCTCTAGCGTCATTTTGTGCAGAGTATACTATGCACTTACTGTCAGTGTGCATGCATCATTTTGAGTTATAGTTTTCATTTGTTACTTGGTGTAGGCCTTCCTGTATCTGTATATAATGCTTGACTATTAAAATCTTGGGAGAGGGAAAAGAAACTTTAATGGTTTCTTTCTGTAAGGCAAGATCAACCCCAAGTAAAGTGGAGGGAGCAGACTAAGGCAACTACACTGTCCCAGGTGTAATCATTCACTAAGGTAAACAATTCTGCTTTCAGGATATAAAAAGAATGGGGATTGGTTTACACTGAATTACTGGATAAATGTTTAAAACTTTTGCCTTCATCTTAGGGATACGGATACTATGATACTTCATCTGCTCCAGAATTCCATCATTATGGAACGTCATTTGGCCTCCCTAAATTTCTTTCATATATTAGATATATTCCAACTTTACTAACAGCTATGCATATGTATCTGACATTCAAAAAACTACGCCAATTTTCAAAAACGCTTGTATTTCTACTACCACCTTCAAACACTAAGCTCTGTAAGTTCATTACAGGCTATACAAAGCATCACACTCCAATGCGTTTTTGTTGTTGCTGCTGGCTGCGCCTCTCCGCTTGAAGGATCTCAGTTCCCCGACCAGGGAGTGAACCCAGTGAAAGCCCAGAACCCTAACCACTAGGCCAACAGGGAACCCCCTTTGCTCAAATTCTTATAGGGTGCTTCCTTGGTCCAGGATTGCCTTTAACGATGACTTTCATAATTTTGTAATTCTGCTGCGTTCCTTCTTGATTTTGTCCTTTTTAGACAAGAGTCCCAATAAATACAATATCTCTTTATGACAGCCCCCTAAACAAACCCTGACTCAATGGATGTTTTTTCTCTTAACTGTTCTAATTTCATCATAGGTCCTTTGTGTATCAAGTTTTTTTTTTACTTGATTGCGCCAGGTCTTAGTTGCGGCATGCATGTAGGATCTAGGTCCCTGACCAGGAATCGAACCTGGGCCCCCGGCATTGGCAGCGTGGAGTCTTAACCACTGCGCCACCAGGGAAGTCCCAATAATTTAAAAGTTTAAAATACTGTTATTTCATTAACTAGAGAGCGATTTAACAAAGTGTGACAACTGGAACTCCAGGCTGCCCTTTCAGCCAGTCACTTACCTCTCTGTATCCCTTTCATCTATAAAATGGAAGTAATTTTACCTCTTGCCTACCTGGACTGTTTTAAGAAAAAAGTGGTAAAATAGATATAAACTGCTTTAAAAAGAGTATTTTTGAACAGTACTCTATATAAATAAAAAAACAGTAAACCTGAGCTTGAAGTTAACACATAACTTGTCCTCTACTTAAACTGCTTACCAACAACTACGGACATGCTGAAAAGCATAGCTGTGTCCATAGGAAAGCACTGCAAATTGATTCAAATCCAGTCCTGCTACTCAATGACTGACCACTTCATTTAACTTCGGCTTCATTGTCAAAGGGAAGGAATTATAATGGTCAATACAGTGCTTTGAGATTCTGAAGCTATTTTCAGAGTTATGACAAATTCAAATATAATAGATGAAATCAGAAATGACCAGTCCTAAGAATAAAATATCATATAAGGTGAGAAAGTGTATACTGAGAAGATGTAAAAACAAGCTGCCTCCTCATATATAAAATCACGCACATCCCCCACCCCTCCCAGAATAAGTTCTATACAGAAAATTAGTCATGAGGGTTGTCTGAACAGAGGGCTGAAGGATGAGAAGGAACCTGCCAGAGGAAGACAAGGGAAAGGAGCATTCCTGAAATAGAGGAAACAGCCAGTGTGAAGGCTCAGCAGTGGCAAGTAAGCTTGTCTTGTTCCCACTTCAGAATGAAGCCCGTGTGACTCAAACTTCAAGACAGGTGGAAGCCAGCTCACTTAGGGCCTTGTGATGAGAAACCACAGGGACAGTGAACAGGAGAATGGCGTGGTTTAAGTTATAAAAGATCACTTAGGCTCTTCTGTGATAATGGACAGTACAGAGACAGGTGATGGTGGGAAGCCAGTAAGGGGCCACCTGTTAACGGTTCAGGGAAGGGCTTCCCTGGTGGCACAGTGGTTAGGAATCCACCTGCCAAGGCAGGGTACACAGGTTCAACCCCTGGCCCCGGAAGATCCCACATGCCGCGTAACAACTAGGCCCGTGCGCCGCAACTAGTGAGCCTGCGCTCTGGAGCCCGCGAGCCACAACTACTGAGCCCACGTGCCACAACTACTGAAGCCCGTGTTCCACGACGAGAGAAGCCACTGCACCACAACCAAGAGTAGCCCCCGCTCGCCACATCTAGAGGAAGCCCGCGCGCAGCAACGAAGACCCAACACAGCCAAAAATAAATAAATAAATTTATTTTTTTAAAAAAACAGTTCAGGGTAACAGTGATGGGGCTGGGCCATGCCAGTGGCTGGGGAGGGAGAAGTAGCTGGTTGTGAGATATGTTGTTTGGTTTTTTTTTATAAATTTATTTACTTATTTATTTATTTATTTATTTTGGGCTGCGTTGGGTGTTCGTTGCTGCGTGTGGGCTTTCTCTAGTTGCCGCGAGCAGGGGCTACTCTTCGTTGTGGTGCCAGCTTCTCACTGCAGTGGCTTCTCTTGCTGCGGAGCACGGGCTCTAGGTGTGGGGGCTTCAGTAGTTGTGGCACGTGGGCTTGGTAGTTGTGGCTCACGGGCTCTAGAGCACAGGCCCAGCAGTTGTGGCGCACGGGCTTAGTTGCTCTGCAGTACGTGGGATCTTTCCAGACCAGGGCTTGAACCCCAAGTCCCCTGCATTGGCAGGCGGATTCTTAACCACTGTGCCACCAGAGAAGCCCAAGATATGTTTTCAAGTTGAGCTAATAGGACTTACCAATAGACTGGTTAGTGCTTAAGAACTCAGTAAACAGTATGGACTTTGGTGAAGGGTTTTGGGTCCAAATACCCACAGAGCCCCTTGTTAGCTGGCAGGGTGACTTTATTAGGCCTCACATTCCTTGTTTGTAAGATAGGCATGAAATAATAGCACCTAAGGTTTGTTGCATGATAAAATGAAATACTCCATAAAAGCTAATAAATGTGAACTATTATTATCACCATCCCTGTAATTACTACCACTTTGTACACAGGTGACTGTACTGGCCTTAGGACTGGTCTCCCAGCCACCAGCCTTGCTGTCCTCACGCTCTTCAGACTGCTCTTTCTCAAATACAAATTTCATGGCACTGTCCTGCTGAAAATCCTCAGTGGCTCCCCATTTTCATAAAGTCAAAACTATGGGGAATAGTTTATTTGGTCCTTGATAATCTGATTTCTTTCCTACCTCTGTCACCAATTCAAGCCACCTCTTATTTAGTCTTTTGGTTCTATAGAGATGTTTGCAGTTCCTTAAGCAGGTAACAGACCATATTTCTTCCCTGCCTGTGCCTTCTCCCATGCTTTCTCTCTGCCTAAAATGACCTTTTCTAGTGTTCTTCACTAAACTTTTCAGGAATCAACCTAAGTGTAGCCTCCTTAAGGAGCTTTTCCTGACTTCCAATCTGATATAGGGTCCTCTTTTAAGGGATCCCACAACATCTGGTCTAGACTGTAAACTCCATACAAGAAAAACTGCTGTAATCTCAAAGCTTGGTACAGTGTGAGGCACATAACAGATGTCTGATAAATGAGGAACGAGTTGCACTTAAAAAGAAAGAGGTGGGGGAGTAGGCTGGGTGAGGGGGAAACAATATCTCAGCCTCCCAAAACAGCTGCTGTTACCTAGACTTCTAGCTGATGGTTACGGCAACACAGCCAGCAAGGGGGCCGTGGAAGACCCCGGAGCTAAGGCAGCCATGACACACGCCAGTCTGCACAGCCCTCGGGTGTCTTCCCAGAGGGCACACCAGCCTCAGGGCTGCAGGGCAGCGACCACTGAGGCCAAGAACTAATGAAAAGGCTTGAGTGACCGAGACTGGAAGAAGTGCTAAATGAAAACGGACACCAGGGTCTTGTGCAAGTCTGAACAACACAGGTTTTGGATGTTGACACACATATAAAATGGAGAATTCCGAATGCAGGCTCTAAATGGAACAAGTGAACAAGCCCACTGTTCAAAGATGTCCAGGGAAGACTTAATTAGCTGCGCTGGGGTGGCCTCTGCTGGAAAAGGGAGAACTCTGGGGCCGGGAAGACCCGCGAAGGCCTATGGTGAAGGCCCTACCCTGGGTTAACAACTGTAACCCTCCAATGGACTGTGTGCCCTGCACTGGGGCTGCTGTCACCCCCTCATGCCAACCCCATGTCCTGCTTTTCTGGTGGCTCTGCAGCAACCACTGCCTCTGACCAGCCAATATCTGGTGGCTGTGGACCTTCTTCTGTGAATAGAGCAGGAGGGTCTGTACACACCACTCTACCCTGAAGCCAAGGTAACGGGCTGAGCCAAAGGTCTGACAAGAAGATTCTAGATTAGGCAAACATTAAACTGGACCTCTTCTTAGTTTTTTTTTTTTTTTAAATTAATCAATTAATTTATTTATTTATGGCTGTGCTGGGTCTTCGTTTCTGTGCGAGGGCTTTCTCTAGTTGCGGCAAGTGGGGGCCACTCTTCATCGCGGTGCGCGGGCCTCTCACTATCGTGGCCTCTCTTGTTGGGAGCACAGGCTCCAGACATGCAGGCTCAGTAATTGTGGCTCACGGGCCTAGTTGCTCCGCGGCATGTGGGATCTTCCCAGACCAGGGCTCGAACCCGTGTCCCCTGCATTGGGAGGCAGATTTTCAACCACTGCACCACCAGGGAAGCCCCTCTTCTTAGTTTTTGAAGGCAGACCTATCTCCTTTTAGTTCGATACTTCTGGAGGACTTTAAGAGCGCCAGGAAGATGCCACCTTGCCCAGCTCCCTGTGGAGTGCGTAGCAGCTCCTGTTCTCCTTTTGCTAGACAGCAAGAAGTAGCAGCTGCACGCCAGAGGGGAAGAGATGAGCCCTTCAGCTGCGGGGATAACAGGCAAACACGTGGCCCTTCAGCTGTGGGGATAACAGGCAAACACGTGGCCCTTCAGCTGCGGGGATAACAGGCAAACACGTGGCCCTTCAGCAGGGGCTGATCAACGGTGGCCTCCAAGGGCCTCTATGCTCTGCTTCAGGATCCCTCTCTGCCCCTTAGGGCCTGGCATAGTTGACATGGGGGTAATCAGGTGCCCCTACAGAAAGCTCCCTTCTAGCGCCTTGAGTAAGGATTCCCCTCATTCCCCTTTCACAGGGTAGTCATGAACCCAGCTGACATCACACCCAAAGCAGCAAGGCTCTCCTATACCACCAGCCCACTGGCCCAACCCCAGACAGACACACCCCTCTTCCCTGGGAACCGAGCTTGGGCCTGACTGGTACAACACTGGAGAAAGCAGGTGTTCACGAGACCCCAGATCCAATCCTTCCCCATCCAGGAGGGCGTTATGTCTAAAACTGTGCTACTGTCTCTGAAGGTACTTCAGCCCTTCTTCTAATTCGTGGATGAGGTCCCAGGACTTGCTTTTCAGTGCCTCTTTCAGAATAGGGTAGGAAGTAGCTTCCTGATCAGAAAAACCCAAACTCCTAGATTCACAGCTAACAGAAATACCTCAGATCCTTTCCTGCTTGCCGGAACAAGAGACACCCAGACTGAGGGGCTGCAAGCCTTACCCTTCCTCAACTGGCATGAGAGTGATGCTGTTTTCTGTGGCGTTCATAAAAGCCACTCCTCTTTGTTGGCATGTCCTTATCTTTTCCTTCTACTGCCACTGAAAAGAACAAGGTGCTTTCCCTTTTTATTGTCCTTCCTCCTTGCTCTGTTCAAATCTGTTTTGATCTTAAAAATCCAGTTGTGGCTTATGAAGGAAGCCCTGGAAGAAATAACCAACTGCTGTTTAGACAACATATTCAGGAATGCCTATTACTTCGAATTATAGGCAGAGTCCCTGACGAAGCTAAATAACGATGTGCGAGTGCCTCTGGAAGTTATTCTCACTAACCCTCCATGCAGATGCCATGCTGGCCCCCAGCCACCATCAGCTGAATTCTGTAAGTCATCTTCCAGCTCCACTGAAGTCTCTATTTTACAGGTTTGTGCAAAGAATACTGACACAAAACCCCTTTTCCTTTCTCCAAATCTAACACCATTTTCTTGAAGCCCTGGCTTGCTTTCGGCCAAACAGGAAGAGTAAGGTAGGGGGTAAGACCTTCCCACTGCCCAGATCTACTAACAAAGATCCAGTCAAAGTCAGTGAATTTGATACTCGAGCAAGGCCATCTGCTCCACTTCCCAACCTTCTCCCTTCTCCAAGTCTTTGGTGCAACACCTACTTTTCCAGGCTGTACAAGAAGAGAGGGTAAATTCTTTCTGACTTACTGCACATGGGAATTTCTGGAAAGCTTTACCTTGGATTCAGTTTCACATTCCCTTTCCTGCCTTGCTGAAGGTTCAGGGAGAGGTCTGGGGAGAGGGCTGATACAGAATCCCTGCTCTGAACAGACCCAGCCGGGAGCCTAATGGTGTGGTGGCTCTTGGCTCACCAGAGAGTGAGACTGTTGAGAAGTCCCTTAAGGTGGCTGCATGTCCATCAGGTTCCAAGAAGTAAGTCTGCTGGCTGTTTCTGGATTTTACATATCAAAGTAATGTCCTGCAATGTTATTTTTTTTTTTTAATTTATTTATTTATTTATTTATGGCTGTGTTGGGTCTTCGTTTCTGTGGGAGAACCTTCTCTAGTTGTGGCAAGCGGGGGCCACTCTTCATCGCGGTGCGCGGGCCTCTCACTGTCGCGGCCTCTCTTGTTGCGGAGCACAGGCTCCAGACGCGCAGGCTCAGTAATTGTGGCTCACGGGGCCCAGCCGCTCCGCGGCATGTGGGATCTTCCCAAACCAGGTCTCGAACCCGTGTCCCCTGCATTGGCAGGCGGATTCTCAACCACTGCGCCACCAGGGAAGCCCCTGCAATGTTATTTTAAGTAAACATCCCCGAAATGCAAACTGTTATAGACACAGTAGCCCTCCAGCCTCAGGAAGGCCCCCAGGCTTGTCCAGAGAGAAGCCACTGTCTACCTAATGTGGCTGTGGAGGGGAAGCAGGTCTGTGGCAAGAAGGTTAAGACACCAGCAAGAAGGAACAGGACGTCCTAGAGAAGGACGGCAGTGGTGGCTGCACAACACTGTGTATGTACTTCACTGAACTGCACACCTAAGACGGTTAGAGTGGTCACGGTGCAGCAGGTCCTACCTGCACTCCTTGATCACTTGGTGGATGTCAAACTCGAAGGCTGCCATCAAAATGTTGTCCAGGGGTTCTGGGCTGCTCTCACCTCCCAGAAACAGGTCAAGGCTGGACTGTGGAAAGGTAGTGACCCATTCAATCTCCAGATGGAAGCAGAGACTCAAGGGGGCAGGCAGAGCTGCTGTATAGGCAACACTGGAGAAGGGTGATGGGGTCCTTCAAAAAGGGCCAAAGGAAAGCTCTTGCCTGTTCTCCAGGGAGGTTCAACTCAATGAAGCCACATGGTGAAAATGACCAGCAGGGAGCAGAGCCCCCAGGATCCCTACTCCCCACCCCCGCCCCAAGGCGCTCAGACTCACCTGGGCATAGAAGTGCAGATCCGTGGGTTTTACCGTGGGGTGAGAGTACAGGAGCCGGGTCACGAGGAAGTGATACCAGGTACTCAGAAGCCCCTTCTGCTCCAGCAGGGCAGCTTCTTCTCCCAGCATGACCTGACGAGAGAGGTGCTCTCCCTTAGGTCTGGGGGTGACTTCCCGATAATGCTCCTGACCTCGACCGGAGCATCTGGTTTGAAAGCTCTCGCCTTCCCTCAGAGCCAATAAACAGCCCTGTCTCAGGAGGACCTGTCGTTGCTGCACTGGATGCCAGAGCCCCCGGGGGAAGCCAGGGAAGACCCTGGCCTGGACTTGCTTCCCACAGACCTTGCAGAGAGACTCGAGGTGAGGACTGGAGGCGAACGTGCCGTCCTGGAGGTGCCGCTCACATTCTTCGTGCCAGTGCTGCCACTTCAGCTCCAGCTCCGTTAGTGTCTGAGTGTTACCAGGCTACAGGAAGAGACGCAGAGAGATGCCATCACCACACAAACCCCTTACACTCATTGAACGAGCCCACCTCCATGACCCAGAAGAGCAGGGCTGCTCGCACGTACGCTGAGAACAGGCATTGTCCTCATCAGGTCCCCAAGGATTCGGCACATGCCTGCAGAGGTGGGGCTGCTGTCGGCCTCCTTGGAGAGCATCTGTCGGGCCTCATCCAGCCGGCCCTGCAGCACCAAGACGGTCACCTGGGAGGACGCCCAAGAACACAAGCATTCACGGGAGGCTCAGAAGCCACTCCCCTCAGCCCACACTGGCTTCCTAGCCTTGGAGAAACGTGATGGTTCCTTCCCTCCAGAGGTAATCCAATTCATCCAATCTCCCAGTTTTAACCTATACCATGCTTAACTGCACGTTGTAACCCATTGCAGGTTATGACCAACTTTTAAAAAATAAATAAAATAGAAAATAAAATATACCAGAGTGCATCAAATAAAGCATTGGTTCATAAACATTTCAGTTCAAATACATATACATGTATATATACAAACACTCAGTATAAATACAGTTGATCCTTTCTATTCAGATTCCATATTTGTGAATATGCCTACCTGCTAAAACTTATTTGTAACCCCAAAGTCAATATCCGAGGTGCTTTCACCATCATCTGTGGACATGTGCAGAGGGGCAAAAAATTTGAGTCACCTGATGTGCACATTCCCAGCTGAGACTGAACAAGGTGGCACTCTACATTCTGGTATCAGCTCTCACACTAAATCAGTGTCTTTCTGGCAATCTATTTAGTGCCACATTTTTTGCATTTTTGTGCTTCTTGTTGGGCCCCCAAGCATTGTGCTGAAGTGCTGCCCGATTCCTAACTGCAAAGAAGGCTATGACATGCCATACAGAGAATGTATGTGTTAGATAAGGTAAGAGAACATACGTGTTAGATATATGTGTTCGTTCAGGCAAGGATTATAGTGCTGCTGGCCATGAGTTCAATTTTAGTGAATCAATAATACATATTAAATAAGGTGTCTTGAAACACAAACATACACAAAACAAGATTATAAATTGATCAGCGGACAAAAATGTTGTGACCAGGGACTTCCCTGGTGGCGCAGTGGTTAAGAATCCACCTGCCAGTGCAGGGGACACGGGTTTGAGCCCTGGTCTGGGAAGATCCCACATGCCGCAGAGCAACTAAGCCCGGCTGCCACAACTACTGAGCCTGCGCGCTAGAGCCCGCGAGCCACAACTACTGAGCCCGTGTGCCACAACTACTGAAGCCCACATGCTCTAGGGCCTGTGCTTCGCAGCAAGAGAAGCCACCACCACAATGAGAAAGCATGCGCACCGCAATGAAGAGTACCCCCCACTCGCCATGGCTAGAGAAAGCCTGCGTGCAGCAATGAAGACCCAGTGCAGACAAAAATAAATAAATAAAATAAATAAATTTATTAAAAAAAAAAAAAACACCCAAGGATGGGATTATGGGCACCATGCCAGGAAGAGGCGAGACTGGCTGGGCAGACAACTTAAAAAAAAAAAAAAAAAATGTTGTGACCAGAGGCTTGAAAGAACCCTGTAATTCCCCTACAAAGAGCAATGGTTCAGTAATCGAGAGCTCAGGGCTCCAGGCAACTTTATAGACCATAACTATCATGAATAATGAGAATCAACATTATATACATACAAGTATATATGTAAAACATACACAGTAAAAGTTCTTCCATTAAGCCACGCTCAAAAAAGCCAAGGATATATACGCTGACAAGTCCCCAATTCCTCTCTGTAGCCTGGACTTCCTTCTCTGAATTCCAGACGTGTATATCCTACTGCCAGTCAGTGTCTCCACTTGGCTCTCCTAGGCATCTTGTTTAACATGCCTAAAAGTAAACACCCCGGCACCTCCAACTCACCAACCCACATTCGTCTATTTCTTACACATCCAATCCATTAGCAAATCCTATCACTGTATCTTTAAACTGCATCCCGAATCAAATCACTTCTCACCATCTCCTCCGCTCAGCTCCTACCCTTGTCCAAGTTGCCACCACCTACCTCTGCCTGGTTTAGGACCTCAGCCTTCAAACTGGTCTCTCTGCTCTGCCTTTGCTCTGTTCTCAGCAGTTTAGCCAGAGGACCCTTTGGAAACCTAAGTTAGATCACAGCGCTCCTTCGCCTGACTCTCCAATGTCCCCCTCACCCCATCTGACTAAGGAGTAAAATGGGAGCTCTAACCTTGTCCATCAACTAGCTCATACATTTATGCCCTTCAATGAATTTAATCATAGCAGCCATGTGGGGTAGGTGTTGTTATTATCTCCATGGCACAGAGGAGGGAACTAAAGGCTGTTAAGTAGCTCATTCAAGAGCTCACAGCTGGTAAGTGGCAGAGCTGGGACACTAACCCGGGCAGTTTGGCACCACAGGCCACGTTCTTGCCACTCAGCTACGCTGCCTCTCTAAAAGCTAAAGCCCTTACCCCCCCTCGCCTCCTTCAGGTCTCTGCTCACATGTCACCCCACAAGGGAGGCCTTCCTTGACACCCCTACTCTAGCACTCCCAATTCCCCTCCCTTGCTTTATTTCTCTCCACAGCACTTCACTTTTACACATGCTACATATTCGACTTGTTTCTGTATTTATCTCCTGTCTCCTCCAGGATGTAAGCTCCGTAAGGGAAGGAATCATTGCCCTCTTTGGTCATGGCTGTTTCCGCAGTGCCTGCAAACAGTAGCACTCAATAAATACTCAGTGAATGAATCAGAGACTCAAAATCTAGGCCCAATAATTTCTGAGCAAAGTCTCTCCCCCTTACCTGCATAGATCTCCTGGCACCAAAAGGCCCAGGAATAGCCTCGAAGGCGACAGCTCCTTACTTGAATTTCAGATTTTATAAGTCTCCATTATTCAAGTCAACCAGCAACCTCCTCCCTGCTTCCTCCCAACTGTGTCACAGGTCAGTAGAGGTGACTGGGTAAGTACTGCTCTCACAGAAATAGAATACATACACACAGGCTGACTTTCAAAGTGATAATCCAAAGTGACTTTGGGATCATCAATGTCTTTGTTTTGTTTTTGCTTTTTAAATATTTATTTATTTAGGCTGTGCCAGGTCTGAGTTGCAGCACGCAGGATCTTCTTTGTGGCATACAGGCTCTTTACTTGTGGCATTCAGAATCTTTAGTTGCGGCATGCGTGTGGGACCTAGTTCCCTGACCAGGGATCAAACCCAGGCCCCTTGCGTTGGGAGCGCGGAGTTTTAGCCACTGCGCCACCAGGGAAGTCCCAAGGTCTTTGTTTCTAATAGCTTTACTGAGTTACAATTTACACATTATAAACATTCACCTGTTTAAGTGTATAATTCGATGAATTTTAGTGAGTTCCCAAAGTTGTGCACCATCACCACAATCCAGTTTTAGAACATTTCTATCACCTCAAAACAACTCTCATGCTCCTTTAAATCAAACCCCTACCCCAGCACCTATCCGTTGGTTTTGTATTATCTTCATGTCTTCTAATCCTTAGATCCACAAAGAAATCAAAATTCCCTTCTCACTGCCAAGTCTACAAAGCATTACTTTTCTTACATGATAACTTAGCTCAAAACTCTCCCACAGGGCTTCCCTGGTGGTTCAGTGGTTAAGAATCCGCCTGCCAATGCAGGGGACAGGGGTTCGAGCCCTGGTCCGGGAAGATCCCACATGCCGCGGAGCAACTAAGCCCACGTGTCTAGAGTCCGTGCTCCGCAACAAGAGAAGCCACCGCAATGAGAAGCCCGCGCACCACAACGAAGAGTAGCCCCCGCTCGCCGCAACTAGAGAAAGCCCGGCACAGCAACAAAGACCCAACACAGCCAAAAATAAATAAATTAAATAAATAAACTTACTTAAAAAAATTTTAAAAAAAACCTTTCCCACAGAGCAGGGAAGGAAAGAGAAAAGACCTAAGCACGTCTCCATAACTGCAGACTCAAAGAACCAAGTGCACACAGGCTCAGCAGGCAAACCCTCAGGCCTGCCTGTGAGCACAGGGAAAAGAGAATATAAGGTGGAAGGCAGGGAGGCCCGGCCTGCACGAGTGTCTTACCAAGTTCCAGAATCTCTCGTGTTTGCTTGGATTCTCACTGCCCAGAACATCTGCCGACAAACTGTCCACCTCACACACGTGCAGTTGGACCCAGTCAAGGAGGTGAAGGAGAAGAGGGCCGGCTGGAAGGAAAAACTCTCGTCACATACAAAAGCAGTAAATTCCACTTTCCCAAAGTACAGAGAATGTAGGACACACGAGCTATGTAGGAAGTGGTTTATCCCTCTTAAGTGAGCACACATGTGGTCCTGAATAAAGGGCTGAGCTAGCAAATGGACTTTTATGGAATGCTTCCTCTGGCCAGGCAGCTCCACCTTTCACTGAATCCTGGGAAGGGCTGGACATGAGACCCAGACCTCACCACCCCACCACCCCCGATTCTTCAGAACTACGCAATACTCACTGGCTATGTAAGTCATGGCCATATAGGGACTGGTACTGACTAGATGCCAGGTATGCAACAATGATAAAAACATAGCGACAGCCCTCAAAATCTACTGGAGGCGGGCAGATAAACAACTAATTTTAATTTCAAGTTGCTCCGTGCTTTAGCAGGAGTATGAATAAAAAGCTATGGCTACACAGAGACCATTAATACACATTTATGAATAACAGTAAACAAAAACCATTAAAAGAATGCAAAAAAGCCTGTAGCACCTCCACAGAGAGCCCACTCAAGCCAGGATACCGTACTGACCACAATTTTATTCAAGATCAACAGAATAATTCGGAGTGGACCATTAACTTGTAGGGTTGCCCCTGCCCCAATCACTAGTGAAAGAATTCTCAGAGTGACTTTGCCGCCTACCACCTAATTCCTCTTCATATCCGTAAAACCTTTTTCCTTTTTTAAATTTTAAACACCAGGAATGTATTGTCTCACATTTCTGGAGGCTAAAAGTCTGAGACTAATGTGTTGGAAGGGTTGGTTCCTTCGGAGGCTAAGGAAGAACCTGTGCCACGCCCCTCCCCTAGCTTCTCCTAGAACTTTCTTAAGCTTGACCAGTCCATGATATAAATATCGACCACCCCTTTCTCACGCTAGTTTAATATCTGTTTTCTTGGTATTTTTCAGGGGTCACCTGCCTAAGATTTTAGATTTTCAGAAGATTGTCTGATTCTTTTTGCAGTATCTGACAAAACGGCAGGCTTCTTTGGGTATCATGGAATACTTTCTGATGGTTATGTTGATGAAAAGCAATGAAAAGAGCATTCTAGGCAACAAAACACTCATCACAACATAGAAAAGGGCAGGGGGACACCTCTGATGTTGTGACAAGATAATTCTGTGCTCACCTGGGGCTACTTCAATAAAAAGAATCTCACAAAGGTTCCAAATGAGCTCCATTGCTGACAGACTGGAGACCTAAGGAAGAAATGGAGACAAAGTTTTGACTGAAAACGTTCCTGAGGTTTTTTCTTAAACCAAAGAAACAAAGGAGAGCTTGAAACACATCATGGTCATTCATTAACTCAACATTTACTGACTATTCCTATGGCAGGGTTTCCCACAAGGCAGCCAGTGAGAGAATTTTAGGGGGTGGGACACAGACTAATATTTTCTATTTTAATGGTTGTGGTTTTAGTTTAACGTGCATTAGAAAAATATAACTAGTTCATTATACCCATGATCTTGATGAATATTATGGTTTAGGAAGAGGCTTTGAGTGAAAAGGGAAAGACGATTTTTAGAAAAATATTCACTAAATAATATTACAATATACAGATATACAGCAAAAATTGTGAAGCTGGTATTCAAGGGACTGACACTTAGGAAACAGTCTACTAAAAAGCAAACCCGGGACTTCCCTGGAGGTCCACTGGTTAAGACTGCGCACTTCCAACGCAGGGGGCGCAGGTCTGGGAACCAAGATCCCACGTGCCGTGGCCAAAACAAAAAACAAAAAAAAAACACAAACCCAATATAAGACACCAAAATAAATCGGATCTGGACCCTGCCCTTAGGAATATGCAGTATTCCCTCCCCCACCATTCTTCTGTGCAAAATCACAAAATACCTTAATCATAAGGAAAAATAAATGTTTTGATGACAGAGATAATGCACCAGTCCCTATTCACTACTGAGTTTGAACAATATCAAAATTCTAACCAAAGAAAGAGAATTCTTTAAGTCATCTTCCAACTAAAGTTAAACAACTGGCAGCTTAAAAATGCTGGGTTCATTAGCTGAGTACAGTTTATTAGACTAACCAGTGATTCCAAAAGCTTAGCTCACTACCTCAGGTGACACAATGTGATTAGGATTTATATTTCCCACAAGAGTTGAAAACTAATACAAGTATTTATCAAGCACATCCTTGTGTTCCAATGTGCAAGGCCTTGAAGGGGGCACCGGGAAGTTCAAGATGATTCTTACCACCCCAAGGAGTTGCCTATCTACCTGGAAAGAGAGACTTCTGCAACACCAGTGATTGCAATGCCACTGCCGGTGGGTGCTGAGGATGCAGCTGGACATAAAGGAGGTACCAGTTCAACAAAACTCCCTTACCTGGATGCTAAACTGGCGGCCAATGGCTGGATCTTTACCAGCAACTAACAAAACACAAGACATTTTAAGTGAGCAATGAAACTTTAGTCTTACTGTTATAGCTTCACATATAAGTACTGTGGCTTGTGCCTTCTAAGACCATCCATTTTCACTATAGATTTTTTTAAAAATGCTTCATAGCTCTGTTGTAGATGAATGATCTCAAACCAAGGCCTTCAAATTACAAGTGGCTCTTTCAACTACAATACAGCAAATGTAGACACCACCATGTTATATAAGACTCTACCCAGCATCTAGGAGTCACATGGCTCTCGCGGTTATGATGACTTTAAATCAGCAAGGTCAAATAACTGGGAACGTGATTATCGAAGATCTTTAATTTGGCCCTTCAGCCTCATATCTGTCAACATAATATGTTCTAATTTGAAAAACATACTCAAGACAATTGCCAAAAAATTAAGGATTATTTAAGACGGGAAAGTAAGAGTTTTGAATTGGAATGTCAATCAGATTTTAACTTGTCGTATTTACAGCCAGATAAATTCTTCAACTATTATCACATACAAACAAAGTCCTTACTTGCAAGCTGGTGCATTTCCTCCAGGCATGCTCTTATGACTGATCGGTAGTTTTTACTCACTCGAACCAACCTACAAACAATGAAATGACATACAAGACGAACCTGGAACAGTTTGTGGTGATAGAAAGTAAGGAACATCTTGTGAAGATATAAAGTATAAAAAAAAAAGATAAGAAGTTGCCGAAAGACAGGAGCCAACTTGAAGGAGCTCCTAATGACCAAAGCTGAAACAACTTGAGCGACAAAATAAGTAAAACACCACATAACCCACTGACTAAAATAAATATCCTTGAGTGCACACTGATATTAATTGTTGCAAATGAGACCCACTGATGGACCCTAAAATTAGTGGCTGAAATTTGAAGAGAAATAGGATTTGCATAGTCTCAAGGTTTCTCCCCCAAATACTTATTAGTCACACAGGGAAAGATGGTAATTTTACAATACAGAAACCCAGCAGAAACCACATTAACCAAGCAATCAAGGTCAACAATAACATAAGAAGACATCAGCATCATGAACCTCGTGATATGATGTACTGAGAAGGACATATCACACCACTTCTGTGGTATTCTTGCTAAAAATGCATAACCTCTGTCCAATCATGAGAAAACACCAGACAAACCCAGGACAGTTTTGAGGGACGGTCTCTAAGACAATTGGTCAATATTCTTCAAAAGTGTCAAGGTCATGAAGGAGATGAGGGAGAAAAAAACTAAATGCAATCTCATTTGGCTGCAGAAGAGAAAAAAGGACATTAGTGAAAAAATTAGTGAAATTCAAATAAGGTCTTCAGTTAATCATACTGCATCAATTTTTTTAAATTAATTAATTAATTAATTTTATTTTTGGCTGTGTTGGGTCTTCATCGCTGTGCGCGGGCTTTCTCTAGTTGTGGCGAGCGGGGACTACTCTTTGTTGCGGTGCGGGGGCTTCTCACTGTCGGGGCTTCTCTTTTTGCGGAGCACAGGCTCTAGGCGCGTGGGCTTCAGTAGTTGTGGCACGTGGGCTCAGTAGTTGTGGCTTGTGGGCTCTAGAGCTCAGGCTCAGTAGTTGTGGCTTACGGGCCTAGTTGCTCCGTGGCATGTGGGATCCTCCCGGGCCAGGGCTTGAACCCGTGTCCCTTGCATTGGCAGGCAGATTCTTAACCACTGCGCCACCAGGGAAGCCCCAGACTGCATCAATGTTTAAGTTTCCTGGTTTAAATACCAGTAATGTGGTTATGTAAGATATTAACATTAGAGAAGCTTGGTAAGGGATGTACAGAAATCTATTATTTTTGTACCTTTTCTGTAAGTTTAAAATTAGTTCAAAATAGAGTTCTTCAAAAAGGAAATAGCAGATTGTAAAGCAACTATACTCCAATAAAAATTAATTTAAAAAAAATTTGGTAGACAGATTCTACAACTAAGCAGGTGGCAACAAGGTCATCTTTCCATCATCACCATAGGCTGTTTGAGATAGGAGAGACCTCACAGGTCTATCAGTCTGGGTCTTTGTTTTGGAAATGATGCAAAAGAAGCCTAAATCATGGGGCTTCCCTGGTGGCACAGTGGTTAAGAATCCGCCTGCCAATGCAGGGGACACGGGTTCGAGCCTTGGTCCAGGAAGATCCCACATGCTGCGGAGCAACTAAGCCTGCGTGCCACAACTACTGAGCCTGCACTCTGGAGCCCGCGAGCCACAACTACTGAGCCCACACACCACAACTACTGAAGCCCACACACCTAGAGCCCATGCTCCGCAACAAGAGAAGCCACCGCAATGAGAAGCCCTCGCAACACAATGAAGAGTAGCCCCCACTCGCCGCAACTAGAGAAAGTCCACGCGCAACAACAAAGACCCAAAGCAGCCAAAAATAAATAATAAATGAATAAATAAAATTGTAAAAAAAAGCCTAAATCATGCTCTAAACACACACACACACACACAAAGGAAATAGCAGAACAAAACAAACAGAAAGCAACTGGCTATTAGTTACCAATATGCAGATCCTTAGCAAGAAACATTAGTTCTAAAAGAAGAGACCTAAAGGCCACCTACTGGCTCCATTTATTTTCATTCTTATTTATTTTTTTTCTGGCTCCATTTAAAGATGAACAGAAGCTACAATGGGGCCAGCAGGAGGTGAAGCAACTTGCACACACTGTCTCACCTAATCCTCACTACTCCTTACCCCCTTTCACAGTCAAGATTCAGGCCCAAATAAATAACTCACCCAGCCAAAAAACAAGGTAATATGCTGACCCCCATGCACAAAACAGGAGCTACCATCCCACCATTAGTAGGATAGTCACTAATTTATTAATTCAGCAAACATTTTAGAGCACCTACTGTATAGATGCACAAGGAGATCTGGGAACAGAGGGCCCACATAAATAAGACGGAGTCCCTGCCTTCCAGGAATTACAGGACTTTTGACATGTTTTTTCCTTGGAGTCATAATAGATTTCTCTGAGTTATCAATATTCTGTATCAGAGCCTCTTGTCACCAGTCATCTCTCATACACAGACACATACGTAGACACACACACACACACACCCCCCCACACACACACACTGACCAGGGTATCCTCCAGGGTGATTCATTTGTAAAATGCTTATCAAGGAAGTAAAATACTGTGACACTGTGGTTAATAATAAGACATATAAAACTGGTCTTCAGGACTTCCTGCAGGGGGTGAAGGTTCGATCCCTGGTCGGGGAACTAAGATCCCCCATGCTGCGCAGTGCAGCCAAAAAGTAAAAAAAAAAAAAGAAAAAAAATTAAAACTGGTCTTCATCCCCAGTCCCTGACCCACAGCTCCTAAAATCTTTGAAAATTCCTAAGTGATAAGAGTGCTAGAAGCATCTTTTGTTCCAACTCTGGGTGGCTCCTGGATGAGGGCTGGTCACAAGAAAGACCAAGTCATAATTAAAAACTTGAAATTTTCAGCCCTGTCCGACTTCTCTAGAGAGGGGAGAGGGCTGGAAATGGAGATAATAATTGATCATGCCTACATGAGGAAGATTCCATAAAATCTCAATAGCGTGGGGTTTGGAGAGCTTCCAGGTAGGTTAACACATCCATGTACCAGGATGGTGACACAACCCAGCTCGAGAGAGACAGAGGTTCCTGCGCTTGGGACCCTTCCAGACCATGCCCCACGTACATCATCTGGCTGTTTTTCTGTGTCCTTTCTCATATCTTTTAAAGAACTGGTAAATGTGTTTCCTTGAGTTCTGTGAGCTGCTCTAGCGAATTAATCAAACCTGAGGTGGTCATGGGAACCTCTGATTTATAGCCAAGTTGGACAGAAGCTGTGGGTAACCTGGGGACCCACTATTTGTGATTGGCATCTGAATGGGGGACAGTTTTGTGGGACTGAGCCCTTAATTTATGGGATCTGATGTTATCTCCAAGTAGACAGTGTTAGAATTGAGTTGAATTGTAGGATACCCAGCTTGTTTCAGAGAATTGCTTAGTGGGGAAAAACTCCCAGACGTCTGGTGTCAGAAGTGTTGTGAGTAAAACACAGGAGGGAAAAAACTGTTTTTGTTTTTGTTTTTTCAATACAGATACCAACATTGTCCATTCCCTAACCGTATGAATGGACTCTAAAAAAAACCTAACACAGGGGTTCTCAAAATCTACTGTACTTAAGACTCACTTAGAGATTTTAGGATACACCCCTAGAAATTTTGGTGATATGAGGTGGGGCCTGAACAAGTACCTGACACTGATGCAGTTAACTCATGCACCACACTCCAAACAATTCTAGTCTATAAATAATACAAGTTTTCTGGTCTCTTCACAAAAAAAATGCTTTAAAAATAATTCTTTAAAGACAAAACAAAACTCCCAAGAGTGGAACCTCATTCAATGACTCTCAGGTGCTTATTTGGCTTAAATTTTATTCTTTGGAGGGTAAGTGAAGTAGGAATAGAAACAAAGAAGCAGCCAGTAAGTCAATCAGCAGCCATTTGCACATTCTCTGTAAGACATTTCCATCCATGACCACTTACACTGCGCAGTAAAGAGGACACAAACTAGAACCAGGGGCCCGTTATTTCTCCAGGAGAGCCATCCGTCACGCAAAAGGATAAGGATGCATTTCATTCGGTTTCCCACAATTCAGCTGTGGGCTGCAGCACCTACCAGCAGCCTACTTACTGAGTTTTTCTGGATTTTCCAGTCAACTCTTCTTCAATTCTCTGGAGGCCCACAAAGATCCCATGGGATTCATTGAAGAGTTTTCTCAGGATTTGAGAGTAAACATCCTCATTCTTTCGGATTATATGGATAAAGGGGCAACCTGGCACCATGTCTGATTTTTCTGAAACAAAACAGAAGAAAAATTTAACACCTATTACCATCATCCTCATAAAAGAACCCACTCTAAAAACTTTGAGTATCTAATCACAAAAGCTTCAGCTTCTTTGCTACTGATTTCATTTATTAAAAATGATATGAATTATCATTTATCCACACGTGAATTTTTACTTTTTTTTTTTGGCCGTGCCACGCGGCATATGGGGTCTTAGTTCCCAGACCAGGGCTCGAACCTGTACCCCCTGCAGTGGGAGCATGGAGTCCTAACCACTGGACCGCCAGAGAAGTCCCCACACATGAATTTTTAAACACAAATGTTTACTCTCAGACTTTACTCCTCAACTCACTAGCATATTTTGTAATGACCTTTCACCTCCACCAACTGGAATATACTAGAAAAAAAAAAGTAAACTCACTTAATATTAGTCTATGTAAAATTCAGTAAATAAGATAAACCTACAGCTGAAGTTTTATAAACATCAAAGTAAATATTATTTTTACATTACTTTTTTACTGCCACTACTCCTAAAACAAAGAATCAAGAACTGACTAAACTATTTTGCAACAGTGATGAAAAGGCTCTATGATAAATTATTAACCACCAACTTGTGGAAATTTCTTATATAACAGCTTCTCAAATAAGTTGTGATAATGTTCAATGGCTTGTCTTGAAAGTGATTTCAATAGATATAAACAAAAAAAGAAAGAAAACCTTGAGTTTCCAACAATCGAGGACAAGCCAGAAATGTTGATAAGCTTTCCTATTAAGTAGGAAAAGAGGCCATCCAGACCTAGTCACAGAAGTTTCTCTTCTGGGCAACTTCTACAGCTCTGCCAGACCTGAGATCTTCAATACCAACATATCCCATAAACATTTAACAACATTAGGGATAATTTTTTATTTATTTGTTTATTTATTTATTTACTTATTTGGCTGTGTTGGGTCTTAGTTGCAGCTTAGTTGCGGCACGGGCTCTAGAGTGCGGGCTCAGTAGTTGCAGTGTGCGGGCTCTCTAATTGCAGTGCGTGGGCTCTAGAGCACAAAGGCTTAGTTGCCCCGCAGCATGTGGGATCTTAGTCCCCTGACCAGGATTGGACCCGTGTCCCCTGCATTGGAAGGCAGATTCTTAACCACTGGACCACCAGGGAAGTCCACGTTAGGGATAATTTTTAACTATAAAATCAAGAAAAACTACATTGCTTAAAAATTACATGAACTTCATACCATGTAATTTGCCAAAATTATATGACCTTCATTAGCTCAATCTGCTCCTTGTAAGAGGAAAACCTCCACATTTGGATAAAGAATGTTGCAAATATTGCAAGAAAATCTCTTCAGCATTTTCTGAGATTTCTCTCTTGAAAAGGAGAAAGGAAAATCAAATATCAAGATTTCAGTTTTACCTTGCTACTAGAGGGAATCTGCATTGGAAAGGTAAGATCCATGTCCGATACCTAATGGAGCTTAGAGAACAAAGCCAAGGACAAATCATTTTGCTCTCCAGCTCATTTGTGCTATGTATTAATAGCCTACGAAATTCAATCAAGTTCACAATGATAACATAAAGGTAAGGGCTATGACATTTGCAAAAATTCTCAATGAGGGGACTACTACAAAGAGAATTAGTTACTCTGGACAAAAAGGAAAAAGAGCTTCACGTTTTTAAATATACAGAAAACCTTTCTTTAACCCTGGAAGACCACTGTTAACTTTTTTTCCTGGACTCAACACCTGCCAGATCTCATAAATCAATGAAAATCTTAAATAGCTAAATAGTTTCAAAAATGAACATGGTACAAAATAAGTTCAACCGTTTCATATTTCAGCTAGTCAAATCTGAGAGAATAAAGAAAAAAAAATGTGCCAAGATAGATAATCTAAAAGAAAACAAAAAAAAAACCCTACCTTTTTTGTTGAAAGAGGTTTCACACACCAGCATCTCCCCTGGACCCCAGTCAAAACACATTTGCTTCTTCCGGGAATTCACTCCCGGAATCAACTAGTAAAAAAAAATAAGGCACAGAAATTGTTATTCTTCCTAAAGGCTTTGCTTTCAAATGACTTGCAGGTATAATCCTAGAAGCCAGTGGTCGTGAAAGTTATTAAGTGCTAATCTATGAACACAGCTGAGTGTGACTGACATCAGCCCTGTCTGTTAGACCCTAAATGAACAAGTGAGTTTTGCTAGGCACCTCAACCCAGCCTGTCACTTCTGAAGTGTTGATAAAAAGGAAAGCTACACCCCAATCAATTACTATATGGTAATTCAGTGATCTGTAGTTCAGAAAAAGGGAAGTTAAAAGAATTAAAAAGGAATTGAACTGTTTGTTACTCACTAAAAAGACAGCGACCTCCAATCCCACAGCTTCTGTGTCACATCTTTTATGACTTGATTTTTTTACTCCAACTCAGACCAATCCCTCTAAGTCTCAGTTTCATAAATCCAACTGCCTAATCCACACCTTTATGAGTTATCTAACCTCTCGAACTATATCCATAACGTCAAGAACCAAAAAAGGAACACTTGATGCTCATTCCCAAACCTCATTCCACTCCCCCAGTGGGACCAAGCCTTTCCCAACTGTTAGGAACAATCCTTGTAATCCCCCGCTTTCCCTCATCACCCACTGAGTTTATTTTAGCTAAATATGCATCTGTCCTATACCCTAGCAATTCCATTTCTAGGTATTTATCTGGAAAGAAACAACCAAAGAAAGACAAGAAGAACTGTAACTTATATTTCTTAAGAGCCCTTGAGCTAAAAAGACCACTGGTCTAGAAAAACTGCTCAAGATTATTCTCTCTCTGAATCTACACTTAAACATCCCTGAATCTGCTAATTACTAACTGGCCTTCACGTGCCTTGATAAGAGGAAGCAGCTGCATGAAGAGCAGGCACAACAAATGCTACACAGGGTGACAATGGTTTTCAGGGTTATTCATCAGCCTCTTGAGGGTATGTTCAGCGTAAGCCCAAAGAGCAGAGTAACTCTCAAATACCCACGTGACTGAGTTCGAACTTGCAGAGTTGAGGTTCAGATTCTAGACTATGCAGTTCTGCCAAGATCATGCCCCCTTGAGAGGCTGTGTCCACAAGGCCAACCAGTTTCCTACCTGGTCTCCCCAACACCAATGTAAAGCTGGGTTATCACAGGTCAACCATCACTACTGGGGGCAAAATTAAGCTTAGATCATTTTCATTCCATTTGTAAATGCATGACTCATTGTCATGGTTCAATAACAAGGTGGCTCTCCTGGGCTGCACAGGGTACTGGGAAGGTTTCCCCATCCAAAGATTCAGACATAAGTGAAAGAGGGAAAAGCAAGATAACACGTAGTCTGTAAAAGTTCCAGTGATTCCGATAGCCTAATTTTTCACCCTGGAAACACTGACATAGTCCTTGATAGACATTTAATATTTAACATGCTTTATATATGCATTAAAAGTTAACAATCTATAGCATATAGAAGTAAGCTTTATAGAGAGTAACAAACCACGTTAACTGCTATTTGAGATCTCATGTCTCTTTTGTCCAGTTAGCTTTGAAATGACTTCTATTTTCAGTTTTTGGTTCTGTCAGATACTGCTTTGCAATCTGATGGCTTTAGCTGAAAACTGAAGGCATCTAACCTTCTAAAAAGCAAAAATACAAGGTCAGGCAACTTGCAGTTTAGTGGGGCTTATAGGTTACCAAGAGCTAAGAGATGAAGAACAAGCCTAAACGGACAGAAATATTTGACCTAGTCAGGAAAGGCTTTCCTGACAAAGAGGCTGCTGGAGCTTGTATGTAAAAAATGAGCAGGATATAAACCTAAGAGAGAAGAGATCCCAGGCAGGGGGAATGGTAGGTGTCTCTTATCTAACAACCCTGAATCTCTTTATAAGCATCGTAGATCATCCACACCTGACATACTCTCTTGAGAGTTCAAATACAATTGAAAGAAAACAGAGCAATAAAAGAAGAGTCGCCGAAAGAATATATTTAGTAAACCTTGGGCCAGCTCAAGCAAAGCCAAGCTCACGGAGTTGCGACGTGAAGCTTAGCTCGGCTGGGAGAAAAAAGCCCCAATTCCTGTGCTTGGTTCAAGCCCGCTCATTAAAGCATTAGCCCAACAGGAAAAGCCAAAGAAGTAGGAAGGTCGAGAAGACAAGGGACGGAAAGGGATGGAATGGGGCCTCCAGGACCAGGTATTCTGAGTATACAAAGGGGCAGAAACCCAGCGACCATTGCGACCCAAACACGGGCACCTAGTTAATGTGACTTCTGGACGATGGCAATTGTACTGAGGGAAGGGGACGAGCACCTCGCAGGCGGCAGAGAGATAGACAAGCCTGCAGGGACGAAGCGGACCCAATCCTCGGACCTAGAAGGCAAACAATACTGTTCGGGGCACCCTTACAGTGACTGTCGGCTCGCTATCTAGCTCCTCCATAGCGCAGCACCTCACCGCCCGGAACTCGTGGGGCAGCCAACGCTCCCAGCTCGGGCCTCCCGCTCAGAGCCGGCTGCGAGAGAGGACCCCGTCCGAGCACCTCCTGAACTGCCTGCAGGTCCAAACCACCAACGCCGCAGGGGTCTCTCCTCTTGGCCACGACCACCCCTCTGCGGCACTCCACACGTGTCCCTCCTTCCTGGCCTCGACAATACGACAGGGAAAACAGCGGCAGCGGCAGCCTATCCACACAGTACTGCTCTCCGCAGATCCGGCGCCGCCACGGACAACCCCGAGCCAGGCAGAGAGAAGGTCCCGGAGACGGCGGGAGCGGCGGTGATGCGGCTGCGCGTGCGCGGGGCGGGGCGAGCGCTGGACTTGGCCGAGGTGCGAGTGAGCGCGCGACCTCTCCCGAGCCTGGCTTTCCACTCAGCTTCTTGGTCTGCAGGTTAGCGTCGTCGCCGCTGCTTCTCTGAGCAGTGTCCGTGGCAAGAGAGCCCTGTCGGTTCTTCGGGCTTGTGTACGAAGGTATTCGCCGCCACTCCCACCCCAAAAGGCTTCAAAAGTCATGGGGACAAAATTGATGCAACTGAAACAGCTGTGAAATTGAGACCACTGGGTTCAATTGAACACAAATACCGGTTGTTATCTCACAGAAGAAAAGCAGGAAAAGACACTCAAATTAGGGAATCCCAGGTCTTATTATGGAAAACCTCAACAGAAGTGGTCCAATAACCTAAAAGAGTTATTTATTTTGCAAATGCCATATTTACAAATACATGCACGTACAAGGAATAGAATAGTACTGGTTCTAAATTCCCAGATAAGCGAGTTTTTTTCTTCTTTTTTAACGAACGGAAGGTAATTCGAAATCTTAAACCTTAGGAGACAGTGCCTGAAAACGTAGCAGCTTTTATTATTTAGGAAAGAAATTTGATCTGAAAACAAGACAAAATTTCAGTAATTTTCTTGGGGAAGCCTTCTTTCCCTGAGATGATTCTGAACGACCTATTTGAATGGTGAAAATAAGATGACTTGGAGTGGTTAGGAAAATCCTATCACCCCAATAGTTTGTTCTTTTGAGTTACACACTGTTTAGTAAAGGAAGGAAAATCCTGTGGCTATCACAATTTCATCCAAATTCCTATCTCTGAAGACAGCCATCTATAGGATAAAATTTAATGTAGTTTTGCGCAAAATTCCACACTGTTCAACCATCTGTGTCTGGCTGCATTTTCCAAATGTTTCACAGAGTTTTACTGATCTGAGTGTTTCTGATACCAGTGGTGTGGCTACGAGAAATTATGCATTCGTGTCCATTTTCTAGTGGGTAAAAAGAGTCCTAATATTTTTCAGAATGTAAAATAAACATTCAGTAGCAGATAAATCAGTTTTTAAAAACTGGTTATTATATCTGCTCTGACTATTCAAAATTCTTCAAGCAGCAGAAGTTAAAGCCAAACTTAGTAAGACATTGATAGAAATCATGCCTAATTTCCTTCAGAAAAAATTATTCTGGGGAACAGGATGAAAGACCAGGAAGGAAAACCATTTTTCTCAAAAGAAGACCTGAGGAAAAAAAATAAATTTAACTGCAAAAGAGAGCTCTCCTGTTCACTGCAGGGTGTTGAGCAGAACATGCCCCCTGGCCTCTATCCAGTAGATGCCAATAATATACCCCTCAACAATTGTGACAGCCAAAAAAGTCTCTAGAAGGTGGGGTTGTGAGGATTGGATGAAGGCAGTTAAAAGATACAAATTTCCAGTTTGGGGACTTCCCTGGTGGTCCAGTGGCTAAGACTGCACTCCCAATGCAGGGGGCCCGGGTTCGATCCCTGGTCAGGGAACTAGAACCCACATGCTGCAACTAACAGTTCACATGCCACAACTAAAGATTCTGCACGCTGCAAATAAAAAAAGGATCCTGCACACAGCAACGAAGATCCCATGTGCCTCGACGAAGACCCAGCGCAGCCAAATAAATAAATATTTTTTAAAAGACTAGATTAAAATTAATTAGGTAAATAAATTAAAAAAAAAAGATGACAGATGTTCAGTAAACCTACTGTGGCCGTTATTTCATGATGTAGGTAAGTCAAATCATCATTCTGTATACTTTAAATTTATGTAGTGGTGTTGTGTCAATTATATCTCAGTAAAACTGGAAGAAAAAAAAATGTCTCAAGATATTCCCAGTGTCCCCTAGGGGACAAAATCACCTCTTTTAAGAGCTACTGGCATAGATATTCAACCACAGAGGAAGAGAGGAACAACCAAGTAAATATATTATCAATGAGATATCCACCTATTTAGAAGAATTATAAAGATAAGAAAATGGAAAAGTCTTTCAAGAAGTTTTAAAGTGTACACCTTTTGGTCCCCATAATTGTACTTCCCTGTTCAGTGATGTAATACTACTCAGCTATAAAAAGCAGTGAAATAATGCCATTTCCAGCAACATGGATGGACCTAGAGATGATCATATTAAGTCAGTTAGAGAAAGACAAATATCATATGATATCACTTACATGTGGAATCTAAAAAAAATGATACAGGGAACTCCCTGGTGGTCCAGTGGTTAGGACTTGGCGCTTTCACTGCCGGGGCCCGTGTTCTATCCCTTGTCAGAGAACTAAGATTCCAGAAGCTGTGCAGTGCAGCCAAAAAATTTTTTTAAAAATGAAAAATAAAAATAAAAAAAATTTTTTTAATGATACAAATGAACTTATTTACAAAACAGAAGTAGACTCACAGACATAGAAAATAAACTTATGGTTACCAAAGGGGATAGTAGGAGCGGCCATGGCGGGGGGCAAGGTGTGGGGGGGCAGTGATAAATTGGAGTTTGGGATTAACATACACACTAAAAATGTATATATAAAATAGGTAAACAACAAGGACCTGTATAGCACAGGGAACTATACTTGATATCTTGTAATAACCTATAATAGAAAATCTAAGAAAGAATATATATATGTATAACAATCACTTTGCTGTACACTTGAAACTAACACAGCACTGTAAATTAACTATACTTCAATAAAAAAAAGTTCAGTGAATGTATTGTGAAATGGAACAATATTTCCCTACATTTAATACCCCAGCTGATACATTTAAAGTGAAATGTACTAGCTTCTTGGCTTTGACTGCCGGTGCAAGTTTGGGTCCCATTTTCTTTGCCATGACTCAAGGATAGAAAGCTGGAAGGTTTCCAGAACATCACAGATTCTGTGATTGTCTCCAGATTTCCTGCAGTATTCAGGAATTGAGTATTCAGTATTCCTGCAGTATTCACAGAGATAGCTCAAGTACTCAACTTACCTCTGTTAGAACTGAAAGAAATTTGATGGTATAAACTATGCACCGTTTAGTCGTCTGTGTTATAAATTCAGTTATGTGTTTCTCAGGGTTTTTGGCAAGGATTTCAAGCTCTAAACAGACTCTCTGTGATTCTTATTTTCCTGCCCTTTTTAGGAATGATGTTTTTTCTTTGGCACCTGACCCTGAAGAGTACATTCTTGCTGGTTCCCCCATTCTTACCCTCTACTTCTATTGATATTTAATTATTCAAATACTGATATTTAATTAGGTCTCTAGAGGAAGTAGGCCTTTCTTGTCCTAGGTAACCCCTAATGGCGAAAACAGCTCAATGCACAACTCCTTCATTCATTCCCATTATGATCCAGGAACTGAGCTAGGTGCTCCGAACAAAACTGTAAACAAGACAGGTCTCTCCTTTAATTGAACTGCCATTCTGCTCAGAGAGACAGCCAAACAAAAATTAAGTCAAAACAACTTGACTGGTGTTCCCACCACTATTCTAGGATATATTTTTTGCATGTTTTCTCTCTGAGGACTTCCATAGGAACCTGGATGCAGTCCTACGGTAATTAAGCTCTGTCTGGGCTCTGAGTCAGAAAGTCTCAGGTCTAGTGGCTCTACCACTTCAAGCTGGTGACCAAGTTGCCTGACCTTTCTATGTCTCAATTTCTTCATTTGTGAAATGGGGATAATAATAATAGACATTTTGTGAGGATTAAAGGCTTAGTACAGAATCCCCACATAATAATCACTCGTTAATGTTTGCCACTGTTCTTCTTTTTTGTACATACTACTCCTTGCACTTTTTTCCCAAAGCACCATTTTCCAGTACACAGCCACTCCCTTTCCCACTCCTATGAAAATGATAGCGGGAGAAACTTAATGTTGGGAAATTTCTATTTTTCCACAATTTTTTTCCTGGAAATTGGAGAGACTCTCAGTAGATTCCCTAGGCTCAGCTCACAGAATTCCAGTTTGTCATTGGAACATATATTGTTCACACGTTTGAATACACTTAACTACTTTTTATAGAACTCCTCCTTTGCCCAAAGGTGGTTTTGTAGTTTAGCATAACTTCAGGGCAGGGGTACTGTAGGACACACCTGTCACCTAGAAGCTAACAACTAAACAACCATTTGATTATTGGAGGCCCGCACATTTTACTGATGGTAAATTTTAACATGACAATATTCCTCTTTGATGGTTCTGTAGTCCTACAAGCCTGGGAAGATGTGTGATGTCAACATAAGACCTGGGTTCAGGAGAGCAAGGATAGCATCTCTTTTGCTTTCTCTACAGTACCTGGCACAGCACCCAGCACGTTCGTTCCCTGGCATGTAATAGAAGCTTAAGCAACACTACTTGGCAGATGTGTGATGATGGGCAAGTTACTTAACTCTTTGAGCCTCCATAGTAAGTAAATACTAATCCACTTGGAAGGGTTTGTATAAGGAGAAAAAGAACTAATTAGTAAAGCCCCACTCAGTGCCTGACACATGGCAGTTGGTTCTCTTCCCCTTTCACTTCTTGTATATTTCCTACCCTTCCTACCCACCCACCCACCCCCACCCCCACCCAATTTGAGACAGGGACTTTGCCCAATGCCTAGCACGGGATCTTTTTTTTTTTTTTGGCTGCGTTGGGTCTTCGTTGCTTCGTGCGGACTTTCTCTAGTTGTGGCGAGTGGGGCTACTCTTAGTTGCAGTGTGTGGGCTTCTCGTTGTGGCTTCTCTTGTTGTGTGGGCTTCAGTAGTTGTGGCACGCCAGCTCAGTAGTTGTGGCTCACAGGCTCTAGAGCGCAGGCTCGGTAGTTGTGGCGCACGGGCTTACTTGCTCCGCGGCATGTGGGATCTTCACAGACCAGGGCTTGAACCCGTGTCCCCTGCATTGGCTGGCGATTCTTAACTACAGTGCCACCAGGGAAGTCCTAGCACAGGATCTTATGCATAGTGATAGCCTCAATTTATTCAGTCATTCAGTGAATCTTTACACATCAAAAGTGCACAAAAGCAAAAAAAAAAAAAAAAGTGCACAAAAGCTTAAAGTTGAGAGAGAGCAGGTACATTCAGGAACCCCAAGTAATTGATTATGACTGAAGCAGAGGCTTCGAGGAGAAGATGATGAGAAAGAGCTAGAATGGTTAGCCCAGATTAGCTCTCAAAGAGCTTTGTAGGTCTTATATGAATTTTGGACTTTATCCTGTAAGGCAGAGGATTGCCACTGAACCAAGGAGTGGCAGAAAGTGGTTTTTTTTTTTTGGCCTCACCACGTGGCATGTGGGGTCTTAGTTCCCTGACCAGGGATCAAACCCTTGCCCCCTGCAGTGGAAGCACACAGTCCTAACCACTGGACCGCCAGGGTATTCCCAGAAACTTCTTTTATTTTGTTTTTATTTTAGAATGGTTTGTGGTTCTTGGGCTTTAGTGTGTTTAAGAATCACCAGGGAAGCTTGTTAAAAAAGAGGGATCCCAGAGCCACACTGCAGGAGAATATGCATTTAAACCAGCACCTTAGGGACTTGCTTCGGGGGCCAGTGGTTAAGACTCCCTGCTTCCACTGCAGGGGGCACAGGTTCGATCTCTGGTAAGGGAACTAAGATCCCACATGACGTGTGGCATGGCCAAAAACAAAAACAAACAAAAAACCCAGCACCTTAGATGATTCTGATTCACTTAAATATTCAGACACAATTGGGACATACCTTAAAACCAAAAGATCAATAGCTCTGGGGAAACCTGACTTGAATTTAGGCTTCCACTGCCTCCCCTGATCAATCTGCCTTTCTTGGCCTGTCCTACAATTAGGCCTTAAGCCTCCTCTTCCCCATGGCGGACCAGCTGGAAGCCCAGCAAATGGAGCAGAGCCCAAACACTGGCCAGAGGCTGCAGAGAAGTAGACAGATTTGATAGGTATTTAAAAGGTGGAATCGAGCAGACTTGGAGATTGACTGTATGGGGAGTGTGTGAAGGGGTCAAGGATGCCCCCTGGCTTTTTGGCTTGGGGCAATTTTTTTTTTTTTAATAAATTTATTTATTTATTTATTTATTTATTTATGGCTGTGTTGGGTCTTCGTTTCTGTGCGAGGGCTTTCTCTAGTTGCGGCAAGCGGGGGCCATTCTTCATCGCGGTGCACAGGCCTCTCACTATTGCGGCCTCTCCCGTTGCAGAGCACAGGCTCCAGACACGCAGGCTCAGTAATTGTGGCTCACGGGCCTAGTTGCTTCGCGGCATGTAGGATCTTCCCAGACCAGGGCTCGAACCCGTGTCCCCTGCATTGGCAGGCAGACTCCCAACCGCTGCGCCACCAGGGAAGCCCTTGGAGCAATTTTTTGTTGTTGTTTTGGTTTTTTGTTTGTTTTTTGAGCTGCGCAGCACAGCATGTCGGATCTCAGTCCTGCAGTGGAAGCGTGGAGTCTTAACCACTGGACCACCAGGGAAGTCCCTGGAGCAATGTTATAATGGTGTGTCACACAGTGACCGGGCAACTTGAAAGAGAAGGGCAGGTCTGAGAAGTAAATTGAGGAATTTTAGTTGAGATTTGCTGAATTTGAGGTGCCTCTAGGACATCCAAGTGGAGATGTTCAGAAGTCAGTTGGATTTATAGGCTGGAAATTCAGAGAAAGATCTGGACTAGAAATCTAGACTTGAGAATCATTAGCAAATAGATGGTAATAGAAGTGGGGTGAAGTCATCTCAGGAGAGGGAATAGAATGGGAAGAGAAACCGGTCCAGAACAAAACCCAAGGAACATTTAAGGGAAGGGCTGAGAAAGAAAGAAATTGCAAAGGGATCAAGGACAGGCCAGAGTCATAGCCCAAAGTCACAGGGAGGGAGTTCAAGAGGAGTGATGAACTGGGAAGCATCCTGGACCCAGCAAAGAAGTCTGCGGTGACCTTGTAGAGAGCAGTTTTAGTGGAACCGTGCACCAGATTGCAGTGTGTTGAAGAGTAAGTGGGAGGTGAGGGAGTGGAGACAGCTGGCGTGCACATTTTTTTCAAGCTATTTGGCCAAGAATGGAGAGAGATACGGTGGTAACTTCAGAAGGAACTGGAATTGAGAGTCTTTTTCTACGGTTAACGGCTAATGTGCAAGTGGAAGAAAATGAAGGACAAAGGACATAATCAATAAAACCTACCGAGAGGAGTGGGAGACATCCACGGCACAGATGTCAGGATTGTTCTTAAGACAAGAGGGACCAACTTCTATTTCTGAACGGCTGTAAGGAGGAAGTGATCGATTGGTTTGGAAGCTAGATGTCGGGTGCTTCTCTCTGATGGATTCTGCTTCCTCTTGGAGGTTGGGAGCCAGGCAATGAGTAAGGAGTTTGTAGGATGAACCTTTTTCCTCAGCTAGTCAAAGTACAGGGTTTCCAGCAGGACGGAAGTAGTCACGGCACTAAGGCAAGAGCCTGGTGGGAAGCGGGATGAGGCTGAAGCTTTAAAATCCGAGGGAAGAGAGGCTGACTGAGAGGAACTGTGATGTTCCTCTCACCCTGAGGAAAGCTGCATATGGGCCACCGAATGAGAGGTTATTTTCCCAGAACCTCGTGCTGGGGCTTTGATTTAGGCTCCCCCTTCCTTGTCTAGTCAGTCGGCCTTCCCCGGCTTGTGTGTCACGTCTAGGCCTCAAGCCTCCTCGTCCCCACCGAGGACCAGCTGGAAGCCATTTTGATTAAGCTCCACCACAGAAGGAGGACAATACAGCCCCGCCCAGAGCCAGGCGCGCCCCCGCGACGGCCCGGGTGCGCGTGTCCGCGCCTCTTCCCGCCGGCCTGGCGGGCGCCGGGCCCACGCTGGGGCGGTGCGGGGCGGGGGGTGGCGGTGGTTATGTAAGCGTTGCGCGCTCCCGCGAGGCGGCAACCAATGAGGAGCCCCGGCGGCTCGGGCTCGCGCACGCAGGATGGGGGGAGGGAGCGCACGACGTGCGCGCGCCCTCTCCCTCCTCCACCGCTGCCGCCTCCTTCTTCTGCCGCTCCTGGTGCTGCTTGTGTGCTCGTTCGGTGCGGACCTGGTACCTCTTTTGTGAAGCGGCAGCTGAGGAGACTCCGGCGCTCGCCATGGCCGACGAAAAGCCCAAGGTGAGCTCGGCGCCGGCCTCCGCGCCTCGCCGCGCGGCCGGGGTCACGGCGCGGGCCGGGGTCCGGCCCGAGCCCGCCGCGGGCTCCCCGCGCCTTCCCGGGCCCCCCACGGGGCGGCCGCGGCTCAGGCCCCGGCGCTCCGCGCCATTTTCCTCCCTCCCCTCTTCCTCCCTCCCGCGCGGGAGGAGGCCCCGCCGCCCTCCCCCGCCCCCGGCCGCCTCGGAGTGCGCGCCGGGCGCGAGTTGGGCGGGCAAATCGCGGACACCCGCGGGCCCACCGGCCGCGAGCTGGGCTTCTTGGGCCCTGCCGGCCGGGCGCGCGTGACGAGGGGCGTTAGGGCGCGCGGTGTCCCCACCCTCGGCGGACCCCGCGCCGGGCCGCGGCGGGTGTTGCCGCCTTGGCGGTGGCGAGGAGTTCCCTCCTCCCCGGGCTTCCCCCCTCTGGGGTGGGGGCCGCGGGCGTCTGGGGACCCCTGCCCTGGGCCGCACTGGCTGGCTGAGGGCTCGGGGCGAATCAATGGGCTACTGATGGGTTGGAAGCCGGATGCCCGTCGGTCGTCGTGAGGGGCCGGGGTTGGGGGATTCCCGGGGAGTATTTCCCACATTTTTTGTCGGAATGGGCAGGGGCTTTTCCCTGGATGCCACATAACCCCTAACCTGCCGAGACCATGTGGTTTCGGGAAGTTGGAGGCAGATGTACGAGCAGAGAGACTTCGTAGGGCTTAACTTTTCAACGCGGGTTTTGAGGCTCCAGGAGGCTTTTCCCTGGAGGACTCGGGCACACACTTCTTTCTGGCACACGGGACTTTCTTTTGGTTTGTTTTGTGGCACCCTCCCCTCTTTCCATTCTGAAGTGATTTAGGGGCTACAGAATTCCTTCTACACTTGATTTTGATGAACTTCAGATTGGGTCAAAATCTACAAGGAAGACTTGTGGAATAAGTCTACAAAGAATAAAACTGTGCATTTGACTCATGACAACAAAGGGGAGGGGAGAATAAGCTCATAACTAAAAATAAACAAAAATGAAGCTGCTCGTAGAGGCGAACAATAATAGTGGTTCTGAGTTATACCGCTGCTTGGGAGAGAATCAAAGGATATTCCTCAATTAGGTGGTGGTTTTTTATAAATGTAGCTTGAGATTTGTTATTAAGCTGAATTTGGTAACTTTTTAACAAGAGATTTGAAATGAATTTTGAATTTCAAGCTCTAGATTTTTTTCTTGCATTCTGTACTCAAAGCACTTTGGAAAGAGAAAGGATGCTTATTTTTAATCTTCTTAGAGGAAAGACATATTTTGAGAGTGATCCAATATATGTCATTTTAAAAAACTCAGATTCAAGAGGGCATTGCAGTAAATTGAGGGAGATCCATCTTTAAAAACCAATTGTCGACACTGATAGTATTGGATGTAGGCTGCTTTTCTGTTTCTGTGACAGCTATTTAATATTGTTGCTTCAGGGTTTCTTATCTTTCAGATTGATTTCAGCAGCTGCAAACAGCTGTATGCTCTGTTATAAGAATGAGAAACCTGTTGATTTCTGAAGCAACTTGGGCTGCTGCTGCTTTGAAAGGTGTTGTTTGTTCTTCACATTTTCCAAATTATACTTTTATTTTTCTTTCAACAGGAAGGAGTCAAGACTGAGAACAACGATCATATTAATTTGAAGGTGGCGGGGCAGGATGGTTCTGTGGTGCAGTTTAAGATTAAGAGGCATACACCACTTAGTAAACTAATGAAAGCCTATTGTGAACGACAGGTGAGGAACTGACTTGTATACTTCCACTGAATAAAACGTATTTTTAAAAAACAAACCTTATTTTCTTGAGAATAGAAACCAGCATAATATGACAATAGATTATCTTTGGTAGAATGAATATATACTTATATACTTGATATATCACAGTTTTATCGTACACTTGGTTTGTTGATTCTTCATAAAACCCCTTAGGGTGGTTAATATCACATATGATTCTAGTTCTGTGCCAGAAATGCATCAAATTGTTTTCACAACATGTGGTTTGTTCCCAAGGGGATGCAATTTTACTTTTATAAGAAAATAAGAACGAACTTGGTAAAATTTCTTGTCAGGCTCTTTTTTAACAATTTAAAATTTGTCTTGTGTCAAAACAATATTTCGGGTGTTTTAACCAATTTGGAAATAAAATTAAATGTGAGTAGAAGGACATTGCAATTTTCCTGAAGCGTGTAAAACTAATATTTTCTTTTTACACTAATAGTAGAGGTCAAGAGATTTAACCTCCTGAGCCAAGCATACACATTCCTGTATTATAAGGATATTTGAATTTTACTCAGAAAATAGTAAATTTTTTACATCAGAAGAGGAAGTAGAAATGAACAGATGCTGGGAGGTAAATGTAAGCTTTAAGACAAAGAAGCTTCCTTTTGTGATGTTGAGTCTGTAACAATACAAAGGTAATTTTAAAGATGACTTTTGCAAGTATAACAGAAACTCTGGTAGATCAGTTAATCCAACAGTAGCCTGGCAGATGTATTTTTCTTGTTCAATCCTGGATGTATAATATATAAAAGTTTGGAAAATTATTTTATTAGACCAAAACAACTTATCTACATTGCAAATTCACCTCCTAAAAATAGGTTCAAAACAGAGTAAGGTTAAAACCTCTACAAGTTGGAAAATTGAGTTTGAGTTGATACTTGGGCCTTCTCCATGAGACTGAAGGGCTTCTTAAACTGAAGATTTAAACTTCTTTTTGAGTTTGAAGCTTTATTTTATGCCTAGTTTATTTATAACATAATAAGAGAGTACTGTGGTTATAATTTTTTATCTGCATAAACTTTTTCATAGTTCCTTACAAAGATATGCCCTTCAGTGTACTTTCATTTAAAGAATTCTGGTGAAATCCCCTAACAGTTAGTAAATATGTACTTATTAATTGTGCTAAAGAATTTTTGCACTGGTATCTACCATATTTGAATACTAGTACTCCTTCAGGTTCCAGGGGAATTTTAAAAGGTAATCATTTTGTAGAATGTTTATGTAGCAAAACCTTATACAACATAGAAATTCATGTTTAGATTTGGTGACTTTCAACAAAATTCTCTGCATATCTTACCTAACTTTTCTCTAATTACTATTAAATTGTAGCTTTTAAATGGTCATATTTTTCAACACTGACTATGAAAATTTTCGAACTTAGAGAAAGAAGTTTACATTGAATACCCATGAGTCTACTGCCTAGATTAACTGTTACCAATTTACTGTATACATCTATTGATACTCTCCATCCTAAAATGGTCATATTTAAGACTTCCCATATTTCTTGTAGGGCCCCCAAAGGAGCTTTTTATCTTTTTTTTTTTTTTTTTTTTCACCAGATGCCTATGTGCTGGGGCATTATACTGTGTGCCAGAAAAAGTAAAGCACATCCTGTGTATTCTAGATTATCCTCATAGGAAATTGTCTTATAAGATCTAGTTAGTGGGTCAATCAAGAATTTTTTAGTTTTCCTGCTACGTTAAAGTAAGTCGACTATATTACCCAGTGTAAATAAAGTTTTCCTTGATTTTTTTCAGTTATTAGGCATAAGATTGGGGTTATGTTTGACTAAACTTGTTGGGGCCACTCTTAACTTGGACTAGAGGAAAAAGAACGTTGGTAATCCATAAAAAATATAATTCCAGTGCATATCTTTTGGAATGCAAATATGAAAATATTACCCAGGAAGAATTTGGAAAGATGTTTATTCCCATTTTCCTCTTAAATTGGGGATAACCTCAGAGTTTTGAGTGAAACAAGATCCCTGTTTACTTTTCAAGTGGTTTCTCTGGTTCTAAGGAAGAGGGGGTTGAAGTATCATCTAATGGGGCTGATTCCCTGCTTTCTAAGTGTAGTTACAGGTTATTAAAAAAACCAAAATATTTATCCGATCGAATTTGCATAGCTAAAGTTTTTTTGGCAGGTGAGACTTCTTGACCAAAGATTTCCTATCAAGATTAATTGAATGCTCATATTTACTTTCTAATGAACTCATTTGGTATTGGATTTCTGGAGGAGTTCCAGTGAATGCCTAATAGGCATCTAAAACTAAACATGCAAAGCAGGACTCTCGATTCTACTAGAAATCTTTCTCCGTTGTCCCCACTCAGTAAATAGCACCATTATGCATCTAGTTGTCAAAAACTTAGGGTCCTCCTTGATGATGCATCATAACAAATAAAATCCATCAGCGAATTCTGTTCTCTATCTAACTTGGTCCAGCACAGTAGCCACAAGCCACGTGTGAGTGTTTACCACTTGAAGTGTGGCTAGTCCAAATTGAGATGTGTGGTAAAGTGTAAAATGAATGCCAGATTTTGAAAACTTGGTATGAAAAAAGTTAAATATCTCAATTTCTAAAATGTTGATTATATGTTGAAGTGGTAGTATTTTTAAATATGTTGAATTAAAACATTTTTATTAAACTTTTACCTTATTAATGTGGCAACTAGAAAACTTAAAGTACCATATGTGGCTGACATTATGTTTACATTGGATAGGGCTGAGCCCTCAACCATTTTTATTCTATTCCTGATTAACTACTACCTCAGGGACTTCTCTGATTAATTCAGAGTGCCCCTATTGCCATCACTGAGTCCTCTCACTCTTTTCTGTTTGTTTGTTTTGATTTGTTGTTTTGCATTGATTATTGTCTATATTTATCTGTCTCTGCACTAAAATGTAAGCTTCATGAGCATAGGGCTGTTTTATTGACTATTTTTCTGGAGCCTAGACCAGTGCTCGGCATATAGAATGTGTTCAAATGCTTGTAAAAGGATAGAGAACATTCAAACCTAGTATTTCTGTAGGTTGGTTTCTTAGTAAGTTTTTCATTCACATGTAGAGTTAGACTTTGCCCACTTTATATCCGCCACATATCCTTCAGGCAACTGACTGAGAGCATACTATTCCATTCTAGTGTAAATCTACCCCAACATTGGTTACTAGATTGTCAAGTGGTTTCGGAGAGCACAGAATAATTGGTTTAGTCCAGTTCATTTCTGTGAAATGAAGAAATGGGGACCCGAAGAGAGAACCTCACACAGCTCTTCTGGAGCACAACTCTAAAGCTCAGGGATGAGATTTCTACAGAAGAGGAAACCAAATACTGGTTTAATGCAAATTCATTGTTTGAATTTACATGGTTTATGGAATCTTAAAGGCAAGTTTCCTGAATTTTGGACTTTTGATCTCTAGCAAAATAAAAGAGCTTTTATCGATAAGGAAAAGCGTAAAAACAGGTGGCAATAAAGGAATACAATTTGCTTGTGTTCTACTGGCCCTGCCTTCCCTTCGCCCTTATTTTGAATGGCCACGCCATTGGATGTAGTGAAGGAAGAACCCAGCATATAGAAGATGCCAAGAGTTTTGTTGAAGCAGAGTCTCCAATGGAGTGTTTGTAAATAGATAATACTTAGTATTAATGGCTTGGCATTGAATTCTTGGTTACTTTGTGTAATTGCAAACTAAATTTGAAAGTCATGAGGAATGAATTAGGTTATGGCTGTCACCTACCTGGTGGGGGATTGCTTGTATTCCTTAAGACAAGGGCTAGTCTGGAAGTGGTATGTGTCAAAGACCAGAGTGTTGTGTTTTGTTTTGTTTAAATTTTTTTTTTAATATTTATTTATTTACCTATGTATGTATCTGTCCACCGGGTCTTAGTTGCGGCATGTGGGATTTTTGTTGCAGCGTGTGGGATCTTTTTAGTTATGGCATGGGAGATCTTTAGTTGCGGCATGCAGGATCTAGTTCCCAGACCAGGGATTGAACCTGGGCCCCCAGCATTGGGAGCGTGGAGTCTTAACCACTGGATCACCAGAGAGGTCCCAAAGACGAGAGTTTTAAAGGAAAGCAGTATGATTTTCACGTGACAGGTAGTTTTAAAGACCAATTCAGTGAATCCTTGTTAAATAAGGGAATACAGTTGTTAAACAAGTGTTTATTGAATACTTTATTTCAATATTTTTAGTCCTAGGAACTCAGTTTAATTTTCTCTTAAATATCAATTAAAACTGAGTTTTTGTAACGAGAATTATAGTTTGTAATTTGAGCATGATACAGGAATGACTTTGCGTAAGATGCTTCCAAGAAAGGTATTTTTCGAGTTAAAATATTCACAGCATACCTCCAAAGAAATCTTGTCCTCATTTGGATGCAGTTACCAGCAACTTTACTATTTTGCTCCTTTCCCCTTCTTCCCACCCCTGTGTCAGGTAGGTAATTCTTAATAATGGAGTCCCCTTTGCAGAAAGGGGTGTATTTAAGCTCATTTATCTCCTTAAATGCACATAAAAATTTCTTGACACTCCCTTTTTGTAATAAAGCTTCTCCTCAACTTAGCTTTAGGTTTACTTTCAAATAAAAACAGAAAATGAAGCATACTTAGATAGATACTGCTTTTCATCCATTTTATTCCATCAGTATTTAGCACCTACCGTGTGCAAGATATACAGTATGTAACTAAGTCTAGATTTCTATCCCTACTGGAGCTTATTTTCTAGTACAAGGTTGACTAATAATTGCAGGCTTGGGTAAGTCCTAAGGAGAAAAAAAGCAGGTGCTTCTTTAGAGCTGTTCCAGGATTTTCTTGGATGTGGATTGTGGTCTTATAGATGGTTTTAGGGACCAGTTATTGCCTTGTGTTCTGTTGGAAATGTCCTCACTGTCCAAGGATAAGAACTTGAATATGCCTGTGGTGTGCCTAGTGTTGTGCTGGGCTGGGGCTTAGGTTACTCTTACATAGTGGTAGGAATTGTTTGGATAGACATGAAGGGAAGGTAGCTTTTAGGCAAAGTTTTATTTTAATCATTACACCTTTTTTAGGTGACTTCAGTTTTCATATTATTAATGGGTTTTGTTTATGTGTTTGTTTTTGGAGCGCTTTTTAATGTGCGTTGAGGAATGTTGATGTGTGCATCTGTTGCTTCAAATTTCCTTTCAGTATCTAACTCACTTAAATGCACTGTTTAACTCAAGGTATGATCTATTCAAGCTTAAAGTAGCTATGGTCTCAAAAGCATAAAACAGCCTTTTTTTTTTTCAGTCCTTTTTAAGAAAAATCATTTTTCCAATGAAAATCAAACAGTATAGTTTAAAGAAAGTGAAAATCACCCCAAATCATTTAACCAATATAGAAATGTTAACATATTGATCATTTATTTAGGTCTCTCTTTTAAATACATTCATGGCCAAATATGCATGTAGTTTTAGTTCTTACTGTTTCTTTGCATTCTTATTGCTTTTAAACTCTTTGTCCAGGGTTTGTCAATGAGGCAGATCAGATTCCGATTTGACGGGCAGCCAATCAATGAAACAGACACACCTGCACAGGTAAAAATGTCTTTGTGCTAACTAGAAAAACCAATGTTTTTTATAATTTTCTCAACAGCTTTGTTTATTAATTTGTGAATTTCTAGTCATTGGAATATAGTTCTTACCAGAGTTCAAAGCTGTGTAAAATATGGCCAAAAGGGAACAGAAAGAAAAAATAGATTCAGGAAGTGCCAATGGTTTTTAAGTATTCAGTTATCACTTAGTAAAACTAGTAGGTCATTTTACTTTAATCCATATTTTTCCTCTTGCCAGCATTATTTGGAAAAAAATAAATAAAATTCCTGTTTGTTACTTCAGAATGTTGTTTTCATTTCTGCAGCTGTAAATCATACCCAGGGTTCCCCATAAGCAGTTGGTTGGCTGTTTATCCTAAGCATTTTAGCCCCTCATGAATTCTCTTTACCTGTCCTTCTGAACTAAAGAGAATCTAGTGGCTCTAACTGCAAGGCTCTTGGTAGCTTATGTTTCACAGGGCTGTTGATAATAGGTGGCTTTCCAAACCCTTACTACAAAAGGTGTTGTCTGATCCCTTAATCTCTTTACTTATTACTTCAGTTGTTCTCTCACTTTGTAGGGGATCGGCTGGGCTATCTTCTTTAGCAGAAACTTTTTGTTTCTTTTTACCTTCTGAAATTCCATTTAAGACATTCAGTTTTGGGGAAAAAATCTTTGATAGCAGAAATTTTAAATTGGAGCCCTTGTCCTTTTGAATTTGTTTTATCACCCCATAAAAACTAGAAAGTGATAAATATGGTATGAGTGAAGCAGAAAATCCAGATTGTGGTTTTGTTGATAATCTTCAAAAATTTGAAATGTCTATGAGTTGTACTTGAGGGAAGAATATTTTGAAGAGATTTCTGTTGATGAGTCTCTAAGAAGCAATTATAGTGTGTAGCCACAAGGAGGAGCTGAATTCTCTTGATGAATGAGAGAGAGAAAAAGCTCTCTTGTATCCTTTGAAGGCATTTGAAGTTTCACTATAAAATTGAAAAACATTCCAGTAGTTTCATTTCAGTGGATAGGCTGAAGACCAGTTTTGATGGTTTTAAAAGAATAAAAAGAACCCATTATGCTAAACTCTGATGGTAATGTATTTTCTGTTTTTTGAAGCCCTCACCCACCACCAAAAAAAACTTCTGGGAGTTGTCTATTATGCTAGCTGCAAATAATTAAACCTAAGGAGGATTTGTTCAGTACTGCATTTATAAAATCTTCAAACTGAATTTGGAATTGACCTCATTTTAGTATTTGGAATTGAATTTATTTTAGAGTGAAATTGATTCATTTTAGAATTGTTCTTCCAGTACTTGTTAAATAGCAGAATTGTATAAATTAGAACATCTTAGCGGCCAATTTTAATAGCAGTATAATTGTTATATACTCATATTCTCTTAAGTACTTCACTTTCTTTGACTCATTTAGTTCTCATAACTGAATGATATTCCATTTTACAAATAGAGAATTGAGACTTAGTCATTAATATTTTAATGCTTTAGTCCTACTTTTACTGTATTTGAACTTCATTAGAAACAGTTCCCTTTCTTGTCTTTAGATGCCCAAGGTTGTTGTTTTATCTTCAAAATTACCAGTTTTTAGAAAATTTTTCTTGGGTAATTATCAGCATTATAAACTGTTCCAAAGCTTGTTTACCTTACAGTGTTGCCATATGTACCGAGACCTTCCTGCTGTCAACATGGTTTTATGTATAATGTGTGGGTAGTAAACCTTGCAAACTTAATAGCATTTTGAATTTGGATTTTTTTTAACAAGTCTGTTTTTGCTCAGGTTCCTCTTCTTACTACATAGTGGTAACCACTGTTTTGTGCATAGGCAAAGATATGTTCATATTATACACATACACACAAACTTAAAGATATACATACAAATATAATACTATAAGCTGTTTGCTGCCTAGTTTTTAAATTTTTTTAGCCTAATACCGTATCTAAGGGATATTTCCATTTCTGCATGTGTAAATCTACTTATTCTTTAATAACAGGTACATGGTATTTCATGTATGCATGTACGATATTTTTTTGGGTTTTGATATTTTGGTTATTTTCAGTTTTTTGCTCATCTAAACAACATTGCAGTGAGAGCCTTTATACACATCAGTTTTATTTTCAATAATTAAAGGTGAGATGATTTAACTTATGGACATACTCAGCTTTTTAACTTAAAAACTCAATTTTCTGTAATCTTCATAAAAAAGACCAAGTGAAAAATTATTTAAACCTAAGTCTGATGCTACTTTAAGCTGTGGGACATCTAAAATAATGAACACTGGAATTGGGTGGAACTTGTGCAGATTTTCAGGCTATTTAAGTCTGATAGTTATAAATTTTAAGAGCTAAATAACCAATGGCCGATTGTTTTTTTTCTCATTTATGCTAGTTGGAAATGGAGGATGAAGATACAATTGATGTGTTCCAGCAGCAGACAGGAGGTGTCTACTAAAAAGGGAACCTGCTACTTTACTCCAGAATTCTGTTCCTCCAGACCAAGAAGACATTCTCAATTAGAAAACCGCAATTTGGTTCCACCACATCCTGACTACTACAGTATAGTTTCTCTATTCTTTCATTTTCCCCTTCCCCATTCCTTTATTGTACATAAAGTAACTGGTGTATGTGCACAAGCATATTGCATTTTTTTTTTTTAACTAAATGGCCAACGGTATGTTTTGATCGACATCAAATGGAGATGGAATGGGGAAAAATACTGGTTCTGTGAAGATACCCCCTTTTCTCCATTAGTGGCATGCTCATCCGCTCTTATCTTTATATTCCAGTAAGTTATTTTGCTCTCACTGTTTAACAAAAAAAGAACAACATAAAAATTCTTGCATACCTTGTTCGATTGGAGAATTTTAATGTTTTTCATTTATCATTGTAAAACCAAGGACAATTTTATAACTTTTTTGTACGTAGCTGTTACATGTAGGGCAATCTGTCTTTAAGTAGGGATAAATTACTCTAAAAGAAATGAATCCTAGATAGTTTTCCCTTCAAGTCAAGCGTCTTGTTGTTTAAATAAACTTCTTGTTTAAAATGAGCTGTTTTCTTTATTCTGAGGAATATTAAATAGAAAGTTGAAGCTTAGAGAAAAACATGACCTGAATAGGCCTACTAGACGTAACATTTCAAGGAAGAAATAAAGCTACTTTGCATTTCTGACAGACTAATGCAAAACAGAGAATAACAAAGTTATATAAATGACTAGCAAGGAATGTTTCAGCCTCCTCTTTGTTCAAAAAGTTTAGGCAGTTCCAAATATGCAACTTTACTAGCAAAAAAATTGGGTCATAATCTTGGTGATTTACTCCCATGTATTCTTTTTTTGTAACCTCTACCTGAGGCAGAGTGGGTTAGTACATGCAGTTAAGAAAAAGTTCTAATTTTGCTGACTGTGCTGATAAATCACTTCACCATTCTAGTCCTCATTTTGTCTGATGGTAAATACTCCCTAACCTAAAACAGAGTTTTTGTTCCTTATTTGAGGATGTTGAGGGACAGAAAATACTTACCTACATATACCCATTCTTACAGCCTTAAATATGCAGATCACTACAGTTTTTAAACTCAAATGTATGGGGAAAGATAACTACAGAACCAATAAACAGAATATTGGAGCTGGAAAGATATGTAAAGATTATCTAATTCTAACCCCTGGGTTTTTTTGGGTTTTTTTTTTAAGACAATCAGATGTTTTAATTTATTTATTTATGGCTGTGTTGGGTCTTCGTTTCTGTGCGAGGGCTTTCTCTAGTTGCGGCAAGCGGGGGCCACTCTTCATCGTGGTGCGCGGGTCTCTCACTATTGCGGCCTCTCTTGTTGCAGAGCACAGGCTCCAGACCCACAGGCTCAGTAATTGTGGCTCACGGGCCCAGTTGCTCTGCGGCATGTGGGATCTTCCCAGACCAGGGCTCGAACCCGTGTCCCCTGCATTGGCAGGCAGATTCTCAACCACTGCGCCACCAGGGAAGCCCTAACCCTTGTTTTAAAAATGACAAGGCTGAGGTCTAGAGGGTTATTCATCACATAGTTAGATGGCTATGAAACTGGAACTTAGAGGTTAGGTTTTCTGTTGCCTGTTAATTGAATTTTCCAGTAATGGTTTTCAAGAGACTGAATTCCCACCCTTACTGCCTAACAATGTGGCCTTTTTGGATCAAGTCCCCATGAACTATCATGCCTTGTCATTCACTTAATTCACTCTACGTCTGTTGCAATATAGTCTTTTTTACATTCCCCATTTCTGTAGTGAATAAGCTTCCCCAGAGACAGCAGGAATTACGTAGGATTTTGGCTCTGTATATGTGAGTTAATCTTAAATCGACTGAAGTTTTATTTTCCTGTATGTGTAGTGCTGCCAACCTATTTTTACAATTTATATTGTGAAATAGTGTGAGAAGCCTGCCCCCAAGAATTCTTAGAGATCAGGTAAGTACGTTTCTCTTGCTCTAGGTACTATTAAGTAGTGGAATTTTGTTGTCCCCAAAATTAAAGTTAGGATTGAAATTCAAGCCAGGGAATTTTATTAAGAAAGGATTCTTGAACTGGCTTCTTGTTTAACCAGAGGGAACTAATGTCATGTCTGAGCTTTCGCCATGTTGGGGGACCTTTTAAATTCTTTTATGCTAGAAAAACTTTCGGTAGAATTTTAAAAGCCATAGGGAAATGTGTGGAAAAGGCACTGTTTCATAATATAGTATGTTGTAGCTTATTGATATTTGGGTCAGTGTATAATTAAGATTTACCTTATTCTTAAGTGAACTTTTGATTGTTGCCCTTGCCTATTTCACATAAATTACCACCAAAAAGGCAAATATTTTATGGGAAAGCTTACGGAGAACTTTTTAAAAAACGCTTTGAAAATAAGCGGATCGTTGAAAATGCTGGGAAGTAATTGTAGCATTTTAATTTTTTTGGCTTGAGAGGGGAGGTTCAAATGATGGGAGTTACCCTGCTATTTTGGTTAACTGTTAGGACAATTTAGCTAAACTCTTTCAGTTTGTGCTTACATATCGGACATGTTTGTATCTTAAAAGTAGCAAATAGTACCTAAGTGAACCCAATCTGTATAGGGAGATAAATTTTATTCTCAAGCACCTGTCATATTCATCCAAGCTGCTAGAGGCCAAAACAAAAGGTATTAGCAGCTTTCCAGAAATAAGAGTGTCAGATTATTTGGCTCATTGTTTTCCTTGTTTATGTTCTCGTAGAAATTAATTGGATGATCAGGTTACATTCTATCTAAAGGGGATGATGTTGAATGGAACATGGGAAGAAGTAAACATAGTTTGAGGAGAAATTGGAGACTTGAGTCAAAGTGTGTAATTATGTAGGAAATTGACACCAGGAGGTCAGTAAGATGATGGAATCCGAGGATTTGAGGGCAGCCTGTTGGAAAGTTTTTCCAAGGTCTTTGTGGGGGCCATAGGGTATTGGAGAGGGCCAGCTGTGCCACTGAGGGTTATTTTTGAGTTAGGGTGCTCCTGCTTTTAAGTATGACTAATAGTGATTCTGGATCATGGTTTTGCATTAGAATCCCCCTGGTGAGCTTTTTAAAAATACCAGTGCCTGGGCCTTACCCCCAGAAATGTATTTTCAGAGCAATATGGAATTGAGAAGCAGCTCTGTGAGGCATTCTCACAACTCTTAAGAGTTAAGCACGTTATGGTGAAGATTAAATGAGATAATATATGTTCTAGCTGCCACATACTGAACTTTTTTTTTAAACCTTTTTTTTTTTTAGAGATTGGAGTTTATTTATTTATTTATGGCTGTGTTGGGTCTTCGTTTCTGTGCGAGGGCTTTCTCTAGTTGCGGCGAGCGGGGGCCACTCTTCATCGCGGTGCCCGGGCTTCTCACTATAGCGGCCTCTCTTGCTGCGGAGCACAGGCTCCAAACGCGCAGGCTCAGTAGTTGTGGCTCACGGGCCTAGTTGCCCCGCGGCATGTGGGATCTTCCCAGACCAGGGCTCGAACCCGTGTCCCCTGCATTGGCAGGCAGATTCTCAACCACTGCGCCACCAGGGAAGCCCTGAACTCTTTAAATTTATTTAATTTTAAATAAAACTTATTTTCAGCATGAAGTAAGGTCTCTGCCGTAGGATGCTGAGGCTTCAACTGAATACCATAATCCCTACCAATTGGCCTGCATTTCTATTCATTTTAAAAACAATACAATCTTTGTCTCAGGTTTTTTTTAACTTTTTGGTTTGTTTGTTTTATATTTTTTTGGCCACACTGCACAGCATGTGGGATCTTATTTCCCTGACCAAGGATCAAACCCATGCTCCTTGCATTAGAAGTGCAGAGTCTTAACCACTGGACCACCAGGTAAGTCCCTCATTAGGTTTTTATTAATTAAATTTATTTTTGGCTGCGTTGGGTCTTCGTTGCGGCACGCGGGCTTTCTCTAGTTGCGGCGAGTGGGGGCTACTCTTCGTGGTGGTGTGCAGGCTTCTTATTGCGGCGGCTTCTCTTGTTGCAGAGCACGGGCTTGAGGCGCATGGGCTTCGGTAGTTGTAGCGCGTGGGCTTCAGTAGTTGTGGCTTGCAGGCTCTAGAGTGCAGGCTCAGTAGTTGTGGCTCACGGGCTTAATTGCTCGGCGGCATGTGGGATCTTCCTGGACCAGGGCTTGAACCCATGTCCCCTGCATTGGCACTGAACCACCAGGGAAGTCCCTAGGTTTTTAAATAAATGTTTAATACTAAATTGTGCTCTAACGAATCTTTTTAAGGAAAAACAAAAAGGAAAGGTCTTTTTTTCCTTTTTAAGGAAAAACAATCCTCAGGATTTTAATGATTCTCCAATACTTTAAGAAGCAAAGGACCCATCCACAAGATGCTTCAACATTTTGATTATCTAGGTGATGATTTGAGGGTTAGTCCTGGATGTAGTAAGAAATATATGTGTTTTATAATGAGACTTTGGTGTGTGTAGTGGTTAACTAATGAAAAGAGTGCCTCAGAGTGGAACATAATTAGAACAGAGTATATAAACAGGTTAGGAATTTAATCTATTATTTGGAATGTGGAGTGTTATTTCCCTGTAAGCAGTGACATGTGACTATGTATGAGATCATTTTAGGATTTCCTACACCCTTAGGGCCTTTGTGAAACAGTTTAAAGTCCAAGAATTTTCATGTAATATTTGTTTTCTTTGCACTTGATACTATAAGACGGATTATGTGGCTAATTTTGCAACAAGTTACAGAATTTGGAATACTAAGAATTTTCCCGTTCTTTTCTGGGCATACCCTTTAAAGTTATTTGATGTTTGTAATTTTAAAGATCTTTTTTAAAAAAAAAAAATTTATTTATTTAAGGTCTTAGTTGCAGCACACAGGATCTTTTTTTTTTTTAAATGGGAATTATTTATTTATTTATTTATTTATTTATTTTTGGCTGTGTTGGGTCTTAGTTTCTGTGCGAGAGCTTTCTCTAGTTGCGGCAAGTGGGGGCCACTCTTCATCGCGGTGCGCGGGCCTCTCACTATCACGGCCTCTCTTGTTGCGGAACACAGGCTCCAGACGCGCAGGCTCAGTAATTGTGGCTCACGGGCCTAGTTGCTCCGCGGCATGTGGGATCTTCCCAGGCCAGGGCTCAAACCCGTGTCCCCTGCATTAGCAGGCGGATTCTCAACCACTGCGCCACCAGGGAAGCCCACACAGGATCTTCATTGCGGCATGCAGGCTCTTTTTTTTAGTTGTGGTACGCGGACTCCTTAGTTGCGGCATGCATGTGGGATCTAGTTCCCTGACCAGGGATCGAGCCCCGGCCCCCTGCATTGGGAGCACAGAGTGTTACCCACTGGACCACTAGGGAAGTCCTGATGTTTGTAATTTTAGTAACTATTTTTGCAAAAGAGGCTAAATTCATCTTAGGAGAACAGGGCAGATTTGTTAGATGGTTTTTTTTGTTTTTTTTTTTAACTTGTTTATTAGAGAAGTAGCTTGGAATTGAGGAAAGAAGACAAATTTAAATCACATAATCTCATTCAGGTCTTAGTCTGAGAGGAGGAGGAAATAATGGGGAAATATGAATCATGCTTTCCCTCTCTGCAGTTCAGAGTGACTAGAGGGGCATATCAGACCTTAGTACAGTGTATGTGCCACTTTGTTTATCTTAACTTTGGATATAGAGAAGGCAAGAATATAACAAAGCCATTTTCCATATTTGAGACATCTAGGTTGGTTCATTTGATTTATTTAATGGCAAATGAATTTTTAGAGAAAACAAACTCCTTGCATTGTTTTTCTCTTGGTGGCTTTGATCTGCCTTTTTTTTTTTTTTTTTTGTGGTGAGGATGCAGCTAAGAAAAGAATGGACAGATGCATACTAAATTTGGCTCTAGGAGTGATGGATGCAGAATGTATGTGTGAGTGATGTACTTACGGGGCACCCTGCAATACTGGGGTTGAGAAGTGAAACTTGTTAGAAATACTTGTTGTTGGGCCATTCATTAATTAAGTCACTTACCCAAGTTCAGAAGCACGTGACCAGTATTTTCTTTTAATAATAAGGAATAGAAAACATTAAGAGTCTGTATTAAGCTGTGGTTGAACATAAGTAACTGCTATACATGTAGGTCAAAAATAGTCAGATATCTGCCATGTCATATGGGTCAACCTAATATGTGTGTATTGGATCACAGCGACAGACACTGTTCTAAGAGGTTGGTTCAAACCTGATTGCAGACTCTAGGTAGAGCAAATTCCAATAAGGATGCCATGTAGATTGCCCATTTCCTCTGGCATTTTGGAATAAATAGGGGCAGGTTGAAATTATGGGGGACTCAGAACACTTTGCCTGGCAGTGGAAAGCTGGTAACATTCAAGACAAACACATGCTTGAGAATAGAGATGATATGTTAGTGCATTTTTTTGTGTTTTGTTAAAATTTATTTATTTTCCTTAGTAGGCACAAATAGTGAAGAACAACTAGCACATTGTTCTATTTTAAGTTATACATTGCATTCTTGAATAAAACTGTCCACACACTCAGCAACAAATGTAAAAACCAACAGGATTCCTGTCTATATTAAAGCAAAAATTATTAGGGCCTTCATCATTTTCTGACATCTTTTAAATAAAGATTTTTTTGCCACCTGCTTCAGAACAATAGATTGTGTTCTAAGGAAATTCTGAGAATATTGGGTTTACAAAAACCTATTGGGGGACTTCCCTGGTGGTGTAGTGGTTAAGAATCCGCCTGCCAATGCAGGGGACACGGGTTCGATCCCTGCCTGGTCTGGGTAGATCCCACATGCTGAGGAGCTACTGAGCCCACACACCACAACTGCTGAAGCCCGCACGCCCTAGGGCCCGTGTGCCGCAGCTACTGAGCCCTCATGCTGCAACTACTGAAGCCCGCGCCCTTAGAGCCCATGTTCCGCAACAAGAGAAGCCACTGCAATGAGAAGCCCACGCACCGCTACGAAGAGTAATCCCCGCTGGCCGCAACTAGAGAAAGCCCATGCGCAGCAACGAAGACCCAACGCAGCCAAAAAAAACCCAATAAACCTATTGGACTTCTCCGGTGGTCCAGTGGTTAAGACTCTGTGCTTCCACTGCAGGGGCCACAGGTTCGATCCCTGGTTGGGGAAGTTCCCGCCCCCCCAAAAAAACCTATTGGGAAAGGCCATTACTACTAGGCTTTCTGAATTGAATTACAAATGGAAAAATAGTACTTTGGATATAGTAGGGAGGTGGCAGCGGCAGCGTGGGACTAAGGGAAGTTAAAGAGCACTTAACTGCTTAAAGACAAAGTTAAGGAAGTGGAAGCAACTGCTCATTCTCTTCCTGTTAACTATATTTAAGAAGCAGGTGAAAATGGACATGCATATAGAGCAGTGGTTTTAAAATTTCACAGAACCCTGAGGTTGTGCAAAAAGAGGAGGACCAAGTGGAGAGTGGCAAAGGACAGGGGGAAGCAGAGAGGGCCAGGATTCAATCACAGCTGCTCTGTTAATCTGTTTTATATATTTGGATTCTGCTTTATAAAAGTTTAAAAAACACTGCTGTGGACTTCCCTGGTGGCGCAGTGGTTAAGAATCTCCCTGCCAGTGCAGGGGACACGGGTTCGATCCCTGGTCTGGGAAGATCCCACATGCCGTGGAGCAACTAAGCCTGTGCACCACAACTACTGAGCCTGCATGCCACAACTGCTGAAGCCTGCGCGCCTAGATCCCGTGCTCCACAGCAAGAGAAGCCACTGCAATGAGAAGCCCGCACACTGCATTGAAGAGTAGCCCCTGCTCTCCACAAAGCCCATGAGCAGCAACGAAGACCCAACACAGCCATAAATAAATAAATAAAACCACTGCTGTAGGTCATGAAATAGCTGTTAGACCATTCCTTGTTATAAGATTTCATCTGTCTTCTGTTTAGATTTTTAGGTTAACCTGGGAATTTGAAGCAAATTGCTTATTGATACAGACCCTAGTGTGTATTTTAAAAATCATAATGATGGGCCTTCATGATTTTATAAGCAGATGTTCACATTGCCCCATCCTTTTGCATCTTTTGATCCTGATCTGTGTTGCTCTTTTGGGAAAAATATAATTTTATTAATATCCCATTTTCAACTTAGTTGGTCATCTGGAGCAAAGGTTATAGCAGAGCTACATATCATATCTTTTACCCCAAATCTCCATCTTGCAGCAGAAAGTAGAGTACAGTGATTTGGTCAAAACTATTAAGTACATGAACAAGTAAATAGGAGGGCTAGTTATTCTGGAAATTTCTGGCAGTATTTACGTTAAAATACAAAGAATGTTCCAAACAGGCCTGCCTAAGATGGCCTTAATCAGATGTCTGTTTTATATAAATTTACTGTTCTTCATAAATAAGATTAAATTAAAAAGCATTCTGGAACTGATTCCTTACCTTTGAAGCAAAGATTCTCAGCCCAAGCTATATGTGACAATTGGCTGTTTAACTTATTATAGACATCCATGACTGGACCCTATATGCAGAAATTCCAATTCAGTAGATCTCTGGAGCCTTGCATTCATTTGTACTTCTTAAAAGCGCATAGATTAAAAAAAAAAAAAAGCTCATAGATTATTCTGATGTGCAGCCAGGTGTGGTACCTCTAATAGAAAGCTTTCATTTACAGAGTAAAACATTCTTGCAATTATCTCGTTCCCAAGCTAGCAGAATAGGTGCTGTTAACCCCATTTTACAGATGAGGAAACTGGGCTCAAGGATATAAATGACCTAGAAGTGTCTTAAATTGGGAAAGAGCAGAACCAGAACCTAGGCTTTTTGGTTTCCAGAGGAAATAAGGCAAGTCAGTACAAACTCAAAAGTTTAGGCCAAAATGGACCCTAAGAGTCAAGTCTAAACCCCTTATTTAACTTAACAAAAAACAGTTGCAGATTGTTAAAAAAAAGTATGTGGCTACTTTCCCAGTCTGATAATAAAAATGTCTGTCACTTTGGTGACTTATGTCAGGACAGGTACTTTACATCCATTACCTCATCCAGTCCTCACAACTATATGGAGTCTAGATACTAGTCTATCCTTATTTTACAAATGAAACTAGTGCTCAGAAAAAGGTAAGAGTCGAGATTCAAACCTGGATTTCTCCTTTGAGACCCTGAGCTAGCAACCACCATATTCCACTACCTCCTAATTATATGACTTTTCAGGAGGAGATGCATGCTCACTAGCTAGGTTGGCCTGAAGAGTTTTTTGTTTTTGTTTCAAGGTTTTGGAAATTTAAGCTCAGCCTTTAGGAAAGGGAAGATTTTAATCCAAACAAGTAGTGTGCTTCATGCTTTTGTGGTAAGCACATAAAGACATGATCCAGGCCTTCTAGAAGAGAAGAGCTTGTCTCTGGCTTTTCCTGAAAGCCCAGGAGAGTGGTTGACCAACACAAACTGCCTGGAAGGAGGAGGCCACACAAAGAGGAGTGTAGTTCACTTGGTATGGAAATACTGAAAAAGAGATCTGCCCTGAGGAAACAGCATGACAGGGAAGGCCTTCCCTCTTGTTTGCCCAAGACTTTGCTATTACGGTCTTGGTCTTTTAAGCAGTCATTCCTGAGCCCTCCAAGTGTGTCTGCATTTGTTGCAGGGATAGATTTACCCAGACAGGTGGAAGAGTCATGACTTAATGGTTGTAAACAGCTGCAGAGGCCTGGGCTACTCCCATGGTCTTAGTAGCAAGGGATGTGGCCATTCCCCGCTGCCGGGCATTAACCAGCCTCAAGAACAGGCCCTCAAATCGGAACGACTGTAATTTTGGTCTAGTGCATGCACCACACGTTACATCTAAATAGTAACATTAAAATGTAAAGGATTTCCAGTCCTTTTAGAAGGGATCATCTTTGTGTGCTTTCTGTTGCTGATTCATAGTGCTACTGCTTTGGGACCGTCAGGTTTCCAAACAGGACACATAGTAGGTATTCAATAAACGTCAATTTGTAGCAGTAATTTTCATCCCTTGAGGAGCATGCCCTTGCTACCCTCCATGAGTAAGGCAAATAAATGAATGGTAAAGATAAACGTGCCCTCGGCTTGCGGATTCCAACTCGCCCAGAGCGAGCTTTTCCTTCTATCAAGGTAACTTTTTTAAGTGACAGTGAGCACAACTTGTACCGAGCGCGGGGCAGGTTTGTCCTTTGTCCAATCATCTCCGAGATTTGAGGGTGGGGGAGGGGAAACTTCCCTAGACCTTCCCTGACCAGGAAGAGGGTGGGTTTAGGCTGAGCAGGGGCCGCCTCAGCCCGTCGTGAAGCCGCAGGATGCTTGGCACTCCAGGAAGCCAATAGGAGTGAAGAGGCCCGTTTGAATTGGCCAATGCCGCCGGGGCGGGGGCGGGGTTTGTGAGCCCTATAAAGGCTGCGGTCCGGCTAGCAAACAGCGGTGGAGGCTCTTGCAGCGGTCGCCGGCTCTGAGGTGCGGGGGTACTCTACGCTCCTCAGACCTGACCCTTTCAGCACTCCGCTCCCGCGCCAGCCTACCTCGCTCCTCGGCGCCATGACCACCACCACCACCTTCAAGGGCGTCGACCCCAACAGCAGGAATAGCTCCCGGTGAGGCTCGGGGGCTCGGGGACGGGAGGGCCGCTGCCCAGGGCGCCAGGAGGGTCTGTCGGCCGGTCGTTGGCGGTAACGTGCCCGGGGCGCTGCTCTCGCGCTTGGTCGGGCGGTGGGGCTCGGCCACCGGCTCCGCCTTTGTGCCGCCGGCGAACCTGACGCGCCGGCCCCGCCCGATTCCTGCTCCTCTTCCATTCATTCCTCCCCCGGAGCTAGGGGCTGGGGAGGGCCGTGGCCGCTCGCGCTCGCAGCGCGGCGGGTTTTCGTTAGTCGGGATGTGCCGAGAGGGTTCGCTTTCTCCCTTTTACGGCGTGGCTGGCTCGGCCGGCTCGGCCCCAGGGCGGTGGTCTTGGGCCCCGGGTGCCCGGACAGCCCGCGGGGCACCTTGATCCGGCCCCATTGTCCCACCCCCGCCCACGCGCTCGTGCTTCTGGCCCGGGGCAGGTGGTGGCCCCGCGCCCGGCGTGGCGGTCAGATCCTGCAGCCGCAGCGATCGGTCCGGCGGGCTCCTACCCACTCGGGTCCGCCCGGCAGGTGGCATTTGTGTTCGGGCGGGGCTGGTCGTCGCGACCCTCACCCCCGTTCAGGACCCAGTCGTCAGCCCTCCGCGCAGTGCCTCCCCTCTGCTAACAAAGGAAAGACCCCTGCTCCTTCCCCTCCCGCGCCCACCTCCGAACGGGAGGGGGAGCGAGTCGTTCCGAGTGGGTTTTCTGCGCCCAGACCTTCGGACCTCGGTGTTTGCAACCCACCTCTTTCGCTTCCCCCTTTGACGTATGCAAAATGAGTTCACCTCTGGCCGAGATTCCCATGCCGGAGGAGGTTTCCTGTTCTTGGGCGGGGCCGGAGACATCCATTGTCTCTTCCGTACTATCTCCACCTGCGTAGCCGGGGCCTTTCTGGCCACTCATGCCACTGCATTTGGGGAAGGGAGCCCTGGTCACGGTGTTTGGACTGGGGGGGTCCCTTTTCCAAGCCCTTGCCTAACTTGGTGGAAGGGTTTGGATGCGGTGGTAGATGTCTACATTGTCTCGGCTAAGTGCATGCACGCTGTTCTTTAAGGTGGGATACAGGCATCTCAGGGATCTTGCTCAAGGCGTGGAGGAAGCTTGGATTCCACTTTTTCTGAGCATCTCTTCTTCATTGATCATGACCTTAAGTCATGTGTGGCCAGCCTTGGGGTCCTGGGCAAGTGGCACAAAGGGAGCCATTTTGTGGGGCTAAGAAGACAGCCGTGAAATAGCAGTGTCTCACAAGGGTTGGAGTCTTTGGGGACAAAAAGCAGGCCTCAGCAATGAGTCTTAGGAGGGAGTGTTGGAAATGACCTTCCTTTTCAACTCATTCCTTTCCCTTTCAAAATGTAGAAAAGAATGGGAAAGATTTAAAAAACTAAACTAGTGTGTTACTGGGAGGAAGGGGAACTTGAGTAGGATAGACCTACGAAAACACTGGTCACTCCCTCTTCTGTTGTCATCCTTCCAGTGAGATCATTTTTTTTCAGAGGACACTGGAACAAATTGAACCTTGGTTTTTCATTTTGTGCCATGAGGCCAACTTTATGCTGGTCATACTGTAGTGATTGGAATGTGAAAATTTACACATTATATTAAAAAATCTGAGGTTTTATCCTTTGGGGTTGAGTGCAGTTTAGTGCTTCATAAAGAATTTAAGTAACCAGGTCAAATGAATCCTCACACTAGCTTTTTGATTTGTATCTTTGAAATGTGAGACATAAATGACTTTTGGGTCTGCAAAAGAAATGTTTTAATTCGCCTGTTGTCATCAATTTCCCTCCAATATTGTAATCTCAAGACTGTAGCATTGTCCTTTTATTTACTTCCTACCTTTCCTTCTTGTAGAATCTCACCTAATTCTCTTAAACTTCTTTTCTCCAGTAACATTTTCCTGGCTCCATAAACACATTATAAATTTAGTTTGATAAATTGAGGGAATGACCTGCAAAGATCATAGAGGAACTCTGGGACTTAAAGAGAGAAGAAAGAAAAAGTAATTATTTGAAAATTGCTATCTGCAGTACATGGACACATTTTTGTTGAGCCTCAGATGTGTAATCCTGATCTAGTCATATGCATAGTTCAGAAAAAAACAGCAGGATCTTAAAAAATAAAACTGAAATAATTTCTGTCTTATGATCCAAATCCTTTGTTTGGGGATGTCTCGCTGTTACAAATGGGCTCTCCAACACTGACGTCATCGGAGTAGGTAGTACCTGCTATTGCAAGAGGAACACAGACCTTTAAAAAGTTGGGCCGGTCAGAGCTTTGACTTTCTTTTTAAGCTGGTGATTGGGTTCTAGTGTCTTTTTTTTTTAAGGCCCCCCCAAAATTTTCCTGGCCCATTAGGGTTCGAAGATTTTCATCTGGCTGAAATAATTCATGAGAATTTAATTATGATAGTAAGGAAAATCATTCTAATCTCTAGGGAATGAAGGGGATGACAGTGAAGCAAGTTAATGTTGTTTTTTGTTTTGGGATCTTAGTTCCCCAAACCGTGCCTCGTCCTGTGGAAGCGTGGAGCCCTAACCACTGGACCACCAGGTTATTCCCTGAAGCAAGTTAATTTTGATTATAGTATTTCAAGTGTCTGTTGATTTGAGGTACAAATGATAAAAACCTAGTCACTTCCAACTTTAACATAAGAGAATGACTATTAAGAATTTATAACATACCTTTATGATTTAAACAATTTAGTTAGCAAACCTAAAATTATCTAAGAGGTATGCCTGAACACATTTATCTTAATTCATATAATGAATTTAATCTAAGTGGATATTTAATATTTGAGACTTAGAAACAGTGGGGTTTTTAATGTTTTACATGTTATAAAAGCGGGTCTTCCCCGCCCCCACGGGGAAAATAATGAAATTTTAATTTAGTATAAATTGAGTACTGAATTTTACTATGGACACAGACACGAATATTAGATTTAGGGGAGGATGCTAGAGAACATATATAAGAAATAGCTTCAGTCTAAGGCTAGAAAACAAGAAAAGCAATCAAAGCACCAACCACATAGGTATGTAGTTTAAAGAGAAAAATGGCATTAGAGTGGTTCCCCTATTTCAGCACTTTGAGCACGTCTTATGTGCCTGTCAGGGAGAGAGGATTTGGGGTTTGGCCCCATCTCTGTCATTTAACTAATGCTGGGCAATTTATTTAGAACTTCTCAGGGCCTGACTTCGTTCTCTTAAAAAATGAGGCTATTTGCTGTACTAGACAGAGGAGAGCCAAGCCCAGCTGGCACCTGATTTTTACATTGATAAATGGTTGAAAAAGGCGAGAAGAAGAATCTTTCATGACTTGTGAAAAGGACATGAAAATCAAATTTCAGTGTCCAGAAATAAAGTTTTATTGGAACATAGCTGCACTCATTCGTTTCTGTGTTGTCTGTGGCTGCCTTTGTGCTACATGATGGAGCTAAATAGTTGCAAAAGACCAAATGACCCACAAGCCAAAAATATTTACTATTTGGCCCTTTACAGAAAGAGCTGGTGACAAGGAGGGTGTCTAACATGCTTTCCTCTCAGTGTCCTACTTGTCATTCTTCAAGGTCATGGAGGGCTTCATGGAGGAGGTGGAGGTTTAAGAAATGGGCTGGATTTTGAAATAGTCGCAGAGCAAAGGGTGGAGAGTGCTCTGGGCAGGAGGAAATATGGGAGTAAATACTCCAAGGTGGAGATAAGCCAGAACAGTTCACAGAACAGTGAAGAAAGTGGCCTGACTGGGTTGGAGAAGATGGTAAGAACTAGATATGGTTGAGAGGCGAAGTTTATCCCGATTTCCTTGTGTTCTGCTTAGGTGTAACCAAGCCTACGTCTGAAAGTATTCTTGTACATATGTCTAATTATCTACTTAGGATAACTTCTGGAAGTAGAAACGCTGGTTCATATAAGATGCAAACTTAAACATTTGATACGTTTTATCAAAATGTTCTTTAGAAAGTTTGTGCAAATTTATATTCTCACACTTTAATTCATGCCGGAAATTGGCATTTTTTTCATCTTTACCAGCCTAATAATAAGCAAAAAATATATCCTTTTGTTTTAAATTTCATGTATTTGCTTGTGAATTTGAATTTTCAATGTTTAGACGTGATCCATATTTTTTGTCTGTTTACCTTTTGTCCATTTTTCTCTCGATTTTTAAAATTATTTTTAAAAACATTTATATTACCCTTTGTCAAATGTGTATTTTTGCCAAGTTTAATCTGTCCATTTTTCATGGTTTCTGGCTTTCATCTTGTGCTTAGAAGGAAAGCCCTTTTCTTCAAGACTAGGACTATATTCGTACATGTTTTCTTCCAATATTTTTGTCTTAGGCTTTAAATTGAAATATTTGACCTAGCTGGGATTTATTTTGGTAAATGAAGTGAGTTAAGAATATATATTTTGTTTCTTTAATCAAAATGACTAGCCAGTTAACCCAACACAGTTCTCCCTACCGAACTAAATAAAATACTGCAGTGTTGGTCTTTTTTTTTCCCCCCCTGCACCGTGTGGCTTGCAGGATCTTAGTTCCCCGATCAGGGATCGAACCCATGCCCCCTGCAGTGGAAGTGCGGTTCCCCAGTGGTGGTCTTTTTGAGAGAGAACTCTGTCTTGACAGAGTCCTGAGGAGAAACTGACAAAACCCCCATTGTAGTAAAAGTTGATAACAGAAATCTCAGTAATTGATAAACCATATTTAATAATCAGTAGATTTGAACAACTCAGTTAACAGGCTTTATCTGGTAGACAGATAGAATATTGGCAGATACACATTCTTTTCAAGCACATACAGAAGATTTACAAAATTGACCACATGTCAAGCCATAAAGCACATCTTATCAAATTTCAAAGGAACATGTCACACAGACTTTGTTGTCTGTATTGTAATGAAAAGCTGGAAATCAGTGAACTAGAAAGACCTTATGTTTGCAAACTTGCAGAGCTGAGTTTACAAATGACAATGGTATTTATTTGGAAACTTGAATGAAATGGACACCTTCCTAGAAAAATGTTTCTTACTCAAAATGGTTTAATAGAAAAACAGACCACTCTGATCACCAATAAAGGAAGTGAATCTGTAGTTAGAAAATCTTTCCATGAAACCATCTCCATTTTCTATGTTTTGAGTGGTGACAGGACAAATTCAATTGAGTTCTTCCACAGAGGGGACGAACTGGTCAACCTGTGTCAAGAAGATTTGGAAATGTGAATGTGCTGTATTTCCTTGTCAAACAAAAAAGCTGTAGATGGTATCTCAAGGTGCATGGATATACAGCATGCCGTGGAGCCCTAAACTTAATTTCTCATTGACTTTCTCCTTGTGGCTGATCAGTCATGATGATTAGTGAGAATAGTGAGGTACAAGTGTATAAACAGGGCTTGTGAGTCATGCTGAGATGGGAGAGACTATTACCAGCTTTCCTTGGGCTTCTAAATTGGTCAACTTTTATATGTATATTCTTCCATTTTAAAATTTTCGTTGAAAACAAAAATGGAACCTTTTTTTTTTTTTTTTTTTTGGCTATGCTATGGGGCATATGGGATCTTAGTTCCCTGACCAGGGATTGAACCCGAGTCCCCTGCATTGGAAGGTGGGTTCTTTACCACTGGACCACCGGGGAAGTCCCCCGAACATTTTTTTTTTTTAAATAAATAACAAGATGTGCTTCTAAACTTCTTTGCAAATGTGTCCAGCTGAGCCTAGTAGACAACATGCATTAGGTTTCTGCCTTTTCCTAACATGGGATGCTGACCAGCCTGCCATGGGTGCTTTCAGGCCATTTCGGCTGCCTTGTGTGATGTGCAACCTTGCCACAGATATTGCAGAGCGGGATTTCATACCTTAACATCCAACGCTGAATTTATACCACGATGAAATCAGTTCCTAATTTTCCCATTAGCAGCTCTCTTTTGTGTGTGTGTGTGGGGGGGTGGGGGGGCGGTAGGTGGAAAGAGTGGTTGCGAGAAATGAAAGGTGTTTGAAAACGTGTGCCAAGAAATGTTTTGATCTGATCTGAAATCGTTGTTTTGCCATCTTTCCTAGGGTTCTGCGGCCTCCAGGTGGTGGATCCAATTTTTCATTAGGTTTTGATGAACCAGCAGAACAACCTGTGAGGCGGAACAAAATGGCCTCTAGCATCTTTGGGACACCTGAGGAAAATCCCCCTTCCTGGGCCAAGTCGGCAGGTACTGCCAGTATCTGTGATCCCTGGTCAAAGGGACGGACCCAGCAGAACCACCACAGCTGGTTTTGTGCTGATGAGTAAAATCTAGCTTAATCATGAGAGACAACAATTAAAGCTTGTTATGGGAGGGGAGACGGGGGCTAAGAAATAGGAAATGCTGGGAGTCTGTGTAACGGATCAGAACACGGACAACCGTCAGACTGGGTTATTTAGCCCCACAGTAGAATTTTTTTTTTAATTAATTAATTTATTTATTTATTTTTGGCTGTGTTGGTTCTTCGTTTCTGTGCGAGGGCTTTCTCTAGTTGTGGCAAGCGGGGGCCACTCTTCATCGCGGTGCGCGGGCCTCTCACCATCACGGCCTCTCTTGTTGCGGAGCACAGGCTCCAGACGCGCAGGCTCAGTAGTTGTGGCTCACGGGCCTAGTTGCTCCGCGGCATGTGGGATCTTCCCAGACCAGGGCTCAAACCCGTGTCCCCTGCATTGGCAGGCAGATTCTCAACCACTGCGCCACCAGGGAAGCCCCACCCCCCCACCCCACTATAGAATTTTTAAGCCATCACTCCCTAACACTGTTAGCTCATGTTGTAGTATGAGACTAACTAATTAAATAGTGTTTTGCTTTAGGTCTTTCCATTGTATTCCTTAAGAAAGTATATTTTGATTCAGGTGCCAAGTCTTGTGGTGGCCGGGAAGATTCTGAGTCATCTGGACCCCAGAGAAGGAACTCTTCCGAAGCAAACCCTGCAGACTTCTTAGATCTGAAGGTCAGTGTGACAATATGGGGGGAAGGAGAGGCTTTGAGGTTTATACCGTTTAGAAGTTAATTCTAATTAATTTCTGGTGGTGCCCTGCGCCACCCCCATTGTACTGAGACCTGCCACTGGAGTTTTACGTAGAGGTAATTAGGAAAGGGACTAACCGTACTGGTGATGGAAGATTGACAGTCAGTCAGAAAGGTGAGTTCATGGGATCTTGGTCTGTTCGTATGTCTCTGCTACCATTAGGATTAGTCTCTGTCCTTCAGTACTGATTTTTGAAACTGGATCACTCGTACTTCCTGTGTATCTCACACATAGTAGCATATCTGAGCTCAAGGACTGTTTTAGTTGTTGGCAAATGTTGCCCAGTTGTTTTGAGCTGAACTCCAGGAGGCTGTAGACCATGGCGTTACCATTCTTTGTCTGCAGGCCCGTGAGTCCCAGGTGTGCGTTTAGAAAGCCTGGTAGGATGTCCCCCTGAGTAGGGACCTCAGAGCAGACGGAGGCATCAGCCATCTGGGTGTGGGGAGACCTGCAGAAAGGCTTTGGAATTGATGGAGGCCCTTCAAAAGCTAGATTAGGAGAAGGGAGGGGGGAGTGGAAGGATAGGTTTACCAATTTCCTGTTCTGATAAAAGATCCTCTGAAATGCTAATTGATAGTAGGTCATCAGCATAAATGTTAAGGTTTTTTGGTGTTTTGGGCATGTTACTGGCACTGGGACAATTTGTCCAGCAGCATTTCTGTGTAGCATTGTCCCAGGTTGAATAAAGGTTGTTTATTGTAACGGCAGCGTGACCCTGAACTTGACTACATCAAAACAAAACCACATTTGGCTTCAAATAGACAGTAGCTTCTCTGAACTCTGATTGTTTTGTGTGTGGCAAAATTAAAATCTGAAGTAAACTGTTAATTTTTTTCTTTTCCAGGGAGAAGGTGATGTTCATGGTGAGTACTTCTGAAAAAGTATCACGATTTCTGGTTCTGTAAATGTTAGAATAGACTGGAATTTGTATTCAAGTCGTGTGTTGGGGAAGGAGACTGGGGAGTGAACCTGGCTTTGCCCCGACTGCCAGCACCCTCTGGGTGGAGAGGAAAGCAAAATGAAACTGGAAAGCTAGCAAGCGTGGCCACATTTGGTATCGGCCAGCAGTGAGAGCGATGCTAGAAACGTACTAGAAAGGAAAACCACTGGAAAATCCTTTAAGAACAGACGGACGTTAATCAGGTTGGTATTTGTTACACTCAATGAGAGCGTTTTAGTAAAAGCCTCTAGCATTTCAAGTCAGCCCTCAGCATTTAATTTAGAAAATGTGTTTGATTTTATTTTTTTTTTTATTTTTTTTTTTGTGTTTGATTTTATACTGAGGTGCTTACTCAGCACGACACTGGTAACCCTGTGATCTCGTGAATGATGACTTAGCGGGCCGGTGAAGTTTTCATTTAGCACCCATATCACCAACTACATGTGGAAATGAGGTGTAATCATTTATTTAAAACCTTTAAAGTACTCATTGGCACTTCTTCAACAAGTGCCAGAGAATTGCCGGTGCGTGTGACGAGAGGTTTACGCATGTCGGCCAGTAGCAGTCAGGTTAAAGTTGTCTCAGTGACGTGCAGCCGTCACAGGGCGCTCTGATCTAGGAGGATGAAGCCGCTTCCTCAAGGCCTTTTTCTGCCATTACGTTTTGCGAGTCAGTCTTCCAGGGAAACAGAAATGCTTAAGAAGAATCACATTCCTCTTCTGTCCTCTCATTGTTTCTTGTTGGGCGTGATGGGAGGAGCATCTTCTGAACCATTGTGAGCGGTACCTGGGTTTTCCCTCCACGGACAGGTGAGGTTCTCACTGGACTGAAGGTTTATTATTGTTCCTGTCCAACTTGTTCCATTCAAAAAGATTGTTCTAGAGGCAAAGAAAAATCTAGGCTTTTTGATTCTGCTGCTTTTCGTATTCTGAAATACTTCCAATGTCACACCTTGTTTAGCAAGAATCAGCTGATCTTTCACTAATTTTGGCCAATAGATATAATTAGAAATTTGGGGAGCCCAGAGAAGTGAGAGCCCTGAAGTTAGGAAAAGATAAGTCATTTGCTAATAATTAATTCTCTCCCCCACCCCCGGCTCAGTGTTATAGATCCTTCAGGTGAATAGCACATGCAGTTGTATAGTGTACGTCCTTCCTTTATTTTTAAATGATCATCAATTTTGCCACCTGATTATTCTGTGTTCCTGACTGCTGCTACTTTCAGCTCATTTGTCATAAAATGACAAGGGCATAATCATTCAGGACAGGTCTGGTGAGGAAAGGTCGACCCCAGTTCTGTTGGCAGTTTCACTGCAAAGCCAAGCTGTTCTGCTCAGCTGAAATAAAACATATTTTGTTTGGATATATTGCCATCATCTTTTGGGTAATTAAACACAGGAATGGCTACAGGGAGGACTTTGGAAATCTTGAAGAAAGAGGGAGAAGGTCCAGGAAGTTTATTTATTTATTTTTTTAAAGTTTATTCATTTATTTATTTATTTTTGGCTGTGTTGGGTCTTCGTTGCTGCGCATGGGCTTTCTCCAGTTGCGGTGCGCGGGCTTCTCAGTGCGGTGGCTTCTCTTGTTGCGGAGCACGGGCTCTAGGTGCGCGGACTTCAGTAGCTGTGGCACACGGGCTTAGTTGCTCCGTAGCGTGTGGGATCTTCCCGGACCAGGGCTCAAACCTGTGTCCCCTGCATTGGCAGATGGATTCTTAACCACTGCGCCACTGGGGAAGTCCCTAGCGTTTTTTCTTTTGCAGTCACTCTTGACTTTGAGTCAATGGAAACTACCTGGTTAAGGATATATGCTTGTTGGGAATTTCACAAATCAGTCAGGGAATCAATCAAGCAATATCTAGGATATTGGATAATAATACACTAATTCTTAAGACTTTAATGTGGAAAGTGCCGGGTTAACATGATGGGAGTGACTGGGTTAATATATTACAAATCAGTAGCTGGGAGGTAGATTCTTTAATAAATGTCTGTACAGCTGGATATTGTATGGTTTAAAAAAAAATCAACCTTACCCATTAATCATGAAAATGTAACATATAACGGGAATTAAAAAATATTTTTCACCCATCAGTTCGGCAAATATTAAGGTGAGATGGTTAGCAAGTGGTGGAAATGGAAAGATGTAGGGAGAGCATAACTCTGACACGGGCAGTGGGGTAGAACTTGTACAGCCACTGGGGAAGGTGGTGTGTAATCTGTTCAAGTTGAAGAGGACAGCTCGCGTCCCCGTGGGCACACGTTCCAGAGTGTGCACATTACAGTCTCGGAATGGTTGGACTGGTTTCCATTTTTTGCTATCGGTAGAGGCTTAATCATATATACTCTGTATATAATATAAAGCAATTAATTAAGCAAGGTGAATCATGACCATGTGTGTAAGTGGGGGTATATGTCCAAAAGTTAAAAAAAAAAAAATTGATATTATTTATGTTAAATACAACAAAAACACTCTTCTATGTAATCTGCTGGAAATAAAATACACAAAATGTACATGAAACAAATGGACTAGAGGACCGCACACAGCTAGTAGCAGGGCCTCTGTGTGTAGGGAGAGGAGACCCACGTGGAGGTGGGGCGGTGGTCAGGGACCTAGAGCTTGTAGTTGCGGCATGTGTGTGGGATCTAGTTCCCTGACCAGAGAGTGTGACGGGCCCCCTGCATTGGGGACGCGGAGTCTTAACCACTGGACCACCTGGAAAGACGGACCTAGAGCTTATCTCTAATGTTCTCATTTAAAATATTTATGTCTTCATATATTTCTGTAATTTAGAAAAGAACGTGCACAGAAAAAGATCTGGGGGCAAATATGGCAAAACATTAACAGTGGTGAATTCTGGATAGTGGCTGCCAGATGGCTGGTAATTGTTGGTTTCTTCTTTATAGCTCTAGGTATGGTCTGAACCATCCTCAAAAAAAACCCCCAAAAGCCAAAAAACGTAGACTCTTCATCTTCACTGGGAATAGTTATTAGCCTTAATTTCATTCTGTTTTCCTAGAAAACGTAGACACAGATTTGCAGGCCAGCCTGGGGCAGAGCGAGGAGAAGCCTGTGCCCGCTGCCCCTGTGCCCAGCCCAGTGGCACCGGCGCCCGTGCCATCCCGGAGAAACCCCCCTGGTGGCAAGTCCAGCCTCGTCCTGGGTTAGCTCTGTCTGCCCTGAACTCTGTCGTTTCGTTTCTTTGTTTTCTCCATGCTTGTGAACTGCACAACTTGAGCCTGACTGTACATGTTTTGGATTTGTTTCATTAAAAAAGAAGCACTTTATGTACTGCTGTCTTTTTTTTTTTTTTTTGGAAGAACAGGTTCTCTGTCTGTCCTGATTCCTCTGGGTCTATAGGCCTTGGCATGAGTGTTTTCTAGTAGTAGATTGGAGGGAAAGCTTTGTGACACTTAGTACGTGTTTTTAAGAACAGATAACTTGGTTTCAAATGTGTTAGAGGATCTTTTGTACTGAGGTTTTTAAAACCCTTTTCTTGTCAGCTTTACTAGGGTTTACCAAGCCTGGATCGGACAGACCAGTAAACAGTCCACAGGCGCTGTCCCTTCAGGCCCCCAAACAAGGTTGTCTTGATGCTGAACCTACCTGGTGTTGCCCTAACTTGTCAGTGCCCTTTGCGAAAAGCATCTTCCTGTGCCATATGGAGCGACAGAGGCCTGTGCCCCATGCCTTGCTGCCTGCAAAGCAAAAAAACAACTGCCTTTTATTTCTGAACCTTAAGAAATATTTAAGCCAGATACTAACTTGACTGGCTGAGCAAAGCCCGCTGCCCCCACGCAGAGGAAGGCTTCGCTGTACACTCAGACTGACCAATTCCAGGTGGTGAAGCAGGGGTGGGGACCACATGGAAGTGGGACTTCCTGGTGAAGGGACCCCCCCCGCCCCCCCGGGGGCAGTGCTCTTCTTAGATAACTTGAAGCTGTGTGCATGATGCTGGTGCTTGACCATGAAAGAAAGTCTCATCCTTAAAACATGTGTTGTACTTCACAATCCTGGACTGTTGCTTAAAGTAAACAATGTACAAATTTTGAAACACTGTGTCCTGTGTCATCTTTTTGAGATTGTTTCAGGAGCTCTACCTGCTTAGTTCTTGCTTTTTTCTTTGTTACTATCAACCTTGTTGCCCAAAGATTTGATGAGCCATTAAAGTTAAAACACACTAAGGAAGGCCCAGAGAGAAGTGGGCTTCTCTCTAAAGAAAGCAGGTTTAAAGTCAGAGAGCATGAGTTCAGAATGCCAAAATGAAAATTAATGGCTATCTGGTAACAAAATACAGGAATAATATGGATAATTGGTATCCAAAATAATTATGAGCCAATACACTTTACACTCTTCTACCACCTACCCTCCTGTGCTGGGTGATAATGTTCAAAATTTCAAGTCCTCTCATGCCTGTAGGGTGCTTCTCAGTGGGGGGTGGTCAGAGAAGAAGGCCCCATAGAAAGGAAGGGTCCATGTAGATAGAAGGGGACATGGTCATCTGAGTCCTCTCAAGTGATACAGGAGACAGAAGATGGGAGAAAGCTCATTGGGTTCTAGGCAGAAAGTTCCAGATCAACATGCTATATTAAATGTCCAAATTGGGCACTGTAAATGGGCTTTTTAGGTCTAGCTGTGCTACTGACCAGCTGTGTTCCTTGGGCTTGTTATTTGGGAGCTCAGTTTCCTAACTTAAAAGTAAGACTTTTGAATGAGGTCACCTCTAAAAACCTTCCCATGACTGAAATGACTCAAACCTAGTGTGTAACCACCAGCTATTCTGACTTACTGGGCATCTCTTTGGGAAGAATAAGGGCAACCATAGGTTGTGGAGGTGTTAAGTGTTTCTCCCTTACTGTGTAAAGTATTTGCAAAATGGAGAATCAACAGCTGTGCTATGCAGTCTTTCCAGGTTCACTAAAACAGGTTAGCCCTACCAATCACCTGAGTTACGGTTTCTGTCATGACTTGAGAGAGAGGGAACCTGCACCCTTCTCTCTCAGTAATGGTGGAGCTCCTGGGCAAGAGAGGTCCCTGATTTGTGTCACAACTTGTAACTTGGCTTTAGTTTTTTATTCTGTGAAGGTAAGTGCCTAGCCTAAAGGTGTTCTACCAGTCATTTTGGTACTACTACAGATCTTAGAAAATTCTATGTAAACATGTTTGCTAAGGGTGTTGAATTCTCCACTTAAAAAGCTTAGGGTTTAGAAGATGAAGTTGAATGATCTTAAAATGATGACGATGGCAGAAGAATCAGCATTTTGTTGACAGTGTGGACTTTTTACACAGTTATGTGTCTTAAGTGGGTTGGTGTTTATTGCTAATGTCCATTCTACCTCTTTAGCATTTTAAAATTAGATCGCCAGGCTCCCCTTCCTAATGCTCTGTTCCATTGGGTTTAGAAGTATTGGGGTGCTGAGGTGGGGAACTACAGGAAGATGGGTCACTCAAATCTGAATCTAGTTTGTAGGTAAATATATTTACATGTAGTCAGGAAATTGCGTGAAATCTACAAAAAGGAGAGTCAACAAAACTTAGCAATGCTCAGCATTTTCTAGAGGAGGATGGAACTGCCGATTCTAGAGACTTCTCAGTTCCACAAAACGGACAGCCCCGATTACCTGAGCCTGGTGGAAAATCGCCTCTTCCAGGTGGAACTGGATGTTTAAAGCAGGTGCTCCCATGTTTCAAGCCAACTCTGGTTTATGAATTCGTCTCTGAGGAGCTCTGCTCACACGAACCAGCTGTCTTCAGCAGATTCATTCACTTCAGACCGTTACTGGGAGTCCCCGTGATTCGGGCCTTGGGTTGGTGCTGCCTTGACGGGGCGGAAGCTCTGCTCCGGGTCCCCACAAGCAAGGTGAGCAGGTACGGAGTCTCAGGTTTAAGGAGGCTTGACGCCTTGTTAGACGACGCTTCCCAGTATTTAGGATAGTCCCTCTGTCGGGCCCCTGGAAGTTCTGCCCCGAGTAACGTTCGGGGTGAGCGAGGACGTCTGCTACAGCGTGGAGGGCGGCTGATGTGCACGTAGGTGCGTCCTCACACCAGAAAAGCAGCCCAAGCCATCGCCACGCCGGCCCCCCGCGAAACGGGGGAAGGCCTCGCGCTTCCGCGGGGCGGGGCTCCCCGGCGCCCATGCAAATCAGCCGCGGTCGGGCCCGCCCACCCCACGGCTCCGGAAGCTGCAGTCGCCTCGCCCAGCTCCGCGCGCGGCGGCTCCCGGGCGATGGCGATGCGGTTGGCTGCGCGGCGCGGGCGGCCCGTGCGGGTGCTGGTGGACATGGACGGCGTTCTGGCGGATTTCGAGGCCGGCCTCCTGCGGGGCTTCCGCCGAAGCTTCCCCGGGGAGCCGCACGTGCCGCTGCAGGAGCGCCGCGGCTTCCTCGCGTGCGAGCAGTACCGAGCCCTGCGCCCGGACCTGGCGGTAGGGAGTGTGTGGCGGGGGGCGGGGGGGGATGGGAGGGGTGCAGCGCGGGGCCGCCCTGGAGCGGGGAGCCCCGACCCCACAGGACACCCGGGAGCGGGGAGACCTCCCCTTGGGTCAGGACTGTCTCTGCTCCATGTCCAGTGACACCTTCCTGTTTAACAAAGCTCTCACTTCAATATCCACAGTTCACCTCGGGACTAGACAGTCTCGGGGAGTACTTACCCCTGGACAAAGTCCTCTACCTGAGACTGATTTGAGGACCAAAGTCCCCCAGGAACCTCACTTTGAGAGTCCTCGCTGGGGCTGGAGACGTCTGCGGGGATCAGAGCCAGGACAGGAACACTGTTATCTTTCAGGACAAAGTGGCCAGTGTGTATGAAGCCCCAGGCTTTTTCCTAGACTTGGAGCCCATCCCTGGAGCCTTGGAAGCAATGCGGGAGATGAATGACATGCAGGAGTAAGGACGGGCGGGGAGGGAGGGGGTGGGGAGCAGGGGCTGGTACCACCCTGTCTAACCGCCCCCACCCCCCGCAGCACCGAGGTCTTCATCTGCACCAGCCCTCTGATGAAGTATGACAACTGTGTGCACGAGAAGGTGCGGCTGCCCCAGCACTTCACCCGAAGACTTAGGTTCCTAAGTCCTGATCTTTTAAAGAAAGCAGCAAAACAGAGACAGTCGGGGGGCGGGGGCGGGTAGAGGGGAGCCATATCTCTCATGAGCTGCTGTAGACCCTCCCTCACACCCACTTGCTCACTAGCCCTGAATTCAGGGCCACATCAGGCCCTACTGACCCACCTCTGCCCACCTCACAGTACCGCTGGGTGGAGAAGCACCTGGGGCCCCAGTTTGTGGAGCGCATTATCTTGACGAGGGACAAGACGGTGGTCTTGGGGGACCTGCTCATTGATGACAAGGACACCATTCAAGGTGGGAGCCCTTTTCCCTAGCAACCTCCAGGCATCTAGCCTGCTGGGATTAGGGAGAGGAAGTAAAAATAACCAGATTACAGAGTGTATCCCTGGCCTTTCTCCCGTGTCCTGTCCCAGGCCAAGAGGAGACCCCAAGCTGGGAGCACATCTTGTTCACCTGCTGCCACAACCAGCACCTGGCCCTGCCCCCCCCACGGAGACGGCTGCTCTCCTGGAGGGACAACTGGAAGGAGATTATAGACAGCAAGCGGGGAGCCCTGCAGCGGGACCGAACCGGCCTGGGGCTGCCCCAGGAATAAGGCGAGGGGCCATGGCTGTGGACAGTAGCTGAAAGAAGGGAAGGCAGACCAGCAGGGAACCCGGGCAGAACTGAGCGACAGGGCAGCATCATGGCAATGACCCCTCAGCACTGTGCCAGCCACCTGAACCCTCCTGGCAGAGCTGGCATGGAAACATGGTGGGAAAATCAGGAACCTTTTTAATAAAACACTTTGGCTCACTGCTCTCTTAAGGCCTTTTATTTGGGGGAAGCAAAGGGACAGGAGCCCCACAGGGGCAGCTGGGACAGAGGCCGATGAAGAGGCCTTCGCCTCCCTCCCTCTCATCTCCTTAGTCCATTAGTTCCATAGTTTGCCCACCTCCACATCCACCTGGAAACCACTCCTCTCGAATCTGCCTTTCCTTGGCCATGTAAGAGACCATCCTTGGGCTTCCCTGGTGGCGCAGTGGTTAAGAATCTGCCTGCCAGTGCAGGGGACACGGGTTCGATCCCTGGTCTGGGAAGATCCCATATGCCGCAGAGCAACTAAGCCCGTGCGCCACAACTACTGAGCCTGTGCTCTAGAGCCCGCAAGCCCATGTGCCACAACTACGGAAGCCTGTGCGCCCTAGAGCCCGTGCTCTGCAACAAGAGAAGCCACTGCAATGAGAAGCCCGCGCACCGCAATGAAGAGTAGCCCCCGCTCGCTGCAACCAGAGAAAGCCCGTGCGCAGCAACAAAGACCCAACGCAGCCAAAAATAAATAAAATTTAAAAAAAGAAAAAAAAAGAGGTCATCCTTAAGGGAGGCCAGGACCTTCCACTGCTCCTGAACCCCACCTTTCCAAGGGGGCCCACACCCCTTCCCCCGTGCTGAGCAGCTGACACTAGACTCTGAGCCATTCGCTTGCTGTCAGTATCTGGTCCCATCTCCCTCGAGCACCTCTCTTACTTGCATCCCTGAAGCCAGCCTGAGACAGACTTCCAGGGACAGGGACCCACCCCCTCACTAACCCTGATGGCAGAGAAGGCAGGCCAGGGCTTCCAGGCAGGGACCATGGGGTGGTGAAGGGAAAAGACAACAGCCTGAAGAGTTTGCGCCTGTATTCTAATGTGTCATCACCCTCATGGCCTCCGTCTTAATGCCTGACGGCCATGTTAACAGTCACTGGGCTGCGACACTCAAGATCAGGGACCACATCCTCGTCTTTGAAGCCCTAACGTGGTGCCTGGCTGACAGGCCTGTGTGGATAAGCAGTTAATCCTGGGCCACAGAGTTCTCCAGGCCAGCATCCACCATGCCCAACACCCAGCCTGGAGAGCTTGCAGGACAGGTACCCAGCCTCCACAGCAGTGGACACAACACTTCCCCAGCTTCCCAGGGCCCCGAAATACTTTTAACAACACGGCTTCTCATTTCTATTTCTCAGAATTACTCCCGACACCTCTGTTAAGGGATGATGCCTATTTCCTCAAGCTCAGGCAATTCTCCTAAGCCCCAGGCCCAGCTGTTCCTCAGGAGAAACACCATCTGCAGAGCCTCTGGGTCTAGGGACCTGTTGCTTCTCACACGAGGGTGACAGCTTGGTGGCGGGGTGGGCCAGGAGGCAGGACCTTCACCTCTAGCTGGTTGAGAGCGGCAGCCTGTCACAACGGCACCCTTCGATTTCCTTCTCCACGTGTCTCCAAGTCTGGCTTCCTCACTCATCTCCTGATGCCTTCCATCACAGTGTAAACACCTGTCACACTGAGAAAACTCGTCTTTAAAGTGGCTGAAAAAGCACCATTTGGGGAGAACGTGCACAGTGGGAGCTTCGCTGCTCCCACTTCCTGAGTCCCCACCGGGATTTTGGTATTGTCTCTGGCAGTGCGGGTGCCGCGGCCTGAGGGCTCCTTGGATCAGGGCTGCTGTGGGGCCTCGGTCCTTGGCAGTGGGATCCCCAGGGCAGAGTGAGCCCGCCAGCTGCGCGCTTCGGCCAGCTGGCCGGGGGAACAGAAGTCTTCCAGGAAGATCTGGGCCAGGTTCCGGAGCCTCGCGTTGGCTGAGAGGGAGAAGCGCAGCATGCACTGGACCACGGGCATAGCAGTCAGCTCAGGGTGGGAGCCGGAGCCCGGCGAGCTCAGGTACATGATCGTGGTGACGGCGGACAGCACGGTCTCCTCGTTGGGACTGGACAGGCAGTTGATGATGAGTGGGACACCCCCAGTCTGCAGGATGTGCTCCTTGTTGGCCCTGTCTGAGCACAGGTTGCAGAGGCCTCCTGGGGAAGAGCAAAGTGAGTCTGGATGCCTCAGCCCTGGGCCTCCTCCCAACTTTCCTCTGCCCACTGAGTCCCAGGGAAGGTCCAGGCCTGAGAAGGTGGCCCAGGGACAAGGGATCCAAAGTCTATTCTGATCTCCAGCCCTCCCTTTCAAGATTCCAGAAAGGCCTGCCTGCCCTCCACTGCCCAACCTTCTGGAAGTGGGCACTGATCCCTTTCCCTCTTGGTTCAGCCAGCTCAATGACTGATAGGCTTTCCTTTTTTTTTTTTTTAAGTAGAAAACATAAACAAAACCCACAGTGTATCATCACTTTAGAAGAATTAAGAAATATAGGTAAGGTGATGGTTTCACAGGTGTATACATATGTCAAAACTTATCAAGTTGTACTCTTTAAGTATGTAAAGTTTATTATGTGTCAATTATACCTCAATAAAGCTGTCAAAAATATTAGAAGTCAAAATATAAACCATCTTAATCCTACCACCCATTTAACATATGCTTTTCATCCCACAATTTTTAAATATGTGACTACATATAAATATTTAATAACAATGTGATACTCTTATTGTTTTGTAAGCCAGCTGTTTTCATTTAACCATGTCCTGTGAACATCTCTCCATGCCAATAAATCTACAATCATGGCATCATTTAATAGATGTGCAGTCCTACATTTTATGGAAACAGCATAATTGAGAGCTTAAAGCATTTCAGCATCATTCCCACATCACTATTAGTAGGAATCCGGGGGATAAAAGAAAAGGACAGAGTGAGAGACCCGTGGTTCTGGATCTAAGAACCACTGCTCAGGTAAGATGCCCAGACCTCTCATTCTCTCCCGTCAGGCCTAAAGCACTCGATGTGGGAAGCTGATTTTCGTGGGTCCTGAGTGAGCTTCCTGCCATCAGGGCACCCTCACCCTCAGGTTCCTACTCCAAGTAGAGAACGAACTTCTAGCTCATTTGCATAACATGGCCGACCAGTCCTGAGTGTCCGATCAGGAGTGAGTTACAGCCCACCCACTTCCCCGGCATCTCTAGAAACAAGCAAAGAGGGGACCTTCCCCCACCGCCCGGCAAAACCCAACGAGGACCTCTTTCCCAGCAAGAGGGGACCGGTGCAGCAAAGTGGGGCAGGCCTGGCAAAGATCTCCGCCTACTCCAGGTAGGCACAGCCACCCCCTCCCTAGCATACCTGGGTAGGGAAACATTTTACCCATTCAGCCTCCAAGGACTTCTTCCCACTGCATTTGGAATTAAATCCAAACTCCCTTCTGGGATCTTTGCGTGGTGCCCCCCCCTTGCTAGTAACCAGCACGTCACTGCTCCCTGGCCGGTGTGGGTTCCCTGGCGTACCCCACTAGCCACTCCCGGCCACACCCAGGCACTTCCCTCATCACCCTGTTTCATTTTCTTCATATGCTTAGAACTTTGAGAAATCTTCGTGGAATTTTCTTGCTCACTGACCGCTGAGCCCCACTAGAAGGTACTGTGCCATGAGGTCAAGACCTAGGCTATCTTGGGACGTCCCTGGTGGTCCAGTGGTTAAGACTCCACGTTCCCAATGCAGGGGGCCTGGGTTCGATGCCTGGTCAGGGAACTAGATCCCACATGCCTGCTGCAACTAAGAGCCCGCACACCGTAACTAAAGATCCTGCACGCGAAAACGAAGAGCCCCCGTGCCGCAACTAAGACCCGCCGCAGCCAAATAAATAAATACATAAATACATAAAAAAGACCTAGGCTTATTCCCAAGACTTCCTGGGTTTCTGGCACAGGGGGCGCTCCACCAATATTTGTTGGAAGGATTTTAAAGCAGTGAGCAGGGGAAAAGGGTTGCACTGCAGAGGGTTGGGAGGCTGGATGGGATGGCTCTTGAGACCCTGCCCACCTTGGACATCTGCAGTTCTGAGGGATGGAAGAGGCTGAATGGTGTTCCTGAACCAAGGAAGATGGGCAGCAGGAGACGGACTCAAGGCACTGATGGAGAGGTCCCTCCCAATGTCTACCTCAGCACCCATTCACCCCAGTGGAGCCCTTAGCACAACCTGGGGTCATCCTGCTGACTACCTTCTTTACTTGCTGTCTGTCTCCATCACTGGGCACCAGAGGGTAGTGATTTACCTCTGTATTTCCGGAGCCCGCAACTGAGGATTCTCTCTGGACACATGCTGGGAACATGACTGAACCCCACGAACAGTTACCACCACCCCCATGTAAGGGACAGAAGCTGAGGCTGTTGAGTAACTTGACCAAAGTCCCAGAAGATGGGGAGCCCTTTGCTACTCCCATGGGAAAGGGTGTCCCTTCAGAAACCACAAGGACAACTAATCCTACCATGGGCAGATGCCAGTCTCAGCCAGGAGCAGGGACAAGTAGAAATGCTGTGGTACAACTACTGAGCCCACGTGCCACAACTACTGAAGCCCGCGTGCCTAGAGCCCGTGCTCCGCAACAAGAGAAGCCACCGTGTGCTTCCCTGGTGGCGCAGTGGTTGAGAATCTGCCTGCCAATGCAGGGGACACGGGTTCGAGCCCTGGTCTGGGAAGATCCCACATGCCGCGGAGCAACTAGGCCCATGAGCCACAACTGCTGAGCCTGCACGTCTGGAGCCTGTGCTCTGCAACAAGAGAGGCCGCGACAGTGAGAGGCCCGCGCACCGCGATGAAGAGTGGCCCCTGCTCGCTGCAACTAAAGAAAGCCCTTGCACAGAAACGAAGACCCAACGCAGCAATAAATAAATAAATAAATAAATAAATAAATAAATAAAGTCACCTCTTCCATGAGGAGGCTTCCATAAGAGCCTTCCATGACCACCCTAATCAGTCCCTCTCCCCAAGACGCCCTCCCTTCACCACCTTCACTTCTTTTCTTCATACCAAAGAAGAAAAAAAAAAAGTAAAAAAGCAAAAGAAGAAAATATTCATAGATTCTGACAGAGGACTCATATCTAGAATATATAAAGCATTCCTACATATCAAAAGATGAACAACACAATAAAAAAAAATGAGCAAAAGACTTCAATAAACTCTGCACAAAAGGGTCAATATATGAAAATGTGCTCAACATTCCTTATCAGAGAAATGAAAATTAAAACCACAATAAAAGGCCACTACACACCTATCATAATGGCTAAAACAAAAAAAGACTGATGATACTAAGTGTTGGCGGGGAGGGAGCGCTACTGGAACTCTCATATGCTGGTGGTGAGGAGTGTAACACGTCGTGATTACGGTGGAAAACTATTTGGCAGCTTCTAACAGAGTTAAACATACGTCTACCCTACGACTCAGCAATTCCACTCTTACCCAAATCTATCTGAGAAAAATGAGCGCATATGTATACAAGGAATCTACCCGAGAGAAATGAGTACCTATGTATACAAGAAAACTTGTACAAAAATTATCATAACAGCTTTATTCATAAAGGTTCCAAACTAGAAACAGCTCAAATCTCCATCAGCGGGTGAATGGATAACAAATTGCGGCCTATTCATACAAAGACATGAACTACTGATACTGTAACAATTTGGATGAATCTCAGAAACATTATGCTGAGTGAAAGCAACCAGACACTATATCCTGTATGATTCCTTTTACATGAAGGTCAAGAACAGGCAAAACTGATCCTTGGGGATAAAGGTTAGAATAATGGTTACCTCAGGGTGGAAGACACTAACTGGCAGAGGGTACGAGGGACCTTTCTGGGGAGATGAAAACATTCTGTATCTTGATTTAAGTGCTGGTTATATTGATGTACATATACCTTAATGAATTTAAAAATTCATCCGACTGACACTTAAGCTATGTGCATTTCACTGTATGCTGATCCTGCTGCAATTTAAAAACTGGTTACCAGACAAAAAGGAGAACAAGTTCTGACTGGCGGATGAACATATTTTGGGCAGACCTGGCAAGACAGAGAGAAAGAGAACAAGAGGCAAAGGCAGCGCCCTTCTAGATGTGGGGAGCCACAGAAACCCCCGGGAGAGACAAAGGAGAAAACCCTAGTGCAGTCCGGGATGAGAAAGCTGGCGGCTCCGAGAGGGCAGGTAGGGGATCTCAGGTCACAGAGCAAGTAGGGCACTGGTGCTGGAAGGGACAGGAGGGTCAAAGTATTGTACTGGGGATTAAATGAGGTCATGCTGACAAGTGCTTAGCCAGCACCTGGCGCCTCAGAGGGCTGGGCGAGGCCTTGGAGACAGTGGCTCAAGACCGTTACATCTGAGGACCCGCCCGCCCCAGGGTACTGGGCTGGCCGCGGTCAATCCCAGGTCAAAATCTTCACTGGGGGCTATTTGTTCTTGGGTTTTACTTTAGTATCTTGAAAATGGTTCTCTCTGAAATTTCAGGACAGACATTCAAGGGACAGAACAGAATAGAGAAAGCTACTCTTAAATGTAAGAAGATAGGAGACAAATATACATATATGTATATGCTCACATTTGCTGGTTCCATGGGAGGGGTGAACAGGGTGGAAGGGACAGGAATGGTAGTGAGACCACACTGGTAATACAGTTTTGACTTAAACAGATATGTTTTGTATAAGTTAAAAAAACCAAATTAAATTTTAAAAAATCATGGCTTTTCGCACTTCTGACCTGTATTTCAGTTCTAAAATTTTATCCTACAGGTACACTCCCACAAGTGAGAAATGACATACAAATAAGGGTACCCACTGTCACACTGCTCATAAGAGCAAAATAGAAACAACTTAAATGGCCACCCTCAGGGGCCGGCTAAATGTTAGTCCCTTCATGCAGTGGACGTCATGCAGCATTTACAAAGCATCAGGCAGCTATTTATGGGCTGATACTGCAGGTGTGCCAAGACATGGTGCTAAGTTTAAAAAAAAAAAAAAAAAGGCAGAATATAGATACAGTATACTACAACATGTGTAGGATATGCAAAAAGGTATACATAGTATACAAACAAATATATACATATTTGTTTATCAATCCCTAAAATATCTCTGGGAGGATACACAAGAAACTAGTAACAGTGGATGCCTCCAGAAAAGGCTACAGACTGAGTTACTGTTTATTACCTACCCTTTTGAATTCTGTACCATGTGAACCAATTATGTATTCACATAAATTAATAAAACACACACACACTCCCTGCTTGTGCCTAGAACTGAGAGGAAGGGGGACTGGTCTCTGCCAGTCGGGGAGGGAGGGCGGAGGGGCCTGGAGCCAGCCTTTCCAGCTGGTGTGGAAGGGAGCAGTGGGGTGAGGACCTTGAATTCACCTCTCTCCTGTAACAAGTGGATGGCTGAGGAATTTCTTTTTAAGCAGAAAGACGTGTGACCCCAGGACACTAAATGACCAGTGAGAGAAGGAGGTACACGGGAACCCGAGAGTACAGAGGATGGAGCGAGGGCTCTGTGGTGGGCAGATCTAGCTAGAATCCCAGGAATGCCCCAGGGGACTCAGGTGAGCAGAGCAAGCAACTCCATCTCTCTAAGCCTAGGTTTCTTTATCAGTAAAACGGGAAGAGAGAATTAAATAATGTAAGACCCCTCCCTGGCACACAGTAGATATGGACCAAGCATGCACCCGTTTATAGCCCCGGAGGCTGGCACAGGGCATATCTTCAACCCACACACAGAGAAAGGGCTGGCACATACAGGTAGGGTTTAACAGTGAGAAAGCAAGTGCCCATGGAACCAGCACGAGGTCAAAGACTGAAACAGTCATCAGTCCAGAAGCCTCTGCACGTTCTTTCCTGATTCAGTTCTCTCCCCCTCTCAGAGATGAACCTCTTCCTGACTTGTAACAATGCAGTAAAATAATTTTAAATTAATAAGCAGGACCTTTTAAATTTGTAATTTAAAAAAATTTTACTACACACACACCCCTAAATACTATAATTCAGTTCTGCCTCTTTTTGGACTTTACAGAAATGGAATCACACTGTACACATTATTATGTGTCTAGCATCATTTGCTTAACGTTATGTTTGCAAGATAATTGCAAGGAGCTGTAGATTGTTCATTTACCTTGCTAAGCAGTATGAATATCCACAATATTGATAATTCATTCCACTGTTGACAGTTTCCAGTTTAGGACTGTTACAGACAATACTGCTGGTGACATTTTTGCATATGTGTCTGGACGTGCATGTACCTAACCCTATGATTGTAACTGCTGGGTCACGCGGCATGCCTATCTTCAATTTTACTAAATCCTATTTTCCAAAGAGAGGCGGCTCAGGATTCATCTACCAGCCTTTTTCAGTACACCACCACCATCTGGTGGCAGCTACCGGTATTGCAGGAAATAGAACACGGGAAAGCGATTTAACCTGAATTGTGGGAGGCCACCTACTTGCATTCTGTTGTAGTAACAAAACTGCTGAGTATTCCGTGATATACTAGGATTCAGCCAGTTTTCATGGAAGCAGAGAATTATCTCCTGGTTCCTTTACATCTCCATACACCATCTAGAATGGTGCAGGTGTGCACACACAGCATATAAGACACCAGAGAATCAACCAATGGTGCTTCAGTCCAACACTCCCAAATTAATACCAAAGCCTGCCAGAGTTTTTATTTGGGACATGAGCTCTGAATTCTCTCGCTCATTCAAGTATTTACTGAGATCCTGGCTTTTTATCTGGTTCCTGATAATTCACCCACTCAAACGAGGGTGGCTCTGGCCCGACCAGTGGTACTTCCTCCTACTACTGCCCGGACACCCACTGTGAGGCTAAAGATCAACTTTCATACCTTTTCCTATCATTCAATGATGTTTTTCCAGAAGGACCGAATCCCTGGAACAGATGGGTGACAAGACACTATCCCATCCTACCTCACCTCTCTGGGAGACTCGGGAACTGTTTATCCTCAAAGGGGTCTGGATACCTAGGGGACCTTGCAGCTGCAGGCACTTTATCTCATTTAATTCTCTCAACAACTCTGTGAGGCAGGTACTGATCCTGCCCCACCTGACCGATGATGGGAGAAGGGAAATCACGTGCCCAGAGTTAAGTCGGGAGTGAGGACTTGAACCCAGGCCTGCCTGACCCCAAAGCCCCACTCTTACCAAACTCCCTATATTCCTTGCCAACAAACCAACATTGGTTTTGGTTCTGCCGAACCATGGCCACGGGCAATCTAACCCAGCAGTTATTCCAGAACCAAACACGCTCAGGGCTGCAGCACCAAGTCATGGCCAGGACTCTGCACACATTCCCCAGCCCCATCCTCGTCCCAGGCCAAAAGGCCTGAGCATTCAAGACCATAACATTCAAGAGCATAACAAAGATAAGCAAGGCACTCTGATCTCATGGAGATCACCATCTCAGACCTGCCACCAGAGATAAAAGATTCAAAGCTACAAAGCCCAGCACAAAATAAGCACTGACAGTGTTTCCCATTTAGCACCACGGACATTATCAGAAAAGGAAACAGCAAGAGTAACAAAATAGGCTTCTAAGCACCACTGGGACTTTCCTTTTAAGTTATGCACAATAAATACAAGAGAATTTTAGCCTCCAGAGGATCCCATGGAGGGATTCAATGCTAAGAAAGCTGTTGGATTGGGGACGTTGGGAAGAAGAAGAAAAAGAGAAGGAAACAGTGGCTGTGAAAAGTAAAACTGCTGATGATACCAACAATTCTAGACAAAGTATTGACACCGTCACGGAGACGCAGACACGCGCACACGCTCTGCTCCCCACAACAGTCCTGCGAGGCAAACAAGGCTCAGGCGAGGAAATGAGGCTCAGAGAAGGGACAGGACTCATCCACAAAGACTGGCTACGAAGCGGAGAAGTGGGGACCGTGGACTCCAGGTCCAGGGCTTGGTCACCCACTCTGGGAAGCTGCCCAGAAGGGCAAGAACCCAGGGCCAGCCCTGGTCTCTGGCAAAGTTCCCAGTTCAGTGGGCCAGGAACTCAAGAGTGTTCCTGCCTTGGGAAAGTTGCTTCCTGATCCTGTAAAAACTCGCCTTGGGTGACTGCTCTTTTCAGCAAAGTTTTCTCCAGAGTCAAGAGCTTGAGTTGAAGGAGCTGTATCACTCTCAGGTGGAGGTCTAGCCACGGGCTTCTGCAGGGGTCACTGTCACCACTCAGGTGGCAGAAGCTGTGAGCAGAGTTCCAAAGAGGGAGGAGATGGAGGACTAACACTGGAGAAAATCTTAAAGTGACCAATTTTTCACGATATTTACTCAGCATAATAATCTTCCAGGGCTTCCCCGGTGGCGCAGTGGTTGAGAGTCTGCCTGCCAATGCAGGGGACACGGGTTCGAGCCCTGGTCTGGGAAGATCCCACATGCCGCGGAGCAACTAGGCCCGTGAGCCACAACTACGGAGCCTGCGCGTCTGGAGCCTGTGCTCCGCAGCAAGAGAGGCCGCGATAGTGGGAGGCCCGCGCACCGCGATGAAGAGTGGCCCCCGCTAGCCACAACTAGAGAAAGCCCTCGCACAGAAACGAAGACCCAACACAGCCAAAAATAAATAATAAATAAATTTAAAAAAAACATCTTCCAGACGGGCGGAGACATGAGCTATTCCCACTCTTAGACCTGGGCAACCGGGGCTCCTGCCCCCAGCCCAGGTTCCGAGGGCCTCACTCTGGCCCTCTCCATAGGCTGAAGAGTCCAGGGAACCTGCCCAAAGCCCATCCCCCTTCCCCCATACCCAGAGCTCCAGTTCCTAAACCTGCTCCCCCAGCTGAATGGGCCTCTTTCCTGCATCCTGACTCCCAGGGGTGAACCCCACTGTTTGTGTGTACACGCCTAAGTCCAATGAGGGGCCACCAGGCAAGTGTCTGTGGGGCTGTGAATGAAGCTGGGGTGTCCACACATGTGTGAGGCCCGTCGTAGTAAGAGGAGTCCCAGATACCACAAATTAGAGGCAGACCTGGATGGTCTTTCAAAAATTTAAATCACATTTGCCCAGGATGTATTCAGGAAAAAAAAAAAAAAAGTGTGTTACTTGAGTCTAGAAAAGTTTTCAATCTAATTTCTAAGTTACAGGAAATAAAGCAGTTACAGGAACAAACGAAATGACACCATAAAGAGGCAACCAGACAATTCAGAAGGTGAGACATTCTGCAGAACTGGTCTGGATCCTTCAACAATTCGTGTTAGGAAAAAAGAAAAAAAGAGTCTATTAATGATTAAAAGAGATATAAGATAATTGATGTTGTGATTTCCTTCCAAAGAGCACCATATGGAAAGGGGGGAGGGAGGATAAAGAGTAACTTCAGGGACTTCCCTGGCGGTCCAGTGGTTAAGACTCCACACTTCCAATGCAGGGGGCACGGGTTCAATCCTTGGTCAGGGAACTAAGATCCCACATGCCACAAGGTGTGGCCAATAAATAAATAAATAAATAAAAAGAGTGACTTTATAGTGGAGAAACCTGACAAACACTACTTCATCCAGGTGATCAAGGTTAATATCAACAGTGATAAGTCATGCTGATAGCATATACCCTTGATATGATGTAAATGAAAATGGCCTTTTACCATTTACCTCTGTGGTCATCCTCCCCAAAACCCATATCCCAGTCTAATCATGAGAAAAATATCAGACAAATCCCAACTGAGGGAGAACGTACAAAATACCTGACCAGTACTCCTCAAAACTGCCAAGGTCATCCAAAAAAAAAGGGAAAGTCTAAGAAACTGGCACAGCCCAGAGGAGCCTAAAGAGACATGACAACTAAATGTAACACAGTATCTTGGATGGACTCCTGGAGCAGTAAAAGGATTATTAGGGAAAAACTAAACAAATCTGAATAAAGTACGGACCTGAGTTAATAATAATGCATCAATATTGGTTTATTAATTGTAACAAATGTACCATACTACTGTAAGATGTTAACAATAAGGAAACTAGGGTGTGGCATATATGGGAACTCTGTATTATCTTTGCAATTTTTCTAAAACTGTTCTAAAATACGAAGTTTATTTAAAAAGAGAGAGATTGGGCTTCCCTGGTGGCGCAGTGGTTGAGAATCTGCCTGCTAATGCAGGAGACACGGGTTCGAGCCCTGGTCTGGGAAGATCCCACATGCCGCGGAGCAGCTGGGCCCGTGAGCCACGGCTGCTGAGCCTGCGCGTCTGGAGCCTGTGCCCCGCAACGGGAGGGGCCGCGATGGTGAGAGGCCCGCGCACCGCGATGAAGAGCGGTCCCCGCACCGCGATGAAGAGTGGCCCCCACTTGCCGCAACTGGAGAAAGCCCTCGCACGAACCGAAGACCCAGCACAACCAAAAATAAATAAATAAATAAATAAATAAATAAATAAAATTTAAAAAAAAAAAAAAAAAAAAAAGAGAGAGATTGAGATCTAAGGAACATAAGAACCAGATTAAGTGCATGAATCCTGGACTGGATCCTGGTTTATACAAAACAACAACAACAAAATGTCCTTTTGGGAACTATTAGAGAAGTTTGCCTAACTAACTGGGTATTTGGTGATAATGGAATTATTAAGTTCATTCTCTATGTAGATAAGATTCCTTTCACTATGTAGAGAAATGTTCTTTTTTAAAGATGCATGCGGAAAAAACAATGTTGGTTTGCCTTCAGAATAAACTCCAAACTCTTTCCCAATGCCGAGACCTGAATCCCTGTAAACTCTGGTGCCGTGAGCGCTCTATTACCTCATTTAGTACCACTCTCTGCTTCATTCACCACAATAGTGCCACGTCAGCGTTCCTTCTGGCTCCTCCTGCTCTAGAGTCTTTGCCCACGCTGTGCCTTCCCATGATGGCCAAACCAGAAGGAGCCCCTCCCTCCCCTTGCTCTCTCTCATCACCCTGTTTATTTTCTTCAGAGCCTCAGCTTTCTTGTTTGTCAACCAGCTGTCTCCCACTACTAGAATGTAAATTCCTTGAGGGCAAAGACCCTTTGCCCAACTTGTTCGCCATCTCTCCAACATCTAGAACGGTACCTTGCTCGCACAATATACGCCCAATAAATATCTGTCCAGTGACTAATTCAGTAGGTCTTAGACCATAACAACTACAGGAGTCACAAGCCATTCCAAGTCACCGCTACTTCTCTTGATGGTAAAACTTTTTTTGGCTGTGCCCCACCGCATGTGGGATCTTAGTTCCCCAACCAGGGATTGAACCCGTGCCCCCTGCAGTGGAAGCACGGAGTCTTAACCAATGGACCGCCAGGGAAGTCCCGATGGTAAAACATTAAGTCAAAGATGTTTAAAAAGGGCACTCAACTTTTTTCCCTCCAATGGGGCTTCAATCCATTCCCTCATTTTTGATCTCACCTCTAAGCGGGAGGGAAGCTAGACAGGCAGAGGGGGTCCTGGGAGTTCCAAACCTGATTCAAGCGAGCTGTGACCTGGACGACGTGTGAACCGCGGAGGCGGCACAGACATCGCGAAAGTCTGCTTTCGCAGCTGAGGGACAGCCTAAGAGATTCCTTTCCCAACAACTCACTTCTAACTCATTATCTCATTACAGCCCATCAGGCATCTCGGAGAGCGGCCCCATCCTTACCAATAGCAAACTCCACCAGGGTCTCATTCTCCTCCGACAGTGAATCGAGGAATAAATCCAGGACCTGCAGCTGCCGCAGATACTGGTAGTTACTGGGGTCATAGGCGAAGTTGGCGAGGTTGGCCAGTACTTGCTCCTTGGCGTCTGCGGTGGAAAAGCGGCACTGGAGCCAGGTCCGGGGCGGCGATCGCGGCCGGATCCCTCCCTGCCCGGTACCCTGCTCCCACCCTCCCGCTCTCACCTTGGCTCTCGGTCTCCTGGAATTCCGTGACCAGCGCCTGCAGGTATCCCAGCCGGCCGACGTGGGGGTCTACCTTCGGCTTCTGGGCCATGGTCGGGCGGCGGAGGAACCCCGGGGGACGGGCAGGGGAGTGTGGAAGGTGAGGCTGGAAAGCGGGCGAGAACCTCACCTGGGCCTCGCCGGGTCCGGAGAGGGGCAGAGCGGGGCGGGAAATAGGTTCCTTTCCTGGCTTCAGGTTCTGCAGTAATTTGCAGCTGAAATTGGGCTGGGGAAATGGGGTGGGGACTCAGTACCTCGTAACAGTTGGGAGTGAACATCCAAATTGGGGCGCGGCAGAGAAAAACGCAGTCGCGCGCCGTAGGAGGAAGGAGCAGCGCCCAGCTGGGCTTAATTTTCGGCTCGGTTCCGGACTTCCGGGGGAAGCCGCACTTAGCCCCGCCCCAGGGGGCGGAAGGGGCGGGCCTAGGAGGGTGAGGGGCGGTGCCGTCATTCCCTGGGCTTGCTTCGGGGGTTCTTACGCCGGGCGCTCTAAGCCTCTTGTGTCAGGCAGGTGGCGATCCGCATCGTGATGGAAGCGGTCATGGAAGGTTGCGGATGCGTTGAGGAGCTCTAGGGCCGTCAGGAGCTCAGAGGTGCCGGAGCGCCTATGTGGGGGGCTGTCGGGGCAGAAGCACCTCCAGGTGCCCCTGCACTTGACGAAGGGGTGCAGTTACCCCCACACACCAAGGGCCCCCAAGAATGCAAGTGTGGGCTCCCTGTGTCCCCCACGTGGGTCCTTTTGAAACGGAGCAGGACCCTATGGTCCTTGCCCCCCATGTCCTCAGCCTGCCTTTTGTCTGTGGAAAAACTTTAGCCAAAGAATAAGTTTAATCAGAGAAGTGAAAAAATGCAGAAATAGAGGAAAACAAAGGAGACCAAATAATAATAGTTTAGTCCTTAAGCATAGTCAAGGACGTTTAGTTCCTCCTTAAGGGCTATAGATAACATTCTGAGCCGTATCCTGTGAGCTGTTTTGCAGCTACTGAAGCCCCCACCAGGTGGAAGAGGATGACCACATGATGATCAAATTGAAGCCATGACATAAGCTGCTCCACTTCACACAATTCCGAGAACTGGCCTCAAAGAAATGGGAACAAACCCTGGAACTAAAGATTAATCGTACTTAAAACAACCAAGGTGACGCTGATCAGACCACCACATTACTGGTTTCAAGATGACTGTCAGAACTGACTGTGCTGTTCTGCTCCCTCCCTCCGCCTATATAACCCTGAAACTCCTTTTAAAAAGCCCCTGTCCCCTGAACAGCAATCGGGAGTTCTCGGACAGGACTCCACCCTCTCCCCGGTTGCCAGCCTCTGAAGCAACCTTTCCTTTCCTACCAACCCTTGTCTCTCAAGAATTGGCTTTCGAGCGGCGAGCAGCCGGACCTGGGTTCGGTAACACTTTGACACTACCTTCTGGTCTGCTTTTCCCAAAAGCCAGGCGACGACTTCCCTGGCAGTCCAGTGGTTGACTCCGCGCTCCCAATGGAGGGGGCATGGGTTCCGTCCCTGGTTGGGGAACTAAGATCCCGCATGCCGCATGGCGCGGCCAAAATGAAAATAAAAGGCGGGCGAGCCTGGTACCCTCTGCTTCCCAATCCCGAGCTGAGTCTGCCACCTCTGGCTGGAAGGCATTTTATCAGCCAGGTGGACGGGGAGCACCAGGGCAGCACCATCGGGCCCTAGGAGCCCAGTTGTACCGCTTTGGCGGTTTTCTGATGCTGAAGCCCTTCTGCCCACTTCTTTCTCGGGGCTTCTCAGGAAGGGGGCGTGTGACCCAGACCTCATAGGCACAGGGGACAGAGCACCAGGAAGGAAGGTGGTCCTCCCAGACTCCAGTCGTGCTTGAAAATGTGGGGATGAAAGGGGCTTGGGCTGCGAGCTTCTTGAGGGCAAGGGCCGTGCTCCTTTTGCCCTGGGCCTGGCATGAGGGCAGAGTGGCTGCCACACTCCAGCCTACCACAGCCCCGTTGAAAGCAGCCTCCACCTCCGTGGTGGGCTCAGGTCCCTGTGATCAGCCCCTGCCCAATGCACACACCCCTGGGGCAGGAGTTATGACCATAGTCTGGGTGCTTGGGTACCCTGGCTGCTTCTTGCAGGGCAGTGGCCCCAGGCCCCTCACCAGGCCCTCCACATTCTGAGGGGAGCCGATTTGACTTGGGGAAGTATATCTCAGCACAAGGTGGCCAGGGGGGCTTCTCTGCTTCTGTCTGGACAGAGCAGTAAAGGCCTGGGGACCAGGAGCTCAGAGCTTGGGGACAGGATGGAAGTGAGTTCCTGGTCAGGAACTGATCTAGACCTCTCTAGAGGAATCCCAGGATCAGCTAAGTGTGGGTTCTGGAATCAGATGGGCCACCCCAGCCTCCCTCATTTGTCCCCTCCTAAGGCTTCAGAGGTCCTCATCTTTGGGAAGAATTCTTAGTCCTTGGTTTTGTGCTGAGGGCAGCGACCAGGTCTTAACTCCTCTCTGCCCAGTTCCTGACACACAGTAGATGCTCAGTAATATTTGCTGAAGGAATTCTGCCCAGAGATTATCGCCACTCTTGCCCAGGGGGCAGAGGAGGTCAAAGTTCCCTATGCTAAATGTTCACTAATATCTTTTTTCCTTGAAAGAAATCAGTTTTCGGGAAGTGGGCCTAAAAGGGGATACACGTTTCAAAGCCTTGTGGCTACTAGCACCAAAAAGTATTCATCTACCCACCAGCCCCAACTCTCCTTTTCCGCTCAGTTAAGATGGAGAAGGTGGCAGGACCTGGTAAAATGTGTCCGGCTGTGGATTCCCCCTTCAGTGCACAAGCTATGGATGGTGACCAAGTACAGGACAGGATGGGGGGGTCAGGGAGGCAATGGGGGGTCTTCAGGATCAGACTTTTCAAACTGGAAGAGACTTTAACTTATCTAGGCCAACCTCCTCCTTTTTCAAGGCCCAGAGATGGTGGACAATTTGTCCAGAGTCACACAGCAAATTGTGGCAGAGTCAAACGTGAATTCAGGTCTCTATTCCAGCCCAGAGCCCTTTGCTTCCCCTCCGTACTACCTCTTTTGGCCAGAAGGGGGCACTCAAGAGTCCTGGAAAAGACAACATCCCCAAGGATGCTGACTCACGCCAGTTGGACTTGTGCAGGAGGAAGGCTGGAGTCGGGTCATAAAAAGAAAATCAATTCTCCTGATAAGGGTTTCTTGTTGAAACCTGGTTGAGCTTGAATCAACAAACAAGGTCCTTGGTGGGAGTAGCCCTGAAGGGGGATGGGGGAAAACTTACTCCAGGCCTCTTTTCTAGCTTCGTTAGTTCACAGGGTTTATAACCCGCTGCAGAAAATGTTTTTGTGTGTAATTCAAACAAACTCTGTTTTTCCTTTCACTCAGTTGGTACACTGTTGGGACGAGCCTGGGCTGATGACAGCCAGGCCCCAGGTGATGACCTCAGGGAAGGCACCAGCAAAAAGAGTATGTGGCGGCCGGTCTGGGGGAGAAGCTCTGACTTCCAGGCCAGACGCACAGGCCAGTGGGGAGCAAGGGTGGCCTGGCAGCTGGCCCAGCCAGCCACTTATCCCAGGGTTGATACCTCTGACACAGCAGGGAGAAAAGGATGACAGGAGAGGGCAGTGAAAGGGCTTCTGCTGCAAAAGCAGCTCCATTTTCACAGAGGTCCTGGGGCCCTGCCTAGCAATCCTTCCTCCCCTGGTCTGATGTGTGGCCCCCCCCGCCCCCAGCATTAATCTTCCCAGCCAAGATACAGGATGCGGCAGAGGAGGGAGGAGACCCTAGAGCAGGCCCTGCTGAGTGTGCAGGGGGCCCTCAGACTTCACTGATTCTAGGACCCAAGCCAGGGGCTCCCCTCCAGTTCTCTGCACTGTCGCCAGGACGGGTGCTCCACCTGACGTTTAATCTGTCCAAATCCTGCATCCAGGCCAACCCCTCAGCCTGGCCCTCCACCACTGCAACACATTCTCTCACAAAGCCCTTCGTCCCAAGGTTCCAGGTAGCATGAGGCCCAGCAACCTGTGCTGGGGGGCAGCCCTGCGGGCAAGGGCTGGGCCACCTGGGAAGAACGGGGGCAGGAGGGACTCGGAGGAGGGTTGAGCTCTTCGGAACTGTCTAGAGGGTGAAGGACAAAGAGATCACATGGGAGGCGCCCAGGCTGGACTTGAGGGTCCAGTGTGTTGAGCTGTAGCAGCAGCGTAGGCAGACAGCTGAGCCGTGACAGACCTGAGCTGGGCTCAGACCCACCTTCCTGGGCCCCAGGTACTCTGGTGCCCCAGCAAAAAAGTCAGGAGGATCCGCTCCTGGATTCTGCTGGTTAGGAGGAACCCCGAGCCTCTGGAGGCCAGCCTCTAAGGTCCCAACTCCTGGCTGAGTCCCGACGTGCAGAACCCAGATGGCCTTTGGTTCAGGCTTTCTGGGCAGCCCTTCACCCCAGCCTCTGGCGAAGTATCTGGACATTCCTGGGCTGAGGCAGGACTCACTGACTTCAGGGCTCAGATGCCAGTCACACATGTGAGTGATCCCAGGGCTCAGACGCTGGTCACATACATGATCTCCATGCGCAGCTGCTTCTTGGGACCGTCTGTGTCCTCCATAGTGAGGCCCTGCTCTGGGGCAGCCTCTGTTACAGCTCCTTCCATCTCAGCCCGCGGGCCCTGCCTCTCCATCTTCCCCAGGGCCCAGAAACTGCCACCCATGAAGAGGGCGGCTGAGATGAGGAAGAAACTTGACATGTAGAAGACATAGCTGAAGTTGCTGGTGGTGTCTAGGAGGAGTCCTAGGGGACAGAGAGCAAGTTAGGCCACTGCCCTTGGCTACCAGGCCTCCCGCCCGCGCCCCCTCACCCCCCCCACCCCTGCTAAATTGTGTGCTCTGTGAGAGCAGGGATTTTATTGTTGTCTCTCCTGCATCCCCAGCACTAGGAACCGTGGCTGGCACCTAGTAGGAACTCATTAGATATTTGTTGAATGAAAGGAAAGGAAACACTAAACCAGCCCCAGTCTGGGCAGGAAGAGTCCTTGGGTGGGCCAGATGAGCACTTAAGGGCATGTTTCCTTTACCCTTGGCGGCAGGAAGCCAAGGACTCAAGGGCCAGTGGCGTCTGGGATATCTGCTCAGCCATACCCCAGGCCCGCCATACCTCCTCCTGTATTGCTCTCCCCGCTTGTCGGCTTGGAGAACGCCCTTGGAAACTGGGACTTCCAATGCCACACTTGGGAGGAGTCCCCACTGTCTGACTGTAATAACCGTGCTGTCTGTTGACTGCCCCCCAGCACCACGGGCTTCACACACCTTCCCTTCTACTCTGAATGTCACACGCTCAGCTGCCCAGCAAGTCCACTCCTGGGGGTCTCTGCTTCCATATCTGTTTGTTTCCCTCCCGGCACAAATCACCATTACGATCACAAAGGGGCCTCTTTGCTCTAATCCCCGACTCCTCCACCAGAAGGTAAGCCCTGAGTGGTGGGGACTAGATCTCTGTATTCAGCCCTGCCCACCCCGTGACTGGCGCAGGTGTAGGGATGGGTATGGCAGGTGTTCTCGTCCGCATTTCTCGTCTGCATTTTGCAGATGACACTGTGGCTCAGGGAAGGAAAATGACTTGCCCAGGCCCCACAGGCACAGGATGTTAATAACAGCAGACATGTGCATAGCACTTACCGTGTGCCAGGCTCTCTACTGAGCGCTTTGCTATATGACACTACTTGTGATCCCCACAACAAGCCTATGAGGTAGATTCTATTGTCATCCCCACTTTACTGATAAGAAACCAGAGGTACAGAGGGGAAGACAAAGGACTGAGATAAGTCTGGTATGAAAATCCTTATTTTTCACTGTTCCTACCCCGAGTGCCAGCTGGGGAACAGGCTACAGCCAGTCCCCTGAGGTGCTTGAGAAAATCACAGATTCCAAGCCTCTAACTCTGAGATGCTGGAGGGGCCCCACATCTCCAGACTGTTCCTATTTGCACCCCTCCCCATGCCCTGCCCAGGCCACACCTGGCTGCCCTCCCTCCCAGGGCCTCACCAGCCAGTGGCGGGGAGATGAGGATGGAGACGCTCTCCAGGACGGTGAAGAGGCCCAGGGCGCTGGAGAACCGGTCCATGGGGACAACGTCCATGAGGACCTGGAAGAGGAGAGCACCAACGCCGCTCATGGACACGCTGTACACCAGGCAGTAGCCCACCAGCACCCGGAAGTCGGCCGAAGCCGCGCACACCAGGTTGGTGAGCCCGTTGAGCAGGGCTGCCAGGCTGAACAGGTACTTGCGGTGACTGGCAAAGTCCCGCCGGCCTGCCACCAGCCCAGCCATGGGCCGCAGGAAGATGTTGCTAAAGCCAATGATGGAGATGAGCAGGGCCGCCCTGTGTTCATCCACCCCGTGCCAAATGGCATACGGCACCAGGAAGACGTGGGGCAGTGGGAAACCCATGATCATCCAGACGACTCCCAGTGTGTACACGCGGTAGCCCACGTTGTGCCGCAGGACGTCGAAGGCCAGGTGGCGCTGGACGGCCCGACCGTGTGCTGCCAGGCAGCCTCGTGCGGGTCTCTTGGAAGGTGGAGGGAGGCCTTCTCTGGTCTCAGGGGTCGCAGTGGCAGGCACGGGCCTCAGGATGGCCCCACAGACACAGCAGTGGAGAAGAACCCCGCCGAAGATGAGGAAGCTGCCTCTCCAGCCCACGTCCTCCAGGAGATAGCGGGAGAGCAGTGGCCAGAGCATGATGCCCAGGGAGACGCCCGCCGAGGCCAGCGCGTTGGCCAGCACCCGCCAGCGGGTGAAGTAGAATCCCAGCACAGTTATGCTCGACTGAAAGCTGAAGCACATGCCCAGGCCTGCGGAAGGAGAGGGGGGACCAGCTCCAGGGCGCACGCAACGCACGGACCCTGGGGTCACGTCCCAGGTCTGTTCTCCTTCCGTTCCAGCGCAGACCCCCTTCCAGGTCCCCGGGGATTTAAGATGGACTCAGCCTACCTCACCAGCTCCCTAGAAGCATCCCACCCCTCAGATCTGCCCTCTCCAGGCTGCCAGGGGCACACGTGTTCCCGCTGGCACAGCACCAGGGGGATTTTCAAACACCTAAATCAGGTTAAGTCTCTCTGCTGCTTAACACTTTCCAAAGATTTCCCATCACACCTAGAAAAAAAGCCAAAGTATTTACTATGCCCTGGAAGGCTCTGCACGGTCTGGTCCCTGGCCACCCCTTGAGTGCCATCTCAGGCCACTCTCCCTGTCACTCGCCATGATCAAGTCCCATCAGTCTCTTTCTCTTCCTCTGGACAGTAAGCTGCCCACCTACTCGGACATTTGCAGTTGCCATTCCTTCTGCCTGGAATATGCTTCCCTCAGACTTTCCTCTCCTGACTCAGCTTGGATGCCACCTCCCTACCTACTCCGTGCACAGCTGAACATGCTGGAGAGAAAGTTCACAACCACGCTGTGACCACTGGCCTCAGGCGGGCCCTCGGGCCACCCATGGTGCCACTGTAGTTCCCTCGACCATTTACTCTCCCCGCTCTCAGATGACCACGAGGCCTTCTTCCTCTGAGCACCCCGACACCTCCCTCCCTCGCTGCCAGCTGACCACCTACCTTCCCGTCTGTGACAATGGACAGTCCGTGCTCCCAGTCAAGGGCAGCCCTCCACTTCTGCCCTGCATCCTGTCTACCGGAAGGCACGTCCCTCCAGCAATTTCTCTCTCCTGCGGCATCCATTATCCGCTCTTTACTAGATCATTCTCCTTCACTGTTATTTCTCCCGTTAAAACAAAACTCTTGACATCAGTCTCTTCTGGGTACTGGCCCATTTCTCTGCTCCCCTTATATCAAAATTTCTTGGAAATACTGTTTATCTCCACTGTCTCCAGTTTCCCTCTTCTTCTTTCTCTCTCTCTTTTTTTTTTTTGGCCATGCCACATGGCTTGTGGGATCCCAATTCCCAGACCAGGGATCGAACCTGGGCCACAGCAGTGAAAGCCCAGAATCCTAACTACTAGGCCACCTGGGAACGCCCCTATTGTTCTCTTTTGAACCTATTCCAATCAGGCTTTCATCCTTACCTCTGCTCCAGGATTCCTCTTATCAAAGCCGCCAACCTCTGCTTTGCAAAGCCAAAGATGGAGTCTGATCCCCACTCGGTCTGATCCATCAGTGGCTTGACGGTCGATCACTCCCTCCTGCTTGCACACTTTCCTCACTTCCTTTCTCAAGAAACCCCACTCTCCTGGTGCTCCTTCTACCTCTCTGTCACTTCTTCCTGCCCAGGCCACTAACCACTGGAGTGTCCGTGCCCTGGGCCTCAGGCCTCAGTCCTTTACATCCGTCCTCCCTTGTTCCCTTAGTGACAGCAGGGCGATACCTCATCTCGAGACTTGAGTACCAGCCATCTCAGGATTCCCCAGCTGCCCACCCCAGCTCAGGCCTGTTCCCTGAACTCCAGACTGGACGTGTCCAAACCTGAGCTTCCCATCCTCCCGAGAACCTGCTGCTCCCCTAGTTTCCCGCTGTAGTTCGTGCTACTCCATTCTTCCATTCTCCCCCTGGTATCACCCTCCTTGGCTCCTTCTCTGCACCTCACATGCAGTCCTGAACACGACCACTTCCCATCACCCCAATCATACCACCCTGGTTGAAGGTACCACCACCTCCTGGCTGGGTGATGGCCACGCCCCTACCTGTTCTCTGCTCCCAGCCCAGCCCCCTGTGGTGTATTCTCAACACTGCAGCCAGAGTAGCGCTCAGTGCTTCACAAACAGCGGCTGGATGACGTCCCTCTGCCCAAACCCCTCACATGGCTTCCCATCTCACTACACAACCTTTTAGGAACTAAACCTGTGTCTGGTCTCCCCACCCCCCCACGCCTTTGACCCTTCATTCACGCCCCTCTACCCCATCAGCCTCCGCGCTGCTCCTTGAGCACTTCTGGGCCTTTGCTCCTGCTGTTCCTGCTGCCTGGAAGGCTCTTCCCCAGACAGCCTGCTGGCAGACTCCCTCACCTCCTTCTGCCCAAACGCCACCCTCTCTGCAAGGCCTTCCCCGACCGCCCTGCTGAAATCAGCAACCTCCCGCAACCCTGCTTTACCTTCCGCGTTGGCTGTTGCAGTTATTCTACCTCTCTACTTGTTTAATCTCTACCCACCCCTAGCCGAGCCAGGACACTATCACATCAGCTGTCCTGTCTTCTCAGGTGCTTGTCATGATCAGATATGATCTTTCTTCCTCCTCTGTTCGTTGTTCCTCTCCCTCATGTGACTGTAAGCAGCCCCAGAAGATCTGGTGCTTTGCCTGCCCTGTTCACTGTGCCTGGCCCTTTTCAGTCTTGCACGCAGTAGCTACCCAGAAATTCTCGACATGGAATGGCAGTCACCTGTGATGAAGCCTGCCGTGAGGTAGAGCTGGCCGAGGGTGCAGCTGAAGGAGCCGGCCACCATGCCCAGGCTGGCCAGCACGCCGCCCAGCATCACCGTCGCTCTGCAGCCGAAGCGCCCCACCAGGATGCTGCACAAGGGTCCTGTGGGGAGGGGGCAGCCGGCAGGTGGCAGCGGAATGACAAGGTCAGAGGGAGGGGGACAGTGGGTTTGGGAGGGGCTTCCAGCAGGAACTAGCAGGTGGCTTAACGGGCACAAGCCCCGGAACATACAGACCTGGGTTCCGAGCCCCGCCCTGCCACAGACCGGCTTCGGGCCAAGCAACGCCAATCCCTCTCTGTGCTGCAGTTTCCTCCCCCAGAGACTGAGGGGTCAGACTGGGTGATGTCTGGCCAGCTGTGAGGTGAGATGCTGCAAATATTCCGTTTGACCCTGACAAGGATCCCCGGAGGTACAGACTGAGGCCGTTCACTGCACTGGCCTGAGGCCGCTTCTGTCCAGGTGAAATGGGATTGGCTTGTGACCTGGGTGGACGCCCCTCATGGGGGTCTGTCTTGGTGGGCGAGGGTCCCAGGGCAGTTAAATCATGGTGAGCGCCTCCAGCCCCTGCTCCCCCTCCCCCATCCTCAAGAAGACTGGCCACAGCCCTCCCACCATCCTTCAACCTGTCCAGGGTGGGCAGCCTGGGGCCCTGGGCCACCCTTCACCCACTGGCTCTGGCCTCTGGGGCACTCTGGAGAAAAGCAGGTGGGGTACCCTCTCCCCCAACCCCCTCCAGCTGCCACCAAAGTCTTGCACCCAGATGTTTAGCTCCTGGTAGAGAGGGGCCTGTCCTCCCTCACCCACCCCCAGCCTGAGCTGCTTTCTCACCAGTGCAGACCCAGGGTAGAAGTGAGCCAGTCCTGGCCGGCTGCTCTCGACACCTCGCAGGGCCCCATTCACCAAGTACCCTGCCCCCGAGTACACACAGCAGAGTTTCTCCAGAGTTGCTCTCCCAGAGAGCAGCCAAAGGGACAAGGAAAGTGTGTGTGTGCACTCGGTGTGTGTCTGTGTGTTTGGCGTGGAGAGAGGATGTGTGGGTGTGAGCCAGTACGAGTATGGGAGCGAACATGGGAAGTGAGCGGCCCGTCCTCAGAGGTAATCAAGGAGAGGCACCATAGAGGGAGAGGAAAGGCTTTGAAGTGGACGTGACTGCTGACTCACACATCTCTCCCACCCCACACTCTGGCCTGACTTTGGAAAGGTGACACTGGGGAAAGCCCTGCGTCATCGAGTTGGGGGTGAGGGGCTGGGATGTGTGCCAGCTCAGCCGAGACAGCCGAGGGCGCGGGGTGGGGCGCTGGGAAGCAAGGTGTTTCTGCTTCCGCCCTGAACTCACTCTGCAACACCGGCAAGGCCTTGTACTTTGTGCTTGCTTTCCTCACCTCTAAAACGTGTGGGAGTGAGAGGTACTTAGGATCAAGGACACTTTCAAGTTTAAAATTTCCATAATACTCTGAATGAGCGTGGGCTAAAGGTGTGCGTGTGCGTGTGTGTGTGTGTGTGTGTGACACAGACAGGAGTCCCGGGCCCACTGAGATGCTGGCACACCTGCTAGGCATGAGTCTAAAGCTGGTGGGGGAGTGAGGTCCCCAGCGAACGCCTGGTTCCCAGACCCCTCTCTGGCTGCAGGGAAGGAACTGTCTGAGATTCCCACTTCTGCCCAACCTTGCTGACGAAAAGGTTATGCGGTCTGGGCCAGGCCTGGCCTTGCTCCTTGCCAGGCAGCATGTTCAGGGGTCATTGCAGTGAGGGTGGCTTCTATCCCAGTCTGACTTCCCTCCCCATTCGAGGGAAGGACCTGGAATAACAAGCAGGCTGCTGGTGCCAGGTGGAGGGCAGGGCAGGAGGTAAGCAGGGAGATGGATCAGCTGAGACAGGCAAACACACCCGTGGGGAGAGCCCGGCGGCCTGTGAGGTCTGGCTCTAGCTGACCAGGCCCCTCTGAGGGAACCGCCTGTGGAGCTCTCCCTGGAGATCTTCCAGGAGCCCAAGGCTATTGTGGAGAACCCTCCTGCGCAGCCCCTGCCCTTCCCTTTCCCTGGGGTCAGGGTGAGGTGCTCACATCCCTGGAGGAGCCCTCTCTCCGTCTCCCCAGCCCTTGCAACACCCCCTCTGCTTCCTGGTGAAAGATGGGCTCTTACCCTGCCCCCATCCTGCTCCTGGTGTCTTCCTTGAGCCCCCCCTTCCCATCCTGAAGCCCTGATGAGGGTCTCCAAAATACTAGTAATTCACAGCTGCTTCCATTGCCCTAGCTCTCAGACCTGGCCGGGACCCCATGTGATCTTCTCTCCAATCCTACGTGGGAGGTGGGCAGGATGGGATGCTGGGTGTCACTCCCATATTGCAGAGGAAAAAACTGAGGTTCTGAGAGATCACCCAGCGGGACCCCAAGCCACTCCTCCTCCAGTCTGTGCTTGAGTGCCCGGCACGCCTTCAGTCTGGATCCATCCTCCCACGGTCATCAAGGGGACCGGCTTTACATCTTAGGGGCCTCTCCCCCCTCTGCCCCTCCCCAGCCCAGTCCAGCCCCGCCCCGCCGGATTCCAGGCAGGGGAACTGGCCCTGTTGAAATCACAGGAGATCTTAGGGATACACAGTACAAGGCAAAACCTGTGGCCTCAGAGAGAGGGACCCAGGAGGCCAGGGAGGTTGTGGCTTCCTCCCCCACCCGGGCTCTTTTTCATCCCTCCCTCCATCCCTCCCCTGGCTGCTCACCCCCTGCATGGAGCATGGCTGTCAGGATGGAGGGGAACCAGGAGGTCTCGCTGTTGCTGGCCTGGAACTCACGCTGCAGTTCAGTGAAGAAGATGCCGATGCACGTGGGGAAGCCCAGGGTGAGGCCCTGGGTCACCACAGAGGCCAGGAGCACCATCCAGGCCCAGTAGCCCTCCGAACACTCCGGGGCCTGGGGCATCCTCGGCTGTGAGTGCTGCTGCCACAGCCTCACGGCCACTGCTTCTACTGCCCGGGCCACCTGGGGAAGGGACAGAATGGAGCTGCCAGCCCTCCCTTGGCCCACCTGCCACCTTCCCTGGGCGCTTGAAACCGTCCCTTCCTCTTGCCCCAGCACCAGGTATCACAGAGGGGCACCGCCCCCTGGGAGATGGCCAGAGGCCCATGCGCTGGCCTTGGCATCTCCTTTCTCCTACTTCCCAGAGCAAGCCTGGAGGGAGGGACAGAAGGGGCAAGCACGTGAGCCATAAGTGGGACAAGGCAGGTGGGTGGAATTCGTTCTGGCTGTTACATCGCTTAGTGGTCAGCAGGTGGGACTTCCCAGCCAGCCTTGGCCCGCCCGCACACACCACGTGGCAAGCGCTCGACAATCGCTCACAGGATGGAGCAGGCGTCTGGGCCAGCCTAGCCCCGATGGCACACAGGCACACACGGATACCTTCCAGACATTCGTAACCAGGCTTCCTGCTCACCAACACGGGCTTTCACGATGCCACATCAACAGCCAGGTTCACTGTCAGTGCTGCCGTGACGGCTGAGGCGAGCAAGACAGGGCTGGGGCCCCCCAGGAGTGTACACAGAACAGCTCAACGAGGGCTTACATAGATACACACGCAGAGGGCTTCCCTGGTGGCGCAGTGGTTAAGAATCCGCCTGCCAATGCAGGGGACACGGGTTCGAGCCCTGGTCCAGGAAGGTCCCACATGCCGTGGAGCAACTAAGCCCGTAAGCCACAACTACTGAGCCTGCATTCTAGAGCCTGCAAGCCACAACTACTGAGCCCGTGTGCCACAACTACTGAAGCCCGTGCGCCTAGAGCCCATGCCCGTGCTCCACAAGAGAAGCCACTGCAGTGAGAAGCCAGCGCACCGCAACGAAGAGTAGCCCCCGCTCGCCGCAACTAGAGAAAGCCTGTGCGCAGCAACGAAGACCCAACGCAGCCAAAAAAAAAAAAAAAAGATACACACGCAGACACACCCAGACACACACCACACAGGCAGGCAGAGAGAAACACAAGGAACCACCCAGGCACACAGATTTATATGCAGACACACACTTACATAGACACATACAGAAAAGTCTAGAGACGCACAGACACACACAGTCACACATACAGATGCGCACAGACATATACAGAGACACACACAGACATACACTTACGCAGATACACACTTAAAGAGACAAACTCAGACAAGCCTAGAGACATACAATCAAATGCACACAGACAGACACATGCTACACAGACGTAAGGACACACACAAACTCCCAGGGTCGCACGCTCTACAGACAGATACACACACCCTCACATCTTTGACTCAGTCCTACCTTGGTTCCTCGCCACCACCCAGGCCACTCCCCCCATCACAGAAGCTGCCTTAACCAGGCCTCAAAGCCCCAGCCCCCTCCCCAGATGTCGAGCCCTTTTCCAGTCCCCTCCATCCTGGCTCTCCAAAGAGCCAAAGGATCCCAGGAGCTCCTGTTCCCACAGCCTCCCTCCTTTTAGCCCCAGGCCCCGAAGATCCATGGAAACTCAGGAAACTATCAGAAATATGAAACCCCCTTCCTGCCAAGCCCAGAACCCCACCCCTCCCCCCAACCCCGGGGCCCAGGAGCTTTAACACAGCACCTAAACCGGACCCACCCTAACTGCCTCCTTCACGGGCTCCAATCCCTTCTCCAGCCACAAGGCCTCTTCCCTCCCCAGAGGACCCCCAGGGGCCCTGCCAAGGGGAGCAACCGGTTCATCCCTAGTCCCGGAGTGTGGGGTGTGTGTGTGGGGGGGGGACCTCGAGTCCTGTGTGTGGGCTGGGAGCACCTCCTGCCCTCCTAGCTCCTGCACGTGACACGAGCCCTAGAGATCCCCCAGCTCCGATTCTCCTGGCTCAGCCCCATGCTCCGGGCAAACCTCAGACAGGCTCCTCCAGCAAACTGGCTCTCGCCCCTTCCAGGATTTCTGTTCCCTTGGCAAATGAAAAGGCCACTGGTGCCACCTGATCCTCTCTGTGAATGTCAAGTCCCCCACCCTGCTCTACTGCTCGCCCCCCTCCCCACGCATCCCGGCCCCTCGGTCCTCCCGGACCTGCCACCTTCCCCCTCCTCCCAGAAGGGCCGCCAGCCTTCCCTCCACCACCCTCACTTCCTCCCGCTCCCCCACATGGCACCCCACCCCTGGCACTCCCCAGCCCCTCCCCGCTCTGGTCCCCTCTCCTTCCGCCCTTGTCCGGCCCCTCTATGGAGAGGTCTCTTTCCGTGCCCTTAGTCCAGGACTCTGACCTTCCCTCTGCACTTATCTTCCCTCTGAACCTTTCAGTGGAGCTAGTTTCTCCTCCCTCCAGGGCCCCCAGACAATCAGAGCCCAGGAAACCCTAAGCACCTTTGTTCTCTCTTTGCCCTGGCCTCCCTCTGGGAGCTGTCTTGAAGACTTTGGCCTTCCACAAGGAGGCTATCCCCTCCCATACACCCCCAATTCCCGGGTCGCACACATAGCTTTTCTGTCCCCCAGCCCCTCCCCCAGCAAGCTGGTTCCCCCTCCGGAACTCGGGGAACTCGGCTGCCGAGATTCCAAAATCCTCAGCCAGGGAGAAGTCCCGTTGGTCCTCCAAGATTCAGCCCCAGCAGCACCTCTAGGAAGCTACCCTGACCCCTACCCTAGGCTAGGCTAGGCCCTTTCCTGTATTTCTCTCCGTAATAGTAGTTCTCACACCACATTGGAGTGGGTTCTTCCCTTGTTTATCACTGTCGCCCCCCTCCTCCTCCCCACCTTCCATACCACGAGCAGGACCTGTTCACAGCCCCGCACCCAGCCTCCACCTGAGCACAAAATGTAACATTAATGTGACCCACCTGTGTTCCCCGGGGGGCAGGCAAGCCCAGGAACAAGGGTGACCTGGTTTCCCGGCAGGTAGGTCCATTCCAGAAGACTCGAGCAGAGCGGAGCAGAGCAGAGATGGGGGCTCTGGTCCCACCTCTGCCCCAGCAGAGAAGTGGTCTTCCCTTGGTACTGGGAACCAGGAGTCACAATCACTGCCTGGTGCGTGGCTGGGGCAAAGGAGGGAGACGCGGCTGGAAACGCTTCACTCTCCCTTCCCGGGACTGGAGGCGAGCAGCTTTCCACAGGAGCTGCCGACCTCAGCCCTCAGGGGCCCCCCACCCTGAGTGACACCATCTTCGTGCCCAGGTGGCCTGAAGCTGGGTTTGTGGGCAGGGCAGAAGTTCACATGACACCTCTTGCCCTTCTCCCGTCACACACCGTCCCCGGGCTGATTTTTAGGGCTTCTCATCTGACGACAGAGGCCTAGCTAGGCCCTCAGAATCCATTCCCAGCCCCTCTGAGCTTGCAGGTACGGGCAAAAGGGTGAGCGGATGCTCTCACACAGGGCTTTGGGGTTAGGGGCCGGGTGTGCGGAGTGGAGGGGACGCCCCCGCTCCTTCTGCTCCCTCCCCGTGGTGGGAGAGCTGGCGAGAGGAAAACAAGGAATCACCAGCTTCACCAGCAGCGGAAGGACGGGTAGACCCTGCAGACCCCCTCTCTCCCCAGGCTCCACATCAGGCAGGATCCCGGGGCCTGGAGCCCGGGACACAACACAGGCAGCAGTGCGGGTTCCTGCTGGACAGGAGAGCAGCAAGAACCAGCCCGAGCTTGGGGTTGACAAGCCCGCACATCCCTGCACCTGGCAGGGGCCGGGGAAGGAAGGAGGCGGTTCCAGAGGTGGGCCGGTTGGGGCCAGCCACCCTCCTCCCTTCTGTGCCTCCAAAGGTGCCCCCGCCGTCCGGGCGGGGTCAGGCTGACCACAGCCTGGAAGGGGGATGGGATAGGCAGCAGGAACTTCCTGACCTCTTGTCACCCTGGCTCAGTCCCTGCTGTCGGGATCTAGTTTCCTTCCACTCGGCTTCCCACCCTCCCCGAGATGGAGCTCCTCTGGGTGGGGCTTCTGGGACGTCCAGGCTGCGTCCCCGTGGAGATTTCAGCCCAGGCGTTGGCTGGTGCCTGTCCCCTCACCCCTCAGGCCATCGCAGGCTGGGGCGGCCCAGGACCCGGACAAGAGGCTTTTCTGGATCCTCTCCCCCCACAGGCGGGAAGGGGCCCCGGAGGCCCACGGCGGGGCGGGCCCGCGACGGCGCTCACAGGGACCCCGGCAGGGGAGCACACCTTGGGGACTGTGGGGGCAGCCCGCTCACCGGCTCGCCCGGGCCCAGCGGAGGGGCGGCTCCACTCCAGCGGAACGCGGCTTCCTGCGGCCCGGCCCGCTCGCGGTGGAGACGGCAGGACGCCGGGCGGCGGCGGGGACCGGAGGGGCGGGCCGCAGGGCGCCGGTGGGCGGGACCACCTCCGGGTCTCCAGGGAGCCGGGCGGGGAGGCCTCCGGGCGAGGCGGGGGGGGGGGGGGGGGCGTGCCCGGGGCCCGCAGCCGCTTCTGTCAACCTCGCCCCCTCCTCTGAGTGGCCCCGACCCCGGCTCGGTGGGTTCATTTGCATGTCGTTAGCATGTCATTTGCGTAGCCCGCCTTCTCACTTTGCGGCTTCTCGATTTTCCCGCTCTGGGTTCTAGGGGCGCCAGGAGTGGAAGGGAGAAAGCGTGTGATGAGAGACTCCACCTCCCAGCGGCAGCGGGGTGGGAGGCCAGGGTGCAGGATTCTTTCTTTGGGGGCTTTAGCTGCCCAGGAGTCCTTCCAATGAAAACCTAGAGCTTTGAGGGCCACATCCAGGGGAGCCCAGGCAGGCAGCTGTGCGGAGCAGACAAGAGGGTGGACCCCTCAACCCTGGGGGCAGGTCAGACGGCGCCCACCACCTCCGCGTGCGCCTCTCCCCCACCTAGCCAGCCCTTGATATGCATTGTTTAAAATGTATTCAATTAGTACAAAGTTACAGTAACCAGGACAGGCATAAGGGTAGACATATAGATCGGTGGACTAGAATTGAGAATAAACCCTTACATTTACAGTCAGTTGATTTTCCATAAGTGTGCTGAGACGATCCGCGGGGGAAGAATAGTGTTTTCAACGAACAGTGCTGGGTAGCTGCATGTAAAAGAAAGTGGTTGTGGTTGGACTTCCACCTCACACCATTTAAAGAAAGAAGAAGAAAAAAAAAAGATAACAGAAATGTAAAAACTAAAACTGTGAACTTTTTTAAAAAGATTTTTTGATGTGGACAATTTTTAAAGTTCTTATCGAATTTGTTACAATACTGCTTCAGTTTTGTGTTTTGGTTTTTTGGCCGGGAGGCAGGTAGGATCTTAGCTCCCCCACCGGGATCAAACCTGCACCCTCTGAATTGGAAGGCAAAGTCTTAACCACTGGACCACCAGGGAAATCACTGAATCCTGTCGAAGAAAGCACAGGAGTAACTCTTCATGACCTTGGAATTAGGCAATGGATTCTTAGACACTACACCAAAAGCACAAGTGACAAAGGAAAAAACATAAATTGGATGTCATGAAAGTTTAAAACTTTGGGGGAATTCCCTAGCGGTCCAGTGGTTAGGATTCTACGCTTTCACTGCCAAAGGCCCGGGGTCAATCCCTGGTCGGGGAAATAAGATCCTGCAAGCCACGTGGCATGCCCCTCCCCCCCCAAAAAAAAACCTAAAAACTTTTGTGCACTAAAGGACACCATCAGGAAAGTGAACAAATAACCCTCAGAATGGGAGAAAATATTTGCAAATCATATATCTGATAAGGGACTTGTATTGAGAATATATAAAGAACTTTTACAACTCAACAGTAAAAAGACAAATCAACCCCATTAAAAATGGGCAAAGGATATGAATAGATATTTCTCCAAAGAAGATATGCAAATGGCCAACAAGCACATGACAAGATATTCAACATCATTATTCATCGGGGAAATGCAAATCAAACCCACAATGAGGTACCGCTTCCCACCCACTGGGATGGCTTAACTTCTGGATGGGTGAGGTAGGAGATAACCCTATCAAGTTGTGAGTCCATCTTAAACATAAGTCATTGTTGTGCCTGTCGTTCATGTTCTTGCCAACAGTCACTGCGCTGGGTTGCCTCTTACTGGGGGCATATTCGGCTTAGCCTGAGGTTCCCTGGATACAAACTTCGGGAGGAGGGGATCAAGGTTTATCCCATGGTCCCATAGGGATGGTCCCAGGCCTTGAGAGGTCCAGTGTGGGGGACAACAGGGATCATACTCCAGGGTCTGCACGATCTCGTCACCCCTTATCTCAGCCTGGCCCAGTACTGAGCGGCAGTAAGATAGGAGGGAAGGGGGCAGGGCACAACCATTAAAAGAATGACCCAGCTGAGGATACAAAAAAACTGGTTAGAACCAACTAGGCCCAAGGACTTCTCGCAGACCTGGAGCCTCATTATACACTTACTGTAATACATTAGCAGGCTAAAGGACACACATACCAGTACCATGACAGTTCCGAGGCTGACCATAAAAGGCCGAAAGTGGGCGGTGGCCCAATTCCTGGAAATCCCCACCCCTTCCCCAAAATAGCTGGAATCATCTTCCCACTTGTTAGCCCATGAAATTACCCAGCCCATAAAAACTAACAGCCCCATGCCCCAGGGCCCCTCTCACCTTCTGAGAGGGACCGCTTTCTGCCTATGGAATGTGTATTTTTCTAAATAAATTCGCTTCCACTTTACTGTGGCTCGCTCTTGAATTCTTTCCTGCACGAAGCCAAGGACCCTCCCTTGGCGGCCCGTCCCAGGAATTCGCCCGAGACCTGGGACTCGACTGTTCTCTCGTGCCCCCTTCTCCTGCAACAGCAGTACCTGCCCCAGGTACTCAGAACAGGCTGGATGTAGCCCTCCACCCCATCCCTGGGTACTCTGGCGGGACCCAGGGACTTAATACCCAGGGTCTTCCTGGAGGCTCTTACCCTCTCTGAAAAAATCAAACCAAGAGGTTTTCCAGGACCTCACTATTCCCTGGGGAGCCCCACCCTAATCTTTGACCTCTACTCATCGAGATGAAATTGAGAGAGCTGTGGGGATACCCCCTCCACCATCCTGGACTCTGGGTACTTCTCCAGAATGAAGCTCCCACCGGGTTGGGGCATAGTCACCGTGGCTGCAGAGCTCAGAGCCAGGGTCTGCGGTTCCCACAGGCAGTCCCCACAGCCTTCCCCAGCCTTCCTCTGTGACTCTGTGCCCTAAGTGTTGGTCTGAGTGCACAGCCTGGTCACCAGGCCCAGTTTTGTTAGGGCCCATGACAGCTGTCATGAGGGGTGGGTGACAAGGGACTCAGCGTTGGAAAGGTCTTCATCCACAGAGAAAGCAAACTGAGGCATCTGCTCAAAGAGAGAGGGAGGCATCTACTCAAAGTCGTAAATCTTTAAGAATTAATAGCAAGTAATTAGTAGTTAATAACACAATTGCCATACATCACTAAGAATAACAACCACTACATTCATTGCTCACCTGCCAAACCCCCTGAGATCTTTACACCTGCGTGGTTGTTCCCTTTCCCTGAAACACTCTGTCCTGATGAGCCTTTTTTTTTTTTTTTAACCTGGTTGGCCCTTGGTTGGCCTGCAAGTGTCAGCTTAGAATCTCCTTCCTCCAGGATGGCCTCCCAGACCTCCCATGTGGAGGCATTAATCCTGCTGAGTGTTGGGCATCTCCCCCACTAAGCTCCCTGAGGCTTAGGAGCGTTCTTGCCCAGTTGGTCAACACTACCCCAGCACTTAGCACAGTGTGTAGCACAGGATAATAATAACTATAATAAGAAGGGTCAACATGTATGGATGGAGTTTCTCACTGCTGTCCAGATACCGCCTCATTGGCTGAATGAAGGAATGGAGTATTGCCCGTCCAAGTCACTCCCCCATTCCAGGATCTTATCACCCCCAGCCCAGGACCCGGCGTCCTTTAAAAATATTTTAATTACTGGAAAGCTCCAGGATGTGGTCCTGGTTCCTCTGCTCCTCTCTCCAGGTCTTGGCCTCTGGCAGTGACCCTGTGGTGTCCCTGGCATGGACAGAGTGCCGACTGCTGGGATAATGCGGACAGTCTGTCCAGGCTTTTCTGGATGCTGTTGGCTCTGGGCCCCTGGGTGCCTTCCTGTTCGAGGGCCCCTTTTCTTCTCCACCAGCTCTATCCTTTTTCTACCCTCTGCCGGTCACACCCCTCTGCCTGTTTGTCCTACTCTGCCAGGGCATGCGGCAGCTTGTCAGCTGGCCCCAGAGGCCTAGGCCATGCCACCCAGCTGGCTATTTCCCCAAAAGACCCCCTGAACTCAGATCTGAGGTGCACAGTCTCTCCCAGGGCTGGCCATGGCTGCGGGCCTAATGTTGGGGTACATAGTACCCCGGCCCCCTCCACTCCAGCCCCCACCTCCTGGGGGAGCAGAGATGCCCTGACGGCTCCCATCGAGGGGCAGCAGATCGCCCAATGCTGGGGCCAGCCTGGGGAGCAGGACAAGAGAAACCACAGGGTGACCTCCTGCCCCCTGATTTGGGATCATCTCTGTGCTGAGCCTTGCCCTGATTTCGGGTGTGTGGGGAGGGACAGTGGTCGTCGGGCAGGCAGGCACTGCTAGAACCATCACCTGGGCACAGCCCTTGCTCTGAGACCACCGTTGCTTTGGGCCACCCCTCACTCTGAGTCCCCTCTTCCTTCTCCCTCTTTCTCCTTTTGCCTGTCTTACCCAGACTCTCTCCTCCGTGCCACCCTCCTCTCTGGAGCTCCAAGCACTTCTCCTTGAGATTTTCTCACTGTCACCGGAACTGAGCCTGTCCCCACACTGCTCACACCACCTTCCCCTTAGACCAGGCCCCTCCTCTGTTCTCTGACTCGATCCCATCCAGGGCCTCCCTCCCTCCCCTTGGCCTTCATCTTCATATCCAGCTGATCGCAATTCTACAGACTCTTCCCTTTGTGATTTTGCTCAGCTGTCTTCTCTCTTCCTGATGCTGGGGCCCCTTCAGGCCCACACTCAGCCTTGATAGATCTCTCTCCTCAGCCTCCCTGCCTGAAATACCAGATCCATCTTGCAAAAGCCCCCCCCCCCCCCCCCACTTTTCAGGGCTGCATTCGAAGGCCTTCCGGCTCTGAGTTCACAGATCACTCTGCCAACACCCTGGCAGGCCTCCGCTCTGCACACTTGTTTCCCAATATGCCCAGCCCACGTGCCTGGCAGCTCACCCTTGGGGTTCGTCTCCTCACCCATCCCTACCTCATGTGAATTTCTGCTCTTACACCATCGCCTCCCGTGTCCTCACTTCACCTCCAGCACACTTCCTCTCACTCCCACTCAGCCTGGCCCTGGTGCCCAGGCCACACATGGTTCTCCCCACCTGGGCTGCCCTGATACCCTCAAAACTGTCCATGTAAAAACAAACTGGGGGGGAACTTCCCTGGTGGCACAGTGGTTAAGACTCTGTGCTCGCAATGCAGGGGGCCCGGGTTCGATCCCTGGTCAGGGAATTAGATCCCACATGCATGCCGCAACTAAGAGTCCACATGGCATTTAAACAAGCTCGAGTCTCTCCTAAAATGAAACAAGAACAAAAATCTACCCTCCCTCCCCTCACATCCCCCTCGGGTTCCCGCCCCCCCCACCTCCACATCCCGACTTGGTGGGAGCAGCACCTCCTCTCACTGGGTCCACACCTCCCCTCCCCCTCCGCCCTCTAAGGAAAACTTCTGCCTCTCTGGTCATTCCCATGTTACGAATCCAATGAGCATGTTTAGTCTTGATCTGCCTGAAGCGTCAGACCACATTGATCCCTCCCTCCTGGAAATTTGCTCTTTCCTTGGCTTGCAGAACATCATTCTCTCCTGGGTTTCCTCCCATGTTTCTGGCCACTCATGCTGTTTGCTCTTGACCTTCAAATGGCCGAGTCCCACAGGCTCTGACCTTCACCCTCTCCTCTTCTCACTCCCCATCTGTAGCTCCAACCACCACCTTTATACCGATCACTCCACATGCTCCATGTCCAGCCCATATATCCAAACTGGCACCTTCACGTGTGTGCCTCAACAACCCTAAAGCCCGACATCAGCCAGAACTTGCCATCAACGCTGGCCTCCACTGCCCCTGGTGTGGCCACAGGGCCCTCAAAGCCTGGCCCTTGCCCACCCTTCCAGCCCCAAGTAGCTCTCCCTCACTTGATGCCCTCCAGTCACCTGAGCTTTCTCTGCTTGTCATGTTCCCCCAGCTGAGGGGTCTTTGCCTCTGCTGCTCCCCCCTGCTTGGAGCCCCATCCTGACCCTCTGTGCCTGGCTAACCCCTGTCACCTCAGATCGAAGCTCAAGCGTCACTTCCTTGGGGAAGCCCTCCCTGGTTTCCCTGCCGGGGCTGGTGCTACTGGTTATTCCTTCTCCTCACACATCTACTGCTCCGCTTGGCCCTGTCCACCACCGTGTGTTTATATTGATTTAAATCAGGAGTTACACACTTTTTCAAGGCCAACAGGTAAATATTTTAGGCTTTGCAAGCCAGAGAGTCTCTGTCGAAACTACTCAACTTTGCCATCGTGGGCAAAAGCAGCCACAGACAATATGAAAACAAATGAGCATGGCTGTGTTCCAATAAAGCTTTATTTATGGGCACTGAAATTTGAATGTCACCTATCTATCTTTTTTTTTTTTTTTTAATTTGGCCGTGCTGCATGGCTTGCAGGATCTTAGTTCCCCAACCAGGGATCAAACCCGGGCCCCGGCAGTGAAAACGCCGAGTCCTAACCACTGGACAGCCAGGGAATTCCCCGAGTGTAATTTAATTTTCAGGTGTCACCAAATCTAATTCTTCTTTTGATTTTTTTCCCCATTAAAAAAATGTAACCACCTTTATTAGCTTACAAGCTGTACAGAAACAGGCGATCGGCCATAGTGTACTGACTCCAGATTTAAACAATTCTGTGATTAATCTCTCTCTTGCCATCTCTAGATCAGAGGCTCCGTGAGGGCAGGGACTGAGTCTGTCTCAGCGCATCACTTTGTCCCCACTGTCTGACTTATGGGAAGAATATTCTTCCCTCTTTTTCTACCACCCCTCACCTCAGCTCAATGAGTATCTGTTGGATGAATAAAAATAGCCAGGTATGTAGATTGACTCGCTAAATCCTCTTTGAGGTGGGTACTATTGTTTTTTTCTTCTTCAAGTTGGGTGTTTATTATTTCACTCCACTGCTTATGTATATTTGACATCAATTATTCTGTACATATCAAATATTGCATCATTTTACAAAGTGAACTCACGCTGCCTGTAAACCTGCTGTCTCTGGGATTCCCCCGTCCTTGAGAATGGTTCTGCCTTCCGCATAGAAGACTGGGGCCGCTGGGGTCCTTTCCCTCCCCTTGGCCCGCCCCCTCCAACCCCCCGTCCCCCACGCCCGCCAACACACACACTTAATCCAATGCTGCCTCCTGGCCCTTCATACCTGCAGCATCTCCGTCCACCCCGCCCAGCCCAGAGCGGGCTGTCTTTATCTCCCCCTGAGCGGCTGCATCAGCTTCCTGACCACTCTTCCCTCTCTAACCGATGCGCTCCTCCCTCCTCCAGGCCGGCGCTCTGTCCAGATCCGCTCAGCTACCTCCTGCTGAAACCCCGCAGTTTCTTCCCACTGATCCTGGATAAACCCTAAAGTCCAAAGAGGCTGTTTACAAGACCCTGCGCCGTCTGGCTCCACCCACCTCCTCAGATTCATTTTCGGCCATTCTCAGCCTCTCTCCCCAAGCTCCAGTCATGCTGGGATTCTCCTTGCTTCCTAAAATACAGAGGTGGGTACTATTGTTATTTTGCTTTTCTTCAGATGATGGATCTAAGGCACAGAGAGGTTAAGTAACTTGTTCAGGGTCACACAGCTGTAAGTGGCAGAGCCAGGATTTGAACCCGGGATGTCTGGCTTTGGAGTCCAGATGCTTAACCAGCACATCATGTTTGCTGAGGACTGTCATGGTGCAAGCTCAGTAATGATGTGGCAATAAAACCGGTCTCCACCCTCCACCAGCCACCACCCCGCTTCCACCTGGCGCACCCTCCCCATCTCAGGTCAACTTCTTTTCTTTAGGGACGCCTGGTGTGGGATGGCTCCTTGGTCATCTCTTCGCCTGAGGAGACTTAATCTCAGTGTGTGGCTAGATCCACTCACCACCATGACTGAATTTAGGGTCTGTCCCCTCTACCCCCCAAGCTGCGCCAGGGCAGAGACTGGGTCTATCTTGCTTCCCACCACCCCCTCCGCCCCTCTCCTCCCAGGAGCCCTGTGCCTGGCGCACAGGAGCCACGCAAGACACATCTGTGGAGCACTGGAACAAACTGGGCAGAAACCTAATCATTGGTGTCATCTCCAATTGCATGTAAAACACAAAAGGCACCAAGGCTCGTACTCTCCAGGCAGGAAGCATCTGTAGCTGTAAATGAAGAAGATTCAGCTTTCAGAAACACTTGGCAGGGAACCAGAAGCCTTTTAATGGGTGCGCTTGGGCTTCTGACACTTTGACTGTGATGTTGGCAAGGCTGAGCGGCTAAGCAAACATTATTTCACTTATCATTTGAAGCATCGGTGTACATACACATTACTAACAACGGGGCGTTACAGGCGTTTGCGGCATGACTGTTCTGAGCTTGCAGGACAGTTGGCACCCCTGACACCTCGCCCTGGCCCAGCTACTAAATTCCAGACATGTGACACCCCGTCTGGGGTGAGATGAGTGAAGCACTTGCCTGGAGCTCAAAATTTACTGGGACACCAGCAAAACTCAGTAATCCAGATAAATGATAACCTAATAATAATTTAAAGGTAACATTTCTAGAAAATCAGACCAATAAAGTATGGCCAATGGAGTGGTCACTTGGTTTCATGAGTACAATTTTGTTGGAATCAGGGCTGGGATTAGTGCAAGGGGTATGGAGCAGGTAGTACAAGCAATGGGTCAGGTCATAAACGATGGGTCTTTTTTTTCTTCTTCTTTTTGGCCACGTTGTGCGGCTTGCGGGATCTTAGTTCCCTGACCAGGGACTGAACCACGCCCCTGGCGGTGAAAGAGCAGAGTCCTACCCACTGGACAACCAGGGAATTCCCCAAAGATGGGTCTTTATTTACAATTTTGATATTCTGTCTACCATGGATTTCTGCATTAATTTTGATGTTGCCATATGTCGCCTTCAAATATCATTTATTTTGATTTCTGAGTTTTTTGGCACCTGCTCTTAAATGTCGTGCCGTTGGTGAGGGTCTCACTTGCTTCACCCTAGGCCTGGCTCTGCCTGAAACGCTCCCCGTTCCCTAACCACCTGGCTTGAGAAGCCCTGGGAGTCGTATAATCTTCAGCAAATATGGGTGATATCTAGATCCATGCTTTTTAAAAAAATCTGTTATTTTATTTATTTATTTATTCATTCATTCATTTGGCCTTACTGCACAGCATGTGGGATCTTAGTTCCCTGACCAGGGATCAAACCTACGCCCTTTGCATTGGAAGTGCGGAGCCTTAACCACTGGACCGCCAGGGAAATCCCAATCCATCCCTTTCTATAGATCAGGAAACAGAGGCTGGAGAGGTCTGTGTCTCTCCCCTCACACACCTGCTGGAGGGTCCTCAGCCTCAAAGAACCTTCAGGTGGGACTTCCCTGGTGGCGCAGTGGTTAAGAATCCGCCTGCCAGTGCAGGGGACATGGGTTCGAGCCCTGGTCTGGGAAGATCCCACATGCCGCGGAGCAACTAAGCCCGTGCGCCACAACTACTGAGCCAGCATGCCACAACTGCTGAAGCCCGCACAACAAGAGAAGCCACCGCAATGAGAAGCCCACGCACCACAACAAAGAGTAGCCCCTGCTCGCTGCAACTAGAGAAAGCCCGTGCGCAGCAATGCAGACCCAACGCAGCCAAAGATAAATAAATTTATATATATATATATAAAAAAAGAAGAACCTTCAGGCTAGAGGGGAGATCGAGATGGAAACTCGGGAGGAATAGGCAGGTCCTTTGCATCTATCTGGATGCAGTGGGTGCGTGGACCTGGCTTCTTCGGGAGGGAGCAAACGGATGGCAAAGGGGGAAGGAAGCAGGTGAGCAGCCATGCCTGGGCCACTTGCACCCAGCCTGGCCTGACCCAGGAAAGGATCTGAGTGGCCTCCCACCCTCCAGGGGTTCCTTCAGTCCTTGGGTCAATGTCTATTAAGCACCTGCTATGTGGCAGGGATGTGTTAAGCAATGGAGATGGAGATGAAATACCCAGCATGGCGCTGGTCTGATGGAGAATTCCCACATTAAACAAGGTGGGTGCGAGGAGGGATGCATGCAGAGGTGATGGCAGGAGAGGGGGAAGCCCACCTGGCTTAGGGAGAGGAGGGTTCAAGAGTGGCTTTCTGTGACGCAGCACGTCTTAGCTGAGACTTAAGGACTAAAGAGGACAAAGTAATAAGTAATGAGGAGGAGTAAGGAAGGGGATGAGGGTGGAAGAGGTCTCCCAGCAGGGCCGATGGCAGGTGCAAAGGACAGGAGGCAAGCGCTTTGGAGAGTAGGATGGAGTAGGGGCTGGTGATGAAGCCCATGAAAACTACTGAAGACTGATGTTTGGCAAGGAGCGGGGGTGGGGTGGGGTGGGGTGGGGTGGGATTGGGCTAGCAGGGAAGGCTGGAGAGTGTCCACCTCTCCCGAGCTGGTGGGACCTGGTCCAAGTTACCACCAGGTGCCTTCCTCACTGGAAGAGGGAGGAGTTGAGCATAAGCTCTCTTGGGTGAGATGCTCGCTCCTGACAGCCATCAGGTACCCACTGCATGCCAGGCAGGGCCTCTGCCAGAGGCTCCCGCAAACATCCTCTCCCTTCCACCTCCAGCCTGAGCACACCCTCTCCTGGGGGAGGGAAGGGTTAAGGCTCCTTCCCAAGGCTCCTGCCATCTAATCCTGCTTCCCGCTCTGTCCTCACCTGTAGGATGGGATGGTGAGACGACGGGAACCGTTGCTGCTGCCAGCCTCCTTCAGCTCTGTACTTTAACCCTTCCCCTCCTGAGTCAAACTTGCGGTAACATCCAGGAAGCAACATCTGTGGCTTTGGCTGGGTTGCCACTTGCCACCCACCTCTAGAGGGAATCAGGGAAGGAGTTAAAGACAAAACAAAGATATAGGACAGATGTGTAGGATGTAATATTACGCAGCCAGTGAGTGAACAAGCCATTTTTGTATTTTGAAAGTAACTTTGGAAAATGCACGATACGAGTTGTAACTATCTTTTAGCTACCTACATCTTCAACATCTACATCTGTATCAGAAAAGAAGACTGCAAGGTGGAATTTCCTGGTGGTCCAGTGGTTAGGACTTGCACTGTCAGGTGCACAGGTTTGATCCCTGGTCTGGGAACTCAGATCCCACAAGCCATAAAGCGTGGCCAAAAAAAAAAAAAAAAAAAAGACTGCAAGGAAATTCTCCAGGAGAGGTTATCTCTGGGGGAAGGCAGTAGTGATCTCAGAGAGGCAGCAGTGAGTGGTGGCATGAAGCGAGATCTTAATTCCCTGCCCAGGAATTGAACCTGGGTAGCCTGGATGAAAACTAGGAATCCCAGCCACCACACCTGCCCTGCCCTAGGACCCTCCCCAACATGCGTGCACAACTCTTTTCCAAGATGGATTACAGCCCAGAGGCCTATGGGACCGCCTTAGCATCACATATTATGGGGTGGTGCTCCCTCCTCTTTGACCCCCAAGGAGCCTTTCTGCACATGTGCAATGTTTCCCTTGCCCCAAAGATGGGAAATATATGACCTCTTGATCTTTTAACAGGGTCTAGCCCCCTCTCTGTCCCTGCCATAAAAGCGTCCAATGTCCGGTTATCTACCCTATTCCGGTTGTTTCTTTTTTTTTTTTTCCGGTTGTTTCTTATATTAAAGTGCAGATCTTGAAATATAGACAGGAGTCTGGTCATAAATATGTAGTCCTGGAGCCCGTTTGTCTCTTGCCTCAGGAAATGTAAACAGGGGGCTGGTAATGAATGTCTGGCCTGGAGCCCATCTTCTTCTCACCCCAAGAAGTGTGAACAGGAGGCCAGTTATAAATGTCTAGCTTGGGGCCCACCTATCTCCTGCCTCAGTAGGATGATAGGAATATTTTATTTTCTTTTGTGTTTCTATATTGTGTACATTTTCTATAATGAATGTGTTATTGAAGAGGTGGTATAGCATATGACTGAAAAAGCAGACTGTCTGGGTTCAAATCCTGGCTCTCCAATTTATGTACCTTCAAGACCTTGGGACAAGCCACTTAGCCTCTCATCCTCAGTTTCCTCCTGCATACAATGGGGAGAATTAATACCTATTTATAGGGTTGTTAGGATTAAATGAGTTCATATTTGCCATGAACATTTCATTTGCCATGAACAGGGCCTGGCACGTAGTAGGCACTATGTGTTTGTTAAATAAAAGCAAAGTTACTTTTGGAATTCCCTTGGTGGTCCAGTGGTTAAGAATCTGCCTTCTAATGCAGGGGATAGAGGTTCGATCCATGGTTGGGGAACTAAGATCCCACATGCGGTGGGGCAACTAAGCTTGCATGCCACAACTAGAGAGAAGCAACGAAAGATTCTGCGGGCCACAACTAAGACCCGACATGGCCAAATATAAATATTAAAAAAAAAATACAGATTATTCTTTAAAAAAAAGCAAAATTACTTTTATAGAATATGCAAAAAGGTTAATTTAAAAATTATCCAAGTAATACAGGAACACAGTCTTCTTGTAAGGAATAACATGGGAATTTTTTAAGTGAAATAATCCTTGGGGACAGATTAGTTTACAGCCTGTCTGGATTCACATTAAAAAAATTTTTTTATTTTGAATTTTTTTTTGTCTTCTTTGGGTCTTCATTGCTACACGTGGGCTTTCTCTAGTTGCGGCGAGCAGGGGCTGCTCTTCATTGCAGTGCGCGGGCTTCTCATTGCGGTGACTTCTCTTTTTGCCGAGCTCGCACTCTAGGCGCGTGGGCCTCAGTAGTTGCAGCACGCGGGCTTAGTAGTTGTGGCTCGCGGGCTCTAGAGTGCAGGCTCAGTAGTTGTGGCGCACGGGCTTAGTTGCTCTGCGGCATGTGGATCTTCCCGGACCAGGGAATAGAACTCGTGTTCCCTGCACTGGCAGGCGGGTTCTTAACCACTGTGCCACCAGGGAAGTCCCTAAAAAACGTATTCGTTGAGTGCTAAGGCAGGAGCAGGAAGGCATGAGAAGTGTGTGGGTGGCATTCCAGGGACAGTCCCCTCCCTGCTCTCTCCACAGTGGGGGAAAGGGCAAGGCCAGGATTCACCAGTGTGGATTATCAGCACTGGCTGATCCTGCACCCCGAAGCTCCCGCTTTGATATTTTCCCCCAGGAGGCAAATGCTGAGCCAGGAACCCTGACATTTTGGTTTGCTGGCCAGCCTCACTGACATGCAGGCCTACTTGCCATTTGGCTTTTTGAAATATTGGCAAGTATCTGACGACCCCCAGAACTACCATTGTGGATCCCTAGGGGCCTAGGAACTTCAAATCAGGAACTGTTTAAGAAAGCAAATGACATGCTTCTGATATGGATTTCACACCAATGTGTGCCTGAGGGCATCACCATTCCAGCAACACACACCATGTGAAGTGTCCCTCAGAACCAGGAGGAGCTGGCGAGGGTAGCCCCCCTTGTCAGCTCCCTGATGGGGAAGGACTCAGATCCACGCAGCTACACAGTTACCTTCTTAGCATTTTTTTTTTTTTAATATTTATTTGGTTGCACTGGGTCTTAAGTTGTGGCAGGCGGGCTCCTTAGTTGCGGCTTGCCGGCTCCTTAGTTGAGGCATGCGAAATCTTAGTTGCAGCATGCATATGGGATCTAGTTTGCTGACCAGGGATCGAACCCAGGCCCCCTGCTTTGGGAGCAAGGAGCCTTGTCCACTGCGCCACCAGGGAAGTCCCCTCAGCATTTCTTGACCTCAGCCCACAGATTAGGAAGTGTGCAGCCTCTTGCCCAGGAGGAACAGATTTTGGGGGCGAGGAGGCAAGATTTAAGCATTTTGGCGTGCAAGCTTTCTGTTGAACAAAGGGAAAAAGTTTAGATTTCATTCCTACCCATCCACACCAGTAGCAGCCTGTGAGGATGAAAGTGATTGGACTGGTGCTGAGCGGAGCCTCCAGGGAGGAAGGTCGACATGAGCCACAGCCCAGGCTCAAGGCAGCCAAAGGGCACCCCATCCCGCGAGGCCGTCAGAGTGCACCCAACACCCGCTGCACGGCCGCCCTGCCAGGCTCCACAATGACGGCCCCCCCAGTGAGAAACCAGGGTCACCAATGTCTCCGAGAACAGGCCAGGCGGGGATGGAATTCAGGCACACCCTGGTTCTGGATGACGTTGCCCCAGGGATTTTCTCCCCTGTGACTTGTATCATTTCCTCTTCAGAGTCAATCATTAACCTTACCGAGGCCCTCACCTGAGAAGCTGCAGGAACAAGTAACTGGCTGAGGCTGGAAATGCCCAGGCTGCCTCCCCAGAGGGGCCGGGTCCCCAGTCACACTCCTGCCAGGGTCGCAGGGCAGGGGCCCAGCCCAGGCCCAGCCTCTCCTGCTGACTTCTACACACCCTGCTGGGCAGGTCAGATGGGGTCAGATGGCAGAGGCCTGGATGTGGACGAAGCCCCTTTGCTTTCGGGCAGTGCTACCCACGGGAGCTGAGTGCCGTCCGCTTAGGGATGGAGGCGGGGAAAACAGCTTTCAGGAACACCGGGGAGGGTGCAGGGCTGTTAAGGTTTTCCCGCCCGGACAGCCTCAGTTCCACACCCTCTCCATGCTGTAAAACACCTGCTGTATGAGAAAGTCTGCTGGGCAGCAGGGTCAGGGGCCCCAGCCCCGCCTGGACCTAGGCCCTCAGCCTTTTTTTCGGGGGGGATGGGGTCTGGGATAGTCATGGATTCCTTGGCTTAACTTCCCAGCCTCCAATTAAGCCAGTAACACAGACAGAACACCTCTACCCCGGTGGGTCAGGTGCCAACTCTCAAGTCTGGCCAGCTGTGGGGGAGGAGCCGGAGAAAAGCCACCTGGTCCGAGCCCCGCCCATTCTCGGGCAACAAGGCCCTGGTGCTGAGTAGCCAGGACCAACCTGGAGAACCTCTGATAGGGTTTGGGAACTCAAGGGCGGGGGAGGCCATGCATCCTGGTCAGGAACACCCCCCCCCCGCCACCCCGGAGGCCACAGGGCTGTCCCCAGTCCCGGGGGCTCTCCATTCTGGTTTAGAGCCCTTCTCCCGTGACGGTGAGGCCAGAGGGGTCGGCCTGTTTTCTGGGATTCCCAGGACCTCCCGGGACCACTGGGTAGGCGCCGCAGGTCAAGTCCAGGCAGCGGGTCGGGAGGCAGGTTCGCCGCCCACCCCTCAGCCACGGGCCGGGGGTCCCCGCGGGCCGGTCACCCTCCCCGGCGCGCCCCTCCCAGCGGGCCAGCCAGCGCTCGAGTCCAGCTTTATTGGCCGCCGCCTACGCCTCCGGGCGCTGCTTGAGCGTGACCGAGGCGCCGCTGCTGACCGTGACCGCGGGGTAGAGCGGCTCCAGGAAGGAGGCCAGGACGCGGTAGAGGAGGCTCACGCCGCCCTCCACGCCGTACAAGGAGAGGCAGCCGGCGCCGCAGTGGAGCGCCACGCCGAGCGTGCGGTGCTGGCCGCCGTGCAGCACCGTCTGCGCGTCGTTGTGCCGCACGGAGAAGCTGAGCGAGTCCCACTCCAGGCACCACGAGTAGGGGCTGCGGCCCAGCAGGTAGATGATGTTGCGGCGCGGGCGGCCGCTGGGCGGGGGGCTGCGGCGGTAGGTGACGCCCAGGCACACCCACGAGTCGGACACCTCGGCCTCCCGGTAGTGGCAGCCCTCCGCCAGGCCGCGCGAGCACAGCACCTGCGGCCACTGCTTGAAGCCGCCGGGACGGGGCCGCCGCGGCGCGGGGCTCCAGGAGGGTGCCCAGGCTCAGCGCCGAGTGGGCCTCCTTGAGCAGGAACAGCTCTTCACTGGCCGCGGCGGGGTCGAGGTTCAGGCTGCAATAACCTGGGGCAAGGGGGACGGGAAAGGAGGCCAGGGCCATTGGCCCCGGGCGTGGAGCGCTGGCGGCCCGGAGTGGGGAGGGGCCGAAGCCGCATGGCTTCTGCACAGAAGTCACCGAATGCTTCCACCCCCAGCTCCCAGGAGTGGCCCCTCTATACCCGCCTCTTTAAGTCTCCAACTGTGGCCCCCTGGGGGTGCTGACATAGTCCGGAGGAATGATGAGTTGGGTGCTGTCCAAAGGTCTGCCTTCCTAGAGAAGTTGAGAACCAAGAGTCCTCCTATCTGCCCCCCCCCGCCCCCCCGCAAAACCCTAACATAATCTCCTTTTTTGTTTGTTCAGGACACAAGATTGAGTGGGACTGAGGGAGAGTCAAGAGCTCCTGGAGGAGGTCGCTCAGAAGGGTTCATCAAAGGCAATGCAACCTTGACCCTGGAGATCTCAGAGAAATCACCGATGATTTCTTAGAGAATCACTTGGCCCCTAGCCCAGCCTGGGAGAGGGGCTGCAGGGACAGTAAATGAAAAGGGAAACTGGCTGAGGAAGAAATGGACTGGGTCATCCAAGCTGGCTTGGCTAAAGTCCGGGGAGGTCGGCAGGCACCCAGCTGAGGGCAGAGGTTGTGCCGTATCAGGGCCACGGGGGGCTGCAGAGCCGGCCTCTGGGTGGTAGGTGAGGCCTTGCCCACCCATGGGGCTGGGACAGGACAGCCTTCTCCCCTTCCTATCGGGCCCTGGAGTCACGGGCCGAGTCCTTCCGAGGTCTCCAGTCCAGAGTGCGAGGTCAGGGCAGGAGAGAGCTGGCACCTCTCTGGAGCCCTGGCCTGAATGGAGGTGGGGCTCGGTAAGCCAAGGCACCCAAGGGCCCTGTTCCTTTCCTTCCCACCCCTGGGGCTGGACCCCAGTACAGAGGACTCACACTTGAGAAGTGTTTCCCTGTCCACAGCTGGGGGCAGCACCTCATAGGAGTTCATCTTGATGCCTGGGGAAGATGGAGGGGCTTTGCTGAGGACACTTTCACAGCCCAGCATCTTTCCAGAGAGAGGCATGGGCTTCCAGGAGGTTGAGTTACCTGGGGAAGGTGCACACAGACAGGCAGGGTTCTCTACAAGTGCCCGGGATCCCAACCACTGCCCTGTAGGGCCGTCCCACACCCAGAATGCAGGTGAGTCTCCAGGAGTCCCAGGCAACCAGGTACTAACTAACCCTTTAGGAAGAGCTGGTTGATGAAGCTGAGACCCACGTCCACCAGCTGGGTCCGGAGCTCTGCCAAGGTCTCTGGCAGCTGGAGGAAGCTCTGCTTCTCCTCACAGTTGGTGCCCATCAGGGGTTCCACGCAGGCCGGGAAGTGCTTCAGCCTGGGGAACTCCTGCATGCAGGGCGGGGCTGGCCAATACCACTTGTTAGCCAGGCCCCAAGCAGATTCCAGGAACTCCTGCTTATGGCAGGGGCTTAGCGGTCCCCAGAACCATGGGGCAGGTGGAAAAGCTGCCCATGTTCAAACCTGGACATCTTTCTCCCCTCTTGGTTTTCTGGACATCTTAGGTTAGGGATGTCAAAGGCACAGCCACTGTGGCCTAGTGGAGGTTGTGATGGGCTTGGGGCAGAGGTGGGGGTAGGGTGGGGCCTTGCCTGCAGAAATTGCTGGTCGCTCCGGAAGTGGAAGGGCGTATAGAGAGGCATCTCTGAGCCCCACGCCAGTACCGCCGTTGTCTTCTGCCTAGGCATCCCTTCTCTGTCTTCCTGGCCTCACCCCATTCCCTCCAAGCCCTGAGAGGTCCCCTCAGCCTGGGCCGGGGCTGGGGGTGGACCAACCTTACTGAGAGAAAAGCCACCTGGCCCCGGTCCTTTTGGCTGTCAGAGGTGATGGTCAGCATCTGGTTCTCCACGTTGGCCTGGACCTTCCGAACCTCGATCTGGGGTGAGAGGGTGGGGTGGCAGAGGAGAGAGCCACTGATTCAGAGAGGTGCCCTAGCAGAAGCCCTTCTGTAAGCAGCCCCACATCAGGCCCAGAAGAGACGCACCTCTTACATTCTTTTTTTTTTTAAAAAAGAATCAATTTTATTTATTTATTTATTTTTTGGCTGCGCTGGGTCTTCGTTGCTGCGCATGGGCTTTCTCTAGTTGCGTCAAGCAGGAGCTACTCTTCATGGCGGTGCATGGGCTTCTCATTGTGGTGGCTTCTCTTGTTGCGGAGCATGGGGTCTAGGCACGCAGGCTTCAGTAGTTGTGGCTCGCGGGCTTAGTAACTTCGCGGCATGTGGGATCTTCCCAGAGGGGGGATCGATCCCATGTCCCCTGCATTGGCAGGTGGATTCTTAACCACTGTGCCACCAGGGAAGTCCTCACCTCTTACATTCTTAAGAGGTTTGAATGAGAATGAGGATGGGCAGAGCTGAAGGGTAGATGGCCCAGGGCCACCCCTCTTTTTTTTTTTTTTGGCCACGTGGCATGGCATGTGAAATCTTAGTTCCCCGACCAGGGATCAAACCCGTGCCCCCTGAAATGGAATTGCGGAGTCTTAACCACTGGGCAACCAGGGAATTCCCTGAGGGCCACCCCTCTGCTCCTGTTCTCTCACTCCCTGAGAGACTCTCTCCTCGTTCTTAGGTATCAGGTTCTTTGTTCCTGACAGTGATGACCACTGGGTTTCAGATCACAAGAAGCTGCTGCGGAGGGTTCAGTGACTTGAGAAGCCTGAGAGGCAGTGGGGCGAGGAGGGGCCCATCAGATATGGAGCCCTTGGCTCCCTGGGCAGCGCTGCCAGGCCCAGGCAGCATTATGTTTCCAAGTTCCACATAAGCCTTTAGTCTCACCTATTCCAGAGGTGGGCATTGTCATGTTTTACAATCTACTAGAGGACAGTGCTATTCCAAGGGCCTGTCTATGAACTGTTGCTGACCCACAACAAAAGAAGAAGCTCCTGCCAGACTGTAAATCAACGCACTGCTTCCTTTGTTGAGAAAGTCTTGCTATGAAAAAAGCATCAGCTGAACTGAAGAGTGTGATGAGTTGGCTTACATTCTGGCACAAGCTCCATTCTTGCCAGGGGCCATCAACAGGTGGCTACGTTGGAATAGCACAGTTCTAGAATATACATGATAGAATGTCTAAAATATAAGTATTCCATTATAAAATCAATACAAATATAGTAAAAAAAATTTGAAAATAGAAAAAAGGGGGCTTCCCTGGTGGCACAGTTGTTAAGAATCCACCTGCCAATGCAGGAGACATGGGTTCAAGCCCTGGTCTGGGAAGATTCCCACCTGCCGTGGAGCAACTAAGCCCGCGCGCCACAACTACTGAGCCTGCGCTCTAGAGCCCGCGAGCCACAACTACTGAAGCCTGTGTGCCCTAGAGCCCATGCTCCGCAACAAGAGAAGCCACCGCAACGAGAAGCCCGTGCACCGCTATGAAGAGTAGCTCCCGCTTGACACAACTAGAGAAAGCCCGCGCGCAGCAACAAAGACACAGCGCAGCCAAAAAATCAATCAATCAATCGATCAATAAATAAGAAAAAAGGAAGGGATTCGCCCAACTGAACATGACAGTTTGTATTTTGATATGTTCTCTTTCAGCCTTTCCTTTTTCTGTGCAAAAAAAATTTAAATAGGATTCATCACAAATAATTTTGGATCCTTATTCATTCAACTTGCCAGCACTTTTCATGTCCTGGCAGGACCCTCGTGACCATCTTTTTTTTCGGCCACGCAGCGCCGCATGTGGGAGCCTCGTTCGCAGACCAGGGATGGAACCTGTGCCCCCTGCAGTGGAAGTGCGGAGTGTCAACCACTGGACCGCCAGGGAAGCCCCATCGTGACCATCGCTGTAATGGCTGCATAACTTTCCTCCGAGGAAAGGTGTGCCCAGAGCTTCTGAGAGACTTTCGAGTGCCCTGGCTCCTCCCCTCCCCCTCCCCGCAGCCCCCCAGCTCCGGCCTCACCTCCTTGCTGGCACGCTCCTCCTCCAGGGGGATGGTGTCGTGGTTCTTGCGCTCCTTCAGCAGGCAGGCCCCGCACACGCAGCAGCCTTCCGTGCGGCAGTACAGCCTCTGTAGCTTGCGGTGCTTCCGGCACAGCCGGCTCTTGAGGTCCCACACGGGCTCCAGCAGCTGGTGGCCCTGGAACACCTGGTCCTCGAAGTGGCGGCGCAGGTGCTTCTCGCACAGGGAGGCCATGCACTGCAGGCACGACTTGACTGACTTGAGCTTCTCTGGGGCACAGAAGTCGCAGGGCACGTCTCTGGGCCCGGCCAGGTTCTGTGAGGCCCCCAGGCCTGGCCCTCGGCCTGGGTGAAACAGGTCACCATCTCCTCCAGGGTGATGTTCTCGCAGAGGCGAGGCCTGGAGGGGAAGCTCTCTCGGCACTGGGGGCAACAGAGCGTCTCTCCCACAGCTGCCTGGTGGTCCCAGAAGCCCTGGAGGCAGGTCCTGCAGAAGTTGTGCCCGCAGGCGGTAGTGACCGGGCTGCGGAACACCTCCAGGCAAATGGGGCAGAGGACTTGGCCCTCCAATGTGGGGAGATTGTTGTCATTCATCAGGAACTGGCCTTGGGGAGGTCTTGAGGGCTGGGCAGGGGGCTGCAGGGCTGGGACTTGGTCCTGGACTGGCCCTGGGAAGATAGAGCAAAGCTGTGTTGAAGCCAAGGCAGGAGTTGAGGGGCCCTTTGAGAGATACACCAGTTCTTCTCTCGGAAGCAGCTGTCTGCCCATGGGGTACAGGGACTGTGCCATCGGTCACCCCACATGGGGGCATAAATTGGGGCTTGTGATCTCCTTGTCCCTGTTCTAATTCCTGGACGAGAAGGTGGGTGGGAGGAAGAAGTCACATCGTGACAAGGGAAAGGAACCACTTCCTTGGCCCTTCAGAAGAAAGGTCAAAACACAAGTACTTACGTGAAACTCTCTGTATGTCAAGAAGAGCCAGAGGCTTGGCTGCCCTACGGAGGGAGAAAAAGGAACCCTTGGGCATTCAGGCGTAGGGGCCTTGCCCGCACTTCACCAGTGCGGGGAGGAGCCCCACCAGTCCAGTGTGCCCTCACCCCAGCCCTTTACATCTCTTGAGGTTTGATGACCACCTTCTCACCTTTCCCTTTGGCTGCTGTTTTGCGGTCTCCCCATCAAGTTGGCCCCCCTCCTCGACACTGCCTGCAATTTTGCTCCCTGATGTCACAATTCAACCGTGACCAGCCCCAGCATTCTGCTTGTGATGTCAGCCGGGCAAAAGGTGTGCCACTGGACACGCTGCAGTGCTGATGCGTTCTGCCCCGCCCAAGAGATTCTTTGCTCCAGAGCCTTCATCCCAAGAGGCGGAGCCACTGCTGCACCTGGGGCCCCTTGCAGTGGACTTGGGGGACTCGCATTACCAACCAGAGAGGGAAGATGGCAACTAAGTGGCAGTGGGATCTTGGGCAACTGGTTTAATCTCTCGGGACCATGGTTCTCTTGTGAATCAACAGGGTTGTTGTAGAAGATACTTCAAGGCTCCTTGATCTGAAGCTGCTGAGTGATCCAAACATTATCTGATTGGTCATCCTAAAGATTGTTGCTTCCCACTGTGGTTCTGACCCTGAGAAGGAAAAAAGGGATGAATGCAGGGGAAGACCCTTATCACTGTGATAGCTTCTTGTCAGTGTTTCTGTTTCCCAGTCCTTCCAGCCCGACAGGATACATGCCCTGAAAAGTTTACAATGTATCACTCTTTTCCTCCAAAAAGTTAGCTTGGTCCCACTTATTGGATAGGAATGGTAAAGAGAAGGCATGCTTTTCTCATTTCCTTATCTCAGAGGAAACATTTTCAGCATTTTTCCATTAAGTATGATGTTTGCTGTTAAGTTTTTTGTAGATACCTGTATCAGATTCTGTAGACTCCCTTTTCTTCCTCGTTTGCTAAGAGATTTTATCTGGAATGGTTGTTGACTTTTATCTAATTCTTCTTCTGCATCATTTGAGATGATTATAAGCTTTGCCTCTTTTATTCTGCTGATGTGGTGAATTTATATTTGTCGATTTTCAACTATTAAATGAACCTTGCATTCTGGAATGAACACTTCTTGGTCATAACATGCTGTGCTTTTAATATATGCTGGATTCAATTTGCTACTATTTTCTTAGGATTTTTGCAACTATGATCACGAATGAGATTGGCCTGTAATTTTCCTTTATGTAATGTCCCTATCAAGTTTTGGTGTTAAGGTATGATAGCTTCATAAAATAAGTTGGGAAGTGTTCTTTATCACTTATGTGGAATAATAAGATTGATATTACTTCTAACTTAAATGTTTGGTAGAATTCACTGGTAAAAGCACCTAGGACTGGAGACTTCCCTGGTGGTCCAGTGGTTAAGACTCCACGCTTCCACTGCAGGGGACGCGGGTTTGATCCCTGGCCAGGGAACTAAGATCCCACATGCCGCTCAGACAAACAAAAACAAAAAACCCCACCTAGGCCCAGAAAATCTTTTGTGGAAAGGTTATTAATTACATATTCAATTTCTTTCAGGAATTATGTTGTCTATTTCTTCTTGTGTCAATTTTGGTAAATGGTGTTTTCCTAGGAATTTGTCCATTTCCTCTAAATTTAAAAATTTGGGGGGTATAAAGTTGTTCATAAGATCCACTTATTTTCTTTCTATTTTTTTTTTTTTTTTTTTGGCCGCACTGTGCGACTTGTTGGGATCCTAGTTCCAGACCAGGGATTGAACCCAGGCCCTCGGTAGTGAAAGTGCAGAGTCCTAACCACTGGACCACCAGGGAATTCCCTATCCACTTATAATTGTTAACATAACATGAAAATGGCATTTTAACCATTTTGGTGTACAGTTCAGTGGTATTGCGTGCACTCACAATGTTGTGCCACCACCACCACTATCTATACCCAAAACTTTTTCATCACCCCTAACAGAAACTTTGTAACCACTAAGCAACAATTTCCCATCCCCCCTCCCTCCAGCTCCTGGTAACCTCTAATCTACTTTCTATCTCTACGATATCTCTACCTTTCTATCTCTATTCTAGATATTTTGTATGAGTGAAATCATACCATATTTGTCCTTTTGAGTCTGGCTCATTTTACTTAATGTTTTCAGGGTTCATCCATGTTATAGCATGTATCAGAATTTCATCCCTGTTGATGGCTGGATAATGTTCCTGCTGTCTCTATATAAACACATTTTGTTTATCCATTCTTCTGTTGATGGACATTTGGGTTGCCTCTACCTTTTAGCTATTGTGAGTAATGCTGCTATGAACACGGGTATACAAATATCTGTTTGAATCCCTCCTTTCAATTCCCTTGGCTATATCCCTGAGAGTGGCACTTATAATCCTTATAGAGACTGTAGGATTTGTAGTTGTGGCTCCCTTTCACATTCCAGATATCCTTTGTATTTTCTTTTTTCTTGATGAAATAAAACTCTCTAGGAGTTTATCCATTTTATTAACCTTCTAAAAGAATCTGCTCTTGGTTTTGATGGTTGTATTGTATGTTTGTTTGTTTTTTATGTCATTGATTTCTGCTCTTCTCTTTATTATTGCTTTTACTTCTTTGGGTTATTCCTTCCTTTTACTTTCTTTATGTTGAATTTGCTTTTCTAAGTTCCTGAGATGGATGTTTATATAACAATTTTTAGCATTTCTTCCTTGTTAATACATATGTTTTCCCATTTAAGTATGACTCTTATTGCACCTTATACTAAAGAGTATTATCATTATCATTCAGTTCAAAATGTTTTCTGATTTCCATTGTGCTGTCTTCTCTGACCCATGAGTTATTTAGAAGCATGTTGCTCAGTTTCCAAAAATACAGATATTTTCTAATTATCGTTTTTTATTATTGACTTCTAACTTGATTCCACTATAATCAGATGTTATGCTTGGATTTAAATCCTTTGACTTTTTTAAAGACTTGCTTTATGGATCAGAGCGACATGGTCAATGTTGGTAACTTCCACGTGCACTTAAAAATTCAGAATGTGGGACTTCCCTGGTGGCGCAGTGGTTAAGAATCCGCCTGCCAATGCAGGGGACATAGGTTCGAGCCCTGGTCCGGAAAGATCCCACGTGCCGCGGAGCAACTAAGCCCGTGTGCCACAACTACTGAGCCTGCGCTCTAGAGCCCGTGAGCCACAACTACTGAGCCCACATGCCACAACTACTGAAGCCCGCACGCCTAGAGCCTGTGCTCCACAACAAGAGAAGCCACTGAAGTGAGAAGCCAGCGCACCACAACCAAGAGTAGCCCCCGCTCAATGCAACTAGAGAAAGCCCACGCACAGCAGCGAAGACCCAATGCAGCCAAAAAATGAATACATAAAAAAATTTAAAAAAAAATTCAGAATGTGTTCTGCAGTTTTTTGATGTAGCGTTCCACACATTTCAGTTATGACATTTGCCAATCATGTTGTTAAAAGCATCGGTATCCCTATTGGTTTTCTGGTCCTTTTAATACTAAAAGATGTGACAAAATTCCTAGTTTATTATGGATTTGCCTATTTCTCCTTTTAGTTCTATCAATTTTGAGCCTAGAACATCAGATGCACACAAGTTTATAATTATTATGTTTTCCTAGTGACTTGTTTTACCATTATTGATTTTTTATTATTCAATTTCCTCCTTCCTATTATCTGGGTAGTTATACTTCTATTATTTGGGGGATAGTTACATGAGAAATTATAACATGCATCCATGGCTTATCAAAGTCTAATATTAAGCGTTACTTTAATCTTAAATAATGCAAACCCTTAGAATTCTTCAACTTCATTTACCTCATCCCAACTTTTACTATGGTTGTGTATTTTAATTCTCTTTATATATTTTAAAACTATAAAGTGCTAATAATGCTTAAATGGTCTCTGTGTGTAATCTATATATCTATATATATCAATCCATGTACTTATCATTTTAATTGCTCTCCATTTTTTCCTATGTCTCTAGCTTCTGGGGTCGTTTCCATCTTCCTGAGGAACACCTTTTAGTATTTCCTTAAGTACAAGGTCTGCTGGTGACAAATACTCTCAAGTTCTGGTTGTCAAAGTTGCTTTTACATCATCTTCATTCTTTTTTTTTTAAATTAATTAATTAATTTATTTATTTTTGGCTGTGTTGGGTCTTCATTTCTGTGCGAGGGCTTTCTCTAGTTGTGGCAAGCGGGGGCCACTCTTCATCACGGTGCGCGGGCCTCTCACTGTCGCGGCCTCTCTTGTTGCGGAGCACAGGCTCCAGACGCGCAGGCTCAGTAGTTGTGGCACACGGGCTTACCTGCTCCGCGGCATGTGGGATCTTCCCAGACCAGGGCTCGAACCCGTGTCCCCTGCATTGGCAGGCAGGCTCTCAACCACTGCGCCACCAGGGAAGTCCTCATCTTCATTCTTAAAGGATATCTTCATTAAGGATAGAATTCTAGGTTGGCAGCTATATTCTTTTCAGCACTTTGGAGATTTAATTCCACTGTCTTCTGGTTTATATTTTTCTGTTGAGAAGATGACTGTCAGTCTTATTGCTGTTGCTTTGAAAGTAACCTCTTTTCCCCCCCTTCTGGTGACTTTTAAGATTTTCTCCATATTTTGTTTTCATCCATTTTGGTATTTCTATGTGTGTTTTTATTTATCCTGCTTAGGACTTGTAGTGATTCTTGAATACGTGGCTGCCTTTAAGTATCTCAAAGGGGCTTGATTCTGGCTCAGCATTTCCATTGCCCTGCCTCTGCCAGGTTCTTTTTTTTTCCCCCTGCTATTTATTTATTTAAAAAATTTATTTATTTATTTATTTTTGGCTACATTGGGTCTTTGCTGCTGCACGCGGGCTTTCTCTAGTTGTGGCTACTCTTCGTTGAGGTGCGCAGGCTTCTCATTGTGGTGGCTTCTCTTGTTGCGGAGCATGGGCTCTAGGCCCATGGGCTTCAGTAGCTGTGGCACGCGGGTTCAGTAGTTGTGGCTCGTGGGCTCTAGAGTGCAGGCTCAGTAGTTGTGGCGCATGGGCTTAGTTGTTTCGTGGCATGTGGGATCTACCCAGACCAGGGAATCGAACTCGTGTCCCCTGCATTGGCAGGAATTTTCTTAACCACTGCGCCACCAGGGAAGCCCTCTACTATTTATTTATTTATTTATGTATCTGGCTGCGCCAGGTCTTAATTGAGGCACATGGGACCTAGTTCCCTGACCAGGGGTGGAACCCGGACCCACTGCATTGGGAGTGCGGAGTCTTAGCCACTGGACCGCCAGGGAAGCCCCTCTGCCCAGGTTCTGAATGAAGCTCCCTTGGCCACTACAGCAGCTACTTGGCTGTTTCCTCCCTGCCTCCAGCATTCCCCTCTCTCTCACTGTTCCAGGCATGCAGTGGCTGTGCAGCACATGGCAGCAAATAAGTGGAGGTTTGCTCGAGCTCTGATAGAAGTGACAGAGCTGAGCATCACATCCTTTCTGCACCTGCCAACCACCCCCTTCTCCAACTTCAGGGTCTAGTTCAAGAACTCTGTGGAGCCTTCCGAATCCTCCCCCCTCCAAACATCTGCTTACTATCCATCATAATTGCGCAAAGCAGGCATATTTTGAGGATGTTTAGCTCTTTGATTTGCCAACTCTGAGACGGTGCACGTGCAAAGGTTATCAGAATGAAATATGAGTAGAAGCAATAGCCCAAACTTAGACATAAAGTGATGCAAGAATATCCAAGGGAACTTGCTCACAATTTCCTTACAAGAAAGCTAAGAAATACAAACTATTAGTCTTCTATCCATTTTGTGTTTTGTTAGAATTAACAGAAAACTGACCAGTTAAAAAATACTCAAATTTAGATATGAGTTAGATTTTGAGCTGCCAAATTTGACTTGGGGAAAATAAACACAGAGGAGGTAAGAGCCACAAAAGCAAGCCCACAAGGGCAAAAGGTACAACTCACAAGGGCAAAAGCTCGTGGAAAACAATGATCTCAATGAAAATATTTTTAAGTGAAAATGAAAATAGAAGAACAATTGAATTGCATTGTATAGAAAACCGACCAAGGAATTAAACTGGCTAAATAGAGTAACAGTTCACTCCAGGGGAAAGCTTTACTGATGAAAGTCCTTCTGTGTGGTGTGATTCTTATTAAAAATGTAGCTCTGGGCTGCCACCTGGGCTTTATGACTGAGCAGATTCAGTCAAACTCAAATAATCTGTTGTAAACAGCGCCGTAGGGAGCCTCCAGCAAGCTCCAACGGGAGACTCACCATGCAGACTCCAGGGTGTTGGAACAGAACCATGACTCCTTTTACAGATAACTCTCCTTCTGTTGAGGAACAGCTCCAGCTACCTAATCAGGGGAATCAAGTGACCATGTGGCCTGAGCTCCCCATCACAACCCACCAAGCCAATCTGAGGAGTAATTAACACAGCCCAGAAATAGATGTGACGGTCTCTCAGACCTGGGAACAATGACTGTTTGCAGTGTCTTGTGTTGGGGGGAGGGCAAGATCATCTTTGTGTAAAGAGTAGTTGCGTCTTGGGACTCCCCCGGCGGTCCAGTGGTTATGACTCTCCGCTTCTACTGCAGGGGGACGCGGGTTCGATCCCTGGTCGGGGAACTAAGATCCCACATGCCTTGCGGCGCAGCCGAAAAATTAAAAAAAAAAAGAAGGAAAGAAAAGTAGTTGCGTCTTGTTACATGGAAGCATAAAGCTGCTCTTATGAAGTTCAAATATGCACAGAAGAGTGCTTACGGATGCGGACCAGCCACAAAGGTGGCAGAGCTGTTGTTAACTCTCAGCCCCAACCCACCCAGACTGCCCTGTGCTGCTGGGGCCGGGAAGCTGCTGAAGGCAGCGTGAGAGGGAGACCGCAAGGCTGGAGGGGAAAAAGGAGACGTGGCCCTTCCTGTTAGAGAAACCACAGCAACGCAGCTTTGCTCTGGCAGCAACAGCTGGTCCCAGCAGTGCGGTTCATTTGCGGTTTTCCACACTCCCAGCACCAGCTCACTGAGCCCTGAGATGGCAGCATCCCTCTACAGGGCCCCTCCTCCAAGCCTCAACCATTTAATGCCAACCTCTTCCCTTTGCTCCCCAGTCCTGGGAGCGATAACTGTGTCCTGCGACCACTACAGCTGTGACACCTGAGCCCCCTGGGCCCTCTCCTTTCTCCACCACCTGTTAACGGCAGCTGTGGCCTCCCGTCGGAGCTGTTACAGCCACACACCTTGCTCAGTACCTTCCTGTGTACATGCCACCTCCCCAACTGTAAGCGCCCCACAGGAGCGACGACCTAACGCCTTTTGAGGATCCCACACCCCGCCTGACGCCTGAGGGATCAATACTTAACTTGTTGGTGGCTTGATTCTCACGTTTCTTACTCCTCCTCTTCCTTGCAGAGAAGATGGGCACCCAGTCACTTATTCTCTTCCAGGAAGACTTTTTTCCCTTAAAAACCACCTCAAACCCCTCCCCCTGTCTCTTTCCGGCTCTCTGGTGGGAAGCCCATCTGTCCCCACCTTCTGTTTCTGGGCCCTCTCTGGGTCCTTTCAGATGCAGTAAAATGAAAGCCAGGAGGAAGAAGGCCCAACACCCCCTCAGGCAGTTTTAGCAGCAGGAGAAATCAGGGCTTTGTAAGAAGCCCTGCTAGAAAAAGGTGCAGTGAAATTCATCTCCTGAGGACAGCCTGAGAATCATCACTAGTGAGTGACAGCAGGAACCCGGGAGCTCGCAGTATCGGAAAACATACAACAAAGGTTTCAAGATTCAGAAGTTTGTTTCATGTCTTTATTGACCAGAGACAGAAAAAAAGCATCACGGCATTTCAGACTTTATTCAAACACACAAATGGTAACAAAGGACACCCACAAGTGACAGGCATGGTCCCTAAGGCCTGGCTCAAAGGCCATGCTGGAGGGTGTGGGTGACTTCTCAGCCCTACTCCCTCAGCATCTCTGTCCCTTCCTCCTCTGCACCTCACGGACACCCCTGAGATCAGTTAAAATTGTGCAGAAACTAAGTTACTCTAGAGGAGGTTGGGCCCTGCCTCACTGCCAAGAAAGAGGAACAGGTTCTGAGGAGAAGATGGAAGCGGGCTTCTGGGGTCGTCACTCAGGAGATGCCAGGCTGCTCCCTGGGTCTGGCCTGCATCACCCACGGCCTCGGACCTGGGCAGGGAAGGAAGCAGGGAGACACTCCCCACGTGGCAGCCCTGGGCAGCTGGAGAGCGTGGGTCACTGGTCACGTGATACCCTCAGCCAATGGCCAGACCTCTGCCTGAAGTTACTCTCCCGGAGGGAGAAGGCTTTCAAGAAAAAAACACCAACTAGGTTCATAAAGGGCTTGGGTAAAATGCTTTTCCAGAAACCTTAAGAAACGAATCTCTCTCAGATTCCTGGAGCATTGGAACAACTGAAATTGTCGTGGGGTTGCCGGGAGGAGGGAAACTTGGTGAAAGGCAGCCCTCTGGTTCCTCAGATCACTTAGCAAGGGGCTCCGCAGTCTTTTCGCAGGCTCCACGGTGGACCTCTGAGAAGCATGATGAAAGAAACAATGCATCCTGAGGGGCTGGCCCACGCCTCCTCGCTCCTTCTCGCTGGCTTGGGACCAGAGGCTGATCATCAGGTGAGCCCCAGAAAGCAAATCTGACTGGGCACGAGGCCCCAGATGCAGCTGCTTTCCCTCCTTTCGGTCTGATGGTTCTCATTCAAATCGGCCAAAGAGCACCCCGCCCATAGTTCTGTCCTACTGAGGGAAGCTTTTCCTTGACTCACTCAAAATCTTTTTTTTTTTTTTTCCCCTGAAAGATGACAGGATGGACATCTGTCACCTTTCTGAAGGGGTGACTGTTTTTACTGTAGGTAGAAGTTCCTCTAACATTTTACAACTGTAAAAATCCTGGGCTCGGGCCAGACTTCCGAGGCGCCGACATGCACGTTCACGTTGGTGCGCAGACAAGGCGTGTCAGCAGACGCCCTGGATACACGCTTCTACCCTACTCTACACAGACACGTGAGGGCAACGTGCGAATCCTGGAGAAGAGTTAGGCCACCTGGGCAGGGGCAGGTCACAGGCTCAGAAGACATTTGGCATAGTCGATAGTCATTTCCAAAACACCATGACCCCAGACCCACGCAGTAAGCAGCTGAGCTGTGGAGCAGAGAGAACCTCAGCTTTGAAGGTGCCCAGGAGCCTTGGGCTTGAGGGGGCTTTTATGGATGGAGCATTCCCCACGGGCACCTCCCCCTCCTCCAGACCATCTGCCACCCTAAGAAAGTCACCCGGGGAAAAGTCAGGATTCTCTGGCCCCTTTGCATTCCATGACTGCTCATCGAGACTCAAAAGCTTAGAGAGTCCAGTTACGCGCTCTGAGGGCACAGCCCAAAGGAGGGCTTTCCTCCTCTGGGTCCAACAGCGTTTGATCCTCGACGCCTTGGCGCTCCACAGAAAGGAGTGGTGGTGAGGGCTAGGTCAGAGATGGCGGAGTCCTCCGACTGCCCAGCAAACGCACACACACTATGGGGGATGGTGGGGGGGGCTCACTGACGCCGCCCAAGTCAGAAACCAAGAAGAGACACAAATATCGCACTTTTGGTCAAGGCATTTCCAAGAGACGATCACAAAAATGATACCACTTTTGGATACTACAACATAACACATTTGGCAACTTTCAAAGAAAACAGCCGTTCCCCACCCCAAGCCATCGAGGGTCCAAAGTCCCTTTACCCTCAGCCCCAGTTTAAAAAGTCAGGGAAGGAAGATGGGCCAATGGAGGGCAAGAAAAGGCTGCAGAAGCAGTTACACCAACTACCTAAAGCGCCCATCAGTCTGTCTGTCTCATTCGGCGCAGGATGCCGCCTGCCTCAAACCTCTTCTTGGGGAGAAAGCAAGCTATCTGGGGGGTCCAGGCTGCTGGAGACAAACGAGGCAAAGCTGAACATGGTAGTAGCTGGGTGCCCCGAATCCAGAGCTGCGATCCCCAGTCTCCAACCACAACCAAGGACACCCTATCCTCCCCCTCCTCCAAGAGGCTTTGTTCATAGGAATGTGGGGTACTCTGGCAACTCTATCCAAACCTCAGTTCAACAGCCTGAAGCTAGAACCCTCTGCATCTGCTGCATTATTTTGGGGTGCATGGGCGGGGAAAGATGGTGTCACAAAGCGGCTGCCGACGTCCAACGTGGCACAGCGCAGGGAAAAACCTCTTCGTTTGCTCCAGCTTCCTTGAAGCACAGCATATGTGCAAAGACCCAGGCCTTCCTCTTCCCCTCCCCCTAGCCCTAGATCAGCTCCAGCTGGGAACCCGGCCCAGCTGCTCTTGTAAAGATTTGTTATAACACTGGCTAAGAAAACAGAAGCAGGTACTGAAAAGGTATTCTGCAGCCGGAAGCGGCCTCTGTCTTCCGGCTCCTGTGGGTGGGGCTGGGGTTCCTTTGGTTTTGACCAGAACACTTCTCCACCGGGGGGCCAGGCTCAGCTTTGCTTTGCAGTAGCTCGGTTACTGTACAGGAGCAAGATTTAACTTCACAGAGGTGCTCTGCTGGGTTGCTCTCTCGTCGGTTAGGACTCCGGACTTTACATCCGAGATCCTCTCTCCTGAAGAATCTGGAAGGGGAAGGTGGGGGAGAGGGCTGAGGCTTGGAGGCTGGATGCAGACTGCTTTTGGGCGGCGGTTGCTTACCAGACCGCCGAGGGAAGAGAAAGAGACCCAGAGCCGCTTTCCACTGGACCCCGCGGAGCAGCACGACAATCCCTGTTACCCCAGGAAGCCAGGCAACCGCCCCTGAAGCACTGCAGTTGTAAAAGACTTTTGCTGAACACGGTCAGGCCTAAGTTTATGTGCTGTTGGACCACTTCCCCTGTGAGAAAGGACACGGTCCGGGCTCACCACATATTGATGATTTAGAAGCATGTATGTGTGTCTGTGTACGAGGGGGCACAGTGGAGGAGAAAAGATAACAGTGTGCAACCATTTTCCAGTAACTTCAGGGCGTCAGGGGGCGGGGGGAATCACAAAGGTAACCAAACACCTTTTCTCTTGAGATGGCAGAGAAAGAGAGAGAGAGAGAACAGTTTCAAAATATAAAGGTAAAATACTTTCCAATTTTGAGTTTCAGAATTCTCACCTTATAGTAATTAATGGCCATAGCTTTTCTTTTTCATTGATTTGACAGAGGCTGGGAAAAGACTACCCTATTTTGGTTCACGTGTCCTAACTAAAAGCCTCTGTCACTGCTCCAAAAATCCTGATTTAATTTACAACAGTCAGGGGCTCCCCTGGTGGCGCAGTGGATAAGAATCCGCCTGCCAATGCAGGGGACACAGGTTCGTTCCCTGGTCCAGGAAGATCCCACATGCCACAGAGCAACTAAGCCCGTGCGCTACAACTACTAAGCCTGTGCTCTAGGGCCCGCAAGCCACAACTACTGAAGCCCGTGCGCCTAGAGCCCGTGCTCCGCAACAAGAGAAGTCACCGCAATGAGAAGCCCGCACACTGCAACAAAGAGTAGCCCCCACTCGCCGCGACTAGAGAAAGCCCGCGTGCAGCAACAAAGACCCAACACAGCCAAAAAAAAAAAAAAAATTACAACAGTCAAAAGGCCAAAATGAAGGGGAAATGCAAAGCTGGCTTGAGAAGGATAGGGAAGAACCCGTGAGCAACAGTTCAGGCAAGGCCTGCGCAGGGGCTGGGAGCAAAGAGTCAGAGACGAAAGTGGGGTGAAGCGACTTACCTTTGCCTTCTCGCTCGGCTCAATGACAATGCCATTGGTAGAATTATTTAATTCTCTGGAGACAACACAGAGGAATTCTGCCTGATCCTCATTTCCATAGTTATAGGAAGATCCGATGCTGATTAGCTGATAAAACAAGAATATGGTGAACATACAAATAGTGATCTTAAAATATTTAAGTGCCACACAAATCAAACCCTCCTCCTCACTCAACTTTTGTTGTTGTTGTTGTTTTTTTTTTTTTTTTTCAACTTTTGTTGTTTTGCTTCTCAAAGGATGAAGAATTCTCTGGGTCTATCAAGGCCCCAGGGGATAACTGGATCTCAGCTGTTCACCAGGCTTCCCCAAAGAAAAGTGTGAGTTCTGCCACTGTCCCCTCACCCAAGCACTTGAAACAGTGCCAAAGGCAGCAGCCAGGATTGATACGGTCACATTATTCCTTCTAGCAAACACTGAGGGGAACTAGAATGCTTCTGTGAATGAAAACGGACACTTGCTTCAGCCAAAACACCTACACGGAGCTGGCTCACCTTTAAGCAGAAGTCCTAGACAGGAGACTGGCGCTCGGGAGGCTCTGGAAAGCACCACGCGAGTCACTGGAGAGCTACTCTAAGCCAAATGCTGCTGGAACTTCTAACCTTTTTGGTGAACTGAACTCAGGCTCTAGTCTAAACAGGAAATACACATGCAGAGAGGGAGAAGCTGAGCCCGAGGGTGTGGTCATTCTGGCAAGTCCGCAAGGCTTCAAGTCGGGAGACCATGACTGACTTGCTGTATGACCGGGCTGCGGACACCTCAGCCTTCCTGGGCCTTAACTTCCTCCTCTGTGTAATGGAGTCAAAGGGAGCAGACTTGGTCCTCCCACAGCACATCAATAAGATGAGAAAAAACAGGATAAATTATTCATTAGTTTCACAAAGAATAGTTTTAAAAAGTTGTTATAGGGGCTTCCCTGGTGGCACAGTGGTTAAGGATCCACCTTCCAAGGCAGCGGACACGGGTTCGAGCCCGGGTCCGGGAAGATCCCACGTGCCGCAGAGCAGCTAAGCCCGTGCGCCACAACTACTGAGCCTGCGCTCTAGAGCCTGCGAGCCACAATGAAGAGTAGCCCCCGCTCACCGAAACTAAAGAAAGCCCGGGTGCAGCAACGAAGACCCAACACAGCCAAAAATAAATAAATAAATTTATATTAAAAAAAGAAAGTTGTTATAATATCCTTTGTCTTTGAAACTTTATAGCAGGGAAAAAATACTTCTGGAGTGGAAGTATGGTGACATTTTGAACAAGAACACCTGAACAAGAACTAGGCTGACACATATAGGTAGCACTGATTCTGCAGTGGAAGCTAAGTGTGAGGAATCATCCAGTATTGGCTCTGAAGACAGAGACACCTGTGTGTTTGATCTATAACATAATACTGTTAACACATAGGGTAACTCTTATTTAAGAAGGTAAGCTTATGGTGACAGCTCAGCTGACCTCTTAAACTCTACCTAAAACCAGGCAGGATTCACTGAATTTATAACACAGTCACTCTATTCGTGCTCAGCCTCCCTGTGTTCCGAAGACAACAGATGAACAATTCTGCCATCTAATGGAAGAAAGCAGTAAAATCCTGGCTCTCAGACACTGTTTTGATGCCTCAGTCACAAGCACAAAGCTAAAGAACAGAAACCCACAGAGTGAATGGAAAGGACCTCGCCACCCTCCTTGATGTCTGATCCCTTCACATCACAGCTGTTCACTACGCCGTGCATGGTGGATGGCGCACATACTCGGAATGATGAAGATCTGATCCTGGGATAAGCAAAGGAAGGGTTGTTGCTAAACCCTAGTCTTCTTTAGCTACTTATTCTAGAATGTGTCAACAAAGCACCTTTTTTTTTTTTTTTAACATCTTTATTGGAGTATAATTGCTTTACAATGGTGTGTTAGTTTCTGCTTTATAAACACAGCACTTTTGAAAGGAATCCCTCTGAGGGAAAAAAGCCCAGAGAGGCACTTTCAAGCCTAAACAAGCTGGCTGGCTCTCTCTGGGGAGAACCACGCGGAAACTCTGGATATGAAGCTGGGAGACACAAGCCTATCCTCAGTTCTCCCCAACTCATCACGTCCTACCGTGCAAAGAATCCACGCGGAGTGGCTCCTTCTCCGTTTTGGAACAGGATCACACCTGGCCCCCACCCGACTCCCAGGGTGATTAACCGGCTACAGACGGCGACTGGCTCCGAGGCTGAGATACAGGGCTGCTCCCACGTAAGAAACATTACCTGTTCGAATTTCCAACCGTCAGACATAGTGGACACCATCTGCGTAAGCTCCTCTTCTTGGCACTGCAGGACTCTGTACACGTGCTTCACGGGGCCCTGTGACAACCACACACAGACTCTGAGGACCGGTTTCAAGGGCACAGCAGTTTGCAGCTGCCTCAGTGAGGCTCTCCAAAAAATAAAGACTGGAAAGGAGTTTGCTTGGAATTTTTTTCTTGGCGGCCACCCACTATCCCCTTTGCAAGCAGTACTGTAGTTTTTCAATAAAAACTTACCCAAGAAAGAAAATAAGGGGTCGAAGAACATGAATAAAATAAAATAATCCTGAACTCTGGAGGGATGAATTATGTGAGTGACCATGCTGATAAACTGAAGACTTCATCTATTTCCCAAAGTAGAAAATAAGAGTAAAACTGCTCTGGACAAGAAAGCCACATTTTCTTCTTCAGTCACTATAGCTGACATACATGCTGAAAATGCAGACCATATCTTGGTTTATTCAGAATGATACCTTATATATGGGTATAATACATTAAATAGGGACCCCATAACGTACACATGTTCAAGCTATTCTACCCTCTGCTGAAGCTACCTGGAAGTGTTTCAGTGTTACATGGTAACATTCCTGTTATAGATATGTGTATAATAAAAAACAAATATTTGGTCTTTGTTCCTGGTTCCTGGCACATACCTCCTAAAACCTTTGGAAACTCCTGAGTGACAGAAGTGTCTTTTGGGGACTTCCCTCGTGGTCCATTGGGTCAGACCTCTCGCTCCCAATGTAGGGGGCCCGGGTTCAATCTCTGGTCGGGGAACTAGATCCCACATGCATGCCACAACTAAGAGTCCGCATGCTGCAACTAAAAGATCCCTTATGTTGCAACAAAGATCCGCGTGGCAGCCAAAACAAACAAACAAACAAACAAACAAACGGGGGGAGTGTCTTTTGTATGCTAATGAGCTGGTCACCAGAAAGACCGAGAGAGTTAGAGGATTAGAACTTTCAGCCCCATCCTGTGACCCTGGGGGAAGGGGGAGGGACTAGAGATTGAGTTCAATTACCAAAGGCCAATGATATAATCAACCTTCCCTACCAAATGGAATGTCCTGAAAAACCCCTAAGCGATGGGGTTCAGGGAGCTTCCAGGTTGGCAAACACACCCGTGTGTTGCGCAGTTGGGGGGTGGCGCGTGCTGACTACACGGGGACAGAGGCTCCTGTGCTCAGGACCCTTTAGGACTTCACCCCATGGATCTCTTCATCTGGCTGTTCATTTGTATCCTTCATAATAAACTATAGTAAGTAGAGCATTTCCTGAGTTCCACGAGATAGTCTAGTAAATTACTGAACGTGAAGGGGGCATTGTGGGAGCCCCCGAATTTGTCGCCAAGCCAGACAGAGTGCAGGCGGCTGGCGACCCAGACTTACGACTGGCGTCTGAGACCCGTGGAGTCTGACGCTGACTCTGGGTGGTCAGGGTAAGGGCAGGATTGAACTGTTGGTCACCCAGTTGGTGTCAAAGATTCAGAGAAAGGCCATTTGCTGGCCAGACTCAACTCTCTAGAACATAAGTTAGAACCTAAAGCCAAAAGGCAGAGCAACGGAAATGGATGCCCCAGAGCCGTAGCACTAAGGCCCCTACACTTCACTGACACTTGTGATCCGGCCCAAGGGGGACGAGACTCCCAGTCACGAGAGAGCCAGGGTGGCTGCAGGGAGGCAAGCTCGCCAGATGGAAGTTCCAGTTCCCAGAAGGACAATTACAGGCGCACAGGAGGACTCGGTATTTAGCAATCTGGGACCATTCCGTGTTGGGTGCAAAGCTGCACACTCAGTGCCCATCCCAGAGGGCATAAGGCACAAACAGCAAGCCAGGTTCATAACAATGACTCCTAGTCATGGAGAGAGGGGTCAGTTACGTTCAATCGGACTTTAAGGAAATATGGACTGTTTCCTTAAGAATGATGAAAACTTAACACTTTTTCAAAAGGACAAGCTGGCTTCAGCTACCTGGAAAATTAGTTTTAGAACAACTTGGGGAATACTGGATAAATAAAAGCAGCTACTGATCACTGAGCGCTACAAGCCCCAAGTGTTACACCCTTCTCTTCTAGTCTTCACTGCAGTCCTGGAAGGCAGGCGTTGGCTTCCTTCTACACGTGGGACACTGGTGTTCGCAGCGCAGTATCTTGCCCGAGCTGTACAGTGATTAAGCGGATTGGAGGTAGGGCTGGGACTTGAGCCCAGGTCGGCCTGACAACACTACAATCTTTCTTGTACACTTTGTCCTTCTACATGAGGTACAGCTACCATTAAACAAGGTGCTAAGGTAAAAAAAATTTTCTTCCATGTAAAATATAGGACAAATCTTCCGACAATTTCAATTACTCTAGCCATGCATTTCGGAAACAACCAGATGTTTTATATTTTAAGATGTAGAGCATCCAAAAGACCTGATAGTGGCCACAGCTGTCAAAGTCCCAGGTATTTAAGATATCTGTATTGCCTCTTTTTTATTCTTCTCTTCCAAAGTAAACCATTGGTGCTCTCAAATGCACCAAGATTAATCACCTAGCGAAAAATAGTACCAGGGACAGCAGAGTAATAGAATGGTGGCAGCCACTAAAAGAGATGTGAGGTCACTGAGAAAAGGCAGAGTAGGTCCCCCACATCTTGGGCTTCGCCCCATTGTCTGCCATGTGTGTCTCCTTTCAATGCAGACAAGTTAAAGGAGATAACGTGTTTGAAGGGACAGCCATGGAAATCCACGCTCAGCCTTAGAGCCACGTGGGACAAATGCAAAAGGGGACGTCATTGAACAACATCAAATTCATTGCCCAGAGTTCCACTAAATAAAGAGGACAGATGGAAAGATCAATTAACATCAAAAGGGTCTTGACATTCCTAGAATAAAAAAGCTTCCAACTGGGGCTTCCCTGGTGGCGCAGTGGTTGAGAATCTGCCTGCCAATGCAGGGGACACGGGTTCGAGCCCTGGTCTGGGAAGATCCCACATGCCACGGAGCAACTGGGCCTGTGAGCCACAATTACTGAGCTGCGCGTCTGGAGCCTGTGCTCCGCAACAAGAGAGGCCGCGATGGTGAGAGGCCCGCGCACCGCGATGAAGAGTGGTCCCCACTTGGCGCAGCTAGAGAAAGCCCTCGCACAGAAACGAAGACTCAACACAGTCATAAATAAATAAATAAATAAAAGAACGTGTATTTCTTTAAAAAAAAAAAAAAAAAAAAGCTTCCAACTGGGTATAAATTCACAAGCCTCAGAATCTAGAGAACTAATTAACTGCTGTCATCAAATAGATGAGCATCTAACGATGCTCTCAAGGAATTTGCTAATGGCAAAGAACTGAGAGTGTTCAGGGGCCATGATTCGAATGGTTTCAAATGACATACTCTATGGTACCATCAATACTTACATTAAGCAATCAAAGGGGTTCTTTTGGAATGTGGAAAACTGAGGATGAGGCAATATTCTCAGAATGTCTGATCTATTAAGTATCTATAATAGTGAAAGATGCCATGTAAATATACTATGAGATGGCAGAAAGATTGGTGACACTAGATCATATTTCATACGGTAATCTGCAAACCAACTACAAGTTCATCTTTGAACATTAAAAAGGAGCCTTTCAGCCATTGGGCAGATATAAGAGAACTAAATGAATAAGCCCTTCTTTCCACCTTTGCAAAGTGCTGGAGATAAAATGTATAAAAGAGTTCATTTTTTATCATAGGTGTCCGTTATTCATCCAGATAACTCCATTTAGAGCCAGAAAAATTTTGATATATGAAGTCTAACAAAGAAAGAGCAAGGAACTATTTTTTACTTTTGAAAAGGAACATACTGCCTTCTTATTTCAAGGAAAATTCTATATTGCAATAGATTAGATCTCAAGAAAGCGACCACCACCGGTATCTGATGGGGTAAAAGGCAAGTCATGCTGGAGTCCAACTCTGCCCCGTTACTGCAGCTAAACTCTCTTAAAATAGAGCCTAAATACATGAAAGGGAGTGTCTGTGTCTCTTGCTAGATTTTAAGCTTCTTGAAGGCGTGGACCTTCTCCTATCAGTTGGGGTCCCCAGGGCCTAACAGAAGCTACTGTGGCCACTTACTTAAGACACCTGATGGGTGACGCGACATGAAATGAGGTAAGAGTGCCTCACTGCCTTCCGTTCTCAAACTATGTGGCAAATTCTGTTTGATTTTTGTTACCATATCTACTAAGTTAACATAAAAATCCAGACTTCATAATAAAAAGAGAAGCTTGATATTATTTTCTTAGAAGCATGATTCACAAACCACTTGCAAAGTCTACGCCATGACTGGTTTCAAGAGGCTGTCAGGAACTGGATGTGACATGGTCACAGGCTGAAGGCCGGTCCTAATAAACAGAAGCCAACAGGCGGAAGGAAGCAAGACCTTGTTTGGCCTCCACGTGGACAAGAAGGGAGACAGATACTCTGCCGGAAAGAACAGGCTTTGAACCTCAAGTGCAGTGGCTTCTCCCACTGCCAAATGGAGAGCAGCCACAACCTCCCGCTCTTCTAAGGGGACACGGGGCTGTTTTGTCTTCTTTGTGATTTCTTCCCCTCTGTTTCCTTGTTCTGAACAAGTCTGGCAGAGTACACGCTGTCTGTCTGGCAGACGGACAGTGTTCCGCACAGAGACCTCCGGCTCTATGGGGAAAGGCAGGGCTCTGGCCAAGCAGCATATCATCCGTTTCAAATCACACCCAGACACATGGACAAAGAGAGCCACTTGGGGTATCTTCCCCTTAAGAGTTCAAAACCCATTACCTGTGAAGTTCTGTTCTCGTTGTCCCGTATCCTTTCCTTAACCAGTCGCACGAGAGACGCAATGTTGTAAAACTCCGCTTCCTCCAGCACACCTAGAAGGACCAAACTGCAGTTAGATGTGTGTCAATTCCCCAGATAACGGCAGGAAGAGGCTGGAGTTCATGAGCTTGCTAAGAACTCCATCTTTCAAATGCAAGTCTAGTCTATCTCCTTCAGCCTGGCAAATGTTTCTTTGCTGTTTGGTGTGCACCCGTGACCTTTTCCCCAACGGCAGTGAGTCAACAGTGCTCTGTTTACTCCGTTTCACCCCTGCAGTTTCCCACCTGGCACCTTCCCCTGCTCTCCCTGCACCTGCCCGTTAGCTGCAGGACACCTTTACCATATGTCACTTAGTTCCTGGAACTAGTCCCATTGGACAACTCTTGAGCTTGAAATCTCTACCCAGTTTGTCCTAAAAATGACCAAAGGTCTGTGTGTGTGTGTGTGTGTGTGTGTGTGTAAATTTATGTGGACCAAATTTAACAAGATGCTTATTATTTGAACAATATAAAAGGCAGTCATTGAAAGAATCCCAGGCATAGGACTTCCCTGGCGGTCCAGTGGTTAGGACTCGGAGCTTTCACTGCCATGGCCCTGGGTTCAATCCAAAAAAAAGAATCCCATCCTAAACAAAATCAAAGGCCTGAGACAGGATAACTAAATGGGATGTGTGATCCTGTACCAGGAAAAAAATTTGCTATGAAGACCATTAATGGAACAACTGATAAAATTAGAATATAAGCTATGGTTAAGTTGTTTATCAATATTAAGTTTCCTGTATTTGATAACTGTACTGTGGTTATGTGAGAGAATGTCCTGTTCTTGAGAAATACACAGTGCAGCATTAAGGGGTGAAGTCTGTAACCTAGTCTCAAATAGTTCTGAAATAAAAACTAGAAGAGGGAGAGGAAAAAGAGCGGGGAGGAGGAAACAGAGAATGAATTGTAACGCAAATATGACCAGAAAATGTTAAAAATTGGTGAATCTGGGTAAACGGAGTTCTTTGCACTATTCTTGCCCTTTTCTCTACATTTGAAATTATTTCAAAATGAATTTTTTGGGGCTTCCCTGGTGGCGCAGTGGTTGAGAGTCTGCCTGCTAATGCAGGGGACACGGGTTCGAGCCCTGGTCTGGGAGGATCCCACATGCCGCGGAGCGGCTGGGCCCGTGAGCCACAACTGCTGAGCCTGCGCCTCTGGAGCCTGTGCCCCGCAGCGGGAGGGGCCGCGATAGTGAAAGGCCCGCGCACCGCGATGAAGAAGCGGTCCCCGCACCGCGATGAAGGGTGGCCCCCGCTTGCCGCAACTGGAGAAAGCCCTCGCACGAACCGAAGACCCAACACAGCCAAAAATAAATAAATAAATAAATAAATAAAGTAGAAAAAAAAAAATGTTTAAAAAAAAAAAAATAAAAATAAAAAAAAAAAAAATGAATTTTTTTAAGGCATTAGAAAAGATGCTTCAGATTCCTCTTTTCAAGAAACAAGAGTACCCATGAGTTGGTAATTGCTGAAGCTGGATGGTGGGTGGAATTTACTGCACTATTCCCATTACTTTGTATGCATTTGAAATGTTAAGGAAAAAAAAAAGGGAGGGGGCATTTAAAAAAAAAAAAGGGAGGGTGATTCCTCTTTTGACTGGTTTTAACAGCAGTGTTCTGCAGCCACTTCATTAATTCGCACGGCCATTACAGCTTTCTTACGCAGAGCTAAAGCTCCCAGGTCAGGGTGCCCTGGCTCTAGGGACAGGCCCCAGTCTTCAACTGAATGCCTCAGTGAGACCAAGAGAGCCTTTTATTTTTTAACATCTTTATTGGAGTATAATTGCTTTACAATGGTGTGTTAGTTTCTGCTTTATAACAGTGAATCAGCTATACATATACATATATCCCCATATCTCCTCCTCCTTCCGTCTCCCTCCCACCCTCCCTATCCCACCCCCAAGACAGCCTTTTAGAAAGATTTCTAGACCCACTTACAGTCCAAATGCTCTACAAACCAAAAAGATGAGTCAAATAACGATGCACCTGACAACGGGCTAGAGAATGAATTAGGTCAGATGCAAAAATTTACAAGGAAGCATGAGACCAGTCTTAAAAGAAATGAGGCCAAGCCTTTATTATTATTTTTTTTTACAGCTGCAAGTTCAAACTAAAATTGAAAGTATGAATAGCTAAATGTCAGAGATTTGTTGCTTCAGGCTGTGGACATTCACTGCTAGTAATAAGTAAATGTAAAAAGGGGTCCTGGCAATTCTGCAGGTTCAGAAAAAACTCCAAAGCTATCTCCAAAGCTGAGCTACGTAGCTTCCTTCTCCCGAAGGAGGCTGAAGCGAACCGAAAGGGGCTCGTTCAAGACCCTCTCAGATGAGACTAGGTAATTGGAGGCTCCCTATTTATTTTCGTAAAGCTTTCCTACACTATCTACTGCACATGAGCCTGATGAAAACCTCAAAATTCAAATCTCAGGACTTCCCTGGCGGTCCAGTGGTTAAGACTTCTCGCTCCCAATTCAGGGGGCATGGGTTCAATCCCTGGTTGGGGAACTAAGATCCCTCATGCCGCATGGCGTGGCCAGAAAAAAATAAAATAAAATAAAATCTGTGGAAAAAAAATGTTCAAATCTGTGAAACAGCTTTAAAGATTTGACCTGAACTTTGAAAACGCCCAATGCAAACATCGTTCTTACCTTCTTCTGCCAACTCCTTCGTAATGATGAGCTTCCCATGGCGGAGGTAGTTCAGGATAGGACCAAAGTAGGTAGGGTCCCTGTCAATCAGATAGGCCCCTGTCTCGTCCTGCCAACCAAACATAAGGGTATCATTGTGGAGCTTTCAGATTAAGTCAGGGCAGGGTTTCCACCTCTCTGTCACAATTCATGAGTGAGAGGGCAAGTTTTGCTAGATATTTATCACAAGCTATTGGCAAGAAGCCTAGCTTTATGTATCTTGTACTTCAAGATCATTTCAGGGAGGGTGTTACAGATGTACACTCATATTCATCATCTAGGCGTTAACTTGAACTTCTAAAATTTTTACTCTGACACAATTACCAACATTCTTCCTTTGGGATACTTGTTCTAAAGAAACGGAGGAAGAAAATGCCATAGTTGCATGATCTAAATTTTTGCTTGAGATGGACACTCTGACTTCTCTATTGTCCCTGAATCACATTCCTAATTCTAAGAAAACCTCTGTTCAGTTGGCAATGCTCCAGAGCTCAGGGCCAACAACAGTGGGAGTCTGCATTGGCAACTGTAACTCACACACTCCAGATCTGTGCCCACAGGAAGCTTGGCACAGCCAGGACTTGGCTCTGAGCAGTTTTAATCCTACTCATCTTTACAGTAAAGGGAACAAGAAGAAACTGGCTTCTACTGCAACAAGGAAAATTTAGGGTAGATCAAATAATTCCTTTAGAATAAGCAAGGTTTTGGAAACTCTTTAAAGTTAGGGCAGGACAGGTTTCCTTCAATCTGAGATTTATTACAGGAGAGGCAGGAAATGAATAAATGAAATCAACCAATGTTTACCCAACCCTAGCTCTGTTGCAAGGTAACAGCTAAGTGCTCTATGGGATATAAGGCGCTGTAAGCAATGATCAATGCTTTTAAGTTGGAAACTAAAAGATGAACGTGTAAAGTTAAAAAAACAACTCAGACAACAGCTCAAACTGAAAACGGGTTAGGCGTCTTGTCACCTCTCAACTCTCTGCTTAGCAGCCATGCATCTTGCCCAACAGCACTCTTTGGGTTTCATTGTCTCTGGTCTTAACGGGTCAGCTTAGGTTTGCACTGGCAAATGACAACCTCTTTCCAAGGAACGTATCTGATCTCAAATATCGACCTAAAACAATGACAGTTACCAGATAGGAGCTCAGGGACCAGGACCACAGGAAAGAAGTGTGATATCATGAGAAGCACTTCCTGCAGCTGTCGAAGCCATCATCAGACCCAGGCTTTCACCCAACTTGGCAGAGGGGTCCGAGAGGAAGTCTGAGAAAGCTACAAAGATGCCTTAGCTCACCCTGACCCAGTTCTGGATGCATCTGGCACAGGCGGTGAGGGGCTGACGAGGAGCCCGGGGAAAACGCATGCAGACCTGAGGGGCTGGGATGAGAAGTGCAGAGAGGAATACGGAGAAGGGGTGTGGAGTGGGTTCTCGTGGGTGAAGGTGGGCACAGTATGGGGAAAGAGCCGCTGAGAACGAAGGGTGGCGTCAGAGAGAAAGCCCGCGTGCGCCTGAGGATGGGGGAGAATAGCCCCGGGGGTTAGCCTGGCGGGGAAAGAGGAGGAGGAGGGGGTCCCGGCCCGAGGTGCCCGCCAGTGAGAAGCGTGTTGCAGGAATCGGGGGACAAGCCTAGGAGGAACGAGGGGGTCCGAAGGCCGGGGGCGCGCCCGAGGGCGGGGCACACCTTGTCCGAGTCCAGCTCCGGGTCCTCCTGGCAGCAGAGGCGGCAGAGAAAAGACTTGGGCTCCCGGCCTAGGGTCTGCCTGGTGGTCACGAAGTAGGTGCCGCCCACGTTCAGCCGGACCCAGCGGGCGGCGCCACCGCCCCCTGCCCGCTCGGGAGGTCCGGGACCCGGCTCCAGCGGCTGCGCGGCGGCGGTGGGCTGGCGGCCGTGCCCGCGGGGCGTGGGGCCAGCAGGGCGAGGGCTGGGGGGCCCACGACCCGGGCCACCCCCGTCGCCCAGCCCACTCCCACCACCCCCTCCCAGCCCCGCCATCGCCGGGTCCAGTTGCAGCTCCGCCATCTTGGGCCGCCGCCGCCGCCGCCGCTGCCCGCGCGCCGCCGGGCCGGCCCATCTCTTGGCAGGGAGAGCCGGGCCGGCCCATCGGCGGGGGAGGGGCCGGCGGAGAGGGACGGGAGCGCCCCCAACCAGCTCCCGGGGACCCTGGCAGTAGAGGCTAGGCACCCGCCTTCGGGGACGGGACTTCCGGAACCAGCACCCATCGCCATTGGCTGACCTGATAAATAGGGCCCGCCCCCTTGGCTTTGGGGCTGGCTGAGGGGGAGGCTTTCCGGTGACCTACTTCCGTTCCTTGGTGCTCTGGACTGTGGGCCTCCGGGGTCGGTGAAGGTGAGTGGGGATTGGGGCTTTGGGTCCGACCCCAGCGGGTTCCTCTGCTCTGCCGCCTGCAAACCTCGGCCCGACCCTTGTCGCGCCCCTACCGAGGACGCCGGGCCCTGCGGTTGCCCCGCTGGCAGAGTGTCCCGGCTGTAGCTGCTGCTCCGTGCTCCCTTCCTTTCCCCTCCCCCGAGCGCGAGGTCGCAGGGGCCAGTCTGTGACCCCGCCGCCTCTGACTTAGGCGCTTCCACTAACCTTGTCTCGTCCAGCCCGACCCCTGCCTGGCCGAGTTCAGTAGTCCGGTTTGGAGGCTGCGGAAACGTTGCCGGGAGATAGTTCTAGGTTGCTGAGTGACACCCAGCAGGCTGAAGGTTTCAGCATTCGAGCTTGTGGAGCTTTCAGAGCTTCTCAAGTGCAGGGTTCATTTACCGATTCAGCAAATATTCACTGAGCACCTCCTGTGTGCAACATCTGTTCTAGGCGCTGGGGATTCAGCAGTAAATAAAAGATAACAATCCATTTATGAAGCCTATCTTCTGTGCTTGGAAAAGTCTCTGTAAGGGCACTTATTTCTCTGGTGTATTTAAAGGTCACCTGCCCCTCACTTCCACTCCAGGAGACATAAGCTATCCTGAGAGTGAAAGGAAGCGGCAGGTGTTGGACAAGTGTCTTGAGATCCTGGGGAAGATTTCTTCCGTCTTCCTTGTGATCCACCCCATAGCTTGCAAAGACCTTTGACATTTCAGTTTTTTTCCTAATGTTTGACATTGATCTTACTTAGTTTAAGTTGACCATTTTCCCATATTCTATCCTGGTTTAAAAAAAGAATGGCTGTAATCACTTTCCATCTTCTCTCACATTCACACATGTATTGAATACCTCTTTTAAGCATATTGCTAGTATACTCAGGGTATGTGCTTACACTGCAAGGGATCATCAGACATGAATAGGAAGGTGCAGGTGTATTACTAATCTAACAGGGAGGGGGTAGAGAGCCCCTTAAGTTTGTATAAGATTGTAGAGCAAATTGATGTGCACAATTAACATCTGATATTTTTAACAGCCTTCTTAGGTAAGCAGGGCTATTATCCCCATTTTTCAGATGAGGAAAGTTTGGTCGAGAATCTGCCCTATTTAACTAAGCCTTGTTGAAATGGGGGTATGTGTCAGGTTCTGTGCACTGGAGAATCAGTGAATAAAACGCAAACTGAGTGGAAATGCATTTAAATTATTTTATGTAATGCATGACTACTGCATTAGCAGTATTTCCAAAGGTACATGGAGTGCAAACACTAGAGAACTGGGCTTTGATAAGTTAGGAGTTGAGTAATAGAGGGAGGACCATCTACGGGGGAGAGAATATATTTATATGCCAGGTTGCACACCTTGAATTTGAAAAGGTAAATTGTCCTCCTCTTCTGATTTAGTGATCCTAATTCCTTTAGTTGACAGATATACCCACTCATATGATGCTGATCTATTTCTTAAATACTTGAATATTTCTAAGATGCCCTTCAGACGATTCTCTCCAAGAGCCCTGTTTTGATCTGACCAGTTTTATTTTCTAGGATCTCTAGATGGCTGGACGGAAACTTGCTCTAAAAGCCATTGACTGGGTAGCTTTTGGGGAGATCATACCCCGCAACCAGAAGGCTGTTGCTAACTCCCTGAAATCCTGGAATGAGATCCTCACCTCCAGGTCAGTACCTTGCTGAGAGGGAGTGTCTTAACCTGTCACTTAATGTGGAAACAAAATGTGCTTTGGAATTGCACATGAAGTTTTGATGTTCTTCCGGCAGAAAGTATAAAGAAATCCATGCATTTTCCAAATGCAAGTAATTTTTTTGCATTCCTTTGATCTCCCTCCAAGGGAAGAGTGTGATGGTAGCCCCAGGCCATAGGAATAAGGAACAGGGAAATTGCTGTGTGAATTTTTTGTTGCTCATGGAACAATCTTAACTTTTGCTTTTCTACGTGATCAGGTTGGCCGCTCTGCCTGAGAAGCCACCTGCCATCGACTGGGCTTACTACAAGGCCAGTGTGGCAAAGGCTGGCTTGGTGGATGACTTCGAGAAGAAGGTGAGACTTCAGGCAGCTAAAGCTCTGGTCTTGTAACACGTCCTACTTGGGGAGCAGGACGGTGGACAGTTACACGTGCAGGATGACAGGGAGGAAAGAGGGGTGGAATTAACACCCAGAATCCAAAGGAGGCTCAGGAGAGATGGGTGTGGCCAAAGGTCTTGTGATGATAGATTTAAATGGTAAATAGGTGCAGAGACTTCAGGGTCTCTTCATGCAGCAGGTTTCTTATCCAAGGAAACAGTATGGCAGAGCCTTAACCCGGGAGCCAGAGGGCTCTTGAGTTGGACGTTTCTGCCCAACTCTGAGTTCCTTCTTAGCACCCCACCTGTCTCCTTTTAGAACAAACGTAACATTTTTTTTCTACCCTTTTACTGTTTTCCTCTTCTCTCTGCTGTCTTTTTTACTGTTCCTTGTAGCTGTGATCTCTTGCTCACCTATCCTCTTCTGATGTTAAATTTCAACATCCAATGTTTGTTTGTTGATTCGGCGGTTGCTTATTGAGGGCCCACTCTGTGCCAGGTGCAGTGCTAAGTGCTGGGGCCGCAACACTAAGCTGTCTTCGAAGGAGACCATCTCCTCCATCTCCATTATGCAAACATGATTTACGCCAGTCCACTACGGTTTCTTTTAAAAGAGAAATCAGGGGACTTCCCTGGAGGTCCAGCGGTTCAGACTTTGTACTTCCACTGCAGGGGACACAGGTTCAATCCCTGGTCAGGGAAGTAAGATCCTGCATGCCGTGTGGTGCAGCCAAAAAATAATAATAATAATAAATAAATTTTTTAAGAAAGATTAAAATCAAAGAGATTTTATATATTTATCATTAGAGAGCATTGTTACACTGTAGTAAGTAATGCTGAACCATAGTGTAGTGAAACCCAAAGTAATACATTAGTAAAAAAACAATAATTTTCTAAAGCTGTGATCTGGGTAATACAGAGTTGCTACTCAAAATCTAATAAAGCTCTTACATTGTATTGTGAATTATAGAACACTACTTTTTTTTTTTTTTTTTTTTTTGGCTGCGTTGGGTCTCTGCTGCTGCACGCGGGCTTTCTCTAGTTGCGGCAAGTGGGGGCTACTCTTCGTTGCTGTGCGCGGACTTCTCATTGTGGTGGCTTCTCTTGTTGCGGAGCAAGGGCTCTAGGCGTGGAGGCTTTAGTAGTTGTGGCATGCGGGCTCAGTAGTTGTGGCTCATGGGCTCTAGAGCACAGGCTCATTAGTTGTGGTGCACCGGCTTAGTTGCTCCGTGGCATGTGGGATCTTTCCAGACCAGGGATCGAACCCATGTCCCCTGCATTGGCAGGCGGATTCTTAACCACTGCGCCACCAGGGGAGTCCTAGAACACTACTTTTTATAAAGCCATATTTTTTTAGGGAAACTTAGGAGTGACATAGAACTGATGAATGTGTAAAGTAAATTTTGCTGGATTTTTGTATATAATCATCTCTAGAACTCTGGACATTGAGGATTCATTATGCTGTGGTCAACTTCAAATACTTTCCAATTCCAAATATCTCAATGAATGAGCCTTGTCTTTTACAAGTATATGCCAAGCTGGGCAACATCAATGGATTTTCTAAAAATAATGTAAACGTCTTCTGTTCAGTGTTATTTGAGTGCAATAAAATGCAGAATTCTTAAAAAAAAAAATCAGAATTTCTTTAGAACTGCAGGGTTCTTTGAGGTCATCAAGTCCAACTCTCTTTATCAAGTGAAGAAACTGAAGCTCACTGTAATAAAGAATTGTCCAAGGGCTTCCCTGGTGGCGCAGTGGTTGAGAATCTGCCTGCTAATGCAGGGGACACGGGTTCGAGCCCTGGTCTGGGAAGATCCCACATGCCACGGAGCAGCTGGGCCCGTGAGCCACAATTGCTGAGCCTGCGCGTCTGGAGCCTGTGCCCCGCGACGGGAGGGGCCGCGATAGAGAGAGGCCCGCGCACCGCGATAGAGAGAGGCCCGCGCACGGCGATGAAGAGCGGTCCCCGCACCGCGATGAGGAGTGGCCCCCGCTTGCCGCAACTGGAGAAAGCCCTCGCACGAACCGAAGACCCAACACAGCCAAAAATAAAATAAATAAATAAATAAAATCAAGTAAAAAAAAAAAAAAAACTTTAAAAAAAAAAAAAAAAAAAAAAAAGAATTGTCCAAGGTCTCCAGTTAGTTAGTGACGGGGCAGAGAAGAACCTCGAGCTTCCATTGGTAGTCTAGTACTCTTTCCACTACGACGCCCTAGATGCATGCTGGTTTCCTCCCCGAATGGAGAATGTGTTTTTATATGCTCTATTACGATTAGCAGCTTTGAGCCCTTTTTGGGGGCTCTTGGTTATATTAACGACAACTCACTGTCACTGTTTTGTAGTTTAACGCCCTGAAGGTTCCTGTGCCAGAGGATAAATATACTGCCCAGGTGGATGCTGAAGAAAAAAAAGATGTAAGTATTTGAGGCTCTTATTTATTCTAAAATTCTCTTAATTCCTGACAGTTCTGTTTCTTCCTAGTAAGGTTAAGGTGGAGTGACTTTAAAGGATCGATAAAAAGGAATGAACTATTAATAAACGCAATAACATGGATGAACCTCAAAATAATTATGTGAGTGAAAGAAACCAGCAAAGGAGTACATACTGTATGATTACATTTCTGTAAACAGAATTTCTCCCTTCTCTTAAAAGGTGAAAATTTGTGCTGAGTTTCTGTCTCTCTCTAAGACCAGGATTGAGGAATACGAGAAAGAGGTAAGGATGAGCCTTGGCCTTTGCCTATATTTCCTCTCTTTCACGGCCACACATCTTTCACCTAGTGGGGGTAACCTGCCTTGGATTCTTTTTTGCATCTCTGCAGCCCTATTTATCTTAACACAGTTCCTGTCTTTTTTCTAGCTGGAGAAGATGAAGAACATAATTCCATTTGATCAGATGACCGTTGAGGACTTGAATGAAGTCTTCCCAGACACCAAATTAGATAAGAAGAAGTATCCCTACTGGCCTCACCAGCCAATTGAGCAATTATAAACTTGAGTCTGGGAGAAAGCTCTGGCCCTTGAATTATAAACTCTGGACATTAAAAATAATTATGTAGTGCTATGTGTGTCTGCTCCTTTGCGGTTGAGGTAGTTGAACTCTGGAGTTACCTCACTGGGAGTGGAGTTTTTGTTAAAATGGAAAGGTATGCCCATAGGTGTGTGCTGTTGCCTAATGGTGAGGGCGTGTAGGAGCCAATTACTGAGCCCCCAGGGCTGCTGAAATCTTAACAAATAACAGTAGGGTCGATGACAGTGTGTTTCACTGGAATATGGTAAAGAGGAATCATTATCTACTGATTGCCTTGAACTTTCTCTTTGCTTTCAAACCACTGATTCCTAGGGAGTGCTTCCTTCTACGTGTCCATCAGTAAGTCACATGCAGATGTAACAGCAGGGTGAGTAGCAGCAGGGATCTACTTTTCTGTGCTTCAGCTCTTCAGTATAAATGTGGTATAAAAAGACATTTTGTCACAAAGTTAAAACCTGTTATAGCTTTGTATGTGAACACAGGAAATTATTATTATTATTTTTTTTTTGTAATGTCTGAAACATTTATATTAACATATTTCCATAGGGAAATTATTTTAATTCCATCGTTTCATTAAAAAAAAAATCCTAGTATTGATTGTAGTTAGCAGGACTCCTGAGCAATGCCAGGAAGTGTAGGTGGTTTAAAGTAAGATGAGGTGGTGGGAAAAGTTCTATTGCCTTTGAAGTCAGAGGACCTGGTATACCTATTGCTTATGCCTGCCCTTGGCCATTTAGTTGCTGGTTCTAGACTTATCGTTTACCATCTTGGGACTTTCCTTTTCTCATTTACAAACATCACGATTGTAATGAGAATTAAATGAGATAACCTGGGAAGTTTCGTGGTAAGAAAGTGATCTAAGCAAAGGCATCTGGCTTGATATGGCTTAAATCCTATAGGAAAAACCTACCGAGGGGCTTCCCTGATGGTGCAGTGGTTAGAAATCCGCCTGCCAAAACAGGGGACACGGGTTTGAGCCCTGGTCTGGGAAGATCCCACATGCCGCGGAGCAACAAAGCCCATGCGCTACAACTACTGAGCCTGCGCTCTAGAGCCCGCGAGCCATAACTACTGAGCCCTCACGCCTAGAGCCCGTGCTCTGCAACAAGGGAAGCCACTGCCTGCACACCACAACAAAGAGTAGCCCCCACTTGCCATAACTAGAGAAAGCCCATGCGCAGCAATGAAGACCAAAAAAAAAAAAAAAAACAGGGTAAGGGTAATGTGCACAGGCCAACAATTTTGTGACACTTCCGCCAGAGATTCCAGAATTTACTGGAGAAGATCAACAGTTGCTGATAACGCTCAAGAAAGTAATGTAGTCTTAAAGGACATAAGCAGAGGAAGCCTGGGGCACCATCACCCCTAATTTGTAGGGCAGGGGCTAGGCCGAAGGTAAACTGTAATTGAGGGGCAAGGCATGTTCCACTCAGAGCTGCTTTAGTCGTAACATAATCTGATGTTCAGCAGTAGTTCTGCCAGAAGGACTTCAATGCACAAAACGAGTACCATTTGCTCCCTCCCCCCAGGCTGTGAAACATTGAACTGGCACCCAGCCATCCAGCTGAAGATCCAGGGATTCAGACAAGTGAAAACATGGGAATCTTAGAAAAAGCCATTGACTTTGCTTTTGGAGTGTGGTTAGAACGTGTGTTCAAGGGAAGAACCAATATGAGTCCTATGAAAGTGTCGTAACATAAAGGGAGGGGTCCCCAGCACTTGAGGGAGAGCCTCTGGAAGACTCAGGAAGAAACAACAGTGAAAAACTGACAACATGCTCTCAGTCCAAGGCATTTAGGAAGGATTGCGGCACTTTTAAGTTTTATATCCTGAATCATTTGAAGTTTTTGCATTGAGCATGCATTGATTTTACATTAAAAATAATCATTAGTAAAATAGGATTATGCTTTTCAAATCACAAGAGAGAAAAGTACATCCTATATGGCAAAAGTTACAGAAATCAGCAAAAACATAAGCATAAATACAGAACCAAACATACATAGGATGATTATGGATCAGTAAGGTTCCCTATTAGAAGACAAAAATTCAAACTGGGTCAGCTAAAATCCAACTACAAGCTGTCCATCCTTTAAAAAAAAAAAAAAAGGTAATTCCCTGGTGGTCCAGTGGTTAGGACTTGGTGCTTTCACTGCTGGGCTGGGTTCAGTCCCTGGTGGGGGAACTAAGATCCCACAAGCAGAGGCATGGCCAAAAAAAAAGTTAAAGAAGGATACATTGGCTATATCAAGGGTTCCAACTCCTTACTCTAAAAACTGGCATTGAAGGAAAAAAAATATGCATTTATCCTGCTTTAATTTAAACAATGGTATTTCGGGATAAACTAATAGACCTAGTTAATGATAGAAAGTTCTTTACAAAGTATGTGGAAAGAAAGCAACATTGGAAAAAGCACTATTTTGTAATCCCTAATGAAATACAGTTGACCCTTGAACAACACGAGTTTGAACTGCATGGGTCCATTTATATGTGGATTTTTTTCAATAAGTACATACTACAGAACTACACCATACAAGGTGGGTTGAATCCAAGCTTGGTTGAATCTGTGGGTGGGTAGGGCCAACTGTAAACTTAGATTATTTGACAGCGGAGGGTCAGCAACCCTAATCCCCAAGTTGTTCAAGGGTCAACTGTAGTTTATTCAGGCAAAGATCATTCATGGATGAGACCATTATATGAAAGTTTGACGAAGCACTTGACAGTGATGAGGCTGTCACCTCCTGATGCCAAGCCCATATTATGTACCTTCTGACATACTATATTAAATACACAGCACCATTTGAAAGTATTTTTGCCAAAAAGTTGAACCTGAATTTAAAAATCAAGGCATTAAAAGTAACTTCCAGTTTAGAAGAAATATCTGGGATAGAGGAACAAGTTAAATGACACTACAAAGAAGATAAATCCAAAATGTGGGACATTTTACAGGAAATCTGACCTTTTGTTTTTCAACATGTCAATGGCATGGGGCAGGAGAGGAGGGAAGGAGGGGCAGCTTTAGGTTAAAAAGCGACCCAGGGAGGGGGAAGGGTAAGATGTGACAAAGTGAGAGAGTGGCATGGACATACATACACTACCAAACGTAAAATAGATAGCTAGTGGGAAGCAACCGCATAGCACAGGGAGATCAGCTCTGTGCTTTGTGACCACCTAGAGGGGTGGGATAGGGAGGGTGGGAGGGAGGGAGATGCAAGAGGGAAGATATGGGAACATATGTATATGTATAACTGATTCACTTTGTTATAAAGCAGAAACTAACACACCATTGTAAAGCAATTATACTCCAATAAAGATGTTAAAAAAAAATAGCGACCCAGCATCCAAATCCTGTGTGTTTGGACCTTATTTGGATCCTGATTTGTACCAATCAACTGTAAAAAGATAATTAAGAGATGACTATTGAAGTACGTAGGGATAAAACGATGTGATGTCTGGGATTGCTTTAAAATACTTAAGAAGGGCTTCCCTGGTGGCGCAGTGGTTAAGAGTTCGCCTGCCAATGCAGGAGACACGGGTTCGAACCCTAGTCCGGGAAGATCCCACATGCCGCGGAGCAACTAAGCCCGTGCGCCACGACTGAAGCCCGCGCACCTAGAGCCCGTCCGTGCTCCACAAGAGAAGCCACCACAATGAGAAGCCTGCGCACCGCAACAAAGAGTATACTGCCCCCGCTCACCGCAACTAGACAAAGCCCGCGCGCAGCAGCGAAGACCCAATGCAGCCATAAATAAATGATTTTTTAAAAAATACTTAAGAAAAAGAAAAGGATAAAAGGGATTAATGGAGTGAATGCAACAAAATCTTGATAACTGATGGATCTAGGTTGGTTCATTTACTATTCTCAGTTTCTGGGTATGTAATAAGAATTTTTAAAGCATGGGCAAAAATGTAGATTTATAATATCACTATCTAGCAAAGTAGAATTCGAGACAAAAACATGACGTGGGTCAAACGCAGCTCTTAAATAATAAAGGAAACCATTCACATGAAAAAAATAATGATTGGAACCTTGATGTACTGAAAAAAACATTAAAACCATATAAAGCAAAAAAGTTAAAAAGAAATTTCTAGAAACATGATTTGTAAAGATTTTAACATACCTTTCTATTTTTGACATTTGCAAGACAAGTGAGACTAGAGCAAACTATAATAAAGACTCATTTAATAGCTTATATACTAAATTCTATGTCATACGAACAGAATAACTGGAAACCGATAACATTAGACTATAAAGAAAGCTTCAAATTAAAAAAAAAAAAAAAGAATCTGCAGTATACATCGACTGCTCCCAGAGCAAACATTACATAAAACCAACAATTAATAGCCACAGTATAAACTACAATAACACAAAACAATACAGAAATGCAGCCATTTGGAAACTGAAACTCTCTCTCCTAAATCTTGGATCAATGAGAAATCAAATATGTAATTACAGAATGTTTGGAAGAAAAAATAACATGAACATTTCATATTAAAACAAAGCAAACTGATGGCATTAAATTGTGTCGTATTAAAACATTTCATTACACAATACATTTTGATTACAGAAAAAATCAGAAGATATAGATAAGAAAAATCGAAAATACTGAAAAAATTAATAAATTGGGTTATAAATTAATACTCTCATATTAAGTATCATAAAAAGCTAAAGAATAATTAGATCAATGGAAAAGAACAGAATGTTCAGGAAAAGTCCATACCGTATTAGGATTAAGTACCGTTTACCCCTGTACAACCAGTATTTGAATTGCAGCTCACTCTCACACTTTCACGCAGATTTTTTGAACTGTAAACACTACAGGACTACATGATCCGGGTTGGTTGAAGCTGAAGCTCCGCGCCCCTAACGCCTCCCCCACCCCACCTGTGTTATTCAAGGTATATGCATATAAGTATTTCCTAAATAATCTAAGTAGCATTTTGAATCATTGAGGAAAGGCACTGATCTAAGTGTTTAAATATTTGTAAAACAGGAACAGATCCTTACTTGACACTTAAAAATAAATTCCAGTTACAGATGTAAATGTTAAAAAAAAAAACCCACAAGAAACAACAGGAAAAATTGTAGGTGAATATTTATATAAGCTTCAGGTGAGAGAATTTTTCAGACACCAAAGCAGAAACCAGAAACTACAATGAAATAAATGGATAGATTTGGGCGGGGCGGGGCAGGGAGGGGGGATCAGGCACTTGGGGATCCTGCAGGCATCTTCAACTTGAGATAATCATCCCTGAAATCATCCCTTCCCCATCTGTCTTGGGGGGGTGGCACCACTGTCCCCGCAAATCCTGGGCACCATCTTGGGCTCCTTGTCTCCCTCATCCCACAGCAGTTAGGAACCAGATCCACAGATTCCATTTCCTGAACATCTGTTTTACTTCCTTCCTCTTGGTATCCCTGCTATCGCCTCCATTCATGGTTTGCTTATTTCTTCCCTGAACCATACATCTTTCC